>NC_136070.1:484735297-485985297 GCF_964261635.1 Lissotriton helveticus
CGCCTGCTATCGCAGGTAAACTGGTGATATTGGCTTTTAGCACCAGCTTGTGAATGGGGAGATACATTCATCGTGACTTTGACTGCGATAATGTGCAGATAACTCAGCGATAGTTCCTTGAGAATATGCCCCCAAGAATCCATGACCTGTTTATGGAGGAAGAAACATACAGGTACTCAGCAGTCATCTGCACAAGAGACCTGCTGAAGTTGAAGGACAGTCCCTAGATGGAACTTTTCTTCCCATTCGAATGTGTGAATCGACAGCATGTCACATACAAATGTTCTTGCCAGCCACAAGCAACACAGAGACATATCCATCTATTATTTTGATTATCCCAATAGGCGAAGATGATAGTAAGTGATACTTGCTGTTGCACTACAGCACCACAGAAGAACCTGAGGGTCCAGGAACTAAAAAGAGTTGGGTCTCTCCAGCAACTGTTGCACAAGCTATACTGCTAAGAACCACCACCAGTTTCCAGTATTAGGTCCATAGTCAGACATACAGTTCCACATCCCTGTGCGTAACTTGAGATCACGCCATCTAGCTCTCGCCCCTGTCAAGCGCACTGTTTAGGAAAAAATTGAAAACTTTCCTGTTCCCTAGAGACTGACCCTACCAATTATCAACTACATATCACTCTAATCCGTCCTAGCACTGTGATGTCCCACGGGATGATTAATGTATTCTACAAATACTGTAAAGTACAAATACTGTAAAATACAAATACATATCCACTACTTCAAGTACTGACACAGAGAGAAAAGAAGCAGGGAGAAGGCTCTACTTCCTTTGCAGTGGTAAGCCATCCCACTGATACTCTCAAGACATGGGGCCTGATTCAAAAAGATAAACTTACACTTCTTTGTGGGTCTACTCTTTATTTGGTATTCCCAAAGTACAAGGTTAAGTTTACTAATAGTAATTTCATGCCTGTGGAGACTCCGCACTTGTGGCATTAATGGCGCTCATAAAAAGATAGGCTGTCATACCTTTTTATGTGAAGACTTCTCTGCCCTGACTGCAGAGTCTCAGCAGTCTTAAAATTACGATAAAGTGTAAGTTTACCATTGTAAATCCGGCCTATTTTATCTTGTTGTGCACAATTACGTATAGATTAATGGTACCTTGTTTTATGGGATTAAGGGCCCGTCACAATTACGGTCTGTTTCTTTTCTCTCTGCCTTCCTTCCCCTTTTTCCCTCAGTACATTCACTTCAGATTTCAGAGTTAATTACAGAACTTACATGATTGAAAGGGAAGGAATAAGTTTAATACCGAAGTCCCAAGCTTGAAGTCCAGTGAAATCCTGCCAGTTTGGCAGGCCCACATACTCAATGGATTCCAATTTTAACCAATTACAGGCCATTGCTCAGGCCATTGGTAAAATACAGGAACAGAAGGAGCCAGAAAGATAATCCTGTTTCCTCTTGGGAGTGTTTTAACAAATAAAGGCAGAGACTCACAAACTACACTTTTTAGAACCATTCCTAAATCAGGTATTGGCTCTTCCGCAATGTTTTTCCAGAGATCTCAAGGCCTTTCATGCCTCTTTGACTCAATTTGCACTGCATAGCTCGGCCTCAGCTGTTTCAAATGGATCAATCCAAGGCTACTTCATCCCTTCATATTTGGTCAAGGACACTGTGGCATGGGTAGTTCAGTTAATTAATAATAGCAGTACCTGGTTGTCTAATAATTCCCTTTTCCTGGAATAGTTCAAGAGAATCTTTGGTAATAGCCAAATTAAATAAGATGCCTATATGCAGTTCTTACCCTCAGAATCAGGAGCTTTGATTAACTATATTAGCCATTACAATTAATTGGCCTGGGAATCAGGGTGGCTGCAACCTTCTACTAAGGTTCACATGAAGATTTAATAGACGCCATCTGACTAGAGATAAACCGACCCACTGATTCTAACGGTCTCACAGACTATGCACCACACATAGACTCTGAGCAAAAATGACTATGATATCTCTGGTTCCAGAAGGAGAATCTATGTCTAAATAGGTGTCGGAAGAACCTAAGCAGATTGAGCAATTGCAGAAATATCTTACTGCTGAGGAAAAAGATAAAAGAAGGTGAGAAAGCCTCTATCTGTATTGCGGAAAACCTGGCCATTTCCTTAAGAACTGCTCCCAATGGCCGGGATACAGTAGTATATCATTTTGAAATGTGAATCCAGACTGAGCAAATTTACAAAAAAGGATTTTGCCAGTGATAAGGAAGATTATTATTTGTCAGTGGAATTTGCTACTCCTCAGTTTTGGCTCTTATTGATTTAGGAACCTCAGGATGTTTTATGGAGCAGACATTTCAAGAAAGAGTACAGAATCCTAAAAGAGGACATCTTTTTTTTTTTTATTCTAGCGGTATCAGTGGTAAAGAATTGACTCCCAGCGATACTGCTTGGGAAGTAGAGAACTTAATCCTGGCTACATTTCATGGGCATGTAGAATCTTTATTTTTGTATTTGATTAAGGCCCATGCTTTCAGTATTGTATTAGGGGTGTTATTTATTAGAATCTTGCATCATGTTTGCACCACGCAAAGTGGTACATGCGTGATTCACGGCTGTGAAGTCAGATTTTTGAAGCTGTGCAAAGCCACCTTGCGTGGCTTTGAGAGGCATCATAATTTTTGAGCCAGGCAACACATTGCAAATCGCTGCTTCACCCTACTCTGTACAAGGGAGGCATTCCATTGGCGTTGCAGGGGGTGTTCCAACGCAACTCCTGTAATTTTTAACACATTCCCAGATTTACAAGAACCTTTAAACCTAGGAATGCATCAAGGAAATATCACTATTTTGCCTCATATTTTCCTCCTTATAAAGAGGAAAAAGCCTCCCAGGATTGTTTTTGTGCAGGAAAACACAGGCACCCTTACACCATGGTGCAAGAGTGTATGCGTTGGTGCTAGGCTGCCGAAATGGTGCCAGCCCATGGGAAATGGCAGGAATGCACCATCTTGGATAAATACGGTGCATTCCTGCCTTTTCACTTTGGCGCAGGGTGGCATAGCAAGGTTACTTGCTGCGCTGCCCTACACCAAATACCCATAAATGAGGGTCTGAGTGAATACATTGATATTATCTGCAAATTTTTGCCAACAAGAGCCCCTTCAATGTATACCTCCCTACTGCACACATAACACTATCTGTGTGGTAATCTGATGATACAACACAATTTGATGGGTTTTACATCAGAGAATTTGGAGGAAGTAATGCAGATTCCTGGTGCTTGTTAAGAGTTTTGGATGTGGTCAATGAGAATGAGATCAATGCGTCATCCTTGCATCGATCCTACGACTGCACCATCTACCTGGTCCCTGATGCACAGATAAATGTGTATCAACTTAAGGATGTCAAGACCTATACAAAGTTTGATGTTGGGGATGCATATAATCTAGTGTGCATCCCAGAAGGTGATGAATGGTGGACAACATCTGTTAAGGTCACTGTGGATAGCTATGGATATTGAGGAATGCCACTCTGCCTCAGAAATACTCTGCTGCATTTCAGCACTTTATGAACAACATCTTCAGGGATCTACTAGACTTTTTTGTTGTAATGTCATTGGAAGATATTCTAATCTTCTCCAGAACCAAAGAGGAACATCAATAGCACGTTTAAGAAGTCTTGCAGACTGAGAGACCATTCCCTATTGCAACATCAGAGAGGTGCCTTTTTGAGGTTAACACTGTCACTTTTTCGGGATCCCATCTCACTGATAATGGAGCACAAGTATTCATATAACTATACTGCTGTAGGAACATTGCCTGTTCCTCGACCTGTCAAGGCAATATATAGATTTCTCTGTTTAGCTAACTTTCATTGACAGGTCATCCAAAATTTCTAATCCACAGTCTGCCCACTTACTCAGTTTCTCTGAATTAAAAGAAGCTTTCATGACAACTGTCCCAATAGTAAGGCAAGGAGATCGTTCACTCCCTTTCATTGTGAAAAATGAGGTCTCATCTTATGCCATTGGGGTTATTTGATCACAATGGCTTCCAACTGATGCAGCCCTTCATCTTATGGTCTTCTATTCCTCTACGTTAAATCCTGCTGAGAGGAGTTATGCAATATATGCAGAGGGTTGTTAGCAATAAAGGAGAACCTCTGTTATCTCAAACCAATGAAGTGTTCCATTCCTCCACATATAAAGTGATGACCTTTCTTCTCTAGATTCCTATAAGAAATAACTTAGAAACCTGGAAATCGTCACAGCAAAGCAAATGTTTTTTCCTGACCCATAGAGACAACACTTGTGGAACCACCAACCATCTTAGCTTTTAGGTCGTAGAAGAAGAGAATGTTCGCTTCTTCCTAACAGCACTTTAAGGACAACATGATGTTCTCAGTCAACAGGACTGGATAACAAAGATCCTTTCAAGAGGAAAAGGTTGAATGCTCTGTTATGGAATGCACATTGTCTATATACACCTGAAAAGAACTTTCAACAGCATCTGATATAATATTGTTTTGACCCTTCCAGAGCACGACATACAGGCAGAAGAATAACAGGTGTACAAATATAAAGACATGAAGGATTACATAAAACATTGTATCACTTCTGCCAGAACATCTGGCATTAAAATCCAATGGTCTATTACGACCTTTGCCCTCAACCAGTCAAACCTAAGCTTAATATTGAGCTTCCTTTTTTTGAACAATACACTACAATTCTGGTTGTAGTCAACTATCTGACCAAGACTAATAATTTAATTTCACCTAATAAGGTACCTAATTCTTTTGAAGAGTCTCTGTTTTTTCTAAAGGAGATTGGTTGTCTCCATGGACTGACTGAGTTCATCCTTTCTGATAGAGGATCCCAATTTGTTTCTAAATTTTGGAAGGAATTGGTTATTCAGCAGGGCATAATGCACTTTCATTAGACCAGACACCACCCTCAGACAGACAGTCAGATTTAGAGAGTTAATCAAACAAAGAACATATCTCAGTCATTTCTTAATGGACCACCAAGAACACTCATCACATTGGCTTCAGTTTTACCACTTTCAAAGTAGCAATCAATAAGGCTATGCAACGCCTTTCCCTTATTGAGGATAAGAATGCACTTGCAAAGCGGTCCCATGCCTACCTCGGCATTAACAGTTAGAAGTCCCTGTCACTGCAACTATACCTGGCAGCGGGACTGTCAAGACTCGTGAAACGACAGCTCATCCAGTATCAGCTTGGTGATATTCCAACACTAGACCTGGATTTGAGCAGGCAAAACTCGGAGAGAAGGCTGCAGTGCACGTTATGCAACTAACACCAAGAGTCAATTGAGCACATCACGCCAGAGGCAGGAACATCAGCGAGGTGTGTAGTCAATGTAGCGGCGCTTTAGTTACCTGTTTCGTTGGGGTATTGTTTTGGGTTGGTTATGTTGGGTGGGGATGTAATGGGTACTGCACCGGATATCACTTCTTAGTGTAGTTATTACCTGACTGAATGTACAGTTTGTATACTTATGCTGCGAGTAATGCGGTATTATCTGTAAATTCCTTGTACTACTTGGATGCTTTGTTTCAACATGCGGCTGAGATTCCTGCCGAATTGCTCTTCTATGATGCTTTCAAAATGCTTCTGATTTACTGTGTACTCCTGTATGATAATTGCAGTGCTCAGTAAAAAAAAATAATAATAAAGAGTGAATTGAGCACATTACACGCACCTGCCCACTTTTTCAAATTGATTGCTGATACTGGCAAACAATCCATCTTCGCTGCCAGGATATGTTCATGCAGAAGGGCTGTAACTCAGTCCCTGCAAGTCAGCAATCTCAGATTAGCCACCAAATTTGCAAACTTTATGGGCTTTGCGGCCAAGACACTAGTGCCCATGTTTATCATTTATTCACGCAACATGGCAACCCACTTTACTGTGCTGTGTGAAAGGGAAAGGGCAGGAATCTGACATTTTTAACATATACTGCATGTTACAGTCCTTTCCTAGCATTCGCACAATTTTGGCTGCCTAGCGCCAACGCAGGCACCGTTGCGTCAGGGAGCCTACATCAGAGGCAGAATTGTTTCTGTGCAGGAAGGTACATCTTCCTGCACAAAAGCAATCCTCAGGATGCAGCACATGTAGAAAGAAAACGATTTGGAGAAATAGAGATATTTCTCCTCATTACACTTCATCTGGGGAGGCATAGCATTTTGACACATTCCCAGTTCTACCACTGATGATAAATCGGGGAATGTGCCAAAATCCATGGGTGGATGCATGGGAACACCCACGCTCCACCCATGGAACACATCCATGAGGCAGGGTAAATAAAGGCAGTGATTTGCACTGCTTTGCGTTACTCCAGAACAGGTGTCTCCAATAGTCAATGGCAAGCTACCAGTAGCTCACAGACACCTTCAGAGCAGCTCACAGTCTCCAGTTCATTTAAATGTTCCTCTTAATGTTAAGGGAAGGCTTTATTTTACATTATTAGCATCAGACGGCAGATAACCAGCTTGATAATGAGCAGAGCTCAGTCAGATGTATAACCAGGCTGGATAGAGGTGAAGCACTGAGGTATTTAACTCTTAAATACATGTCCTGGTCAATTCAATATTGGAGCTGAGAATACAATTATTTTTTGGAATACTTTTATATGGGAGAACATTTAAATGAAAAGTTACCTTCATGATTAAGTCAACTCTTCATTTTAATGTATTTTCTCCCAATTCAATGTGTCACATTTACAGCAGGCCTCTTGCTTCCAGTGGCCAGTAGACAATGTGCAATAATCATAACTGAAAAATACAGTCATTTGTTTAAATGGGAGAAATTTAAAGTGAAGAAAAATATTTCTGTTAAACATGAAGTTATAATGTCAGATGCCTGGTGTTTGTAAATGTGACACTTGGAAATGGGAGAAAATTTAAAGTTGTATGGAATCTATATAAACATAAACTTAACTCTAGTTTAATTTTCTCCAATTTCAAAGTGTAGACTTTACACACAGCAGGCATAATGATTCCAGTGGCTGGTAGACATGTTGTCATATGTATAGCTGAAAAATACAGCCATTGTTTTGAGTGGGCGGAATTTAAAGTGCAGAAAAAAATGCTCCATATTGTGAATATTTTTGTAGAACATTTTCCTGCACTTTAAATTTCTCTCATTTAAAAAATGTTTGTATGTTTACATGTAACAGTGCCACATATGGTGAAAGGTATGTCCTGTCCTGTGCCACAAGTACATATGACACAAGTTCCCAGTCACCTACACACATATATCTCAGTCATACGCACACATATTCATACATTCCCAAATACCACTCTCTCATTGACACACAAGGCAGCTCTGTCAAAGTGCCCATCGTCAAAGTATTTTTTTCAAACCATAGTATCTGGCTCTATGGACATTAAGCTTAAAGTTAATAAAGCTGGGCACTGAGTGTGTCTGGTTGCAATACATGAGTTGCTTAGCCTTCAGTAGCTCACAAAGATTTTCACTGATCATAAGTAGCTCTCATTGCAGAAAAGGTTGGAGAACCCGCGAGAATAATCAAGCCCTGCACGGCCTCGTACGGTGGCCTTACGTAGCTTGATAAATCTAACTTAATTTTTGCGTTGGTCTTGCGCCCTCTTGCATGGAGCAAAGATGACACAAAACCTTGATAAATCTGGCCGTAAGTTCTCCACAGGCAGAAACCATCCAGCCCCTGGCTTGCAGCAAACGATAGCCTAGGTTTATAATAGCCAACTTACCTCTGCTCTATTTCTCCTTGATCTGTTCGTTATTGCGAAAACCCCATGTCTGCATACTATGCCATTACCATGACACCTCATGAAATGCTTTTATGAACCATTTCAATACCCATGTCTTGCAAGAAATAATAACCTGGAGCTAAAAGCCAGGCCTATATCCGTCTTAGTTCCATACAAACTGCCGTCATTGTGATATTCTCCTCTGGAACATTTTCTTATGAAATTTATCACTTTTCTCCTTTCATGATGTGATAGAAATTACTCATGACCTGTTTTTATAAAAAATATTTTCTAATCCTCAAAGCTGTCATTGTCATATTACCCTTTTGAAACATTATTTTTTAATTGTACAATGTTTCCCCCTTTATGAAATGAAATTACTTATAAAATGCTTTCATGAAATACTTCATTACGGGGCGTGGCTAGCCAGCCATCATGGCGGATGCGAGTCTCTAGCGCTCCGGCCCAAAACCCCTAAGTATCCAGCAAAGTGATCCTGAAGAGGTGTCACCCGTGCTAAAACTACGCAGGACTGGTGGGTTAAGAGGAGAGGCACCTGTGGGACCCACTGGAGTGTTTGCTCGGCGGACGCGGTTGAGGCTGGGGCCCAGGAGAGTGGAGACACTTGGGCGGAGTGAGCGAGAGGGGAGGCAGCGTGCGGTGAGGGGCTGAATCCTGTGACTGCAAACCCTGCAACCGCCACCGGGCACGACTGCTAGCGCCAGGAAAGACACCAGGACGTACAAGGCTCCTCGAGGTAACTGGATGGAGAGCGGGACCCCGCGGCTTGCAGAAAAAAAGCTAAGGCCTTTCGGGGTCGGCTGCGAGTGCCCAGCAGTGCCTGGGGACGGTGTTAACAGCGGGCCGAGAGGAAGCACTGAACCACTGGATGGCCTCCATTTTACATAACGGAGGTGCAGAGAGTAATCAGCACAAGGCACAGGCAGCAACGCGGAGCGAGCAGAGGAGGCCTGCGCTGGACCTGAGACTGGCCATCACTTTGGAGGTGAGGAGTGTGATCTGCGTGAGGGGTCTAGCAGTTGATAGGGAACCCTGTCGCTGGACGGGGTAGCGGGCTCCTGGTGGGGCCTGGCCGGCTGTGGAGAACCTGAACAGTGCGAGTTAGTAAAGTACTGAAGAGGTGACCTCCAGTGACCAACTTCCCCAGTGGAGGCTTAAAGCTTAAGGGTCCTGGGAGCAAACAAGAAGAGGTGCCCGGGGGGCCCACCGGAGGTCCATCCAGCGGACGAGATTGAAGCTGAGGCCTGGAGGGGTGTGCGTGCGGGGAGGCAGCATGCATTCAGGGGCTGAAACCTGCGGCTGTACCACCAGCAACGGTGTCCTAGCAGAAGACACCAGGCGCGTTAAGAGGGACGCCCGGCCCATCGAGGCCCCAGTGGTGCATATACGGAGAGCGGATCCCCCGGAACTTGCAGATAGAGAGTGACCAGCGATGCCTGGAGATGGTGGCAACAACAGGCCGGGAGGAGGCGCTGAACCATAGGACGGGCGCCATGTTATACATTGGAGGTGAGGAGCGTGATCAACGCGAGACACAGGACCAAGGCAGCACCGCAGAGTGAGTAGAGACAGCCTGCGTCAGAGCTGAGACCTGCAATCGATAGGGTGACCTGCCGCCAGACAGGGGTAACCGGTTCCTGGTGGGACCCGACTGACTGCAGGGAGCCCATGCAGTACGCATGAGGAAGCACTGAAGAGGAGATCCCCAGCGCCCCAACACTGCAGTGGAGCCGGCGGAGGTGATGCGACCCCCTGGGAGACTGTGAAGCAACATCGATCAGTGGCCATGAGTGGTGGTGGGTGGCTGCTGCACACCGCAAACGGATTGTATTGAGATCGGGGGACGATTCATACCCAGGTAGACCTAGCTGAGGTATACTATTGCAGCGGAGGCCGATTGCCCGCCTGGCAGACTGGGGAAATAAAGAACTGACACAGGCCTGTAACCCACGCAGGAGGCGGATGGTCACTGGGCAGCTGACCGTTACCTCGATGTGAACAAGAACGTTGGGAGCCCCTGCCAAAGCGCTGCTAAACGGCCACGGGAGCCCCGGGACAGACAAGGCGACAGCAGACGGGCAGGGCGAGCAGTGAACGGCCAACGTAAAGCGCAGAACAGAACCGAAAGGGCACCATTGGGACACCCCTTGGGTGGTGGAGAGTCTGGAGCACTGAAGCAAGGGGGCAGACCTAACATGGCAGCCCACAGATGACGCCCCTACTGGCCAACACCAGCAGAATACGGGTGGCCCCCCACTACCAGGCCATACAGCCTGCCTATTGAGAAGCCTGCTCCTGAACCGCAACGTTACCTGAACCGCAACATTACCCACAAGGACGGACGCCCACTACCTATATACCTAATTAAGTGATGCAAGTGACCCACAATTGCGGGCGAGCCCAAAACCCCCTAGAACAAGGCCAGTAGCCCATCGATAGTTAAGACCAACCACACCACGGACTGCTCACGAATGCCAACAGCACAGCAGCTTGTAATGGGGTGGCTACGAGACTAGTCGCAACAGGGACAGCTATGTGCGGGAAGCCTAGACCCTCCACATGCACGACAAGGCAGAGAGATGGAATCGCAGGCGGCGATTATCTCGCAGCCAAAATGGATTTGGTGCTCGCAGCGGTGGAAAAGATTGGTGCCACCCTAGACCAGACCAAGGCATTCCTGGAAACACGGATTGATAAGGTCACCTCAGACTTCACCCTCAACCACGCAGACCATCGTAAACTGGATGAGGCGGTTACGATGCAAGGCCACACTATCCAAGAGCTTCAGCCTGTCACCCAGAGCCATACAGCTGCACTACAAGAAATGATAGAACACGTACATGCACTCGAAGACAGAGTAGAAGATGTAGATGGGCGCTCCTGCTGCAACAACGTTCGCCTGGTGGGCCTTCCGGAGGGGGAGGAAGGCAGAAACCAGGAACAATATGTTGAGTGCTGGCTACGACACCTGCTACCTCAGGGGACATTGTCACTGCAATTTGTGGTGGAAAGAGCGCATCGGGTGCCGGCGCAGAAGCCCTGGCTGGGCGCTAGGCCCCGCCCATTCCTCTTTAAGCTTCTTAACTACAGAGACAGAGATGTGGTGCTGTGCGAAACCCGAAAACTAGGCGACCTCAAAGTGGGTGACAGTTGAGTCATGTTCTTTCCAGACTATACCGCACTTGTGCAGCAGCGCAGAAGCAACTACATGGCAGTGAAGCATCAGCTCCGGGAACTGGAGCTGCCCTACTCCCTGCTATTCCCGGGCCGGCTGAGAGTGATAACGAAAGAGGTGACCCGCTTTTTCGACTCCCCAGTGGAAGCGTGGAATTGGCTGTGGGGAGTCGGGACTGTGAACAGGAACAAGGCCCCCAGGACCGGATACTTGCAGCTGGATGGAGCAGAGACCTCAATGGCGGAGAAGGTGTGGGACACTCCATTCTGCAAGGTCAGGCCCAGTGGCGCCAAGCCCAGAGAAAATCAGGATGGAGCCACGAGATGTCTTAGAGGCAGTAGCAACTCTTGGAACTTCCTGCGGTAGTGACCGCATGGAAGCCTACATACGAGATGCATCAGGAACTAGTGCCCCATCCTCCCCATCGACGGCAATCTCTGAAGATATGAACTTGCCAGTAGTAATCCCCCCAAACTGCTGGTGATATTATGTGATCCCATAACGCTGCGTTGGACTCAGTCAGGGTCAACCCGCGCGAGTTTTGTTTCCTTGTTTCTTTACACATGTGGTTAGACTGCACCGCACAAAAGTGGTGCCACCAAAGGGGTGCCACCAAGGCGCAAAAGGGCACACACGATCCATTAGGAGGCAGTTAGGAGCCTGCTGAGTATGGGCCCCACTGTACCGTGCTCCACACTGCGATAACCCCAAGATGTAGGCACTCCATCACGTCCCACATCAGAACTGTGTGCTACCATAGACCACCAGCACAATGATGCATCTCCCAAACACACCGGAGATAACAGGGGGAGACAGTACAGACAAGACACCGCTAGTGCACGTACCCCACCAGGCATCATACTGGACTAGCTCACACTCAATTATTGTTACAAATGTTTGACGGACACCCCCTGGGGATACGCCCCACTTGTTATGTTGTTTGCAGTTGTTATGTTGTTCTCATTGCAGCAAATTGGCATACCATCCCCTGACCATGGCGCCCACTCACCGGCACGACCCCCGCACCCGACACTGCAGTTGACTGACCAGCTCAGTGGTGACGCAAACTAATATAATAACATGGAATTTACGTGGCATGCACACACCCACGAGGCGCTACTCTATATTTTCCTACCTCCAACGACATTCAGTGGGTATCGCCCTTTTACAGGAGACACACATGACACAGGTGGTGCTTGATAGGCTTCGCAGACGCTGGTGAGGACAGCTATATGGCACCACCTTTTCAGCACACACACAAGGTACTTTGATCTGGGTGCGGGTGGGCACTCCATTCATCTGTGAAGAGATAGTAACAGACCGAGAGGGCAGGTACACCTTCGGAAGCTAAATGGCCAAACGATGCTGCTGGGGTCGATATATGCCCCCAATATAGATCAACCGGCATTCCTAACACAATTGTCGCAAGTTCTAACCCCCTACAACAGGCTCCCTTGGCTGCTGGGCAGGGATTTCAACATGGTGCTTGATGTTCATTTGGACAGATCCTTTCCCCCTCTTTGCACGACAGCGGCGGTGTCAAACGCGCAAGCACTCAAAGACTGGCTCACGAACTGGGCACTACGAGACCTGTGGCGCGTCCTCCACCCGACGGAATGAATCTACTCCTATTAGTCTGAAGTACATGATCTGCATGTACGGCTGGACAGGTTGGTAGGTTCCCAGTCCCTGCTTCCGCTAGTAGCAAAATCAGACTATCTAGGGCGGACACACTCCGATCATAACCCTCTGTGGTTCCAACTTAGGGGCCTATTAGGATTACGGACGGACCTGCGTCCGTCCGCCACCCCCGAGGTGGTGGGACCGTCCGCAGGGGCAGCGGCGGTCCCTCCGGAGCAATTAGGATGTGACCGCCACCCTCGCGGTCACATCCCGTATCTTTAATCTTGCGAAGGGTGCTGCTTGAAGCAGCACCCGCCACAAGGTTAAAAATGCATGTTTTACATTTGCATGCAAAAGCGGCAGGCACCGCGCGGTGCCTGCTGCTTTGTGCATGTAAATGCTGGGGGGTACCATAGGTACCCCCCATGTGCACCTCCCACCCCCCAACTACCTGGGGGCCCGCAACGGGCCCCCAAACACCAAAGACCACATGCTTTTCCACGGCGGAAAAGCCGCCGCGGAAAAGCATGTTTTCTGCCCCATCCTAATATGGCTGGTGGTGTCTGATAGGCACCGCCACCATATTAGAGCTTTTCCGCCACGGTCAGAAGGCGACCGCGGTGGAAAAGCGGTGGACGGTCTTCCCGTCTGCCGATGACCCCCCAGCCATCCTAATCTGGCGGGGGGTCTTTGTGGGCACCGCAGCGGTGAATCCGCATCCTTCCGCCAGCCCTGAGGATGCGGATTCACCGCAATCCTAATCGCCCCCTTGGTTGGAAAGCAGACCGGCCCCCTGTGCCCACATGGTGACTCCAGCCGTGCTCGCTGGAGGACCCGGAGTTCTGTTCATTGCTGGGGATGGCCCATCTTACGTACTTTGACATCAATGAAGGGTCGGCGAGCAACATGCTAGTAGAATGGGATGCCCACAAACTGGCGGCCAGGGGACACTGTCTGGGAGTCACGTGGAATATACGGAAGACGTTATCAACCTCACTCACACAATTGGAAACCAAGCTGTTACAATACGAACGTGAAGGGGAGGGGAGTGGCAGACGCTTGAGCCGTCTGGAGGAGCTCCACGCCCAACATGCGGAATTCCTGGAGCGTCTGAGGTGTCACAACTATGCAACGCACACGGCCCGGAAGCACGCTAAGGCTGACAGAACAGGCTGATTGCTAGCCTGGCTGCTGCGGCAGGAGGGTAGCCACGCTCTGATAGGAGCAATACACCTGGCGGAGGGGACCCTGGTGTACACGCAGCATGATATACACCCCGCTATGACTGACCACTACGCCCAACTCTACAGATCTAGAGGAAGTGGCCCCAGGCATATTTTGGAGAGATTCTTGGATTCTGTCCAATTGCCCACGGCACTGGAGGAGCACAAGGAGGCACTTAATGGGCCCCTTTCCTTGGAAGAGATTGGGGAGGCAATAAAATCCATGGCCTCTGGGAAAATGCCAGGGCCAGACGGTCTGCTTGCCGAATGCTACAAAGCATACCGCGGATCCCTGGTGCCATTCCACCACACACTATACAACACGGCACTAGAGGAAGGCACACTACCCCCTTCGATGCGGGAAGCGTATCTGGTCTCCCTGCTAAAACCGAACAGAGACCCCACAGCCCTAAGCTCATATCGACCATTGGCGATGCTCAATGTACACTATAAAATCCTCGCTAACGTGCTGGTGGAAAGATTAGCGCTAGTGGTCCCCCAGTTATTTCACAATGACCAAAATGGGTTTGTGTCTGCACGGTGCATGTCGCTGAACTTGCGGAGATACTTCAGGGTAGCGGCTGAAGCCACACAGGAGTGGGCCAGGGCGGGATGCCTTATCTTAGACCTCTAAAAAGCATTTGACTGCTTAGAATGGGGCTACCGGTCAGCGGTGTTGTTGAGATACGGACTGGACATGGGGTTCCTCCAAATGGTCGATCTACTGTACAAAAACCCCACAGTTCGAGTACGGTTGTGACCATACATCTCCAATGCAATACCGGTGAGGCGGGGCACCAGCCAAGGGTGCCCCTTGTCCCCGTTACTGTTCGCGCTGGCGATTGAGCCCCTAGCCGTGGCGATACGTGCAAAGCTGGAGGATGGAATACCACTAGGGGACGCGGTCCATCAGGTGTCGCTCTACGCCAACGACCTGTTGGTATATGTGAAGGACATAGAGAACATACCTAACCAGCTGGCTCACCTACTGCAGAACTTCGCCATCATTTCGGGACTCCGAGTGAACACGTGCAAATCCTGCATTTATGCGTTCGGTGAGGGAAACCTGGACCCGGGGTAAACCCTTGACGGTACACGAGTACAGTGGAAGGAGTTTACATTCCGCTACTTGGGGATACATATATACCACCAACCGAAGGACCTGTTCTACGGAAATCTGGTGAGGGCTGTAACGGTGATTAAAACACAGGTGCGCTTCTGGAACACGCTACAGCTGACGACCACTGGCATAGGAGGTCTCGCTAAAATGATCATGCCCCCGACTCCTGCACTATTCCGTCAATTTACCCCTATTTATTCCAGCAGCCTTCTTTGCCACCCTCACTAAACTGCTAAGGGACTTTATCTGCTGTGACGCTCGGCATAGACTGGCATTAGCGAAATTATATTTGCTTACGGATCAGGGAGGCCTGGCTGCGCCCTGTTTTGAACACTATTATCTTGCCGCCCAACTGCAATGGGTTGCCCGCTGGCTCGCAGACAGAGGCCGAGAGGACACGGCAACAATGCTGCCGCCATGCTAGCTGGAGCAAATAACTAGACTCTTTCACCCTGCTGTCAGTGTCACGCCGCCAGCGCCGCTTCTACTAGCGGTGGCATATAAATGCTACCATAGGGCCCTATATCTAACTAAAACCACTGTCCCCTATCCCCGCGCAATACTACTGGAGGGATCCCCTAGCAGAGAGGGAGTGCTCATGGTTCCTACACTCGCAGAATGTAGGGAGGCTGATATACAAACCCTCGTGGATTTATACCGAGATGGCACGCTCATACCATATGAGTACCTGGTGGCAGAGGACGTGCTCCCACCCGGGTAGTTTTTAGCGCATTGCTCCTTAGTAGCAAAGCTGACAGCCAAATGGGGGGATATGACCACGGAGCCCAACCAACACCTAACCATACAATATCTCTCGCGTTATGGGAAGAGGCAGGCACCTTGTTCGCTGGTTTGTGGCGTCGCTTCGAACACACACAGCAATAAGCCTAGAACCACTCCCCCGCAAATGGGAACTGGATCTGGGGCGGCAGTTAATAAGGAATTGGAGAGGATACTAAAAAGCCAGGTGCGTATTCCCAGAAACATGAGATTCCGCCAAATACAGTTATTCACTCAGACAGTAGACCTGGGGGTGGATAAATCTAAGCATTTTGCCCTTCCCTGTGGTGTGCCACAGGGGTCCTCCCTGAGCCCCACACTCTTTAATATTTATGTCAGGCCTCTGGCGGCCTTGATAAGATCTTTCGGTCTGCATCTTACATCATACGCAGACGATACTCAAATTGTGCTATTACTACAACGAGGGTCTCGAGTGGATATGACAGCGAGATGCCATGACTGTCTAAAGAGCGTGGCGGATTGGATGGCTTCCAACTGTCTTAAGTTAAATGCCGGGAAGACCGAGGTTATTTTGTTCGGAAACAATCCCAACATCTGGACCCCTGATATGTGGCCAGAGGCACTGGGAAGTCCACCTATCCCTCCTGGCAAGGCCAGAAATCTGGGTGTGATTATTGACCAAAATTTGGACTACGGAGACCAGGTTAGTGGAGTAGTGTCGTCCTGTTTTCATGTCCTTAGGATATTAAAGAAAATAAAATGCTTCCTACCAGTGGAGGGATTCAGGACGGCTGTCACTGCCCTTACACTGTTGCGTTTTGACTACTGTAATAGTCTGCATCTGAAATTGAGAAAGAAGTATGAATACAGATTGCAGTTGGTTCAAAACACGGCAGCAAGACTTCTGCTCGGGATCCCCAGATATGTTTCAGTACGTGAGGGGCTTAGGCAACTACACTGGCTGCCGGTACCAAGGCGTGCTCAGGTCAAGGCTCTGTGCACAGTCTTTAAAGCGCTGCAGGGCACAGGCCCAGAGTTTTTGAGCAGTGGTATAAAATGGTTTGTGCCAGGCAGAGCGCTTCGATCAGCCGACGGCAGATTGGTTGCGGTGCCACGTGCAAAAAAGGCCAGATGGGGAGGAAACAGTTTCCTCCTCTGTGCTGCAAAAGCTTGGAACAACTTGCCGGGGCATCTTAGAAATGCCTCAGAGCTACTTTCATTCCGTAAGGGGCTTAAGACCTGGGTATTTATGGAATTGTCCCCCCCGTTCTAGCTCCGGAGTCAGTAGGCAGCACCAGGACGCCTTTGGGCATAAGTGCGCTTTATAGGCTCATAAATAAATGTCCTCAGGGCATATCTGACACCTGAGCTGATCAACAGGTTTTCACCGCAACGATGCGGCATGCTCCAGGTGTAGTGATCAAGGGGCAGGACTACTATATATGATATGGAGTTGCCCTAGGCTAGGTACATACTGGCATACAACTAACAAGCTGTTACAAGGATATACGGCCGCACTATACCATTTAAATGGCCTGTGAACCTCTTGCACCATTTCAGGAGGACCCCTGCGGAAAAGGTGACGTCCCAGTTCCTAGATCTGGGACTAGTGGTTGCGAAACGTCTCTTAACAAAGCGTACTACTTGGATGCTTTGTTTCAACATGCGCCTGAGATTCCTGCCGAATTGCTCTTCTATGATGCTTTCAAAATGCTTCTGATTTACTGTGTACTCCTGTATGATAATTGCAGTGCTCAATAAAAAAAAAAATAATAAAGAGTGAATTGAGCACATTACACGCACCTGCCCACTTTTTCAAATTGATTGCTGATACTGGCAAACAATCCATCTTCGCTGCCAGGATATGTTCATGCAGAAGGGCTGTAACTCAGTCCCTGCAAGTCACCAATCTCAGATTAGCCACCAAATTTGCAAACTTTATGGGCTTTGCGGCCAAGACACTAGTGCCCATGTTTATCATTTATTCACGCAACATGGCAACCCACTTTACTGTGCTGTGTGAAAGGGAAAGGGCAGGAATCTGACATTTTTAACATATACTGCATGTTACAGTCCTTTCCTAGCATTCGCACAATTTTGGCTGCCTAGCGCCAACGCAGGCACCGTTGCGTCAGGGAGCCTACATCAGAGGCAGAATTGTTTCTGTGCAGGAAGGTACATCTTCCTGCACAAAAGCAATCCTCAGGATGCAGCACATGTAGAAAGAAAACGATTTGGAGAAATAGAGATATTTCTCCTCATTACACTTCATCTGGGGAGGCATAGCATTTTGACACATTCCCAGTTCTACCACTGATGATAAATCGGGGAATGTGCCAAAATCCATGGGTGGATGCATGGGAACACCCACGCTCCACCCATGGAACACATCCATGAGGCAGGGTAAATAAAGGCAGTGATTTGCACTGCTTTGCGTTACTCCAGAACAGGTGTCTCCAATAGTCAATGGCAAGCTACCAGTAGCTCACAGACACCTTCAGAGCAGCTCACAGTCTCCAGTTCATTTAAATGTTCCTCTTAATGTTAAGGGAAGGCTTTATTTTACATTATTAGCACCAGACGGCAGATAACCAGCTTGATAATGAGCAGAGCTCAGTCAGATGTATAACCAGGCTGGATAGAGGTGAAGCACTGAGGTATTTAACTCTTAAATACATGTCCTGGTCAATTCAATATTGGAGCTGAGAATACAATTATTTTTTGGAATACTTTTATATGGGAGAACATTTAAATGAAAAGTTACCTTCATGATTAAGTCAACTCTTCATTTTAATGTATTTTCTCCCAATTCAATGTGTCACATTTACAGCAGGCCTCTTGCTTCCAGTGGCCAGTAGACAATGTGCAATAATCATAACTGAAAAATACAGTCATTTGTTTAAATGGGAGAAATTTAAAGTGAAGAAAAATATTTCTGTTAAACATGAAGTTATAATGTCAGATGCCTGTCAGATGCCTGGTGTTTGTAAATGTGACACTTGGAAATGGGAGAAAATTTAAAGTTGTATGGAATCTATATAAACATAAACTTAACTCTAGTTTAATTTTCTCCAATTTCAAAGTGTAGACTTTACACACAGCAGGCATAATGATTCCAGTGGCTGGTAGACATGTTGTCATATGTATAGCTGAAAAATACAGCCATTGTTTTGAGTGGGCGGAATTTAAAGTGCAGAAAAAAATGCTCCATATTGTGAATATTTTTGTAGAACATTTTCCTGCACTTTAAATTTCTCTCATTTAAAAAATGTTTGTATGTTTACATGTAACAGTGCCACATATGGTGAAAGGTATGTCCTGTCCTGTGCCACAAGTACATATGACACAAGTTCCCAGTCACCTACACACATATATCTCAGTCATACGCACACATATTCATACATTCCCAAATACCACTCTCTCATTGACACACAAGGCAGCTCTGTCAAAGTGCCCATCGTCAAAGTATTTTTTTCAAACCATAGTATCTGGCTCTATGGACATTAAGCTTAAAGTTAATAAAGCTGGGCACTGAGTGTGTCTGGTTGCAATACGTGAGTTGCTTAGCCTTCAGTAGCTCACAAAGATTTTCACTGATCATAAGTAGCTCTCATTGCAGAAAAGGTTGGAGAACCCGCGAGAATAATCAAGCCCTGCACGGCCTCGTACGGTGGCCTTACGTAGCTTGATAAATCTAACTTAATTTTTGCGTTGGTCTTGCGCCCTCTTGCATGGAGCAAAGATGACACAAAACCTTGATAAATCTGGCCGTAAGTTCTCCACAGGCAGAAACCATCCAGCCCCTGGCTTGCAGCAAACGATAGCCTAGGTTTATAATAGCCAACTTACCTCTGCTCTATTTCTCCTTGATCTGTTCGTTATTGCGAAAACCCCATGTCTGCATACTATGCCATTACCATGACACCTCATGAAATGCTTTTATGAACCATTTCAATACCCATGTCTTGCAAGAAATAATAACCTGGAGCTAAAAGCCAGGCCTATATCCGTCTTAGTTCCATACAAACTGCCGTCATTGTGATATTCTCCTCTGGAACATTTTCTTATGAAATTTATCACTTTTCTCCTTTCATGATGTGATAGAAATTACTCATGACCTGTTTTTATAAAAAATATTTTCTAATCCTCAAAGCTGTCATTGTCATATTACCCTTTTGAAACATTATTTTTTAATTGTACAATGTTTCCCCCTTTATGAAATGAAATTACTTATAAAATGCTTTCATGAAATACTTCATTACGGGGCGTGGCTAGCCAGCCATCATGGCGGATGCGAGTCTCTAGCGCTCCGGCCCAAAACCCCTAAGTATCCTGCAAAGTGATCCTGAAGAGGTGTCACCCGTGCTAAAACTACGCAGGACTGGTGGGTTAAGAGGAGAGGCACCTGTGGGACCCACTGGAGTGTTTGCTCGGCGGACGCGGTTGAGGCTGGGGCCCAGGAGAGTGGAGACACTTGGGCGGAGTGAGCGAGAGGGGAGGCAGCGTGCGGTGAGGGGCTGAATCCTGTGACTGCAAACCCTGCAACCGCCACCGGGCACGACTGCTAGCGCCAGGAAAGACACCAGGACGTACAAGGCTCCTCGAGGTAACTGGATGGAGAGCGGGACCCCGCGGCTTGCAGAAAAAAAGCTAAGGCCTTTCGGGGTCGGCTGCGAGTGCCCATCAGTGCCTGGGGACGGTGTTAACAGCGGGCCGAGAGGAAGCACTGAACCACTGGATGGCCTCCATTTTACATAACGGAGGTGCAGAGAGTAATCAGCACAAGGCACAGGCAGCAACGCGGAGCGAGCAGAGGAGGCCTGCGCTGGACCTGAGACTGGCCATCACTTTGGAGGTGAGGAGTGTGATCTGCGTGAGGGGTCTAGCAGTTGATAGGGAACCCTGTCGCTGGACGGGGTAGCGGGCTCCTGGTGGGGCCTGGCCGGCTGTGGAGAACCTGAACAGTGCGAGTTAGTAAAGTACTGAAGAGGTGACCTCCAGTGACCAACTTCCCCAGTGGAGGCTTAAAGCTTAAGGGTCCTGGGAGCAAACAAGAAGAGGTGCCCGGGGGGCCCACCGGAGGTCCATCCAGCGGACGAGATTGAAGCTGAGGCCTGGAGGGGTGTGCGTGCGGGGAGGCAGCATGCATTCAGGGGCAGAAACCTGCGGCTGTACCACCAGCAACGGTGTCCTAGCAGAAGACACCAGGCGCGTTAAGAGGGACGCCCGGCCCATCGAGGCCCCAGTGGTGCATATACGGAGAGCGGATCCCCCAGAACTTGCAGATAGAGAGTGACCAGCGATGCCTGGAGATGGTGGCAACAACAGGCCGGGAGGAGGCGCTGAACCATAGGACGGGCGCCATGTTATACATTGGAGGTGAGGAGCGTGATCAACGCGAGCACACAGGACCAAGGCAGCACCGCAGAGTGAGTAGAGACAGCCTGCGTCAGAGCTGAGACCTGCAATCGATAGGGTGACCTGCCGCCAGACAGGGGTAACCGGTTCCTGGTGGGACCCGACTGACTGCAGGGAGCCCATGCAGTACGCATGAGGAAGCACTGAAGAGGAGATCCCCAGCGCCCCAACACTGCAGTGGAGCCGGCTGAGGTGATGCGACCCCCTGGGAGACTGTGAAGCAACATCGATCAGTGGCCATGAGTGGTGGTGGCTGGCTGCTGCACACCGCAAACGGATTGTATTGAGATCGGGGGACGATTCATACCCAGGTAGACCTAGCTGAGGTATACTATTGCAGCGGAGGCCGATTGCCCGCCTGGCAGACTGGGGAAATAAAGAACTGACACAGGCCTGTAACCCACGCAGGAGGCGGATGGTCACTGGGCAGCTGACCGTTACCTCGATGTGAACAAGAACGTTGGGAGCCCCTGCCAAAGCGCTGCTAAACGGCCACGGGAGCCCCGGGACAGACAAGGCGACAGCAGACGGGCAGGGCGAGCAGTGAACGGCCAACGTAAAGCGCAGAACAGAACCGAAAGGGCACCATTGGGACACCCCTTGGGTGGTGGAGAGTCTGGAGCACTGAAGCAAGGGGGCAGACCTAACATGGCAGCCCACAGATGACGCCCCTACTGGCCAACACCAGCAGAATACGGGTGGCCCCCCACTACCAGGCCATACAGCCTGCCTATTGAGAAGCCTGCTCCTGAACCGCAACGTTACCTGAACCGCAACGTTACCCACAAGGACGGACGCCCACTACCTATATACCTAATTAAGTGATGCAAGTGACCCACAATTGCGGGCGAGCCCAAAACCCCCTAGAACAAGGCCAGTAGCCCATCGATAGTTAAGACCAACCACACCACGGACTGCTCACGAATGCCAACAGCACAGCAGCTTGTAATGGGGTGGCTACGAGACTAGTCGCAACAGGGACAGCTATGTGCGGGAAGCCTAGACCCTCCACATGCACGACAAGGCAGAGAGATGGAATCGCAGGCGGCGATTATCTCGCAGCCAAAATGGATTTGGTGCTCGCAGCGGTGGAAAAGATTGGTGCCACCCTAGACCAGACCAAGGCATTCCTGGAAACACGGATTGATAAGGTCACCTCAGACTTCACCCTCAACCACGCAGACCATCGTAAACTGGATGAGGCGGTTACGATGCAAGGCCACACTATCCAAGAGCTTCAGCCTGTCACCCAGAGCCATACAGCTGCACTACAAGAAATGATAGAACACGTACATGCGCTCGAAGACAGAGTAGAAGATGTAGATGGGCGCTCCTGGTGGGCCTTCCGGAGGGGGAGGAAGGCAGAAACCAGGAACAATATGTTGAGTGCTGGCTACGACACCTGCTACCTCAGGGGACATTGTCACTGCAATTTGTGGTGGAAAGAGCGCATCGGGTGCCGGCGCAGAAGCCCTGGCTGGGCGCTAGGCCCCGCCCATTCCTCTTTAAGCTTCTTAACTACAGAGACAGAGATGTGGTGCTGTGCGAAACCCGAAAACTAGGCGACCTCAAAGTGGGTGACAGTTGAGTCATGTTCTTTCCAGACTATACCGCACTTGTGCAGCAGCGCAGAAGCAACTACATGGCAGTGAAGCATCAGCTCCGGGAACTGGAGCTGCCCTACTCCCTGCTATTCCCGGGCCGGCTGAGAGTGATAACGAAAGAGGTGACCCGCTTTTTCGACTCCCCAGTGGAAGCGTGGAATTGGCTGTGGGGAGTCGGGACTGTGAACAGGAACAAGGCCCCCAGGACCGGATACTTGCAGCTGGATGGAGCAGAGACCTCAATGGCGGAGAAGGTGTGGGACACTCCATTCTGCAAGGTCAGGCCCAGTGGCGCCAAGCCCAGAGAAAATCAGGATGGAGCCACGAGATGTCTTAGAGGCAGTAGCAACTCTTGGAACTTCCTGCGGTAGTGACCGCATGGAAGCCTACATACGAGATGCATCAGGAACTAGTGCCCCATCCTCCCCATCGACGGCAATCTCTGAAGATATGAACTTGCCAGTAGTAATCCCCCCAAACTGCTGGTGATATTATGTGATCCCATAACGCTGCGTTGGACTCAGTCAGGGTCAACCCGCGCGAGTTTTGTTTCCTTGTTTCTTTACACATGTGGTTAGACTGCACTGCACAAAAGTGGTGCCACCAAAGGGGTGCCACCAAGGCGCAAAAGGGCACACACGATCCATTAGGAGGCAGTTAGGTGCCTGCTGAGTATGGGCCCCACTGTACCGTGCTCCACACTGCGATAACCCCAAGATGTAGGCACTCCATCACGTCCCACATCAGAACTGTGTGCTACCATAGACCACCAGCACAATGATGCATCTCCCAAACACACCGGAGATAACAGGGGGAGACAGTACAGACAAGACACCGCTAGTGCACGTACCCCACCAGGCATCATACTGGACTAGCTCACACTCAATTATTGTTACAAATGTTTGACGGACACCCCCTGGGGATACGCCCCACTTGTTATGTTGTTTGCAGTTGTTATGTTGTTCTCATTGCAGCAAATTGGCATACCATCCCCTGACCGTGGCGCCCACTCACCGGCACGACCCCCGCACCCGACACTGCAGTTGACTGACCAGCTCAGTGGTGACGCAAACTAATATAATAACATGGAATTTACGTGGCATGCACACACCCACGAGGCGCTACTCTATATTTTCCTACCTCCAACGACATTCAGTGGGTATCGCCCTTTTACAGGAGACACACATGACACAGGTGGTGCTTGATAGGCTTCGCAGACGCTGGTGAGGACAGCTATATGGCACCACCTTTTCAGCACACACACAAGGTACTTTGATCTGGGTGCGGGCGGGCACTCCATTCATCTGTGAAGAGATAGTAACAGACCGAGAGGGCAGGTACACCTTCGGAAGCTAAATGGCCAAACGATGCTGCTGGGGTCGATATATGCCCCCAATATAGATCAACCGGCATTCCTAACACAATTGTCGCAAGTTCTAACCCCCTACAACAGGCTCCCTTGGCTGCTGGGCAGGGATTTCAACATGGTGCTTGATGTTCATTTGGACAGATCCTTTCCCCCTCTTTGCACGACAGCGGCGGTGTCAAACGCGCAAGCACTCAAAGACTGGCTCACGAACTGGGCACTACGAGACCTGTGGCGCGTCCTCCACCCGACGGAATGAATCTACTCCTATTAGTCTGAAGTACATGATCTGCATGTACGGCTGGACAGGTTGGTAGGTTCCCAGTCCCTGCTTCCGCTAGTAGCAAAATCAGACTATCTAGGGCGGACACACTCCGATCATAACCCTCTGTGGTTCCAACTTAGGGGCCTATTAGGATTACGGACGGACCTGCGTCCGTCCGCCACCCCCGAGGTGGTGGGACCGTCCGCAGGGGCAGCGGCGGTCCCTCCGGAGCAATTATGATGTGACCGCCACCCTCGCGGTCACATCCCGTATCTTTAATCTTGCGAAGGGTGCTGCTTGAAGCAGCACCCGCCACAAGGTTAAAAATGCATGTTTTACATTTGCATGCAAAAGCGGCAGGCACCGCGCGGTGCCTGCTGCTTTGTGCATGTAAATGCTGGGGGGTACCATAGGTACCCCCCATGTGCACCTCCCACCCCCCAACTACCTGGGGGCCCGCAACGGGCCCCCAAACACCAAAGACCACATGCTTTTCCACGGCGGAAAAGCCGCCGCGGAAAAGCATGTTTTCTGCCCCATCCTAATATGGCTGGTGGTGTCTGATAGGCACCGCCACCATATTAGAGCTTTTCCGCCACGGTCAGAAGGCGACCGCGGTGGAAAAGCGGTGGACGGTCTTCCCGTCTGCCGATGACCCCCCAGCCATCCTAATCTGGCTGGGGGTCTTTGTGGGCACCGCAGCGGTGAATCCGCATCCTTCCGCCAGCCCTGAGGATGCGGATTCACCGCAATCCTAATCGCCCCCTTGGTTGGAAAGCAGACCGGCCCCCTGTGCCCACATGGTGACTCCAGCCGTGCTCGCTGGAGGACCCGGAGTTCTGTTCATTGCTGGGGATGGCCCATCTTACGTACTTTGACATCAATGAAGGGTCGGCGAGCAACATGCTAGTAGAATGGGATGCCCACAAACTGGCGGCCAGGGGACACTGTCTGGGAGTCACGTGGAATATACGGAAGACGTTATCAACCTCACTCACACAATTGGAAACCAAGCTGTTACAATACGAACGTGAAGGGGAGGGGAGTGGCAGACGCTTGAGCCGTCTGGAGGAGCTCCACGCCCAACATGCGGAATTCCTGGAGCGTCTGAGGTGTCACAACTATGCAACGCACACGGCCCGGAAGCACGCTAAGGCTGACAGAACAGGCTGATTGCTAGCCTGGCTGCTGCGGCAGGAGGGTAGCCACGCTCTGATAGGAGCAATACACCTGGCGGAGGGGACCCTGGTGTACACGCAGCATGATATACACCCCGCTATGACTGACCACTACGCCCAACTCTACAGATCTAGAGGAAGTGGCCCCAGGCATATTTTGGAGAGATTCTTGGATTCTGTCCAATTGCCCACGGCACTGGAGGAGCACAAGGAGGCACTTAATGGGCCCCTTTCCTTGGAAGAGATTGGGGAGGCAATAAAATCCATGGCCTCTGGGAAAATGCCAGGGCCAGACGGTCTGCTTGCCGAATGCTACAAAGCATACCGCGGATCCCTGGTGCCATTCCACCACACACTATACAACACGGCACTAGAGGAAGGCACACTACCCCCTTCGATGCGGGAAGCGTATCTGGTCTCCCTGCTAAAACCGAACAGAGACCCCACAGCCCTAAGCTCATATCGACCATTGGCGATGCTCAATGTACACTATAAAATCCTCGCTAACGTGCTGGTGGAAAGATTAGCGCTAGTGGTCCCCCAGTTATTTCACAATGACCAAAATGGGTTTGTGTCTGCACGGTGCATGTCGCTGAACTTGCGGAGATACTTCAGGGTAGCGGCTGAAGCCACACAGGAGTGGGCCAGGGCGGGATGCCTTATCTTAGACCTCTAAAAAGCATTTGACTGCTTAGAATGGGGCTACCGGTCAGCGGTGTTGTTGAGATACGGACTGGACATGGGGTTCCTCCAAATGGTCGATCTACTGTACAAAAACCCCACAGTTCGAGTACGGTTGTGACCATACATCTCCAATGCAATACCGGTGAGGCGGGGCACCAGCCAAGGGTGCCCCTTGTCCCCGTTACTGTTCGCGCTGGCGATTGAGCCCCTAGCCGTGGCGATACGTGCAAAGCTGGAGGATGGAATACCACTAGGGGACGCGGTCCATCAGGTGTCGCTCTACGCCGACGACCTGTTGGTATATGTGAAGGACATAGAGAACATACCTAACCAGCTGGCTCACCTACTGCAGAACTTCGCCATCATTTCGGGACTCCGAGTGAACACGTGCAAATCCTGCATTTATGCGTTCGGTGAGGGAAACCTGGACCCGGGGTAAACCCTTGACGGTACACGAGTACAGTGGAAGGAGTTTACATTCCGCTACTTGGGGATACATATATACCACCAACCGAAGGACCTGTTCTACGGAAATCTGGTGAGGGCTGTAACGGTGATTAAAACACAGGTGCGCTTCTGGAACACGCTACAGCTGACGACCACTGGCATAGGAGGTCTCGCTAAAATGATCATGCCCCCGACTCCTGCACTATTCCGTCAATTTACCCCTATTTATTCCAGCAGCCTTCTTTGCCACCCTCACTAAACTGCTAAGGGACTTTATCTGCTGTGACGCTCGGCATAGACTGGCATTAGCGAAATTATATTTGCTTACGGATCAGGGAGGCCTGGCTGCGCCCTGTTTTGAACACTATTATCTTGCCGCCCAACTGCAATGGGTTGCCCGCTGGCTCGCAGACAGAGGCCGAGAGGACACGGCAACAATGCTGCCGCCATGCTAGCTGGAGCAAATAACTAGACTCTTTCACCCTGCTGTCAGTGTCACGCCGCCAGCGCCGCTTCTACTAGCGGTGGCATATAAATGCTACCATAGGGCCCTATATCTAACTAAAACCACTGTCCCTTATCCCCGCGCAATACTACTGGAGGGATCCCCTAGCAGAGAGGGAGTGCTCATGGTTCCTACACTCGCAGAATGTAGGGAGGCTGATATACAAACCCTCGTGGATTTATACCGAGATGGCACGCTCATACCATATGAGTACCTGGTGGCAGAGGACGTGCTCCCACCCGGGTAGTTTTTAGCGCATTGCTCCTTAGTAGCAAAGCTGACAGCCAAATGGGGGGATATGACCACGGAGCCCAACCAACACCTAACCATACAATATCTCTTGCGTTATGGGAAGAGGCAGGCACCTTGTTCGCTGGTTTGTGGCGTCGCTTCGAACACACACAGCAATAAGCCTAGAACCACTCCCCCGCAAATGGGAACTGGATCTGGGGCGGCAGTTAATAAGGAATTGGAGAGGATACTAAAAAGCCAGGTGCGTATTCCCAGAAACATGAGATTCCGCCAAATACAGTTATTCACTCAGACAGTAGACCTGGGGGTGGATAAATCTAAGCATTTTGCCCTTCCCTGTGGTGTGCCACAGGGGTCCTCCCTGAGCCCCACACTCTTTAATATTTATGTCAGGCCTCTGGCGGCCTTGATAAGATCTTTCGGTCTGCATCTTACATCATACGCAGACGATACTCAAATTGTGCTATTACTACAACGAGGGTCTCGAGTGGATATGACAGCGAGATGCCATGACTGTCTAAAGAGCGTGGCGGATTGGATGGCTTCCAACTGTCTTAAGTTAAATGCCGGGAAGACCGAGGTTATTTTGTTCGGAAACAATCCCAACATCTGGACCCCTGATATGTGGCCAGAGGCACTGGGAAGTCCACCTATCCCTCCTGGCAAGGCCAGAAATCTGGGTGTGATTATTGACCAAAATTTGGACTACGGAGACCAGGTTAGTGGAGTAGTGTCGTCCTGTTTTCATGTCCTTAGGATATTAAAGAAAATAAAATGCTTCCTACCAGTGGAGGGATTCAGGACGGCTGTCACTGCCCTTACACTGTTGCGTTTTGACTACTGTAATAGTCTGCATCTGAATTTGAGAAAGAAGTATGAATACAGATTGCAGTTGGTTCAAAACACGGCAGCAAGACTTCTGCTCGGGATCCCCAGATATGTTTCAGTACGTGAGGGGCTTAGGCAACTACACTGGCTGCCGGTACCAAGGCGTGCTCAGGTCAAGGCTCTGTGCACAGTCTTTAAAGCGCTGCAGGGCACAGGCCCAGAGTTTTTGAGCAGTGGTATAAAATGGTTTGTGCCAGGCAGAGCGCTTCGATCAGCCGACGGCAGATTGGTTGCGGTGCCACGTGCAAAAAAGGCCAGATGGGGAGGAAACAGTTTCCTCCTCTGTGCTGCAAAAGCTTGGAACAACTTGCCGGGGCATCTTAGAAATGCCTCAGAGCTACTTTCATTCCGTAAGGGGCTTAAGACCTGGGTATTTATGGAATTGTCCCCCCCGTTCTAGCTCCGGAGTCAGTAGGCAGCACCAGGACGCCTTTGGGCATAAGTGCGCTTTATAGGCTCATAAATAAATGTCCTCAGGGCATATCTGACACCTGAGCTGATCAACAGGTTTTCACCGCAACGATGCGGCATGCTCCAGGTGTAGTGATCAAGGGGCAGGACTACTATATATGATATGGAGTTGCCCTAGGCTAGGTACATACTGGCATACAACTAACAAGCTGTTACAAGGATATACGGCCGCACTATACCATTTAAATGGCCTGTGAACCTCTTGCACCATTTCAGGAGGACCCCTGCGGAAAAGGTGACGTCCCAGTTCCTAGATCTGGGACTAGTGGTTGCGAAACGTCTCTTAACAAAGCGGTGGAAAGCGCAGGACCACCTGCACATGCGGGCGTGGAGCTATTCGCTTTTGGCATGGGCTAAGGCGGAGGGAATTACCATTCTGAGGGGGGTGAGGGAGTTTAAAGGTATATATACCGGTCAATGCTACTTTTGTTATGGTTTTCTTGGTTCTTATTTATGTCATCTGTTTAAACGCAAAAGGGGAGAGAACTGGAAAGGACTTTAACGCTGTAATGCTGTTAACGCACTGCTATTGAACGGTAACCTCTGCGTTCTGTAATATGACTCCCATATCAAAGTTAACTTTGCTCCTGTGTGAGTGCTCCCCTTATTAATTACGGTATACTCAGTATGCATGTGCACGCAGAAACAATATAAATCCAGAGGTTGGTGAATGATCCCATGCACAACTGTATGTTTTCATGTAAGTTGCCTGTCATGACTACGGAAAAACTAAAATCAATAAAAACAGATTTGAACAAAAAAAATTAAATACTTCATTACACTCAAACCCTCATGCTGCTGTGAATGAGGTTTGCTAGAAAATATTTTACTCATGCATGTAGGCAATGGTTTTTAATGCAGTTGGTGCCGGTATTGGCCAATGGCCGACACCCAAAACCTTTCATCAAAGCATATGTCGGGTCTTGGCCGGCAGTGGGGAGAGCTACAAGAGATCTTCCAGGTCTCACACCAGAAGATTTCTTTTTCATAGTTAAAGACTCCCATTGACCTTGGTTTGATCTGTTTCTGTAGTGGGCACTATGCCCAGTCACACATGTGGGGCAGCATTGTTATTAGCACAAGAAGGGTAATGCAGGGTGGTAGGAATTTTGTGGATTTCTGTGATTCCGGAAGTTTCCATCACATAAATGTAAGGAAAATCGGTTCTTTCAGGCAAAGTGTGAAGTTTGCAGGGCATTGTGGGTAAGAAAACCTTGTGGGATCCACTGAAGGCACACCACCTTCGACTCCCCTAGTCATCTAGTTTTCAAAAATGTCTGTGGTTCATAAGTTTGCATAGGTGGCGCCACAGCACAGCACCAAATACAGCAGTTACCCCTTTTGCTTTGTTTTCAATGTAGAGATTTAAGGAAGTGCTGTCATGGCCCACTCACACAGGTGGGATACCGTTGTTATCGGGAGATGTGTGGAAACTCAGGGTACTACGAGATGTATGGCTCCTCACTGATTCCAGAGCTTTCTGTCACAGAAATATGAGGAAAATGTGTGCTCTTTACCAAAGTTTGACGTTTGTAAACACTTCTGGGTACACATACCTGGTAAGAGCCATGCAAGTCATGCACCCCTTGACTTCCCTGGTTGTATAGGTTTCAGAAATTTGCAGGTTTGCTAGGTTTGCCCAGGTTCCCACTGAGCTAGGGCCCACAATCCACAGCTACCCCCGTTGCTTAAAAAATAACCAGTTTGAGTGGAAAAATGTGATGTGTCCATGTTGGATTTTGTGCCATTTCCTATCTTGGGCACTAGACCTACCCACACAAGTGAAGTACTATTTGTCTAGGTAAACTTGGGGGGATGCTGGGTGGAACTTTCCATCACAGAAATGTGAGGAAAATGTGTTTTTGTCAAGGTTTGAGGTTTGCAAGGGATTCTGGGTAAAACACCTCATGAGAATCATGCAAATCCACAGCTACCCACTTGCAAAAAAGGTCAGATTTGAGTGGAAAAATGTGATGTATCAATGTTGCGTTTTGAGCCTTTCTGTTACACGGTTCCTACAAATTTAGTAGGTCTGTGTAAAAGATCAAAAACTTAATAATATAGGCACAGAGTCTTCTTATATGATCAAGGCCAGCACACAGTACCACATCTAAACTCTGAAACCTCCAGAGTTATAGATGCTGTCAGTAACCTCGAACATGACCACTCTTATTCCCAAGAAATTTGTGGAAACAGATCTAACCCTTTCCTTTGTCACTTTTGCATGCCCAAGGTTTCACAAAGAGAAGAGACAATGACACATTTTCAAATCTTTATTTAAAAGATCTAATCAATGTAAGTAAAACATGACCTGAGATTATTACACAGATGCGACACTTCATTGTTATAATCATTATTAAAATGGTAAAAAATAAACAATTCAACCATGTTTAATTGTTCCTAATGTTACACTATATATCATTAATACCCCTAATCTAGGGAGAGCTTTGTGGGAGTACTCTTATGTCAGACCCTGCTGGAATGATCTAGCCCCACGCCTTGGAGTAAGTCTCAGGAAGCTGGCATCAGTGCATTAACAAATGCACTCTATCTGAGTCTGTAAGCCTGCACACATGTCTGTTTGCACTGCTATCTCCCGTTTTAGGATGAATGTCAGGGCCTTTGGTGCTGCATCACAGTCACAGCTCACAACAGCTTCCATGACAACTCCAGTGTGAAGTGCCGCTCACCGAATTTAAAACAGACGCTGTTTAACCCCTTCCGTGCTCCCGTTGGCCGACGGGAGCACTACCTCGCGGGTCCTGCCGTCGGCCAACGGAGCCCCGCCCACTCTTTAGAACGCCCGCACCGCGGCGCTAAGGCGTTAAATAATAAAACACCAGCCTAAAGTGTAGAAGTCAAATTCAATTCCATTTCATAGACATTTTTTGATAGAAGAAAGATACAGCTTCCAAAGTGTACAAAGGCCAGAGAAGTGCCCCAACTGTCAATACATTCAAATCCAGACACTATAGGATTCCAAAAGAGAATGAATGCCCTAACCAATGACATGAAAGCAATGTAGTTAGCAATATAATCTATATATATATATATAAACGAATGTATGTCTGTCTGTCTGTCTGTCTGTTTGTCCTTTATGCATTACTACACCATTCATCCGATCGCCATGAAACTTTGGGAAGTTGTTGAGTACACTCCCGCAAAGGTTTCTGGCATAAAATATTTTTAAATATCAGCCCCCCAGGGCCCTCATAATCTTTAGAATACTGATGTACGCACCAGACAGAAAAAAAACAAATCGTGTATCCACAAGCACTCGAATAAATAAATAGAATTAAAACGCCACTTTGAAATGTTTTCCACATTAAAATGAATACGTTTCAATGAAAATGACACAATGTAAATTGAATGTTATAACGAGTTTCCTTGAATTTCCTTTCTTCGGAGATCGCAGCAACGCGCGACAGGTAAGCTAGTACTAGAATATAATATGACAAGATGCCACACATCTTTCCTCTTCCTTTTTTTAAAAGAAAAGCATAGGAGGAAAAAAAAGTAAAATAAAATCCATTTCAGAAAGATCTTATATAGCATATGAATAAAGATCAGGCACTTACTAAATGCATAATGCACTTATACTCAACAATTTAAAGAGAAAACATTTCTATAATCAAAGCAGGAATAAATAGTTAATTCAAAATTACATAGTTACCCTGAGCGTTCTAGAGCTGCTTCTTACTACAATACTCTGATTTTTTCACACATTAGCCTTGTGACCATTATTGTCTGAAAAATGTTTGAGGTCTTTTACACTTCTTGAATCAACCTCACAACATCATTTTTGTCAATTTTAGCTACTCTTCCTATATTCCACCATTGTCCATCCGACACTCGTACAGAATTTCCTCTAACTTCAATGACACTAACAGGATCTCTAAATTTTACAGACCCTTTCTTAAGAAGAATGAGCTCTTTGATGTGTACCAGATAACTAATTTCATACTTTGTTTTCCTGTTGGAAAATCCCTAGAATGCCTTCTTTGATATCTCGCAATGCATCAGAATGTCACATCCTTGACCCTTTATTTTCATCCTTCAAAAGGGACATAAAGAAGAAATGAATTTTCTGCCCCTCATATGTTCAAATGGAAATCTTCCTGTGATCGAATGGGGAGTAGATCTGTAAGCCCAAATTAGATCTCTAACAGCAGTTTCACATTTCTTTCCATATTTCATAGCACATTTCTTTCCATATTTCATAGCACTTTGTATACACTATACTAATATCCTATTAAATCTCTCGACTTTGCCATGTGCTTGAGCGTGATAAAGTGCAGTGCGTAGATGTTTAATACCACAAGTCTTGGTTGAGGAGGTAAATCGCACACCATAGTCAGTTAATATGTCTTCAGGAAAACCCTCTCTGGTAAATACTTCATTGAAAAATTGATTTACTGCTTTGGTATTGGGCTCGGTCACCCCATGTATGTGCACCCACATGGAAAGATGATCAATTATCACAATAAAATACTTCTTATTGTGCGGCAGGATATGAAATGGTCCTATAAAATCAATAGCAATACTTTGCCATACCTTTTCAGGAGACAATACCGGACTTGTGTCAGGTATTGCAGCAATTAAATCCTTGTCACTGCAACAAAATTGTACGCATTACATTACCAATCTCTCCACATCACCATCAATACCAGGCCACCAGAAAACATTTCTCAATTTGCGTTTCGTAGCAGTCCTCTCTAAATGTCCAACATGAGCCATGTCCAGCCTACTTAAGCAAACAATTCCAGAGGTATCAATTTGTCCCCTATCAGTAACAAATTTCCTTCCAAAAACAATGCATTAGCCACTCTGATATAATTTTGTAAGGAAGCTTCCAATCTTTTTTCTCTTGCCCATCGATCCCATTTTCACAAGCTGTCAGACCTGACTCAAAATTACATCATCTTTAGCTGATTACACCACGTTTCCATGAATGTCTGACAAAATATAGAAAGACATCATTTCGAGGTACAAAAATATCAGAGCATTAATATCGATGTCAACAATATCGACATCCTATCTACAACAAGGTAAGTACAAAAATTTCGATAGAAAAATGTAGATGTCAAAAATATAGTTTTTGAAAAGATATATTGTTTTTTTTAATTATAAAAATATGTAAAATAAAATAAATAATACTTAAAAATATAATAAACAGTTAAAAATATGTTATAATGTTTAAAATTGATACGTAATATAAATAATGTAATAAAACATTAATTAAACATATACATATAATATATAATATATACTTACTTAATAATCAGTTTTAATAATTATTTTAATAAATTATAAATAATTAAAAATATTATCAATTACATATTCATCTATACACATAAAATATTAACATAAATAAAAATTTAATATTTATGCAAAACAAATTTAAAAAAAAGACTTACATTTTTAAATTAATTATATACTACATTAGCTAAAACTATACAAAATATATTAAATAACAGAGGGAATAAAATACATTTATAATTTATAAAAAAAACAACAGTAAGTAAAATGTTGGATAGCGTAGAGGTAAAAATTACTATTCCCACTCCAAAGAGTGCACCAGTAGGGAAAGTGTTGGATAGCGTAGGGGTAAAAATTACTATTCCCACTCCAAAGAGTGCAACAGTTGGGAAAGTGTTGGATAGCGTAGGGGTAAAAATTACTATTCCAACTCCAGAGAGTGCAACAGTAGGGAAAGTGTTGGATAGCGCAGTGGTAAAAATTACTATTCCCACTCCAGAGAGTGCAACAGTAGGGAAAGTGTTGGATAGCGTAGAAGTTATAAATAAATTATTATTTTAAAATATTAAAAAAATGAATTATTAGATAAATCTAAACTATTTACAAATACCAATACATAAATATTAAAAACATATTTACCAATGAATAATGAAGTACAAATTAATTAATTATAAATACCAATTAATAATAATTAATTACCAATTAATAATTAATCACCAATAATATAATTCACAAAAACAACTAATTAGAATAAATTATTACTTAATTACATTTAAATTACTTCCCACCCTACTCCCCTATAAACTCATAACCCACTACAGAACATAATTATCAATTAATCAATTAATAGCAAATAATTACCAATTAATAATTAATTAAGAATAATATAATTAACAAAAACAATTAATTAAAATAAATTATTACTTATTTACATTTAAATGACTTCCCACCCTATTCCCCTATACACCCATAACCTGCTACAGAACATAATTATCAATTAATAAATTAATTTACATTAATTACCAATTAATAAAAATGAATTACCAATTAATTAAAATTAATTCATAATTCATAAAAATTAATAATTGATTTAGTAGAAATAAATGACTTCCCAACCTATTCCCCTATAAACCCACAGCCCGCTCCAGAACATAATTACTAATTAATCAATGAATTTAAATTAATTACCAATTAATAAAAAGTAATTACCAATTAATTACAATTAATGTATAATTCCTAAAAATTAATTGAATTACTTCCCACCCTATTCCCCTATAAACCCACAACCCGCTACGGTACTACAATACAAAATGTAATTAAATTACATTTAAAAAAAAGAAAAATAGATATTAAATACATGATAATATACATAAAAATCATATAAAAATCGATATTAGTAACATAGATATTACTAACATCGATATTAGTATCATCGATATTACTAACATCAATATTAACACAATCGATATAACTTACATTAGAAATTCTGTCCCATCGAAATCAAAAATAGCGATATTACTTACCTTCTATATTCTGTCCCTTCGATATCTAAACATCGACATTATTGTATGTCGATATTTAAAAATCAATATTTTGTCTGCCTACCCATTTCCATATCCAAACACACAACCACATCTTCAACCAAAGCTATAATGCATTCTTCGATTTCCTCTTGATCTTTCATATCAATAGGATCATCCTCAGCTGGTAGACGAGACAAAAAATAAGCTCTGTCATTATTCCCTCCTGCAATGCGAACAACATCAAAATTGAATTCCAACAATTTAGTTGTCAACCTTGACAATCGTGCTGTGGCTTTTTACATTTTCCTGCCTTATAAAATGTCAACCAATGGTCTGTGGTCTGTTCTTATGCAAAGTTGTGTGCCCCCAGAGATAAGACAGAGAGAAGACAGAAGTCCTCGTCCTTGGAATGACCCCTTCAGCATGGGACAACACCTGGTGGTCAACTGCCCTTGGAAGCCCACGTACCCCCTCAGACCACGCCAAAACCCTCGGCATCGTACTCGACTCATCACTCACCATGAACCGACAGGTCAACGCCGTCACCTCCAGCTGCTTCAACACCCTCCGCAAGACCTTCAAATGGGTCCCCCTGAGTCAAGGGAGACAGTCAGCCACGCACTCATCACCAGCAGACTAGACTATGGAAACGCACTCTACGCTGGCATAAACAAATCCCTACTCCGCAAACTACAGACAATACAGTACACAGCCGCCAGACTCATTCTTGACATCCCCCGGCACGCCCTCATCAGCCACCACCTACGAAGACTCCACTGGCTCCCCGTGGAGAAAAGAGTCACCTTCAAAATCCTCACCCACGCCTTCAAATGCCTACACAACAACTGACCCAAATACCTCAACAGCAGAATCAACTTCCACGCATGCAAAAGAAACCTCTGATCCTCCAACCTCGCACTGGCCAAAACCCCGGCATCCACAGAGAAAAAGCAGGCAGAAGAACCTTCTCTCACATTGCAGCTAAGACCTGTAATGAGCTACCGCCAGACATCAGACACACCCCTTCCCTGAACATCTTCAGGAAGACTCTCAGGACCTGGCTCTTTGGCTAATTCAGACCTGTGGACCCCCCATCCCCTCAGCACCATGAGACCCTCATGGGCGAGTAGCATGCTTACAATTCCCTGATTGATTGATTGAGACTTAAATTTATCCATATCCCAAATGCATGCCAGCATTTCTTTTTCAATAACAGAATACCTGGTTTCCACTTCTTTCATTCTCCTAGATGCAAAACCTACAGTTAGTTCCTCGTTATCATCTATTTGTGAAAGAACTGCACTCATGTCATAAGCACTGGCATCTACAGTTACAAATGTTTCTCTCCATTCAGCATACGGTTGTAAAAATGGAGCTGCCATTATGCTTTGTTTAATTTTCTCAAAACTTTATTGACTCTCTATGGATAGCTCAAAATTGGTGTTCTTTTTCAGAAGAAACCTAAAACATTCAGTCATTCCAGCAAAATCTCTAATGAACTTAGAGTAATAAAATTCACAAAGACCTAGAAAAGATCTTAATCAGTCAGTAAGATGAGGAGCCTTTAGAATCCCATTAATGATGCTTGGCTTAGGTTTGACACGGTTAGATGTCAAAACATGTACTAAATACTCTATTTCATTTACTCCAAATATACATTTGTTTTCATACAGAGTGGCACCATTCAGTTCAAAGATTGTCAACACTCTCTCTACACACTCTTTGTGTTTTTCCTCAGTTTCTCCAAAAATATAATATTGTACTGACATACTACAACATTGGACATATTTTCAGACATTCTAAACATAACCGTTTCAAAAGCAACAGCAGCCGAGGCCAGTCCAAATGGTATGCGGCAAAATTGAAATGTCCCATCAGGTGTTACAAATGCCGTTAAATGGCTACTTTGTTCATACAAATCCACTTAATGATATGCCACTCGAAGTTCTAATTGCAAGAACCACTTGGTCTGATTTACAGCATTGATGAGGTCATCAATGTGTGTTAATGGAAATTTTCGGCCCAAATGGCATTATTAACTGATCGCAATTCAATCTGTAGCCTTAACTCTCCCGATTAGTTTTTTACTAAAACAATTAGAGAAAACGACAAAGTGGCATCAATAGGTTCTATTATTCCCGTTTTGCATCTTTTTTAGGGTGGTAGAAATTTCCCCCGTTACTCCATGAGGCACGTTTCACAATTTGTGTTTTACCGAGTAACACCTTCCTTACCTTTTATTTTATGCACAAACGTTTGGATTTTTCCCACTTTATCCTGAAAAACTTCTTTGAATTTTTTTTCCAGTCAACATGCAAAACAGAATTGATCAGAGTTACTGGATGTTTATGTCCAGGTCTGATTAACACGTTTAAGTCTGCTTGATACCACCAGCCCAGTACATTAATTCCTTTGTGGGCCACATACACTTTACCTCTCATCAGTTTTAAACAACAGATTTGCCCAAAAGTTGAAAACTAAATCAATGCTGCTACTCTCAAATGCTGTCGTAATAACATCAGGAGGATAACAACCTTTATCTGTCCAGAATTCCTTGTATTTATCAATGAAAATAATGATAATCTTTGCTCCAGAATCCAACAACAGGGGAATTAAAATGGCCTCCATAAATTTAGGAATTTCCGGATCCGGTACCTGTTGCTATGTATGCTCCCAATTTTAATACAGTTCACAGAAAGTACTAACTCCTCCACTTTGTTGGACATGCTTCATTCATCATCTGCTTATTCCCAATCATTTGCCCCCACCTCTACATACTTTCCCCAAATGTCCTACTTTCTTGCATTTCCAGCATTCTTGGTGTGTCGCTGTACAGTTCGTAAATTTGACAAATGCAATAATGAACCACAGCCATAACACACAGGCTTACTTGTGCCCCAAACAGATGTTTTGCCTCTGTTTGTACTAAAACGTGGTTGTTGTGAAGCAGTTTGTTTCTTAAGAGAAAAAGCATGTGTGTGGTCATTATGTGGATTAACTTGAGAAACTTTAGCTACACAAGTTACTGATTTATAAAGTTCTAGTTGTTTGGAATCCTCAAGGGATTATTCAATAATTTGTGCAATGCCTATCGCTTTGTTGAGCGATGGATATTTTACAGGCCAATAGTCTTTGTTGAAAGTTTTTTTGTAATTGTTTTTATTAAGATGTGCTCATGAGACCATACCATACATGAAAATTCCGTAGATCCATCCATGAGGTGATCACAGAGAACAATAACAATACATTCATGAGGGAACAACAATGACAGTACAGAGATACCCATCCAGTACACATCTATGTAAACACCCCAGATTCTCTGTATTTTCGCCAGGGCGCCCACACTCTTTTCCATTTTTTAGCACATCCCCATCTTTTATACACCGTATCTTCGGCCCGTTGGCACCAGTCAAGGTCACGTTTCCATTCCTCCAGCTGCGGAGGCGCCGGTGACCCCAACCCCCTAGCAATGTTGCGTTTTGCGATTCCCGCAGCCAGGGCCAGCCATATTGCCGTGTATCTAGGCCAGTCCAGGTCGCCTTTGATTAACATTTGTTGAATTTCTTTACAGTAACATCTAGAAACAATTTGATCTCTGATAAGTTGTGAGGTCAAATCCTCAAATTTGCAATACGCTGCTAGTACCTTTAACTCTCTGAAGTAGAAGTCAATAGATTCATTGGGAGACTGAACTCAAGTGAAGAACTTGTGAAGGATTACTACTGAATTGATTTATCCTACAAAATGAATTTCCAATTGTTTAACAGCTATTCAAATTCATCATATTTTTCATCATCAGAACTAACATTATCTGATAAGTGATCAAACACATTTTGATCTTAAATGCCTAAATGGTAATACAATGAATTGCATTTCCTATCAGGTTTGAATGTCATACTATCACTGGCCCCCAGATACTCATTGAATGATCTAAACCAAACACACCATCTTAAAGGGGTTCTCAAGGTCCTTGTAAAAATGGGGCTGGTGGAGTAACCGCTTGCATCGTGGCAAATAAATGTTACTTCACCTTTAGGTGATACCTTAAATAAATGTTTTATTAATTATTGACAGTGCATTTCATTTTTGTGAAATCTCTTGTTAATAAAAATTTTATGTACTGACCCATCACTCGCCCTCGTGCCAAATCCAACCAGTATGTGTGTGTGTTTGAGGAATAGATGGCTGTGCTGGGATCTTGGTCTTTTGAGTTTCTCTGTCAAGGTGTACATTCCATCTAAGAATAACCAACCAAATGTAGATATTATTGTTAACCCATGGGAGTACATGGCGATGTCTCTCTTGTGAATTCCAACACAGGTTTTTTTTAGGTTTTTTTCAGAAGAAACCTAAAACATTCAGTCATTCCAGCAAAATCTCTAATGAACTTAGAGTAATAAAATTCACAAAGACCTAGAAAAGATCTTAATCAGTCAGTAAGATGAGGAGCCTTTAGAATCCCATTAATGATGCTTGGCTTAGGTTTGACACTGTTCGATGTCAAAACATGTACTAAATACTCTATTTCATTCACTCCAAATATACATTTGTTTTCATACAGAGTGGCACCATTCAGTTCAAAGATTGTCACCACTCTCTCTACACACTCTTTCTGTTTTTCCTCAGTTTCTCCAAAAATATAATATTGTACTGACATACTACAACATTGGACATATTTTCAGACATTCTAAACATAACCGTTTCAAAAGCAATAGCAGCCGAGGCCAGTCCAAATGGTATGCGGCAAAATTGAAATGTCCCATCAGGTGTTACAAATGCCGTTAAATGGCTACTTTGTTCATACAAATCCACTTAATGATATGCCACTCGAAGTTCTAATTGCAAGAACCACTTGGTCTGATTTACAGCATTGATGAGGTCATCAATGTGTGTTAATGGAAATTTTCGGCCCAAATGGCATTATTAACTGATCGCAATTCAATCTGTAGCCTTAACTCTCCCGATTAGTTTTTTACTAAAACAATTAGAGAAAACGACAAAGTGGCATCAATAGGTTCTATTATTCCATAGTTTTGCATCTTTTTTAGGGTGGTAGAAATTTCCCCCGTTACTCCATGAGGCACGTTTCACAATTTGTGTTTTACCGAGTAACACCTTCCTTACCTTTTATTTTATGCACAAACGTTTGGATTTTTCCCACTTTATCCTGAAAAACTTCTTTGAATTTTTTTTCCAGTCAACATGCAAAACAGAATTGATCAGAGTTACTGGATGTTTATGTCCAGGTCTGATTAACATGTTTAAGTCTGCTTGATACCACCAGCCCAGTACATTAATTCCTTTGTGGGCCACATACACTTTACCTCTCATCAGTTTTAAACAACAGATTTGCCCAAAAGTTGAAAACTAAATCAATGCTGCTACTCTCAAATGCTGTCGTAATAACATTAGGAGGATAACAACCTTTATCTGTCCAGAATTCCTTGTATTTATCAATGAAAATAATGATAATCTTTGCTCCAGAATCCAACAACAGGGGAATTAAAATGGCCTCCATAAATTTAGGAATTTCCGGATCCGGTACCTGTTGCTATGTATGCTCCCAATTTTAATACAGTTCACAGAAAGTACTAACTCCTCCACTTTGTTGGACATGCTTCATTCATCATCTGCTTATTCCCAATCATTTGCCCCCACCTCTACATACTTTCCCCAAATGTCCTACTTTCTTGCATTTCCAGCATTCTTGGTGTGTCGCTGGACAGTTCGTAAATTTGACAAATGCAATAATGAACCACAGCCATAACACACAGGCTTACTTGTGCCCCAAACAGATGTTTTGCCTCTGTTTGTACTAAAACGTGGTTGTTGTGAAGCAGTTTGTTTCTTAAGAGAAAAAGCATGTGTGTGGTCATTATGTGGATTAACTTGAGAAACTTTAGCTACACAAGTTACTGATTTATAAAGTTCTAGTTGTTTGGAATCCTCAAGGGATTATTCAATAATTTGTGCAATGCCTATCGCTTTGTTGAGCGATGGATATTTTACAGGCCAATAGTCTTTGTTGAAAGTTTTTTTGTAATTGTTTTTATTAAGATGTGCTCATGAGACCATACCATACATGAAAATTCCGTAGATCCATCCATGAGGTGATCACAGAGAACAATAACAATACATTCATGAGGGAACAACAATGACAGTACAGAGATACCCATCCAGTACACATCTATGTAAACACCCCAGATTCTCTGTATTTTCGCCAGGGCGCCCACACTCTTTTCCATTTTTTAGCACATCCCGATCTTTTATACACCGTATCTTCGGCCCGTTGGCACCAGTCAAGGTCACGTTTCCATTCCTCCAGCTGCGGAGGCGCCGGTGACCCCAACCCCCTAGCAATGTTGCGTTTTGCGATTCCCGCAGCCAGGGCCAGCCATATTGCCGTGTATCTAGGCCAGTCCAGGTCGCCTTTGATTAACATTTGTTGAATTTCTTTACAGTAACATCTAGAAACAATTTGATCTCTAATAAGTTGTGAGGTCAAACCCTCAAATTTGCAATACGCTGCTAGTACCTTTAACTCTCTGAAGTAGAAGTCAATAGATTCATTGGGAGACTGAACTCAAGTGAAGAACTTGTGAAGGATTACTACTGAATTGATTTATCCTACAAAATGAATTTCCAATTGTTTAACAGCTATTCAAACTCATCATATTTTTCATCATCAGAACTAACATTATCTGATAAGTGATCAAACACATTTTGATCTTAAATGCCTAAATAGTAATACAATGAATTGCATTTCCTGTCAGGTTTGAATGTCATACTATCACTGGCCCCCAGATACTCATTGAATGATCTAAACCAAACACACCATCTTAAAGTGGTTCTCAAGGTCCTTGTAAAAATGGGGCTGGTGGAGTAACCGCTTGCATCGTGGCAAATAAATGTTACTTCACCTTTAGGTGATACCTTAAATAAATGTTTTATTAATTATTGACAGTGCATTTCATTTTTGTGAAATCTCTTGTTAATAAAAATGTTATGTACTGACCCATCACTCGCCCTCGAGCCAAATCCAACCAGTATGTGTGTGTGTTTGAGGAATAGATGGCTGTGCTGGGATCTTGGTCTTTTGAGTTTCTCTGTCAAGGTGTACATTCCATCTAAGAATAACCAACCAAATGTAGATATTATTGTTAACCCATGGGAGTACATGGTGATGTCTCTCTTGTGAATTCCAACACAGGTTTTTTTTAGGTTTTTTTCAGAAGAAACCTAAAACATTCAGTCATTCCAGCAAAATCTCTAATGAACTTAGAGTAATAAAATTCACAAAGACCTAGAAAAGATCTTAATCAGTCAGTAAGATGAGGAGCCTTTAGAATCCCATTAATGATGCTTGGCTTAGGTTTGACACTGTTCGATGTCAAAACATGTACTAAATACTCTATTTCATTCACTCCAAATATACATTTGTTTTCATACAGAGTGGCACCATTCAGTTCAAAGATTGTCAACACTCTCTCTACACACTATTTCTGTTTTTCCTCAGTTTCTCCAAAAATATAATATTGTACTGACATACTACAACATTGGACATAATTTCAGACATTCTAAACATAACCGTTTCAAAAGCAACAGCAGCCGAGGCCAGTCAAATGGTATGCGGCAAAATTGAAATGTCCCATCAGGTGTTACAAATGCCGTTAAATGGCTACTTTGTTCATACAAATCCACTTAATGATATGCCACTCGAAATTCTAATTGCAAGAACCACTTGGTCTGATTTACAGCATTGATGAGGTCATCAATGAGTGTTAATGGAAATTTTCGGCCCAAATGGCATTATTAACTGATCGCAATTCAATCTGTAGCCTTAACTCTCCCGATTAGTTTTTTACTAAAACAATTAGAGAAAACGACAAAGTGGCATCAATAGGTTCTATTATTCCATAGTTTTGCATCTTTTTTAGGGTGGTAGAAATTTCCCCCGTTACTCCATGAGGCACGTTTCACAATTTGTGTTTTACCGAGTAACACCTTCCTTACCTTTTATTTTATGCACAAACGTTTGGATTTTTCCCACTTTATCCTGAAAAATTTCTTTGAATTTTTTTTCCAGTCAACATGCAAAACAGAATTGATCAGAGTTACTGGATGTTTATGTCCAGGTCTGATTAACACGTTTAAGTCTGCTTGATACCACCAGCCCAGTACATTAATTCCTTTGTGGGCCACATACACTTTACCTCTCATCAGTTTTAAACAACAGATTTGCCCAAAAGTTGAAAACTAAATCAATGCTGCTACTCTCAAATGCTGTCGTAATAACATCAGGAGGATAACAACCTTTATCTGTCCAGAATTCCTTGTATTTATCAATGAAAATAATGATAATCTTTGCTCCAGAATCCAACAACAGGGGAATTAAAATGGCCTCCATAAATTTAGGAATTTCCGGATCCGGTACATCCCCATCTTTTATACACCGTATCTTCGGCCTGTTGGCACCAGTCAAGGTCACGTTTCCATTCCTCCAGCTGCGGAGGCGCCGGTGACCCCAACCCCCTAGCAATGTTGCATTTTGCGATTCCCGCAGCCAGGGCCAGCCATATTGCCGTGTATCTAGGCCAGTCCAGGTCGCCTTTGATTAACATTTGTTGAATTTCTTTACAGTAACATCTAGAAACAATTTGATCTCTAATAAGTTGTGAGGTCAAACCCTCAAATTTGCAATACGCAGCTAGTACCTTTAACTCTCTGAAGTAGAAGTCAATAGATTCATTGGGAGACTGAACTCAAGTGAAGAACTTGTGAAGGATTACTACTGAATTGATTTATCCTACAAAATGATTTTCCAATTGTTTAACAGCTATTCAAACTCATCATATTTTTCATCATCAGAACTAACATTATCTGATAAGTGATCAAACACATTTTGATCTTAAATGCCTAAATAGTAATACAATGAATTGCATTTCCTGTCAGGTTTGAATGTCTTACTATCACTGGCCCCCAGATACTCATTGAATGATCTAAACCAAACACACCATCTTAAAGGGGTTCTCAAGGTCCTTGTAAAAATGGGGCTGGTGGAGTAACCGCTTGCATCGTGGCAAATAAATGTTACTTCACCTTTAGGTGATACCTTAAATAAATGTTTTATTAATTATTGACAGTGCATTTCATTTTTGTGAAATCTCTTGTTAATAAAAATTTTATGTACTGACCCATCACTCGCCCTCGTGCCAAATCCAACCAGTATGTGTGTGTGTTTGAGGAATAGATGGCTGTGCTGGGATCTTGGTCTTTTGAGTTTCTCTGTCAAGGTGTACATTCCATCTAAGAATAACCAACCAAATGTAGATATTACACAATGTCCTGCAAACTTAAAATATGTCTGTCACATTTTCCTTGCAATATTGTGCCAAAAATCTCACGTTGCAGAAATAAGTTTTGCAAGGGAGGTCACCTGGGTTTTTGGTCCTGTGCTCGGCGGCCATCTAGGGAAACCTACCAAGCCCATACATTTCTGAAAACTAGACACCCAGGGGCTTCCAAGGAGGTAGGGCTTGCGTGGATCCCTCAATGTTTCTTTATCCAGAATCCCTTGCAACCCTCAATTTTAGCTGAAAAATCTGTTTTTTCACACATTTTTGTGTGGGAAAGTGTGGTATCAACGGGCTCGCACAAATTTCCAACCACCCAGCGTTCCCCCAGGTCTCCAAATAAAAATGGAGCCTTACTTGTGTGGAAGGCCTAAGTACCCGCAACAGGCAAGGGCCCAAAACGCAGTGAGGCGACATCAAAATTGCCTATCTCAAAACCACCTGGTTTTGCAAGGGGGGGTCACCTGAGTTTTTGGCCCCGTGCTCGGTGGCCATCTAGGGAAACCTACCAAGCCCACACATTTCTGAAAACTAGACACCTGGGGGCTTCCAAGGAGGTATAGCTTGCGTAGATCCCCCGAAGTTTCCTTACCCAGAATCCCTTGCAAACCTCAATTTTAGCTGAAAAAATCAGTTTTTTCACACATTTTTGTGTGGGAAAGTGTGGTATCACCGGGCTCACACAAATTTCCTACCACCAAGCATTCCCTCAGGTCTCCCGATAAAAATGGTGCCTCACTTGTGTGGGAGGCCTAAGTACCCGCGACAGGCAAGGGCCAAAAAAGCAGTGAGGTGACATCAAAATTGCCTATTTTAAAACCACCTCGTTTTGCAAGGGGGGGGTCACCTGGCGGGTCAGCCCTCTTGTGGCTATCTAGGGAAACCTACCAAGCCCACACATTTTTGAAAACTAGACACCCGGGGCTTCCAAGGAGGTATGGCTTGCGTGGATCCCCCTACGTTTCCTTACCCAGAATCCCTTGCAAACCTAAATTTTAGCAGAAAAAATCAGTTTTTCACATATTTTTGACAATGTTAAGATTGTTCAAATCTATCACAAAAAACACAGGGGATCCGTAATGCAACCATGGGAGGAATTGGGAGGAAGCTCTTTAATGCTGTGTGAGTGCAAACACTTATTGTAGGCTGCAATATTGTTCAGGCAGGTTTTACAATGGTGTTCACAGTTTCACTGATGTAAAGATTTTTTTTCTCTGAAACTCTCGTAGAGGTGGTTATGTACAATCAGAGAGCAGTCTGGCAGGAGGATGAAGACCATCATCACCACCCTCATGACAGAAGGCTGCCTGCCACACTGAGAGATTCCCACCACGGTGAGGGATAATTTTGACAAAATTGCTTCCTTTACTGTGGCACAAGCCCTTTTAGGCAAACCTGAAATACAAAACAAAAACTAGCCCTAAAAGTGATGGGAGTTTATCTCAGCATGTGGGGTGGATCCTTTTTTATTGTTTCGTTTTTGGGACTGCCAGGCATTCCCTGGCAGAAAAAATGTATGGCAGAAGTGGTGGACCTGCCACTGGTGAATGATTTCTGCGGGAGCAGCCAGCTGAGGATCAGCTGGCAGAAACCTGACACTTCACCAACCCCCTAGTTCGTTGGTGAAGAGGTATCCTGTAGGCTTGGGAGGTGACCTCCATTCCGATTGCGGAGTTGCCTGCACTCAGCGAAGCATGCAGAGTTCCAAAAAACTCTGCTTCCTCGCTCGCCAGCGTTAAATTGACGAGTGCTAGCAAAGAAAATCCAACGCTAGACCACCTCCCAGCAAGATTTCTCAATGTTGGCGGTTACGGATGGTCTCGACCACTCGTGTTGAAAAACCATTTGTTTGGGTTTAGGAAGCTAGAAAATCTACTCAAGTGGCAGAAAAAAGAAGCACCCTCTTGCGCTGCGCATGGTGCTGTTTGTGCTGATTTTCCAGCGTGGGACAAACACCCGGCCATAAAAATCTATGCAAACGGTGCAACCTAACACACTCCGACGCTTGGTCACTTCTCGTACTTGGGACTCCAGAAATTCTGTCGAGGCATAGGATTCTGTTGCTTTTTGGAAAATGTCACAAATTCACCAAACTCTACATAACCCCATGGGTCATGAATCTTCAAATTTAGGAGCTGCCAAGTTACATTATAAGAAATAATATGATCCATTTCCCTGTCTCTCCTGAGGTAATAAAGCTTGGTTTATCGAACTTCACGGCTCCACATTTGTAGAATGTTTAAGTTCTTTGACATACAATTTTTCAGTGGCAGCATCGAAAGAAATTCACAGTGGTACAGAGATATGTGCTAAAATGTAATACTTGGACTCAGCTGTTATTGCCATCCCGGTTTATTGAAAAAGTACTGGACTGATCATGTTTTAAACATTGTCGGAAATGAAATACACGTTCAGGTTTACAGCCACATCTACAATAACAATATTATTGACAATCTTAGAATCATTTATTTTGCCATTCTATACAAACAGGATTCCACGGATTCCAGATTTAAAAATACAATGTTCAAATTATTTGCAGATGCATTCGGTCCTGAATAAAAACTTTAAAATACATTCCATGCAAGTATTCGTTTCGATAAAATAAAGAAATCCATAGTTCGAAACAGTACACCAAACAGTAAAGGATCAACCTGTCTGCCGCTTTAATGAATCGCCATCCCATTTGAAAACATTATGATGCTGGTTTTTATTTTATGTACCTGGTGAAATTTTGGAACAAAGAGACTGATTTGAATGAAAAATAATGCCTTCACTTTGCTGTGAACAATGTTCTCTCTATAGCTCCATGAGCTAATGTTAACTTCAACAGGTTTTTTGTGGATTATACAGCAATTTTACTAAAGCTCAGTTTTGGAGCTTTGTGATGGTGATGGGTAGAATTAGCACAAGTGTGAACTTTTTGGAGCACAAAATGGCTATGCATGAAAAAATAAATTAATTTGCGTTCTGGCGAATGTAACAGGCAAACATTTTCAAGTGAGAAACATATGATTCATAAGCACAGAAATGTTTAACCACTTAACGGACTTAATGAAATATGGCAGTTTATGAGTGCTGATGAATCAATTTTTCAATGCCTGCAGAACTTGATGGGAAGACGAGAGAAATGAATCATACAGCTACAGAAATAATTAGCTGATTTCGAACAGTGGATTTCTTCACTTATCTACAGGATGAAAATATAGGATCACACATTTAATGTAAAAGATTTAAAAAAGGTACCATATAAAATTGCCTGAAATTTTCTTTCAGAATACTGTACAACATTTAAGACTGCCCTAAAATATTTCATAGAAAAGCAGTTGCAATTTACAAGTACATATATTAATATGTATAGATATATATATGCCATATTTCACATAGATATATAAAGTCAACCTTTAAAACACACAAAATTACAATTTCAATACAAAAAAATAAGATCTTTAAAAGAAGAGAAAGATGAGAACAACACAATTATACTCTTTACTTTCTCTGTCAACTGCATTCCGTAGTACAAAGGTACACATGATTGGAAGCCATCACCATTGATATGAAAAAGTACTTATGTGCATGCAATGCATCTTCCCTTAAAGCTTTATCTTTCAGCAAATAAAACGTCAACATTCCCAAAAGACAAGTGCAGTAGTGTTTTGAATACAGCAATTTCTGTAAACATGTCTGTGGTCATTGCTGCAAGATACACAGGAGTTCAGAGAAAGACGGCTTGCTTTCAGGCAGACAATTAAACAACAGTGTTTTTGATAGTCATGCCAGTTCTTTTCAGAAACTTCTAAACTCTTTACCGAAATCGTATTGCATAATGGAAAATGGATTTCCCAGTCAAAAATGTAACAATTGTCCTGCAGGTGTATAATTATATGTCTGTGCTCACATGTACAAGTCTATCCTCAGTCTCACTTCACATGTTTCTGAGTTGTCTGCAATGTAAAACAACAAACCCCTCTTGAAATTATAGGCCTACATTCTAGCATTCAAGAACATTAGGTGGTTGATGTTTTCATAACAATTCTGATGCATTTATTTTTGATTTTAGAAATCAGTACTGGGATCCCTATGGTTGCCCAATAAATCCTATGTTGGTGGTGGTCCATTGGTGTATCGGAGCATGGGGTAGAAGGATCTTTTGAAATTGTTTGAATTTGCACAGCTGTAGTCTTCTTCTGAGAATGGGATCAGGCATGCCAGAAGCAGGAGCAGGAGCAAAAGAAACTGGAGTGGTAGAGCCGCTCTCATCACACGGTAAAACAAGGACCGGGGTCTGGAGCCCTCCTCTGCCACATCTGACTGGTCTGAGGTTCTGAAAAAAAAAGGATTGGCATTATTGTTTGTAAACAGAATTACAACAAAACGAAAAACTGATGAAAATATAGTTTGTAGATATTGACTTGACACAAACAAGCTGAATTGCTTTTGTCTAGCAATGTAAATCTCTTTAGCATATTGTTTGGCACTACAATGTTTTTTTCTTATTCACTCTCTTCATATATATCTGCAGACACGTTCACTGAAAGGAGGATTTATTTGTAAAGGTGTTTTCAACTCTTTGCGGGAAAAGCTAGTCATTTTGCTCACACGCCAATGCATTCTGACACTATCTGGACTAATGTCCTGAATCTCTTGAGTCAGTCAACATGAATTGAGCATTTCAGCACAAAGTGGCAGAATTTATCTTTAAGGTGCACTCATTTGTAGACACTAGGGGCCTGATTTACCAATAGTTCATGCAAAGCACCAGGGCAATTTGTTGAGCTGCACGAAAGGAAGAGGGCAGGAATGTACCATATTTCACATTATATGGAGTTTTCCTGTCCTCTCTTTGCACAGGTGTACAATGTAATGACTAGCTCCAACGCAGGCACCCTTGCACCTTGGTGCAACGGTGCCTGCTTTGTAGGACGTGATGCAAGGGTGCCTGCAATGTAGGCAGTATTGATTTTGTGCAGAAAAGGACACCTTCCTGCACAAAAACATTCCTCTGAGGTGTTTTCTTTTTCTATGTGTGCTGTGGAATGCAGCACAAGTAGAAAGAACAAAAAACGGGGAGAAATTAATATATTTCTCTTCATTCTGCCTCCCCTGGGTCTACCACCCATGGTAAATCTGGGAATGCAACAAAATCAATGGGTGACTGTGTCAGAACACCCACTCTCCACCCATGAGACGCCTCCCTGGTGCAGACTAACGCAAGGAAGTGACTTATGCTGCTTTGCGTTACTCCAGCTTTGTCAAGTATATATATATATATATATATATATATATATATATATATATATATATTCACTGAAAAAACCATAGGTTTCACACCAGTTATATATAGTTAGGTTGAAATTTTACTCACATAAAACCATTGAAATTCCCACATTATAGTTAGTTGGACACACTATAACTTGCGCGTGCAATGCACTGCTGATGACGTCACATATTACATCACTCATGACATGGTCAGTGACATCACTCATGACATCTCAAATGACATCACTGATGACATCACTGATGACATCATCCAGTGAATGTGGTTTGCTTCGTTATTTAAATATGCATTATATATATAGCAATTTACATTGAAGAATGAGTGGATATATATAAATAAATATTTGGATGGAGGATTTAGTAGCAGTGTAATTGACTGTATACTTGACCAATGTATAATGTCTCACTAAATATAAAGGCTAGTGACTAAACTGTGTGAATATCTGTATCACTTTGTCAGTTGTTGTGTAAACTGATTCTACAGTTGGTTACTAGCTATGTGAAAGTCTATATTAGTTATTGATTAGTTAACTGAGTATTTGTATGGGAGTGTGAAAGTGTGTGTGGTTCGGTGGGGTGTGTGTGACTTTCCAAAGATGTGTGAATAGTTGATTCAGTAGATATATGAAGTTAAAACTACATGCTCTAACAGTTTGGTTGAGGGAATCTCTTTATGGGTGTGGTGATGAGCAAATATATTTCCCAAAGGTACAGGTCCAACAAACTAGAAAAATAAAAGGCAGTGTATGTCTCAGTTGTTGTATATAAATAAGTATACATAAGACACAATGATTGTGTGAGTGACTGTATGGATAACTGTATACTTATAATAATGATTTTATAATTCACTAAGTATGACTTACTATCTAAATGAATAGAAGAAGTGGTGTTTGTATAAGTGTTTTGCTAAGTAAATATGTAAGTATGATCCATTGTTTGCATAAGTGAGTAGGATGACTTCATATGTGAATAGGATGCGTGCTGTTGTTTAATGTCGATATAGATGTATAAGAATTTTTGATAGTGTTCTATTGTTCATTGACAGCATGTATGAGTGAATCCATAGGTAAGTGATTAGATGTGTGTATACATCTATGAATCACTGAGTGGATTTTTAGATACTTGTATTGCTGTGACAATGGATTTAAATATGATACTCTGTATTTTACAAACAGTGATGAAAAATTGTAATAGTGTATGAAAAGGTGTATGTGATTGTCATGTGGATGATGTCATCAGTGATGTCATCAGTGATGTCATTTGAGATGTCATGAGTGATGTCACTGACCATGTCATGAATGATCTAATATGTGACATCATCAGCAGTGGATTGCGGGTGCGCGAAATATAGTTAGTACAACTAACTATATAGGAGCAATTTCATTGGTTTTGTATGAGTAAAATGTCCAGCTAACTATAACACCACTAAAACTTATAGTTTTTTGAGTGAATTTCAAAGGTTTTTTAAAAACGAATTCCTAACTATATAACTCCTGAAACCTATGGTTTTTTCAGTGAATTTCAAAGGTTTTTTTAAATGCTAAATCCTAACTATATAAGGCCTGAAACCTATGGTTTTTTCAGTGAATTTCAAAGGTTTTTTAAATGCTAATTCCTAACTATATAAGGCCTGAAACCTATGGTTTTTTCAGTGAATTTCAAAGGTTTTTTAAATGCTAATTCCTAACTATATAAGGCCTGAAACCTATGGTTTTTTCAGTGTTTTTTCAAAAAAAATTGATTGGTTAACTGGCTTATTAAGTGTATCTTAGTGAATACATATATTAGCGAGTAATGTTTAAATATTTAAATATATGCATGAGTGATGTAATATGTGACGTGCATTGCAGGCGTGCAAGTTATAGTGAGTCCAACTAACTATAACGTGGGAATTTTCAATGGTTTTATGCGAGTAACATTTCCAGCTAACTATAACTGGTGTGAAACCTATGGTTTTTTCAGTGAATTTCAAAGGTTTTTTAAATGCCAATTCCTAACTATAACTGGTGTGTAACCTATGGTTTTTTCAGTGAATATATATATATATATATATATAAAATTTCTATGGCAAAATGAAACCCCTCATTTTGTTCCTTTTCAAATTAAATGTATTAAGTGTTACCACTTTATTCCAATCAAGATGACTTCAGGTGTGCCATACTTTTGTCATAAGTAAGACTGTTAGCGTTCTAGTTGTTCTTTAGAACACTCTGGGACATTCTGTCATTGGGCTATAGTTGGGCTACATCTGGCTGATATTTGGGCTACATTTGGGCTCTTTTGTCTCTGGTGGCCATCTTGGGAGACTGCATATCAGAATTTTTTTAATGAAATATAAGAGGATTTGAGAAGTCACTCAAAATGTGCCCTAATTTTTCTTTCTTCAGCACTAATCATAATTTCTATGGCAAAATGAACCCCCTCATTTTGTTCCTCTGCAAATTAAATGTTTTAAGTGTTAACACTTTATTCCAATCAAGATGACTTCAAGTGTGCCATACTTTTGTCATAAGTAAGACTGTTAGCGCTCTAGTTGTTCTTTAGAACACTCTGGGACATTCTGTCATTGGGCTATAGTTGGGCTACATCTGGCTGATATTTGGGCTACATTTGTTTTTTTTTGTCTCTGGTGGCCATCTTTGGGCTACATTGGGCTACATTGGGCTACATTTGGGCTCTAACATATATACAGCCCAATGTAGCCCAATATATATTTTTTCAAAGTTAATTTTCGTAAAAACCACTGGAGCATATATCTTGAGACATAGCAAAGGCACATCGGGGTACCAGTCCCTACAATTTTGCCAAGTTTGGTGGAAATCCATTCAGCCGTATGGAAATTAACATGGGGAAAACACGTTTTGGGACCCCCCTTTTATCTCGGCCCCCGCTTGACGGATCCCCCCGAAACTTTCAGGGAAGGAGCGGAGCGCAGCGAGGCAAGGTTAAGGAAAATTACAGGCAGATCCCTCATTCCGCGCCAAAGTTATTCCCAATAGAATGTTGCGGATTTCCTATGGAAAACGATCCTAACTATAACTACCTACTGTCGACCGCCAGTAGGTAATATATATATATATATATATATATATATATATGTATATATATATATATATATATATATATATATATATATATATATATATATATATATATATATATATATATATATATATAAAATACCTTTTCAGGCATAGAGTGACAAATAAATTATGCAAAAATGAAGCAGAGAACTCTGGGTAGTTCTCAGTTTAGGTGGAAAGCAGCTCCTGTATAGAGCACTATCAACACCACCGACACTCTAGATCTGCTCACCTCAAATGTCTGCTTTTCTATCAAAGTCTTTAAGCATAGGATTAGCGCAGATGAAATGCGGTTAGCTATACTAATATGTTACTATATTTGATTGTATTACTAGTTAGGATGGGCAGTTACTCCATGTTTTATTGACCCAACATCCTGTTGGAATCCTGCATTTGCACCAGACAGTATTCTATTGTTATTATGTAAATAATCAATGGCGTAGATGACTTGCAATACTTAGGTAGCTAGGAATAAATTGACATTTCTTTTTAGGCTGAGCTTCTACGATCTACAAAGTGAAAGCGGAAAACTGACAGCCCTCTTCAACCATTAGCTGGTGTGCCATTCACACACTGATTCACGTTTATGCATCAGTGTGATAGTGTGACATTGGTTGATTAAAACTATCAGGTATGAACCACAGTTTCACATATTCATCAGAAACCAGAAGCGGCCCGTGCAGGTAAGAGAGGAGGCATTATGGAGGTGGGGTGGGGGGAGTTGACAGAAGAGGTAAAGTTAAATAAAAAAGAAAACCACTTACCTTGCGTTCGCTGCATCACCGAGTTGGTGAGCGCAAGGTAAGTGCTTTTCTTTGTTTTTAAATTTTACTTTACCTCTTTGTCTGTCGACTCACCACCCACCCCACCCTGACCCCCGCTCTTACCTGCACGGACCGCTCCTCTCGGAAACAGCATTAAGAGCATGGAAAAGGTAGGGACAGCTCTCTCTCCAGCCCACCCCCCATCAAGCTGGTGGAACCCTTAAGTAGGAGCATGAAAAGCCCACACACGGTTTTGGAAGTTTCGAATGTAGCACGCACAACTTCATTCTATTGGAGAATAGTGAGTGCAGCAGATATGGCTGAAGATTTGTACGCTCACTAAGACAGAAACTGACCACCATAATCACACCTTGCATTCACTGAAGGGAAGCCGGAAAGGCTACCCAGTAAGGGTAAACTCTGAATGGATCTAGCAGAAGTAAAGTTGAAAGAGGATCACTTTCACCTAGGAGTATGAGCAGGAGGGCTGTTCAAATTGAGTCGCTTTTATGACCTCTCCCAAGATTCGTTCCCTTCTCACAAACTGTGATGGGGCTGCTCTGACTCAAAACAACTATGGTGTGCAGTTTCCGGGCCTGATTACGAGTTGCTCGTTATATTCCAACCCATGCGTAAACTACTGTTTAAGTACCAGTTGGAATTAAAAGATATTTAACAAAGCCGATAATTAATGGATGCTTTAAATACCTCAAGCTGCGTTAAAGTTAGATAGGTCAAACCTGCCGAACTTTAACTGGGGAAATGTGTAAGGTATTTATCATACCATGCAGATTTTTTTGTGTGTTAAACACCGAAATCTGCATGTTATTCTCCAGTAACTCATAATAGGTGCTATTTATCAACCCAATAAATAACAAAACCTAGCGTATAGTTATTTACCAGTGTGATAAATGGCGCCTTTACTTGTAATCAGGATCTAGGGGCCTGATTACAAGCGAAGGCGTTATTTATCGAACCTGATACCACGGTGTACATTATTTATTGGGTGTGATAAATAACACCTTTTACAAGTACATAGAGAATAACATGCAGATTTTGGTGTTTATCGCCCACATGTTCCATATATTTCCCCCGTCAAGTTTCGGCAGGTAAGACTTGCCAAAATTTAACAAAGGTTGAGTAGTTTAATGCATCCGATAATTATCGGATGCGTTAAATACCGCCAAGACTTGTAATTCCAACCGAAACGTGAACAAAGATTTATGCATGGAAGTTCTCCAATGACTTACTGTTCTGCTTTGTGTGAGCTTAGACTTTACATTGGAGTTCAGTTCTAACCATGCTTACCTTATCGGGAGTGCACAATACTCATGCAGTAACAATTTAGTGATGTGCTAACCAGATCTTTTAATCAAGCAACCTGTCATAGATTCAGGCCTCAGCCCTGCTTGGTACTTTGTAGGTGTAAACAGGGTTAAGATGAGTTCTCTGCAGAAAGCATGTAACTCTAGCCCCACTAATAGTTTTGGTGAAAGTTCTACATGTGCTTATTTCTAGCCGGCATCGTAGCTATTTGGAGATACGATTCTTTCAGCAGGCACTGTGCTGTGTTAATGTCACCAGCAAGACTGCTAATAAATCTAAATGCCTCACTCATGTGTGATGGCAGTCTTCCAAAGCACAATGTTGGCATCCACATACAAAGCAGTGCACTTCTATGGCAGAGCTCAATGTTTGCTATATTGTTAATGTTGTATTTATTTATTTTATTTGGCAAGAAACCTGAAGCTCCCTGAATACTGCTACCAGTTCATGGTGTCTTCACATTAGCAAATTGCAAGTAAACAATTATTTTTGGGCAAAACCCCTTCTAAAATGGCAGTGAATACGTCTGCATGCCTAAACTAAAATGCATTTAAATATGGTTGCCTGTGCATGCATGTTACTGTAAGCACCTTTCATTCCATATCCTTAACTGCCGTCAGCCCTCAAATAACACCTTTCTTTATCACTGATCTACAAACCTTATCCAGGCTTGGAATGGAAAAGCAGAGAGGAGAAAAGAGAAGTACCTGCCTTAGAGTTTGTAGTCCACGAAAAGGATGGCAACTGGGGTAAGTCTTCCTGATTCCCAGCACTCGGCCCTACGAGGCACTGCTGAAGCAGAAGAATGAGCCCAGACCCAGGGAACACGCGGCACACAGAATCAGGAGGTGCTAGGAGGTTTTCACATTACGCAAAGGACTGCAAGTACCTAAAACACTTATTGCCTACGAGCCCTGAGCCGCAGAACCGGAGGGCTTGCAGCTGCAGTGTGAGAACGACTCCCAGGTTTAGCCTACATGTTTGGATAAAATCACCACAATGCCACTTAGAGCCCATAACAATTATCACTAATTCATTTGGGGTATTAACACTCTGTAATCATGCAACGAGATAATGTGTAACTTTAGAAGGTCCATGTGTGCACCCAATCCAGCCCTAGTAAATGAGTAAAATTATCCAGCTAAAGGGTTTCTGCTACCACCAATACAGCTTTAGTAGTATCACCAATGGCCTTAGTATGAGAACACTGGCTAGATACGACATCAATTTATTCATGCTCTCCTTAGAATATCCTAAAGCCTCTGTTATTGTAAGGATTAGTAACATGGATATGGGACCCGGTTTGTGAAACTGGAAGCATGCAACAGAATATGCTGTAGAGAACAAACAAAAATAGCCTCCAGGAACCCCAAACAACTTTAGATGTTTAATACCTTTAAAAGTGAAAAGAGATATTCGTGCAGTCCAAAGAATTACAGGTGCTGATATAATTGACTAATCAAATCTGCAGACAATACAGACGTCCTGAACAAAAGACTGATTGGCCTTCAACAGACACTGACCGCCCTAGAGGAACACTGCAAAGCAAACAAACTGGCAGTACAAGTAGAAAAGACCAGTGTCGACATACAGGGTCAGAAACTGCAGAAGCCTTGCACATTGTATCTTACTTACAGGAAGGTCAAACTGGCTTAAAATGTCAAAAGCTCTAGTTCGAGAAAAAGGGGGTAACCTCCTGAATTTAGCCTCATTATAGACTAATGCCCAGTCCTATTTTCCATAAGACATCGGTACATTACAGGGACTAATTACATCTGTCACCAAAGTTAATCTGTTGCCCTTTGGTGTAGGGGGGCCACAGTCTCGGCCCTTCAGCCAGAGGGGCTGGTTGGACACCTGGGTGTGGGGTGCAAGGCCTGGTCTCCAGCCATGTCCTGTACCCAACCTCCATCGGCGCATTGGTCAAAGGCGGCAACAAGTGGGGACGAGACGCTGGACGCAGGTTGTCCGAGTGGGTGGGGCATATGCTCAAATTTGAATATGGTAATCCCCACCCAGAAATTCACAAAAAAACGTTAAAGTGATGTTATAGTTAGGTATGATAATAAGATTTTAGCTTACATTTGACAAAGCCTGAGAAAATCACCGAAAAAAAAAAGGTTAAAGTGAAGTTATAGTTAAGTGTTGAAATTAAATAAAAATTCAAAACCGCTAAAATTTTCTAGTTATAGTTGCGCAAATTAACTATAATTTGCGCTCTACCATGGACTGCGTATGACCTCACATGTTACATCACTCATGACAAGTCAAATGAACTCACTGGTTATAAACACATGTAACAAAAAACTCAAGGATATCACTTCTGAATCTCATCATTGTAAGAGTACCCTGGAGTCTTGCCACGCTGGTGTTCCATAAAAGTGTGCAGACATCAACTCAAGTGGCACCCACTTTACATGACAGAATTAAAGACCCACTGTGTCCTGGTTGCTCTTTAAATACAAATACACTGTTTGGGTGTTCTCAAATGCGTTCCCTCTCTGCTCATTCAAAGGCATTACACACGCTTTAATTCCTCCAGTGTAGTAAATTATGTTTTCTACTTCACAATTTAATGTATTATATGGCTGCTAGGTCTAACTGTTTTTAGCCAAAAAGGTCTCTCTCAACAATACTTAAGTGTTTCACCCTCTCTGCTCATTTACAGACATTACCCAAGCTTTAATTCCTCCGATGTGTGAAATTATGTTTTATGCATCACAATTTATTCTATTACCAGACGCGGCCACCCAGGTAAGAGCGGTGATGCCGGGTGAGGGGGATTTCAACGGACGATGAGAGAAAACTAAATAAACAATTCATTTTCTCTGTCATTGTCCGTCCAAATCCCCCCTCACCCGGCCCCACCGCTCTTACCTGCATTGGCCGCGGCCATGTACTACGCGGCTGCCAAGGCTAAATGGGCTTAGCCAAAAAAGACTCTCTGAACAATACACAAGTGTTTCACTGCTTTCATTCATTTAGAAACAAACTCGTCTCCCCTGTGTGAACCTCAAGTTTTCCGAGAAGATTACTTTATCACATGAGCAGTTTGTTCAACACCAGTTGAAGTTGCCCGTCTGATCTAGAACCCTTCTCACTGCACCACCTTGTATGCAATGTTTAATCCTTCCATTGGGACCAGAAAAAGATGCATAAACATCTGCAAATTTGAACAGCTTCTAATGCTCCCTGAGAAAATCTGAATGCTCGGCCTTATATTGGATCTATTTCAGCGAGTGGTCTGACGTCTAGCCTGCATACACCAATTTGCTCAGTGAGCGCAAGGACAAGGATGTCAAACACTGCTATTTTACAGAGAACAGCTAAACGTGTTCAAATTATTTCTGATGAGAGAAGGGGAGGAGACCCTCATTGAAGACTTAGCTTCAGAGATACAAATCAATCTACATATGAAGCTGTTTCGGTATTTCTTAATTTATTTCAAGAGTTTTATATGGCGCTCACTCATTTACTGTGAAATATGTAGGTGCTTTATAATGAGCAGTAACAATTTCATTGAAAAACCCATCAATCTAGAAACGAGTCAAATGTTTGAACAAATGTAACAGAATCATTACAATTGAATCCAAAATGACAAGGACAGTCAAATTAGCAACATATCAGAAGTGAAAATTATCAGTGATAGCTAAGGTAATGAGCATAGAGTAGGTGAGGAATTAGAGGGCACCCGGGCTAAGTTAAGGGCCTTGATTGAAAGCAGAAGAAACTAATTTATAATAAATAGTAGCATCAAAAATTACACTGAAAGCACATCACTAAAGAATGACTTCAGGTATCTAACAAAAGATCCAAAATAGTCAAGAGTTTAATCAACGTTGTGGCAGTCTAAAAAATAGATCAGACAGCAGTAGAAGAACGTCTTAGGTGACCATGACTGATTGCAAGAGAAATGGAATAGGTTCAGAACTGAAATCTCAGAGGGGTATAAGTGGTATCGGATGGAAGGGAATAGTTAGGGAGCAATTTAGGGATGGTTGGTTAGATGAAGTCTGAATCAGTGAGTCTTTCAGTAACGCCGGAATTACAGGTAAATGGATTTGGTTCTGGTATCTGCTAGAGGAGATTTCCATAGAAGAGTTTCTGCTGCAGAGAAAGATTGATGTTGGGCATGTATTGTTCTGAAGCATGAGCTTTAAAGCAGAAAGGTGTCTTTACTTCAGAGCCCTCTCAGCCCTCCTGATAATTTGAGTAGGTTGCAGATGTAGGGTGGTGAGTTAAAACAAACTACTTTGTATTTAGACAGCCTAATGTAAGCTATATTCCTGCCTCAACACATAACCAGCATATGCCAATGAGAATCAGGGTGATGTGATCACATTTCTTGGAGGAAGAATGAAGTCTAGAATGGGAGTGGAGAACTACTTTGATGGGGTAGAGGGTGTTTTGTGCTAGGCTAGCTAGACCAGCACTGCCAGCGTCCAATCAAGACAAGATTAAAGCATGGGCGGCATATTTTGTAGATCTGGAGTAGGAAAAGCTTAGATTTTTTCAGAGCCCATAGCTGAAACTTTTCTACCATTTCTATTTTGTGTATGTGAGTGATCATAGGTAGTAAGGTCTCAAGAAAAATTCTGAGTGAGGTTACCATGGGAGAGAACATTTTGCGAGCGTTTAGCAATAATCAGTTGTTTAAGCAATTCTAAGTTGAAGCTTTTCTGTACTTTGGTGAAAAAATATTTAAATTCAGTTCTTCAAACATTTAATGTTAGGAGACTCTCAGACATTCATTATTGTACATTTAATGGCATGGATTGGAGGATGTAGATATCAAAAAGAGAAGTGGTATTTGTGTGTGGTTGGCAGACTGGGGGATTTTGACTCCCATTCTCTCGCAAACATTTAAGATGGTGCCTGATCCAAGTTGAAAAGAATTGGGACACAGGTGCAGTCCTGTAGTCCTGTGACAACACCAGTGATAATAATTTCACTCTTCAGATTTGTGACTGACCAGCTCGATGAAAAAAAGAGGAAATCAGCTTAGAACTGGATCCTGAAACCCGAACCGTCATACGAGTAAGGGACAGAGACTACTAGGATCAATTGTGTCAAATGCTGCTGTGAGATCTAGAAGTATTAAGGAGTCACTCTCATCTAGCATTTGATGAACCTCATAAAGAATTTGTAGTGCAACAGTTTCATTTCCTTATCCCATTTGAAAACAAAACTGGTGAAAAGCGCGGAGATTGCACACATTGATGTAATCAGTCATCAGTGTGCATGCATATATTTTCATTGTCTTCCTTAACCATAGGAGGTTGGATGTGGGACGGTAGTTCAACAAGACCTCTGAGTTAAGATTGCCTTTTAACAGTGGGCGATATGCCTGCATTTCAGAGTGCTAGGGAAAATCCCATATTCGTGGGATGCATTGATGATTTTATATCACGAAGGAAATAGTATGCTGTTAGTCAGCGAATTCTGACGATCTGGGACAGTTCCTCAGTACTGATAGGTAAGTCCCCAGTAGCTGCTGGAATTGACGGGCTAACATTCTGTGATGTGTGTGATGAAGTAATCATGGCCTTTTACACAATAGGTTCTGTACAGGAAGAGACTCCAATACTTCTCATATAGGACCATTTAACTTCCTTGCTGGATCAATGATCCTATAAGAATGAGGCTGCTTGCACATTTTTAGTATGTAGCTGGTTTTTTGCATCTATGCCACTTCTGATTTTCTAGTGAGTGCTACAGTTTCACAAGATCCTAGTGAACTAGATAATTTTATGCCGCTGTCTCATGATGATCTATTTTAGTAGTGCAATTTCGGCAGGTGACAATGAGGTGGAGAGAACTATTTTAGCTAATAGCTCATTAGGCCGAGAAATAGTCATGGATTTGCCGTATATGGAGCATCACTCCTCTGGCATTGGAAACTATTGCATTTTCAAAAGCAATTGAAGTTTCTTTTTTGCATTTAGCTGAAGGAAGATAAAGTCAACAGGTAGGACCACCCTCATTCGCAGAACTGACGCAATACCTTGGATGAGCTACACTTAGGATTTTTTTTTTTTTTTGCAGTAATGGACTTTAAAAAGCAGAAGTGATGTTCCTAAAGTAAACTATTAACTAGGAGGTAGTATACAAAACAATGGCAACAGAGGCTTGAATTACTTTAATCAAAGTAATCCATGTGTACCATTTGGAGTACCTGTAATGTTCAATCATTTAGGGATGCAAAAGCAGTACTGTTAAGTTACACCTTTGTTTGCTATGTTCTTTTATAAAGAACAAGTTATGTACCTTCAGTAACGCTCTTTCAGGTAGAGGCTCTACCTAACTGCAGATTACTCACCTTTTGAATATTTCCCCCAGGAGTCAGATTGAATCCGGAAACTTTTGAGCAGTACCTCTGTATAAAATCTAATATGTGAGGAACAACTCAACGTCACACTGAGGCATGACAAAGGGAGAGGGAGGAAACAAGTGTTGGAGACCTTTCAAAAAATGGTGCACAACTGGTGACTTAAATTATGAGGACTGGTCTGACAACTGTAAAAAAGGCCGAAAGGTACCTCTTAACTGTGTCCAAAGCAAAGTCTTGCTGAGCAAGAGACAAGACAAACAACATAACATCAGCTAACTGGACCTCTGGGGTGTGCTGCACTAAACCGCAAATCTTTCCCAACAACTGGTGCATACAGATTTTGTTGAGGGACGCCTGGCTGCCAAGAAGATATCAACCACATCCGGAGGCTGGACGAAAGTGTTCAGTTCACCGCTCAATTTCCTTGCATGAAGGTGAGGATTGAGAAGGCCCGGGTGCAAAAACCTGCTCTGTTGTTGCAACAAGAGGTCCTTCCAGAGGCAGCCTGATCGGAGGGCAGATGCTCAAGCCCAGGAGTTTAGGATACCATAATGTCAGTGCCCAATCCAGGGCCACTTGGATGACTTAGGCCTGGTCGTTCCTGATCTTCTTCAGAACTCAGGGCAGGAAAGCATACAGGAGTCCCGAGTTCCACTCTCGGGAAGATGCTTCTCTTAGTGAGAGGCGCCTTGGAAACTCCAATGTGCAAAACTGCTGACATTGTGCATTCTAGTAGGAAACTGGGGTTTTGTTGTAGTAACACCCACATTATGCCTGGTATAGATGCAAGTTGAGTGTCTTGATGCAGACAAAAGTAAGAGCAACATGTTACACATCCCTGTGTGCCATGCCGTAACACTGCATGTAATATTTGTATGTCACCCCTATAGCAGGCCTGACAGCCATAAGGCATGGTGCGTAATATTACATGTAAAGTCATAATTGCATGAGCAGTTATATGCCTTTGTGGTGGTCAGTCCTATTACTGCCAGTGCAAGTGACCAGGGAAGCCATTTTAAAGCATGTGCTGGACACTGGTGAAAACAGGTTCCCCAGCTACATGACGGCTTCACTGAAAATAGGATGTTTGGTACCAAACATCTCGTATTAGTGACCCCACACTGACACAGTATTGGATTTACCAATACATGCACCCAGAGGTCACCTTAGAGGTGCTACATGAAAACCTACCAGCCTCTGGTGTGCCTGCTGACTGAATTCTACCAGCCGACCACCCGAGACACTGTTCTTATCTCCTAGGGTTAGAGCCTTTGCTCTCATGAGGCCCAGTAAAAGGCCTGTCCGTGAGGAGGGTGCCACACCCTACCCACAGGGTGATCTTCTGATTAGCCTCCTTAGGCTGGTGAGATTAAAAAAAAGCAGCTTTCTTTGGAATGCGAATATGGCTCTCTTCACAGGAGAGAAAGCCACCCACCCATCCAGAGCCCCCTCAGCACCTAGACAGGCAGGAAAATTAGCTAGTCGGTAGGACGGCCATACCCAAGTTTGTACCACCCCTAAGGTGGGTTAACTGTGAGCTGGACACGATTTTTCAGAGGTAGCCATCTTTGTGATGGCATACCTAGGAATTCTGGGTCAGGGTTATGCCCACTTCCCACAGAAAGTGGTCATAAAGGGGGCGTAGTGACCCCAGGGGTCAAAAGCCCATTAGCTAATACCCTACACTCTCCTAATTCCCCTATATTCAATATTTGGGGGAGCCTCTGGCACCAGAGGAGCAGATCTTGCCGAATGAATAAGAACATCGAAGAGCCGCAAGGAGAAGAGGACATGTGACTGATCTGGTGCCAGCCCTGCTGGCCGGCCTGTTGTCTCCGTCTCCTGCACCAAAATCGTCTCATGCTGAATCTGCACTCCAGAAACCTAGGAGGCCAGCATGCCTTTAATAAAGAATAAAGAACTCCATTGGATTGGTAGAACCAGTCCCCTGCACATCGCAGGCCATGTCTGAAGCAGCAACAAAGTGCTTGCCGCTGGGGCTGACGAGTTGGTGACCCACAGTGATGTGGCAAGAGCACTACATGAGTGGTAGCTGGCTCTCACCAATGAGGTGTCTCATTTTATTTGCCACAGACAAGGTTTGTTAGTAGCCATTCCAGCCACCGGACCATTCAATCTTCACACCAACAAGAGGGCACTACACAGCACCTGTGACCAACGTGGGAAACAACCCCGCTCCTGTGAGTCTGCATCCCCTGTGGTTGCATCGACTGTGTGGCAGAAACCGTCTTGGCACCACTACCGTTCATTGAGGGACCGACTAAAGCACTTCTTTGGCACCTTTTATTTATCTGTTTTAAAAACAACACAAAAATAGAAGGCAATGCCAGTAACTCAAACTCGTAAATGCGACACCTATTGCACTGGAAATGCTTTTTATAAATTGGTGTGGATCTCCTTCTTGAGTTGTGTCGTATTGCCGACCGAGACGCTTCTTTGATGCCCCCCTTCGGCGCGCACTGTGTGATGGACATTTCCACATGTGCCTGCATCCAGAGTCCCTGGTCAAGGTAATCGGGAACTGCCTATTCTACTCAGGTCCTGGGACATCAAAGAGCTCTGCTCTGAAAGACTAGAAACCAAATCCATCCACAAGTGCCCATTAGCACATAACTTGCAAAAGCCTGTGTGCTTTTACCTTCAACCGCAATGGTCTTTGATTGATGGTCAGTACTGTCAGTCGATTAACCCCATTGCGTGAACCACTAAATTGTTTGAATGTTGATACAGGTCACCGTCATGTATTCTACATGGAGCATTACAGTAAGCCTTAACGGTGTTTAGGCATTTTTATACTGCATTTCTGAAATACACTTGCTTGCTCAGACTGATTTTGGTGCCTAAACCATATATAAGGATACTTAATATTTGTAGGACGAGCCTGGGCAACGCATGCGCTGCTCTGTGAGGCATGCTGTATTCAGGTAGTGACATGAAGCTCCACCCACTCTCCGCCCATATTTTTCATTGGCTTGTGTCATTGTCCACTGTAAACTGTGCCTGTTCAATGGTCAACAGGCTTAGTAGTCCCTCCTTAGTATTGCCTTGTCTCATTTTGTAACCTCTCATGGCGACACCCCGTTAGGTGTTTATTTACTCGGTAGGCTTTAATTACAGCCTCCGAGCACTATTTTCTCAAATAGCTTTGTCTAAGCAGGCAGGACAATCCCTCTCCTACCGCTTTTTAAAAACTTTTTGTAGCACAAACGCATTTGCAATGTAATAGGTCTCACATCTTCGAGAGTTTAAGCTATTGGGATGGTATATGACAATGCCTTTTATTTATCTGTTGTAAAAACAACACATAAATAAAAGGCATTGTCATTTACAATGCCAATTGCTCAAACTCTCGTAAATACAAGGCCTATTGCATTGTAAATGCTTGTTATAAATTGATGTGAATCTTTTTCTTAAGTTGTGTTGACACAGTTCTTCCTCGTCTCTCTGCTATGGCTCCTTCCTTCCCTCCTTTCCTACAAATTGTCTCAACCTCGTTGTTTGTTTACTGTACCTTACTATGCTATTGTAACTGATGTAAATTGTAACGCAACATTCCTCTGTTATAGTGCTCTGATACCTACGGGTCTAGCCAGCGCTTTTTAATCCTTTTGATGTACCTTCTAATGCAACGTTCCCCTGGTTATGCGCTCTGATACCTCTGGGTCTAGATAGCGCTATACAACCTTCAAAAATAAAATAAAAACTGTTTTTTCCTGAACACTGAGACCTGTGCAACATGGCTGATGACCGGTGGAGCTGCTTGACAGCTAATGAGGAGATGGGCCTTGGTTTCCCCTTGACCGTCACCTACCCAGCCGGACATTGGGCATTGTTCCTCCTCGTCTCCCCGCTATTACTCCTTCCTAACCTCCCGCCTACGAAATATTGAATCCTTGTTTATGTGTATTGTACCGTACTATGTTCTTGTATCTGATGTAACTTGTAACGCAACAATCCTAAATGTAAAGCGCTCTGATATCCTCTTGGGTCAAGTTCGCGCTATATAAAACTTTATAAATAAATAAATAAATAAATTGTGTATCATTGCAAATGTCTTGCACTCCTCTGTGTTAAGCCTAAGGCATCTCCACCACACTACCCCAAATAGAGCACTTTGGGATTGCATAGCAAGAGCCTGTCCACTAGTAAGGGAACTCTTCGACTCTTTACACGATATAGCGTTTTTTTGACATATCACATATAGAGCGAGCTTCTTACAGACCTATTGAAATGGAGAGGTACTGCTCAAAAGTTTCCATATCCAGTCTGGGGAAACATTCAAAGGGTGAAAAATCTATGGTTAGAAGTCTCTCTCAGAAACCAATTTTTAACATTTTTCCATGACACTAAAATGATGCAGCCAAATGTGAAACAGAAGGTACAGTCCTAAAGGAAACAAATCAGCAACCAAAGGAGCGATGAGAGAACTGAATACACTCATATGGTCTAGAAAAGGAGCTTCAAGAAATATCTATAGGTGTAACTCCTTGAAGGGTTGGGTGTCATTAGGGTTCCATAGCCTACAGATCCAAACACACTTCTCATCTACTTCTTTTTGCAGGAATCTCAGATCTGAAACTCCCCTCTGGTTCCCTTATAAATGAAATTCAGTAAGGAAAGATGACCTCGATGGTCCTTCAGCAACCCTTCAAGTCTTCTGAGTGTGGATATCATATGTATGTAGCATTTCAATAAGTCTTCTGGGGCATATGTATCAACCTCTGTGTTTGCGATTCTCAAATAGCGATTTTTTAGAAATCGGTATTTGAGAATTGCAAAACGGGATGTATTTAAAAATGTGCAATTTTTTTGCAAATTCTTAATATTCCTTAATTGCGATTAGCAAATTGCGAAATCGCAATTAAGGAATACCTTCCGATTCATTTCTATGGGCCAGGAGGCCCAATTTGCGATTCGCAATTTGAGAATCGCAAATTGAGAATAATTTCAAGGGTGCAAGGGTGTCATAAGGACACCCTGATGCACCCCTGAAATGAACATGTGTGCGCATATGGTGCACATACATGTCCTAAGGGTACGTATGTGCGCCACATGGCACCTTTGCAAATGCCAAAAAGTGCATTTGGGAAAGAAATCGCAAATTACCACCAACTTCAAGTTGGTGGTAATTTGCGATTTCTTAATGAGAAATCGCACAACTTGGGTGCTTCATACATAGCAATTAAGGAATCGCAATTTGCGATTCCTTAAATGCTTACGCGAAGTTAAGGAATCGCAAATTTTGTGATTCATTACATTTGCGATGTGATTATCCACATACATACCATTTTCTGAATTTTTAGTCGTAATCGCTGCTTTTTTGAGATTCGCAGCGTTTGCGAATCAAAATTCGGTTGATGCATATGCCCCTTAGAGAAGCTAACACAAACACCACATGCTAATTTCAGAGTATCTCTCTGGAGACAGATGTCAGCCAGCGTACCACAAAGCAAAATACAAATTGATATTCTGCACACTCTGGAGATTCTATTGGTGAGTCTCTAGCCGTTCCCTTCAAAACTGGCTGTCAGTGAAGTTTCAGGGAAACTGTGTTGGAGCATTTGAAATTTCACAAGTGGTGTAATTTCTGTTCGGTGGTCAACACAGTAGTATGTGACTATGGAGAATAGACTCAGATCAACATTTCACTGTCTCCAGGCAACACCAATAACAAATGTAGATTTTGTTTCAGTTTTGGTCTCTACAGAGGAGCAGCTGAAGATCTGGCTCTTCGACCTCCACCTCTCTCGAACCGAAGATCGCTCAAACCCCACAGCGCTTGGAGTACCCCAGGTTGACAAGCCACGCTATACAAGCCTCAATGATTGACAGGGGACGAAACAGGGGGAACAACATAGAAATATCACAGAACAAAATCCATCAGAGCAGCTAATTTGAGGGACCCATCCCTTTTAATGGAAATTATCAATTGAGACCAATGGACAATCTTTCAAAGAAATAAACATGCTCAACATGTGAAGAAATTAGCATTTCGTTTTTTCCCTTCTCACCCAATTGCATGTTTCCAAAAGAGAACCAAAAAGTTGAAATGTTTACCTGCTGTGATCCCCATGCTTCTCTTGTAAAAGGTTCTCTTTTTCAATCTGTTGAGTAAAAAAAGTTCATGTTAGCAACATTTTTAGAAATGCGATTTCTTATAAATACTTTATCACATTTGTATAACGTTGTAAAATCAAATCAGCAAATTGGTACTTATTTGTCAAGCATTTGTAATATAATGCTAGCTATAAAGTAAACCATTGGTAATTGTGTGACTAGTTTTAACTTGACAGTAGCAATGGAGTGAGGCAATACCCTGCTATGGTAGAAGGAACGAAAAAATGAGCGCAGAGAGTTCCTGCCCTGTGCCGGTGCATTTGGCTACCAACCAGAAATGGCAGCATCTAACATATATTACATGGTTACACGGAACGCGCGGAAAACAGTAGTGCACATCCACGCACCACCCCACCCACTATCACCAACACACAGGCACAAAAAGGCAGCACAGGCAGATGTGCAAGTGCACATTCATAGAAACAAATAAAACAAACAGACCTGAAATGGGCAGGTTTCCCTTGCACAAACAGAGGTGTGCCTAAGACGACCCTCAGAGGCACCCTCGTCTACAGACCCCCGGGACCATGCACACAATTCAGCGAAGACATCACAGACTTCATCAGCCCGCACGCCCTCCCCTCCACTGACTACATCCTCCTCGGGGACCTCAACTTCCACCTGGAGAACAACAAGGACCGCAACACCACCGCCCTGCTGGAAAACCTCACCAACCTCGGACTCAAGCAACTGGTCAACACCCCCACCCACTACGCCGGCCACACGCTTGATCCCGTCTTCTCTTCCAGCAAGTACATCACCTTCAGCCACGCCACCGGACTCCACTGGACCGACCACAGCTGCGTCCACTTCAGCTTCAAAAGATCCACGACCCACCACCACCCGCAACAGGTACCCCACAGGAATTGGAGCAAGATCACCGCAGACCAGCTCACCACCTCCCTCAGCCAGAGCCCACCCGCCAAAACAACGGACCCCAATGAAGCAGCCCGCAACTTCACACAGTGGCTGACCGCCTGCGCCGACGACCTCGCACCACTAAAGAACCCTCCCAGCAGACCCAGAAGCAAGCAGGCATCCTGGTTCACCGACGACCTCAAGGACTCCAAGAAGACCTGCCGCACCCTCGACAAAGCCTGGCTCCTCGACCGGACCACCGACAACATGACCGCCCTCAAACATGCTACCCGCAAGCACCACCAGCTCATCCGCACCACCAAGAAGAAATCCCTGAAGGCACGACTGGACAACAACGCCCACGACAGCAAAGAGCTCTTCACTATCGTCAAGGAGTTCTCCAACCCCAGCACCAACGACATCACTCCGTCACAAGACCTCTGCGATTCCCTCGCCTCGTTCTTCCACCGCAAGATCGCCGACATCCACAACAGCTTCGGCGCCCCACCCACGCACCCAACCGTCGAACCAATGCCCCCCACCGCCACCCTTCGCACCTGGACCACGGTGACCACCGAAGACACAGCCCGCACGATGAACACCATCCACTCCGGATCACCGACCGACCCCTGCCCACACCACGTCTTCAACAAGGCCAACTCCACCATCGCACCCCAACTCCGGAACATCATCAACGCCTCCTTCAACACCGCCACCTTCCCGGAGAGCTGGAAGCACGCCGAGATCAGCGCCCTCCTGAAGAAACCTACAGCGGACCCCACCGATCTCAAAAACTTCCGCCCCATCTCGCTCCTCCCTTTTCCTGCTAAAGTCATCGAGAAGATCGTCAACAGACAGCTGACTGCCTTCCTCGAGACGAACGGATCCCTCGACCCCTCGCAGTCCGGTTCAGAGCCAACCACAGCACCGAGACCGCCCTCATCGCAGCCACCGACGACATCCGGACCCTGCTCGACAAGGGGGAAACAGTGGCCCTCATCCTCCTGGACCTCTCCGCTGCGTTCGACACGGTCTGCCACCGCACCCTAGTCCAGCGCCTCAGCAACATCGGTATCCAAGAGAAGGCACTGGAGTGGATCATCTCGTTCCTCGCCGGAAGAACACAAAGAGTCCGCCTCCCCCCGTTTCGCTCCGAGGCCACCGAAGTCATCTGCGGCGTCCCGCAAGGATCTTCACTCAGCCCCACCCTCTTCAACATCTACATGAAACCTCTCGCAGCCATCGCACGCCAGCACAACCTCAACATCATCTCTTACGCCGACGACACCCAGCTGATCCTCTCCCTCACCAGAGACCCCGACACCACCAGAACCTGCCTACACGAAGGGATGAAAGACGTCGCCGAGTGGATGAAGGACAGCCGCCTGAAACTGAACTCGGAAAAAACGGAAGTCCTCATCCTGGGATCTTCGCCCTCCGCCTAGGACGACTCCTGGTGGCCCCCAGCCCTGGGCACCGCACCCAGGCCAACCGACCATGCACGCAACCTGGGCTTCATCCTGGACCCCTCCCTCTCGATGACCAGACAAGTCAACGCCGTCTCCTCATCGTGCTTCAACACCCTGCGTATGCTTCGCAAGATCTTCCACTGGATCCCGACCGAGACCAGGAAGACTGTCACCCAGGCACTCGTCACCAGCCAACTGGACTACGGAAACGCCCTCTACGCCGGAACCACAGCCAAGCTACAGAAAAGACTCCAGCGCATCCAGAACGCCTCCGCCCGACTCATCCTGGATGTCCCCCGACGCAGCCACATCTCCAGCCACCTGAGGAACCTGCACTGGCTCCCCGTCGACAAGAGGATCACGTTCCGGCTCCTCACCCACGCACACAAGTCTCTCCACGACCTGGGCCCCAAGTACCTCAACGACCGCCTGACCTTCTACACGCCCACCCGCCAGCTACGGTCCACAAGCCTCGCCCTCGCAGCCGTACCACGCATCCGAAGAGTGACCGCCGGAGGAAGATCCTTCTCTTACCTGGCTGCCAAGACTTGGAACTCCCTCCCCATCCACCTTCGGCTGACCCAGGACCATCTCGCCTTCAGGAAACAACTCAAGACCTGGCTGTTCGAGCAGTAGCATACCCCTCCCCCCAAGCGCCTTGAGACCCTCCCGGGTGAGTAGTGCGCTATACAAATGGCATGATTGATTGATTGATTGAGTGTCTTCAGGTGTGAATAAACGTCTGTATGTGTGTTGATGTGTGTGTGTGTGTGGTTGAGTCCCATTTGTGTGCATTGTCTGTACTTCTACAAACAAGCCTTACTTAAAGGGTTTGTCAAGCCTTGCAATAGAAAAGGACAGACTTTACGGGTGACAGATTTCTTTCAGGCTCAGCTTGCCTGACTTGTAATTGACTTTGCCTCCGTCCGAGTATCCTGTCAGTGGTGTGCTATTTGTACCAGCCATCTCCGACTGTAAGGTATGTGCCTGGCCTGTAAGTGGCATTTAACCAGCTCTACTAGTTTGTCAGAGGTGCACCAGGCATGTTACTGACTCTGTGTGTGCCTCACATGACTCACTGTCTCTGCCATTTGCCCTTTTAGAGAGAGAAGTGACCTACGTGTGGGTGGCTTCTGCTCAGCTGCATCTGCCCACCACCCAACACCGACATGTGAAGCCAGCTCTACTGATCTTCTTTAGGTGTGTCTGGTATGTGATTGATTCTGTCCCACAGCACATGTTAGTCATTTAGCCCTAATCCTACAGATCGATATTGAGGTGACACTGGCATGTGATGCACTCTGTCAGACCAACTGGCTTTTTTGAGACACTGCCATGTCAACATATTCATCCATTTCCCAGGAGGTCAGTTTTCCTATGGTGATTGCTCACTGAAAAAGCTACAAACATCATGAATGATAGTTGCAATCAACCTATGGCTCATACAGGGGCTGATGAATGACAAACCCACATACCTAAAGGGACAGGCCACTATGCTGATTAATTCAGATGACTAGAGATCTTTGAAACAGGGAACACAGTCACAATTGAGACCTTAAAATGCTTGCTAGAATTATTACTTTGCTTGCAGATTTTACTTTTTGTCAAACTTCGATTTTACATTTGAGATTCATCTGTTTATCTGTCCCAGGCTGCGGTCAAGCAGGAGGTAACCTTGGTAGGTAGCATGCTGCTTCGAGTAAAAGAATTGGTACTGCACAGTGGGCAATAATGCAGATGGCAGAAGGGTTCCTGCGGGTCTAGGAAAATGGAGCTGTCAACACCCATGATGGGGCTCTGCGAGTGCACCAGTCTCCGCAGGAGAAGCCTCAGTATGGGAGGGGATTTACCAACGACTGAAAAATAGCACTTGCAATAACTAAAGATTAAGCAGAGTAGACTACAAAAGGTATCTTATTTATAGGTTATAAGCTCTATGAGAAGTTATCTCTGGCCAAAGAAAAAATGAAGCTTAGGTGCAGTCACCCTCTTTAATCTCTCTAAATGTCAGCATAGTAGAAAAGACGTGTAACTGTAGTTTGGGATATTTCGCTCGACCTAATAATCTCAATTCCTCCATTCCTCTCAGCGCATGGTGTCCAAAGGCATTTAGTGGAAAATAATTGGTGCGGATTTGTAGCCTTACCAACAATGGAACTGGTCCCCATCACAGAATGCACAAAGCTGTGATGAGAGGGAAGCATGCCATATGCTGTGGAAATTTCAATTCAGTGAACAGTTTCTAAGCAAGCAACTAATGGCCAGGTCTCACAGTCAAATATTTTATCCAAGAGAAGGTAACATTTGAGAGTTCATTTCTATGAGGAACCATTACTCATATAAATGCATTTCTACCCTAACAGCATAACACAATGACATATTTATTTTACCTTCTTCTCATGAAGAGGAGGGGTGGCAGCAGCAGTATTAAAATGACCTCCGGAATCCAATTCATCCAAGGTAGCAAAAGTATGAGTGTCCTGAAATGTAATTAACAATGTTAAAAATAAATAAATAAATAAGGTCAAACTACTTCAACCAACAGATAGGAAAATGTTACTTACCCTGTAACTATCGGTTTGCAGCTTGTAGTTCTGTGGAGTCACATGCTTTACATAATCTTGCAATCTAGTGTTGGGCATGGACGCTTGCAAGCTGCTTTTCTGTGAAGTGTAAGTTTGGGCTTCAAAATAACTCTACATTCCGAAACCCACAAAGCACCAGGACAGATATTTAATTTTCAGATCATGCCCCCCCATAGTGGATGATTAAGGACACTGGATTAAAAGAAGTGCAAGATAGTAAAAGATACACAGATGTACTGTGAATAAAAATATAATGTATGTAACGTAAAAACATTCCAAGCAAGAGCTGGCATCCAAGGAGCCTGCAGGACGCATGTGAACCTACAACACCACAAGATACAAACTGATAGTTACAGGGTAAAATGTTCGCTTGTAGTATGTGCTGCTGTAGGTCACATGCTCTTTACAGACTGTTAAGCAGTGCACTCCGGCTAAAGTGTTGTCTGACGAGCAAATGAGGAAGATGTTTGGAATAAACTTCTAAGTAACTTTTGCCCAACTTGTGATTCTTGCGGGTTTATATGTCCACACAGTAATATTTGGTGAAAGCGTGTGGTGTCGACCATGAAGTGGGGTTTTGCGATTGCACAAAAATTTGCTTTGTTTGGCAAATGAACTTAGCCTGATCAATTTAATACATTAGAGCCCTTTTGACCTTTAATGTGGGTAATATTCTTTCATCCACTGCGTCAAGGTGTGGAAAGAAAACTAATAAATCAGTGATTACACAGGCACGGGACGGGTAGACCATCTTTGGCAGAAAGTGATCACTTGTTTTCAGGATAGCTCAATCCTTGTGAACCTGGGGGAAAGGCTCCTCCACTGTTAAAGTTTGCAACTCACTTAGCCTGCGCAAGGAAATGACTCCCACCAAGAATGTTACCTTCATGGAAGACATTGCATTTCACAAGAAATTAATGGCTCAATGGGTTCTTTGAGTCTAATGAGGGCTATATTAAGGCCTCAAATTGAGATTTGTGGTGTCCTTCGGGGAACGACTGGGATTTTGAACAAGGCATTATGTCGAGTGTTTTACATGGAACCAGCTACTGCAGCAAAATGGATGCGTCTGCCAAGCCTACCTTTTGAAGGATTAATAAATAGCATATTATATTTTGAAGCAACATTTTTGGGGGTCCTGTTTGTTCATGTAATAATAAACAAACTGCGTCCATATTGCTGCATAACAAGCTCGTAGTTTTTGCAAGTCTTGTGCAGAATATGCATACAATCCATCGGTAACTATGTTGCTGAACTCCAAGACCTAAGGTGCCAAATCACAAGGTAAATTTCCCTGAGATTACAATGCACTAGTTGACCCTGATGCAGAGTTAAGAGGTATGCTTTAAAAGGCAACTAAAAGGGGAGAGGATGTAGCCTTATGACTAGAGCGGTCGATTTCGAAGCTGGGGAACCGGGTTTGTGTCTCAGCAATGACGCTCAACATCCTGTGATTCTTGGAGCATCACTTAATCTCCCGGTGCCTAAGAAAAATGAGTGAGTCATCGGTCCGAAACTGGTGCTCAGTAAAGCGCTCTGATACCCGATTTCTCTGGTCTAGTTCGCGCTATATAAAACAAAAAAAAAAAAAAAGAGAACTTGTCACGTGGGCGTATAGACATTTCCAATAGCACTGAGTATCAAGGTTGCCTTGTCGATGATGACAGGACTTGAATGAATGTCAAAGATGCTTGTCTGGGAGTCATGTTGTCTGTTCTCATTAGAACTGTTCTTGATTCAAACAAGAGAGTAAAATGCTCTGAGCGGCAACCGTTGTCATCTCTAGATAGTTGTATGACGCGTTCATTGTTACTGCTTCCAGGTAGCTTGAATAGTCATGTTATCCTGTAAAAGAGGCATCTGTGGTAATCCTACCCTGTAGCTGAGGGTCCAGAAATGATCTGCTCAATAACAAGTTACTGTTGTTCCATCATTTAAGACTGTTATAAACACTAGTTATTCCAAATGACCATCTCTTGTGGGCATTTCTCTGACAGACACTGTTAAAGTGGACACATTTGCAGCCAAGCTTGTGGAACTATGGTGATGCAGCAGGCCATCATGCTAAACACTTTTAAAATCAGTCCCATGGATTCTGCAGTATCAGTGTCTTTTTTAATACCTTTTCCAACATCGTGTCCACCTGGGGTCAGAAGAGTGGCTCACCATTGTAGGTGGTTGTGTTGGACCTCTCAAAAGAAGTACTTGCTTACCTGGAGGCATTGTCAGCTGTATTTAGAATTTAGAGTGCAGCGAATGTTTGCTTTCAAGATGATCCTCATCTCATGCACTAGCTCACTGGTGAGTGTGAGGTGTGCCTCAGGATGATGATTGACTACTTGCTCCATCTCACCCAATGGTATCTGTCATAACCTGAGAGGAGTCCAACAGGATTAGCTATAGGTCACAGTGCTTCGCCTGTACCTTGTGCGAATGCTCTCTTGAAAACTATGTGGAAAATTAATTAGTACATCAGTACATAACCCCTAGCAGAGCTAGTGTCACCAAGAGCCTGCTTGTACATTTGCTCTACTTTGGGTGTGGCCACCATGACTTAACAGGCTGTTTAAAGCTATCTGCTGTGCCCTTATCAGCACTGGCAGGAAGTGTACAGGCCTTTCAGCTTTAAATAACGTCTTGACTAAAAAGTTGAAGGGCCGTATGTTAGGTGCTTGTGTTGTCATGTAGCCAACCATTTACTGGGTACGGCTTGTGGATCATGTCCTGAGGGTTGCTTCTGTTATGTTGGTTGCAGTATGGGTGGCTTTGGTGAATACTTGAGTCGACTAATGTTAACTGTAGCTTTATGGTCCTGGAACTCAAAAGTACATTTAAACCCGGTGAACGAAAAGACAACCTGAGGTGGAGTGCTTGCCCTGTTGCATTGTGAGTTTTGGGGATCGATGAGTTATCTCGAATCCAAAACTTTTACCTCCAGGAAAAATAACTTGCACGCTTCTGTGCTCAACACTAAATGGCAGAAGTGTCCAGAACATGTGATCTACAGGAGAACATGCTCCAAACATGAAACTATTACATCCACCTTGCTTTCTACAATTCATATAAACCTTCAAGTTAAGACCCTCTACATCACCCCACCCTAAAACCCTTATGATGACCAGTGAATTCACAACAGTGAAAAACATATGGCAAATGTACCTGTCAATGGTGAACTATACCAAAATTGTTTCTAACACACCTTTAACTAAAGAATATGAAAATTCCATACCACCTCGCTCCATTTCTACCCCCAAAATACATTCTACATATTTTATACACAATAAAAGTAGGAATCTCTCTCAATTAGCTATGAACTCATCCCTAGCCATGTCCTAAAGGAATGTGCTTGAGCACTGACTTATATACATACACACACACACACATATAAATATATATTAAATAATAAAGTGTGTGCCTGTAACACAGCAGGGTCACCTCGAAGTAATGAATATAAAGGAATTGTAACTAGTAAAATGTTAAACACTACCTCTTCATCTCCACAGAACGTTGAAACAGAGGTAGACACGCAATCCACACACTGGCCCTTTAATTCAGAATGGACTTCGGAGTGGGAGGAGTCTCTACAGGACACGGAAACCTCATATGCCGGAATGGACGAATCAAGGGTGTGCTTGTTCACCCAGAGCGAGGAAGGAGACGAGGAGGAAGACGGAAGCAGAGCGGAGCTAAGGAAGGACGTATATCCCGAGGACGAGCGGAGAGACGAGAGAGAAGCAAGAAGAGGAGCGGTGCGACGGAAGACCGGGCCTGAGGGAAGACAGCCAGAGGACCGAACGGAGGACGGCAAGGAAGGAACGCCAGGAGGCCAACGACAACACGAGTCGCCCAGCCATACACCCGGGGGAGGTGTATGGCTTAACCAGGTGCGTGACAAGCTACGGGGTTGGGTCACTCGTAAAACCATAGCGTCGGACTAAACCCGGGTCCCCATTCTCCCTGGTGGTCCTCCCCCCTACCCTGAGCACAAGAACCCTCACCTCGGCATTTAGAAATAGAGTATCTCACGTGTGTTTGGTCCCTCACTCCCCTCCCTGTGAGCCACAACACAGAACAGACACTGATGCACCGTTCTCTTGCCTTTTGTTTTCCCGGTTACGGCCACTGAAGAACACCACGGAAGTAGACGGAGACCTTCCTCGGCGGGGCCCCGACCGAGGACGAAGAGTCGACTCCTCAGCTTCCGGCATCAGGAAAGCAGCAAGGAGCCGTTCTCCAAGACCGGCCCGAACCAATAGACAGAAAAGCTCAGATACACTATATTCTAAAATAAAGCCCAGAACTACTAAAATTAGCGTATTGCCCATTATTCCCGTAACCGCTACAGTGGTGGAGAATGCGGACCTAGGCGCCATCTGCGGAGTCAAGATGGAGACAGTTGTAGATCAGTTAGTAAAGGGGCAAGGACGACTTGAGTGGGTGTTAGAGCAACATCTGGTATCCGCACAAGCCGACAGAGAAATATTAAAGAAGGCCATTGAAGAGAAACAGCCCTGGGTGGACCCTGTATCGAGGAGTGGAACACCGGAAAGAACCGTGACCCATGGGGCGCCGACTGTGTCTCTACAAAAGTATAGACAGGGAGAGGATCCCAGCGCATTTTTGTTAAATTTTGAGAGGGCGGCAAGGGCCTGTGGCTGGCCCGTCGCAAAATGGCCATTCTTTTTGGCACCTCTCTTAGGCGGAGAAGCCCAGGCTGCTTACCAAGTAGCGAATCCAAGAGGAGACAACACCTATGTTGAAATCAAGAAAATAATCCTAGATCATTTGGGGTTAGATCCCGAGGCATATCGCCTAAAGTTCAGAAAAGAGAGAGGATCTGTAGGGGAAAATCCCAAGACTTTATTTGTGAGATTAAAAATGGCGGCAGACAAATGGCTGACACCTACCACCAGCACGAAGGAAGAAATACTCGACCGAATATACCTGGAACAATTTCTTGAGGCACTTCCCTATGCGACGCAAAAGTGGCTTCGACAACATAACAACTTAACAACCACTGAGGCAGTGGAGATGGCCTCATCATTTACCCGGGCTCAACCTAGGAATTTTCCGTGTGAGGTAGAAAGGAAGGGAACTGTACGAATTGAGAAACCGGTGGCGCGAGGGAGAGATACCATCCGCCCCCGTACATGGAGGAGTGAAAACACGACAAATACTGGGCCGCAATGTTTCGATTGTGGCCAATGGGGACACATTGCCCGGATGTGTCCCAAGAGAAAGAATGAGGAGGAACCAATGGAGGTCGGGTACCTCCCCAGAGCTGTACTATTTTCCGCAGAGATGGGAGGCTCTTTTAGAGTAAGTGTGAAAGTCAATGGTCATGTATTGTCAGCTTTATTAGATTCAGGCTGCCGACAGTCGGTCATCCAAACTCCCTATGTCAGAACAGGACAATACATTTCACAAGGGTTAGTGAACATCAAATGTGTTCATGGGGACATTCGGCCATACCCTATTGCTGACATTGTAATTGAACAGACTGGGGAACAACCGCAAACTGTGAGAGTAGGAGTAATGTCCAACCTACCCGAAGACCTCATAATTGGGACCGATAATCCTAGCTTCCTGAACATGTTCAAGGATAAACTCGACACAGTATGTCATACAGGGAAGGAGGGTATCACCCTAATTGATCCTCCCCCTAGACGCAGCCTCCAAGTTAGGTGCTTAACTAGTAACGCGACACCCCCCACTAAAGGTTCAGCGAAAGCAGCCGGTTATGATCTATGCAGTGCATATGAATATGTGGTCCCTGCAAAAGGGAAGTCTCTTATCAAAACTGACCTGCAAATTGCAGTCCCCCCCGGATGCTATGGTAGAATTGCTCCGCGATCAGGGCTAGCGGCAAAGCATTTTATTGACGTAGGGGCTGGGGTCATTGACGAGGATTATGGAGGGAACGTTGGAATCCTCCTGTTTAATTTTGGTACCGAACCCTTCCAAATACAAAAAGGTGATAGAGTGGCACAACTGATTTGTGAGTGTATAGCTGAGACTAGGCTGGAAATACTCCACCAGCTGGAAGATACAGAAAGGGGCTCTGGGGGTTTTGGCTCTTCGGGCATTCGTCCACAGCCAGTGGCCTCGCTCTTAACACAGGACCCTTGGGTTATGGATAGAGGATTTAAATTTGCGCAGATCAGTGATCCCACCCTGTTCAACGCGTGGGAACAGGCGCATCAAAGGGCGGTGGACTCAAAGATTTTTCCCGGGTTTATTATCGATAATGACCTATTGTACAGAATAGGTGGCGAGGGACAGCCTGCCCAACTATTGGTACCTGCCTCTTTCAGGGAGCAGGTTCTTTTCTTTGCTCACAGCCATCTCGTCGCCGGTCACTCCGGCGCCGAGAAAACTACGCAGAATATCCTCAGGCAATTTTTTTGGCCCGGTATTTACAGGGATACCGAATCCTACTGCAGGTCCTGTGAGATTTGCCAAAAGATGAATATGGTTAGACCACAGGCAGTCCCTTTACAGCCATTGCCGGTCATTGGCAAACCTTTTGAGAGGGTCGGCATGGACCTCATCGGACCACTGCCTAAAACTAAAAAGGGGTTCCAACACATCTTGGTTGTGGTTGACTATGCCACGCGGTTCCCCGAGGCTTTTCCATTGTCTGTGGCCAATTCCAGACAGGTCGGTGACAAGATGATTGAGTTGTTTAGTAGGGTCGGTTTTCCGAAGGAGATTTTGACTGACCAAGGCACGCCATTTGTGTCTAAATTGATGAAGGAAATTTGTGAGACGTTGAACGTCCACCAGATCCGTACCTCGGTTTACCACCCACAGACGGACGGATTGGTGGAGCGCTACAATCGGACCCTGAAATCCACACTGCGTAAAATGATGGAGGTTAGTGGGGAAGATTGGGATAGGATGTTACCGTTAGCACTATACGCCATCAGGGCTCAGAGACAGAGTAGTCTGGGGGTGTCGGCCTTCGAATTACTTTATGGTCGGCAACCTCGCTCACTGCTAGAAATGACCAGGGATGCCTGGATTAATGAACAGGGGGAGGAAGCAAAGGCTACTCTTGAGTACGCCAGAGACCTGAAAGCCAAATTGGGTAAACTAAGGGAATTGGCGTTGGACCATCTAGAGCTTAATCAGCAGAGACAGCGGACTAATTACGATAAAGGGAAGAAATGGAGACACCTTGTTGTTGGGGACTGGGCTTTAGTTCTCCTGCCATCTTCGTCCCATAAATTCAAGGCTGAGTGGATGGGTCCCTTTAAAGTGGTAGGGGTCATTGGGAGTACTAGTTATAAATTACAGGTGACACCACGGAAACAGCAATCCTATCATATAAATTTGCTAAAGAAGTGGTTGGGTCCTCCTCCTACGACCGTCCATATGGCTACTACTCCTGGATTGGAAGGCTCTACTATTGACATGCTTGTTCATAATGACGAACTTAAGGCCCAACAACAAGTAGAGCTGAGGGGGACTTTAGAACTTTACGGGGATGTTTTTTCCAACAGACCTGGAAAGACCTCCCTGGCGGAACATTGTATCCACACTCCACCCAACAAAAAGGTTAGGATTAAACCTTACAGAATCCCCGAAGCCAGACGAAATGCGATTAAAGCTGAAGTTGACGAAATGCTGAGATTGGGGGTAATTCGCCCATCAAAAAGTGATTGGTCGAGTCCCATTGTGATGGTCCCTAAACCTGATGGCAGTAGAAGGTTCTGCATGGACTTTAGGGCTCTTAATGAAATTTCACTCTTCGACGCTTATCCCATCCCAAGAGTGGACGAGTTAATTGAGCGACTAGGACAGGCCAAATACATCTCTACCCTAGACTTAACGAAAGGGTATTGGCAGGTGCCTCTGCGACCCGAAGACATCCCAAAAACGGCTTTTTCAACAGCAGAGGGTCATTTTGAATTCACGGTCCTTCCATTTGGACTTCATGGGGCGCCAGCTACATTTCAGCGCCTAATGAATAATGTCCTCGCAGGGTTGTCAGATTTTACATCGGCTTACCTGGATGACATTGTGATCTACAGTCCAGATTGGCAGTCTCACCTCCAACACCTATCTGTGGTTCTGCAAGCACTTAGAAAAGCTGGCCTCACTGTAAATGCTAAGAAATGCAAACTAGCTTTTAACAAAGTTAAATACCTTGGTTATGTCTTGGGGCATGGCCTGATCGAACCACAAATTGAGAAGGTCAGGGCCATTGCGGACACTCCATTCCCATCCACAAGACGGGAGTTGCGTTCATTTCTGGGACTAGTGGGTTACTATAGACGCTTTATCCCACGGTTTGCGGACATTGCGGCCCCTCTCACTGACGCCCTGAAAAACGCTGGGCGAGCGTCTTCACCGGTATGTCCCACAGTACCGATGCAGGAGGCATTTAGAGTTCTGAAGTCCGTAATCACTTCTACGCCAGTTTTGGTTTCCCCTGATTTCACCCGACCATTCTCATTACACACTGATGCTTCGGACTACGGGATTGGAGCAGTGCTCTCCCAAACTGGTCAGGATGGCCTCGATCACCCAATTTTATATGTCAGCCGGAAGTTGTTCCCTAGGGAATTGAAATATGCTACGGTCGAGAAAGAATGCTTGGCCATTAAATGGGCCATTGAAAAACTGGCGTATTACCTAGAAGGCCGCCGTTTTGAACTGTTCACTGATCACGCTCCCTTGCTCTGGATGGCACGCAATAAAGCAAATAATGCGAGAGTGTTGAGATGGTTCCTCTCACTGCAACCATACTCCTTTTCTATACATCACCGCAAGGGCTGTGAGAATGTCGGGGCGGACTTCCTATCACGTCATCCACTCCCCGATCGTGAGTGTCCGGAGGGGGAGGTGTGTAACACAGCAGGGTCACCTCGAAGTAATGAATATAAAGGAATTGTAACTAGTAAAATGTTAAACACTACCTCTTCATCTCCACAGAACGTTGAAACAGAGGTAGACACGCAATCCACACACTGGCCCTTTAATTCAGAATGGACTTCGGAGTGGGAGGAGTCTCTACAGGACACGGAAACCTCATATGCCGGAATGGACGAATCAAGGGTGTGCTTGTTCACCCAGAGCGAGGAAGGAGACGAGGAGGAAGACGGAAGCAGAGCGGAGCTAAGGAAGGACGTATATCCCGAGGACGAGCGGAGAGACGAGAGAGAAGCAAGAAGAGGAGCGGTGCGACGGAAGACCGGGCCTGAGGGAAGACAGCCAGAGGACCGAACGGAGGACGGCAAGGAAGGAACGCCAGGAGGCCAACGACAACACGAGTCGCCCAGCCATACACCCGGGGGAGGTGTATGGCTTAACCAGGTGCGTGACAAGCTACGGGGTTGGGTCACTCGTAAAACCATAGCGTCGGACTAAACCCGGGTCCCCATTCTCCCTGGTGGTCCTCCCCCCTACCCTGAGCACAAGAACCCTCACCTCGGCATTTAGAAATAGAGTATCTCACGTGTGTTTGGTCCCTCACTCCCCTCCCTGTGAGCCACAACACAGAACAGACACTGATGCACCGTTCTCTTGCCTTTTGTTTTCCCGGTTACGGCCACTGAAGAACACCACGGAAGTAGACGGAGACCTTCCTCGGCGGGGCCCCGACCGAGGACGAAGAGTCGACTCCTCAGCTTCCGGCATCAGGAAAGCAGCAAGGAGCCGTTCTCCAAGACCGGCCCGAACCAATAGACAGAAAAGCTCAGATACACTATATTCTAAAATAAAGCCCAGAACTACTAAAATTAGCGTATTGCCCATTATTCCCGTAACCGCTACAGTGCCCCAGGGAGGTGGTGGTCTTCGGGGCAACAGGGGCCTGCGCAGGGCCTCCGATCATTATTTTTATTTGCCCCCAAGGTCCTGGGCCTAAATTAAACAAAGCACAGAAGCCTGCACTGTGTTTGTTTTTTCATTTTTGGCGGGTTACGCAAATTCAACGTGACTCCTGCTGAACATTTTTTTTAAAAGAAAATTCTATTTTGGCCCTGACCAACCCTCCAAGAGTCCTGGGGGGTCAGGGTGTTTCTACCCTGCCCTTTTTCTTTTTTTTAACTTTTCTGCTTGTGACTCAGTTCATCCGAGTCACAAGATGGCTGCCAACACTTCCTGGTTAGACGTGTCAGCAGCCAATCAGATCTCGGGCACGAGATTGGGTGGGGTCACGGATCCACAGCGGCCTCAGTTGTATATCTGAGAAATCTTTACATTTCTCAGCAACTACTAAATGGATGTACACCATTTAACAAAAAGAGTGCTTTCTGGTTCAAGAGCTACCTTTCTGGCAAATTTGCTGTAATTCCGTTCAGCAGTTCGGGCAGTAACCGTGACTAACGTTTTCTATGGAAATTAACATGGAGAAAAAGTGTTTTGGGACCCCCCATTTTCTCAGCTCCCCCTTGATGAATCACCCAGAAACTTTCAAGACTGCAGCTGAAGTGACTGCACCGATAGTTTTAAAAATTTCACGAAGATTCATCAAATGACACAAAAGTTATTGGCTAATCAAAAAACCCTCTTCATATGGAAAATAGGTCCCAAATATATAAACATACTGGCGACCACCATCACCACCATAATATGTATGTAGGAAGATGGCTCTTTATGTAGTATATCGAAACTCCGATATACCGTGTAAAGAGTCCAGGGATTCCCTTACTAGTGGTCAGTGGCTTGCTACACAATCCCAAAGTGCTCTATTAGGGGTGTAGTGTGGTCAAGCAGCCTTAGGCTAAACACAGAGGAGTGCAAGACATTTGCAAATACACACAATGATTAATAAGTGACACACCACAACTCAAGAAGGAGATCCACACCAGTTTAAAAAAATACCAAGTACCTGTGTGTATGTTTAGGCATCAGAAATAAATCGTTCAGGTTAGTACGATTCTAAATATTAATTCTTTTCAGTTTAAAAAGTGGACACTGCAATTTCTGAATTCTGCAATGTAATCCTATAAAAGGAAGAACAAGTTCTGCAAGCAGGTATAGTACAGCGACATACAAGACCAATCTCCAGCAGCTAAGCTGAGTGGTGAGCAAGGTCCAAGGCAACACCAACAGAACACAACCAGGGTCACTAGGGCGGCTGAGTGCACTGTGCAAATCAGCGTCCGGAGAACAATGTATTTCAAAGGACATCGATCATGGTGAAAAGAGGCTGCAGGCTCTGGGCCGGAGGCCAGTTGGGCTGAACCAGCAAGTGTGCTCAGGCCTTGTGATGCTCAGGGACAGAGGGACACCTGTGATCCTCTTCTCCAAGGTCCAGCGGCAACGGGTGCAGAGGGGGGCTGCATGCAGAGGATGCAGGCGTTGTGAGGAATCCAGAAGAGGTGGAACTGGAGTTCTAGAGGGCGGGGGGACCTTGTTGACACTGGGCTGGAGGCAACGGGTGCAGTGGTTGGTTCGGGTGTCCACAAACTCCACCCTAAAATCTCACCTTCCATTGTTTCCCACAGTCTCACGTCGCAAGTACACGTGCTCCCTGCATTTCTTCCCCCATTTCAAATGGGGCTTTTGGATTGGAGAACTCATGCATAGTTGCCAATCAGCACATAGCAACGTCACCACTTTTGTTCCACCATTGAATGGGGCAGCATCATAGATGGCAGGAAGAGCTGCGAAATTTATGTGCATAAAGCTCATGCATGCTACTACTTTTTTTATAGTGTGGCGCTTCTTCACTCCTGCCTTTTGCCTCGTACTTGCCGCCTTTTCTTCTTTGGTTGCTGTCCTTTGCCTGTCGAGCTTATCCTGGCTCGGGCTCTGCGTTTTACCGCCTCGCTGTGAAGGATTTTTCTGCTGATGCCCTGGTGTTCTACTGCTGGTCTCTTTACACATCAGAAGATTTTAAATCACCAACAGGTAAGTGAAAAGAACCTTTGTAGTAGAATTTCACCCTATTATTTACAGCCTTCATGCATACATTGATTGTCTATTCAGTGTTTCCAGCTTTCAAAATCTGGGCGGGGGTGGGGATGGGGGTTGGAGAGAGGAGGGAGGGGAAATCGAAAGGGCACGACGTGTCCTTACTTTTGTAATTTAGAGAGAAAACCGCGATGAGGCATGACGTGCCCATACTTTTGTAATTTTAAGAGAAACTATGCCTACTTCTTGTGAAAAGTTAACCATCCCGAGAGCTGAAATGCTTCAGCTGCAGCGGGGGACAGGGGGTCTCCTGTGCTGTGAAACCGAAAGTGAACAGACAGTCCTTCTTCCCAGGGCGTATGCTTGCCTGAAAGTAGTGTCATCACTTCTTTGCACAATGCTGCCAATTCACTTTGCAGCTGGACCCGATCCTTTCGATCACCACAAAGTGGAATATAAAAGAAACACTTTATTTAATCAGCAAATTGATTCTGATTTCCAGGATATCCGCTCCAGATTAACATGCAATAGATTTAGTTGGCAGTTATTTACACTGTCACTGATTTTGCTGAAAATCGACCTGGTTCAAGCCCTCCTGGACCAAAATTGGAGACTCCCGATGTCTTTTATCTATAAAATAATAATTTTTTTGTCCCCCACGATGTCTCACCACTTTCACACGATACCAGCCACTACCTCTAGCTCCTCCTGACGATGGGAGCGTGTTCCCCCTTTTATGACACCTCTTTTCATCAGGACTCTGGAGGGCCTCTAGCTTTGAGCTTTTCTCGACCTACCTTAGCTCTTATCAGCTAGCACATCTGATCTACAGTTAATGATTGCTCCACTCTGCCTTTTGCAGGGCCTTGCCAACCACTCCCCACTTTTGTTTCCTGGGCTCAGTGTTTACCTCCAAAATCCACTGAATTGACTGGTAGGTGGTTCCAGCCCTTGCAATGCCTTGGCCACCTGGGGACGCAGTTTCAACATTCTGCTGACAGCCCCCACCGTTAGCCGTCTCGTCCGGTTGCTTTCACTGCAACTGTGCAACTCGTTATCACTTCTTTGGAGCACCTTGAAGCCTGCACAGGTGTAACGTAGCCATGTGGTCCAGAGATGCACCCATCAATAGTGGCCTTTCTTAAACTTCTTGCCTTTGTATGGTTGTGGAGTGCCAGAACCCCAGGGGCCCCTGACCGCTATTTGCAGGGTGCTCTATTATTTTGCATCAGGCCGCTGCCTCCATGTCGCTGGCATCTACTACTGTCTCAGATAAGTAGCAGATCAACAGAGTGCACCATCCTCAGTAGCCCACCTGTATGCACTGCCATCAGCTGTGGACCGCTATTCGAAATGACCCCGTGCAATGCTCTCACAAGTGGATGTCCTTTTAATGCCCTCAGAAGCAGGCTTCCTTGCAATTGCCTCGAAGTGGATCTTCGTACTCTGCCTTGGAAGTAGATTTCTCTGCAAAGACCCTTTTGCGCTGCCTTTGCAAGCACTACCCTACAAATCAACCTGTGGATGTGGCTCAACATAGAATGGTGCAATCTCTAACTGCTCTGTACCTTAAGCTGCAAGTGGAACAAGTGTTGGTAGTGCAAGTAGTTCTGACTTAGAAAAGCAAATGCCTCTTCATTCACGGATAAGTTCAGGCTCAAAATAAGTCATCATACTTGCACTATCACTCATACTTGCACGTATTTGTCCATTCATTCACCCAGTGACTCATTCTTGTATTCCCCCAGTCATTCACAGTAAAACAAATAAACTCAACAATCAAACGGACAGTAAATTAAAAGAATAAAAGCAGAAAAAAGGGAAATGTGCAGCCAGCTAATCTTGACAAGCAAATGCACGTACAAAAATAAAATTAAACATAGCAAAAGGCAGATGTCTTGCATTAGTATTGTACATTGTGTGTCATTGCTTTAAAATTTCCAGCATGGCTGCCATGTTTAGAAGCAACGTGTTGGCCATATTTTAGGGGTAGGAACAATGATACTCTAGGCGCAATACTGTTGCCAGTTGACCGCTTAGTAAACATCAGGCTGAGCAGCCAACTTTGAATGCCAAAGTGTATAGTGTATCATTGCTGTACTGATCCAGGATGGCCAACATAAAGCTTCTAAACATGGTTGCCATGTTGGAACAGTAAACAGTGATAGACTAAGGACAAAACCATCTCAGGATTACCACACAGAATGCAGCACACAGCTGATAAAATGAGCTGTAAACAAGTGGCCCCGTACGACTATTTGAGGAACTACAGGTTAAAAATAAAGAGCTGAAGAGCATTCATTTTCAGGCAGCTGTGCACATCAGATTAAGCAAAATGCTATTACTCACAGTGCAAATCATCGATTGGCAGAAATGGGTTAACTGCCCCATGCAGTATGCTTTTAAAGGGAGAAGCGGCATGTAAATGACACTCTAACATACTGAAAAGGGCTGATCTAGTGACCCGGCTATTTATGCATATGTGTATAGAGAATTCTTTCTTTATTTTTGTTTTTAAAAGCAAGGGCCTGTAGTCAACTAAACTGTGAGGCCGTCCATAGGGTGTAGCAATGATGACCACAGGACAATCTTCTACCCTTTAGGTTTATAAAAGAATGTAACCAACAGCAAAATCCGTGCTTACATCAGTAGCCTATGAGATTCCATGTAACAAAGCACCTGTCTACAGTTGTTAACACAGTGTAATGGCAATCCACTCTTAAAGGACTATTGTCTTTAGCACATGTGTTTCATAATGACTAGGTTACAAAACAATATGCAGGTCCCTGAAAATGGCCTAACAAGGATTATCACATTGCAAATCTTCAACCTCAAGTGTTTGTCAGAAAAGGTAACAACCACCAAAACGAATACCTGTATAGAGCTTTAACCATAGTGTAGTAACAAACCACACCTAACCCCTTGGCTCCTAAGCCTTTCCCCCTAGAATGTTAAGCCCTTTTTGGCTATTTAGCATAGTTTGCACTTGGCTTCCATAACTTTTTTTCCCACATAAGGTATCCATGCCAAATTAGCATCCTTTTTCCCCCTTCATTCTGGGGATTCTAAAGTTAAACAGGATTTGTGGATTCCCCTGCAGGGGCTGAGAAAATATTTGTGATGTTTTCCCCAGTGCTTTTTAAGCCTGGCCTTCCGTCTGTATTATGGCACAGGCCTACGAGCAAAGTCCAGGGCCCCATGAAAATTATGTACAACTGCTTGGGTCTGTCAGAGATGTGTCCATACTTAAGCAGTCAAAAAACCACGATTAAGACCTCTGGAGTTGAGAATCAAAGACAGTGCATGTTTCTCACAGTGCCTGTCAGTCGGTCCTAAAGTTGTTACAAATATATGCTCATCCAATCCTTCACTTCTCTACAGAGTGCACATTAGTCGCATGTGCCAGTTGTGATTCTGGGCAGTAGTGCAAGAAGGAACTGCGCAGGTGTTGTAATATTGACAAGGCAAAAGTAAAGGAAATTCTGTGCATACATGAGTGGGTGTGTAGTGTATGGGGGACACTGAAGTGAAGGAGTTGCTAGGAAGTACATGCAAAATCAATTTAACAAACTTTAAAGAATGGAAAGCTAATGTGGCCCCGCCATAAATCACATTTTTAACTTGGGGATCATGGCTATCTTACTAGCCATCAGGACTTCAAACTAATAACTTGCAGATCATTGCATATTTTATTTGACCTTAAGATAAGGAGACAAGTAATGTCTAGGGATGACATTCACTCCCTTGCCTATCGCTATGATGCTGATCTCAGGGGAGCTTTCATGATGTCTCATGCGAAACATATTGAAAACATGCAAGTAATATTTCTTAAACATTTTCTCTTCATTGCAAGAGGAAAAGCTACTTGATAAATAGGCAGAGGGCTCCTATTCAAGCAGCAGGAACATCCGAGGAAGTGAATAAGAAGGTACGCATTTGTTTTTGAGTGAAGGTGCAGTGCTGAAGTTTGCCCTCACTAACCTTTGAATAAGTAACTTGCAGACCCTCATCAGTGGTATACGGCATAAACATACTGCAGCAATTTTGGGAGCACCTACTTAAATACTGGATGAGCTGGACTCTCTTTTTATCCACTTACCATGAGATTTTTCTTTTATCCAAATGTATTTTATTTGTAATTTAAGAAGATATTTCTTAAAGATTTTTTGGAAACTACAAAGTTAAAAACCTGCTGTACCTCAGGCAACTATAAATAGGGTGACCAACTGTCCGTAAATTTCACGGACAGTCCGTAAATTGGACCTCACGTCCGTTGTCCGTGAGGATCCTTTTTACGGACGGACACCTTTTGTCCGTAATTTTAGCCATTGCAGGGAACAGAGCTGTGCCCCTGCAAAAGGCCTCAGCTCCCCGATGGGGCCGCTTCGCACTCCTCTGAGCACAAGAGCAGCCCCACCCCACCCATTGTGATTCTGTGTGGGGCTGATTGCCATATACAGAATGACAATGGGGCAGTCTGGGCTGGCACAGCATGTGGTGGCCTCCTCCAGCCTCCATCTAGGGCAGGGCATTCTGTCACATAGACGTGCAAAAAACGCCCATGCTGCTGCTAGGTGAGAATTCAGTTAATCAAAGGAAGGCGGTGAAAGAAGTTCAAAGGAAGGGATTATAGTTATAGTAGCCATGGTTGATGCTTTTTTATTGTAGTACAAAAGGGGGTGGTGATGGACGGAGCATCCGAACCAATCATACACTCACACCCAGTCAAAAGATCTGGGTTTAATCCATCACCGTTCTTTAGCCCACTCTGCCACCCCAGTTCAGACATGGCTATATGCAAATCAGTCTGACCCTGTGCCTTATGGGAACAGTCCAGCCCGAACTGCCAAGCCATGCCTTCCCTGGACCGGAAACAATCTTCCGAGGACCGGTTTCTGGCATTCCAGCCATCTTCAGCCCGGCTTGCTTGAATCCAGTGGCAAAGTGAGCAAGGGACTCACGTCTGAGCATACCCTGCCACACTTATGGCGGCCAAAAGCGGTACAAAAGGGGGTGGTGATGGACGGAGCATCCGAACCAATCAAACACTCACACCCAGTCAAAAGATCTGGGTTTAATCCATCGCCGTTCTTTAGCCCACTCTGCCACCCCAGTTCTTGACTGTTCCCATGAGGCACAGGGTCAGAGCTGATTTGCATATAGCCAGTGTCTAACCCAGGGTGGTGTGGAGTGCAAAAAAACGATGGATTTAGGCCCAGATCCTTGTACTGGGGTGACTGTATGACATTGTTCTACATTCTGTCCATCAACTGTGTTTTTTGCAATTTTCACCCCGAGTGGGCTGGGTATGCTCAGACGTGAGTCCCAGGCTCTCCTCACCACTGGAGTCAAGCTATCCAGGCTGATGAAGGCTGATAGCCAGAAACCGGTCCTTGGATGCTTGATTCCGGTCTGGGAAAGACATGGCTTGGTAGTTCGGACTGGACTGTTCCCATGAGGCACAGGGTCAGAGCTGATTTGCATATAGCCAGTGTCTAACCCAGGGTGGTGTGGAGTGCAAAAAAACGATGGATTTAGGCCAAGATCCTTGTACTGGGGTGAATGTATGACATTGTTCTACATTCTGTCCATCAACTGTGTTTTTTGCAATTTTCACCCCGAGTGGGCTGGGTATGCTCAGACGTGAGTCCCAGGCTCTCCACACCACTGGAGTCAAGCTATCCAGGCTGATGAAAACTGATAGCCAGAAACCGGTCCTTGGATGCTTGATTTCGGTCTGGGAAAGACAGGGCTTGGTAGTTCGGACTGGACTGTTCCCATGAGGCACAGGGTCAGAGCTGATTTGCATATAGCCAGGGTCTAACCCAGGGTGGTGTGGAGTGCAAAAAACGATGGATTTAGGCCCATATCCTTGCACTGGGGTGAATGTATGACATTGTTCTACATTCTGTCCATCAACTGTGTTTTTTTGCAATTTTCACCCCGAGTGGGCTGGGTGTGCTCAGACGTGAGTCCCAGGCTCTCCACACCACTGGAGTCAAGCTATCCAGGCTGATGAAGGCTGACAGCCAGAAACCAGTCCTTGGATGCCTGATTCCGGTCTGGGAAAGACATGGCTTGGTAGTTCGGACTGGACTGTTCCCATGAGGCACAGGGTCAGAGCTGATTTGCATATAGCCAGTGTCTAACCCAGGGTGGTGTGGAGTGCAAAAAAACGATGGATTTAGGCCCAGATCCTTGTACTGGGGTGAATGTATGACATTGTTCTACATTCTGTCCATCAACTGTGTTTTTTGCAACTTTCACCCCGAGTGGGCTGGGTATGCTCAGACGTGAGTCCCAGGCTCTCCACACCACTGGAGTCAAGCTATCCAGGCTGATGAAGGCTGATAGCCAGAAACCGGTCCTTGGATGCTTAATTCCGGTCTGGGAAAGACATGGCTTGGTAGTTCGGACTGGACTGTTCCCATGAGGCACAGGGTCAGAGCTGATTTGCATATAGCCAGTGTCTAACCCAGGGTGGTGTGGAGTGCAAAAAAACGATGGATTTAGGCCCAGATCCTTGTACTGGGGTGAATGAATGACATTATTCTACATTCTGTCCATCAACTGTGTTTTTTGCTTTTTTATTGTATTCAATTAACAACCAATGACAAAGCCAATAGTTTTGGCTTGTTGTAGGTGTAATGTTACTTGGTCTAAGAGTAATGTTACTTGTTGTATTATATATCTGGATGCAATGACAGAAGCAACAAAAATACCAGTCTGGCGGCACATTATATTAAGCTCAGCTTTTTAGCTTATGTGTTTTAAGCCATGCATTTTATTACAATAAGCACCCTTTTGGAGAGACCCCCCTAGTTTTTACATCCCACTTAAAGCTCTGGAAACAACACCATTTCACATTCGCTCCACGTCCAGGCACTGTGCATCATGCATGACGCATGCCTTCCACTTTTTTAGATTGCCTATGTGCAGGGGCATAGTGAATCCTGCCCCACCCCCAAGGGTGGAGTGCTTAATGGGTCTCATAATTAATGTGAAAAGGTGAGTGAGTAAGTAAGTGAAGGGATGGGTGGATGGATGGCTGGATAGATGAGTGAAATGATGGATGGATGAGTGAAAGGGTGGAGGACAGGCAAGTGAATGGGTGGATGGATGAGTGAAATGATGGATTGATGGATGAATTGATAAGTGAAAGGGTGAATGGATGGACGGATGAGTGAAAGGGTGGATGTAAGGCTGGATGAATGAGTGAAAGGGCAGGTAGATGGACAAAAGGATGGATAGATGAGTGAATGAGTGAAAGGATGGATGGATGAGAGAAAGGATGGATGGATGAGTGAAAGGATGGATGAATGATAGGTTCAATGGATGGATTCATGAGTAGATGGATGGGTGGATGGCTGGAAGGATGGATGGCTAAGTGAAAGGGGAATTGAAAGAGAAATGGGGATGGATAAATGGTTGACTGAACGGTGAATGGGTGGAAGGATGAGTGACTGGATGGATGAATGAGTAAGTGAAAGGATGGTAGGATAGGTAAATGGCTGGATGGATGAGTGAATGGATGGATGGGTGGAAGAGTGGACGGATGAGTGTACGGATGGATAGGGTGAAAGGGTGAATGGAAGGATGATGGATGAGTAAAAGGGTGGATTGAGGGATGGATGAGTGAAATGATGGATGGAAGAATACGTGATGGATAGGTTTGTAAATGGATTAATATTTACACGGATGGGCACACAGATTGAAGGACAGAATGAATGGTGAAAGACTGAATGATGGATGAAAGTATGATTACACATTTTAAGCCCCATTATCTTAAGCAAAATTTCCTATACATTGACTTTCACATTTATATGAGTGATTGTCTCTATATAGTATGTGTGTGTTGTAACGCACTCCAACACTCTGCCCCACATACTTGGGATGAGTAGCACTATAGAAGAAATTAAATACACATGAGAGAGGGTCTATGTGAAGATGAGGGGCGCCATTGGAGGGTGGTATCAAGGCCAGACTGGCCGGGCATCAGGCATTTTCTCTGGGAGCTGGAAAGGTGGGGGCGGTTTTGTTACCACATAAAGACCTGCACATTTGCCTAAAGCTGTGCGCATACTGACAAACCATGAAGTGCACAATTGTCTGAACCGAATATAAACTTATTTTCACTTGTACTTTAGTAGCTGTCTATTTACTTACTTATATACTATTGCGCAACCTTCTCTGATTTGTCTGTAAAACTTACCTTTTGTCCTGATTTCTGACCTCCTGTCCTGAATTTTTGTCCTGAATTTTGACCCTTTGTCCTAAATTTTTACACTCACTGTCCTGAATTTGCACCCATGCCAGTTGGTCACCCTAACTGTAAAATTGCAGCCATGTACTATTCATTATTAATCCCAATAAAGGGGAGAGGGTCAAGGAATTAAAGCAACTCCACCACCCCGAACCCCCAAAGCACAGTTTTTATACACAAGAAGGGGTGTGGGGACTAGAAGTACGTGTATGACAGCACGAGACAGAAAAACACAATCGTTTGAAAAAACTGCCCTCACTCAAACACCGAAGTGTGTGAGATGCTTCATCATCGGGTCTGCTTACAAAACGGCCTGGTGTAGCCACACTCAGGGCGGAGCATAAGGGAAGGGGTAGAAAATAAAAAATTCACAAGACACAACACAAAAACAAATATACCACAAACAGTGATGGAAAGGTGAATACCACCCTGTGACTGGGAATAGTGATAGAACAAAGTGCAGTTTATGGACAGTGCTTTAAAACTGGTTTGGGGATACCAAGCAAAACTTTATTCAAAGGTTCCCCCCCCAGGATTAAAAAAGAATAAGGTCGGTAGTGTTTAGGTGAGACTATTAGGTTCTCAAAACACCCCTCCTACTACTGCTAGTGTCAACATGTTTTGACCAACTCACTGTGCCTTAAAGGTCACCCAGTCTTCTTCAGGACGTCTATCTCTCCCAGCCCTGGTCCAGGCCCGACCGTAGTTTGGTCAAAAAGTCGCCCAAGTAAACTATACTCCTATGATCATAGTTTGATCAACACGTGTAGAGGATGTTCCCATCAACACAGAGTCCAAATACTGAAAAAAGAGCACAATAATAAATGCCCTTACATCTCCACCTCAAAGTAGGGAGATCCCTTTAAAGTAATGAAAATTATTGTGTCTACCATCGACCCCTTCGATGATTCTAATAGCCTCAGCTTATGTGCTTCAAAGTCCTACTATTGCTCATAATTATCACATCAGATATTGATAAATCAAGAAGTCACTTAACATGTACAAATACTAAAAACAGATTGCCACACCTTGATGCATGTGCAGCCTTTCTCAAAGTAATCCTCATTACGAGAGGGTGCACATGCAGAACATAAATATATAGTCACTGAGAGCCGGTATTAGCCATATAAACTCTGCCCTACCCACTATCTTGGAGATAAGTATGAACGCAACCCCTGTGGGAGCGAATCATTAGTCAATAGCGGTGTTCCATCAATAAATAAACTCCGATAAAAGTATGGCAGAGTTAGAGGCACAAAATGGTTCCACTGACCCCCCTGGGGGAGGGGGGGTGGCGGAGAATCCCCCACCAGCATTGCTCCTTACTGTCCCGAGGGAATCACCCCTCATGATAGCCTGCTTCCGTAATGCCGCATAGCTGATAGCGGCTCCGGGGAATCGAGGTTATATGCTGTCAATAACAAACGCCACCAGACCGGCCTCTAACGCAGCACACGTCCAATCCGTGATGACATCATTGCGTGGCGGCGTGCTGCGTGTGGGCATGCCGGGAGATGTAGTTCATCGCATCAGCGTCAACCAGGAAATTCCTGAAGATCACGTTGCAACAAAGGAGCCACAATTAAGGACACACTTCCCCTTGGCATAATAGTAAGAATAAAAATACAACTAAATATAAATATACAACCCCCGTCCATGCTACCGGGCCTGATCTCCGCCCCAACAAATACCATGGCAATACTGGTCACCCTTAATGATGGTCCAATTGAGAAACACCTCAAGTAGATATGACTCATAGGGCAGCCGTGGGCGGGGGAAAAAAGGAAAACAGGACACAACCACTCAGTTAGAACAATAATCCTTCAGAGATGTATATAAAGGCAGGTTGCATTACCAAGTGGGGAAATATCAGCCCCAAAAGAATAGTATCGGGCTAGAAACTCTTCCACATATACTTCTATCCAAAAATATATCCCCATAGAAAGTGTCAGCAGAGGGGCCATCAACAGACTATATTTACAGTCAAATTACTCCAGAAAAATAGGGAAGTCACCAGCTCCAACCCTATAAGAACAGACAAGAGCCAGCGGTCATATTACAAAGTATGTATACCCCCTAGAGGTGGAACAACAGGTAGGTGGTTGGCAGACTCCACTTGCAGAGATGGATCCTGTCACTCAAGTTATCTCCCCAGAGCTTGCCATGGTATATCATAATTGAGTCCCACCATATGACTCCTGAGACGATATATCCACTTCTGCTCACGTAGGAGTAAAATGCGTTGGTCGTCCACCAAATGCCTGCCCAATTGTAATTTTTCAATTACAGTTCACCTCAGGTCCTCTGGTGTATGTCCCAGTTGCAGGAAGTGCATTGTGAGTCGCGTATTAGTCCTGCCACATCTAATAGTGCTCCGATGTTCAGTTATTCTGGTTTTCACCTTCCTGCTTGTCATACCCACATAGTACTTGGTGCAAGGGCATGTAATCAAGTAAATTACCCCTTGTGAGTTGCAGTTGGTGTGGGACCTCTGTTCCCACGGGGGAATGTAAACCCAGGTCAATGTATTTAGTATTGGAGGTGAGATGCAATACACTACACGAACCACATCGTGTGTGGCCCATTAACCTAGGTAATCCCCCTGCAGTCCGGATGTCCCTCATGTGAGCAATAGCCCTTGGTCTCGTGTGAACTAACAGGTCTTGTAAGTTCTGGCCACGCTTAAAGGAGAATAATGGTGTCTCCATACTCATCCCTCCTGAATTGAGAATTTTCCAGGTTGAAACAAAGACAGGTTTATTTGTTCTGGGTCTGATTGTTTTTGAGAGGAGTGAGTCACGGTCGGCATTAAAGGCCCTTTTCTGTGCTCTCTTTATGGTCTTAGGAGGGTACCCCCTCTGTTGCAATCTCTGAGCGAGAGCACCTGCCTCCGTCACAAAGTCGTCTCTTTCTGAACAGTTCCGGCGTATCCGGAAAAACTGCCCCACCGGCAGATTCTCCCGGAGGGACTTAGGGTGGAAACTTTCAAAGGCCAATAAGGCGTTCTTATCGGTGGGCTTATGGTACATTCTCGTCCTTAATAGACCTTCTCTGGGTTCTATTAAAAGGTCTAGGAAGGGTAGGCTGGTTTTCGTGACTGTCGAGGTAAAATGGAGCAGCGGATTTCTCCCATTCAACCAATCCAGGAAGAGGCCAACAGATGATTCATCTCCCCTCCAGACCACCAAGACGTCATCAATATAACGTCGCCATAACCTCAGATGGGACGACCAAGGGCACGTAGTGTCATAAATCAAGGGTTTCAGAAAAAAAATCGCTAAATTGCGACAGCGGTTCTAGCAGGGACCCCATCCCGGAGACAATCGGTCTACCGGGCGGAGGTCGCACTGCTTTTTGGATCTTCGGTAGAACATAGAAGTACGGGGTTTTAGGTTGTTTAGTAATTAAAAACTCCGCTTCATGACCCGAGACCCAATCATTGGTGCGAGCCTCCTCCACCACCATGGTGATCTCCCTAGTGACCTCGGCTGTGGGATCAAAATTCAGCTTGCGATAAGTTCTAGAATGTACTATTCATTAACATGCTGCTTCGGAATTTTTGTATCTTAGGTTAAGCACACATTTGCCATGGATCGTTTCTTGCTGCCAAAAGATGATAGAGTGCTCAAGCGAAAGGCTGAAACAGAAAAAAATGGTTAGAGAAAAGCTGCAAAAGTAAGGAGATATGATGCCTTCTATTTGGACTTTGGTTTCACCAGCATTGTCGTTAGTGGAGAAAGTAGACCACAGTGTGTGGTTTATGGCATGATCTTAGCTAACAACAGCTTGAAGCCAACCAAACTAAGGCATCATTTTGAAACGAAACATGGGTCTCTAGCAGGAAAAAGTAGAGATAGGGCAGGCCTTTAAGCTTAAGTGTTGAAAGTGACACCACATATTCTGTGAACCCGCTGTATGATACACGGGAAGCCCTTGCTGTTCGAAATATGGACAGTAAACTTGATGATGTGCTTAATTCTGCTATCTAAAAATAGTACATTTCATAATGACCCATCCCACAAGTGCTTGTCTATTTACAATCTTATGTGTAGAAATGGGAGCTGAGCCTGATGGCTTGCTGTTTCATACAGAAATGTGGTGGTTATCCCAGGGGAAAGTGCTGACTCGCATCTTTGAATTAAGGGTTTAAGTATGGCAGTTTCTTCTACGTTTGGACCCCTTCAACGCAGAAACACTATGCAATCCCTACTGGCTCGTACTTTTAGCATACCTTGCTGACATTTTTCAGAAATTGAGTTCCCTGAATCTGTCTCTGCAAGGAGCTGAAATTACTTATTTTAACATAAATAAAAGAATATCTGCATTCAATAAGAAGCTGGCATTATGGAGAGGTATAATTGAAGATGCCGTGTTTGGGCCATTTCCATGTTTAGCAGATGCTCTTGAGGAGACTGAATATAAACTTCCAAGTGTTGCTGAGATAATATAATATCACCTGCCGTCTCTCAGGAACAATTTACAAAAGTATTTTCCTGAGGACAATGATCACTTCAATGACTGGGTCTTTCAACCATTTCTGGCAGAGGTGGGGAGCTATCTTTCGATTTGCATGCAGGAAGAACTGATGATCTCCAAAGTGACCACACTCTGCAGATGCAATTCAGCAAAGTCTCATTGGGAAGGTATTGGCTGAAAATGTCTGCAGAACATTCAACTTTGAGAGAAACTGCTATCAAAACTCTCTTGCTTTTCAGCTCGTCAAATTTATGTGGGATTGGGTTCTCAGCACTTGCGGTACTAAAGACTAAGTGCCATTCAATAATGGATGTGGAACAGAACCTGAAGTTGGCAGTAGCAAAAGTCCATCCACTGACCGTCTCTGTGGTGAAAAGCAGGCACACCCATCAAATTAATGTTAGTGGTGTTATTATCCATCTGTGTCAAATTATGTGTTATTTGTGTAAAACAAAGCTTCCTAGTAAAAACAATTTGCGCACATTTTATCTTGGAACATTTTGATTTGAACTGTGCAATAAGCCTCTGTCTTTTAACCACACCCACTCACAAACATACAGTTTACTAAACACTCTAACTGTGTTTAACGTTATTTGCCAGATATGGCCTGGGATATGCGGATGGCGGTTGCATATGTAGTATACCAGATTCCAGAAATTTCTGTCAGGTGGGGGTGGGGAGTCCGACATCTAAGCAAATTCAGCTGGGGGGGCTAGGGGGAATCAACCTAAAATCGCGTGAAGACCTCTGTTCTAGAGGTTTTCTTATGAGGTCCCCTGGTATCATGTCTTCCCTGTCCTTGCTCCAGACTAACTAAAGTGGTATGTCACACCTAAGCTCTCTATTGTTTCTAGCTGTCTAAGAGGAATACAGAAAGCCCAACTGTCAGCTACACTCAGCCATGAGACCCAGAGACAGGCTACAGGCACTAAATCGCCAGCTTTTTGAAAATGCAATTTTGAAAATTTTATTTTAAAATCTGATTTTACCATACAAGAGGATTTTTCATTACAATTTCAAAGAAATCAAACATGAACTGGGAGCTTGTTCCCAGTTGGTAATTACAGCGTATTAAATGTAATAAGTAATTCCAATGTTATCCATGGGAGAAGTAGGCCTTATAGTATTGAAAAGCAAATTTAAGAGTTTTTAACTACCAAGACAGGTAATACTTAAAATTACATGTCCTACTTTAAAATGCATTGTACCCTGCCCTGTAGGCTATTTAAGGCCGATCCTGGGGTGCCTTATATGCAGGGCCACTGGAATGATGCGATTGTGCGGCTGCAGCGAATTTCACATATTTATAGATTTGCCACATAATCCATCATCTGCAGCATAATCTGCAGATTTACAAAAAATTTTTTAGCTTCTAGCTCAAACCGTTCAAAATTTACTAAAAACGTGGCAGCACATGTTGCTGCGCAGTGTAAGGCCTTTTGCAGAGGTTGACTGGTCACCTTTCTGTTGCTTATTGCGATATATGGGTATTAAACTGGTACTAATGAGGTGCACCCAATGCCCAGACAGTGTTTACAAGTGTAAAAAGCACAAAATAATGAAGTAAGATTATAAAAAATGTGCCACCTTATGTTGCATAATCTGCCATTTTCTTGCCACATAATTTGCTCACCCCTGCCGCGTAATCTGACCCTCTACTGCTGCCTAATTCCAGTGGCATGCTTGAATAATAAAAAAGAAGGTTTGGGCCTGGAAAATGTTTATTTTGCCAGGTGGAAATAGCAGTTTACAACTGTGCACACTGGCTGCAATGGCAAATCTGATACATGTTTAAAGGGCTACTTAAGTGGGTGGTACAACATGTGCTTCAGGCCCACTTGTAGCATTTAATTTACAGGCCCTGGGTACATGTAGTACCACTTTATTAGGGATTAATAAGAAAATTATATATGCCTATTGGGGATAAGCCAATGTATCATGTTTTAAGGAGTGAGCACATGCACTTTAGCATTGGTTAGCAGTGGTAAAGTGCAGAGTCTGCAGGTCAACAAAAACGAGATCAGCAAAAATGAAGAAGGAAGGCAAAATGCTTAAGGGAATACCACCCTAAGCCTGATAGGTCTAACAATAACTCAACACGAAAGAGCTACTTTACATTACATAACAAGACAAAGAATAATATCTGCTGTCACTGACATTATGTGAAACAAATCAAAGCTAATCATATTTAACAGCTACATATGTATGAGAAATACCCTCAATATGTTTAGTTTGTGTAAGATTTCAACAAAAGGGATTCTGAATTAAAATTCAAAAGTGTGTTGCATGTGATTCCTACTGTAATCATTCTATGCACAGCACAAATATGTTTTGTTACGCAGCTCCTAGGGGCTTTCACCGCTAGGCATACAGTCGGACTCCAATGGTCTTCTGCAACAATTGTTAGGTGAAATTCTAGGACTAAAAGAACATAAGAGAGGGTTGTGTCTTGTGCCTAAAGGTGTCTTTGAAAATGTAGATGAGGATTGCCCCAAAGGTACTGGCAGTGCTGTGAGTTTCACAGAATGTATAAAAAGTAGTATTTCTTGATCTTCTTCTTGAATATTTTCTTCTCTACGAGTGCCAAGTGATTTTACAATAGGAGCAGCTTGGAGAAGCCAGACTGAAGCAGTAGCTTAAATGTATGCTACATCCAGTAACAACATGTCCACTACATTGAGACAGGAATTGTAAAATTAAGACAATATTCTGGAGGTAAATCTGAACTTAGTACAGTAAACATTCAGGTTGTAGTTTGCTGATGGGAATACTGTAGTTTTCGGCTCTATCAATGACTTTTAGAAATAAGAACACCTTTACCCAACAACTGTTTCCTTCCTTTGTTCGTCTCCCTACTTCATTGTAGAAAGAGACATGCTTGTGGTGGTGCAAATTTGTTCTACAATGCTGTGCAGTAAACTTTAAGCACCAACTCACCAGTCTTTCTTGTGATGTTTTCAAGTCTTCAGAAACTTGCTCCAGAAGTTGCTTTAGTTTATTTCCAATCACATGCACCCTTTCTTCTGCTTCAATATAATCTTCCTTATCAGTTTTAAAAAGCAAGTATTTTGTGATTTCTTGGAGTGAGTTAACTTGAGGCCTTCGCTCCAACAGCTCTTTTTCCAGTTGCTGCAAGTCAAGGCAATTTGAGATAAATATTAAAGGTTGTAGTGTAAATGGCCACTCTGGAAAATAATGGTTAAATTGATGTGCTGAAAATCCATTAAAGAGCAGATAGGAATGTCAGAAACAGCTAGGCACTTACCTTCAATTGAAATGTTAAATCACATACCTTATTTACATCACTACGACCTATAAAATGCTCCTTGTATTCCTAAAAAAGGATTATGTTACTTACCCAGTAAGCATCTGTTCTTGGCGTGTAGATTCAAGTGCTTTGCACACTCCTGCCATCTAGTGTTTGGTGTGGATGTTTGAAAGTTGTTTTTCTTCTAAGAAGTCTTTCCAGTCTCGAGGTAAGGAGACTCCTCCTTTCGGTGATAGTACGCATGAGCATTAACTCCATTGTTAGATTGTTTTCCCGCAAGAGGGTGAGAATGGAGTAAGTGAGTGTAGTACAGTGATGTCCATGCATATGTAATGTAAATAATGAGAACTGCAACAACTACAGATGTCCGGGGAGGTGGGAGGGCGCATGCGAATCTACAGCCCTACATGCCACGAACAGATGCTTAGTGGGTAAGTAACATAATCTGTTGGAGGCATGTGTGCTGTAGATACACATGATTTGAATAGACTATATAGCAGTAATCTCCCAAAGCGGTGGCTAACGAGTAGATGTTGCAGTTGTCTGAATAAATGTCTTTAGGACTGCTTGCCCTACATTGGCTTGTTGGCATGCTAACACATCCACACAATAGTGTTTTGTAAATGTGTGTGGTGTAGACCATGTTGCTGCCTTACAGATGTCAGATATGGGAATGTTACCTAAACAGGCCATAGATGCCCCTATTTTGCAAGTAGACTACACTTTAGGGGGTATAGATAAAGTTCTTTTAGCGTTTGCATAGCAAGTTTGAATGCATTAAACAATCCATCTTGAAATGCCAGATTTTGAGATAGGATTGCCTTTGTGAGGTGGAGCAAATGCAACAAACAGTTGCTGTGTTTTACGAAAATCTTTTGTACTTTCGATATAATACAATAACACTCTTCTGACATTAAGTGTGTGAAGAGCTCATTCTGCTACAGAATCAGGTTGAGGGTAGAACACAGGTAACCCAAGCGATTGGTTAAGATGAGTCAAGATGGGTTGGTGCGAAGAACTACCCTATCTTTAGGAAGCCGAAAGAAGGGTTCTTCTAAGGTTAAGGCCTGAAGCTCACCAACGTGGGCCCATGAGTCTTGTAAGTACAATGTTGAGATTCCATACCGGTGCCAGAGATATTCTGGGTGGTATTACAATTTTTAAGCCTTCCTGGAGGCTTTAATCACAGGAACTTTGAACAAAAGATAAATGCTGTCTGTTTTGCAAATATGCAGCTACTGCTGCAAGGTACAATCAAATAGATGTGTAAGCTCGACTAGTTTGCTGTAGGTGCAGAAGGTAACCAGTAATGTTTTGAACAAAAGTATCTAGAGGATTAATATTGTTGTTATGACAAAAGATAACAAATCATTTCTATTTTGCTGCATAACAAGCTCTGGTAGTGGGATTTCTTGCTTCTTTTAGAATAGTCATACAGTCTGGTGGCGAATGTAAGTATCCAAACTCTATGACTCAGGAGCCAAATCGCTAAGTTGTGCTCCTAGGGGTTTGGGTTACTGATTTCTCAACGATTCTGAGTGAGAAGGGTGGAAATCAGATGCAGCTTTTGATGTGGAACCACTGAGAGTTCCAAGAGTGTGGTGTACCACGGTTGACGGGCCCATGTGGGAGCTACTGAAATTAGTGTGAGCGATATTTGCCTGAGCTTTCGAACCAGAAACAGTAGAAGTGGGAGAGGCGGAAAAGTGTATGCAAATATCCCTGACCAATTGATGCACAGGGCAGTGCCTTTGGAGCGAGGGTGTGGTAACCTGGAGGTGAAGCTTGGGCATTTTGCATTGTCCACTGTGGCGAACAGATCGGATTGTGGAAATCAACATTTTTGAAAGTATGGAAGGAGAACTTGTGGATGAAGTTCCCACTCATGTACTTGCTGCCTTTTTCTGCTGAGAGTCGGCAACTTGATTGCTGACTCCTGGAAGGTGTTCTGCCAGAAGATAATTTTTGTGATGAATTGCCCAGATCCAGATGGTCTGGGAGAGGCGTGACAGCTGTAGAGAGTGTGCCCCCCTGTTTTTGTACATAGTACAAACTTGTCATGTTGTCCGTGCGGACTATGACAACTATACCTATGAGATGAGCCTGAAAAGCTTTCAGCGCTGGAAATACTGCTAGAAGCTCTAGATAGTTGATGTGTAAATGTTTGTGCTTGTTGTCCGAGAGACCCTGAATTGTGTAATTATGGAGATAGGCACCCCAACCAGTGGGAGATAAGTCTACTGTTGGCACGAACAAAGTCAATGAAGGGCCACCCTTTTGATAAATTCTGTTGGTTCCACCACTAAAGAGAGCGATGGGTGCCGCTGTCTACCAACACTAGATCTGTTAATTGACCCTGTGACTGATTCCACTGACGTGCTAAGCATTCCTGTAGAGGACGCATGTATAATCTTGCATGAGGCACCATGATTCCTAACAGTTGCATAAAAGTCCTGGCTGGTAAGGTTTGATCGGCTTGAAACTGTAATAACAGAGTTTGAATATTGCAAATTCTGGCTGCATTGGGAGAGGCTAGAGCCGTGTGAGTGTTGACAATCACTCCCAGGTGCGATTGTATTTCTAAGTGCTGTAGATGAGACCTTTGAGTGCTGACCTAGAAGCCCAATCGGTGGAGTAGGTTTAGCGTGGTCTGAGTACGTTTTAGACACTTCTGGTGTGTGCTGGCTTTGATGAGTCAGTCGTCTAACTATGGGAAGACATGAATTTGTTGTATTCTGAAATGAGCTGCCACTACTGCTAGACATTTGTTAAACGCTCTCGGAGAAGTAGTTACTCCAAATGGGAGTACTTTGAACTGATAGTGTTTGCTTGCTATCAGAAATCTGAGATATTTGCGATGAGCTGGATGGACTGGAATGTGAAAGTATGCGTCTATTAAGTCTAGTGTGGACATAAAATCGTCTTGCTGCAGAAGTGGAAGCATCTGTTGGAGCGTTACCATATGGAAGTGTTCTGACAATATGTACTGGTTTAACACTCTGAGATCCAAAATTGGTCTCAAGGACCCGCGCTTTTTGGGATTAGAAAGAAGAGAGAGTATACCCCTGATCCTTGGTACTGTAATGGAACTGGTTCTAAGGCTCCCTTTTGCAAGGGAGATTGCACCTCTTGTTTGTGTAACTAAGTGGTCTGATGACAGTTTGTGAATGCTGGATAAGGTAACCTCATTTCGCATACTGCTGCGCTGCTGTTCATGCGTTTTACGCTTTTTAAAAACCCCATTTTTCATTTGTTTGTATTAATTTGGATTTTCCCTGTTTTTAAGTGTGTGCTCCCTCCTGGCCATTTACCTGCACTATAAATGTGGATATCACCACTGGTCGAGCGGGTCCGGTCCCGGGAATCTGCTCTGACGCTTGCCATATTGGGAGCGAAGGAGACACTTTTGGGTGCCATTTTTGAGCGTTCTAGCGCTCTTGCAACTGGTGAACCGCCTACTTAAGGCGTCTGTATCTTGGGGGCTTGCCTGGATAAGGTAACCTCATTTTGCATACTGCTGCGCTGCTGTTCATGCGTTTTACGCTTTTAAAAAAACCAGTTTTTCATTTGTTTGTATTAATTTGGATTTTCCCTGTTTTTAAGTGTGTGCTCCCTCCTGGCCATTTACCTGCACTATAATTGTGGATATCACCGCTGGTCGAGCGGGTCCGGTCCCGGGGATCTGCTCTGACGCTCGCCATATTGGGAGCGAAGGAGACACTTTTGGGCGCCATTTTTTGAGCATTCTAGCGCTCTTGCAACTGGTGAACCGCCTACTTAAGGCGCTCTATCTAGCGCGCAGCGGTGACACGCAGCGGGTGCGCCCTCGCTGCGCCTGAGTCGTGCCAGTCTGCGCTCGTCAGCACTAGGAGGCGCTGGGCGCGGCGGCACTCTGTTTTCTCTTTTAGATGGCTATCCAGTACTCTAGGGAAGAGCTTCTTAGACTGCGGAACATCCCCTTCTTCTGTAAGTCTGCTCCTTTACACCCTCTCTGTGGCCCTTATGATTGCTCTTGCGGTAGGCTGTGTCTCCCCATCCCCACTCCTTTACCTGTTTCTATGACACCTCTTTGCTGTGTGGATTCTTGTCCGGATATTTCTGCTCTTCATATACAGCCATCTTCACATTTAAAGATCTGGCATCTCAATGTCAGGTCTTTGCCTAAACACTACCAAAAAATTCATGACTTGCTATCTCAGGAATCCCCTGATATATTCTGCATGACCGAAACTTGCCGGCTGGACGAGGCCACGGCCATTACCAACCTAGCAATTCCCTCGGACTATGCTATCTTTACGCTCAACCGCAATTCCAGAGGAGGAGGTATTGCCATGGCTATAAAATCCTGCTATCCCTGTATCTGGAAACCTATAGATATAGTTGGCTGTGAATCCGCTTTTTTTGCTGCCACTATCAACCATCATTTCACTCTGTCTGGGCTGGTGATATATCGACCGCCAGGCAGTGATGTATTATTTAGGAAAGCGCTTCCTGAGCTTGTTAGCCCCATGGCGCTTGCCTCAGCTAATTTTAGCATCATTGGGGATTTAAATGTCCATTTTGATGCTTCCGATACTCCAGCGATAAGCGGGCATCCTTGCTGATCTAGAGGCTCTTCAGCTATCACAGCTGATTCACCACCCCACACATGAGGGTGGGCACACCTTGGACCCATTGTTTACCATCCTGAGCGTGGTCAAGGTTAGTCCGCCTAGACCTATAACTTGGAGTGATCACCATCTCATCGAGTTTCAGGTCACCACTAAGGACCCTCTGTATAAAACATCTGACAGATCTATTATTAGACGTCCTTGGAAAAAACTTAAACTTGCGGAATTTCATCATTTTCTGGAGTCCTCCCCTTTGGCCCCATCTGATGATGTTGAGTCTGGATATACCCTTTTTTGTGACATGATCACTAAAGCTCTTGACGTCTTGATTCCTGCGACATGGAGTAAGAGCCGCCGATCAGGATCCAGTCCATGGTACAATGACTCCTTACGGCTTTTGAAAGCTACCTGCAGACAAGCAGAGAGAGCATGGCGTAAGACTTATGAGGTGGGATTGAAAACTTTCTATCTTGCCAAAGTCAAATTCTACCATCGAGCCGTTTGCAGGGCCCGTGCAGCGTATTATTCACATGAATTTAATATGAGCCCTAATCCCACAAAGTTGATTTTTAAAGTCTTAAAAGATCTCACTGCTAATAGAGTGTCAGTGCATGAGGTCTGCTCACCATCTCATTGCGATGCTCTCGCAGCCTTCTTTGTCGATAAAGTGACTAATATCTACCGCTCCTTCCCTAATACTACGCTGGCAAGTGTGGAGTTGGGTTCCGCTCCTTGTAACAACTTGACTCTTTCGACACTCTCAGCTCTTTCAGAGGAGGAGTTGGAGAAACTGGCAGCTAAAGTGAAATCTGGATCTCCTGTGGATCCACTTACCCAGCTCAATTTAAGGACTCAGCTGCCTTTTGCCTGCCCCCTATTCGTCATCTTATAAATCTATCCCTCTCTTCGGGTATAGTCCCCTCGAGATGGAAACAAGCATATGTTACCCCCATCCTGAAAAAACCGTCACTGGACCCTCCAAAACTCGAGAATTATCGTCCTATCTCCCTCCTTCCATGGGCTGCGAAGGTGACAGAAGCCCATGTAAACGGCATTCTGTCCAATCATCTTCAGTCTGCTAATATTCTAGACCCTTTGCAGAATGGCTTTCGTGCTGGACACAGCACTGAGACAGCCCTTCTTTCCATGGTTGAACATCTGCGCGCTGTGTTGGATGCTGGTCAAACGGCGGCACTGGTACTTTTAGATCTCAGTGCCGCCTTTGACACTGTTTCCCATGCAATTCTTCTGCAGCGTCTGGGAGAGGCGGGCGTCAAGGGCGTGGCGCTGGATTGGTTTCGATCGTTTCTTTCTGATCGTACCTTCCGGGTCTCTACGCCTCCCTTCGAGTCTAAACCCCATAGCATCGAACAGGGAGTTCCGCAGGGATCGGCATTGAGCCCCACGCTTTTCAATCTTTATGTGCAGCCGCTGGCTGCTGTCGCCAAGCGTTGGGACCTTACAATGGTGTCTTACGCTAACGACACGCAGCTTGCGGTTGCACTTAGTGGGGACTCTGATCCTGCCGCATCTAACTTCCGTGAGGGTCTCAGTGCTGTGGCTGGATGGATGACGGCTAATTGCCTGCAGCTCAATGCTAAAAAAAACGAGGTATTGATTGTGGGCAAACAGAGTAACCTTTGGGGCGATAAGTGGTTGCCAGCCGATCTTGGCTCTACTCCGACCCCGGTTGCTGAGGTGAAAAATCTGGGTGTTTGGCTGGATTCTATGCTCAGTTTTTCCTGTCATACCAAGAAAATAGCTGCGACCTGTTTTGGCTACCTACGGGGGCTTAGACCAGTGCTGAAATTTATTGCCGCTCCGACTCGTCAAACGATTATTCAGGCAGTCATATTGTCTTGGCTCGACTATGCGAGCTCGTTGCTGCTTGGGGCCAATCAAGCTGAAATCACGAGATTGCAGCGCGTTCAGAACGCTGCAGCTAGGGCGTTAGTCGGTCTCCCTAGATTCTGCTCTGCTAGAAGCACTATTACCAAGCTCCATTGGCTGCCTGTGCTTCAGAGGATAGAATTTAAGACTTTATGTCTTACCTTTAAGATATTAAAACTGGCTTCTCCTCAGATATTGGAGCATCTCATTCTTCCTTATACTCCTTCCCGTCTGTTGAGATCTTGTGGACAAAATCTAGATGTAGTCCCTCATTTTCTAAAGAGCAGGTCCGGTGGCCGCTCTTTTAGAGTGCTTGCCCCTAAACTCTGGAACTCTCTTCCTGCCCATGTGCGTGCTCTTGATGACCTTCTGACATTCAGGAAAGCCGTAAAAACCTATATTTTCCCAAACAGTGGTTAACTTCCCTTGTTTTGATTTTCTCTTTCGCTCGGTTTGTGTTGTGTTCTTTTCCAGGCGCAGCGCCGGGACGCCTCTTAGCTGGGGCAGCTGTGCGCTTAAAAATGGAGTTAACATAACATAACAATGCGAGGTGGAATATTTGGGTTGGTGGTAAGCGGCAGGCAATAACCATGTCAGATAAGATCGATCACCCATTTGTCAAATGGGGAAAAACTGTTGAAGTCTTCGCCCGACAGGTGTCAAATAATCGGAGGGAATGCGGGCAAGTCACTGTTTGTTGGGAGAAGGGGAGTTACGTGCTGTGGCACGTCTACCCCTACCTTTGGAATTGTTTCCTCTATACCCACCTCTATAAAAACCACTAGAGGGAGAGGATTTGGTGTTGCCTTTATAAGAGGAAGCATTTGGGTCTGAGGATGTGGTTTTAGACCCTCCTCTGTAAAAGGAGCAGCAAAAGGAGCCTCTATTTGGTGGGGACTGGAGCGCTCCCATGGACTTTGCCACTTCTGTGTCTTTCTTCATTTTTTCTAAAGTCTGATTGAATTCAGGACCAAACAGGTGTTGCGTGTCAAAAGGGGTGTTTAAAATGGATTGCTCAACTTCAGGTTTAAACCCCGAAATCCTAAGCCATGCATGTCTTCTGAGGCAAATGCTGGTATTTATCTCCCTAGCAGCGGTGTCAGCAGCATCTAGAGCACATCTGACCGAAGAGTTAGAAATAAGTTTGCCCTTCTGAACTAACTCTCGTGCTTTGCTTTTGTGTTTGTATGGGAGATATTGGAGCAGTTGCTCCATCTCATCCCAGTGTGCCCTGTTGTACCTAGCTAGTTGACCCTGTGTGTTTGCGACACGCCAGTGGTTAGCGGCTTGAGCAGCCACTCATTTCCCCGAGGCATCTATATGCTTAGATTCCTTGTCTGAGGGAGGAGCATTACCAGAGATTTGTGAATTAGGTCTTTTGCGAGCATTGGACACCAGTAGGTAGTCGAGAGGTAATTGCCCTTTTATAAACACAGGAACAGATGGAGATGGATTCTATTTTTTATCGATTCTGGGAGTTAAAATATGTGCTCATACAGGGTCTTTGAAGAAGTCCTCTGCATGCCTCATCATGCCCTTTAGCATAGGGAGTGTTTGACTTGACCTATGTGGACCCAAGTTCTTTCAAATAAAAAGTCATCTTCTAAGGACTCTTTATGTAAGGCCACCCCAAGATACTATGCTGTTCTAGCAATAAGTTCTTGATAAGCCACATTATTGTCCGGTGGTGATGGCTTTGCAGGATAAAGGTGTGGGTCAGTATCCAATGGAGGGTCAATAGTGTAATCATTCCATGGGAATACAGGGAAATGATCTTCATCAATATCCCCCCTTCAGGCTGTGTGTGTGGAGATCCCGGAGCTGTTATGTGTAAAGGATCTAGAATTGGTAAATGTGGAGAAGATGGTGGAGGGAATTGCAGGGCAAGATAAGCAGGGCTGGTAGCCATGTCCTTTTTCTTGTTCAGAGGGATATTATATGCAGGGTCCTCTGAAGGAGGTTTGCGTTTGGCTGGTGTTTTAGCAGAAATATGTCCTGTATCAAGATTTATATTAATCTTCTTTGGTTTAGGTTCCAATTTCATTTAAGAAGGTCTAAAATTTGTTCGGGAGACTCAGAGAGGCTGCCTTTCGATTTTGGCGGCGAGATAGATTTGCTTTTGGGAGTGGAAGGTTTCGGCTCCGAAGCATATTTTTGTTCTGAAGCAGAGGGTTTCTGCTCCGAACCAGAGCAGGCCCTTTGAATTGGAGGTTGACTCGGTCCCGAGGCGGAAGGCTTGACGATTTGTTTCGGTGCCGAGCCAATAGGTGGGGCGTCGGAAAAATTGTAGCGGTGCCGACCTTGGCCCAAAGGCAGAGGTGGTGCCGTAGCCTTATGTTTTTTGGAAAAGGTTTTGGGGGCAAGGGGTCTTTAGTACTCATGGCACCCTGTCCCGGAGGCAAGTCTTCAGACTCTGAATCTATCCCGAGTTCAGAATCCAACTCTGGAATGGAGAAGGCCTCTTCTTCTTCTTCTGCAAATGTTTTGACCTCATCCTGCTTGGGTTCTTCCACGAACATATCCGGAGCGTGTTGAATGCTTTGGTGTTGCATTTCTTGTCGTCGAGCCCGACAATCGAGTAGAGTGTTCTTGGACTGAAATGATTTACAGGCATCGCAATCCTCGTCTCGTGCTCTGGAGAGAGACACAAGTTACAAACAATGGCCGAAGTCTCTCAATGCTTGCACTTGTCTGGCACGTAGCTTGGCAGATGAAGATGAAGCGCATATATTCTTCTTCTGCCCAAGCTATCGTAGCCCACGCCGGAAATTGATTATTCCAGTATGTAAAAATCTGAAGGTCACAAAATATATAGTGGCCCTAGGAATACTCAGGAGCGACACAACACCGGTAATAGCTATTGCTACGAGCACATTTCTACAGGCGGCATGGTACAAACGTGGTAGATTATTGCCTGTGCCCCCAAGCGATTTGGTCTTTTAATGTTTTTCTCATATTTTAACATTGATTTTATATATATATTGCTGAAGATAGTCTTTAAAGCTTTTTTTATTTATGTTTTTAAGTATCCATTGCTCAATTTTGCACATAGTCTTGTCTGATTTTTGTCTCCGACCGGCGTATGAAAAATGTTTAAAGAAAATGGAATTCCAAATGGTGCTGACTCTTTTACAATGAACTGTGCTGTAACATCTTTTATATTGGTTTTATGAAATATTGTTTACAATGTTTATGCACATGTGCACTTTGATGGTACTTGGATACCGAATAAAGTTCATTTACTACTACTACTACAAACTTGATGTAGGTTGGTGCGAGGGTACTTGGAACAGCACCGAGGACAGAATTGGAACAGAGTTCATTCCGTTGGCAGAAGGGTGAAATGACGTATCTTGGCCCAATGGTCACTTCAGATGTTTCCGATGATAAGAGTGTTTTTCGAACAATTGAATAACCGGAGAAGAGGGAAACACATACAAGAACAATACAGATGAGGGTAGAGTGGATTGAGCACCAAAGGAAACCTGAAGAATGGTTTCGAAGCGTAGCACAGCAATTCACGTCCAAACCCAATGGCGGAAAAAACTATCTAACAATGGAGTCAATGTCCATGTGCACTATCACCGAAAGGAAGAGTCACCTTACCTTGTAAATGGAAAGATTTCTTCGAAGAAAAAAAACTCTCAAACATCCGGACACAACACTAGATAGCAGGAGTATGCAAACCGTGTGTATCTACAGCACACATGCCTCGAACATAAATAATTCCTTAACTAACTTCAAACAGCTTATAGTTAGTATCATCTTTCAAAAGTATAGCTACATACTAGCGCTCTCCAAAGAATTTATTTTAAATAACATCTAGCTTTTCCAAGAAGCAAAATAAAATTCATTGTGACAGACAGGTACAAATGCAATTTGATGAATCTCAAAACACATGTCCATCCACCACAGTAATGGATATTGTAAGCAGAAGTCAATCCTCTTCAGCCAACCCTCTACAATCCAGAGGACTATCTACTTCAAGCATTCTTATATCCAAGATGGGTGAGGGCTTAATAAACTTCATCAGAGCTATGCAACAAAACCATGTGATGGGACCACATGAAATCACATGAAACAATCCTGAAACCTTATAAATTTTCAAAATGGTGTGAAGAGTAGCACCACTTTAGAACTTGGGTTGCTGAAAGTAAAAAACATAGCAGCTTGCTGCACCATATCAACATCCACCTTACTGTAGATTCACAACACTTGTGATTCTTAGGGACAATCCTTCAAAAGAATTGATCTGCCCACTTTCCGTAGAAGCAACTTAACATTTACTTTCTGAAGATCAAGCTCTGGGCTTCAAGGATCAATAATCCCAGCTAATTCTAAAGTTTTTTGCTGAGAAATAGTTCAAGTTAAAAAAGTGAATAAAATAGAAAAGTGTTCCAAAAAATCTATCTGAAAACACTGATGGTTTAAAAAGAAATTCAATTAGAAGACGTAAGAACCAAACCCAGCAGATGAAGAGCCGAGTCAGTAGCCTTCAAGAGCCTTTGCATTTGGCTGACATCAAGCATGATGCTTGCGGCAGCCAGGTGAGGGACATCAACCAAGGGCCACATGTATGTACGTGAAAGATTGTGCGTTCCTAATTGCAATTCCATGCAAATCGCAATTAGGAAATTGCAATTTCAAATGTACAAAGCTGTATTAAGTTCCATTTGCGATTCCCAGTGGGTCGCATATGGACCTGCCTCATTAATATTCATGAGGCATGCTGCAATTTGCGACCCATTGGAAATTGCTAAACACACAGGGATGGTGGCCTGCTGGGGACAGCAGACCACAATGTCTGAGTCTGCTTTTCAATAAAGCAACGTTTTTTAAAAAAAATGCAGCCCGTTTTCCTAAAAGGAAAATGGGATGCATTTCAAAAAAGAAAATAAATCGTTTCAGTTTTATTTTTTTAAGCGTAGGCAGTGGTCCACGGAAAAAATATTTTCCCATGAATTCATAAAGGAGAAGGCGTTCCCGTTTGTGAATGCATTGAAAATGGTGCAAATTGGTGTAAAAGAGTGTTTTGGGACCGAATTTCAGTTGCAAAACATGCATACACAGGACTGCAAGTCGCTATTGGGAAGGGACACTCTGACCACGCCCCTTCCTAATACTAAATCGTACCCATTTTGCGATTTGGTAATAGGTTACTGATTTGCAAAGTAGGGTTTCGTAAATAGGAAAATGCTTTTTATGGATCGCAAACGGCCCGATTCTGCGGATTTGGCATTTGTGACCATAAATAAGCTATGTACATGTGGCCCTGTTTCCTGAAAACCAGAACTGAAACATGTAGTGCAAATGTAAAAATGAATTCACAAAAGTATAGCCAAGCATTAAGACTAAGGGACAAGTTGAAATGGACTATGAATCTTCAAATTTCGATTCCTTGGTCATGGCTGCTCTTGATATTGTTGCTTTTGGAAATATTTCTTGTCAACATTTGAGGGCTTTTTTTGCAGTAGTTCCTGCACTTTTTGCCCCCTTTTGCTGATTTTCGTCTCGGACTGTGCACTACGGCCTGCTAACCAGACCTCAGAGCCAGTGCTCCTCCCTTAAAACAAAGTGATATCTGACTGTTCTACAATTGGCAAAGACCTTTGGTACCCCTGTAAGTCCCTAGTAAATACTACCCCTGTTCCCGAGGGTATGAGTATTAAAGAAGGTGCCTAAGGGCTGCAGCACATCTTATGCCACCCTAAAGGACACACACACAAATTCCACAAAGACTGCCATTGCAGACTGCATAACATGGTGAAAACCATATTCAAAAACATTACATGGCACACTGCTATGTACCATGCCAACTACATTGCATGGGTTATATGTAAGTCACCCCTACAGCAGGCCTTGGAGCCCTAAGGCAGGATGCATAATAGCATATGTGAGGACTTGTCTGCATGAGCAGAGATGCCCCTGTAATGTCTAGTTCCATTGCTGGATATTACAAGTGAGCAGGGAGGCCATCTTAATTTATGGACTGGGCAATGTTGAAAACGAGTTTCGCAGCTACATAATGGCTTCGCTGAAACCTATGGTGTTTGGTATCAAATACCTTTAATTAATAAACCCACACTGATGCCTGTGATGGATTTATTAATACATGCACTCAGAGGGTACCTTAGAGGTACACCCTGAACCCTACTAGTCTTCTAATGTGCTGGCTAACTGTTCCTAACCAGCCTGCCACCACAGAAACGTTTCTGACCCCCAGGAGGAGAGAGCCCCGCTCTCAGAGGTCAGGAACAATGTCTGCTCTGGCAGTAGGTGTAAATTAACATGCCAAAGCAGGGAGCTTTAAAGAGCCTATTGGCTCTCCATTTAAAGAGCCTGGCTTCCCCATACATGGAGGATGCCACCCCCTACCCTGAGGCCCATTTAGCACCAGGCTGGACAAACCTGTAGGGTGGGCAGCTTGAAGTGAAAAAGACAAGAATTCCACCATCTTGTGCGGGGTGGAATAAGGAACTCTGGGACAAAATGGTCATCTGGGGGCGGGGGGGTATAGTGACCCCAGGAGATAGGTAGCCCATTGGCTACTACCTTTCACTTCTCTTAACGTGCCTAAATTGAGAATTTAGGGGGCCCCCTGGCACCAGGAAATTTGATTTAACTACTGGGAACCGAGGAAGAAAGAAAAAGGACCGAAGAGATTGTGAACTGAAGACCTGCACCAACGACTGCTGCAAAACACTGCAGGTGGCTTGCTCCTCGACCATTGCAGGACCATTTTTGCTAAATGATGGACACCCTCCCCAAAACCCTTGGAGGACTACCCAGTCCATTAACAACTGGAGCAGCGCAACAGGAGAAAGCTCTTACGACTCCAGGAGGTAAGAACAGTTGCCTCACCAAGTTTGGAAACACCAGAAATTCCAGGAGCCGCCCAGCACCAATACCCTGAGTACAGGAGTACAGGAGCAGTTGCAGCAACCAAGGGTTGTTGGTGGTCCAGTCTGGACTCCAACAGCACCAAACAAGACCTACTGTTGAGGGACATCAGGATTCACCAGGCCAGCACAGAGAGTGGTTCTGCTCCCCTCTTCACTAGGTCCCCAAGACACAAAGTGAGCTTCTGACCGACTGCAACCCGATGCCTCACATCACCTCTACATCCCCACTCCACAGCCCAAATCCGAGGGAGGCAAAGGTGCCAACATGGTTCTGAGACCCTTAGGAGCTGAGCCCATCATTGGGCTGACTGGTCCACCAGTCGCCGCCTGCAGTCTATTTCAGCAGGAACCTAGAACAGCGAGAGTCTACAGCGATGCTACCCCGATGAACAAAGCCCTACTGCACCCGAGCCCCCAGCCTGAGTAGACCGACAGTGTACCTGCATGCCCAAAAACCTCAAGACTTGAGCCCCATCTGTAGATTCTACCTGAGTGCCCCCCCCCCAGTCTCTGCTTGCAGCCTCTTTTCAACAGGACCATTTCCCACTGACTTAAACAGGGCACCCGATGCGGAAAAGCACCTCTGCACCTGGAATCTTCAGGGTCGACAGAGGTGCCCTGTTGGTGCTGCCTTTGGACCTTGTCCCATACTTACCTTGAGTCCTGAAGAACAGTCCTGAAAGTAATTGCTAAGTGACCAGTATGTTTTCCCCCAAGGGTTAACGTTGCTTTAAAGATACAACAACAGTGCATTTTTTAAGTCTTGAAAAACCACTATCTTTAAAAGTACTTACCCGGTTATGATGATCTTGGTGTCTAAATTCGTATGAAAATGTGTGCTATTTTTATAAAGTGGTGTTGGATTCCTTTATTGAGTGTGTGCCTCATTTACTGACTCTGTGTGTGCAATAAATGCTTAACACTATCCTCTGATAAGCCTAAACTGCTCGTCCACACTACCACAAAAGAGAGCATTTGGGATTATTAGTTTAACCCCTGTAAAACAGTAAGAAATGCCTGGACTCTCTGCATAGTGTACCTCTTTTAAATCAATGACACCAGACACTGACAGTAATCAAAAATGAAAAGGGTCTTTAGGGTGGCATGAATATGGTTAAGCAGGTATGCCTTAGTTGCGACAATATCAGGGGATGGGATACAGACATTGTTTTTGTGTATTTTCAGTTAACATATGCCTGATTAAAAGACTGCTGGGTGTATCAACATCAGAAAAGGTTTTTGCAGCCGTAATGTGCACTGTCCAGTTCACTAGGTGGCTCAAAATCTTATATCTCCAATTCTAAACATCCTTTGTGAGTCATTCTACATTGAATCCAAGTCCTACAGACTAGGCACGAAAACACAAATATCATCTGCATTTAAGATAGGACAGACCCCTCCAATCTCCGCCTTCAAAACCTATTACAAGACAGCAATTATCCACCTCCTAAATTCTCATTTTTTCACACTTTAGGATCTTTAGGAGTGCCTGTTGCATTCCTAAATGTCTCTGGTAGGAGGTTTTTCAAGCGCCCACACAAGACTTTTTCAATGAAAAAAATCCTATGATGTTCTTATAAGGTCCCCACCTATCCTTCTTGTGCTCTAGTCCCTTAGTGCCAACCTTGGATCTTCTTTTCTGTAAAAATAATCTTACCTCAAAGGTTGAACCCACACACTGTAGATAGTGATTACAATAATGACATTTTTAGATGGGTGGAGGCTGTTTCATATCTCCACTGCCATGCAAACAACACCTGTAACTCACCCGTAACTCTCTGTGGCATTCCAGCACTGTATGCGGATCAGCATTTGGGTCCAGAATTTGGGACCTGTGCCTTCTGTTTTCAGCACTTTCCAACCACAATAGAAAAGAATGGCTTGTTTCATGAAAATCCTATATAATAAAAATAAATAAAAAACAGGTTTAGAAATGCCCAATTAGAGAAAGAAACAAGTTGTACTCTACTTTACTGTTGTAAATGAAATTAATAACAAAGCTACTAAAATGAATCCAGATTGAAGAAAAAGAGGACTTCTATGCTGAACCACTGGCAACTAATCTGTTTATATATATGACTCAACATCATTATTAAAGAAAGAAATCAATAAATACCTGCTTTACCAAAGTATTATAATGTTAAATTAAAAAAAATGTTTTACACATTTTGCAAGATGATTTTTTCACAAAAATAAAATGCTTTTTGGACTTCTTTGTGTTTCTTAATTTATTTGTCTACATAGTCCTTCAGTTCCCACAGAAGAAATCTATTTCCAATTGTAGGTACCACTTCAATTTTACAGCCTCAACTACATTATATAGTACCAGTTCACACAGAATGACTATGAGGCCAAGTAAGAAATATCCACAGCATCTAACACTTAGACCAATGCATTTTACCTTCAACATTACGTTTTGTGTTGGGCAAATCTAACATGCCTGAAGGGTATATGAGATGTTCAGTGCATCTGGAAGATGCTCAAGTCTTAAAGTCAATTCACACCTGAACACCTTTTTTTAGTGGCTACAAGAAAAGTTCTGCGGTGAACTTTGAGATGCTACAGGCATCTCTTAATTATGTTCAGAGAATTCCAGACTCATAATATCAAATCTTATATTCCCTGGAACTGGGCAGTGTTGACAGAGTCTGTGTCACAGAGTTTGCAAGGAGAAATAAGATAAACAACAGTTCACTGTGTCTGGCCATGGAGCTATGTTCAATGTCGTCATGAAGATATCACCTTCTTTCTTCGATTGGTACGAGCATAAGAATTTTAAATGTTATATATCTATTTTGGAAATGTTCAAATCAAAACAGCCTTTCTTTGCATCAGTACCCTTTGAACGTCCAAAACCATCTTCCTACTTCTGGAGTACTGCTTCCACAACTGTAATGTTTACAACGTCCATCTTAGAGTACCTTGTACACTTGTCTATTAGGAACAGGAGGTAAATGCCCATTAGTATTGTAAAGAAATAATCACTTTTGTTCCGTTATTGCTGATTTCCTTTTACTTGAGGGAGTCTGATGTGGTCTGATTGACAAGTGGCCTGGTACATTGTAGGGCAGAATTACAGCCTGGAACAAGATGTATTTCTCTACCGTTTTTCCACTGCATCACTCAAAACCAGAAATCAAAAAGAGCATTAGCCTTCAGTAACTTTGTATCTCTCCTGCAATTGTAACCATGTACCTGAATTAACTGCACATGACCTCTATTAGGAGTCTCCCCTCTGTTATCATTTGCTCCAGACATGCATTTGCTAGGCGTTTAAGCCAAGTGAACTTTTAATGTGCAAAATATGATGTTCTATTTTGTCTGTTTGCCAGGTGACTCAAAGGCAGTTATTTCGTGTCGTTTCTTATATTACTTTATCTAGTTTTCAATCATTTGGTACTGCATGACTAACAGCAAACAATATGTGACATTAACTTTCTTGGCGTCTTGCTTCTAGTGTCCCCAAGTGGACCTCTGCGTGTCACCCGCATTTGGATAACATCCCACCTTATAAGAGTGTCCATCCTAGAGGCATGTTGGCACCAACTGGTCTCTTCTGAAAATGTAATAACACAGATCTACATATTAAAATGGCAGCATGGCCACAGGAAAAAATTAATGGATGTATAAACCGATGAATGATCTGCACATATGTATTTATTGGCGTAAACCATCTATGGGTATTGGTCAGGAGATAATCTGTAGGCCCACCAGTGGGTGAATGTAGGAAGCTAGTTCGTTATATGATATATTAAAAAGAGATCTTTTATGTAACCAAGGGTTCTCTTATAAGTGGACAGGGGCTTGCTATGGCAATCCCAAGTGCTCTTCTAAGGGGTAGTGTGGTTGAGCAGCCTTAGGCTTATCACAGAGGAGTACAAGACACCAAAAATACACACGCTGGGTCAATAAGTGAGACACACAACTCAAGAAGGAGATCCACACCAATTTATAAAACTAGCAATTATCTGTATATATGTGTAGGCATCAGAAGAAAATCGTTCAGTTAAGTACGTTTTTGAATGGGAATTCTTTTCAGTTCAAAAAGTTGACATTTAGTGCAATTTTTACAAGCTGCAATGTTATCCTATGGGACGAAGTTAGTGCGTCTTTCAGGTATAGTACAGCGACTTATGGGACACTTTTGCAGGAGTTGAGGTGAGTGGTGGGCGAGGTCCAGGTAACACCAGCACAAGACCACCAGCGGGACAAGGGTAGCCGTGTGCAGGTGTGCAAAACAGCTTTGGGTGACCAATGTTACTCTATGAGGAACGGTCACTGCGAAAAGAGGCTGCAGGCTTCAATCAATCAATCAATCAGCATTTCCAGAGCGCAGCACTGTCAGCTCTAGAGGCATCTGGGCACTGAGGGTGCCGTGTCTCAGTCGAAAAGCCAGGGGATTCTAGCCTCGTCTTTACTGCCCAGCCACCACGGCACACAAGCTCCCTAGCCTCTGCATGGCTGAGGATGCGTTACCCCCAGTCCCCATGTGCCGGGCAGCTTGAGCTCTGACCAGTCCACCACCCCAGCGGCAGCAGCCTCCAAACATCTTTAGTTTGCCCTCCAAACATCATGGGCAACCAGTGGGAGGCAGGGTACGCATTCACCTACACCACTGAAGGTCGATAACATTAGACCGCTGGGTACTCCAGACGGTCCGAAGGGGCTATTTCCTCACCTTCGTGTCTACCCTTCCACCCATGGTACCCTTGTGTGACAAGCTGACGGAGGACCATCTCTCCTTACTCTGTCGGGATGCCATAGAGAGGGTGTCAATGCCAGAAGTAGGTTGTGGTTGTTAATTTGTGCTACTTTCTGGTGGTTGTTAATTCACTCTAATTCTGGTGTCAAAAAAGGACAGAGGCCATCGTCCTCTCCTAGACCTGCACCTTCTCAATATCTTCCTGACAAAGGAAAAATTCAAAATGCTCAGGCTCGCTCAAATTCTAGCTCCAATCTTCCCGGGAGACTGTTTGGTAGCGTTGGATTTGCCAGGCGCATACTTCCACATTCCCGTCTTGCCTGCCCACAGGATTTACCTGTAGTTCACAGTGCTCACAAGCACTTTCAGTTCACCGTGCTACCATTTGGCCTTACCAGCACCCCTCGAGTGTTCACCAAGGTGATTGCAGCTCAACTGCACAAATGATGGATGGCAGTCTTCCCCTACCTCAACGACTGACTGTTGAAGGCTGCTTCGCCCCAGGCTGTCGTGTCCATCCTCCAGACTATAGCGAATCTTCTGCATCACTGGGGTTCTCTATCAATGTGACAAAGTCACACCTGACTCCCTCTTATACCCTCCTTTTCATCTGAGCTGTTCTGGATATGGTGCAGTTTTGGGCCTATCCTCCCCAACTGCAAATCTAAGATATTCAGGCTATTTTACAGATGGCCCAGCCTCTATCCTGGATTTTGGTGAGCAGGACTCTGAAGCTGCTGGCCACATGGCCTCCTACATCCTGCTAGTGACAAATGCCAGATGGCATATGCGGGCTCTGCAGTGGGACATGAAGTTCCAGTGGGCACAACATCAGGGGAATCTCTCCGACATGGTCCAGATCTCGGCGAGAACAGCACAGGACCTGCAATGGTGGCTAACAGACTGCAATTGGGTCAGAGGCAGACTCCTCTCCCTTTCCCAACCAGACCACACAGTAGTGAAAGATGCTTCACTCCTGGAATGGAGAGGTACAAAAGGGGGTGGGGCAGCCATCTGGGAGAGGTGAAGATCAGAGGACTCTGGCCTCCGGTGAAATCCGGACTCCACATCAACTTGGTAGAGCTACGAGCGATTTGCTTGGCATTAAAAGCCTTTCTTCCTTCATTCAAGGGGAAGCTGGTTCAAGTGTTCACAGCCAACACCACTGCCATATGGTACTGCAACAGGCAGGGTGGGGTCGTGGACCCTTTATCAAGAGGCCCTGCGTCTCTGGACATGGCTGGAACAGCAAGGCATCTCCCTGGTGGTTCAACAACTGGCAGGTCCTCTGAATGCCAGGGCAGACAAACTCATCAGTCTATGCCTAGTGGATCACGAATGGCGTCTCTATCTGAAGGTGCTCAATGTCTTTAACAGCAGCGGGGAGACCCTTGGATAGATCTGTTTGTCTTACCTGAGAATACGCAATGTCAGCAGTTTTGTGTGCTGGAGTTTCCAATGCTTTTTATCTTAAGTGGAGCTCAGGCCCTATGAACATCTTTCCGCCAATACCACTCCTGTCCAGAGTGGTCAAGAAGTTCAGGAGCAACCAGAACAAAGTCATTCTTTTGGATCCAGCCTGAGCATGGAGAGTCTGGTATTCAGAGCTTTTCCAACTGAGCATCGATCTTCCACGCAGGCTGCGCCTTCTGGAGGATCTTCTGTTGCGGCAGCAGGCGTGGGTCCCCCACTCGAACCTGTCAACTCTACGCCTTCTTGCGTGGAGATTGAGCAGCGGCAGTTGAAAGCACTCAACCTTCCTCCTGAAGTCTGTAATGTTATTTTGGCAGCCAGGCATCCTTCAACCAAAACCATGTACGTCTGCTGGAGGCAGAAATTTGTAAAATATTGTACAGAATTATCTATTGATCCTCTTTCTGCTTCCCTCTCTCATGTCCTTCTCTTTATTCTGACTCATGTCCAGCATGGCTCTGCTCAGGGCACTCTCGAAGGGTCCCTTTCGGCCCAGTCTGCCTTCTTGAGGTTGCCAGACCAACCATCTTTATTTAAATCCCCTATTGTAAATAGATTTCTTAAGGGGTCTCTGTTTCCACCTGCCCCTTTCATCATGCCTCTGTGGGACCTTAATTTGGGCTCACTTTCCTGATGTCTGCTTCATTCGAACCTCTGTACATCTGCCCTCTCCGGCTGTTTACCATCAAAACAACCTTTTTAGTGGCCATAACTTCCAGGAGGAAGTTGAGCGAATTGCAGGCTCTGTCATCTAAGCCTTCTTACCTGACCATCTTTCCTGATAGGTTGGTGCTTCACACTAGGGCTTCTTCCCAGGAACCAAGACCTCCCGAGAAGTAGCGGACCAGCTTCCCTGCATCATGGCCGTAGAAACCCAACACCTGAAGGCACCAGTCGCTCCAAGCCAGAGTAGAAGTGGGCCAACGGTGTCAACGTGGTCCCCCAGCCCTCTAGGGACTGAGTCAACCGTGGTTTCATCTACAGTGAAGCCCCCTCTACCGCGAATGCTCCTGGGAAGAAAAGGTGGTCTGTGGTCACAAAAGGTGTGAAAGGTGGAATGGGGTTGGCGGGGGCTCCATGGAAAGGCCCGAAGACCTGGCTGTAGCTCTGCTATCCTTGAGGCTCTCCAGCGCTGAGTCCTCCTTGTCTTTAATGAGATGGGAGTCATCAAAGGGCATGTCCATAAACGTCGCTTGGGCATTCCCTGAAAAGCAAGTCGTCTTCGGACAGGCGTGGTGTCGTAAGGCCATCGACGAAGAAACCGCTCTGCTTAGTGAGTTGGCTGTGTCCAGCCCACATCGGATTGTAAACTTAGCTGCATCTCTCCCATTTGCTGCAGCTTGGGAGAGTATGGCCTGGGCCTCCTCCGGGACCAAATAGGTAGCATCTGCACAACTGAATACCAAAGTGCATGGGAGTAACAGCTCAAAAGGCAAGTAATGTTCAAGGACCACAGTGCCAGGCTGGCGGAAGAAATTTGTATGGGTTTCAATAATGGGAGCAGCGGTTCGGAGGGGGTAACTCCCAGCTGAAGAAACTCTGAGGGTAGGCTAAGGCTAGGACCTCAGCTGCCCTTCTCACCACCATAGCAAAAGAGGCTCCCTTCTCCTTAGCAACAGTGGGAGGAGAGACCACACTAGTATCTGGGGAGGTGTCCAGTCCACTATCATTCGCAAATTCTTAACATAAGACCATGCTAGGGTCTAGGGGATGGTATTCATCAAGGTCCAGTGGCCCCTCCGATTCTAGCCCACAGTCTGTGGTCTGGAGGGTATGACTCCAGTCGGCGCCAGAGTCGGCATTGGGGGATGCCTCTCCAGGTCTGTGTTGGGAATGGGAATGGGGATGGCGCCGCTGGCGCCGAGAGCGTCAACATCGAGACCAGCATTGGGGAAGGTCGAGGTGGTACAACTGGTGCTGATCTGGACCATCTGTCTTTCTAAGGGGCCCGAATGGCCTGGGGCTGGCCCACCAGCGGGGAAACCAGTAGGGCTACTCTCCCTAACCCGGGGGGCCTAAAGGCAGAGGCACGGACCACCCAAATTTGAGGTGCATTGACTCATAAAATTCTCTGAGCTGGGTGGGGGTTGCACCTGTTCCTGGAAACTCGGGGAGGCATGGAGACGGCCCAAGTGAAGGCTCAACTGCGGAGCCAGGTCTTGAGTGATGACACTTGCTCATGAGATGATTTTGACGGACGGGGTGAAGTCGATGACCTCTTCGACTTCATATTCTTTTACTTGTGGGACTTACCAGAGTGGGACGACTACGACAAAGATCAATGGCTCTGTGACCGATCCCAGGACCTTCTTCTTAACCTAAATTGAAACCGTTGCGGTGTTGCACCTTGAGTGGCAAGAAGCTCAAGGGATCTCTCCCTAAAAGCCTTGGGAGGAATGGGGTGACCATCGACAAAGGTCTTGGCATCGTGGTAATGCTCAGGACACCAGCAGCCGACGAGGTGTGGGTCAGTCACTGACATTTGCCAGTGACAGGCACAACAGGGCTTGAATCCAGCCTTCTACGTGGACATCCCTGCCACACCAGGGGATAAGTCTCGAAAAAAGGCTTGGATAAAAGTCATAAAAAGGTTGTAAAAAATGACTGGGGGTAGCTTTCTCTGGATCTGCACTGACTGGTGCGGAAAGAAAAGAACTGATGTCAGCACGCTGGGGTGGCACCTATGCAGACACCACGTATGTCAATTCCGGTGCAGACGCCACTGCCACGTGGAGCCAAGCGACACCACCTACCGGCGCTCAAGGGTGCTGCTCACAAAAAAATGTCCGGAGCCAGAGTGAGGCCTGGGGATAATCCTATGGTAAGGAACCTGAGGCTAGAAGTCTCTAGCAAATAGGGAGCCAATGCAGATCCACAAAGTATTGGGGAGATGTGAATTAAGTATTTGGAAGAGGGAGGGGTGTGGCTAGCCGAGCAGCGAGATGGCCGCCTTCTGAGCGTGCTCCACCGACCGGGGACTTAATCCTACATTTATCCTGCTTTTACTACCATAGCTGAGGTGCTACGCATATCTACCGGCGGGAAAGAGAGCCGGGCACCAACGGGAGAAACGACGGAGAAAATTGCAGCGCAATTGAGGATACAGGCCGTGAAGTGAAATCGGCCCGTGTGGAGCTGCGCCGGAAAGGAGGTGCCTGAAGCGCTGACACCAAAATCGACCCCGTGGAGGTGCGTCGGACCGGAGGCCTCATCGACGTACACCTACGGGAGCTGTGCCAAAATACCACCTGCCTATATCGGAGGATGCGGATATATACATGTGGCGGTAGGTCGGCTACAGTAACGGCTGCGAAGGTGGGGATCGCGTGTAACTACATAAACCCCTGAATGCGAACAAAATGACGGCGCACGGGACCTCCGTCTCCTGAAAGAGAACACCAAGCGGTGAGCTGAGAGGGAGAGCACAGGCCGCACCAGAGGGACTCGTGAATCCGAGCTGGACGCAGTTGGGGATGCGCTGCAGGGGGCATTGGCTATGACCAACCACGGCGACTTTGCTTGGAACTACATGTAGATGGTATACCATTGTGACGCTGCATATCTGACAAGACCCTACAGAGGCTGCGAAAGGTGGAGTGTGAAGCGCTTTTAACTGAGTCCTGATAGGCGCAATAAGCTCACAATATTCTGCGCAAGTGAGTGCTGGCTCATGAGTGTGCTAGGTCTTGGCAAATTTGGTGCAGTCCGCGGCTGCAAGCTGATATTAGTTGCTTGTGGAGCACATGCCCAGGTTGGAGAGCCTGAAACATAGGAATTGCAAGCTTGCCCTCCTGAATCTGATAACCTGACGCGGTATTCCTGCGCGCCATTCAGGGGAGACACCGCGATACTAAGCAGGTGGATGAGCACTGGGACACTCAAATCGCGCTGCAACAAGCGTTGTGAGATGGGGCGAGCCTAACTAACTGCGCAACACACTGCAAAATCGCTATACTTGAGTGCACCATACAGAGCACGTGGGGATGCCCGTGCCAACGCTCCCGACATACTTGCTGTGAACAACCGCACCAAGTGAGACAGTGATTGAGGGTGACGCTAGGACCTATTGCAGAGACGCCGTAAGTGACGTAAGATACTATTCCTGGTAACATTACTTGGAGCACGAGGCCCCATCTGGGGGAACTATGGGCAAGCAAGATCTGAAACAACCACAGATCACGATTGATTCCAGGCGCTCTAACAGGCAAAACGAGACGAGCGGAGGTGCACAGGGTGGCGCAGATATGGACATGCAGTCTGGAGCGGGTGATGAGGATGTGAAGGCCTTGCTGCTGGAAATGCGCTCTAGCGTGAAAAGTATTGATTATAAATTGGACATGCTGACGCAGCAATTAGACACAGTGAAAACACAAGTGTCAGTGCATGAAACAAGGCTAGATGGCCTGGAGAACAGGCAGGTGGAATTTCACGAATTCCAGTCAGAAACTCCTCCACATGGACAAGCTACAGGGGATCATACGGGAAAAAAATGATGACTTAGAAGCGCGCTCTCAGAGGAGCAACCTACGTGTGACAGGAATACCGGAGACGACAGCAATGTCGAAAATGGAAACCTACATGTCAGACATGTTGCATGAGCTATTTGACCCGCACCTATCTGCAGTATTCACTGTGGAGAGAGCGCACCAGACATTGGGACCGAAGTCACCTGTGGGGAGTACACCGCGCCCCATACTGGTAAAGCTGTTGAATTATCAGGATAGAGACACCATACTGCGACTGGCACGCGAGAAAGGACAGGTTACGCACCAAGGTAAAACAATATCTTTCTATCCGGACTTCACCCCGCTGGTGCAGGTGGCACGGAGAGAGTTCTTACCGGCCAAGTGTCTATTATTGCAAGCACAAATTCCGTACTCTTTGTTATATCCTGCGAAGTTGAAGGTGTCCCATGATGGAACAGCGCACTACTTCACAGACGCGAAATCTGCGCTCAAATTTGCTAAACATGTCGCAGGCAAGGGGTCTAAGAAGAAAGGAGCTGCAGATGGATCCCAGGCTGGCAGGCTAAGTGATAATGACTGAACTACTGTAATAATGCTGTTTACGCTTGAACTCTCTATACTAAGTTCAGCTGCTAAGGTGTGGTTGTTGAGTTCATTACATTACGCTGTTTTATAGATAACTGGTAATGTTGTAATTTGCTATTGAGAATCCGGTGGGCTTTTCTACCCCCCGATACCAGATGTGTTAAATATAAGCTAAATGTTTATGGACTAAGTAGTAGGCACTGACAGTAACCCCTGGTCACCCTACGAAAGTAGGGGAGTATGCCGGTCTACCCTCACCCCCTGGGAAGGTTCCCCTTGTTCTTTTTTATGTTTATAATGATTGCGCATGAGTGGGTTATACTACAACCTAATTGGGGGGTTGGTGTGGGAGGTGGGAGGGGTTGGGGTTGGGTTAGTTCTTTGTTGAAGCCACGAATTACAGTAAATATGCGAAGCACAGCAGCGTTGCTGGTAACGGGTTGCAAGCAGGTAGAGCAGGAATGTAAGATTGTAGTGTTGGGATGACGCCTACGGGAAACATTTTGAACATTGGAACTTGGAACGTAAGAGGCTTAAATGATGGTCGAAAAGCGAGGCTAGTTCATGCATATTTAGTAAGACACACCATAGATATTTGTTTCCTACAAGAAACGCATTTGAATGTGCAGCCATCTCAGGAGCTTAAAAATAGCCGGTGGGGGGAGATATACTCTGCAATATATTCAAATTATGCAAGGGGGGTTTCTGTTCTGATCAGAAGGGGTTTGGATTGGAGGTGTGCATATTCACATGTGGACCCAGATGGTCGTTTTGTTATATTGAATGGAAGCCTGGGGTATGTAGAAGTGAAATTTGCTGCAATATATGGCCCCAATACGGATTCCCCAGAGTTTTTCTGCCAAATATGGTCCAAAATCAGAGGGATAGGGTGCCACACTGTGATTTGGGAGGGAGAATTTAATGCAGTGATATTTTATGAGGCTGATAGACAAGGTACTGCCAGATCGTTACATCCGCAGGCGCGTGTGGCACTACAAGACATAATGTTAGATGGGGATCTCCTGGACATCGGGAGAGAAAGGCACCCAGGCGTGAGGGAGGGAACGTGTATTTCCACTCAACGCCAAGCCTGGTCCAGGTTGGATTTTTGGTTAATTTCCAGAGACGTTGCGACCTGGACGGTGGACGTGGCCCATATGGTGCGCTCACTTTCTGATCATACACCTTGTCTACTCAGATTATCGATACCAGGTGCCCCTTCCCGAGTTTTTACCTGGCGGCTACCACAAAACGCATTATTAGATGAGGCATTCAAGGAAGAGATTCGAAAGGATATTGGAGTATACTTTGAGAACAATGAGGGGACAGTGGAGACTGCAGCTGTCCTGTGGGATGCCTTCAAGGCTGTTATACGAGGGCAATGTATTGCAAGACAAGCAGGGGTGCTACAGGCTATTAGAGGGACACTGGCAGGACTAGAAAACGTGATTAAGAAGATGTGTAGAAGCGGGGACCGAGAGACAGCAGGCCTTCTTAAAACTAAGCTGCTGGAATTTGATGAAGAAGCTGCTTGAGAGATTTAATTTCTTGGTAAATATGCGGAAGCCCGACGATATGGGGAGAGAGATCGACCGGGCGTACACTGGCGAACATGATAAGACCAATAGCGGGGGCGGCATATGTACATGAAATTAAAGATGTAGAGGGCAACATTGTGAGGGGGTCAGGCGGGAGTACTGAAGGCATTCAAGAAGTTTTACTCTATCCTTTACAAGACGACTGGGATAGCGGAGGAAAGCAACATGACAGAATGTTTAGACTCCATCGCTCTAGCGTGGTTTAACGACACTCACAGATTGTACATAGATTTACCCATAACGAAGGAGGATGTGATTCAAGTGATTAAAAGTTTACCGTTAAATAAAGCTCCAGGCCCTGATGGCCTGACCACTGCATTCTACAAGGCGTATGCTGAAGAGCTAGCTCCTAAACTGCTAGCCGTATTTGCGGAGGCGTTAGAAACAGATACTCTGCCCCAATCAATGAGAGAGTCTATGATTATTACATTGTTGAAGCCTGAAAAGGCGGAAATTGAACTAGACTCTTATAGACCTCTATCTTTGATAAATGTTGATGCCAAGGTCTATGCCAAACTGTTAGCGAACAAACTCCAACCACTGTTACCGATGATTGCCCTCCCGGATCAATCAGGTTTTATCCTGGGGAGGTTGACGTCGCATAATCTGCGTACACTGTTCTCTGTCATACATTATTTACACCCTACTGTTCAGGCTGCGGTGATCTTTCTGGATGCCACTAAGGCGTTTGACTCCTTGGAGTGGTCAAATTTATTTTTGGTGATGCAGCGCATGGGTTTCAGCCCTCTGTTCCTTAAACGAATAAAATTGCTATGAGGCGCCTGCAGCCCGTGTGTGGGTTAATGGTATGGTATCGGATCCTTTCCGCATATCGAGAGGTTCTAGACAGGGTTGTCCGCTGTCACCGCTATTGTTTGCTACAGCTATGGGGCCGTTGGCTGCAAGAGAGCGACGGCACCGCACCGCTAGAGGAATAGGATTTGGTGCACGCAGCTTGGTGATATCTCTTTATGCTGATGATGTAACCCTCTATATTCTCGACCCGGAGGTGAACCTTGACCCAGTGTTGCGGGAGTTTATAAGATTTGGAGGATTCGCAGGTATAACTATAAATTGGTCAAAATCTGTAGTGTTCCCATTGACTGATGGCACGAAGGAAGTCTGCTCTGAATTCCCCCTTAGATGGGAGGCTACTGAAGTTAAATACCTGGGGGTGTGGTTGAGTCATAATCTTCAAGATATTTGGACACTAAACTTTGGGAGGGCCTATACCTGGCTAGAGGAGAAGGTGGCTCTCTGGTCGCGATTACCTCTATCTGTGGCAGGCAGATAAGCGTTGGCTAAAATGGTTATCTTGCAGAAGTTTCTTTATTTATCTGTGAATGTGCCGATACCACTTACTAAACACTTTTTCAGTCTGCTGCGTTCGCAGTTGTTGAGTTTGGTGTTAGCGGGAAAGCAAGCCAGGGTCTCCTGGGATCTCCTGACTCTTCCTTTGCGACAGGGGGGGCTCGGGGCTCCGGATATGCATTTATATGCATTATGCGCGCAGGCTCAATTTCTCCACTTTTGGGTCCATAAGACTCCATTTCAACCCAATGGTGCAGTTGAGAGAGACGCTGTGGCTCCGCGCCATTAGCGGTGGCATTATACCGCACTATCAGTAGACCGAGGGGAGATGTGGATACGGCTGGAACGCTATGTTGGGTGTGGCGTGAATTACAAAAGAGAGCGGGTATGGTGACGTTATATGCGCCATAAATGTTATTAGAAAGCAATCCGCAGCTGGCGTGTATGGAGAAAGGTGTTGATTAGACGCTACTTGCTAAGCTGAAATTGCACACATTTGCTGACCTTTATCCAGAGGATCGCTTTAGGCCCTCACCTGTAGCTATTGATGATAATGAGGTGCCGTTCGTTGAGAGGTTCCTATATCACCAGTTACACACAGCATGTTGTACGCTGAACGCACAGTTCCCTGACGCTCCCAAGACGATGCTACCGCTAGAAGATTTATTAACGTCAGAGTCACCCAAAAACTTGATAACAAGACTGTACACAGTCATGCAAGCCAACTACCCTGTGTTGCAACCAAGGTCAATGGAACTTTGGAATGGAGAGTTATGTCCACAGGTGACAGAGGAGCAATGGGGATATTGCTGTAATCAATTGACAGAACTGCCCCCGAATTATCGCTTGCGGTTGATACAATTCAAATTCTTACATAGGTATTACCGGATACCAGTGAGTCTGTATCGCATGCAGTTGAGAGAGGACGCTAGATGTTGGAGATGCGGACAAGACCAGGCTACCTTTCTGCATGTGGCGTGGGAATGTTCGAATCTGCACATGTTTTGGAGTGAGATATTTAGTGTAGTAAATCAGATTGTTGGTAGAAAGGACCCACCGACTCCGTTACTGGGGATTTTAGGATACGTACGTGACACAGTTCCCACCCGGCGCAAATTGCATGCTTTACTATTGCTGTATGCTCGCAGACAGGTAGCAATTCGTTGGGGTAGGAAGCGAGTACCAGACATTAAGGCTTGGCTACGGGATTTGACATATGGCCATGCTCAGTTAAAACTGTTCTGGGAACAAATGCCCTCCACGTCTCGTCCAAAGGACATCTGGGAGCCAGTTTTGGAGTGGTCAAGGATGTCGACGGAACAGGAGGTGCCAGAGGATGGGTGTGTAGAGACGGAATCAGTATTAGGTTAATACTATATACGTTAATACGATGTACTCTTTTCTGATAACCTTTGAGGTCTGAATCTGTATCCCCTCTTTTGTTATATGTCTGAAATAGGAGGTATACAATGATGTGGCAAAAATTACGCAAATTTGTGTGAAAGAGCTGGTTGAGATGGCCCGAATTGTGCCTCTGCGATTCCATGTTAATTTTGTCCCTTGGAATGTATCCCATATACTAATATGTGAAACCTTCTTGTATGATGCTGCGGCCTGTGCTAGATATGAAGTGCTGTGATGTATATTACACTCTGTGATTTACCCATGTAATGACTAGCTACATGTTGGCACAGTGTGCCTTGTTTTGTTATTTGTAAAGAAAACGAAATAAACAATATTTTTAAAAAAAACTATACTACATATGTTTAGAATTTAGAACCAATAAATCAATTATAAACACACAGAAAAAAACTAAAAAAAATATTTTTTTAAAGTATTTGGAAGAGGAGAGCAGTCTGGCTGCTGCATATAAAATGGCTTTTAGAAGGGTTCAGGTGGATTGACTGGCCCCGCAAGGACAGAATTGCTGAAGTCTAACCGAGATAGCATCAACAGATATGCAATCGTTTTCAAGTGATTAGGTTGTAAGATCGGTTTTATTTTTTTAGCATTTGGAGTTAGAAAATAGTGATCTTAGTAATTTTCTAAATGTGTTGAACTATGGTTAATGAAAGGTCTAATACTGGTCCCATGGTGACAAGTATGGGGTAATGTCCGCCAGATCAAGGTAGCATCCTAGATCGGGGTTGAAAGGTTTTTTAGGTCTCGCGACCTATCGATGCGCGCATGCGCATCGAGCGGAGCGAGAATTCAAGCGGCGAAAACATCATGAAACCACCAGCTTTTTGCTGGCGTTTTCATGGCGTTTTCTTGCCGTTCATGTGAACCACGTGAGCAACATGCACACGCATTCACGGCCAGGGCTTCTCCTCCCCTAATTATTCATGGCCGGCCGCAGGCCGGCCGTACTTTCACTTTCCCGCTTCTCCGCCCCTAATCATTCATTCCCGGCCGCTCACAGCACATCAAAGGGCTTCGCCCAGCGTGCGCTCTGCATTCTCTCCCCAGCCAGCTTCCCCCATCCCTCGCAACCCCTCCTCCTTCAGGCCCCCACCATTTGCTGTTTGCAAACATCGCATGTCTGTTTTCTGCCGGCACGACAAACTAACTAACATGACATTTAGTTTTTTGTATGTGTGAATAGTGAGTGTCTCCGAGTGTATGCACTGCTTCTCCAGAAGCTAATTCTCATGTTTGTCATTGTTTATTCCGGGTACTTTGTACTTCGATTTGATGGCTGCGCCTTGGTTTACATTCACAAATAACGCCAAATCTTAAACGAAATTAAGCAATCTTTGTGCCACGCTCTACGTATGCATATAATTCCAAGGAACGTGACAGCACGCATGTTAACGACAATACCTGCCAGTTGTACTCGCTGTGACCTTCATGTCCTCTCAGTCCCTCCAAGCAACTATACCACAACCAATGCCTGGGCAGAATCCTGAAAGATCACCGCTCTCATCATACCTCACAAACAATGGCAAAGCCAAATGGCCTCACCTATGTGAGATCTACTGTCTTTGTCAATGTTTTTTGCCTCGTAGCGCAACAACGCGGCTGCTATGCACCATGGCTGAAAGTAAAACAAGCATTGGCATTGCCAATAGGTCTCGCTTGTGGGACCTTATAAGTATTTAGTTTTGCAGCACAATATCCGATTATGCAACAAGGATATTGTGCTGCAAAACTAAATACTTATAAGGTCCCACAAATGCGAGACCTATTGGCAATGCCAATGCTTGTTTCTATTTGGGAACAAACAATATGAATTAATTATTTCAAGGATTGAGAGTGAGGAAGTTGTTATTCATCCATGTTTAGTATTGAGCAAGATTGTTCTTAGGGTGAGGATGTATTTTAGGCTTGAACATTTTAAGGAGATTTGAGAGATGTCAGCATATTGGTGAGTGGAAATGTCTGAGACTTTGCAAATTTCCGCCAAGATAAAAGTTGAAGAGTGTAGAGGATAGAATGGTTCTTGTGAACTGAAAAATGATAGGTGATGGGTCATGGATGCTTGTGTCAACGTTTACAATTTAAAAAGTGCTTTGAGAGGAAGGAGGTAAACCATTTGAGGAGTGAGTCTTTGAATCCAAAGCAGTGTTTGAGTAGGTTGACTGATTTGGAGTGACCATGAACTACTGTAGCCAGCTTGATTTACTGATGGCATATAACATTGCAAAGAACAACACAGACGGTATGACACCTGAAAAGAGAGAAGACACTTGTACTGAAGAGGACATCAGTTCACCAGGGATCTCATTAAAGCACTTTTCCAGAACCTTAAGACCGCCATTAAAGGATTCAGTTACTGCTGTGCATAGTAATAAAAAATAGTGCCACTTAATCAGATATAAAAACCCGTAATGGGAATCAATTCTAATCTGGTGAAAATAGAATCTAAGTGCATGATTCCAGGTAGATCTAGTTAGCTTGCTTTGCCATTTTTTAGTTATTCACAAAACAAACGTTTTAAATAACTGAAACAATGGTTAATTAAATTGCAATAGTTGTTCATACCTGGCAGTTCATTAGATCATATTGTAAACGTTCTCTCCAGGTGTCCCGGGAAATGCATGCTTTCTCCCAGCGTGAATTCACTTGTCGCAGTCTGTTCTGAAGCTCTTTTGACTCTGCACTGTCTGCCTGCTGAAAGTCTTTACTGCTCAGGTTAGCAGAGATTACTAAAGCTTTGTGGTTATCAAAAGCTTTTATAATATCCTAAAAAAGAGTAAAGTCTATCAATATTCAGTGGTAGAAAAGCACCTTTTTGTGTACGCAAAAACGTTTTGACACACAGAAAAGATAGATAATCAAAACAAAATAAAACTTTTATCCATTGCAAATGAAGTCTACTGTTTTTCTTATGCAAAAGAAAGAAAAAATTAACAGCGGTCAAAACCATTGTGCTGGGTTAGGCACTGAAAAACAGAATGTGCTCTAAAAAGTAGTGTGAATGCAAGATTACATGAAAAAAGTTATTGTTAAAAGAGGTGTTTTTTTTGTTTTCGTGTATGCACTTACCTTAAGCTTTTTTACATTAGCCTCTGTCTCTTGCATGCTGCTTGCTGGTCTCTTTTTCTGTTGTTCATCTAAGTCAGCCTCAATTTTCTCCAACCACTTAGTAAGAGCTGAGAGATCAGATATTAGCTGTTGCCACTGCTGCTGGTTTTGTTTCTTCTGAAACTGGTTTCGCGCCGCTTGTACCTGAATGATCTCCCATCTTTCAATGACACCTGCGTACATAAAGCCAAATGTTACTTTATAGCATACTCTGTCAATGTTTTTTTCTTCCAGCCCAGTTCTCTCCAAAGTTGGTTCCTAACTGAAAAGAATTGGGAAAGAAAAGTCTAAACTTAAGTAGACAGATATTTTAAAGTACAAATAATGGACCTAAAAGGCAATTGCTCATAAGGCGTTGAGTTGCCAAAATATTTCTCCCTTGAATGAAAAAGGACGAATATCCCATACATAAACAACTTGTATCCAATTTAAAATTCTCTGATGTGATCCATCAACACAGCCAATACTGCATCTTGTCAATTGAGGAAGGTCAAGTTCCTACAAACGGAGGCAAGCGATATCCAGGAGTACCCTAAGATACCAAGATACTAACATTAAAACCAATGTATTTTCTGATATATATATATATATATATATATATATATATATATATATATATATATATGTATATATATATAAATATATATGTATATATATATTGTATTTTTAAAAAATGTGGGGCGGGGGGAGTTACATGACTCAAGATGGCTAAGTGAATAGTACAGAAGGTAGCTGGCACCCTAAAAAGAGGTCACAGGCCTCTAAGCATGCCCACTGTGAGCAAATGCTAATGACCAAATGGACAACAAGTGCCTGAAGCTCATTCAATCTGTTTGAATGAGCATAGACTTCCGTGGAGCAGGAGGCACTGGGATGGATTTAAAATGTGAACTGTACACCATCATCAAACAAGATGTAAATGCAGTGGAAGATTGTCAGCAAAAAATATAAATATGTAGGTAACAAAAAGTCAACCAGGTCATTAAACGTCCCTCGCATCTTCAATGTACAATTTCAGAGGTCCAGACTGTAGTAGCTTTTACCTTGAAAGCATATCATCTGGGGAAGATGGCTTTTACCTGTTGGGATAATCTTATTTTACTGTCAATTCAAGAAAAAAAGTAGAAGAGGAAATGGCATATTACCCTCTTTAAAGTTTTCTAGACATGAACGCACATGCTCCTTCTGAAGAATTTGAGGGATTCAGCTGGTTGAAATTGGTTGCCACAGAATTTGGTACACTATGACTAAAGGTTTGCTTACAGAGAAACAGGCATGTATCAGACTAAGCGGCATACAGAATGAAGTTTGCTCTGAAGTAGTCATATGTAGAGTAGCATTGGGAGGTAGTGTTGAGCCCAGTAAATGGATGATCTCCCTATCCACACATGAAAGAACTGTCCACAGGGCCTTGAGGCTTGTGATAAGAGCGAAAAAATGAATAAGGCTATTGTGGTTCAACTACTAAGGGCCAGTTGGGTAGTATGAACAGTTTTACTAATATTATTAACTTTATAGAGCGCTCCTGCTCCAAAGGAGTGTTAGGACACTTGACTAAGAACTCATCCCATAACAAGAATGAATAGAACATGAGAAACATATGGAGTAAGACAAATTTTGAGCAAAATATTAGAGGACTGAGGCAGGAATTTGTTCAAGTAGAGTTGGAAGAATTGACTGACTTGTGATATTCAGAGGGAGGGCATTCTAGATGAAAGGTGCAACACCTGAGAAGAGAGATTCAGAACTAGGGAGGGTCTGAAGTTTGGTACTTCTAACTGTGGAAGTGTCGGCTTCAAAGTCTTCTTTCACCACCAGCTACATAGTCTGATTAGGTTGTTGGTTGAGTATTAGTACGTTTGGCAGGCTATCATACATTTGATTCTTGTCTTTACTGATAGCAAAAATATCACTGAGTACAGATGTGACGTGCATAACTGTCAACCATTTGTTGAACTGTAATGGTAAAACCATGCGAGACAACGAAACACAACTTGGTTGGTTTATCTCCTATTAAACAAGGTAGCAGAACCATATGTCAGACAATGTACTACACAAAAGCCTTGTTTGTTAGATACAAAATAAGTGCCATATGGAAAGCATTCAACATTTTAAGAACATGCCAAAGAGCTTTAGAGAAAAGCAAAACTGTTCGAGTAACGTATTTACCCACTTCATGAAAATAATAGAAGATAATGATCATGTACTTCACGCATCCAGCAGTTCTCAAAGTGTGCCTCCAAAGGATATTATACCTCCAGATTTTCAACAAATGCTGCAGCAATATGTGGCTCAGGAAGTGGTCTATCTAATTCTTGTATAAGTCATTTGCAGTGTAATGAGCTTGTGCAACTTATCACATGATAACAAAACTGAACAAGCATGAAACCTGGAAAGTGGCTGCACGTGTTCCTATAGTACTCCAACTATTGCGTGCCCAGAAATCAAACATTAATAAAAAGTGTCTTTGAATGATAACTATTGCAATCATTTTAAACCCAGACATAACCATGACAAGTGTTTATCAATTGATACTGCCTTGCAAAACATATTTGAATTGAATTATGTGACATAATGTTGGATAATGCTGAAAAATTCCATGTTTATGAAGCATGCACTGTAAGCAGTGATTTCATGCTACTTCTTCCCTCCATGGGTTTTCTTAATTTTCTTAATGAAAGCACAACATTTTTGTAGATCCTTTTGCTTTGACAGCTTTTTTTTCAATCGACCACAGAAGGTGTGGATTGTGACTTCTTCACTAATACCTTGCTGATTTTACATCAAAGAAGTGGCTGCCTTGCCATACACATACCACAATGTTCAAATCCAAATGCTGAAATTGCTCAAGATTCCGTAATGCTATGAGTATATTACAACACATACTCTACCACTTGATAATTGGAGACCACGAGAAAGTAACCAGAGAAATCTTAGGGATGGAGTGGGATCAATGATTTGAAAAAGGCAAGCAGTTAGCTCATAAATTAAAAAGGTATTGCTGTGATCTACATCCCGATGACAAATACTTGCTTCAAGACCAATGGAAAAGCTTTAGCAGCATTTTAAATGGGGTAGTTGTTCTCTAAATACTGTCACAATAGTCCACAGTTTACTTAATATTAGCTGCAAAAATTACCTGCTTGTCTCTCCGGAACCTCAATCGTTATAAGTCCTTCATCATCCTTGAGGTCGTCACTGGGCACATGTTGAAAGCTCACATCACTGACACCAATATCAGGCTACAAAGACATAATTGTGTATAAAAAGCTTAACAGTCAAGCAGTTTTCAGATAAAGTACAAAATCAATTATCAATAACAAAACGGGATATAAGGCCTAATTTAGAATAAGATGCTAATTGGAAATCTCCTGTGAAATGCTGAAAAGAAATCTGCAGTCAAATTTCTTCTACCACACAGATAGTAGATTTGAGGAAATTTCACTGGTGGTTTCTCCTCTATAATTAACTCGTTCTCCAGGGTCAGAGGGTATTTCATTTACACTGAACTCTGAACCAGGCCCTTACTCATTTGCTGATTTCAAAGAAATTTTCTTTAGTACTTGTTTTAATGGCATGCACTGGGTAAGCTGTTTAGCTTATTTTAAAACCTTATTATTAAAGGTTAAGAGCACACTGACAAATAGGGCACAGCAAACAAATGAATTGTCATCTTGTAGGCAAAGATTAATGCTCTAAACTATTATCATTTTTTAACCAATTGGATATTTTATGCAAAACACTTCCTCGGTTCTGTAATCGATTTTGGGGATTAAGTCCAAAACAACACACCAAACGTTTTGATAAAGAGAACTCAGTCGTCAAAGAGGATCAAAATATTTTGCCTTTTTATAGCTTTCTGAGGAAAATGAAGCAAGCCAGTTCATAAACTTTTTTTTAGCCAGTTAAATTCTAAACAGTAACTTTTGTCCCATTTATGATCCTGCTATCAGGTGAACAGATGGCTTGAGGTTTCCCTCAGGCTTGCTGTATTTCTGCACAGTGAGGCAGTTCCACGAGAGATGTATATAGTCTGCCTAAGTGAGGGCAACATGTGCAGGCAGTCTGAGTTGCTATGTTAAACTCACTACTGTCCATTGGGGTGTAGTAAAATCTATGGACACATTTGAAATGGATCAGTCAGTGCCTGCTACTCAGCAACACTTATTTTTGTTTCTCCACAGCAGTACTCCCACTGCTTATCTGGCAGCAAGTGTTTCAAATCTCAGTCCCATATTTATCAAGCTTTGTGTCCACCCACTTTCACCAGTCCCAAGTGTGCTTTATATGTAATAAAGAAAGGGCAACTTACTGCCAGAGAACAGGTCTGACCAGGCTGTCAAAACTGGGTCAATGAAGTCTTCAAAGAAGGATAACCAGTGCTCTAAAGTAGCTGGTCAAGTTTGTTAAATATCTCCTTAAGGATGCTAACTCTAGTTTCCTGAGTAGGGAGGGTGTAACTCCAGGACTTTTGAAGCCCAACGAGCCAATCATGCAAAAGAGACGCTCTCTGGGATTTCCAAGCCCCTGGCATTTATGCAAGTCGAGGTAAATGTCAGCATCTATATAGTAAGGAGATAGAAAATGACCTGACTTCTCAGTCATCTCCAGCATGTAGACCATGCTTAACGCCTTGTATGATATCCTAATTCCTCCTTCATCCAGATGTACTGTTGTTCATGAGCTTGAGCATTACCTTTGGTGACACTGGGCTAGCCCTTGCTGCAGACCACTACGGATCCATGATTTTTGCTAAGGACATATCTGGATCTGGCACCACTGTGGCCAGAAGCAGCACAGACAGCAGGATCAATCAAAGAGACCTGCAGAAGAAGAGGAGAAGCATTGCCCTGCCCTCGTCAAGGATCAGGCTGACTTCAACTGGGGTCAGTCACTGGCAGTGAACAGTTCTCTGGATGGAACATGGCTGCATGTGGCAACAAGAAGTTAAACCTTTCTAAATATCAGAGGCATGGCCTCCGTGAAAAAAACATCTTGCTGCAGATTTGGCAATGGTCTGGGGAACTTTAAGCTGCAACACATGGCTCAAGTCAGACACTGAAGCTGGATGTCATGCACATTGTCTGTGAGATTTCTTCCAGGATTTGGAGCATCTGCACATCATCAAGATTCAGGGGCAATTCTTAAATGTCTTCCTTGACTTGCCTTTGATCTACATGACGAGGGTGACTTCTACTGAGATTGGCACCTCTTCTTATGTTCCACAAAGTAGAGCTTGGCTTCTCGTGCCCCTGATGTTTTTAAGTGCATCAGGGAACTTTTGCCACAAGACATGGACATGATGTGACTTCATCACCACCATTTGCTTATGTCGTGTGCAGCACTCTTTAAATCACATTGGGTGAGAAAATATTTGTAGGAGCAGAGAGAAATTCTCTTGTCTTTATGTCCGGAGGTTGGATGGAAACAAAGTGAAGGCCAGTTGTGCCACCTATTAGAGTGCAGGATCTAGTGCAAGAGTTTCCAGATTCAATCTGGAGAGAGTAAAAAGATGAGGAATCTGAGGTTAGAAGTATTATTAAGAAGAATTGCTGGGATGGCAACAATCAGCAATGGTGGGTGTTAAGTTTACCTAGATTTAGAAATTAAGACTAGATGGGGTAAGGTTCACATAGACAACTCCTGATACAGATGGAGTTACTAGCATATTAAATGTTTGTTTTATAGGGAAATAAACTTTGCTGGACTTTGTAAGCGTGTGTGTAAATTAGAAATTCATGGTTACAATAAGAATTCTAAAATTCCAAAAGTGATGTAAATCTAAGGGGAAGGGACATTATAGCTATGTTCCAATAAATAAACATAGCCTTTAACATATAGTCAGAAAAATCATGCCGCAAGTCAATGCGTATGCCATAGTAGACATCATGATGGCCAAAGGATAACTTAAAATCTCCCTAAAACTTCACAAACTGCCTTACATATGATACCTGGCAACTCTTCCCAGTTGCAAGCATTTGATCATAAACAAAATCTTGCAAGATTTATTTCCACAAAAGGCTGCCTGGATTGTGAACTATTGAAAGCAATGCGACTGTCTAATGTCTTCGAAATGTGATTGTATTCATCCAGATTATTACAGAAGGCTGGTTATGTATTAGAATATATATCTCCAGTCACATTTGTAGATATCCTATTATGCGCCAACAGATATTCACACAAGTATAAAATCTGACAAAATCAATGTGAAATATACGAAAAAAAAGCAGTTTATTGCAGAAACATTTTAATAAGTCCCGCTAAACTGCATATCAAATTTACAAGCATACCTCAAATTATAGATTGGCTACCTACACATGACTTAATCTTATAATAAAAGTGGAGGCTTACATGTCTTTGTTTAAACTGAGTGCTGGTCTCTGGGGTGGAGCTTCGAGGGTGTACACTTCTAGAAATCGCAGGCTTTCTGGGTGTGTCATCATCAGCAGATCGCCATACATGAGATTCTGAGTTTGGTTTTCCTGCAACATAGACAGAATTATATTATTCACTAGCCAACATTTTGCTAGTTGAATGATACAAAATTTCCTTTATACAATATAGAAGTGCATCAAGAAAATTTTGAGACCACTTTAAGTATTTTTAACTTAATGTATATAAAGCCAAGTAGTCATCATACTCATCTCTTCATAAGGTCCATTAGATAACGCAACACAATGGTTCAAATGTTGTCACATATGGCATAATGCTTGTGTTGCATGTTATAAAATGAGAGCAGTGATACATTCCATGATGTACCTTGTCCATTTGGGGGTGGGGGTGGTACCACATACTCACTGAAATGTATTAATAAAGGAACATATCATTGTATCTATTCAACTTACAATTGTGGTCATTTACAAAACTTTCTATTGAAACACTGCTATATTAGTGATAACATGATCTTTTCTTTTCAATGGAACAATGGGTGCACCAAGGTATAGTGTGAAAAGATGACGATTCACAACTTTTCTTGCACTGCAAGCATGTTTGCAAAATGTACATAGAGATTTGGAAGGTGATGAAATGTGAGCCATGCACCTATGTGACCTCTGCTCTACTACGATAAGGCATCATTTATTATCACATGGATCATGTGGCGTGGTATAAGCTGATTTAACGGGACATCAGGAGCCCCAAGTTGCAGATCATTGCCAAGAGGGATATTAAATGTTAGCTTCAGAATACGTACCTTGCCACTGGAACAAAAACAAAGAAAGTGGATTGTGAAAGGTTCTTTAAAGCATGTTAACTGAGCCACGTTCAAGTGTGCCATATGTATCGGGGAAGAAGATTAGATAGAATCAAATCTTATACTCCAATTTACAAAGCAGGAATAACCTTGCAATGAAAATATCTTTGCATGAAACATATTAATGTTTAGAAGTACTGCAAAGGACATCTCTTCTGGACAAATGGTGAACAGCTTTGCTTAAATAGCATGTTGTTCTTCAGTGCAAAGATACCATGGAATAAGGCAGAGATATATGGTTTTCACACAAGGGAGAGGTTAAATGGTGCGCATGAAAAAGCCTGAGAAGGACAGTGTGCCACAATGATTTTGCCATGTTGAGACACATGCAACGGCAGGTGCCTACCAGAAGATGCTTTCAAAGCTTTTGTAGTCATTTTAACATATGCGTCTGGACTTTCTGTGACCTCTACATCTGAAAGAGAATAATGTCATTTTTCTCACTGGTCATATAGAAGATAACTTCCAACCAATGAAAAACATTGCAATGTGCACAGAAAGCAATTAAAACATTTTAGATTAGGTTAGGCTGGGTTGAGGAATACAAAGTTTGTTATAAATTACCATGACCACAGAAAGGTGGATACTGCTGTTTAAACACATGACCAAATCTGTTAATGTAATGAACATTGATTTGCTTACCTGACAGAGCACTGTAATATGCACCATCACCATCTTCATCCTCATCTTCATGAGAAGAAGAGCCGCCAACATCAACTGTATGATCCCATTCCAATGGAATGGAGTCTACACTGACAGGTGTCTCACGGCCTGACATTTCATGACCTGGAGCCGGTGGCATGAGATGACACAGGGATGGTTGAGGCACCTCAAGGTTGACACTTGTCTGCCAAGTAGAATTCTGCATCTCACGAGAGTCTTCTGACTCCATCTCATTTTCTGAAGTGTCTTTTTCATCTTCATATCCCTAAAAATATTTTTTTTAAATCATATTTCATGTAGTTCCCAGATACACTTTTAAATTATATACTTTCATTATCAATGATGCGACAGTGATAAACTTATGAGTTAAAATGAAATCAGTGAAATAAAGAAACATAAATGTAAATTGAAGTGAAGACGCAAAGAGCCTGATTACAGATGCCCTAATAAAATATGACCACTAAACAAATTCTTTTTTATGCAGGGGTCGATTTTACGAGTTGCACAAAATGTATAACTCCCGGTAATTGCCTGATGCGTTAAAGCCAGTTTCTCCAGGTAAATGTTGTCGGTCAAACTTGCCAGAATTTACCAGGGCAAAAAATGCACTATAGCCCCATTTTATGAGCCATTTTCATGAGCAATACTTGTAATAGGTGGTATTTATCACACCTTTTACATTCCGAATACATCTGTATCAAATTTTATCAGGTGTGATAAATTCCAGATACTTGTATACTCAATAACCTTCTTATAAAGCTATGTTTTTGTACATTGATTTCAAGTTTCAAATTTAACTGAACCATCTCATATTCTGTTCTGCTGTTAACACTAAGAAATAAGCCAGAAAAGTTTATGATTCAATATTATAATATCCTGGAGCTAAACGTTAAATGGCAATGTCTAGTATACCAACTACTTCAGATTTTTCTGTCAAGTTCGGAACGAATAGAATGAGAAAATTTCTCCCTGTAAAGAATTTTCAAGCAGCAGTTATTTTCTCATTTCATTCAAATTAGAATACTGTAACTCTCTTTCTAAAAGTATTAGTAATAGCTTTTGGACTATTTTGAAGGTGATGGTAATAGGACTTCCATTAAAAGACAACAAGAGTCCTGTCCATCCTCCTGTACATTCTTCCACCCTTCAACAGCTTTCTCAATGGCAGAGCTGTGGCTTGACCATCTGGCAGTGAAGACTGAGCCTGAAATTGCATCAGACTTGCTTCCCAAAACTAACATGCCGGTCCACTGTCATCTTCAGGAGAGTCACCTATGTGCAACAGCGTCCAGTGCAACATTGTGGTCTTGCACAGAACTGCACAAAACATCTCCCTGGAATGCAGCAAAAAGCTCCTAGGATACAAGGGGCAATTAAGTGTTGGTTAATTTATAATTCCCCAACAGGTGACAGAAATGACATTACACCACACTATCATGAATCTTAATATGCTGTGTACCTTCATCCAAAGGTGGGGTTGAGGTATTTATGCCACCAAACCAGTGGCTGATTGGTCTAGTCTTTAGGGCCACTACCTGGCCCTAAGCCTGTGAACTTAAATAGATTTGTCAAATACAGACACTCAGGTTAAAGTCCATTCTGAGAGATTCCAACATCCAAAACCAGTTTTGAAACAACTTCACTAGTTGATTATGAAGTAAAAGAGAGATTCCAATTTAACAAGAACAATAAGATCAGATCGGCCATGTTGAAGGTGTCAGTCCGTATTATTCTGTAGCATCTACAAAATGACATGTGTTTATTTTTTTTTGTGATCCGAGTTGGCTCAAAAAAGCGAGTGGTGAAATCAACACAGGGATGGGGGTGCTGTGGCATCGGGAGGAAGCTACATGGGGATGGAATCAACACAGAGGACTTGGGGAGAGAAGAAAATGGAGAGGGGTGAAGGAAATGGAAGAGAGAGAGAGCAATGCGGAGCTGGTGGGAAAAAGCACATGGGCAAAAAAGCAATAGAAGAGAAGCACACAAGAGTAAGTGCATCACAGAAGGGTGCAGGACAGAAGCACATGAGCAGAGAAGGAGCAGCACAAATGTGGTGAAGGTGGGAGAAGTACATGAAGGAGACAGCTTGAAAACATATGTACTATTTTAGAGTGCTTAAACAAAAAGAAAAAAGTAGCACCTGGAAAAGCGAGTAGCGTAAGTCACAGTGATGCGTCCATGTTCCAAGAGAGAGACAATCACACGAAAAGCAAAGCAAAGAAAGCCCACACACCCTAATGAATAAGCAGCAACCAAATGAGAGTGACAATAAAACCAGGCAATGGCAAACAATGAGTGAGTCATAAGCTACTGTAAGCTAACAATATATGTCAAAACAGACAGCAAATGCGCTGTCTAGTAGGTAAAACCTAAAAATTAGAAATAATCGTAGTGTAGGCAGTCAAAAGTTTTATTTCTTCCCTGTCTGGATACTTCTCCCCATTTCCCTGCAAAGTACCCTCAATATTTCAGAGCACCCATCTGCCATCAGAGGATTCCTTGTTGCGTGCGGGATGACCAATGATGACACATGACACCCAGGCTTGTGTGTTGGGTCATCCTGTGCAATTCAGGTTCTTGAAACTATGGTACTTATCCGCACAAACGACACAGAGGTTTTCTTAGCCTAATTTAGTCACTTCTTTCTAGTCTCCTGTATACGGTGGTAAGCTGCAACTAGGTATTTCCTCAACAGTGTCTGCTGAGTCTATGGATACCAACCGTGTATGGATACTTACAGGTTTTGTTATCTATAAATATCTTCTGCTGTCTCGGATCGCCCCTAACACTGGATGTTGGCTCCAGCCCCTTAGGTGAAATTGGAGTCAGAGAATGGTTCAAACTTGAAAGAGTACCACATTGCCACATTCCCCTTTGCACTAATACGTTGATGTGTTTAACAATGGCAGCACAAAGAAATGACAAATGAAAAATTAGATAAACAAACAATGCCCAGGACCACAGTTGTTTTCAACCTGGTGTGGAGAATATTTCAAAGAATATTTAATTCTAAAAATGAGAGCACTATTGTGTTTTTCATCAGAGCTGAAGTAGAGGCTCATCATTCTGCTCACAACTTGATTGCGCTGTGGTAAGTGTGCTCACTTTTTACATCAGATTTTGGAATTAATAGAAGATACAGGAAAGCCATACTTTCCCTACCACCAGAGAAGTCACCAACTAAAAGCTAACGACAATTCTATGTTGTAAATGGCCAAAAAAATAAAGAAAGGGGATTTGCCTTTGTGACTGGATGAGATAACTTTAATTCCAAAGGTAATTACCCTTTTTTAAGTGCACCCTCATGGTCCAACTTCGAATATCACACTGAGCCAAAATTACCAATACCCAAAAATGTGGCAAGTACTGCTCTAAAACCTCTGATTGGGTATCACATTTACAGAAAAATAAAAATATTTACATTGTAGTTGCACCCGTATATTTACGCCTAACTATATTAACAAAGGTAGCCCAAGATGTTTAAATGGAAATACCATGGATTCTATTAGGACTAGTCACATTTATTTGAATTCTCCAGATGCAACATTTTCTCCAGAGGACACTGAGTTCTGAGCAAATACTATTCAAAATGGAATCTGTGCTTCAGACAACTGTTACATTTAAAATGAATAGGCTAACAGCTAACTCACAATAATAGGACAATGAAGCTACAAATACATGGTAAATTATCAGATTTTGGCATAATTTTTCCAAAAAGAGACCATTATATACCCTTTCAAACTGACCTAATTCTAGGTTGCATATTCACTATAACACATAGTTTTAGTAAAGTTATGGTTATAAATTAAGGGCCTGATTTAGATCTCGGTGAAGGGGTAACTCCATCACAACGGTAACGGATAACCCGTCTGCCGGAATATAAATCCCATAGGATATAATGGGATTAATATTCGGCGGACAGGATATCCCTTCACAGTTGTGATGGAGTAACCCATCCGCTGAGATCTAAATCAGGCCCTAAAAGTGAAAAAAACAGATAGTCACCAGTTATGGTGAACTCCAACTAAATACAGTGCTCATGACTTCACCATTAATGGGACAGATTTAAATTAAATATGCTAAAAGATGTGAAATGTTAAATTACATATAACATTAGCATGAACACTATCATTGAACCAACTCTGAATATACTATTATTTATTGGTTTGATAATTAGTTCTTATTTACAATGTTGTGTTTTTACATGTTTTGGTGAATTTTTGAGGTCACAAGAATTAAATTTGGTGTGCACGTTATAGTGTGCATGGCTGTTCCGTGAGGTATATTACACTAATTTCTCAAAAACAACCCAACGAATTTACATCAAACCAAGAAAAAGAATTAGTCAAGTTCTCGATTCACACCAGGTTTGATGCAATTCTGCTCAGCTATTTTTCTGTAGCAGAGTGCAATGTTGACCATGGGAATTAAAATGGAAAACTGTGCTGTTCTGACCTCCAACTGCTTTACTCACCCACCCCCCCTTCCCCCAGAAGGATCTTCATTAACCCAGCAATGCCAACCCTAAAAAGAATAACCTTTTTTAAAATTGTGTCTAGATTCGTTAAAACGTGCCAAAGTTCTAGGCAAAAACGGAAAATGTTTTTGCAAAGGAAGCTCTGACCTAACCACACCTACCTACTGACTGCAGGGCCCAGCAAATAATTAAGTAGAGATATGCTCTTTATGGAATAATTTGGTTGGTCCTCAAAATAACTTTTTTTTTGTGTGTTTCTGCAACTTTACAAATCCTGGACAGCTAGGTATGGAATTTTGCATAGTATTGTTCTCTTTTCTGATTCCTGATCTTAGGGCTTTTATCTCTACACCATATATTCTTTTTGCACTCTATGCTGTATGGAGCAAATATCCTGAGGCCAGAAGTCATTTTCTTGATGCTTCTTCTGCTAACACTGGCATACGAACAGTCTTTGTAAATAGCCCTCCGTGCACCTCTGTTTTAGTACTGCTCCTGGTTTTCTCCCTCTGGCTTTTTTCTTGGAGCAAACTCATTTGTGCCTGCCTTCACATGACAGATGTGCCAAATGATTATAGCCCTCTGGGTCCGCTGCTCAAAGGAAGGTCGCATAGTTTGTAAGTGACCTCTTCTTGCATTTAACATTTTTCGACAGGTGGCTGAAGAAGCTTTCAAGCCATTTTTTTCGTCTTTAGGCTTCCCATTGGATATCATCTTTCTCTTATTTAGGTGCACCATGAAAAGACCTAGTTCTCGCCTCTATCTTTGTTGCGTCAGGTAGTTATAGCCCACCTCTCTTCTGATGGTTGCATCTCTGCTCTGCCATGATGATCTTCACCCACAAAATATACAGTCTGTCACAGAGCACTCACATAGATTGTGAAACATGCACACAGACAAGATGTTCTTCTCTGAAAAAAGAGCTATTGTTTTTCGTGAATCGGTACTCCAATCTCCAAAATAAGATTTCCCTTTTTCATTTATGTTTTTAAGGTCTGAGGATCCAAACAAAAATTACACAGACGCAAAACAAAAGGTTTGGGCCCTATCAAACAAATTTGTGCATGTTGCGGTCCTCCCTGTTTCAGGCTCATGGCCCCCGACTTTGCACCAACTGCGAAAATTTTCGACTTTTATATGGACCATCATTTGCAATTCACAGTCCTGACAAAGAATGCAGATGATACATGGGGCCCCCAATCAGGGTCTAAATCTTTCACATCGCAGACTCTGTACTACTTCCGAGAACCTGTAAATGTGGATGAGAAGACCTTATGCCATTCAGGATTTAAAGACGCCAAGAGAAGCTCACAAACCCTACTTCACAGGTTTTTTTTATTATGGGGGTCCCCTTAGGTGCCACCCCCCATCTATGTCCGGGGCTCAGTGTATGCTTACTCTGCCCATCATGGACTCATAAAAACTGTGTAGACTTTTCATAAATTAGCAACATGTGATTTAAGTATTCCTTTTCCAAACATGAATTACAGGTTGCCGCATGGCCAATATCTTATTAAAGTATATAACATAGTTAAAAATAGTCTGTTTCAAATGTTTTTAATAATTGTTTGCAGCAGTATACGTGGAACTGAAATAGAGATGTAATTAATACCCACATTGGATAGAACTATCAGTAACAACTTAAGATGACAGATTGCCTACTTGGGCAACATGTTGATTTGAGACAGGTTATAATTTGAAGTCTGCTTTCTCCTTCTCAAACACAGGTTTAAATGAGCAGTAGATATAGACATTACACACATTGCTCACAATGTAATACTTTGTGTGAGAAAAATCTGCGCAGACCAAAAATAATCACCCTGGTAATTAAATCCTTCATTCAAGTTTTGTGTGCATTGGTGTATAATCAAGAAAATATTTTTGATAAAAAAAGGACCATGCATTATGTCTCTTAAATCATGTCAGAGTGCAAAAGGAAAAAAAGATCTTACTGGAGTTCTATTAGTTAGTCTTTGGTGGAAGCGAGAGACACGTCCAAAAACTTCTTGGCAGTATCTGTTAAGTTCTTCTATCTCATCTTCAATTAATACAGCATCCATAGGCTCACTTTTCTGAATCAATTGTTCTCCAAAACCTATCAATTCATCAATCTTGTTGGTGTTTAATGTTATTTCTTGCTTGAAACCCTATGTAAACACAAATTACAAATATTTCAAAAAATCTTCCTAGCTTTAAAAAAACCAAATCATACCCAATGTCCCTCTTTGTACTACCCTGACCTGCTTCTAGATCCATTTAAAGCTTACAAGTAAATGCTGACACACTCCAAATTTGTTTAGAAAATACAGCATAAAACATATCACCATAAAACAACTATTTTACCCAAAATAAAAGTAAAATAGAGGTTATCTATGACAACATAATCCCCATCACCTTCAGAATTGTGCCTCACAGTAGGATGATTGAAGGCCTCTTTTGAAACAGATAAATAACATGAAGACAATGCTATGCATGCCACTGAATGTTTGCTGTTAAGATAATTGTTGGTTAGTCCATTTCAACTGCCTACTCGAGGCTAGTTTATTATTCTTGCAGGGTTTCAAAGGTGCAGTCTTCATTAACAGATGGACTTCCCCAAAGAATGCACAGGGATTTGTCTAGTAGCTCCATATCCAATGTTCATTAATCCAAAACGTTGTGACAAACTAACTGTTCGGTGTCTTAACGTGTCTTCTGCTTACTGAAAAAGAACAAAGGGCCAGTGCATCATTAGAAGATCTTGTGTCAATTTTCACTTGCCCAGTATTGGTGGAGGAGCCAAAAACAGCCTACAAAGGTCTAGTCAAGGCCAGGGTTAGGTGACCCACAAGATAGCAAGCAAGGAGCATCTGAGAGATCCTAACAAACCCTGCTCATAGGTGTCATAATCTAGAGGATTTTAAGAGTAATCTGGCTCTAGCAGAATGGGTCAGTCCAGTCATAAATTAATATGAAAAGCGAGCAAATACTTTCTCCGGAGAAGGATCCAACACTATATTGTGACAAGAAATGGCCAACAGATTGGCAGAGGAAAGCTCAGGCTCCCAATGTCATTACATAGTCCTTTCAGAATAGTTGTAATCTTTCCAAGTCATGATTGATGTCCAGCTACAACTTTGTCAACTCAGCATGTATGATATATTTTGGGATAATATGGTGGTAAACACTTTTGCTTGTCCTTCATGGAAATAGGAATATTACTATGCATTCGACTTTGTGGAGTTCAAAATATACTGCTTTGGCAGGCATAGATCCAGAAATAACTGGATAGTTATTTTCCTGGTACATTTTAACTACTTAAAAGTTCTATGCCTTTGCTTGATGGGCTGATAGCATCCTTTTACTCTGTACTACAGTGACCACAAGCATCACAGCTGAACCTGCTTTTCCCAGCCTTGCAATCTTAAAGGATGTGCAAAACCAGTACAAGACAAACGATTGTTGCTTGACTCATAACACAAACTAGAGTATGACAAATCTAGTGCGTTACTGTAATTCACAGTTAAACACGGATCAGCCAGTATTAACCCATCAGAGGAGGGGAGTGATATACCGATGCTTTCATCCAAGACTTTTTGGACCTCTGGTGTCACAATAGTTCATTTAAAAGCACACTGGTGTACTCTTATGTGCTACAGATTTCATAGGTGATGCTAAGTGTAAATTTTGATAGTAACTTTAGTGCCATGAAAAGCACTAGCCATAGAGAGGATCTACAGACCTTACTCTGGTGCAAGGTGTCCAGAACAATTTGGAAAATGGTTACTGGAAATTCCCACACACACCCTCTCCGTCACAAGACATGTCATGTTGGAGGAATCAATATGGTTCAAATTTGAACATAAAATATAGTGAGTAGTCCAGTCTGGAGCTTAGAAAGATAGAGGTCTGTCATGAGGATGACTGAAATGTAATGTCTAAATACTGATTCAATGAGCAAAGAAGTTCTGCAACAGATCCTGGTCTAGTTCATGTTTATTTGTGGAATGTTTTCCATCATGTATTTTTCCTTACAGTGATATCTCACAGATACTGAACAAGGCATTCTAACACTTTTTTTAATCAATTATAAAGTGTAGCATGAAGACTACAAAGACCTGTACAGACAATTTGGAAAGGGCACCCCTTCACAGTTCTCCAGGTCTCCATATGAGATACACGTATGTGAACATCCTTGCATCAGCCCTGTGAGCACAATATGAAAATAAAAGCTGTCATCCTTGAAACCTCAGTTTGATGTAGTACAATGCAAATGTCATCTTGAAAAAGGGTACATGAGTTCTTTTCACTCTAGGCATTGTATATGCCATATACCAATTGTTGCCAGATCGACTTCCTGTTCAAATGACTATTTGACTTCATTGTGGAGCACAAGTGTAAAATTCACCACAAGATCAAGGATACAACATCAGTTATAATTCACCTAACATAAATGCAGCACTACAGGATAGTTTTGTCAAGCAAACCATACCTCATGTGCACTTTAATGGGAATTAAGCACAGGCAGGACCAGGCTTGCTTCCCAGCTGTACACCATTGATTCCTGCCAGGACTGGATATGTTTAGGTTGGCCGTGCATTCTTTAATCATGTTCATTTTCCTATAGCGGATTTGGCAGTATCTCCCATGTCAGCAGAGATAACTCTGTGGCAGACTATCACTAACAAGCTTACCAAGAAACATTCAGCTGCCCCTCCCTGGTTAACATCTACTGAGGTATCTTAGAGAAGAAAGATTCTCCTTAAAGTCCCTGTACTTATCTTTGCGAATCTTGAAGGGTGCTCATTTTCCCACTTCAGGGAAACAATGCCTCTTAATTTGCATTAATGATATGTTATTCACTGTGCTTAATCTGTGCAAGAGTTCCAGATCACTGGTTTGGCCCATTACTCCTTTAGGGGGAAACATCCTAAATTTAGGACAGCCATTTGGAAGGTAAAGTTGATGAGTAGGCAACCATATTTCTGAATGGGATGTTGAAGAATAATATTTCGCTTGCAAGACAGGGCTTTGCTGGAGAAAGCAATAATATTCTTCATTTTATGCTCATCCCCTTACTTTTTCCACCAGCAAGTCCACTGTGAGGTGACAGCAGTTGTCCTTTAAACAAATGAAAATTAAGCTTACTTTCTAAACCACATAAGAGCACCCAGCTCTGATGGTGGGAATAAAGAACATCTGGGATATTATTCTGGGAGACAAGAAGTCAAAGTGTTCTATCTGATGCTACATATTAGCATACCTTTAAATGACAATTGAAGCTCTCAAAATGGGCACTCTATCACATCTTGAAGTAGCTTTGAATCAGAAAGTGTTTCTGTGCTCACTAGACCACAATGATCTAAAATCCAAGCATACATTTCTTTAACAGAGCAAGCCTTCACTGGCACCTCCTTTTAATGTTTGGGAACCCTTCCATGAGGCTTAACATGAGCCTTAAGGACAATTCCTTTACATAGTAATACTGAATTTACACAGTTATTAACTATAAGAGGACGTAAGAAACGTAGCCCTGTCCTCCATCTGACAGACACTTTAAAGCATGTAGGATAGAGGTCTCTGACTGAACCCAGAGAAAATAATTCCATCTCCCTTTTAATGGGCTCAATAAAAAAGAAAGCTATTCTCCAAAATAATAATTTGTACCAGAACTGATTGCGTTTTTCTGTCAGAAAATATAAGGGAGTCTCTCACCTGTATACATTTCCTTCTGCTCATCAGAAAAGATAATCTGTATGACGAGATAGTGCTCCTGCCTCTCTGGTGCAAGACATTGGAGTCTAAGACCAAGCCTTCTTAAATAGATTGGAGTATCTTCTTATGCCTCCTACCCCTGCTTTGCCCATTCCAAATAGGGTCCTATATATCTGCTACGTTAACATGCACGGCCAATACCATAAACCTAGTGCTAGTCAAATTCTTTACAGGAAAGAGCATGAACGTGTGTTTTGGGAATTCCAGAAGCATGTACAGTATTGTCTTTGTTGTAAGATTCTTTAGAAAAGGGTTTTCGGTCCTCCCATTGTGAGATTTAATCCTGAAGGTGATGCAAACAAAAAGAACAAGCCATGGGAAAAATTAGTTTTGCAGTTAAGCAACTTGTTCAGTTAACAAATGTTATATATTTTATGCTAATCCTTACAATTCACATGTTTTTGCTTTCTTAAAATATCTATTATAGGTCCATGTGTTGCCACCAAATAAATGATAATGATATGTCTAATATACTAAATTGATTTTTAAATTCTAGTCTACACCAAACACAGTTAAAACATAGCATCACTCCCAATATATTCTAGCTAATGTTCCAAAGGTAGATCGTCTTTACCAGCCATACACACATAACAGACACTAGAGATACATACATTTAATTGCCGCATCTTGTCATCAACATCACAATGAGAGAAATGCTCAACGTTGGTGAGCTGAAGGTCCATTTCTGTAAGCCAAACAAGAATGCTGTCCCTGGTTCCCTCGAACTCCTCCCTCTGACTGGTGAAGTGCTAAACCACGAAAGCAAGGAGGACAATCATTACATCTGAATAGTATCACAAACACCATCTACTGCATATAGTAATCTAACAAGTGGCATGCAACAACAGTCACACAGCCACAGATTCCTCTCACATACAAAGGAATCTTCAGGAATTAACATCAACTCAAATTTCTACATTAAATATGTTAAATTAATTCATGTACGCCATAGTCCATGAAATCCAAGTTGACAAGTAGAAGCATGTGTAACATCTGAGTGTATCTATGGCACACATAAAAGTGCTCAGGATAAAACCTACATTTGTAGGTGAATGTGTGGAAGAAAGTTGCTTTTAAATGCCATAATCTACTGCAGCCACAATTGACAGACAAGGATTTAATTGTTGGGAACTGTAGAAAGAACTCTTTCCGTACATTAAAATCTTGGCATACAAATACTTAAAAGTCAGTCATAACTTAATGTTTGTGTAGCGCTCATGAAGAGCTACAACTAATAGTGATTTATTACCGTTTTCTATTAGAAAGTAAAACTCAAGAACAAAAGGATAGGGTTTTTTAATGAAACATTCTATTGTATAAAATAGGGCTCCATACTTTTCAGGAGTCCAAGGGGCTAACAGGGACTAAAGGCTGACAGTCAAGGGGCCTGGGATTCTTTGACTCTGATGTCACCTGGTCTGTCCTGCTTGGGCTCTGCAAACTGGGTCAACTACAACCCTTTCAGGAATTTGGTACTTGACTCTCAGTGGTAGTGAAGGCAAGCAGTCATAGGCTTCTCAGGGATGTTACTGTGAGGGGTGCCACTGGCTGAGTGTTCAGCAGATATCTTACAGAGTAATAATGTGAACGTCTAGCCCTGTGCTTATCTTTGCAGAAAGGGATGTACTTTAATCCACATTAAAACTTAAAAGTACACACCAAACAAAAGTATGAGGCACTCAATCTCTGGTGCAGGACTACTAACTCATGAGTGACAGTGCCCCCTTTGCCTCTTCTACCTCCCTTAGTCCAAGGTATTCTGGTGCAGATGTCAGCACAGTTACACTGCTCCCCACTTTGGTCAGTTTAATCATTATTAAACACTCAGTCTCTCCATGTTTGCCTCATTCACAATCTGGCTCTGTGGTAGGCTTTTTACCCTGGCCTCCCGCCCCTCAGGCTTGGTCATCTCTGTAAGGGAAGACGCAATGGCCGCAGGTGCATCGTGCAGCTGCTCCACTTCCTATGAGTAATAAGGGTCACACAGCAGTGTCCAGCTATCCTCAGATGGCAGCTCTCTCCAGGCATTCAGCAGAATATGGGCATGCAGGTTCAGGTAGGTCATTCTTCCTACTAGACTGGGTGAGTTGTTGAATAAGCAGCTCGGCCCTCCCTGGTCGAGGCAGCAGTGCAATCCACTTTTGGTCACAGGTCTGGGATCATCGGCTGAGTTCCATCAAGGTGATTTAGTGCAGCAGCAGTTGGATCTGGTTGGGTGTACTTCCAGTCAGTACCTCAGCAGCTGCATAGTCACTCATGAACACAGTGACAAGTACCTCAAGGCAGCAGCTCACTTCCAGTGAGTGGTGTAGTCCATACAGGCACATGTTTGGACAAGTGGCATGGGGGTAGCCACAATACAAGCCTGTTCTGGCACACTTTCGGCAGGTAACATGGACTTATTCTACAGTGGCGCAGACCTCTCAGACACACATGGGTCAATTCCCACAGCTCCAACAGCAAAATCAATTAAGACACAATTGGTGAGTGTTGTGATTTAGCAATAATCTTTTCTCCAGCAGTGTATACTGCTTTGAAAACTTTGGGACCACTGCCACGGCTGCAACAGTAAGATTGGCAGCACCATTCGTTCAGGCACACTTCAGCAGTGACATGAATATTCTGCTATGCTGATGGTGACCAGTACCGAGCCTGGAGCATGCCAGTAATGATTCCATGAGTCTCTGTCTGACAGAGCCACAATACAGGGGTCAAGTGCTCTGGCCCACACAAGTAGTTTGCTCCTTCTGCAGGGTTGGCTCGCTCCTTCTTTCTTGTTTCAGGCAGGGTCCCCTGACATTCAAATAGAGAAGTAACAACTTTTCCTTCTGATCACACGCTCCACCTGATGTCCCCTCACATCTGGAAAGCCAGCCGACAGAAAGACACTAGCCTTGGTTACTCAGTAGAACTCTTGGTCATCGAGAACTTGGAGGTTAAACAACAAGTGGGTCAACAATCCCACTTTTACACAAGTACAGCAGACAGGGAATGTGTATTCTTTGTATCCACTTCCAAACCCGGTTTGAGTCGGATCTTCTGGAGTCAGTTTTTGTCTCGAGTGATGTTCCTGGTAGTAGGACAGTCTCCAGGCTGCAGCTCCCAAAATAGAGGCTCAACAAATATGAGCATTCTGCACTTGGCTATCACAGCCACATCAGACACTGATCAGAAGAGAGACAAAGGGCTGACCCCTTTCTAAAGGCCTTTTATACTCTGACAAGAACTGCAGTCCTACCCTTCACCTCTACTATCCATGAAATGGGAGTATTCAGGCAGACTAATCAAGTTCTTTCTGTTGCATATGAACCTCACTGGATTTATAAGGGGAAATTATATCTGAATTCCCCAATTCAGTGTCAAGGTCTCCCCCACCAATTCTCAAGAATGACAACAATACATTTCCACCTTCTAATAAAATATCCTTGCCTCCCTCTCTTGCATACAAGCAAGCCAGGGGCTTACAAAATGTAATCCACTTCATCGTGGATCACTGTGTGTAACATGAAACCATACTCATACATACATGCATCCGCTTGGGATATCAGTGCAGGGATCCGGGCGCGTCCCTGACAGTGGAACTTTACATGAGTGGGCTAGAAGGGCACAACTACTGTGACAAGAATAAAAAGGTCTGGTCACACTAGGATCATTGCATTACTGTGCTACATGCTTGAACCTGTGAGAGAGACAGTGATCTCCTGTCATTAGGAGAGCATGCTTGGTGCACCCCGTCGCGGTCCAAGTTGGGTCCATTACCGGACTCATATCAAGGGTCAAGCCTTGGCCTTTGCAGACACTACATTAGTGAGTGGCTGGGGCCCAAAAATTCAGAAAGCAGGATAGCCGATACTTGCCATTTGATAACTGAGGGGCACATGGTAGTACAACATGCATGGGACATCCCTAGCCCAACAATAATCAATGAAAGAATAATGATCTAATAAAACAACCTAAACAATTCTCCAAAACTAAACATTCAAAGGTGGTAATTGGTTACAACTCCAATCAACTAACACCTAATATGGCTCCATAAACAAGAAAATTCAATGTTGAGTCACAACTATTACAAATTTTCTTAGATACAGCACAGAAAGCTAAGGTGACATTTACAGGATGGATATCAGTGATGAGCTCGGTTCTAAATATAGGAACATAAGTATCCAATGTGCAGCACAAACTTCTCCCTCCGAAACTATACAGAGCCCAAGCTGCATTAACACAAAACAATGCATCATTGAACTATGAAGGGCATTACCAAAGATGAAAAGGAAGGGCGATATGTAATAATGTACCTGCTGAACAACACGTCTGTTAAAGATGGGTTTATTTTTTATGCTAGACCACCTCAGTGAGTCCTGAAATAAACAAGCTGAAATAAAACCTCAGTTTTATGCATGTGTTTGATGAACACCTATAAATAAGGACCTTTTCCCTCTTTTCTTGTGGGATATGTCATCTAGAAGCTTCTTATCCAATCCTGCTGGAACTCACTCTCCCAACAAATGTGAACTATTCTATCCTGCTGTGAATGCTGTATTTAAGAGCTCTCTTGGTTGCTAGTTGTGCTGTGACAAAACAACCTGATAGAATATTACAAAATATATTTTAGTTTGGCTGTATGGAAATTCATATTAGGCCACAAGAAAGGGACATGCCCAAGGAATGCACCAGGATATGACTTCCTAATTACAATAACTCACACATGAGCTAATCAATACAATAAAATGTGGTTATGTACGCTTTTTAAATACCCCAAGCAATATTATCAACCTGGAAGGCATGAGAAATTACAGCATCTAATTGAGCTATGCCCTTAAAATATGCCTACTTGGCACTATCTTAGATAATTAAGGGGATTCACAAAAAGACATAGGGCCTAATTTAGAGTTTGGCTTAAGGAATAGTCTTTTGTGATTGTCCCATTCACCATAATACAAGTGCATGTTGCCCTATGGCACTTGTAATACAGCGGAGTATCTCGTCCCTCAAACTTTAACTAAGGCCCTTTATTTCTAAACACATTCCTGTGCACATATGCAAGCAATACTGAGGTTTATGAAGCTGTAACCTATTTAACTGTAAGGAGTACCCATTGAACATTTATGATAATAATAACTTTCCTCAAATACATCATATTTATTTCTATTTACTCTAAGTTTAAGTATGTAAAGTTAGCACATTCTGAAAAATGTGCATGCATAAGGGTAAGAAATTAGACAGATTTCACAAATAATATTCTTGTCTTTTTTAACATGAAATGTTCACTTCTGAACAGGGTTTTTTGAACAGGGTCAAAGTGGCCTAAAGGCCAGTCGGCAGTGCCTGGTGGGCTTGTCTAACAGGTCTCTGTATGGGGCATTTTGTTTCTGGGCCTGTTTTATGGTTTGCCGGGCCAGTTTTTGCTGTTCATCTACAATAACATTTGCTGCATCAAGCTCAAATCCAAGCAGTCTTCGATACGTTGCAATACAGAATACATTTACATATTAAAAACTGCCCAAATTTGCAAACATGCACCCACTTTTTTAGCTATCGGATTTAATCACAGAGGCCACTTTTATTTTGGTGCCCGGGATATTTTCCGTCCCAGTCTAACCCTGCTTTTCAAACCTTCTACAAACCCAGTAACAGGTACTTTTAGCTGCCACTTTAATATTTTTGAATGATAACAGCACTGCAAGTGTTTGTGAATACCCACAAAGTTATATCTGTCGGGACTTGGTCTTATTTTAACTGTTTTGCCTGGCGTACAAGTTACTTACCTTCTGTAACGATGTATCTGGTAGAGATGATTCTAGCCGCAGATTCCTTAACGTAGAATTATCCCCAGGCATGAGACTGGATCCGGGACAAAATTTGCCACAGCATCTCTGTGCACCGAGGGCGGCACCACGTGACTTCACCCTGACGTTGTCCGCAGACATGATGTCAGCGAAATCACATAAGTCCCACCCGGGCGCGCTGATGTCAGTTTTCTTCTGAGAACTTTTCAGCGATACAACGCGGAGCCATCACAAATAAAACTGTGAGAATATAGGAACAGTGTGCGAAAAAATCAGGTAGACAGAAAGCAAAGAAGCGAATGGTGAGGAACAGCACCATTTGGGAAAGTGCCAGGCACTGAGTTACTGAAAGTCATGGAAGGAAACAGCAGAGCACCCCTCTGAGAAGCAACCTTGCAAAGCAAAGGCAATATCTTCCCTGGAGGCAAAAAACATGTGAAAAATGTCATAGCAGACGACAGAAAGTCTGCAACCACAATCTATAACCGTGAAGGGCAACAAGTCCGGAACAGATGAGTAACGACAAATTACCTCAAGACAACACCATCAAGGAGTGTCGTATCCCCTGTACAGAGATAAGGGCTGAGGCACAGCAAAGAGATCCCAATCCAGAGGACTCAGAAACCACAAGCAATGAAAAAGGGAGAAGATTATGAGTAGGCCCCACACTGGAATATCCAGGGTGTAGGGATGCAGAAGTACACAGGAACCTACCGTCCAATTACCAGAAAGGAAGGAGTGGAACAAATAAACAGAACGAAGCATCCTGCCAGGGAGAAAGTGAAAGAGGGCACTCGCAGAAGACAAAGCCACCCAGAGGGAGGCGAGTGCAGAAGACCTAGCTGAAGGTCCTCGCAGAACGGGGAGGAAGGGCGGGCTGTGAAGGAATCTGCGGCTAGAATCATCATTCCCAGATAAATTGTCACCGAAGGTAAGTAACTTGTACATCTGATAGAGACTACTAGCTGCAGATTCCTTAATGCAGAATAGATATCCTAGCCATTCCCCGAGGTGAGGAGGGTCTGCGAGAGAACCTCACCAGCTTGGAAGAACACAGGGCCCCAACAGGGGATGTGTCATGGAAACTGGAAGGACGGCCCAGCCCCCACCAAGCAGAAGTAAGCAAGAACAAGGAAAAGGGAAGGCCAAGATACCACACGCCAACGAGGGGCAAAGGGCATCCGGCAGAAAAACCCGGAGGGACAGACAGCACCAAGAGAGTACCAAAGGAAGCAAAGAACCACCCGCAAAATCCAAGGAGAAAAGGTGGCAGAGGCTGCCTCAGGAGAACACACCCAGCGAAGGGGACAGCTGAAAGTGCATCAGTCCCTAGGCAGGGGACAAGGCAGGAACGGCCCCACGGCCAAGAAGAGCATACGTGAGAAGGAAGACACAGTCGTGCAAAGCTCCAGCAGAGCAAGGGACAGGAGCACACTGGTACACGCCGAGGCCAGGGGAGGTGGACCATAACGACCAGGCGATGCAGCAGGCAGCTGGGAAATACTATGAAGTAGTGTGCCCAGAACAGCGACCCCCGGGAAGCGGCAAATATGTAGTACAGACCTAAAGCCGGCAACCAGAATACAGGAGAACACCAGAATATCCTAGGCCCCCTGGAACACAAGGCAGAGGACCAGGCCGAAACATTGGATAATAAGGTAGAAACACCACGACACGACGCCGTAGACGGCATGACAAAAGTCAGAGGCTGAAGAGGGAAGGCAAAATGCACAGAAGCAGATATCCCACAGGAACAAAGGGCAAAAGGTACGACAGGCAAGCTCTGTAGAAAAAAGATACTGAGCAGGACAGAACCTGGAGCAGCGCAAGCTGTGCTAAGGCGGAAGAAAAAAGGACCGCACCAAGCGGTATACAGTGACGCCAGGGAACAAGAGGAACCCAAGAAGATATTCACACCCACCCAGCTTAGGACAGAGCTATACAATAGCCAACAAGTACCCCACCTAGGGTATGACACGTCCTAAAACAAAACAGGGGAACACCTCTTAGGGAAACCCACAGCGGAGGTCAAGAACATAAAAGACATGTGGGTATCACCACAGGCAGCTTACCAATCAGCCAAAAAATACACAGATGGTCCAACCTGAGGACCTATACGGCTTCACTAAAGGCCAAAAAACACACACCACAAAAGCTGAAGGGCTGTACCAGCAGCCAAAAGTACAGAGAGGCTAACCGAAGGACCCTGAAGGCATTCTAAGCCACACACAGCACACAGACGGACCATCCGAAACACTAGGCCCAGAGAAAGGTGGGATAAACACCTCCCATAAGACACCTGAGGACCGACAAGCCAAAGCTTATGGAGGGGGAGGAGGTCAGAGCCCTGCAAGAAGTTGTTGAATAGCGGAACCCGCGTGGGTGTTAAACAAAAGAATCCCATCAAAAGTAAGGTCAACAAGACGCTCCCGAAAATTCTCCGGGGAGACGCTATCCCACAACCGAGCATGGCGGCGGCGGGCCAAAGAACTCGCCATAGCGCAGGCGAAAGAATCAGAGACATCCAAGGCCGAACAGAGAATAAATGCAGCTTACTCCCAACCATCCAGCACATGGTGCCGCAGATCAGCATGGACACCTACGTGGGAGGTGCGGGACAGAAGGGACTCCGCGGAATCCCATAGGCCGCAGTTGGCCCTGGCCAATACACACAGTGTGTTGAGCGCGCAGAGCAGCACAGCACTAGTGGGAGCGAAAATGTTACGCACCCAGGAGTCCAACCACAGGGCCTCCCGTGACGGAGGGAGCAACACTGAAGGCAAAGAAGGAAAAGCAGTCTGCAGGACAGGGCCCTGGGCAGATGGGTGGGAAAAAAGACAGACTGTATTGTGAGGGGCAGGACGGTGGCGGTAGAGGAGCGGCTGAGGCACCGGATCCCCCTTAGCAGGACGCCCCCAGAAGAGAGTTGTGGAGCGAAGCTTCAAATGGAAGAAGCGGCTCCCCTTCACCACAGCCCTGGCGGAGAACCTCCAACAAGTGGTCCGTTGGGAGTGGAGTGACCGGGTCGTCCATTTGCAAAACGCTGGTGGCTGTGGAAATGGCCCGGGCAAAGGCTACACTCGCCTCCGTAGGGCGTCGTGGGGGAAAGAGCAACTCTTCTGTGGGCGAAGGCTGCAAACTAAGCCGCCCGTCCTGTGCCCTTCTGGAGGAAGAAATGGCCAGCCCCTGAAGGATGGAAGACCCATGGACGAGTGAGGGGCCTAAGGGGTCGGCGGAGAAGCCTGCAGGGCAATCAACTGCAAGGTGCGGAAGAGCGGGTCCGGGGGCTGTGGATGCGGAGACAGTGTAGAACCTGCCCTGGAAGCCACCGTGGAAAACGCAACGACGTGGCGCCCAGTCTCCGGTGAAGAGGAGACAAGGAGACGACAATCCTCCGGAGAGGAAGGAACATCGGAGGAGAGTTGCCGATCCGACGTGGGGACGGCGCTGGGGAGTCCGCCATAGGTACCGGTGTGTCCTCGATCGGCGCCGAAGTGCCCACCCGGGGTGCGGAGTCGACCTCCACCACCACGTGCCTCATAGGAGAAAGTGGCCAATGAACGAGGCAGCCGCATGCGCAGAGGACCGAGAGGGCCTCGGGGAGGCGCCCTGGGTCCCGGCCTCCACCCTTGGCGCAGCCAGGGCTGGGTAGGAAAGCAGTCAGCGCCGGAATGGCGTTGTCTCAGCCTCTGGTAAGACAGCCGCCTGCCCAGAGGACCGAGGGGGACTCAGGGACGAGCCGCGAGTCCCGCCGACCTCCTGCAACACCACAGGAAACCCAACGGGGTTTCCCAGCAAGGCAGGGGCGCTGTGGGTTGAAGAGGGGAACCATGTAGGGCCGCACCTCGACGATACCAGCCCTCCAAAACCTGAAGCCGAACTTGTCGGAGCAGGGGGCGAATCCGCTGGTGAAAGGCCCCGCGCATGGCGAGGGTTCGGCGGACGTCTCAGGAAGAGGAGGGGGCCCAAAGAAGCCTGCAGAGCCGCAGCGAAGGCCTTCATTTGGGCCCTTGTTGCCCCAAAGCCAGGAAACGGAGGATTGGGTGGCGACGAGCGAGGGCGCACGTCCCGAGAGGAACCAGCGCCCTCTGTAAAACGAGGACAGGACCTCAGTGGCAAGCTACAGGACATACCGGCGGGCGAACGACGCCCCTGGGGCCTCGGAGAATGATGATGTCGCAGCCCGAATCTGCAGCTTCTGAACCCTTCCGAGGTAGGGGACGGCCGATGTGATGAGACCGATCTGGACAAGCAGGCCGAAAGCAATTTCATCCGGCGCTCCCGCCGGGACGTCGGCTTGAGATGCTGACACGTGTCGGATTCCGTAGCATCATGGTGCTTGCCCAAACACTACATACAAATAGGGTGAAGGTCCGTCGCCAACATCTGACGCGTACAAGAAGCACAGGTCTTGAAACCCAAAGGCATTGCACACTGTTCCCAATGCAAAGGTGTTAAAAGAGCCCTGAAAACAGGTCAAGGGTACTCCCTCCGGATCCGCGTTGCACGTAGAAAAGAAGGAAACTGACATCAGCGCGCCCGGGTGGGACATATGTGACCTCGCTGACGTCATGTCCGCAGACAATTTCAGGGGGGAGTCACGTGGTGCCGCCCCCGGCGCGCAGAGTTGCCATGGCAAAAAAAAAATCCGGATCCAGTCTCATGCCTGGGGATAATTCTACGTTAAAGAATCTGAGGCTAGTAGTCTCTATCAGATCAATACTATAGTCTCCGGGCACTCTCACTTCCAGCCTAAATTGTCACCTTAGAATATATATTAATGTGTATATTTTGTGAATCGTACACACTTGTAAAAGACTTCTTTGCATGAAAATGTATGATGATGCTAGCTCTGTGAATCGTGCTCCAGTTTGTTGTAACAAGTGAGACCTAAGCATTTTAAAAGTCATGCATACCAGGCCCTTCTGTTTAGCCACAGAGTAGAGATTACAGGTGATTCATCTTGAATCCATACACATAGCACATTAGATATGGTTTATCGGGAAGGGAGAGGGTGATTAAGATAACATGTGTGAGTATCTATTCTTACATATCTGTGCGGTTCATGACAGCTCCTGTCCCAGCCCCATTCTCCCTATGGAAGAAGTGTGGGACTAGGCAGGGCAGGATTCTGCTTTCTACATCTCAAGAAGAGTGACTGACGTGTTTATCCTGGGTTCTGGTTCATCCTCAAGGTGGGTTAATTTATATGAGTGAAGTGCTTGCAGTATACATATGCTTTTTTCTAATTACTCTGGGTGTAAATTATATCGCTAAACTAAGAAACGAATGTCAAAACCACTGGAATTTGAGTTTATGGTAAGAAAAGCATCATGCCTATAGCACAATTGACACTCCTATCGTGCTCAGTTCACCTCATTGTCCACCAAGTGCAAAACATGGTGGGGTGTCAATGTGGTATGCATTGTGCATTCCATTACAAAACAGTGAGTATCAGTGAGGGGGTTTTAAACCATAACTAACCTTTAGCTTTGTTTTTCAGTGAGACTCTGAGGATTTTTTTATGATGTATAATATCAATCTATCAGGCAGCAACCCCTGTTATGAAAGGCCAATAGCCCTGAGCAGATGGGCTTGGGTGCAGGTCCTGACAGTTGCTAATTTCACTGCACATGGCTTTCAGCCTAGTGCAGCAACGGTTGGCCACGGTTCATGGCCTTCAGCCATGCCTGTCGTGTTATCTCTCCAGTCAATTAGTGCCTGCTGCAGCCAGCATGAGGACTGACACTATGAAACTAAACACAGGCTGTAACCTGCCACAAAGCCTTGCGCCCAATGCTTGAGTCAAGGAAACTGCTGAAACTCATGGTCATTATGCTATGTGCGTGTAGTTTGGCCACAGGCCAGGCCAGGCCATCTGCCCAAAGCCCATGGCTAGCAACCCCCTGCTGCAACTAGGGCCCTGCAAAGAAGGAGCTAATAGCAGTGCCTGGCAGTAGGATAACCCCATACCTCTCTCGTGTGACTTTTGACATTGTAGATTTCTTTTTATATTACATTGTTTTAAAGTATGTAGGTTTTTATATTTTTGGGGGGGATTTGGGGACCCTGGAAGCAGGTTATTGTCCCTAAAAAGGCTGTTTCCAGGTCCAATCAACCACTTAGCTCCGCCCATGGATTTGTTTTTAAATATTTTTTTAATTTGGGTCTATTCTGATTTTGTACCTGTCTTCGAAATTGGTACATAACTAAATCTTTCAGGTCCACAAAAACTTGGTTGTTCTGGGGTACTAACACACCACCAAGGTTAAAACAAAAATGGTTCCAAGATTTGTCTTTTTAAGATTTTTGTAGTAGACAAATAAGCCTTTCATCGTGTAATGACACCCACACCAGAATTTCTGTGCTGCAGGCGGTCAATCAGAGCTTTAGGATTCACAGACCCAGGATTGTGTTTGCAGACTTCAAGTGGATGATAGGGGAAACAGCTCGTTGCTGAATCACTTTTAATTTTATTTGGGTCCTTGAGGACTCTTCTGAGAACTCAATGGCCAAGATATACAAAAGCGTTGGTCAAGCTCACCCAACATCCTGTCCCCAAGACTAATATCTCACATACTACTGAACAGATTTATACCAACCACGAAAACAAGGTTTTTGAGTAAAGTTCTACTTTCATGCCAATTTTGCATAAATCCATAGCTGTTTTGCTGTAGCTGTGAGCAGAATTTCCAGTGGAACGTAAAATGGGAAAACACATATTCTTACATCATCCTCAGCTTATTTCCCCCTACACCTTTGCGATCCCATTTAGCACTAATGTTCAAATCATTCACATTCAAGAAAATGCTCTAGATGCCAGAGCATAATTGCAATCCAAGTCCTACTCTACTTAATACCTAACCATCATTGTTGTGTATAGCGTGAACAAGACACTTACTGGTGACAGAGCGCTTTACAGATAGTGTACAAAAGGATGGGATAGAACAAGCAGAAATAGGGAGACATTAAATAAAAAATAAAAATACAACATATACAGATATATATACACGCACTAATGGTAAAGAGAAGATTGCAGCACATAGAGTAGCATAAGCCCAGGCCTAAGCATATTCCAGCATGACAAGAGGCATCGAACAGATAAGCGAGGACAATCGATCGAGGGGAGAAGGAGAAGAGTTCAGTGTGAGAGGAATTTGTTGGATAATAGAATTGTTACTTTTTTCCAGAAGATGGATGTGGATGGGTTGCAACTGATCTCGGTAGGAAGAGGGGTGCAAATTATTGGGACAATTCTGGAGATGGATCTGTTGTAGGTTTCATTTCTCTTGAATTTTGGTGGCTTAAGCAGGAAGGATTGAAGGTCGGTGTGATATGATCCTTTTTTTTTTAACTAGCAAAGGGCCTAGCTGCTACATTCAATGTGGCCTTTAGTTATGCCAGTGAGTTTTTCAGGGTAGTGCCACCGTAGTCTAATTTAGATAGCACAAGGACATGTACCACAGTTGTGAGGTCTACTCCTGGGAGGAAAGGGTTTAGTTTCTTAGGAATAGGCAATTGATGGTTAGTTCCTTTAGTGATGGCACTGATTTGTTTTTGCATGGAGAGGTCTTTGTCCAAGGTTATACCTAGGGACTTGGCAGAGTCGAGGATGTGTGGGGTGCAATTCAAGGCAGTGAGAAAAGGGAGCCAGTCTTTGACGGTGTTGGCAGACGGTGCAATCAGTAAGGATTCATTCCTAAGGACATTGAGTTTGAGGTGGTTACGGGACAGACAATATTGTGTTTTAGTCAAGGTGTTGTTGAGGGTATGGATGTCCTCAGGGGAGGAGATTTTCATGTAATTCAGTCACATCTTTATTTTGGCTCACCGGCCATAAAAGAGGATGTTTAAAATAAAATACAGAAAAATATTTTAAAACCATCAATACAACTGTGCAACAGTTACTGTTTCATAAAAATTACCAGCAAGTAAAATCTAACACTCTAAGATTAAAATGTTACAAACAATGTAATTTACAATAACAGAATTAAAAGAAGAGGCGGTTTGATAGTTCTAGTCCCTCAGCTGCACAACAGTGTCTGTCTAAGCCTCCACGTACACAGCAGAAACAGGGAAACTGCAAAGACTATAACCTGCCTACTATCACTTTGTAATAGTCTACAACCCGTCCTAAAATTCCGAAAACCCACATTGCAACAGACTGGTAAAATCTACCTCCTTCTGAAACCTTGATAGAGGGGACAAAAGGACAAAATGTCCCCAGGTGATTTTACCTGTGGGCAGAGTGGACAGAACTGGTCCTGGTCACCAGGGTAGCATTTCCATGTGGCTGTAAAAGAACGAACGGGCAGAGTTCCTATACAAAATGTAAGATATAAAGTCTTTGCGTGGGGAGGTTCAATCTCGTTAAAGAACTCAACCAAATGGCAGTCCACTTTGAACTCCAGAAAAGATGCAATGAGGGAATCAATCCTAGTAGTGTGCAGATGTAAACTGTCAATGTAGCACCAGTAAGCCCCTTTCGTTCAGAATTGAACACTCAGGGAGAGGACAATACATTCTCATACGCAATCTAGTCCAAACAAGCTTTCAGGGACCCTAGTCAGGCAATCTTACAGGCACAAGGTTGCTCCACAATATCTTCTAGGCATCACGAAAGGGCGAAAGCTCAGGGACTGTCTAGAGTTTCTGCCAACATAGGAGTGGTCTTAACCCAGGTATATCATTGATCCATCTCAAACCATGATCCAGCAGCAGAGGGACAAGTGGGGTACTAACAGGGAGATTAGTTAGACCGCTATAAAAACGTTTTTCTGTCAGTTCTAGTGGTCTAATATCGTGAAAACCCCAAAGCTCCTAACCATATAAAGTGTCCCCTAAAGTCTCAGTTTTATACATTTCTAGGACCGGTGACACTGGGCGAAATAAAGAGGAGCGATGGCCCTCAAAATGCCTCCACAGTATTGCTCTAGCTTGAGCCTGGACATCTGGACATGGGGGGCCAAACAAAACATTCAGTGAGCATAACCCCTAAATAATGAAACACAGGAACCCTCTCCAGTGGCACACTATTAAGAGTCAAGTTAGGGCAAGAAATTGAACAAGGTTTAAAGACCATACATTTTGTCTTGTTGAGGTTGATCTCAAGCCCCCTCTGCCTGCAGAAATACCCAAAACAATCCAGAACCTTCTGGCTCCCCATCGTGGATTTAGATAGCAAAAGGGTATTGTCTGCAAACAGCAGGGCCGGAGTCCTAACCTCTGCAAGATTTAGGGGCATCACCCTCACATTTCTCAAGCTGGGATACCAGGTCATTGATGTACAGGAGAAAGAGGGTCAGGGCCAACACACACCTCTGTCTCACTCCCATATTTACCGGAATGGAGTCTGTCAATTCGCCCTGTGGCCCACATCTAACTTGGGCAAAATTGTTGGAATGCAATCGGACAATAGTTTTTAGAAGGTACCCTGGGACTCCCAACTCCGCCAGAACAGCCGACAGGGTATTTCTGGGGACAAGTTCAAAAGTGGACCTGAGGTCCACAAAGATTACACAAAGTCTGACACCCCCTCCCCCGTTTTACAAATTTCAAAAATAGCAATTGCAGGCGAAAGACCTGGTAAAATATTTCATTCAATGCCATCTCTAAACTATGCCTACAATGGGTCTAGAACATTTGAGTCAGACATCCACTCGGTCAGCCTATTCAAAACGCAAGCTGTCAATAAGGCTGAATGGTCTATAGCTGAATGGTAGGGAGCTGCAACACTTTCAGAAGATTGAGACAATTGTTAGCTCCTGCCCAGATGGGAGGGGTGGTAGCACCATTCAATATAGCACTGAAGAACAGGGAAAGATAAGGGCACCATACATTTCTATAGGACTTAAACAAATCACCAGGCACCTTATCCAACCCAGCGGCTTTGTTTGGTGTAATCCAATCTAATGCTGTGGAGATCTCAGAGTTAGAAATCTGGTGGGCCCAAGGTAGCGCTGGCTCAGTAAGATATCCATCCGAGAGGGCACAAAGAGATTTATTGAATAATGCCTGGGGAGCCTCACTGGTAAGCACTACTTGGGTCGAGTCCTGGTAAATGCCCGAGTATAGCTGAGAGAAGTGCTCAGCCCAGGCAAGGGCAGAGATGCCACTGTCCAGTGGAGCTTGAATGCTAGAGGCAACAATCCACAAAAAAAGACAGTAATGCTTGTTTTTGACAGCAATCAGCATTGAGATCCACTTAAACCATTCACAGGTTCTCCTGGCGCCAGAAACTTTAGCTTTATAGTGCAATATAGCATCCCAAACGGCATCTCTAGACCCAGATTTAATGGATCGGAAGAGGGCACGTCTGGCCTCTCAACACACTTTGGAAAACCAGGGAGCTTCTTTCTTCCACTTGGGAATGGATTTAAAATCTCCCAAGAATAGATTTCATAAGGTGGCAAACATAGTGTTGTGAATACCACTCAACCTCGCCAAAGTGTTTGGAGAGCCAAGGGGCATCATTTTGTCTATTACTGCCATCAAACCGATGGACACAGCCTCAAACACCTTAACCAAGGCTACTTCAGAACCTAGCAAAGATCTCCACTTTAGTCTGCACAAGTTATTGGATGAGGCCAGCCTTCTTTCAAGGGGTTTATCTGTACTCAAAGAGGTGTTGCCCAAGGATCTTAGGGTAAGCCCCAAAGCATTGGGATCACTATCCTGTCTGGGGACTACAATCATATCCACCAATAAATGCCATAGTGTAATGTCAGGGAGGATATAATCAATAAGGTTGGTGCACTGTGATAGGTGATACGTGTTAGACCCTTCCCTGTCAGACTTGGTTCTCCCATTGCACGCCCAGAGGCTATGACTAAGTATGAATGCATTGAGATCCAGCACAACAGGGGACCACCTCTTTATTGGGGGAGGGGGAAGAAAGGGCAGAACACCCCAGAATTGGTGCTTTTCGCCTAAGGGAACATCCAAGGAGGCAGCCAACGGCCCAAATCTACAGATGGAATCACCTGCCACTATTTTAAAAGAACTCAGAGGGAGATCTGCCATATGGGTACACATCTGGGCACCAATCTGGTCAATGACATGCAGCTCTGCGCCATTGCCCATGGATCTGCAATAGTGATGTTCATATAAATTGGGTCTCATCAGTATAGATGTGGTAGGAGATATGGGAGAGTTAGAGGATTTCAGTTAGGGGCTCTCTATAAAGGTTAAACAATGTCGGGGAGAGGATACAGCCTTGGGGTATGTCTAGCAACAGTGGAGGCTGATCGGAGAGAGATTTCCTGATTAGGATACATTGGGATCTGTTGTGTAGAAAAAAGTAGAACCATTTCAGCATGGTGTCGGAGTGGCCCATTTTGTGTTCTAGAAGGTTTAGAAGGGTAGCATGGTTGATGGTGTCATAAGCTGCTGACAGGTCCAGTAGGATAAGGAGGCAAGATTCATTCTGGTCGAGTGAGCATAGGGCATCGTCGACAATGTGGACCAGTCTCTGTGCTATGAGCCGAATCGAAGCCAGACTGACAGTGGCCGAGAAGTTGGAATTGCGAAGCTGTAGGTGGACACATGTTGCTATGTGTGGCCAAAGTAGAGATGTTGGAGATAGGGCAGTAAATACTGGGGTCGAATTGGTCATTGTTTTTTTTTTTTAATAATGGGTAACCTGGCCACTTTTGAAGCTGTCAGGTAAGGAGCCTCGGGTGAATAAGGCTTTGACTATCATAGTCCATAGTGGGAGTAGGAGGTGAATGGACTCATTTAGGAGTTTTGAGGGGAGGAGATCATTCAAGTGGTTGGAGTATTTTAAGGAGGTCAGTAGATTCAGGATGCCATTTTCATCGAGGGTTTTGAAGCTAGACCAGGCGGTGTTATTTTTGGTGGGGTGGGGGGATTTTCGGGCATGTTTCATGATCAACTGAGGTTTAAAGGAGGTTCATGTGGGAGAAGTTTAATAGCATTCTGGATATTGTTATTGATAATTGTGGTTTTCTCAGCAAAAAAGGAGGCAATGGTTTTGCAATTAGGTAGTGTTTTGTTGTCAGTGGCAGTGTGGTCACTTTTGCGGGTCGATTGGTTTTTGATAATTTCAAACTGTTTTTTAGGTTGATTAGTTACAGTGTCAAGTTGATTTTGGAAGAAAACTGCTTAAGTCCTAATGTGGCTATTGTAGTCGCTGCGTCTTTGGTGTAGGAGTTTGAGGATGTCCAGGGAGGAGGTATGTCTCCATGCTCTTTCTGCAAGTATGAGGTGACGCTGTTCTTCGTTAAGGTTACAGTTGAAACAGGGGTTGGATCTTTTGGACAGGATACATTTTAGTTGTTTGGGGGCAAGGGTGTCCATGATTTTGGAAATGGAGTTGAAGTAGTGATCAGTGAGGTCCTGGGTTTGTTCATGAAGGGGGTGGGAGCAGGATGTTGTTACTAAGCTGATATAGTGTGTGAGTTAATGTTAGTATGTCTTGGAACCAGTGTTTGGCTTTCATTGGTTGGCCCTTATAGGTGGTTGACTTTTTTTACAGGATGAAGATGATGCAGTGGTGGTCAGTCCAATCGCAAGGGGGAATAGAATCAATGTGTAAGGTGTTCTCTTTTGCAATGATTAGGTCTAGGGTGGCTCCTTTACTATAGGTCAAACTATGATACAGTTTAGGTCCTGGAAGAAAGATTTGAATCTACCTGATCTGTTCGATGAATTTGTGGTTTCCTTTGGGCGGGTGATAAAATGTGTGGAGGGAGCCCCTTCAGTTGTTACTGGTGTTGATGTTGATCTTAAGGTAATCGCAAGAGGACAGAGACATATTTTGAGATTGTTTCCTAGAAGTGAGGATCTGTATTTACAGACTAGGGCCCCAAGTATCCTGAATGGTCAAGTCCAGTGTTTCCCAAACTGTGGTCCGCGGACCCCCAGGGGTCTGTGACACATTCCCAGGGGGTCCGTAGGCAACAGTTTTAAAAGCACAGAAACGTTTCTTGTATAATTAGCAGCTTTCCAGCAACAATAAAAGTGTCAAGAGAATGCCAGTGATTAATGTACCTCCTTAAGAGCAGGAGAGTTTTGTTCAGTGGCAGCTTTGATTTAACTAATGTAGCACAGAGGGTTAATGTGCCTACTGGAAAGAACGTGTAACATGCATCTTAAAAAGCAGTTTTTTATGTGCCTAGGTTCCTGGTTACTGCTTTTGTCACAGAGTTTCGTTTGTTACTGTGCACTTCATAAGTGACAATCGTAATCTAGCAGAGGGATCTATAAACTGTCATCAAAGAGCTGCTTGCAAACTGCATGGTACCAGTTAGTAACTTATATTTTGTCCCAGTTATTCATTAACCTGATGCTGCTAAAATGATATATTTGGGTGAAAATACATTTTTAATGTTAAAGTCAATGCTAGCCACTGTGTTATGTTCTGAATCCTGAGTTTGTGCTTTTCCAGACCAAGCACTCTTTAAACATTTTATATACATACTGATTTACATGTGTGATTCAATGTTTCTATATGTGTGTGATGTAAAGTGCTCTGACATCCTACAATGGAATGAGAGATGCTATAAAACGAAATACATGTGACTGAGGGGCTATTACTTCAATATAAAATACTAAGGGCCAGATGTACGATCTGTTTTTATATGCGCGAACAGATTCGCGAACCCGTTTGCGCATGCAAAAACCTATTGGACCATGTACATAGCCTATTTCGCGAGTCGCAATTTGTTTGCGACTCTCTAAATAGGTTTTGCAACTTGCTATTTGGAAGGGTCATTCCCTTCCAAATAGCAAGTCTCAAAACCATGTACAAATGTTTTGCGGTCGCAAAACAGTCACAATTACCACCTACTTCAAGTAGATGGTAATGCATTCGCAAATGGGAAGGGGTCCCCAGGGGACACCTTCCCCTTTGCAAATGCATGCACAATTATTTTTTAAGGGCAGGCAGTGGTCCCAGGGACCTCTGCCTGCCCTTTGAAAATGAAACGAAAACGTTTCATTTTCTTTTTTTTTTTTTAAATGCATGTTAAACAGGCTGCATTTTTTTTTTAAAACTGCTTTATTTAAAAGCAGTCCGAGACATGGTGGCCTGCAGAGCCCAGCAGGCCACCATCGCTGGGAGTGCTGGCATTCCCAATGGGCTCGCAAATTGCTAGAGGCTCATTAATATTAATGAACATCGCAATTTGCGACCCCATTGGGAATCCCAAACAGTGTTAAACACACTGTTGTACATTTCATTTAGCGACTCGCAATGTGTCGCCAACTGCGAGGCGCTAAATGAAATGGTCGTACGTCTGGCCCCAAAACCCTTAGTACTTTGAGTATTTGTTTTGTGTGCACACGTGTTTATTTTTTTCGAATTACTGTTTTAATGTTGGAAATTTAACTCCCACAAATTGCTTGGGGATCCCGGCTTCCAGTGGTGACTCAATGGGGGTCCTCAGAAGTCAAAAGTTTGGGAACCACTGGTCTAGTGTAATGATGTCATTACCGGGGGGAAGGAATATGCTACTTACCAGTATGCATCTGTTCTTGGCATAGAGGGCTGCAGAGTGGTACATTTATGAATAGATCGCCATCTGGTGTTGGGCTCGGATGATTGCACTTTGTTTTTCTTCTGGAGAAGTCTTTGTCGTCATAGATGACTCCTCCTCTCGGTGTTAGTGCGCATGGGCATCGGCTCCATCCTTAGATTGTTTTGCCATAGTAGGGTTAGATGGAGTAGTGTAGTATAGTACATAAAGATATGCCCATGTAAGTGTATCTAAATAAGATAATGTTGGGACAGACACAGGTTTCCGGGGAGGCTGGGAGGGCATGTACCACTCTGCAGCCCTCTATGCCAAGAACAGATGCATACTGGTAAGTAGCATATTCCGTTCGAGGCATATGGGCTGCAGATGGTACATTTATGAATAGATTGTAAAGCAGTTACCTCCCTAGCGGTGGTCACCAGTGTCTGTCGCAACTGTTTGAAATAAAGTTTTTAATACAGCTTGGCCCACTCTGGCTTGTTGTGCAGCCTGTACATCAACACAGTAGTGTTTTGTGAATGTATGTGGTGTAGACCAAGTTGCTGCTCTACATATGTCATCTAGGGGAATGTTCCCTAAGAATGCCATAGATGCTCCTAGTTTTCGTGTAGAATGAGCTCTAGGAGGAACAGTTAATGTTCTCTTTGCTTTAATGTAACATATTTGTATACATCTTACAATCCATCTAGCGATGCCTGCTTTAGAGATAGGATTGCCCTTATGTGTTGGGGAAAATGCTACAAATAGTTGTTTAGTTTTCCTGAAGTTTTGTGTTCTTTCTATGTAGTACAAAATGGCTCTTTTGACATCTAGTGTATGTAGAGCCCTTTCTGCCACCGTCTGTGGCTTTGGAAAGAAGACTGGTAATTCCACTGGCTGAATAATGTGAAATGCTGAAATTACTTTAGGCAAGAACTTTGGGTTTGTTCTAAGAACCACTTTATTCTGGTGTAACTGTAGGAATGGTTCTTGTATTGTCAATGCCTGTAATTCACTTACTCTCCTGAGTGAGGTAATGGCTATAAGGAAAGCCACCTTCCATGTAAGGAATTGTATTTCGCACCTATGCATAGGTTCGAAGGGTGGCCCCATTAGTCTGGTGAGTACTACGTTGAGGTTCCAGACTGGGGAAGGTGGTAATCTTGGTGGAATGACTCTTCTAAGGCCTTCCATGAATGCCTTTATCGCTGGTACTCTGTGTTGCCTGTTTTGTAGGTATGCTGCTATAGCTGCTAGATGTACTCTGATAGATGTGTACGCTAGATTACATTGCTGTAAGTGTAATAAGTAGCAAATAATCTCCTTTGTTGATACGTCCAGAGGGTTGATATTGTTATTAGTACAGTGTATAGCAAACCTCTTCCACTTAGCTGCATAACATGCTCTGGTGGTTGGACGTCTCGCTTGTTTAATTATCTCCATGCAATTTGGGGGTAGATCTAAGTACCCAAATTCTAGGATTTCAGGAGCCAGATCGCTAGGTTCAATTGAGTTGGATCTGGGTGCATTATTTCTCCATGGTTCTGTGTAAGATGCATGGGTAGAATTCGTAACTTTTGATGTGGCACTTGTGAGAGTTGCAGGAGCGTGGTGAACCACGGCTGTCTTGCCCACGTGGGTGCTACTAGTATCATGGTCATTGAATGTTGTTGCAGCTTCCTGACCACTACTGGAATTAGTGGGAGAGGGGGAAAAGCGTATGCAAATTTGTTGGACCAATTTATCCATAACGCATTGCCCTGCGACAGGTGATGTGGATACCTGGACGCGAAGCTTTGGCATTTTGCGTTCTGATGAGTGGCAAAGAGGTCTATCTCTGGTTGTCCCCATCTTTGGAAGAATGGCTGCAGTATTTGGTGGTGCAGTTCCCATTCGTGTATTTGTTCCGACTGTCTGCTTAAGATGTCTGCTATCTGGTTTTGGACTCCTGGTAGGTGTTCGGCTAACAGATAGATGTTTTGAGGAATGGCCCATCTCCAAATTTCCTGTGCTAGTCTGGATAGTTGGAGAGAGTGCGTCCCCCCCTGTTTTTGAATATAATACATTGCTGTCATGTTGTCTGTTCTGATCAGGACTGCTTTGTTGATAACATGTATCTGGAAGGCTTTCAATGCTAGAAACACTGCTAGTAGTTCTAGATGATTGATGTGCAGTGTTCTTTCCTGCACACTCCACCTTCCTTGTACTGTGTATTTGTCCATATGTGCTCCCCATCCGGTGAGCGATGCGTCTGCTGTTATTGTCACCTGTGGAATTGGTTCTAGGAACGACCGCCCCTTGGTAATGTTTGTTATGTTCCACCACTTCAGAGAGCGGTGTGTGCGGTCGTCTACCAACACCAGATCTGTAATCTGCCCTTGAGCCTGATTCCACTGTGTCGCTAAGCATTCTTGTAGCGGACGCATTTGTAGTTTGGCATATGGTATTAGCAGTATGCAGGATGACATCATGCCTAATAGCTGCATGAACACTCTTGCTGTTAGTGAGTGTTGTGGCTGAAATCTTTGAATGATTGTAAGCATTGTTTGGATCCTGACTGGGTTGGGGTACACTTTGGCTTTTTCTGTGTCTATAGTAGCCCCCAAATATTGTTGAACCTTGTTTGGTTGTAGGTGTGACTTTGTGTAGTTCACCGTGAACCCTAGCTGGTGTAGTAGTTGAATTGTCTTTTGTGTGTTTTGAAGACATTCCTCTTGTGACCTGGCCTTTATTAGCCAGTCGTCCAAGTATGGGAAGACATGAATTTGTTATCTTCTTAGGTGAGCTGCCACTACTGCCAGGCATTTTGTGAACACCCTTGGTGCCGTTGTGACACCAAACGGAAGGACTTTGAACTGATAATGTTGTCCTTCTACCACAAACCTGAGGTATTTCCTGTGGGCTTTGTGAATAGGGATATGAAAGTAAGCGTCTTTTAGATCCAGTGTAGAAAGAAAGTCCCCTTTCTTCAGTAAAGGAAGTACTTGTTGGAGCGTGACCATGTGGAAATGTTCCGAATTTATGTATGCGTTGAGAGGTCTTAGGTCCAGTATTGGCCTTAGAGACCCGTCCTTTTTGGGAATTAGGAAGTATAGGGAGTATACTCCTGTTCCTTGTTGGTGCTGTGGAACCTTCTCTATGGCATGCTTTTCTAGCAGTGATAGTACTTCTTGTTTTAACAGTGTCAGGTGATCTTGTTTCATTGGACGCTGTTTGGGGGGGATGTTTGGTGGGGTAGCTGTGAGTTCTAGGCAATAACCATGTTGGATCATTTGTCTTACCCACCTGTCTGATGTGATGTTTTCCCAGACAGGTAGGAACTGTGATAGGCGTCCCCCGACCGGTGTTATATGGTCTGGGGGGAGCTGTATGAAGTCACTGTTTTGGGGTTGGAGAGTTGCAGTTGTTGTTGTTTCCGCGACCTCTACCCTTGTTGTTGTTACCCCTGTAGCCACCTCTAGAATTACCTCTGGGTGATGTGGGTGTAAAAGAGGTTTGCTGCTGGCTTGTACCTGTATTTTTGGATCCTCCTCTATAGGTGGATCTACGAAAGGAACCTCTTTGTGTCGGCTGTTGCAATGCTCCCATTGATTTAGCCGTTTCGGTATCCTTCTTCATCTTTTCTAGGGCCTCATCTGTCCCTGTGCCGAAAAGTGTTTTCCCATCAAAAGGTTGGTTCAGTAACGATGTTTGTACCTCTTGTTTGAACCCTGATACTCTGAGCCATGCATGTCTCCTTAACATGATGCTTGTGTTTGTAGACCTTGCTGCAGTTTCTGCCGCGTCTAGGGCGCACTTTATTGAAGTGTTAGTAATTAACTTCCCTTCTTGTATGAGTTGATCTGCCCTCTTCTGATGTTCTTTAGGTAGATGTGTGATGAGTTTTTCTAACTCATCATAATGCGCTCTGTCATACCTTGCAAGTAGTGCTTGCGTATTAGCTATGCGCCAACTGTTTGCCGCTTGAGATGCTACTCTCTTGCCAGAGGCATCTATTAGTTTAGACTCTTTGTCAGGAGGTGGAGCTTCTCCTGTAGATAAAGAGTTTGCTCTCTTACGAGCGTTTGTGACCACTAGTGAGTCTAGAGGAATTTGCCCTTTAATGTATATTGGGTCTTTTGGAGCTGCCCTATATTTTTTATCGATTCTTGGGTTCAATACCCTAGCCCTCACTGGGTCTTTGAATATCTCTGCTGTATGACTGAGAAGGCCCTTAAGCATTGGTAGTGTTCCTGATGTTCTTTGTGCAGTAGGTAGTGTTTCTAATAAGAAATCCTGTATTTGAGGTTCTGCATGTAGTTCTACCTTATGATATGTTGCTGCTCTATTAATGAGTTGTGCAAACCCAGTATTGTCATCAGGAGGTGAAGGTTTTGAGGGATACAATTCAGGGTCGGTATCATTATCTGACCCTACATTATACTCTTCCCATGGGTCTGCCTCCTCTGGGATTGTGTCTTCATCATCCCCAGGATGTTCCCCCTCCCCTGTGTCACTCTCTACATCTGTTGTAGGTGCAGATGGTCGTGTGGGAGGAATATTTGGCCTATTGTGAGGAAGAGGAGAAGATGGTGTGTGTCTAGGTTTGGGAGAAGAGGGAGGAGTTGTATTCGTCCCCATTGTTCTCTTCTTCGGATGAGTTTTGTCGTCCGAATGTTCATTCTTCCTCTTTTTAGGTAGTTCTGTGACTACCTTGCCAGTCTTTGGGTCAATAAACAGAGTCTTTTGTTTAGGATCAGTCCCGTGTTCCTGTGTCGGTACCGCAGTTTTCGGGTCCGAAAGGTGTTTTTTCTTTTGAATGTCCATTTGTATTTTCGGTGCCGAGATTTTATTCGGATCCGATTTCTTCGGTATCGAAGATGTCCCCGGTGTCGAGGGTGTTTTCGACGTCGAAGCGTGCTTCGGTGTCGACATGGACTGCTTCGACTTCGAGCTTTCCTTGACTTGGTGCTTCGGTGTCGATGTGGTCCGTTTATCGGAACCGGAACCACTATGATGGGAGACCGAGTGTTTCGGTTTCTGTTTCGTTGCCGGGCTCGAAGGCGGGGCGTTGGAAACTTTTTTCGGTTGTCTGACCGGGCTCGAAGGCGGGGTCGATACCGTGGGGGGTCTGTTTTTTGGTAAAGGGACGTCGTCACTCACGGTTTGTTGGACGTCGATTTCCTCAACGTCAGACTCGTCCGCTTCAGACCCCGCCTCGTCGGCCTCTTCTTCCTCCTCTTCTGGGTGCTGGTCCTCGAACAGCTCCGGGATTGCTTGTGACTGCATTCTCGATACCTCGTGTCTTCGGGCTCGACGGTTTCTAATCGTCGACTTTGAAGAGAACGCTGCACAGGCCTCACAGTCCCTGGATTCGTGTTCAGGGGACAAGCAGAGGTTGCACACCTCGTGTAGGTCCTTGTGTGGGAACTTAGCACCACACGTTGGACATTTTTTGAATGGAGTCCTTTCCATGGACCCCGGGCTGGACTACGTCGAGTTTGTCGTAGTCGTCGTCCTTCGAACCGCGTCGGTATGGAGTAAAGTCGCGTTCGGTAACGATACCGTCGATTTGGAAAGGAATACGCGCCGGTTATAACCTTCTTTGTTGAAGTCGGTCCGGAGCGCTTCGATCCTCATCCGAACCCGATGGCGGAAAAAAACAATCTAAGGATGGAGCCGATGCCCATGCGCACTAACACCGAGAGGAGGAGTCATCTATGACGACAAAGACTTCTCCAGAAGAAAAACAAAGTGCAATCATCCGAGCCCAACACCAGATGGTGATCTATTCATAAATGTACCATCTGCAGCCCATATGCCTCGAACCAAGAGTTTCCAGAATAGGAGCACAGGAATCATTCAACCAGGTTTCAGTGAGCATGAGGATGTCTAGGTCCCAGTTACGCATAAGATCCGCTATGTCATCCATGTGTTTCACGGCTGAGCGGCAGTTTAGTAATGCGCATTTCAGGGTTGCATTAAAGGTAGTTGTGGATGCATGTGAGATGGGAACCTGTGTGAGGTTCAATTTATTATTAAACCTAATGCTGGGGTCAGATGTCCTGACGGGGTGATTGATAATCAATTTTTGCTGTGGGTAAAGTGTGATTGGTCGGAGCAGGGCTGTAAGAGTCTAGTAGGGTGAGTATGTCGTCATTTGAAAGCTGTCTGACTAACCTTTTGGGTCTGGAGGAGTGGTTAAGCTTGGTTGCGGTTCACCAGCAAGGGTGTGAGATCCCTGTATAGGCAGGGATACGGTCAGAGTGGAGTTGGGGGACAAGGAGTGGTTTGTCAGGAGGTGAGTCAATTCTGAAGACCATTTATGATCAAGGTAGGTGGTGATATGAACTAGTTTAAGAATGTCAGAACAAATCAAATGCAGTTCAGATTTTATAGTACAGAGCGTTGAGTCATTGAAGAGGTTTCTGAGAGGTACCGGTTGAGGGAAAAACTGGAGTGGAGAGCAATAGCCAAGTGGTTGAGGGAGCTGGCATTGGTAAGGTTCACGATCTGAAGCTTGGCAGTGGTAGGTTGAGAGGAGGTGGTGGATGAGTTGATTCTTTTAATGGGTGTGTGTGTGTGTGAAAGGTTCTAAAGGAATGGGGGGGTGTTGGATTGATGTACATGCAGGGGAGAGTTTGTGTTGTCGCTGGGTGAGGAGTGTTAGATATCAGTAGTGTTCATGGATAGGTGGGTGACCATCCTGAGAGGGAGGTGGGAAAGGGAGGGTTCGTAGGTAGGAGAAGGGAGGTTATCATAAGGAGAGGAGCCAGAGGGGATTAGTGAGGAAGGAGGTGGGGGAGTGGACGTGTCTAATTTGTTCTTGAGAAAATAGAAGAGATTGCTGAAGAGTTCCAGATTGTGAGCTGAAGCTCGAATAAGTATGGTGCCATTGGTGTACATGGAAATGGTGGCATTACCACTTTATAAAGAGGATGGTGCAATAGTGAGCTTATGGTCGGGGGTGGTTTTCTTGGCGATAGTGGTGTTGAGTGAGGAAGACAGGGCTTTCCTACAGAATATGAGGCCATTAAGTAAGGTGCCCTTGTTGTGGCAAAAGTGGGAGTCCACGATAACAGATTCTTTTTTGAAGCTGAGAATGTCATGTTTTTGAATTTCCATGGCTTTTCTAGTCAGGTTGGGGGTGTAGTTTATTAAATCATATTTATTTCCATTATCCTGAAAGTAGTAAGCTAATTGTAACTATGTCCTTTTTTTCAGAAAATGTAAAATTAGTGAGGCAGTTTTACAATGGCTCCCACTGATTCTATGTACAATGACTCCATCATACTCTGTGTGATAGTTCAAACTCTCAATGTCATCTCTCTCAACTTAAGCTAGCTGAGGACAATTCAAAAAAGATATTTACTTTCTCCACGTTCAGAAAAAATGGACAAAAATGTAAATGTTAAAATTACTTTGGGAATATCAGGTGACTATTTTGTTTTTATGCTGGGCACTCAGTGAGATATGAATTCAAGCCCTGCGTCAATGAGTAATATGGGGAAAGAGTAAGAAGTCATTAAGTTGCGAATATTAACCAATTCCAATTTTTTTATAGTCCACTCCTAGGTTAAAATAGTGCATGTTCATTGACAGAGTCTATGTACAGCGAACTGTCACTCACTTAACAAATTTCATGACTCTATTAGGTAAATAAGCAATTAACTAATTAGGGCTAGCAGCAGACACGGTTGGGCAGTATAGTGGTGGCACACAACTACCAACCAATCTCACAAGCAAGGATAGTGCTAGCAGTCCTATCAGTGGATATGAATACAAACTTCCTCTTCCGCTCATGTACACATGCAGAATGAGTATGGCAATAATGAGAAGCCTGAGTATGCATTTTGGTTAAGACTAAGTCACAACTCTACTGTAAATCTTTATCAATCGACCATGGGGCACTGATATCTTGGAAGTTAGACCGATCAGTACATTACAACAAAGTGGATTTCTATTGCTACCACTTAGGGTGCTTTTATTTGTTGTCTGATACAAATATCCCCAGGGTATCTGACTAAATGAGCCCTTGGTTAATATCTAGGAAATACTACAATTCCTCTCTGCCAAAAATGTACTTAAAAAGTACCTCTTACTTCTTGAAGGAATTTCGTGCAGGCATTCACCGTCAACACACTTAAAAGTATAGCACAAGAAACAAATGTTCTATAGTTGTTACATAAAATGATGCTGAATAATTTACCCGTAGTCTCCGCAGAATGGCAGCTACTCGTTTTTGTAGATTATCCCAACGTTGGTTCCCTTCGTGGACCTTTTGCTTTAACTTGCTAGCAGAATCTGTGCGATTTTCTCTTGCAAGACGCCTATACTGCTTATTGATTAACTCCAGTTGTGTCAGCCGCTCATGAATCTGTCGTTGAAAAGCCTGGAAAATAAATTAATGCATTTGCTTTCATTGCAGCCATCCAGTTATGCCTCTCTCTCTACCACTGAATAATGAAAAGGCCCTTAGTGCTACAAAATACATGACCAAAAAACATCAAATGTTTTTTTTGTTTTACTGCATACTGGAAAACAATATTCAAAAGGGAGCAAAACAGTGCATATTGTGTAGTACGTAGTCAACCCCAACTATGCCAAAACTGAGTTTGCTGTTTAAAAAGAGCATTACATTGGAAAACAACCCAAAGAGCAATGAGGAAATACAGAAGGCTTAAACAGATTTTACCTATGAGGGAAACTGTAGGCTGTAAAAATGATATACAATTTAACAGGTCTAATAGACATAGGGCCTCATTTAGAGTTCGGCGAATGGGTTGCTCCATCACAAACGTGATGGATATCCTGTAAGCCACATCACATGTGCCATATGATATAATGGTGAACTCTAAATCAGGACTGTAGTGGTTATGGACAACCACCCCCAAATACATTTGAGTAAGGTCACAAGGGTCAATAAGGTTGTGAGACAAGGCTTTTTTCCTGCAACCCTTTCATTTGATTTAATTTGTACATCTGTATTCTGGACCCTGATTTGTTCAATGCCAATCTATCGATGAAGATGATATGCTGCTTTTTGTTAGAACATCTTTTGGCCCCCAACAAGCTCTAAGTACTGCTTTAACCTATCTGGTGCACAGCTCTATGGTTGTCAACATTATTGAAACCCATGTTAAGAGCCAAGAGCCATAATTAGTTTATTACAGGAACCAAGTAACACAGAGATATTAATTACAAATTTGCAGGCAAAACATTCAATCAATAGTAGACCTAGTGGAGGGAATATTGGGTTAAAATGAGCAGCACCATGAATGTAGCAAATATACTGTGCATGTTCAAAAGGAAATCTGATTTTCCCCCAACGGTTGATCCAATTTTACAGGTGTCCATGATGAAACTTGTATCAACTATCGCTTAAGGTGTTATGGACTGGATTCTGCAGATCAAGTCATCCAAAAGAACCCTGCAGGCAAGCCATCTGTGTCACTTATTGTGGAACTGATCAGAACGGAGCACTATTTACATTCACATTGCCCAAGTATTACTCTTCTTCAAAACATCTTGGGCCAACAACAAATTGCTTCTCTGCTTAATATCTGCTGAACTTGCTATGCAAAGTAGACGTAAGATGAAAGATCAAACATCCTTACTTTCTCACCTGGATCACAACTCTTAACTATATGGCTACTGATATGGCATAAGGCAAACATCAAACGAATTGAGGGTAAAATCAGAAATGAGTTAGCCAACTTTGCGAGACTGGCAAAAAACCAAGCTAGTGTGTTGATGCCATCTTATGCTTTATTATCGCCTTCCAGTCGATATGGGTACAATATCTTCAATTTAAAAGGAAAGACCACAAGACCTTGCTCTTCGACTGAGCCGGAGCTGCCTACCCACCACCCCCACCGCCTTGAGACCCTCACGGGTGAGTAGCTCCTTCTATAAACCCCTGATTGATTGATTGACTCTGGTGCAGGGGATTGATGTCTTATGCACTGACAACGTACATATTCTTTCACGCTGCCAAATTCGCATCACAAATATAGGTTTTACTGATTTGCCCATAATTTAAATTGTAGTACAAATCCACTTTTAGTGCATGAGTTGATCTTGCTTTTATGGCACATCCAAAGAGTGCATGTAAAACCTTGATTGGATTCAGACAACAAAATATTTAAAAAGTCAATGTGTGAATGTTGAGACCACTTTGAGCAGCTTGTTTGTTACATGTTTATATTATTAATGCATGTATTAATGTATTAATTCTTTCTGTAATTGTTGCACGTTTGCAAGGTTTATTTTAAGCCAACAATAAATTAAAATAAAGAGTCATTAGCAGTCAGGTGTTTCGGATTTTTTGGTAGACATTTCCCCCCATGCACAATGTGAAAGAATGCAATCACAGAACATTAGAACACATACACTTGCTTGAAGAACCTTTCAAGATTTAATGTTAATCCCTTAAACAATATTATAACCAATCATAAAAGAGTGTGCAGTCCTGGACCATGTACTTATCAGTCAACAGGACCGATTCCACCAGTCTAAAACATATCTTGGGGGATCTTGCCAGCACATCTTTGACCATTTGCCCTTTTTAACACTCGTTTTTGTTCTAAAAAATAAAAAGTAAGTTGCTGCCACTGTACCAAGTACCCAACACACCCATTGTGCCAGGCGAGAATTCGGTTTCACTGTACTTAGTTCAAGCATGGCCATGATGTGCCTATTCAGTATTCAAAAAGTAAAATGTGGGTCACTGCAGGGGCAACACAGTGTGCCTGTGACGTTGGGAATAATTATATTTTATTATGTGATTTTATCACAGCATTACTGGCTATGAGCGCAGCAAGCACCAATGTTTAATGTCATTCTGTGCTGGTTTGCCCTTTTGCCACAGATACACACCACTGGAATTCCTGAAAAAAATATGTGCCTTTTTTAATGAAAGAAGTTTTGAAAGTCTGACAATATTTGGACAAACGTGTACACAATCACTATGCTCATGAGTATACAGTATAAGGTGCTTATTGATTAATAGTTGAAAAAAACGTACAACTTGGAAAAGAAAAACGTGTAGAGTATGCCAAGTATTATTAAATAGGTTTAGTAGTCACTAAAAGGGTTAACGGGAACAGAGGCATGTGGCTTAGATCCCAAATGCAAAACAAAAGTATGGTATGAGATTTAGTACAGCTAAATCTTCACTGAAGTACAATTGCAGATTAAATTAATTTAAAAAATCATACAACAATACGCCAGCGTGGTTGGTGAGATGAAACTAAGAACATTTACCATACAAAGTCTGAGGAGGTAAGTTGTAATTTTAAGGTGATATAAAAAACTCTAAAACATTCTGACGAGAAAGGATTAGTCCTATGCTACTGTATAGAAATGGACAAATAATGTTTTTAATCTTGAACTCAAGATCTCTGTAAACTTCTTTCCTTAACTTGGCAGTCATCTACAATGAGAAAACTAGGAAGAAGAAAACTTTAACATTTCTCCAATATTAAAGGGTGCAACTCCCCCAAAAAAGCATGAGCCCAGGCTGCAAACTGTAGTACAAGTAGAAATGAACAACTAAGAAGACAGTAACCTCAAATTTCTTGAGTTCTTCTTTGGCATTTGTGTACAAAACTTCTGACGAATTAGGGGAAGCAGCTGTTCTTTCTGCTGCATTCAACCATTCCTCAAAGCGTGAATAATCTTCCAAAAACTTCTGCCATAAACGCCAGGTTTCTTCGATTCTGGTAATGAAAAAGAATTTTTTTAAATGTCAGTTGCACTTCTGTTACATGTTCAGTAGCCCCGTAATTCTTCCAAGAGGGGAATTCCCTGGCAGCTTTCATATTTGCAAGTCAGTAAATATATAAATTAATACTAGGGATACTATTCTGCACATCTAAACATTTATTATTTTTATGTGTATGCTGAATAAATTGAGTAAATGGTAAAGTAATATTTCCAGCCCTTCCAATGTAACATTTGCAATTTACAATCTAATAATAATGGCAATGAAGGTACAATATGAAATGGATAATTTGCAGGTCTTCACACAACTAAATCATTCAATAGAATGTCATGAAACAGAGACCTAAATATATTTTTTACAGTAATGTTTTGAAACTAAAACTGAAAATAATAAACTTGTTTAAAAAGTTAATAACAGACAAAGCCAGAAAAATATTCAACACTCTGCTTTACTAATTTAATTAAACTTGCTTATGTTGAGGAGGGTCACTACTTCACAATTGTCAAAACTATAATCTCTCCATAAGGGTGTTTTCAAGAAGTCTGCCTATTTTAAAAGTTTCCTCAAGCGATGGTTGTCACAGGAAAAGTACTGCCTGGATTGTAATGAAAGTAACCTTTAATGGTTAAACAAAATGCATAAATGAGTGGGTTGCCCCCATAACAAACGTATTTCATGGGTGCATTTGCCCAAGGGTCGGGGCTCTTATTATACTTCACCTCAATGATGACATTTTCTCATTCAGTTGTATGGACTTGCTATTTTTTGAAGACAAACAGACCTTATCCCTTTTCACACCCTAACCATCAACCTTGAGTGATTAACTACCTCACTGCTATTAACTATTCCTAAAAGATGGTGTAGTAGTATTTACTTATATTTAACTAATTTAAAACTTAAATGAATTAGTGTCCTTCATCCACCACTTCTTCTATACTGTCTTCTACTACTCACATGTCATCAGACAAATTAGCTTCTTATTCTTCTGCCAGGAGCCTATGGTCAATGGTTATTTTTTTTTTATTTATTGCGATTTTATATAGCGCGAACATTACCCGAAGGTGTCAGGGTGCTTTACATAAGAACCAGTTGCGATACATAAGGACTTAGGATTACATGCGTTACATGAACGATACAAACAGAAAAAATTGCTAATGTACAAGTTGTAAAGTCACACAAGGGAGAGATACAGAAAAAATTGCAAATGTACAAGTAGTAAAGTCACTCATGGAAGAGTGGATAAATGGATAAACTCTAAGAGTCACATAGGAATGGTAGAGAGTACAAAGGTCTACTGCATATAATTATACATAATCTGTTGGAGGAATAGGCACCGTACCCAAACTGCCTGTGGTCGTACTGCTAATACCATCCACTCACTCTAATCATAAAGCGTGGCTGCTTTAGCAAATAAATGTTTAAAGGGCTCAGATTCCTAACACATGGTATAAGGAGCTCCATGGAAGAAAGCATTGGCATCTGGAAAATGCAACTGTGTGTGTCATGTGCACTAAATCTGCTGAAAATATAAATTCCCAGTTTTAGCATGTATTGTCTTATACAAATCAATTAGTTACATAAGACTACATTCTGGCTAAATTAATCGCTACAACATCAACAACAAATACCAATTGGTAAAACTGCAGACATAAAGTACTTGTTCCGGAGCGTGACATTTTTGACTGCCACAAAAAAATATTAGGATAAAGCAGTTTAGCAAACAAAAACAAAAGATCCCAAAAACAAAGACGTAAATGCTCCAAATTCCCAATACATCCTCCCTGTACAGGGTCCTAGTGACCGCCTCCACATTTCTTTCCGACAGACACGTCGAAGTTTAGGTCCCCCATCTTCTTTAAAAAACACAAACATTAAATGCCAAACAATGGTGCAGGGTAACCCGACAGTCACACACTCTTACCCTTCACAATGTCAACCATTATCTTTGCTTGTTCCCTAATTTTGAAATTCCAAAAGATCACCTCTGCTTCCAATTGGCCATGGCCCAATCCAGTCTTATATAAACAAGACTAATGTAACACCATCCACAGTGGTGTGCAACTCAAATATCCTTGCCAGCCCCAGATAAATATATTCTATATTCCAGACAACAGCCATCTCCTCTTTTTGTAACCAGGATGGGCATTACTTAAGTCACAATAGGCTTGCAGACATTGCTCACACTGAAAGTTTGACTGTGGTGTATCAACCCTCTCCATCAAGGCTCAAATGCAGTGTCTAGATTAAAGTCCTCCAATTTCCCTGCACCAATTTACTGGAACATCCCCCAACATGAAAGAGATGAGAGCTTGAAAGCCAGAGGGTATTGGTCACCAATTTTAAACCTGAGTTTGATAGATGTTTAAAGGGATATGTAAATACAGTTCTTTAAAATGCTCCATAGAACATGGGAGGAGAAAGGCAATCGTCAAGCATCATTATTACAGCTATCTCTAAACTGTATTTGTTGCAAAATCTGAACTGAACATGCATCTAATGTGGATAACTAAGTTCTTGGTAGGGGAGCGATGGAGCTGTAACGGCCTGTTTGTTTTTTATTCTTTGACATAAGGAATAATGATTGACACACTTTTAGGAAAGGGTTCAGAATTTCCTCATCTGGGCTGAATAGGTTGTCTTTTCTGATGATAAAGGCATAAATTTAATATTACATGTTGAGCGGCATAAATGTTGTTCTTTTTAAATAGTTGAGGGTGGCAGAGTCTAGGGGTTGCTTATGCTGGCTGGCGATGGGGTGCAACTTTTGGTTCCACTACCTGTTTAGTAGTCACATGAATATCTTTTTTTAAGTTTTAATCTGGGAAAAACTGTTTGAGATGTGATCACAAGTAATTCACTTAGTTAGAATTGTAATCGTGCAGCAAGGGAGCAATTAGAAATTGAAATGTAAGAGGAGTTGCTTGGGTTCATTTCGAGGGACTTTCATTTTGGATTCTAAATATATTTGCATCTCTACTGAGCATGTTTTATAAAATATTTTGTGATTTTCAATGTGCCCAGCTGTAATCTGTGCATGTTTAGCGTTTTCATTTTCTATTTGCCACTTCCGCATATACTTTCTATGGGCTGCTTTAAGGATTTTAACCTTTTTCCGAGTTTTGTGCAGTGTTGTGTTCTGGTCTAAGGGTTTGTTAGGAGAGCATTTGGGTGCTGACTAATGTTTAGGCGCACTTGCATACATCAGTGTGCATGTGGAGGACACAGCAGCACAATTCTGCTGCATAGAACAAGTATATTAAGAAAATTAAATCGAACTGAATCCTTGTGCAGCTTGATCTCAGTGACAAAAAACAAAACAACAAAAGATAAAATTAAAAATGGCCTCGATGTATGGTCATTGGGGTGGTGCATGAGCGACGCTTACTGCAAAATACTACAGTGTGACAAGTTAAGATGTAACACAGGGCTTTCTTTTTTGACTGACTCTATTAACTACAAAAACCAATATCCATAAATCAATGTTTTTATTGGTCAGCCACAGATGTAAATATAACCAAAAGTCCCACTGTTTTACAGACACAAAGAACTATGCTTAGGAGGTACTTACTTCATGCGCCTTTCCATAGAGAGAGAGCAGATGTTCCTCCACCGTCTGTCAAGGCTCCTGGTTGTCTGGTGTATTGAGTCGCACTCTGTCTCATTAGCACATGCGTCGGAATCCCGTAAAAGTACCTCACATATACTTAACACTGAAGCAACTCCTGCACTGTGTTGCTCAATGTCCTGCTGCAAATCCTGCAGAGAAATGGGTATAGCAATGCATGCATCAGCAAAAGAAATTGTGCTTGTGATTGAGAATATTAGGTAAGCATGCAACATGTTAATAAAAGTGATAGGGATATATTTTAAAGTAGCTCTACGTTGCATCAGTCTAATTCAACAGAAGATGGGAGAGGTGCTGTAACTGGTGAATGAAAAAATGTGTACACTTTTCATCACGGTCAACGTACCCTTTGATAAGTATTGCATCCTTGTGACCAATTAACTAGTCTGCCTCTAGAGTTTTCCTCACCCTTAAATCCGCTCTAATCTTTTCCTAAAAAAGTCTTGTTTTGTTTACTTGTATGGTTACTTTTATTTTTTGCATTATTCCATCAATGGTAATGTTCTAGTTTTGTGCCTGATCAAATTCTGAATTATCTACTAGGTCTATATACTTCACACCGGAGAAGGGCAAGACTGTGATGACCCACTGCAGTTCACTTAGTTGCTATTGCATGGTTGCATCACAGAACTTTATCAAATTAAATCCAAAATATGCCTTTTAAACAGTAACCAAGGTGGTTATTCATTTCTTGTTAACGAATATTTGATGTGGATCTACAAATGTGATGGTATGCAAGAGAACAGATGCACATATATTGTAAAAGGGCCATACACCATGTTTCTATGAACTGTGTGCTGAAAACACGCACAGGTGGGTGCTTGTGCAATGTACCTATTCAGTCACTAGGAAATCCCCTCCCTTAAGCTTCACTTTGTGTGTTATATAATGTATTGCTGCATAAACCAGAACCTGATGAGACGTCTGCTTTCACCTCAATTACATTGTGTATATTAATTTGAAATAACAGTAACATTCTACATCATAACATTGGAATTATTGTTTTTCACAAATCATTGACATAAATGAATTGCTATTAACATGATGCAACATTGGTGATTACAATTTGAGATTTACATTTATTTGCATATCTCTTAGAATGGCATTCCAAGGCACTGGCTAACACTATTTATAATGCTCTATGACTGGTCTCAGACTATATAACAAATAGATATACAAACATGATAGCAGGATTCATGATTATTTGCAATCAAATTATAATGCAGAAAAAAATGCTACTTGAAGAAACGTTTTGCTAAACTTTTGTGCAACTTTTAATACCATTTCTCTGAAGTATTGTTTAGCACAACGTGGTTGATGCATGCCAATACTTAAAAAGAATAATAAGGTAGAGTCAATGTAATACCATTATAGACACCATTATGTACATCATAAAAATGTAATTAGGGGTTCTAAGTAACAAAACTACACCCAGAGGTATATGTCCTTGCACTTGTGCAGATTTACAACTTTCAGCTTTTCGCAAGTGATTAAAGAGATAGCCTTGGAGTCAGTACACCTAGCAAACATTTATAAATTCCATCTCATGCAAAAATCTGCTGAAAGACTGCAAATTCACTTTGGTTCTTATAACCTTACTTTCTACCCTGGAGAAAATGTACTCTGCCCTTGTCAATCTTTTCCAGAGCGGGAAGAGATTGGAGAAGAGTTGGTGAATACCCTTAAATGTGTTAAACAGGAACACGGCCGTCGGATCCGGACGCTGTACACGCCGCAGCTTCGCGTGATATAGGTAAGCCACTTGGAATTTGCGGAGATATGCACCGACTCTGAACGTAAGGAATGAAACAGCATGGGACTATTCAGGAGCGTAACTCCCCCATTATTTTGGTGTTGTTTCAGCTTGAAGCGCGGTTTACACAGATAGCTCCCACGACTTCCAAGTATTCCATATACCAAAAGGTAAGAGCGTACGTATATCATCCTGATTTGGGATGTTTTAAGTCATATATTGCAATAGAACTTTGTATTGATATTACCCATGATTCCCACAGAGCATTACCGGACTCGTCGTGGGCCATCTAGAAAGAAACCCCTAAATACTTGAGAGCGTCACTCTGATTTGTATTGGCGTCTTTGAAGAAGTAAGTGCACAGAATGGCTACTTACTATGGTTTTTTGCAAAGAGTGCCTCATATTAACAGACTATTTGTGGTGAGGGGAGAAGTGTGTTGGTACCGTACACGCATGATCTCAAGAGGAAATAGCAGTTTTGTGACAGGCTAAGGTGCATTGTCCTTTCTGGTGTTTAGCTGGTGTTTTTGCACTTACAAGAACAGGCGACTAGATAGAATATGTCTTCCATATCACTGCATTCTGAAACTAGGAAGTGCAGAGATATGTTTTGTAATTGAGACTATTAATTTGATTGCAGAATTGTCCACACATTGGATACTAGATCGCAGTATCCACGGTCAAGGGCCCGGCTGGGTTGGAAGTATCACCAGCTGAGCGGTGAGCTTTCTTTTATATATTTTTTGTTTCACATTCTCACAACAGTATTGTTTTTGTCCGTATATTTGACTTAAGACAATTAGTAATGAGGTTTTTCCGTTATCATGTTTTATTATTCTGTCGTGTGGATATATAGACCTTCTGACTGGATCTCAGCCAATTAGGTATGTGACGGATATGTTTTTAGGGACGGAGTCTTTGGACTACTCACATATTCACTATAGCATGCTGTATGACTGAATCGTACACTAATAGTCCACTTCTATCACAGAGATTCTGCCTCTTTCATGTGAATTGTTCTGTCACACCCAAGGATGACTTCACTAAATCACTATTGAACTGCACGGTTAGAAATAATAGTGATAATACTTCACACTTACGACACGAATGTGTTGGGGTGGCACTCAAGATACACAGATACATTTGTGTACATTGGTAGCAGCAACCACTGAGCATGCAAGATCATGTAACCAGGTCTTACGGTGAAATGTAATTGTGCGAGATACATGCTCCATTGTCAACTTTTGTTCATTGCAGCCCTGAGGAATCGCGAATGCGATGAAACACGTGTCGGCTGGCTGTTCGCAACATTAAAGACTCCAAGATCTACGCATTGAGAGTTCTTTGTTTTGATAATTCTGTCACTTATGTTATTTGCTTGGTTTTACTCGTGTTACTTAACACTGTACACACTGTTTAGAGTGCAACGACAATCAATTTTACCCTTAAATGTGTTAGTTTGTGGGCGTGCAGAGTGTCACAGCCTATTTCAAACCTGTAGCTAATACATCCTGGCTACTTCCATGCCCCCTGTATGGAGATTTACAGAAAGGTGGCAAAATCATAACTTTGCTAAAATCCAAACCCAGGTATAATACACAACCTGGCACAATACAAAATCTGGCATAATCAGACAAGCTATTAACAGAGCTCTGATAAAATGAGCACACTGCTATAATTTGTCACCTCACTCCATGGCCACAAAAAGATACGCAGATTTTTTATACAGGACAAATAGATTTACGAAGCATCCTTTCTCTTGGATGAGTAAATATTTTATGAAATTCCATACCCCTGGATGGCATTCAAATATACTAGGAGTTCAACCTTCCATGTGATGTACATGGTAAGGTGGTTTACTGTCACTCACTAGGACACCCAGAGTGTCCTCCCATTGAGTTCCATTAGCACAGGCTGATGCACACACTACTGAAAAGGTCCACTACCTACGTCAAACAAACTAATGCTATTTTGGCTGCAGTCCTTCACCGTTCTGGAGAGTCTTGGCAAAACAATAAAATAAATGACAACATCAAAAGGTCTGTGTCTTTATGTGGGAGCACAAGATGAATGCAACTGTGAGAAGGTGGAGCGGTCTTCTCGTCCAAGAGCAATGTACTCTTCATCATCAGCGTGTCTAATGCAGAATCAAAATGCAATTCTTATGATGTCCTTCATTAAAAGCACAAATGTTTTTACTTGTGCATTTTGCTGAGAAAGCAAGAGCTATTTCAATCTTTTCACTAGCCCCCGATTCCTTCACAATTACCGTGTCACTGGGACCATGAGGCAAATGCTGTACTGTTATCTCACTAGCTTACTTCTGGGATATTGCTCGGCTAGCTCAAAACGCCTCAGCTGTTCTTATAGATTTTCCAGTACCACTGGACATCGAGGTATGTAGTTCTCACACTAAAAGCCAATTTCTTCCATTCCTTTTGCCTTCCAATTGTACAGAAAATGCACTAATCAAAATGTACAGTGCCTGGTCTGTAATGCAAACGATAATATTATGCACACAGAGTCACTAGCAATCAGTGATGTTTATCACACCGGCCATAGGGTTTTCCCACTCACCATTCTTCCACCCAACAGAAGCCCTGCCCCCTCCAGGACCTACTTAATGCGCGACCGCATTAGAAGGCACCTGGGCACCCACCTTGCCTGTTACCTCCAGATCCTGCTTCTTCCAGCCTTATCGCGTGACAAAAGCCTCTGCCTGGGTTTTCACGCCAAGGTTTTTCGATCACCATTCTTTCCGCCAACAGAAGCCCTAGCTCCCACTGACCGAAGCCCTGCCCACCTCAGGACCTACTTAATGCAGGCCCAGTGCAACCGCACTACTGGCGTGCCAAAGGCAAGCCTGTCTGTGCTCATCCACGACTTGACCGCGTCCAGTGCCACCATCCGTGCCAAAGGCAAGCCTGTCTGTGCTCATCCACGACTTGACCGCGCCCAGTGCTACAATCCCTGGGCCTCCTGCAGATACACCATCGGTGAGCTCTACACCCTCGACCCAGCAACAAGCACTGCCATCCATGCTCCACGATAGGACCTTTCACCTGCACCCACTGCCAGTTCACCTGCTACAGTACGCACACCAGCCCACCACCAGCCCCACCCCCAACACACCACAGACACCACCTGAACAAAAATGAAGCCAGAATCAGCCACATACTCACCGCCTTATTCAACACCTGAATTGCCACAGCCATCTTCACCGGGGAATGCCTTACTATAGAAACCATTGGCAGACTCCAGTAAACTCAAGAACTACTGGCCAATCTCACTGCCCCGGGCCATAGTATTAGAAAAAGCCATCAGCCAACAACTCTCCTCACATCTGGAACGGAACCTCCTAATCAACTCCTCCCAATCCGGATTCTGCAACACCACAGCACCGAGACACCATATAGAACACCACAGTCAGACTTGTCCTGGATCTCCCTGGATGAACCCACATCGCCCCCTACCTCAGGGAACTCCACTGGCTACCTGTACAGAAAATATGCACCAGACCCATGCATACAAGGCCCTATACAATTGAGGTACCGCCTACTTGAACCACCACCTGAACTTTCATCAACTCACCAGATATCATTTACTCTGCATCCCTTTCTCTAACCCTCACATCCCGCGTGCAGGGATGGCTTTAGCTCTGGTGGCGCCCTGTGCGACAATGTTAGTTGGCGCCCCCCAATGACCACCCCCACCACGGATTCTCTCACTTGCACCCTTTAACAGTGACCAAGTCTCTATAACCACTCTCGTTAAGATGCATTGAATTAGTTATATAGCGCCACTCATACCAGTGAAGGATGTCAGAGCACTTTGCATCACACACACAGTACACAAAGACAATCAAACATATGTGTGTAAATCAGCTTATAAGATATGTTACATAAGCCAAAGGACTAAAAGTGTAGGAGTCACATGTCATCCATACTTGTAGGTAGTATAGTTTAGGAGCGCTTGGTGTGGAGAAGCACAAACTCAGCAAGGAAAAAGAAACAGCATAGTTGGGAGTTTTCTTTAATAATAAGAATCAATATATACGCAAATTAACCCTTTTTGCAAAATTAATCTATGCTCTAATGTATACTTTGCAGTGTGTATGCAGCTCTATGATGAAAGTTAATACCTCAATGTTCTATATTAGGATTTTAAATTTTAAATGGCAAGTAACAAAAGGTTGTATCTTTTAAAAGCAATAACCTGCTGATCTATTTACATTATATGCACTCTCGAATCTACATTGTACACGTTCTTTATAGCAGGCATATTAACCCTCTGCACTACCTTAACATAAGTCAAAACATCAAATATACAAAACTTCAATCTCTCTCCCAGAAGAACATTAATCAAAGGCGTTAACTTGACATTTTTGTGAGGCCTGGTAATTGCTGGAGGAAAGGAAAGAGGCAGCAGGTGCTTTAAAAACATAATAAACTTACAAACACGGCGCCCCCAGGAAGCCAGCACCCGGTGCGGTGGCACTGGTCGCACCGCCCTAGAGCCGGCCCTGCCTGCATGTAGCAGATGCGGAGGTCGCTCGTTCTCCTTCCTAACTCCAAAGTCAAGGAACGAGCTACCCTTTCATCTACAGACCTCCCCTTCTCTTTCAGAGTTTCGAAAGTTACTGAAAGCATGGCTATTCGGCTAATGAACTGGACTCTGCCAGTACCTGGATACCCTCATGGGTGACAAGAAGCACTCTACAAATCTAATGATTGATTGATATGCTGCTGTCTATTATTATATGGTCAATGACATGTGCAGTCATAGTAAAGTATCACACTTGCTAATATTCAGTTATTCTTTACTGTGAATTCAACAAATCAGAAACTTTTCACAGTTTATTGTAAACAGCAATTTAGCATGACTTATGTTCACAAGGGTAAGTTTGTGTCTGCCTTGCAGTTGGTTCAACTGCATGTTGAAGTCTGACGCCAGAAAGCAGTTTCTAAAGCATTATGTTGGAGTTGCTTTTGTCGGCCCCTCCATTTTATAACAAATGTAATTGTTGGTTTAATTCTGGAACCATCCATAGTGAATGTTACTACAATGAGTGTAAACAAAAGGATTACAGAAACCAAAGACACAGAGGTGCTGCTTTGGATACTCCTACCCACTCCCCATGTATCCCCAAACCATGATCTTCCAGTATATGTTTCCCAGTCCGAAATCCAGTTAGTCCAGTGTTGGGACACCATACGGTTGTCCCTATTATGTGTGTATCCTCACAGAGAGACTCAACCCAATCTATCCTAGGAGTAATCATGATACTTTGATATTCCACCCAAGATCTCCATATTTTAATGTATTTCCTGGGGCATTCCAGACCTTCATATACTGCCCTCTCAATACACAAACAACAATCCATTCCCGATTTCTGCTTCCCAACCGAGGAAGTGTCTTTGTTTTTCCAAACAATGGGTAATGTCTTGTTTCATCACTGTGAGTCCCAGCCAAAGTAGTGTTAATTGTTGACTGTCCCAGTCAATGATTGTATTGATGTGTAGGAGGACAAGCTTGGGGTCATACCCGATGTGCCACCCAGAACCCTCTGTAATCAATTCCCTAATCTTGCTGAAAACAGCTCTGCTTTTGTCTCATAGAAAACAACAACTGATGATGTTCTCAAACGCACACATGACCCATCAGCAACCAGCTTCTTCTCTTTGCAGACTCAAGAAAGAAAAGCCAAAGATTCAAGGCCCTTTTCTTGGCTCACTGGCAGTTTATACTCTCAATAGTTGCTGGAGGGACTTTCTTTTTTCCTGTTTCTGTCAAAATGATCATTCAGAATCTACCCTCAGCGTATAACCTGTTTCCACGCTACAAGAGTAGCACACACTCACCAAAACATTTTACCACTGGTTGTTACCGCAGTAACCTCACTAAGATTTGCATATACACCATATGGGATTACATCAACGACAAATTGTCAAAACTGAAAGCCCCACAAAAACAAATGTAGCGAGCTGATAAGGGGTTTGAGAAAGCCACGAGTCTGAGAGTAAAGGAGAAAGAATACAAAGAAGCATAGCATAATATTCACAATTAAACATCTCTACACTTTGACTTATTTGTAAAAGAGAACTAAGTACACATGCCTGAACCAAATGATCTGAGCTGCTGAAAGTAAATATATATTTCCGGCTTGAAAGCCTTCTAAAAAAACGCATATTGTTTTAAAACCTATGACTGAAAGTTTACCAAATAGTGAGAAAACTGGAAGACGGAGCGAGTGAGGTTATGTATGAAAAATTGCTAACAAAAGTGAATACATTCACCAGTAGGTTAGAAAGTTCTAAAAGAGTCATTGTTAATAATATTTTAGTTCTCTGTCGCCTCAAAATAGGAGGAATAACAACCCAACAGTACACACTATCTTCTTGGATCAAGACTTTTTTTTACAGTGGCGGTCCTTGGAATTTGGAAACACCTTACACATTAGTCCAGAATGAAAATGAGTTTCTGTAGGGTAAAAATATCTACAGAAAAGGGTTTCTGGAAAATCAGACTTTTGATTCAAAGTAGGTCCTCAGAAAGACTAGATATTCGAACCTGCCAGTCTTTCTTTGAATTTCTGTCATAACAGTAGATGCACAAATAAATTCACTATATTTCCCTTTACAATAATAAACGATTATTCACATTTAATTTTAAAATATTATATCCATGCATTGCTCCTATGCCACACACACACACACCAGTGCATTACAAAATGGTGAAATACAAGTAAAATCAGCTAATGGCTAAAGTGTACTACTTAGACCAAACATATCTGGTGCAAAGCAAGAACTTGCACAGTACAATTTCAGGGTCTGCTGAAGAGAGATACAGATCTTTTCTCAGGACGGTGCAGAGGCCACAGGACCACGTAACTTGGAGAGGAAACTATTTGACACACGGCAAGTAGATACGGATTGTTCAAACTCACACCTTCCGTTAAAAGGGATAAAACAGTGAGGAAGAAACACATGTATTTGAACTCTACGATTACTGTGCCTTGGCCCCCAACATACGACACAAACATTTGCCAGACTCTGCCTCGGCCCTCTAATATCCCTCATTTTCCCTAGGGATAATAATCAGTCTACCCCATACCTCACTTAGCATTTTACCAATATACTCATATTGCGATCATCATCAACCTTCCTATTTCAATGTTTTGTTTTACCTGTTGCTCAGCAAGTTTTCGCCTGATTTCCTGGTCATCACAGATATCATAAACAACTGGTTTAGAAAGTTCACACTCAATTCTAGCCAGCCAGGTTCGAAGGTTACTCATGTTTTTGTCCAGGTTCTGTATGATGATAAAGGTTTCCTTGAGTTTCTTCACCCTAGATACATTTAAAAAGACAATTTGTGAATAAATAATGAAGCCTTTCATTTACTGTTTGAACACAGAGAGAAACAGATACAAAAAGCATGATACACAGTGAGTCCAATGATGCAGCTTTACAATGGGAGCAACACACTCCCACAAAATCAGTGTCAGTTCTCGACTACAATTAAAACCAATAAAAACCATCAAAGACCGGTTAGATGGGTAAGAAGAGAACCAGTAGATTGCAGAGCCTATCATACCAAGGTTCTTTGGAATGCCAAGTATTTTAGGATGGTAACTGGCGTTAAAAGCTACACAAAGATCTAGGCGAATCAGGGAGAATGAGAGGTGGCAGAAGTGGGAAGAGGGGATAAAGTAAAATAGGTACATCCACACTTTTTCGGGGAAGCATAAGATACCAAAACACTGAAAACAAAGGTTCCTGTTCTACGGAAATAGGAACTATTTGCATGTAAAATAATCACCAACTGTTAAGTGAGGGCGAGAAGGATGAAACAAAAGGGAAACATATTAGATACTTGTATGGATTAAAGTACTTTATGGCTGGAAAATCAGGACCACACTGAACCTGTTTCGATTTCCGGGCTTCACCTGTGGTGCTCAATCAGTAAACTTGACAATCCGTGTATCTGCAGGAGGTGAACCATGCTTGGTTCATGGCAGGTGACAAAAGAGGTAAGGGTTATGCCTAAATGCACCCCGCCCATGCTGGACAGTGACTAATGCCTCCTTATACCAGTCTTTGCGGGGAAAGAGGCATCTTGGAACATGACTGAAGTACATTGGCAAGTTTCTATTTCCCTTTACTCCTGATAGGAGGCAGCCTACTACCATTTCCTAGGAAAATCCAGAGTTCCATAATATGGGTCCATACCTCCGTCCAGATCTGTGTGTGACTTGTCAAATGTGGGTGGATGCCTGGAAACTTGCGTTCATAGAGAAAAGGGTCTTATGGTTGAGACGGTGAATGCATGCACCAAACTGCTGTTCCCACTCAGCTTGTCACTGTCCTTCCTTTGGATATAACTTGCATGGTGCTGCCCTTGGGGTTCTATCAGTGAAACCCTGTAGATGTTTGGTGGGTGAGGGAATATACTTACGCTTCTCTGAAAGTTAGTTTCTGCTCCCCACAGTACCCAACAGCAGTAAAAAGGGGGTAAAAAGTGGGAGGACAACTGCAACAAAAGCGCACTTTCCTACAACCACCCTCAGTCTAGGTGAAGAAAGTGGCAGGGTAACAGCAGTACCATCTAACATCCTTCCTCCAACCGCAATTAAACAGGCTCTACAGTGTGTGGTGCACCCTGTGGAGATATCTGTACTGTCACCACCTATGCTTTCGGTTAAAGCACTCACTGGTTTGAGTACCACAGTGGAGCCATTCAGCACAAGTGAGTGAATGCCCTAGATTTGCCTCCCATCTACCCCTCACTCTCAGACCACACCCAACATTCTCCCAATTGTGCATGTGTGTACATGTTGAAACAAGTACTCAAAGTGTTGAACTGGGCGAGATACCAGCTGTAAGATTGGTGGAAACAATTGGAGTTCTGTTGGACAGGTATGTGGACTGTCTTACAACCTGTATGCAGAAATCCCAGAAGAAATTCAGGTGCGTACTGCCTGTATTGTCCGAAAAATGACAACCGGGAAAATATTGCCCATTGCGTAAATTCCCAGCCATTGTAACTACGCCTGTGCCTTTGGCTCCAATCAGGTTACGGAAAAGGTCTACCCAAAAGCAGTATGCAGGGAGTATGTTGTTAGCTCGTTCGCTCAGTTTGTACCAGACCCAATGGGTGCAATGTACCGGGTTAACATCAGTAACTGGTCTACTGCTGGAATGGCATAATATCCCTGAAAGGTTATAAGGCGAAGCAATTTCTGCTTCCACCGCCATAAGGCACAGGGTCAGACTGATTTGCATATGGCCATGTCTGAACTGGGGTGGCAGAGTGGGCTAAAGAACGGTGATGGATCAAACCCAGATCTTTTGACTGGGTGTGAGTGTTTGATTGGTTCAGATGCTCCGTCCATCACCACCCCCTTCTGTACCGCTTTGGCCGCCATAAGTGTGGCAGGATATGCTCAGACGTGAGTCCCTTGCTCACTTTGCCACTGGATTCAAGCAAGCCGGGCTGAAGACGGCTGTAATGCCAGAAACCGATCCTCGGAAGCTTGTTTCCGGTCCAGGGTAGGCATGGCTTGGCAGTTCGGGCTGGACTGTTCCCATGAGGCACAGGGTCAGACTGATTTGCATATGGCCCTGTCTGAACTGGGGTGGCAGAGTGGGCTAAAGAACGGTGATGGATCAAACCCAGATCTTTTGACTGGGTGTGGGTGTTTGATTTGTTCAGATGCTCCGTCCATCACCACCCCCTTTTGTACCGCTTTGGCCGCCATAAGTGTGGCAGGGTATGCTCAGACGTGAGTCCCTCGCTCACTTTGTCACTGGATTCAAGCAAGCCGGGCTGAAGACGGCTGTAATGCCAGAAACCGGTCCTCGGAAGCTTGTTTCCGGTCCAGGGAAGGCATGGCTTGGCAGGTCGGGCTGGACTGTTCCCATGAGGCACAGGGTCAACTGATTTGCATATGGCCATGTCTGAACTGGGGTGGCAGAGTGGGCTAAAGAACGGTGATGGATCAAACCCAGATCTTTTGACTGGGTGTTAGTGTTTGATTGGTTCAGATGCTCCGTCCATCACCACCCCCTTTTGTACCGCTTTGGCCGCCATAAGTGTGGCAGGGTATGCTCAGACGTGAGTATCTTGCTCACTTTACCACTGGATTCAAGCAAGCCGGGCTGAAGACGGCTGTAATGCCAGAAACCGGTCCTCAGAAGCTTGTTTCCGGTCCAGGGAAGGCATGGCTTGGCAGTTCGGGCTGGACTGTTCCCATGAGGCACAGGGTCAGACTGATTTGCATATGCCATGTCTGAACTGGGGTGGCAGAGTGGGCTAAAGAACGGTGATGGATCAAACCCAGATCTTTTGACTGGGTGTGAGTGTTTGATTGGCTCAGATGCTCCGTCCATCACCACCCCCTTTTGTACCACCCCCTTTTTCACCACCCCCTCTTGTACCGCCAGATACGGCATGAAAGGGTGGAAGATGACAACAGTAAGGGGCAAACTGCGCATGGACAGGGTAAATGGTATAACCCAAAATCTGGTGCAGTGATGACTCCTATTGGGTCCCTCCATTGAATGCTACAATATGAATGAAAGATTACCTTGATACCTTGTTGGTTTTTTTTTTAACCAAAAGCAGAGGTCGTCAACAATCGGAGATGGCAAACTACCTTCCAAATTGATGCATGTTTGTCAGCAGCAGGTTGCATTCTCAGAACACAAAAGCATGCAAGCGCATCTTCATTTAAATTTTGGATTCAAATTTTGATGTATGCTCTGAAGTCTCTAACCTTGATTAGGAACGCAAAGGCCAGACCGCTGTGAATCACTGCACCAACAGGCATTGGAGAAAGAACCCAGCATCTCCTGACCGCGCTAACCTGTGCCATAATATACACTCACAGTGATGCGCTCTTTCTGCATTAATGCTAAACAATTAGGTGCAGGGTTGCAACCAGGCACTGTGGATATTGTTCCATTTGGACTGTGTTCACCGCATACGCAGCGCCCAGACACCATGGCAGAATTGTGCAAATATCTCCATTGTGAGCGTGCAATGACGATGGCTGCACATCCCAGTGAGCAGATGCATTTACTGTTTTGTTCCTTGCATTGACAGACAAAGGCTGAAATGCTGCACACGGCGCTATTTGCTGCATCTGTGTCTGCCATGCACAAGCCACATGAAAGAAAGACTACCGTCCATGCCCTTGACTCTACGCTGCACAAGAAAGGGAGGTGGTGCCTTTCATATAAGATGCTTCTGAGCATGTATCAATCAAAACGAGCTACGCAGCCTCCCTAATTACGACTACGTGCATCAGGGGCTCAGAAAGCCATCCGTGCAGCTCTAAGCTATACTATAACCCAAGGTGTACCTGCAGCACACACACACACACAGCTGTTTCCCGGGCCCTCCACCACACACGCGCATATGCCTCTCAATAATACTGCTCGTCCCCCAAACCTGACCCGTGACCTCGCCAAAGAATCCCCCTTTGTAAATAAACATGGCAGACCAAATCTGCCCTTACCGCTCGTGAGGTAAAATCATTCCAAAGGGGGTGAAGCCAGGCCGGCGAGGAGAGCAGCGTCTGCCCACTCCCGCTCGTGGAGGAAGACAGACAGCCCGCCCTCCCCCCGGAGAGCCCGGCTTGCTCGACTGCTGCCTTAGAGCCCCTCGCCGGGGAGCCGCGGTGAGCGCTGACGCAGGCATGGCAGAAGAACCATTGTCACGGAGCAGGCAGACCACTCCTTTCTGAACGGCGGAGCGTGCCTTCGAGGATTTCAGCGCTGATTAAATAAATGCCCCAGAACACTTGAAATCAGATCCGCATTAGCAGAAAATTATCTGTGTGGCGAAGAATTCATTTATGTTTATTAAAAGTCTTTTCACTACAACGGATCGACGAGTTATTAAAGGCTTCGGAATTTAGCTAATATTATAACGGAGGCTCTAAAGTAAAAAAATATTTGACCAGGATCACACACTATTTGGTCAAGTGAAGAATCCGGATTTGGAACTCAGGTCTCTTTATTGCAGAGAGTAAACATTAGAGCTACTGGACAACACATCCCCAGTTCACATCTCAATAATGAAATTAGAGAAACTGTGAATCCATAAGAAATAAATATATGTACCTAAATCAAAAAAATGCTAAATGTTTACGACTTACAATGTGCATTGTAATTCAAAATTGCACTTGCAAACACTAGTGAGCGGTCCCGAGCAAGGAAGTAAAGTAGATATTTCACCCTTCTGTAAAATAGCAATAACATGCAAACACATTTCGTAAAAAGTAAGCTGTTAAGATTTGACAGCTTACTCTTTGCATGTGGATTCGGCTGGCATCGGAAGGACCCTCCGACCAATAAGTGCTCGCCCAGATGTTCCATTCACAAGGAAACTTTCTGTGGCATTTTTGGCACGCGGCCAGCGATCACAAAGCGGGCACAAAGCAAAAGCGTCTGCTGAGCCGGAGGCCCACTGTCCCCAGCAGTCCTGCATCTCAGCATCCCCCGCTGTGCACAGTGAGGCGCAATGCCCAGTTCACCCGTCACTGACCTCAATAAGGGGGACGCGTGCCTGAATGTGATCAGTGCCTTCATTCACCAGGGGCAGGCTTCTTGCAGCACAGTGCCAAGCAACGCACGGCGAGCGGCCTCTTTGTCAATCAGATCCCCTTTGAGTCATCACTTGCCTACAACCAATGAGAGCACTATTGGGATGGGTAACTGCAGCACATTTCAACGTGCAGCCCTGTAACCTCCCAGCCTCCTCTATGATCCATCCGAGTGCGGATGTGTCTTTGAGGTATCACTTTAGCAAGAAACTTAGACAACTCAATTTACCACGAGCAGTAAAAAAAACGCCCCCTGACCTCGGTATACTTTGTAATACTTTAGAGCACCTGCTACACTGTTAAAATATGTCTCCATTGAGTTCATTATGCAAAGGAGAGGAATTTTATTTGTATCCTACCACTGACGTCTTCAGACATCCCAAGTCTTGCTGAACAAGGGTCGGGATTTCCTGATTGGTTACTCTCTCTGATGCGAGTTTTTATTTTCTTTAAGTGATACTTACTGCACACACTACAAACAAAATGCCCCCTCGGGCTTCTTGGAGTACAATAGGGATGGAGTAATGAAGAACTCAGCGCTGTGAACTAGTGCAGACTGCCAAGAAGGCTTGGAGAGGGGCAAAGGATCTTGACTCGGCCTTTTGGTTTGTTTTGGGAAGGAATGGAAAGCAGTTATTGCAATCCAGTGCCAGGGATCTGCTGAAATGGGAGAAGGGATAGGTCTTCGCACTCTGGAAGAACCTTTCGGTGCAGCTTAGCTGTCCATAAGGCACAATATCATATACCTCACAGGCAAACATAGGCTAGGACCCACTGCAGATAGAAATATTGTCCTCAGAAGCCACAGAATAGTTCCAAGATAGTGGGCATCATGAAGGGGGGTTAAGTTAGAGTTGTAAAGGGCCAGATAAAAGCGGAGAGGTAAGAGCGAGAGACTATGGTACATATATAAGACCTTTGTTATTACAGGTCTAGTATTACCTATTATTATGATTATAGTGGTACCTATACTTCTACATATGAGGAATGAGAATGAAATTGCTAAATACTATTATAACAGGGTATAGTTTACATTTACGAATACCCAATTCTGATCGCATGCGAAAGCTGAAAGACAGACTAAAGCTAGATAACCTGACAGAAAGAGTTAGCTAGATAGAATCAGAAAGATGCGTGTTGGCCCTTTGTTTAAAGGCCTGTTGTATTCAACTATAGAGACATTGAACGATCTGCTTCTTAAACTATGATGCCAACTTGTGAATGAGCGCAATGTAAGCTGTTGGTATAAGCATCGCCAGAGTCAGCCACTGATACACAAGACTATACTGCAATATTTGTTACGGTTTTGCTGTAGAAGTTCACCCGGTCAGCAGAGTACTGGTGTATTTGAATCCAAAAAGAAACCAGCTAGGAATAATGGATAAGCAGGACTCTTCTGAAACTTTCAAAAGCACTACCCTATTGACATGTACAGGCAAGAAATGATATGCCACAAGAGTATAATCTAATGTTGTTGCTGCCACATCTTGAAAGGGGTTTTAAAGTGGTAAGCGCATCTTTTCGTTTACCTGAATTACCATAGAAAATAATATCATTAAAAAAATAACTTACAAATACTCTCACAGGAAACTGAAATGACTATTTTACTTCTTACAAATAATTTTACTGTCACCTTCCATTCGTAAGGAGCAAATTATTATCTCAGCAAGTTTGTAGTAATGCACGGAAGTCGCTAGGCTGGGGGTTTTTAGTGCGATTGTTTTTAACTTGGATCCCCGTGCTTGGGATACAAAGACATTTCAGTTAGGAGTCACGGCTGATAGATGTGTCTAACTGTGCTGCACTACTTTCCTCTCATGCCTGTAATAGAACATTTTCAATGTATATTTCTCAACGGTAGTCATAGTGTTCTGAATTTAATGTCTACAGTTAGGAACACTAGCCAAAGCAGAATCAATTGGTGGCTGATGGGATGGTAGGACACCTTAATGGTAATAGTTCAGAGTGGATGTCTATAAATGATTGCAGCCTTTAATCCTTTCTGATCATCCACACCTATGCAAATTATGTAAAAAATTAAATTAGGCTGACATATGTTTTGTATCCTATGAGAAGACGAACCATCGCCATTTGAAAAAATGAAATCAATCTCGGTATAGATTTTATTCAGTTCATCAAAATATGCAAAAAAAATTACAATGCACATTTGGAATACAATTTGCATTCTCTACTGTTCCACTTTTGAAACACAACTCTTCTCTTTTTATTTAAGCTCTCCAAGAAAGTGCATGTGTTTTCCAGCTATCTCTTGACTACTGCACTCCTTTCTCCAGCCACGCTCCCTCTCAGCGGTGTGCTTCTCCCTCAACCTCTTCCGTGTTATGCTTGCCCTTGTGTGCTTCCCGCTTGCGTTGCTTTCTCACCCATATGCTGAACCCCAACAGCTCCACGTTCCTCTCTCCAGTCCGTGTAATTCTATTTCCCCCCAAGCTCCTTGTTCCTCTCTCTCCCGGGCTACTGCCCGCCACCCATAATACTGCTTTCCCTACTCACGCCCGTCTTGTTTCTGCCCCTCCACCCTGTGTTTCTTCTTCCCCAGTGTTGCTTCACCCACTGCAGTGATTTCTTCTCTGACCATGCTCTCCATGTTGCTTTCCCCTATGCTTTCTGTGTTGCTTCCTCCCTACCAACACCTAAAAAAAAAAGAAAATGCGATTCTGCTGCTTTTAAAACATGTTTATTTGCCTTACCAATCGGATCTGCAATGAAAAAGAAAAAAAAGCCCCTGCAACCTTTTGTAGAGCCTTTTCTGTTTACCTTTTAGCCATTCTACACAGCATTGTGGATGCTGTGAAACATAGCTAGAAACCATTGCAACAGCCATTAGACCCCAAATTGGTCCCAAAGGCGTTATCTACTAGCTTTGCCAATGCTTGTTGTAATATGGGACTATATATGTGTAGTGAGGATGGATTTCAAAGACATTCTTCGGGGGATATTTAGTGAACACCTAGCCTCTCAAATTAGGAGTATGGTCAACAAGGAATGTAATAAAAGTATCGGAGGCTATATTAGCTTGGCATTGTGGTATATGTCTGAGTGCTTAATCAATGTAATGTCTGGATGATTATTTAATTAAAGGTGTGTTCTGATTACTTTAACAGTCAGATGCATCAACATTTATTAAGTGTTCTAACCCTACACCACGGGGGCCACCAAGGTATTGTGTGTGGTTAACTTTAAATATTCTGTCTCCATTTATGGCTATTGTCAATTTTCTTTTCATTTCAGCATCTGGCTTTTTTTTAATAATGCTTACTATAGAATATTTGCATTAAATAATTACTGTCATGAGTTAATCTTGAGCATATTGTTTACCATCATTTTATTTGGTATAGTACCAGAATATTAGGTTTTAAATATCATGCTACAAAAAACATGTAGCCATAATAAAGATTAAAAAAGTATTCTGAAGATAATTATATATGGGATACAGTACCCACACCATACTTTATAAGGATATTTCAAATCATCAAGGTATTCCATAACTTTCCAGAGGAACAAGGCCAACTGTTGAGTTCCTTCATAAAGTATGGGACTCCAAGGTGACTTGTGATATCTTTTTAGTGTGTGTCGGAGAATATTTTATTCCTTATTATACATGGTCATACCATCATCCTTCCTACAGACCGCATAAATCCTTCAAGTCTTGCTCTTTGATATGTATGAAAAAGTATGTTTGGCCACATAAAGAATAAAAAGCAGAATCTGTAGTGACATGAAGAATGAAAAGCAGAATTTGTAGTGCTCAAATAAATACACCAAAATTGGATTAGTAATTTGCAAAAAGATAACAACATTAGTTTAATGTAAATCAGATTAAAAACTACTTGAGCTCAGAATGTGCAGAAACATGCAGAGGGATTCTATCTTTCCTGTAATGACCAACTGTGTGCAAAATACAAACAAGTTGTTATTAATAACTACTATGTGGTTATCAATGTTTATTTTAGAAAAACAGATCAGAAAAAGGAAAATCCTGTTTTTGTTGTGTAAAGTGCAGTTGTAATTATGCTCAGTAACCCGTGCTTCCCTTTAGCTACTAACTCCTACAGCAGGTAAGAACTCGGCTGTAATAAGTTATCACAGTTGGGCAGCTACATTATTTGTATTATTATTGCAGGTGACTAGACATGTCACAACTCAAATGTAATAGAGAAATTAGATGTACTTTTATACAGAGTTTGCAGGCTCCCTTGTAATACATGTATATACAGGATTACTGTATTTAACTCCCCATCTATGTAACTCGCTAATATATATTTATGTATATATATATATATATATATATATATATATTGAACAAGGGCACAGCCGGTGCCCGAAATGCGTCTGACGAGGCTTTGCACCCTGCATGCACAAATAAATTTCAACACGTAAAATTACCTGAAGTCTGGCTGTGGCGTTATTTGGTGTCCCGTTTTCTTGTCCGCACGTCAAGTGCTTTACGTGACAGGCTGGAGTTCATATATATATATATATACACGTATATATATATATATCATCAAGATACACAGACGTGGAATAAAGATCAGAAAATCCAGACTTTCCTACAAATAATTACTTTCACGTTTGTTTGGTAATTGAAATTCTGGCCTCAATATTTTTGTAAAACAATGTGTGTGATCCATTTCAGACCTACACTTTTTTTTTTTATAAATTATTGGAAATTATACCAGAAGACTCATTCCCTTTTTAAAGCTGAATTTTGTGCTCAGCTTGCTATCAAAAGCTGAAATGCTTTGTAACTTTGTGAAGCCTCTTACAGTCTTTCAATGCGCCTCGTGAAACTGCTCAGAGCTTAGGTCTGAGGAGACCTCTTGCCCATTGCTGCCCTGTGTAGCTTCACTGTGGAGAGAAACTGCTCACACTTATCATTTAAATAACTGGTGTTGGGATGGACAATTCACTCGCACGGTGATGGACGTGAACTCCTGCCTCGAGAGCCCCAGCTGCAATGATGTTTAGATTCCCTGTGTTGCTCTTTGTTCTTATGGGTGAACACGGATCATGCATGTGCACCATGACATAGGCCTGTCTCACGGATTGCGGTCTTTTTGGACCAGCAGGGGCACCATGTGTGGAGTGAAGTCAGCGATCATGTATGCCAGGTGGGCTGCAGTTATGATTTCTGCTGTGCCGATCGGGCTGTAGCCTGTGTACAGAGTGACAACAGTGAACCCTAATGCTGGTGGAGGGTGACCAAGAAAAGGCAAGGAGCGTGGTCTGTTTGAAACCATTGTGACCCATGCAGTCCCAAGCCCTGACTGAGAACCAGCACCAGGGGTGTCACATTTTCCCCCCAACTCACTTGTGGGGAGGATCTCAGGAAACACACCAGCCTCGGTGGAGCATCGAGGACCCCGGCCGCTGCCTCCGCAGGGCCGTGTGTGAGGAACTGGTCGACACCAGACTGCTGCCCCTCGAGAGCTGCGTGTGAAGAACTCACCAAAGTCAGCCATTGCAGCTTCAGCGCCCGCAACGGGGATGAGCTATGACACTCAGGTCGAGCAGGTACTGCTAGTTAGGGTAAGACTTATTTATTGGCCAGACGACCCTGGGGGAATTTGCCTGCCATATTGCCCACAGAGATGGAACAATTTTTACTTTAATAAGAGTCACAGTGGGACTCCTGAGACTCGAACTACTAGTGGGGCTTGTCGACCAAGAGTGCCCTAACCCTGCTTCAATTTAGGAAAGGGCCGTAGACACACCTTCTTAAATAACCATATTATGACAACGTGATAGCCTTGTCCCCAACTGTCAGAACGCAGCTACCTCAAAAATCGCTCATTGTCTATATATTTGCATTTGCTCATGTACAATGCTTTTGACTATTTTTATTCTATACAATCACTACATGCATACATGTAGACTCATACCCACCTATGTACATATATGCACATAGATATTTACCGTAAAATACTGAGTGGTGGAGCACAACAGATTGTACTTATCTAGTGGAGGTACCTTTTTGTGAACTGTTAAACCATTATGATTTTCATTATCTTTCCCTTAGCTGCATCACTCTACAATAACAGTGTTTTTACATAATGGCTTAGAATTTGAGGCAGGGGACAGCAGAGTCTTTGAACAAAATAGTGACTGTCAAAATGTATAACATCTGTTTTTACCTGCAACTACGGGCTCAATTAAATATATTTTTTAAAGCATTGCCCTATATCAGTTAAAACATGATACCTCAACTAAAAGAGTGAAATTAAAATTAAAATAGCTCAAAATGTAGATGCTTTTTATATATATATAGGCGTCCTTCCCTTTCAGGCACTTGTCCCTAGCCTGGAACATAGATGCATTACTTGTGTCCTTCCATTGTTTTTTTAGGCTCTACGTGTTTCGGTGTTTAAGACTCTACCAGAGTGTGCCCTTTGTTGCAGGCTCCCTTGTGCAGCTCTCCCCCACTTGCTCTCCTTCGTCTATGCTTTTGCTTTCCCCACACGTTCTCCCTCCCCTGCATAGTTGCTAGCCTACAACAGCCTTCCCTATTCAATGTGTTTGCTTGCCACACCAGCGCTCGCTTCCTCATGTTGTTGCTTGCTCCCACATGCCCGCGATAACAACAAGCATTGGCATAGCCAATAGGTCTTGTCTTTGGGACCTTATAAGTGTTTAACCATGCAACACTTGATGTTGTTGCACCAAGGATATTGTGCGGCATAACTCAACACTTATAAGGTCCCAAAGGCGAGACCCATTGGCTATGCCAATGCTTGTTATATACTGGGACTGCATCAAAAGAAATGTAATAACTGCGGATTCCTGTTTTATGCACATGCCTCCCTTACTGCATATGACTTTTTAACTGCTTTTTAACTTTAATCACTAGTCTGTCTTTCGCTGCTTTTATAAACATACTTGGACAACATTATAAGAAATGTATTAATTGCTGCTCCCCGCATTTTGCACATGACATTTTAACTTATTTTCACAAGTTCTTTTCTAGCACTGCTTTCATTGTAAATAATTAAACAATCGCATCCACAAGATATTTTTAGGACTGTTCTCATTGTAAAGATTTAAAATAATCAGGGACAAAAAACTATCATTATTACTCTTCTTATACTAAATGTAGGGAGGTACAGGAATTGTTAGCTGCAAAGTGCAGCGGGTACACAGCGGTCTGTAATTATGCTTACCCAAGAAGCCAAGAGTTTGTTTTGCTCATTCTGTGTAGCTTCCGTGCCATCGGTGGGCCACGATGCAACTTCACTGTTCTAAGGATGAGTACATTGTGGGCGACCACTTACATCAGACCCAGTAATATGACCTTGTGGTTGGTGGTTACAGCATATCACACTGGCAAGCACAGTGTGGGTCAAACTATGTAGAGGGAAAGAGTGTGAGGATGAGACATTCTCCAGTGTGATAAAAAATGTCTTTTATGTGACTTGTTGTGGCTCTGAGAGCACTCTGTTACCTTACTCTAAACACAGGGAGTAGCCAAGTAAGCTCTGCACAAAAGCTGTGCAGAAGCAGACAGATCAATGGTGGCGCTGTTACTGTGTGCTATCTAAAATAGAAGAGTTTGGGCTCAGATGTACTACTGATCAGCGCTTGGTGCATGTTGCATAGTGTCTGCGATGCAATTTGGCCAAATCTTTGCGCTATGCCAAACGTATTAATCTGGAAATGGGCAAGGAGGCTGGTGGAAAAAATCTGCAGAAATCCTGCCTCATGGGGCTTATTCATGGGGCAGGCAGGTTTCCTTTTGTGAATCCTCGCAAAAGGCTGCTTTGCTCTGGTATTTTAACACCTGTCCTATAAAGGGAAAGAGGTTGCAATGCCAAAAAAGTGGAACTTTGTGAAAGGCTTATGAGGATGAGCAGAAGTTGCTGGCTCTTCTCGATACCCACTGCTGTTATTCACGCAGTAGAAGCAGTCCCTCTCAGACTGCTCTGATTCTGTGATAGTACGAGCAGTCACAAACTACAGAATCTTTTTTCAAGCTGCAATGGGGGTACCTCTTCACAACGGCTTCTCCTTGTAATTCACAAAAAACTGCAATAGTGACATAAAGTAATTTTAATACTTTGTTTTTTCGCCCTGCGAAAGAATGCCATTTTAAAAAGATCTGTTTTATAAGGTCAAAACATTTAATGCATCAACATTGTTATGTATGGGTTTTTCACCAAGAGAACGCAGCCCAAATGTTTGCATGTGGGGAACCCCATAACAACCAGCTCCCTCTTTTTTGGGCCCAAGGGCACCAGCTATGGGATGCAGAAAGGGGATGCGATTGATTAAATAGGCCAAAGGATAAGGTCCTTGAATTTTAAAAGCCAACAAAGGGAAACGGCTGCATAAAAACACGTAGATTTCAGGGAAACTAGTATTTATTTTTAAATATGAAAGGACGTACAGAAAGATTCGACAATACTGTGCATGAGCTGGGGCACATTGTTTTAAAGCTGCCGCAATAACATAGCACAAACTTCAGGATATTATTTTTTCACTGGCATAATTAATTTTTCTATCACTAATGTCTGCTTGAAGTATTTTAACCACTGTGAAATACTTCGTTACTATTCTTTCTCACTTGTGTTTTAGCCTCAAAATTATTATTTATTTGCTTTCTAATCCTCTCTTATTTCTATGCAACATTGTCTTTATATTTCACACACATATACACACACACACATACATACATACACACAAAAGATAAAATGTCTAATTCTTTCTGGTCAAACTTTGCGATATTTAACCACTGGTACTTGAAAATGTTTCTTTATGCTGTTATTTTTATCATTCTAATATTCGTCCAAAGGATGCTACGATCTATCATTAAATTTAAAAAAAAAGTCAAACTAAAAAAAAACAGTAGAATGTCTGACACTATTCAAAAACGCTTTTGTTCAATAGAATCAAACTGTGAACATTTTATGATGCGTTCATGTCTTTTTCTTTCCGAAACACAGAAGCAGAAACACGTGGCTAGACCACAGGGCCAGATAATAATTGCCTCGCTGTGAATGAAGAGCAGATGTCATGGCGGAGACGCTATATGAAAACACGTTTACTTTCAAGGCGCTTCCTTGTCTGCGTCAGGTCAGATTCCATGCAGCGACCCGACAATGCCCCCGCCGAGCGGCACAGAGGGACACAATGCAGATCTGGGACCGCCCCGTGCACGTCACAGAAGCCATATGGCAAATCTGAGCTTGTCGCCTGAGCTCCGAGAATCACTTCACGCTTTAAGCCCCTCAGCCGGGCTAATGTGCCCATCTGCTAATGCGGTTTGCTAGCGAGGTGAACCGAGTTGTTTACCACAAATACTTCTACGTGGAAGATCACAGCTTAAGAGATATTAATTACTGGGGTTTAACACATAATAAAACACTGGTAACTAACGCAACTTTTCTAGTTTTGAAACAAGGAGGAAGAAACCGAGAGGCTCATTCCAGGTTTCCAGGATCTAACAGCTGGCAATTTCGACAGGAGAAAATACTCACACTGCATGGTTACTCCCAATTACAAGTTTTCCTGTCCAAAATTATGTATAACATGCAGTAATCCCCTGTTATTTACCAGTAATCTTCATTGCTCGGAGTCCAGGTCGTCCCACTCCATTCCTTACGCATGAGCAGCTCGCCTGCTCCCCAGAACCTATCACCTAGCTGAGGTCAAAATACTTCCCCCAATATGGCGCTGCCTACCTAGCATGCATAAAGGGTAAAAGCAGGTCACTAAGCCAGCCTGAGAATATTAAAGAAACTCACAAGAAAGAAAAACAAAAAAATCACCATAAACAGAAACCAGGGAGGGAGGGACGGGATCAGAAAAGGAATGGGAAAACCTGGACTCGGAGTGATGAAGGTTACCGGTAAGTAACCGGGCAATACCTCTTGTCATTCTTCCTGTCCCATTCCTTTCACATAAGCCCATACCAAGGAACATGGTGATTGATTCACATAGAAAACAAGGATGATTCAAAACACAGAATTTATTAATTAATGCAAAACAGCATAAATTGCAGATTATGTACAGATGACAAACATGAGCCCCAAAAGTCTGAGGATGCAGCCATACCCAACTGAAACTGGGACCATGTAGAGAATTACAAATGTCATGAAATGAGACCCCCTTAAACATCGCCCTGAATGAAGAAACACTTCGAGTGGATTGCCCCTGGGCGGAAGATGAAAGAGACAGGTGAGCAGCCTCATATGACAAATATCACACTTCACCCACATAGTCAAAGTGGACAAAGAAGGCTTAAGATCCTTCCCAGTGAGACCAGAAGTGAGAAAGAACAAATTTCTCTGCTGAAAAGATCTGGTACGGTCCAGGTAGATGCGAAGGTGTCTCAAAACATCCAAAGAATAGATAATCTCCTACTCCGGAGAAGAAGGGTTAGGATAAAAAAAACAAAAACGGAAGGACAATATTCTTTTAACAGCGGAAATCCGACAATACCTTGGGCAAATTTTTTTTACTAGGGCGCAAGATCACCTTGTTGGGACAGAAACGGGAAAAAGGGAGAGATGCCAACAAAGCCTCAATATTATCAACCCTGCGATCAGAAGAAACTGCCAACAATAACAAAACCTTAGCGGAAAGAAACTTAAGGTCAATTGAAGAAAGAGGATCAAACAGAGGACCTGTCAACGCCTGAAGCACCAACGGAAGAACCCAAGGGGGGACCGGTGAGTGGGAAACAGGACACTGTAGCATAATAATCCTCAAGAGGCGTGACACCAAGGGAGAGACACATGACATATCGAAACCTCTGAAGGCAAGAATGCTGGCCCACTGGACAGGAAGAGTAGAGACCACCAGAACCAACATAAAAGCATCCCTTAAAATTTCGAATGCCCTGATAAGATCACAGGAAACGGAAGACACCCCTGTCCCCCAACACCTAGAGTCGTCGTTTTTTCAATGATGACTGTAAGACTTTAGGGTGGAAAGCAGACGAGACAACGGGATGGTCTGAGTCGACTCAAGTGAACAACCCTGAGCCAACAATGTCAACCTCTTAAGTGCCATACCCATAGCCGGAGGTACAAGAGAGAGGACGTGCTGAGAAGCAGTGCTCGCAACCGATACGGATGAAAGAAAAAACACCAATGGATACCCGGCCATACCCTACAGAAGGGGAAACCAAGGTCTCTGGGGCCATTCCAGGATGATTAGCAGAACCTCCGCCTGATCCACCCGAATTTTCCTGAGAACCCTGGAAATCAAGTAAAATAGGGAAAGTGCAAACAGGAGTCCCTGGGACCTCGGGATGGAGAATGCATCTATCACCCTGACTGACCTCAAAGGAATCAGGCCGCAAAACTGAGGGTGAAAGCCAGTCTATTCCAAGGCAAACGATCCAGCCAGGGAAGGCCAAACTTGGAGAAAATCTGCTGAAACAGAAGGGGCAAAAGAGAGCATTGAACATCGCCGCTGGGGGGCCAAATACCCCCCCCCCCTTCTTTGTGTTTTCCAGGAGGTATGCATCCACTCCTTTTGATTCATGTATTATTTCTTTCACCAGCAGAGAAACGAAAGTTTAAGGGCCCCCCATGCACTGTGCAGGGAGAGGCCCCTGCTCTGGAATTCATACGGAGCGCTCAGGTTTAAGTACTGGGCTGAGGGGCCCCCTGCAGCTCCCGCACCGCCGGGGATGCGGAGGCCTGTGTCACGCCCCTGTCTTTCCCTTTCTCACAGGCCTACCACAAGAGTCCACATTGCATGGGACGGGACCTTTATGATACATTCTCACACCGTCCCACTAGAGTAGGTGAGGATTGCATGATGAATTGCCAATGATCCTTTGGACTATATATGACATGAAACATATTGACCACTTTCACACCAAACACACTGCCTTAAGCTCAAGTGGGTATAATTTTCCCCCTTCAGCTATGACCCTTTAGTCGTTTGTTTTTAACTCGTAGCATTGGGACCCTACCAATAAAATACTCTGTGCGATTCTGATAGCTATTTTTAATTCACACACACTATTCCCGATCTTTACTCACTACACATACGCCTGCTACCAATTTTCAGCTTCACTACGGCAACAAGAGAAGATCTCTGGCAAAGAGCCCTCTCATCAATGCCAGCCTATCGAAGAGCTGCCCTATGATGAAGCAGGACACCCCTCGGGGTGTGAGAGGGCCCTTGCTCCTAACTGGAACCACCCCACCTACACCTTCTCTGTCCCCTACATACACTTGGTACCCCAGAGCTCACCCTAACCCCTCCCCCTTTTCCTCCTTCCCAATGGAACTGCATACACCCAATCTTGCTATAACAATACAGGACCTGTATGCTGGACCTACCAAGCCCCAGTTCCTCCCTCTGTGATGGATCCGATATGTTCTACCACTGGTGACAAAAGAAGCGAAGCCAACCAGAGGGGATGGATAGTCATTGCTTTGGAGAAGGAGTGGTTGAGGCCCCAAGTGACTAAGACCGGCATTTGTCACATCCAGGGCCCCCACGGCCATGTCTCCTGACTCGAAAGAGTTGGCTAGCCCCTCTAGCTGGAGGATAGACAATGGTACGGCGATATACAAAACCTCTCCCCCTGGAGGGAGGGCGAACTGGAGCAACCAGTTCTTATTCTTGTCTGACTGCTTTACCATCTCCTCAAGTTGTGGTTCAAACACCCTGAATCCTCAAAATGTAGCTTCAAGAGGGCAGATTTCTGTGCAGCATCCATCTTCCACACCTGCACCTATATATGGCAACATGCAGCAATGGAAGCCCTTGATGTTGGTGCTGCGAACCCAAATTATCAAACTAGATGTTGGACAAGTAGCGGATATGGAGCTCCATGAATGGCAGCAGAGAGGTAGTATCTCCTCCCTCACTCATCTGCTGTGCCAGAGACTGGAAGTACTTAAATGGGGATTGGACCATATAATTTGTATCGGCCATAGCCCTGATAGAAAAACTGGAGGCGACTTAAGAGCTATTCAGGCCCCTCGCACCTTTTTATCCACAGGGTCGGAAGGAAGGGTGTCATCTGAAAGCATCATGCTCTGTGAAGAAAGTCCAGCCTTTGAGTTATCCACCTTGATGGATTGCGGGAATTCTTCTGAAAACCCCTCCAAAGCATACCGTTTGTCCAAAAATTGATGGAATGCCGATTTATCAATATCACTCCAGTCATTAGAACATAGTTTGTGAACCGTACTGTGCAAGGGCAAAAATTCAGGGTCAGGGTGCTGATATTGTGTGAAAAATTCATCCTCAATGTAAAGAACAAGTTAGTTGCCTTCAGTAACAACTTATCTGGTACAGACTTTTTTATTTAAACTTCTGTTTACTGGCATTTTTTCCAACGTATTTACAGTGTCCAGCATGGCATCATGAAATAACATAGTCTAAGGCACAGTAAGGACCTGTCTTCAGCATTACAGATATTTCTGCAGTCTCCTTTATCATGACATCAAGTAAATATGTTTGCTGTGTGCAGGAGACGTCCCCTTACTTTTACGAAGGGGGGTAATCAAACAGTGCATCATGAGGATATACAGTACAGTCATAAAGGTAGCTAATTAGTCAAACAGGGGTATGGAAAAAAAGAAGACTAGTAGAGGCTTAGGGCTTATATGGACTCTGGTGACGTCGCATAAGTGGGTGACGTCAGCGCGGAGTCGCACAACGCCCTCTGCAGTCTGATACCTGTGGAGAATTCTACGGCTAGACGTCTCTATCAGATAGCTGCTTAATGAGGCGTGGTAAAAAATTGACTTGATATTATCGGGGAAAGGAAGAAGACCCAGGCTCATAGTATATTCACCAACATGCAATATGGTGGTAATGTATAGCCTTTGTAGCAAATATCGTTGCACTGCTCTCACTGGGAACCTATTATGATATGGGTAAAATGTTCTTGTGTGTGCCACAGTGCTCCTTCAAACAGAGAACATGCAGCCTACTATGTTAAATGTGCTGCCGTCATGGTAGCAGAGAACTTGTGCTGCCCTTAAGGCAGAGCATCCAAGTAAAACACGGAATGACTGCTTCAAAGCAGCTCCATCCAGAATGCTTCAAGCGTAAGAACGTGAATTTCCATATTGTGTTGACTTCTACTGAAATGCGAGCTAGTTTTAGTATGTTGCCTCATTTTCATATTCCTGTTTATTCAGTAAAAAGTGTTCTGCCAAAAATGAGAACCGTACTGCGTTCCTACAACATCTTAACATGAAATGGTTCTGTAGGCCTCTTGTTTGACTGCTGTCGGCTAGGACTTTCTAAAGGTACATGATATGTTCTTCATAAATGTATCCTCTGTTACAAATGGAAATTGACTTCAACAGGCAATAAATGAACAAAGTAGAATTTCACTTGTAAACATAAGCAATTCACTTGCATTGCTATCTGCTAAATATGAGAGCATCCACAAAGCTAATTTTTTTGTTCTGGATCATGTATGATTCAATCTAAGCTTCTAAACAGTTTGGTTGACTTAAGATGGGGGCACTGCTCACATCTATGCTTGGATATCCTTGTCAAATGAGTTCCAACAACAGCAAAAACACACTTTAGAAGCTGATTTTATTTTCTTTTATGTGGGCTTGGGTGTTTTTTTAAAGCAGTATTCTACTTTACCAGGCGGATATATGCTTAAGTGTTGTTGGGAAACTTATACCTTTCACTTAACAATAGAGCCAACTCAGTGGTTCCCCATTTTCTTTTTCACACTAATCTCCATTTACAACACAGGATTTCAGAAAACGATTTGTGCCTAGAACCTCTTTTCCAGCCATTGTCCTCTCATATTTGTGCACTCAAATTCACAAAAACCATTGCAACCCAAAACATTTTTGGGAATAATCCACCTTTGAATTTTGGGGTCAATACTGAACAACTTTCAATCAATAAACTCTCAAAAAGCCATCTTTATCCACCCGTAAGACCTATTGAGTATGTCTTGTTGTGTGTGTCAGCATTCACCATAGCACCTTGATGGCTTTCCTGACAATATACCATTGAAGGTAGTTATTGTAAAAAATATATAAAATTCACTGTCACGGATTGCAAAACATTGCAGTGAGGTCACACTGGAAATAAGTGGCAACCATCCGATGATGCACACATACTCTGATTTTTCAGCAGCGTAATAAAGGTGACCTTTGGCGACTTAGGTGAGTGACTGCTACAGTTCAGACAAATAACAAAAAAAAACATTTGTTCCTTCGTCCGTGGCATCGAGAGGATTAAGAGCCTTCTCATGTGTGTGTTATGTCCAATAAACCATGAGTGTGAAAGAAGAGGACTTTGTTCAGGAAGCAATCACAAACAAAAAGATACCGCAATAAGCATTTGCTTACCGTCCTCCAATGACATCGAAAAGATGCTGCCAGCGATCATTGATTTTACTGAGCTTGTTGTCAATCTCTGTAGATCTCGTCTGGTTACTGGCCATGATAAGTTGGTCTCCCATTTGTTTCAAATGCAGTTTATTTTCACTGAACACATTTATTTCTTCAACGCAGTCCTGACAAAGACATCAATCAATCCCAAATCAAGTTAGATAGTACTCACTTTAAAAATGTATGTCGTTTTTAATATAAACTTGTGGTGGAAGTTGAGAAATAATATTTTTTAACATTTCATGGTTGAACACAAGCTTGTTAAAGGTGGAAGATACAGTACACCAAGCGAGGGCTTCGACCATTTAACCATAGACAGCAAAAGAACACATTTCCCACTCAACGCCTATCCCAGAACTCCAGGAGACAGATTAACTGCAGGTGGAGGCAGGAAGACCATTATTACATATAATTTACTGACCGGGTTGTAAAGTTCATTGATAGTTCAGTAAAGATGGCATTGTAGACAGTCTTTTTTATCTCCTTGTTATTGTTTTACTCTACCACTTGGAGGCATCAGAATAACATTTTGATTTTTCTTACCAAGAGGCAGCTGTAATTCACTTCACTCATATAGGTCTAGTACTTTGTATTTGTCACTCATACCAATATCTTCACTAGGATTCATAAGGACTGTGTCAACAAAACACCTCAAGAGGTCCTCTCTACCGAAGAGAGCTGTAGCCCACACCATTTGTCCTGCTGTGAGAGGGACCCCATGATGAAGCATGCCACCTTAGGGATGGTGAGGGTTCTCAACATAAATAAAAAATATTTTTCTTGAATACGGGCATACACCTTATCACTCTACCATGCGTACCTCGTTGTGTTTTGTTTGAAGTTAGTGGCACGCATTTGGTTTGGTCACTTGCTGAGTGTTTTTTGTGGACTACATTCCAAATTGTGTACTTTTGAAAAATACATTTGGAAAATAATGCATATAGTTCAATTTTCACATCAAGGTATTCTGGTGTGTTTATCCAAGGTCTCAAATAAGTGGTTATCACTTTTTTATTTACTCTTTCACAATGACCTCATTAACGTGGCATGATTTCTGGGCAGGCAACGATAGCCTTAGGAGCTTGAAGAAAGTAATTAGTTACAGTGGAGGAAATGAATGCATGAATGTTTAAAATAACCTCAACTACAGCTGTGGCTATTGAGAGGGTGCAAAGGATAAATCCATTGGCAATTTAAAGCACCATCAACTCTTAAGTACTAGAGTGTGTTTGATATATAACAAGTGATATAATGAGTGTGCTCGTAGGTCTGGCACCCAATATATATTATGCATGTACCAGTCAAAAAATGGCACTTGAGAACCCTACAGACATTATATACACACACACACACAAATAAAACCACAACGGGAGTTCATTGTTGCATTCAGGGCTTATGATGCAGCAATGTGATAGGAGTTACTATAATGCCACTTGTTATTAATGATCAATGTAGAAATAGGAACACATACCAGATTGCAAATGGCTTAACAACAGATGTGGGTTTGATGTAAGGACTCAAGGGGTGGAGAAAGAGAACCTCTAACAGGCCAGTGGTAGTCGAACTCCATAGTAGATAAAAGAAATATAGGCAGTCTTTAAAAAACTCGTTAAAAATACAAGGACGAGTGGTCTATGCTGCATACAACTGTAGTATCATCAATCTTATACTCTGGATGAAGGCCCAAGAAGTCAAGCACACCAGCTGGAACTTAATACTGGAAAGCTGGAAAGGCTTTGAAAAGATTTGCCAGAGAGTATTAAATTACTAAACAGAATTGGTAGATACATGGCAAGTAGATAGTATGGTATTCCATTTGATTTTCAAACTAATTTATAGTGAGTATTCAATTGTCTATATATGTATATATTTCCAAAAAGATCACTATGGTGAATATGCAAAATCATGAAGGAATATGGACGAAATGCCTGCTGTGTTATACTCACAGGTGTAAATGTGTTAATTAAAGTTGATTTAAAAGCAATCTTGAATTTCTATTATTGTCATGTTTCTAAAGTAGTTATCAAGCAAAAATATAGGAAATGACTTGTCTTGTGAATATACATAAAATGACAGAAGTATTGTGAACCCATTTGAAAGTGCATTAAATGACTATGATGTAGTATGATTATCTAATTTTTAAAAAAACAAAGTGTCACAAATGTGACATGGTCATCACTTGTGAACATTTATCAAATAGACAGACGATGGTGGTTAGACTACGAACTTTCAACATGAAGAAAACTGCACAAGTGTGATTAGCTTATCCTATCTTAACTGGCCTGAAATTGGCAAAAGTGTGATGCATTGTGGATAACCATAAAAATGGCTAAATGAATCTAGTAAGACCTTTCCATTTTAACACCTCATTAGTGGTTGGTATTTAAATTTGCAGGGACACAATAAATCTAATTCTTGATCGGATGCTACCATTTTTTAATTAATTAAAATGGTAAGAATTAATCTAATGCTACCATCACTTTGGAATGTCATTAGAATGTTAGGACTGCAATTACACTACAACTTGAAAACCCTTAAAATGGCAAAAATTGGATTTAAATATCCTGTCTGAACACTCACAAGACTTCCAAACATGATTGTGCTATCCTCTTTGAACACCCATAAAATGACAGCTAGGCAATAAGGCTGTCCACTTTTTAAACTACTAAAAGGGCAGAGATGCAATAAGACAGTTCAACAGAACATCTGTAGAACAGCAGGTGTGTTTTGCCATACACTTTTAATGCCCCAAAAAAGTGTCAGACTGTCCATTTTGGACGCCCAAACAGTTTCCCAAATAAGATCTGCCTATCACTTGTGAACAATTATAAAAATGGCATAAATGTGTTTACACTATCATGTATGAACCCCATACATGGTACATGGGTTACTGAACCACTCCTTCTGAGCAAACATAAGTGAGATGACCAGAGCACTCAGTCAGTCAGTCAAAAGTACTTTATTCTGTTAACCGCATGCGTGCGGGCGGAATTCCGCCCGTACGCTGAGAATTACTAATTCGCATGTTACGTGACGAGCTGGGCTCGTCATGAGCGTGCGAGGAGGCTATGCCATGACGAGCCCAGCTCGTCATCAGCGTCGAAGGGGTTAATTAAAACCATAAAAGCATTCTATACACAAAGTTGAAAATGAGTAAAAACGAATTAGCAGCAAAGATAATACATTACTTGTAAACATTGGATAATCAAGGACAGAACCATCTAAAATGTAACATTATAAAAGCAACTTCAATTTGTTAAAATTAATTGGTATAAGCTAGATCATAAAAATCACTCTAGTTTTTTCCCTCCTTATTCTAACCGCCGCAGTAAGAAAACTTGCTATACTAAACATCTCCCAGTCATTGGATAGCAGCTGTAAATACATATGTGCTGGTTTTACTTGTAAAAAGCCTTTGTCTTTTAAAATTGGGAGGATAAAACGCTTCCGAAAATGCAAAAAGTGCTCACAAAAGAAGATAAAGTGAAAAGTTATCACATTAACATACACCCAAGTCCTCCACCCTTCTTCCTCCCGGAGGGTCAGAAAGAAGAAAATGTAGCTGATTCAAAGCACTCATATTTACCTTTTGCAACTTTTCAATCATTTCTTCTATGTTGACATCTGCTGTCTGTGACACTTTGCTTTCCATCTGAGTCAGCCACTCACATAGCTCTTTATTTTTTTCATTGAACACAGTCCAGGCATTGAGTCTATCCTCTAACTCCTGTTTCCGCAGAGACACCTGCAATAAGACCACAATTAACAGGAGCCAGGAAATCTCGACACATGCAATGACTGATCACAAATGTATTTAGAGGATGTATAAATAGAACAGTGGGTGAAGATTCCAAACCGTTCCAATTTAACACATATTTCATAACTAAGGATGCAAATTTTCACTTCTAGATGTTTTGCATTTTAGTTATCTTATCAAAAATATATATAGCTAACGATGGCGCTTACAAATTCGGATGCACTTATAAAAGCAAAAAGCAGGAGCAACCAATACACACATTTTTTACAATTCTTTTTAAATATAGTTGTTTTTCTCCTCTTAAAAAATCACGAGATAAATTTGTGCCTATTTCTTGGGATTCTTTTTTCAGTACCCATCAGCCTCCAGTGATGCCGAGAGGTTACACACCTGGCCACCAGAGTGTCAGATCTTCCACTCCCGCTGCATTAAATCTCTAGTAATACTCTTTAAAAACAGATATGTAGATCTAAACCCTGAACAGTAGCCAGTGATTTCATGTGACCCCAAGCTAGTCTTCATCCTTTCTGTGAGATGACTCCGGCCTCCAGTGAGTCAACTGATAGATAGCATGGCAGCACACAACTCATCGGCCTGTAGAATTATTTGTATAGGCTTGGTGAGTTTTTCGCTGTTTGCTCAGTACAACTAGGGTAATGTTGGGGCAAAAAAGGGCTGCTACAGGTTTTCTTGACTGCATTTCCAGCAGTACATTGCAATTTTCAATTAGCCTAGGTTGGTTGGTGGTGTGTCTGTATGCGTATGCCCAACAGGAGTGAGATCAACGTCTCTATCTGAACCTTCTCTCCCTATTTCTGTGACATTCAATTTCGCAAGCCACATAGCTAGCCCTTGCACCTGAGCAGCTAAGTACTACATTGTGAAATCCAGGGCCCTTATCCCCCAGCTCGTATCAGGCATTGTAGTAGATGCAGAGACACTATTTCGTAATCTATCCCATATCAATCCCTAAGGAGTACATTTAAGTCTCCAAACCAACTTTGAGGCATCCATGTCAGAAGGATTGCAAAATAGTATTGTACGCGCGGGAGCACTGCCATTTTCGATAACGTGATCTAGGTAGTTTGAGTGTACGCCAAAAAGCAACACCTCCTGATAGAGCCCACAATGTACCTCCCAGATTCCTCTATCTCGTTGTCTGTGTCATAATAGTGGAGTTTAACCCACAAGTATTTGAGCATATGTGCCTTCCATCTAATGTCCAACATCGTCACTGCAATTGGGGCCTGTTGTAATTCAGGGAATATCGGGAATGGGCAGGTTTTCTCCCAGTTGTTACATCATCCAGACACCATCCACAGCTCCTCCAAAAGTCTGACGCACCAAGAAATCCATGAGTTCACGTCTCCGAGATACAGAAGCATGGCATCTGCATTAAGCTAGATGCCATGATCCCTATCTGATGAGGGATGAAATCCTGAAACCGGTCCTAGGATGCTTGTTTCCAGTCCAAGAAGGACCTGGCCTGGCAGTTCGGGCAGGACTGTTCCCATTGGGCACAGGGTAAAGACTGATTTGCATATGGCATGGTGAGCAGAAAAACGATGGATTTAGGCCCAGATCTCTGTACTGGTGTGAATGTATGACATTGTTCTGCACTCTGTCCATCAATTGTTCCTTTTGCATGATCCCTGTCCAGCAGGGGATTCACATTCCCTGGCCCTAAGTTGTTATCACACCGGGTGAAGGTTAAATCACCAGTGCAAATAGCACTGGTGAAAGAGGACATCGCTAATGTGTTCCCCTATGCACTGTGTATGCAGCTGATATACACTGACTGGTTGGAAATTCTTGCCAATGTGTTAGTGTAAAGCAGTGTGACCTTTCTTTTCCATCTTTCCCTCATGATCATGTACCTCATAACTGCCTTAAACAACTCCGATTGATGGTTTCAAATGCTTTTTAGACATCATTTGAGAGTGTATTGACTCTTAAAAACTGCAAGGTTTAAGTTTCCTCAAGAATCTGGTACATCCGTTTGATAATAAAGGATGTGTTACGCTTAAAGCCATTCCAATCTTCATGACCTAAACTATGCAAATGGGGCTGCAGGTCGTTGGCCAACACTGTGCTGAGTATTTTATAGTTTTAATTTAACATAGAAAGTGGTCTATTAGTGGTCTCTAACAAATCCCTGTGGCACTTTGGTATGGAAACAATTATAGCATATCTTGCATTAGCCAGCAGAGAGCCATTTGTCCATGATTCCGTGTACAAGGTAACTTTGCGTGGTCCTAATAGAACTGCATAAGTCAGATAAAGTTCTTCAAGAATGTCATATGTGCCAGAGGTTTTCCCACTAGCCATGTCCCTGATTGCCTCTCTTATTTCAGCCTCTGTTATTGGTCTGCCCAATGATTCCCTATCGACAGCTGATATCTGTGGCAACGTTGCTTTGTGTAAAAACTACTCATGGATCTCTTTGGGGTTTGGGACCTACTATCTATACAGATTTGGGTAATAATGGGAGAATGCATCATTAATTTCGTGTTGGGTGCACACTTTTGAATCCGCTTTGTTCTTGATCTGTGTGATGGGGCTTTCCTGATTCTCCAGCTGGATCAGCCAAGCAAGGAGTTTCCCTGCTCTGGTCCACTTCTGATGAGTAGTAGTCAGATATTCCAGGTGAGTTTTGCAGTCTTTCTAATGCTACCACATGCTTGTCCTGTGCCTCCAGTAATTTAGGGCTAGCCTGGGGAGAAGCCAACATAGTCTTCTCAAGTTGCAAATTTGGTCTTACACTCAATTCACTTTCCAGGGATCTCCTGACTCCCACCATTTGGCTCAGGCAGTAGCCAGGAACCATCACTTTAAAATCTTCCCATTCCATACTCTCCTGCGCAGTTGTGTGCTGATTTAGTTTAAAGTATTCCCTGGTCAGAATAGTGGATTACTGTTTCACTGTGTATGCAAGAAGTGAAACTGGGCTGTTACATATATACCTTCCTCAACTCCCGCTCCCCAGGTCAAAGGGACAACAGCCATCCGTCCAATGAACTTTAACAAATAGAAATATATTTACAAAATACTCCTTGGAGCACACAAAGAACAGTCCATGTCTTAGTTCATTAACATAGGAAGAAATCCGCAGAGAAAGTCAGTGGGGCTCTTGTTGTTCTTTTCTTTATTTTTCACCACACTCCAATCCCTAGCGCCAACGTGTTTCGCTGAAGTAGGGTTTACCTACGGCTTCATCAGGGCTGGAAATTATACAGATTGTACACTTTAGTTACACACAATGACACTGTGAGTCAGTGCCAATAGAGCTCACAATATTGCAACCAAGTGCAAAGGAACTAATCAAATAATCAGTGTAAGTGCCAATATACAATAGTCCTACTTGCGGACCTTCAAACAACATACATTGCCGGGCATGGATAAATAGTTTACGTTACAAAAACAAAAGCAGAAAATGCAGTTCTGTGACATCTAGTACAATTTGTGACAACGTGATCATTCAACTTGCTTTGGGCAGTTGATAATACTATAAACACTTATGGGATGCGACTGTGATTATAAACACTGTGTATTTAATTTTAGAATGAACTCGCTACTTGGATTTTAGATTGCTTATGGGAAGTGACTGTGACTACAACACTGTGCATTTTATTCTTAGACAAAACTCGACATTTGGATATTGGATTGCATATGAATACTATATCACTAGAAACCAAATTTTGAACTGTTCATTGTGAAGATTGTGTGGACATAAACAGCGTTTAAGCAAACTTCTACGAGGTAGGTTCTAGTTCTGAAACACGTGTTTTTCTTATGCACATAAGTAGTAATTTGATATCAATAACTGTGAAGCCTTGCCTCGCGTGACTTGTAAGCACTAAGAGATTCTCCTCTACCCCATCAGGAATCAATACCAGAGAAAAATTAGAGGTACAGGCATCAACCATGGATGCACATTTACTTACCATTTCACATGGGCTGTTTAAACATAAAAACACATTGGTTAACCAAGGGTCCAGTATTTGAATGATCACGTTGTCACAAATTGTACTAGATGTCAAAGAACCGCATGTTCTGCTTTTGTTTTTGTTTTTGTAACGTAAACTATTTATCCATGCTCGGCAATGTATGTTGTTTGAAAGTCCGCAAGTAGGACAATTGCATATTGGCACTTGAACGGATTATTTGATTAGTACTTTGCACTTGGTTGCAATATTGTGGGCTCTATTGGCACTGACTCACAGTGCCATTGTGTGTAACTAAAGTGTACAATCTGTATTATTTCCAGCCCTGATGAAGCCGTAGGTAAACCCTACCACAGCGAAACGCGTTGGCACTAGGGATTGGAGTGTGGTGAAAAATAAAGAAAAGAACAACAAGAGCCCCACTGACTTTCTCTGCGAATGTCTTCCTAAATTAACGAACTAAGACATGGACTGCTCTTTGTGTGCTCCAAGGAGTATTGTGTAAATGTTTTCAATCTCTGATTGGATTTAGGGATGAAGGGTGTTCTCTTCCCTACTTTTTTCCTGGATGCACCAAACTGATCTGTTTTTCTAGAATCATACTAAGTGATACCGACTATATGAGCGCCCTTGTATCCCATACACCCAAAAGTTTTGTAAATAGAAATATAGTCTGGTCTCTATGGCTCCTATAGTCAAGAGAGTTCTGAGAGGGGGCTGCTCAGAACTTACATTTCTCTCCTGCCCACCTGTGCACTCCCAACATTTACCATACCAAAGGTTTATAGGAGTCAACCAGCTTTGTTGATCCTTCTCCACCATGTCACCAAGCTCAAGCTCCTTTTTGTAATTTCACCTAAGTCCACATCAGTCTGGGTCTCACCTGCGTGTGTCTACAATCACAGAAAAGTTTTCACAGATTGCCTGCTTTTCTACCTGTCAGTAGAGGGCACTGCAAGTCTCTGTCTGTACCGTGCCCAGATCAGAGCTCTTCAGAGTTAGCTCTGTTGTGTGACCACTCAAAAGATGATGATGTGTGTTTCGGAGGAAGGTTGCAGCCTCAACCGCCCGCTCTTGCTCAGCTTGTCTTCTGGTAGTTCACTTGGCTCTTACGGTATTACGGTTCCTACAGAGTTGCCGCTTTTGAAGTTGGATCTATTCCAGTCCATATTTCCATTCTGACCCTCTGCTAGTCCAGCCAATTCCATGGTTACATTTATTGTAAGCCTGGTACTCAAAGTATTCTGCTTTTTAGGTACAACGTTGGCTAACTATTTAAACACTATAGCCAAAAACTTTTTTCTCATGGAGTCTTCAGAAGATTTATCTGAGATGTTGCCAGTTTTTAGCCCATGGATGTGTCAAGATTATGCCGCTAGATATTACAAGCTGATATAGAAACTAGTCCTCGGAGACTGCTTATTTTTGACAATGTTTAGACATGTGCTTTGTTGGGATGCTCTCATGAAATATAAAGTGTGTACAATATTGAAAAATGGATCTAGCTCATACCGGTGTCTATGTTGCTGCAGCAACCAAACTACTGTGGCAAACGACCAGTTTTAAGGTATTTCTCATTCATTTTGTTGTGTTCTCAGAAACAGTTCAAATTTATTAAAAAGCACATGATGCTTTGCCCTACTGGCCATTCTACCATGATTCTTCTGCACAACTTGGTTATGGCATGTCAAAGCGATTTGTTTTAGTTGCAAATTCCAAGCAGGAATCCACCCTAGGTCTGGCTTCTATTAAAAGTTGCGACCCTTATCTCAGAAAGTATTTTGAAAGATATGCAATATTGTAAATGTCATTCTTTGGTTCCTCTGGAGCCAGTGTTGGGACTTCAAGGTAGGCATGGAAGTTACGTGCTTATCTTTCTACAGATTGAGAAACATCATGATATCTAGATTTTGCATTCTTGGAGGTTTCAGACCTGTTTCTAGACTAAGGCAATCTTGAAGCTTTCTATCCTTTATCAGGCTAAGTCACATAAATCAGTTCTACCTGGATGACGCATGAGATCAACAGACTCCAGATAGTCCTGTGTGTGTGGTTGTTTCTTTCTTATTCAATATTTATCCTCACCACCTTCGTGTACTGCTTGAATTCACGCAGGTGATGTACTAACGTGCTTTATGTTTTCGATTTCTCATCTGAAAAAGCTTGTGAGCATTTAAAACCAGAACAAACCAATCGTGGGCGAAATTTAACTTTATTATGCCTAATTCACCTAATTTCAAGAATTTCGAATTACTCTTGCAAACGCAAATATTTCAAAATTTGACAGAGAGAATGCGTGAATAACATGAGTGGCCAGAACGCAAACAGCTGTTACTCGTGTCACTTGTGGTTTTTTGCCCTTTATTTGTTTTCAGGCAAAATGCGCCCTCGGTCAAAGCATCTTCTGCTAAAAAAATAGTGCTAAACAGCGAATTCGCATTTGCGTAATTACACGTAATCTTCCACAAATTTCACGCAATTCCACGAAGGTAAATTACATGAATTTTGCACACCCCTAGAATAGATCCTCATATCATGAACATATTTTAGTAATCTCCAAAACGGAACCATAATGCAGGAACTTGCATTCATGCCATCCTTCAATCCTCTAATCTGACCTCTACATACTTTCACGGCTTGATGCAGCCACGCACAGATGGCAGGCCTGGGCGGCATCTGTTGCATTATTTCCCATTAAGAGCCTTCCGATACACCCAAAGTACTCAATAATTTGGATGGACGAGAGAGAGAGAGATTTGGAAATAAATGGCCACTGTGAAAATGCTTTAATGCTCAAAAAGACAAATTAACTTATTGCTTTAGTTTTTCGAAAGACATGTCAGCAGACACATTTCTGGACTCTCCAAACCCTGGCGTAAAGCCCTGCGCCTTTGTGTTCAGCCTTCTGCCCGGCATGGGCACCTGCTAACAATGACAGCCTCTAACTGCTAATCCGCTTCAGTGAGCTCAGCATTCATGTTTTACTTCTTTGTGTATCTTTCACTACTACAGGCGCCTTTCTGCCTTTGTCATGTTCGCAACAGCTGTCCTTGGCTCACTGTGCTATTCTCTCCTAGACCCGTAAAAACATAAAATATAAGTACGAAAAGTTATTGGTTTGGTCTCATGAGGCACATTTTTCAGGAAAGACCTCTGAACTTTCTGGTTTACAGCAAAAATTGCAAACAATTTACAGTCTTTTCATTTGTGAACACCACTTTGAAACAACAGAATTTACACTACGCAAAAAAAGAAGTCTAATGTAATTGGTAACAAACTTTTGCAAATTGAAGTTGTAGAACTGAAAATGGCAAAGTTAAGTAACTACATTTTGTCTACATAAATACTCCGATGATATACAGCTCTGTGTATAGCGGAGCCGAGAATAACTCCAAGACGATTTGTGATAATGGATAACAAAAAGAATGTCACAATATGTGTTTTGGAGTCAAATGTTTCCCTCAAGTTAGATATTTTTTGGAATAGCAAAATACTACACAGCGGTTTTTGAGAAATTACCCAAGAAATGTATCTACTTTAACATGAGTTTGTTAAAAAATATTTTGACAGCTGGCTCCATGGATCTTGAAACTTGTTTTTACAAATATTTTTGATGTCTATCACTGGGACCAAATATTCAACATCCAAACACCTTACACGATTAAATATCAAGGCCAAAATAAGTAACCCAAGGTGCCCATAACTTTGTATGTGTATGTGGGCAGCCTCTGTTCTCATAAACTGGTCTATCTAATATGGCACATCTGTCTATTCTCCCATTGCCATTCATGCCCAGCAGGTGGCATGGTGACATCCAGTGTCTGCTATATCCCTTTAAGCAACTAGACATCCTAATCCATTCAGATGTCTTTTAAATGCCGGGGAAGCCCCTCCTCCTCTATTATCCTCACAGGAATTACCTTCGAGAAAGTAGTAACTGATAATTGCTTTATTCCAGCCAAAGTTTCAGCAATAGAGGACCAGTATTTTGGTATTGCTGAGCAGGTCCAGGTTGAGTGATAAAAGTCCCATTGGGCGGCCTGACAGCTTGGGAACGATGGAGGGCCATCTTGCCAGTCGCCAGGACCTTTCGGGAGCATAATATATCTTTATGCAGGTAATTGAATTGTATTAGCATAAGTTTGGCTGAAATCGCCAATGTTTGTGCCACAATTTTAGTCTCCCTCCAGTCGTCTTTGTCAAGAGGTCGCATACCTGTTTCTGTACAACTTCAAGGGCTGCTAGTCTATCTTGGTCATTATTAAGCAGGGTACAGTGTATTTGGAGAGTAAGTTTCCTCCTTCAATGGAGTTAATCAATATTTAAATTCTATCTGGATCTTGAAACTTAAATGGGGAACACAGAGGTTCACTGGAGAAGATTGCTTGCAATTTCCTGAAAAGCAGCCATCTTGGATTTGTAACTCAGAGTCTGGAGTTACTTTTATTTTGGTTTCCAAACATTATGGTTAGCATAGTGTTGTCATGTGATATATGTTGCCTTTGCCAAACATGTAAAATGAGTGCTTCTCATGGTGTCCATAGCAACAAAAATATTTCAAATTGCATTTTTGACTGAGATAGTCACAGATCCTAGTCCAGTTCTCATGAAATCTAGTAACAGCATGGATCCTGGACCTATCTGTGGCTTTTGACACCCTACTAAACACATTTTACTTTCTCACGTAGTTGAATTTGTCCTCCACAACCGAGCCTTGGCTTGGATTTCATCCTTTCTCACAGTCCACACTCGGGCAATCTATTTGCCCCTTTCCACCAGTGGTGGCTCCTCTGATAAGACTGATGAGCGTTGTCCCACTGCCTCGAAGCAGGCAAAGAAAGGAAAAAATAAAATGATAATAACTAATGTTATCATTTTATTTTTGTCACTGGTTGCAGAAGCTTGCATGAGGGGAGGAGTGGTGCAGCCCTCCTAATTGCGAATGACTGGTCATCCCTCTCGTGCTGCCCACACCAGTCATGCACACTTTCCCCCTTCTCCATGCAGGCTGCATTACAGCCTGCATGGAGAACATGCCCACCCCTACAGCCCCTGGCTGAGCGCCGTGTCATGTGCATTACAGTGTTGTGATTGGCTGAGGGAGCATGGGAGCCCTGGTGCTTCCTGCTTCCTGTTTCTCAAAGCAAGAAGATGCAGGAGAGGCGGTGGCTGCCGGACAGCCAGCCAGCAGTTAAGTGATTTTTTATTTCTTAATAGTGTTCCACCAATCTCTTCTCCCTCACCCGCCCCACTGCTGCTGCCAGGGAGAAGCCACGACTGCTTTCAGCCAGACCATCAAAACCTTATCATGTGGAGTACCACAGGCTTCCTCATTGAGCCCCACACTGTTTAACATGTATGCCTCTCCAATGCCCTAAATGATCAATTATTGGGCTTAGTTCACACTGAATGCTAATGGTAGCCAGACCGTGCTCAGGCTTGATGATAATCTGTAACAGGACCACACTAATTTTCGGGCTTGTCTTCCAAACTGGTTGAAAATCAGTTCTGATTAAACTGAGGTTCTGACAGTAGGGGATCACTCCTATAACTAATCATCAGCCTGGAGGCATTCTTTTCTTGGACCTGTTCCTAATCCCTCTATAAAACGGTCGCATTCAGGGAATTACTTTGGATTCAACTCTTCTGAGGCATAATTTATCACACTGTGGTAGCTCTTCGATGGTGCGACTTCACGAATAGCAATCACTTTACCTTGATGTACTGCAACACAATGAGCATGATGGGACTAAAATGTCCAGAAAGTTCTAGGAATTAGAAATGAACGAGATGCACTTTAGCTCAGAAACAAGCCTGGCGTTGAGATTGCTTTCAAAGAACTTCCCCTACATGGTACCAAAGTGCAAACTTTTAATCTGCTCAGAGCTTGTATTGTTGGCTTCTTTTGCCTTTCAGCTGAATTGACTGGTGCACAAAATGCCCACGTTGGCGCTAAAATGTTTTTCAGAATAGGCAGAAAAGAAAGGCCATCCAATAACAGAAGATAGTGAACATTTGAGAAGGATACAATTGTAAAATTCCTCAAATACGATGAAACACAAAGTATCACAATGCGGACTGTGCTTCCTAGAGGGGATACATTGGGAGGTTTGCTTTAACCCGATGTCAGAAAATTGGCATTTGTGAGCTACAAAGAGGCCTGACAGTCTTCAATAACAAAGAGCACTGAAGAGGGGAATGGGAGATGTAGGTTGTGGGAGACAAGATATGAAATACTTGTGCTAGATACAACATACCTATTGCTGGAGTTGGAGAATGAGTTATAGGGTCACAAGTGACTTCAGACTGCTATTCAATGCCACAGAAAGGCCTCAGACAAAGCTCCATGTACTTGATACATCTGAAGGTGCTTCAATGTCTATGCCAAGTTCCTGCCTCAAAAATGTGGGTGAGATCAGGCATTTAAGAGTGAAGTAAACGGAGAATACACACTTTTTTTTGGAAGTTGATGTAGTTATTCAACAGGGCTATCACTGATTAAAGTTTGAGCTATGCCGTTTCTGTATTAAGACATAATCTGGAGGTTATGGCCAAAGTGCGCACACACCACCGTTTTACATATTCAGTCAAAAGGTGAAAGAAAATATAGAGCCGGTTCTTACTACTTAAGCAATATTCATAGTAGGTCTGAAAACGCATTAATAAAGAAGATGTGATATTGAGAACTTGAGTGGGTTCAGGACATCATTAAAATTCCTCTCCTGTGCACAATTTCTTTGATTTCGTAGGCAAATACAGTGGAATTAATGCGCCCTACAAAACATGTACGTGATGGAGGGCCATGTACAGCATTTCATGATTGTTATTAATAGTGGCTTAAAACGGAGGCGTGAATTCTGATTTTATAGGTATGCACGAGTAACGCCACAATACTCGCTCAAGGAACGCCGAATTCTAAAAACTTGTATCACAATAGATTGTTTTGTTTTTTAAAATCATAAATCTCCCGAAGGTTGCAATTGTAAAGGGGCAAAGGTCATGTTGTTGTATGACCTTGATGCCACTTGTGTTTATTTAATGCCTTCGAAGCCGGTTTGTGCACGATTGCAGAGTAGGCAGCCTGGGGAGGGAGCGTTTGCCCAGAGCAGCTGCGATTGTTTGTGTTGCAATTGCGCAAGTGACCTCCAGCTAGCCAGCCCGAGGAATTCAAAAGCGGAGGGCTTCCGGAAACAAAGGCAGCTTTCCCAGCTCCGGACCTCCTGCGAGCCCGGGGACGGCCTCGCCGCAGGCCTTTGCCAGGAGTTGGAGACAGCTCAACGGGGGCGTGACGCACACCTCTGCACCTCCCGTGGTGCGGGCAGGCTGTTCCTCCTCAGGGCGCAGACACTGGCGGCGAGTCACAGCCCCACTGTCACCACAAAATGCGGACCCTGTTGTACTGGAAGTTGGGGACGCTCTAGGCCGGCTTGAAACTCCGGGCTCTGGTGAAGTTGTGAGTGGCGATAATCTCATCGGCTCTTCTACATTTTATCCTATTCGGCTCTCGTCACGTCGGTGACGTCACTGTCTAATCCCCACACCACTTGAACTTGAGGGAGTCTCACTGACCGGTTCACACTCTGACGAGGACGTTTACATTACAGAAACCTAAAACGCGCACTGCATGTCAGATTCCCTTTAAGAGCTCTATACATCGCCGCGAGCTGCCTCACCTGACCACAAACGTCTCCCGTAGATAGACAGAACAATACAATAAAGAGAGTGAGAAGTGTTTCACCAAACAAGAGACTGTCAGAAACAATTTTATCAAAAGTGGCCTGTGGTATTTTCGCGCCGTGCCATCCATCAGAAAACCATTTTACAATCACAACAAGAAAGTTAGCCGGGGCCTGGACACATGCCACCCCTCCCCCGCCCACCCCTCGACAGAGCCACCCGTGCAGCCGGCCGAGCGGCGACTCACCCTCAAGCAGAGCTCTTCCCACTGCACGTGTAAGTGCTCGACCTGCTCCTTCAGCACCAGCACGTCCTCGGCCACCAAGCACTGGCTCAGGTCCGTCTTCATGTCGCCCACGTCCCCCAGGCTCTGCGTCCAGCCCGCCAGCGACTGCCCCAGGTCCTGCATCAAAGAGGAGGAAGGACATGCAACACGTTCAGCTCCGAGCTCTTTCCAGACCGGTGGCTTAATCCCTTTACAATGGGGGAGGGTGAAGGGGAGAGGGAAGGAGAGGGCCGGCCGGGGGGCGGGCAGAGTATGCACACACACACACACGCAACTTAAAGGATAACACGAGGGAAACAACTTAACAGTATTTAACGCGCTTATTTTAGGCCCTTTCTGTGTTGTTTTTAATCTGTCTCAATTAACTTGTACGGCAGGTTTAAAGCAGAAAGGTCAGCAACGGGGTGCAGAGTTTTCGGTTCATTTGTACTGGAGTGCTGACCCTTGGACCGGTCAAACCACCAAAACCACAGAGCCCCCTCTCCGCATCAAAGCGTTTAAGGCAGGGCTCGAGTCGGGGTACCACGGGGGTGGACGGCGTCCCCCCACTTATTTATTTATTTATTTTTAAACGATCTTTATTAAAGAGACACAAAATGTACGGTACATCAGTGTAATAAAACAGCCGTATATCATATGGTACATTATCGCACGCTTGTATGACACCTTCCCGTACCAAGTTAGGTTCAACATTAACTTCCGCCCCGCCCCCCCCCAGACACCTTCAATACAGGTTGAGTAATCACATTAAGCAGTTCAACTATAACAATGATGTAAATTATCACTTGGAGCAAATGGAGGCACACATTCACACTTTGGCCTCTCTGTGGCAAGATCGGAGCTCATTCAGAACGCTGCTCACAAGCTGGCCTCTCTGATGCAATCGCATCTAAGGGGTGCGCGAGGGGAGGCAATGAGTCTGATGGTGCAAGCCACCTTTCGTGACGTCACTTCCTGTCGTGACGTCAGTGTCCCCCCATTTCTGTTTTTTAGGACTTGTGCCCTGGTTAAAGGCATGCCAAACAGTGCTTTAAACGGGCAGCTGCTGTCCGGAACTGAGCATCTACACCTCTTGAATTTGAAAGGGTCTCAGCAATACTGCAATACATTTAATGGGAGACCATCTGCACCTCAGTATTTCCATATAAAGCACTGATCGCAATGCTGTACAGCTCAGAGTGGATAGGGCTGTACTTAAACACTTCGCTGTAGAAATGACAAAATACTTTTCCCCTTTCTATCTCAGTAAAATGGCTAATTCAATGCTTAAAGACTTTGACAGAAAGGCAGACATTTGAAGTGAGAAGATTTAGAGTGTCACTGGTGTTGAGGGTGCTCTATACAGGAGCGGCTTTCCACCTAAACTGAGAACTACTCAGAGTTCTCTGCTTCTTTTTTCGCAATATAAAAGAGGGCTTGGCTTGGAGCAGGGGAAATACAGAAAAGGCAGTTGTCCTAAGAAACCATCCCAGACGCATCTGCCCCTCCAATATATTGACAACGGGGTGATGGGGCCTGGGTGGTTTGTGGAAAATATGGTAACAAGCAGAACTGACTCCTTCAGATTACAAAGGTAACAATCCATTGGAATCTTTCTAGATTTTAACCGACAGCACACCCCAGCAGCACCATCTGTGATTGACAAAATCCACTATAGCATAGACAAAACCATTATTTACTGCTTGCCTGAGTAATAGGAATAGAGCGAACCAGATTTTACAAACTGAAGTTTTGTACCAGGTCAGAACAGTGACACAGTAACCAGGAGCTGGCCTGAAAAAAGTGCTGGGACCGAAATACACAGCTGCATATACATAAATGCTCCCCACCCCACATCCATGTTTTTGCGTTGCACATATCTACCCTGCTTTCTAAATTCATTTATTGCTGCCAGTTTTTTCCCCACATAGGCACCATCAGCCTTTCAACCACACACTTGAAGGAAGACTAGGAAGTAGTTGAGAAGGGAGTTCTCCATGTCTTTGTCTGGGTTCTCAAGCTCTCTTTATATTATACCTATGAAGCAGCTATTTACTTAACCCTGCACCCTCATTCTCTGTAGCCTGTTGCTTCTTCTCTACACCATGGCCTGTTTTGCTTCCACCCCTCCCATCCTTTATGTTTCTTTCACCCACCAGCACCCTCCTCTTTAGTAGCTTCTACTCCCACACCCCACAGTGCTATTGCTACTCTACTTATACACTTTGTGCTGCCCCCCTCACACATGCCCTCCATGTTGCTCCCCTCCACCTGCGCTTCAAAAAAAAGATTTCTCAAATGTTTCTCTTTTTATTTGATGAGCCAGCTCACAGCAGCAAATTAAAATAAAAAAGAGAGGCTGCGTCATGTACTTTTTATTGTTCTTTAACCATGCTGCTCTGCAGTTGGTATGTTCTACAGCATGGATAAAAAACATTGACATAGATCCATGGGAACTTTTACCGTACTACCTACCCCCTACCCCTCCCAGCTCTACTCCTCTCCACTTTCCTGCTACTGACCTCTGCCCTTACCTGTCCTGGCCTTTAGTCCCCACCCTGTTTATCTGTGAATTTTCCCTCGTCATTTGAGATCTAGCTATTCTGTCTGATGCCGGATGGAGCTACCTGGTTTAACTATAGGGGAGACAGATCGTGGATTCCCTCCTTGGACGTCACCTACCCAGTCGGTCTTTAGCCAGACTTCCTTTCGTCTCTTCTGTCGACTCTTCCCGCATCCTCCCTCTATTTTTGTCTCTCCTTCTCTCCTCTCTCAATGTATTGAGACTGAACTATTTTGTCTGATGCCTGATGGAGCTACCTGGTTTAGCTATAGGGGAGATGGGCTGTGGACCCCTCCTTGGTCGTCACCTACCCAGTCGGCCTTTAGACAGACTTCATTTCGTCTCTCCTTGTTGTCTCTTCCCCTATCCTCCCTTTCTCACCTTCCCTGCCCCCTGCCCTCTACGCTCCATTTATTTTGCCCTCCATGTTCTTTAAAAGTTTTCCCATTGAGACCTAGCTATTTAGCCAATGCACGGTGGAGCTACCTGATAGCTATAGAGGAGATGGGTTTTGGGACTTCCCCTTCGACCGTCACCTACCCAGCCGGACTTTGGGCAGACTTCTTTCTGCCGTATCTCCTTCCTACCCCTTTACCCTTACCCCCTTTCCCTCTACACTTCACTTATCTCATCTTCTATGCTCTTGTAATTGTTTGTCTAGCAACTGATGTAAATTGGAACTGATGTAATTTTGTAATTTTGTGGAACCTCATGTAAAGCACTCTGATACCTCAAGGTCTAGCCAGCGTTATATAAAACTCTTAAAATAAATTAATAAATAAATAAAATAGACATACTGGCTTTGACGGTGCTTGTTTAACTCTATTCATAGCACATTAGAGCATCTTTCTGCCCATTGCAGAAACATTCTCATTTCTGAGGTTTCAAGGCAGTGATCGAAGGATCAACAGTGTGCAAGTTTCTATGCAGGCAGTTATGAGTCCTAAAGGCCCACTCATCCCATTTGTGGTGTAGTGTGCAGGGCCACATTTAATGTGAATGGAACAGCATAGAATGATTCAGCACTAATATTTTAGTATTTACAGAATAAGAACCGGACCACACACATTTTGATTTTTATGAAACCAGAAAAATAGCGTGCAAAATGGCTTTACTCATTTTCCGTTGAGCAGCAGGACATGTGGTTAACATACAGTGGGCTTATAGCCCACCCAGTACTTAATATTTGTTAGCTTCAGCATCTCTCTCATTTCTCTTGCTCCAAATTGTCACAGCATCTGGCCGTCATGTCCTCTTTTTGTGTTTGGCCCTCCCTTGGAGCATGGACCAAATACTTGTGTCATTCACTTGCCCTGTTTTTGGAGCTACTTTTTGCTTTGTGTTCAAGCATTCCATATGAGTACTTGTGTTTTCAGGCTGTCTTCATATCCCCATCCATGTAGTTTATTTTCCCTCCCAACTGTCCCCCTTCCATGTTACTTCTTTTTCCTCCCACCCCCTACCCTGTACTCTACACCACTGCACTCTACTGTATACCACTGCGCTCTACTCTGCATCACTATACTCTCTGCAACTGCACTCTATGCCACTGCACTTAACACCAGTCGACTCTGCGCCACTGCATTCTATGCTACTCTCCTGCACCACTCTACTCTACGCCACTGCACTCTACTCTGCATGACTCTACGCCATTGCACTTTATGGCACTCTGCTCTGCGCAATTGCAGCCTACTGCACTCTTCTCTGCACTACTCTACTTTACGCCACTTCAATCTACCCCACTGTACTCTCCTCTGCATCACTCTACTCTATGTCACTGCTTTCCACGCTGCTACATTCTACTCTGCACCAGTGCACTCTAAGCCACTCCACTGTATATAACTCTACTCTACGCTACTGCACTCCACACCACTCCACCCTACATCACTGCACTGTATGCCACTCTACTCAGCACCACTCTTCTCTATGTCACTGCACTCCATGCCACTGCAGTTTATGCCACTAGACTCCGGACCACTGTACCCCAGTGCATATACACCACTCTACTCTAAACCACTGCTCTTTACTCTACACCACTGTACTTTACGCCCTTGCACTCTAAGCTTGTCCACACTACTTTAAGCCTTTCCACTTCACTCTGTCACTCTACGCCACTCCACTCAGTGGCCCTCTATGCCACCCTTCTCCACTCCACAGAATGCCACTCTAATCTACGCCACTCTACTCTACTTATGCCACTTTAGCCTATTACACTTTACTGTACCTCACTCTACTCAATGTCACTCTACTCCACTCCACCCTACACCAATCTAGTCTACCCCACTCAACTCTATGACAATCCATTCCAAGCATCTGGACTCTACATCTCTCTACTCTATGCCACTCTATACCAGGCCACTTCACTCTACTCTATACCACTCAACACCACTCCACGCTACTCTATTCAAATCTACATATCTCTACTTTACGTCTCTTCACTCTACTCTGCGTCACTCTATGCCATTCCAAGTCTCTCTACGCCATGCCACTCCACTCTACTCCACGCTACTGTACATCATGGCTAAAAGACATTGGCAAAGCCAATAGCTGTCACGTAGGCTGAATCTATTGGCTTTGCCAATGCTTGTTTAAATTGACAAAAAAAATCTGGTAACATTCTTAAGTTTACCTAATTGACTCGAGGAAATTTGTTTACACAATTTACCATTGTAACGGAAGAACAAATGAGCTAAAGACTGAGTAGCGTGCCTTGTACTAGAAGAGGTAGTGGTCTTACTTCAAATATGGGACAGGTGGTCTTATCTCTTCAATGGTTTCTTAAATCCTCCCTGCAAACTTGCCTTTCGGAATTGTTTCCCAAGCTATGCAGTACACATTTTCACGGGTATTGCTCGTTTTCTACTGCACATACTATAAATAATAAAACCATTCCTGGTCCAGCAATATGGGCAATAAACCTATGTCCCACTAGCTCCCTCCTCTTTCTCAAACTATATATTTAGATCCACACTGTAAAACATAATGAACATATTGCAAATTTGTTTGCAAGGCAGCATATTGTCTTTAGAAATATCGGCAGCAATAAATACTATGTCCTAAATATTATCTATAAAAATATAATCACATAGGGGTAAACCTTCTATTATTAGGTTTTCAGGTGTAATATTTTTATAAACACTATTTAGGATATGGGTGTAAATATTGTATTATAAACTCTAATGGGTGTTTTGCGAATACAAATATTTAAGAAATGATGTTTATGTGAGATGACATTCTGACAACAATATTCTGGTAACATGCCTATACACTAACGGTAATGCCAACCACTGATTGTCAAAAAGGTTTTTACTTTCTTAAATCTCAGGAAGCTATTTAACACTGTGGTTGCTTAATGTATAAATGTTCATTCACTCCTCAATTGTCATGGATAAAACGGTCTAACATTCCTTGGGATAATGTCGCTATTATACAAAAAACAAACAAATAAACCCTGCCAACGCGGCCTGTACTCTTCGTGAATGCCGCGAGGCCCTATTTCATGAATGACTCGTTTTGCTAGTTTTGGCTTTTTAGCCTAGAGCGTTTTGGCAGATGGAATGTTTACTCCCACACTTTTAACTAAAATGGAAGCTACTTCTCATGTGCAAAACAATTCTATTGATAAAAAAAGCCAGGTGCCACTCCTGCGATGGGTCCATTCCACGTTGCAACTCTTTGCTGGTTCCTCCTGCTTTAAATCCTCAACCCTCTTTTTTGGCGGAAGGCAGTGAATGCATTTGAGTGACAAAAGGGAGTGACAAAAAGACAGCTGGAATAATCAGGGTCCTGGATTTATGATATTAGATTAGTAAAATCTCTTTAGTCTCAGAGCGCCAAAGCACTCATTAGTCAGACTTACACAACATAATGCTCCTGATAAAATTATGGGGGGTTGTCATCACCAATTTATCTTCTCTCTTAATTCACGATTTTACAATCCAGAGAGGTTATCCTTCATCTTGCAGGTACAGTTTTTCTGGACATTTTAGAACAAGCATTTGCAAGGACTGAAAGTTTAGCCTTGGCAAGTGTTCAAATTTGCATTTTCTTCAAGTAAATGAAATAGAAGTTAAATGATCAAAAGTATAAAAAAATTGCTGCATATCTTTCCAAAGAAAAAAAGATTAAAATAGCACTGCAGCGCTTGGTGCACCCACTTGGCCCACCCTGGCACTGAAGCTCACTAGTAGGTGGATGTGATCTTAAAAAATGCCATCACATGAAGTTCAGTGCAGCCAATAGCTCATACTGTCTTGGGCAGAAGCAAGAAGTGAATGACACGTGAAACGTGCTGACTGTGTGTGTGTGTGTGTGTGTGTGTGTGTGCGTGTATGTGTGTATGTATGTGTGCGTGCGCTTTTTATTACATGCGGCTGATGAAACACCTACAGCTGTCTCTAAGCCTTCTCTAACAAGCATTAGAAATGCAATCGGGCTCGGATTTATTTGAGTTTGAGCTAATGGCATTGTAAATGCCAATGTCTTTTTGCCATGTGTTATGGAGTGTGTGCATGTGGTGTGTAGTGGAAGTATCTTGGTTGAATTGTAATTTTACCAATGGTGGCATGCTGTGCTTTATATGAATATGTTTAAAAGTAAAGTGTACCATACTGCGATTGCTTGGTGGAAAAGTGCACTGCCGGCTGGAGGTGTGTGTGCCTGGTGGAAGGGTGCACTGACGGCTGGTGGGTGTGTGCTTGGTAAAAGCGTGCACAGATGGATGATGGTTGTTGGTGTTTGTGCATGGTGAAAGCATTCATTGACGGCTGGGGGTGTGTTGTTGTGTGTGTTGTTTTCTGTGTGCTGGTGAGTGTGTGGTGGTGAGTCTGTGGGGGTGAGCCTGGGGAGTGAGTGTGGTGGTGAGTGTGTTGTGTTGAGTGGTGACAAGTGTGTGGTGTTGAGAGACTGAGGTGTGTGGTTTGTGTGTGCGTTATGTGTGTGTGGTGTATGTGTGTGTGGTGTTTTCTGCACACTCACACACTGCCCCTACACATTCACACACTGCTCACCCGCACACTCCCAATATCACCCTGCATAGTCACACACTGTTTACCCTGCACACTCATTCTGCACACTCACACAATGTGCACCCTGACACACTGTCTCTGCAGTCACTCTGCACTCACTGTCACTCTGCACTCACTGTCACTCTGCACTCACTGCCACTCTGCACTCACTGTCACTCTGCACTCTACAGTCACTCTGCACTCACTGTCACTCTGCACTCACTGCCACTCTGCACTCACTGTCACTCTGCACTCACTGTCACTCTGCACTCACTGTCACTCTGCACTCACTGTCACTCTGCACTCACTCTGCACTCACTGTCACTCTGCACTCACTCTGCACTCACTGTCACTCTGCACTCACTGTCACTCTGCACTCACGCTACAGTCACTCTGCACTCACTGTCACTCTGCACTCACGCTACAGTCACTCTGCACTCACTGTCACTCTGCACTCACTGTCACTCTGCACTCACTGTCACTCTGCACTCACTCTGCACTCACTCTGCACTCACTGTCAGTCTGCACTCACTCTGCACTCACTCTACAGTCACTCTGCACTCACTGTCACTCTGCACTCACTGCCACTCTGCACTCACTGCCACTCTGCACTCACTGCCACTCTGCACTCACTGCCACTCTGCACTCACTCTGCACTCACTCTGCACTCACTCTGCACTCACTCTGCACTCACTCTGCACTCACTCTGCACTCACTGTCACTCTGCACTCAGTCTGCACTCACTGTCACTCTGCACTCAGTCTGCACTCGCTGTCACTCTGCACTCAGTCTGCACTCACTGCCACTCTGCACTCTCAAACTGCACTCTAAAAATGCACTCTCAATCTGCACTCTCAATCTGCACTCTGCACTCTCAAACTGCACTCTCAAACTGCACTCTCAAACTGCAATCTGCACTCTGCACTCTGATTCTGCACTCTGATTCTGCACTCTCAAACTGCACTCTCAAACTGCACTCTCAATCTGCACTCTCATACTGCACTCTCATACTGCACTCTCAAACTGCACTCTCAAACTGCACTCTCAAACTGCACTCTCAAACTGCACTCTCAAACTGCACTCTCAATCTGCACTCTCAACTCTCAAACTGCACTCTCACACTGCACTCTCACACTGCACTCCCACACTGCACTCCCACACTGCACTCTCAAACTGCACTCTCAAACTGCACTCTCAAACTGCACTCTCAATCTGCACTCTCAAACTGCACTCTCAACTCTCAATCTCCACTCTGCACTCTCAAACTGCACTCTGCACTCTCAAACACCACTCTCAAACTGCACTCTCAAACTGCACTCTCAAACTGCACTCTCAAACTGCACTCTCAACTCTCAAACTGCACTCACAACTCTCATGCTGCACTCTGTAACTGCACTCTCAACTCTGAAACTGCACTCTCAACTCTGAAACTGCACTCTCAACTCTCAAACTGCACTCTCAACTCTCAAACTGCACTCTCAACTCTCAAACTGCACTCTCAACTCTCAATGTGCACTCTCAACGTGCACTCTCAACTCTCAATCTGCAAACTGCACTCTCAAACTGCACTCTCAAACTGCACTCTCAATCACTGCACTCTCAAACTGCACTCTCAATCTGCACTCTCATACTGCACTCTCATACTGCACTCTCAAACTGCACTCTCAAACTGCACTCTCAAACTGCACTCTCAAACTGCACTCTCAATCTGCACTCTCAACTCTCAAACTGCACTCTCAACTCTCAAACTGCACTCTCACACTGCACTCTCACACTGCACTCCCACGCTGCACTCCCACACTGCACTCTCAAACTGCACTCTCAAACTGCACTCTCAAACTGCACTCTCAATCTGCACTCTCAAACTGCACTCTCAAACTGCACTCTCAAACTGCACTCTCAAACTGCACTCTCAACTCTCAATCTCCACTCTGCACTCTCAAACTGCACTCTGCACTCTCAAACACCACTCTCAAACTGCACTCTCAAACTGCACTCTCAAACTGCACTCTCAAACTGCACTCTCAAACTGCACTCTCAACTCTCAAACTGCACTCTGCACTCTCAAACTGCACTCTGCACTCTCAAACACCACTCTCAAACTGCACTCTCAAACTGCACTCTCAAACTGCACTCTCAAACTGCACTCTCAACTCTCAAACTGCACTCACAACTCTCATGCTGCACTCTGTAACTGCACTCTCAACTCTGAAACTGCACTCTCAACTCTCAAACTGCACTCTCAACTCTCAAACTGCACTCTCAACTCTCAAACTGCACTCTCAACTCTCAAACTGCACTCTCAACTCTCAATGTGCACTCTCAACGTGCACTCTCAACTCTCAATCTGCAAACTGCACTCTCAAACTGCACTCTCAAACTGCACTCTCAATCTGCACTCTGCACTCCCAAACTGCACTCAAACTGCACTCTCAAACTGCACTCTCAAACTGCACTCTCAAACTGCACTCTCAAACTGCACTCTCAAACTGCACTCTCAAACTGCACTCTGCACTCTCAATCTGCACTCTCAACTCTCAAACTGCACTCTCAAACTGCAGTCTCAACTCTCAAACTGCATTTACAAGTTGTGAAATGAATTCTTTGGCAGACTGTTCTAAAAACGACATAATCAAAGTATGTGTTCCGAGTTGCTAGACTTGGGGAGTTCTACAAACTTTCCTACCAATGTTCTTTACTTTATAAAAAATAAAAACAATAAAACTTAGCACACTTCCTCTTTTGCCATCGCGCAAACGCTGCAACTAGCAGGATACCTAGATTCCATTCGGGGTTTCTCCCAGAGCTCGGAAGAATAGAATTTAAGTCAAGAACGGAAATCTACTTCTGCTGCTCCGCCTTTCAGCACGACGGTCAATATACAGTCCCCAACGTTGATAGGGCGGGAGCATCTGTATCAGCCCCACGCAGCCCTCGTGACACGCTTTGCCAGGCGCGTCTTACAAGCGCAGCTGTGGGCAGTCAATTTTCTCGCAAACACCAATCCCATTAGGAAAAACAATACCAATAAAAACCCCAAACGAAGGTCCGTAACTGCAAGCAAACAGTTACCTCACCTATTGTTGTGTCAACAACTGACGGGCTCCTTGAATCATTCCTTTAAAACTCTGCTTGCTGTCTGAAGGAAGTAACAAGGCGCATTATTCAGAGAGAACAAAACTGTTGGAAATTCGTGTGTGGAAAAAAGTTGACGCAGGTGGTATGGGAAAATACAAACAATACAGCAGCCTGTCAGACTATGCTGAAGTTCAACACCACTGCAGGACTCTGCCCAGAAAGCAAACAGTTCTAAAAGGCGCTGCCTGCCAGCTTGCTATTCATTACCTCAGCTCCGAAAACAAAAGCTGCTGCAAAGAAACACATTATAAACTCGAGAGAACAATTCCATTCACACCGGCCACGGACCATTCCAGAAAAAAAATGAAACTGAGATTAAAAGAACAGCCCATGACAGAACGTCAGACTCTTGTTCTTGAACTAATGAAGCCCTTTCCCGGCCTGGCATGGAGCAGCTGCGCGCTGAGCGCTGCTGAATGGTGAACGCGCCCGGCCATCTGGATTCACTTACGGAGGCACCCTGACAGCTCCTAATTATAATTAATGTACTTCTTTGCGCGCACACGAACGAAAAATGCCCAACATGGCGGACGAAAACTACATTTACCCTATCACTTCAAGGCTATTAAAACGACACCACAACGAAGACGAATCACTGGCCAGATGACATAACACACTAAGGAATGTGTGGAATTTGTCTCGCCAAAGCCCTAGGAGATACTTTTTTTTTTCTTTAACATTAGGATCTCGAAACTCCTCCCACTTACGTGGGCGGAGGCCGAGCCCTAAAAATGGATCAGAATTATAAAGGAAACATCCAAAATCAAGTTCAGAGACGATGAATGATATCAGGAATTGTTCTGGGCAGAGTAAAAAAATATTTTATAAAGTGTTGTCAACAACGGACTGCCCCTTGAAATTCAGGACAGTATGTCAGAAAGAGTGGGGTTGCAGGCACGTCCACACTAAAAAGGCAGACATTATTATTCCTTCATTCAGCTTCTGGGGAAATGAAGAGAAGTAACAGCAGGAAGGCAGCTTGTAAACATGGTTTATATTTGGGCAGGGCCGCACCCTTGTCCAAAACCTGTGCGGTCAGTTGCCCTCCCAAAGCCCAATTTAACCATTTCTTGTTTACTTTATAACATTGACACTAAAGTGTCTCAAATTTACCCCGCATATTCAGTGATGTTATTCACGTACTATTTTCCCTTTGGCACATACTGAGTGATATTTCCTAACTATTGATTACACTTTCATATTTAATAATGTTAAGCGCCTCTGTCCAGACTTACATGTTGACTTCTTGTTCTAGTTGCTCTTTGCCAAAAATGCTTTCGTCTTCTGAGCTTCTTCTTTAAAAAATTGAGCTCCTCCCTTATGCCTCTAACCCTTCTTTAGCTTCAGTGTGCACAGTTTACCTGTCACCAGGCTAGGTCGCCCCCACGCACTGCTGCCTGCCTGCTGCCTGCCAGGAAACCAGTTAGCCACAGCTGATTCCGCTTCCTGATTCTGCCGCTCGGACGACCCAGCCGCCGCTGAGCCGCCAGCCCCAGACTCTTCCCGCCGCTGCCTCCCTGCGGCCCCGCCCCCCGCCAGCCCATTCGCCGCCCTGCTCCCGCCACCCAGCTGGTGCTCCCTCCCGGCTCCTTACTTATGATGACCACAGAGCGACCGCGCAGCGGACGCGCGCAGCGGGCGCGCCGATTGTGTGCCGAAGGCGCGCCAAAGGCTAGCCCGTCTGCGCCCGTCTGCGCATGGACCGCGCCCAGCGCCAGGACCCCTGGCCCCCGACGATGCCAGCCCACACGACGGACCTACGACGCCGCCACCCTCAACGCACTCAAACCCGACCGGAACCCCGCCTGCTACCGAGCCACCCCGAAACGCACCCATGGACCCTTCAGCTGCCAAGCCTGCAAGTTCACCTGCATCCGGACCTGCACCACACCCAAAAGGCCAGACACCAGCAACAACCACCTCAAGTGCTTCCTGCTGAACACCCGCTCCGTCCACAGACACGCAGTTGAACTCTGGAACCTGCACGACACAACATCACCAGACGTCGCCTTCCTCACGGAAACCTGGATGAACGCCTCCTCAGCGCCCGACATCGCCATAGTCATCCCGGACGGATACAAGATCACCCGGAAGGACCGCGTCAATCAGACCGGAGGAGGCATCGCCATCGTCCACAGGAACACCATCCGCATCACGACCAACTCCGACGACACCTTCACCGCCGCCGAGCACCTCCACTTCCAGATACACACCGACCCCAAGACCACCCTCAGAGGCACCCTCATCTACAGACCCCCGGGACCACGCACCCAATTCAGCGAAGACATCGCAGACTTCATCAGCCAGCACGCCCTCCAATCCGCTGACTACATCCTCCTAGGGGACCTCAACTTCCACCTGGAGAAAAACAACAACACCAACACCACCACCCTGCTGGACAACCTCGTCAACCTCGGACTCAAGCAACTGGTGAACACCCCCCACCCACTACGCCGGCCACACGCTGGACCCGTCTTCTCCTCCAGCAAGCACATCTCCTTCAGCCACTCCACCGGACTCCACTGGACGGATCACAGCTGCGTCCACTTCAGTTTCAGAAGAACCACGACCCACCACCACCCGCGACAGGTTCCTCGCAGGAGCTGGAGCAAGATCTCCGCCGACCAGCTCACCACCTCCCTCAGCCTGAACCCTCCCGCCAGCGCAACGGACCCCAATGAAGCAGCCCGCAACTTCACACAATGGCTCACCAACTGCGCCGACAACCTCGCACCACTGAAGAACCCTCCCAGCAGACCCGGCAGCAAGAAAGCCTCCTGGTTCACAGACGAACTCAAAACATCCAAGAAAAACTGCCGCACCCTTGAAAAAGCCTGGCGCCACGACCAGACCACAGAAAACATGACTGCCCTCAAGAACGCCACCCGCAAACACCACCAGCTGATCCGCACCACCAAAAGGACAACATTCAAAGAACGACTGGACAACAACACCCACAACAGCAAGGAACTCTTCAGCATCGTCAAAGAGCTCTCCAACCCCAACGCCGGAAACAACGACATCACATCCTCGCAAGACCTCTGCGACTCACTCACCACCGTCTTCCACCGCAAGATCGCCGACATACACAACAGCTTTGGCGCACAACCACGCACCCAACCACCGAACCTATGCCCCCACCACCACCCTCTGCAACTGGACCCCGGTCAGCACCGAAGACACCACCCGCACGATGAACACCATCCACTCCGGATCACCAACCGACCCCTGCCCCCACCACGTCTTCAACAAGGCCGACTCCATCATCGCACCCCAACTCCGGGACATCACCAACATCTCCTTCAACACCGCCACCTTCCCGGATAGCTGGAAGCATGCCGAGCTCAGCGCCCTCCTGAAGAAACCAACAGCGGACCCCACCGACCTCAAGAACTTCCGCCCCATCTCGCTCCTCCCTTTTCCTGCCAAAGTCATCGAGAAGATCGTCAACAGACAGCTCGCCACCTTCCTCGAGAGAAACGGATCCCTCGACCCTTCGCAGTCCGGCTTCCGAGCCAACCACAGCACCAAGACCGCCCTCATCGCAGCCACCGACGACATCAGATCCCTGCTCGACAACGGGGAAACAGCAGCCCTCATCCTCCTGGACCTATCCGCAGCGTTCGACACTGTCTGCCACCGCACCCTAGTACAGCGCCTCAGCAACATCGGGATCCAAGGGAAGGCTCTGGAGTGGATCATCTCGTTCCTCGCCGGAAGAACCCGGAGAGTTCGCCTCCCCTCATACAGATGCAAGGCCACCGAGGTCATCTGCGGCGTACCACAAGGATCCTCACTCAGCCCCACCCTCTTCAACGTCTACATGAGCCCCCTCGCAGCCATCGCACGCCAACACAATCCCAACATCATCTCCTACACAGACGACACCCAGCTGATCCTCTCCCTCACCAACAACCCCGCCACCGCCAGAGCCAGCCTTCACGAAGGGATGAAAGACGTCGCTGAGTGGATGAAGAACAGCCGCCTGAAACTGAACTCAGACAAGACGGAAGTCCTCATACTGGGATCATCGCCCTCCGCCTGGGACGACTCCTGGTGGCCCCCTGCCCTGGGCACCACCCCCAAGCCAACGGACCACGCACGAAACCTGGGCTTCATCCTGGACTCCTCCCTCTCGATGACCAGACAAGTCAACGCCGTATCGTCATCGTGCTTCAACACCCTGCGCATGCTCCGTAAGATCTTCCGCTGGATCCCCTCTGAAACCAGGAAGACAGTCACCCAGGCACTCGTCACCAGCCGACTGGACTACGGGAACACCCTCTACGCGGGAACCACGGCCAAACTACAGAAAAGACTCCAGCGCATACAGAACGCCTCCGCACGACTCATCCTGGACATCCCTCGCCACAGCCACATCCCGACCCACCTGAGAGACCTGCACTGGCTCCTCGTCAGCAAGAGGATCACGTTCAGACTCCTCACCCACGCACACAAGGCTCTCCACGACATGGGCCCGAAGTACCTCAACAGCCGCCTCACCTTCTACACACCCACCCGCCACTTACGATCGGCCAGCCTCGCCCTCGCCGCCGTACCACGCATTCGCAGAGCCACCGCTGGAGGAAGATCCTTCTCCTACCTGGCGGCCAAGACATGGAACTCCCTCCCCATCCACCTACGGCTGACCCAGGACCACCTCTCCTTTAGCAAGCAACTCAAGACCTGACTTTTTGAGCAGTAATGAACCCCCCCCAGCGCCTTGAGACCCTACTGGGTGAGTAGCGCGCTTTACAAACTGACTTGATTGATTGATTGAGTTTACCACCTTCATCATCTTCAAATTATTTGGCTATAAAATTTCGGAAGGAACCTCACAGCTGTAACCTATATGTCTTTACCTATCCAGGGCATGCATCTCCCAGCTGGTAGTCCCTAGCAGGACCAGCCTGAAGCATGTGGAGAACCCCAGCGTCGGTAAATTCGTCAAGGGTGCCCTGGCTTTTACCAAAGAGGAGCTTTGAAGGGAAAACAGGCAGACAAAGGATGCCCTCAACTCAATACTATCAACAACAAAAGCCATTGTTGTATGTTACACATAAACATCAAGCGTTTCAAGAGTACCTCACATTTTTCTCTGTCACCGGTTAAGGGTTTGATATCTATTCATGGACCCCCATGTGTTATCTTTACAAAAGTTAACGCAGGTCCAACCTCCCAGGGTGGTTCTGACACAAAAAAATGTTATGTGTTTGGGAAGTGCCTCACGTAAGCAACATCCGGGGAGCAGTTGGCAGGTACTTGCCAATTTGCTCACTTTCTCATCATCTGCACTTTCCGAACCGGAAACGAAAACCAACTCCCAAAGTATAAGTGAGAAGAAAGCTATGTGTGACCTAAAAAATGTTTTGTGCACATCCAAATAATACGTTCCCTATAGACCCCCCATTAAAGAAAGAAGCGTTTTGTGGCACTCCAAAGGTCAAAAGTGAGTTACAGGAAAACTCAAAACATTTGTCTTTAATTTGTTGTGCCCGTACTCATGCACCCTGCTTCCCTGCTGGCTGTGGCTTATCTGTGGCCAGGGTGAGATGGAGTAAAGGTGGACGAGGTCCACATCCACACAGCGCCGACCCGCGTGCCCCACCTCAACCCAACGAGAGAGAGGTGGCACGTGCAGTCAGCGGTGTCCCTCAGAAACTGGAACATATTTTCTATTGGGTTCCATCATATTAAAAATAATACATTGTCTAGACCCGCCACTCCTCAGCTCTGTACTGAAAATCTCTGCAGCACAAAAAGCCTCTGATGTAGAGAGATTATACAAGACTTCTATTCAGAAAATTAAATGACTATTAGGCTGCATCATAAAGATTCTTAGGGGCAGCACTCAAGCATTGAAACTCAATGCGGAAAGGCCATAGTTGCCAAGATTGTCTCCTTTAGTTTAGGAAAACAGGTACAATTCAACAGTTTTTTATTTAAACTTTCGCAAGCCTATACTTTATTTGGACACCTCCCTCCCGTGCTTCTACAGGAAACAATGCATCTAATTTTACTTTATTTAGATTTCACCCTTCCCTCATGTCACTTATTTCACCCCGATGTCACACTTCTGAGGTTCATTGTAAATTTACTCTTTATTGTTTTCAAATTTGTTATAAAAGAACTTGACTCTAGATTGCTTGCTAGTCGGAAGTTCACTAGCAGTCACCTGGAGTGGAAAAGCCCTATAAAAATGTTAAACAAATAACATTAATAAGGCAACTCCTGCCTTCTCATCGTCGTGGCGCAGTCGGTGACATTCAACACATATTTTTTAACTCCTTTATTATTTTCACACGCTCAAACAATATACTGCAGATGCCACCGGGCGGCGGGTATATACTGCCCCACCTACTAAATGTACCTGTGTTCTCGTCATAACATCCAGAACAAATCACTAATCAGCTTAGGCCCAGTTAGGTTCTCAAGCTACCTGGGCTGCTTGTCACCCGTCCTCACACTCCACTGATTCCCACAACATGCATAAAACATGCCAAATGGCACTGCACTAAGTTTGGAACACACTCTGGGCATCTTGCATGACACCAATACTCAACACTAACAGAGGACACCACTACCAAACCCCCTCTTTCACCCTTGCACCGAAGAATCAGAGCCACTGACCAGTGGTCTGCAAAGTGCTTTTGGACTGCGACAAAACAAATGATACAATACAATACTGCCAACAATCAACAGATAAAGAGGACTTAAACCGACTTTCATGACTTACAGAGTGGACTATATCTTATTATATTTAATGATTCATTTATACGTTTCACTATGTTCCAAACAATTCGCTGGGTGGTCACTTCAGAGCTTATATAGACATGTTGGATGTAATGTCACAGACAGGTAGCTGGTTGCATGATGCTTGCACACCTTGCTGACTTTAAATGACAACATAGACTCTACTAAGAGGCTTCCTTCCTAGGTAGGTGGTCAGGGCCGGTGCAGATACACGCGGGCATAAAAACGTTTATGTCGCATAGCGTGTGTTTTTGCACCTGATTAGTCAATAGAAACTAATACGTGGAACTGTTTTAGTGACTGATTTTGAGCACGTTATTATCAGGGGCGTAGATTGGTCAGTAGGAATGGGGGGAGCATCAGATTTCCCGACACTCACGCTGGCATATATTGTTATAATAATAATGATAATGATGATGACAAGCAGGGCGCATGTGAGGAACATAAGAACCAGTGGAAAGAGAGAGGAATACGAATTAATAGGAGAACTAAATGAAAGAAACACAATATTTGGTAAAATAAAGTTTTTGTCGGCCTTTCAAAACAGAGATGAGAGTGTCTGTGTGTGAGTTTTTGTCACTGTCCCTCACCATACCAGACTGAAAGAAAGCACCTGTACCCAACAATTCATAAGAAAATACATTTATTGGGGGGGGGGGGGTGTACACCCCAACACCCCCCGCCACACCCCCACCCCCACCATCTCGAAGCTACGTCCCTTGGTATTATTGCTAGTTCACAGTCTTGCATGGAAAACTCAGCAATAACTCCTCCCCACAAGGAGAAACTGGTGGTAGGTGCCAGCTCAAAAACATTAGTAATCTGTTCTTGCGCTTTTCTAATGAGTCCAGGAACTAAAAACAGGCCCACAAATGTTTGCATCTCATTTTGCACAACTTTCTCTATCATTTTTTTCACAGCGTTTAATGCAACTTTATCTCTTTCTCAGGATTTTTATTTCATTTTCTTTTTATCGCCTTCACTTCAGGTGGAAGAATGATTCACAACAGGCAACCAAAATGTAAGGAGTGAAATTATATTTCAGATGGCTAGCTTCTTTCAGAGAGCGAATTTCGGCCAATTACCGCTGCAATTATTTACTTTTTCCAGCATCTCTGAGGTTAACTGCTGAAGGCTTTAATGTAGCTAATTTTAAACTGTGGAAAGATCTCTTTGGAAGTAAGAAAATGCTCCGAGAGGACATTTCCTGCTGAATGATGCACCAGCTCTAATGCTTCTAAACAAAACCTTTCTAGCAGCACAGCGGTCAAGAACTAAAGGTTATGAAAAAGAACGAAATCATAACAATCTGACGCACTGGCATTTGGCCATATTCCAGTATTTAGAGGAAGATAAAGAAAATCTATTGTCTCTCAAAACAAACAGAGGATACTTGTGTGTAATCATAAAATGTAGCTCGGAAGATAAAAAACGAACAGCTAGGAAAATGCAAATATGTTCACTGGCCCTTGCAAGTTAAGCCTGTGGGCTGGTTTTCGGTAGCCCTGGATCAGGAACGTGACAATGTTTGGTAAACAGGGTGAACTGGAATCCAAGGAAAAGTCCCGGTTTAAAGAGGACTGTAAAATTTGCACTGGATGGTCAATAATACTCAAGGTGTTTACCCACTGGTGGGCAGAATGAATTAACTTGATAAGAATGAATAGCATAATTATGAGTGACACCGACCTAGGATTAGATATTAATAGGAGTTTCCTACTTTTTACAACCATAACTAGTGGTTTACGAATGATTGTTAAATAGGTTAGTAACCCTATAAAATATGGTTTGCATTAATTGCTGGTCTCACCCACATTGGAGGTTATTATGGAAAATTCAATGTATAAATGACGTTGCTCAAGTAACAAGATCAATTGACTACATCAATGTGGTTGATACAACTGCGTCTTTTTGAATATAATGAAATTGTTCCTTCTGTGTCTAAATAATATGGCACATGATTTGCACATTGCACTTTTTTTCTAAATCGTTTTTTGAATGTTTTTAACCATTACACAGAGCAATAAACTCCCACAATGCGCGTAACCAGGAAGTGATGTTGAAACACGTAGAACTGTACTTAATTGGTTTCAAAATGCCGCCCGTGCACCCATGAACAAGGTCTCTGTGAGACCGAAACGCATGAGGGCTTTGTTTGGTCCTGGCTTGTATGGATTCTTTAATAAGAAAATAAAGAACTGTGATTGACCTGTGAGTGCGACAAACTCTTCTGTATAGAAGTATTGGAATAATTGAACAGCGTTTGTCTTTTGTATTTGGTGTTTCGCAGCCTCAGAAGCACCAGAAAAGCCAACAAAAAGCGAGCCTTTGAGGAGATATATATATATATCTATACTAATATAATAAAGAGAGAGCCCAAACCTTTGAGGCGGGTAATCTTAGGAACCACAGCACCAATCACAACACCCAATACAGCGTTGGAAAGGGCAGTTGCAGCAGAAGGACATAGGCTATGCAGACGCCCACCATATACATTTAAAAGGTAAAAGATCTCTGCCAGCAAAGTAGTCCCTTGTGGGCGTGTATGCGTTGTGCTGTGGGCGTGTGCTGGGGGTGTGACAAATGCTGGGGGCGTGTGGTACGTTCCACCCTTCATGCCATGTCTCATATCGTGTGCTGTGGGCGTGGGCGTGTGCGGGGCGAGGGATTACGGGGAAAAAAAAGCGAGCGTTGTGCTCAATATTTCATTGTTTTTTCTTCCCAGGTTCTGTACATTCCAGCTCCGAGTGTCCACCCTGCTCCCATTAAATACCCCTGCACCCCATAATCATAACCCACCCTTACTCCTTAAAATACCCCAACACCCTTAAACACTAACCCATCTTAACCCTATAAATACCCCTGTACCTCGAAACCCAAACCTACCCCTGAACCCTAAAAATACCCCTGTACCCCAAAACCCAAACCTAGCCCTGAACCCTAAAAATACCCCTGTACCCCAAAACCCAAACCTACCCCTGAACCCTAAAATACCCCTGTACCCCAAAACCCAAACCTAGCCCTGAACCCTTAAAATACCCCTGTACCCCATAACCCAAAACTATATCTGAACCCTTAAAATACCGAAACACCCCAAAACATATACCTCAGTACCCCAAAACATATACCCCTATACCCATACTTACCATATCCAAACATTAAAAAAAACATGCTTTTACCATTCATGCATTTAGAACGAATTTCGTTGTAAATGTATACGTGGTAAAAGCATAGACAATGTAATGCCATGCATTATAATGGCATTGCGGAGTCATGGTACTTTCGTAATGAAAGTATGCGGAATGATGGTATGCGGAAAGAAAGTTGCGGAATAATGGGTGTTTACCCTCCCCCGGTAAGTACATTGGTGCCACGGCGGCCCACATCTCCAGCAACATACTCATATTTTTTCACCACCGATTTGAAAAATGCACAGGTCTCTCTCATCAGCCACGGCCGGTAGTAGGTGTAACTGCAGGGCGGTGACGTGGGGAGGGGCATGGTGGGGGGTAGTAATGTATGGATTACGGACTTTAACAGGTAAGTAAACCTATAAATAAATAAAACGAATTTCGTTGTGTGCACTGCATCACCAAATGCGATGCAGTGCGCGTAACGAAGTTCGTTTTATTTATTTATATGTTTACTTACCTGTTAAAGTCCATAATCCATACATTACTACCCCCCACCCTTCTACTCCCCCTCCCCACGTCACCGCCCTGCAGTTACACCTACTACCGGCCGTGGCTGTCTCTCATTGATGGCCAGCACCGGCATACACTTTTAGACACACCTCCCGCCACAAGTTCTAGAATTGCGAACTTTAGAGCTGGGGAGCTACGTTCGAATCTCGGCATCAGCTCATCATCCTGTGATTCCAGGCAAATCGCTTTGTCTCCCCGTGCCTACCACAAATGAATGTGTTCTTCTGTAATGTAATTAGTGCTCATGCCATGTTGTCGAGTTCGCGCTATATAATATTGCAAGGAAAAATAAAGTAGGGAAACTCGAGTTCACACACTACTGAACGCGCACTCTTAAGTGCATCAGCAGTGCACTATGAATCAGAGCGTTTCACAGGCCTGTCACAGATAAGAAATGCTATCAAAACCAAATCCTACAAAACAATATACCACTGGCCGGCAGCAATTCATACCCGGACAACGTCGGGACGGGCTGCTAGTATATATATAAAAAATAACCAGTAGGTAGTTATAGTTAGTACCTAGTTTCCAGAAGTAAAGCAATTTTTGTTTTGCTAATGACTCTGGTGCTGTTAGACGAATCTTCATGAAATTTTCAAAACTAGTTTGCCACTCATTTCAGTTGTTGTATGAAAAGTTTGGAGTGATTCTTCAAGCGGGGGCTAAAAAAAAGGGGGGTACAAAAACACTTTTTCCCCACACAATTTTCCATAGGGTTCTTAGACATAACTACAGCCCTTACCGCAGAACTAAATGACACCAAATTTGTCAGAGAGCTAGCTCTTGGTCCAGAATGATATCTTTTTGAAATTTGTTGTAAATCTGTTCAGTAGTTTTGGAGTAATTAAAGAAAAAAAGATTATGACTTTCAAGGGACTTGGAGGGTCCGCGGATCTGACAGATCTCTTGCTGAGATCTGATCGGCTGCCACCACTTCAAGCAGGAAATGGTGGCAGCTATCTCCCGCTCTTGTTTATCTTTATGCTTCCCGGGTGTACCGGGGGGATTTATATACATATTTGGGGGGATGGGGTGTCAGGGCCTGGCCGATTATAGGTAGGGGATGAGGCCTTGCGTCACCCCTCCATTGGCCGATTTGGGCCCTGGGTACCCCATTCTCCGGAGTCTGTCCTTCAAAATAAATTGGATGAGGGACACACGGTCCCCCTCCCAAGCCAATTTTGGCACCGGCCACCCACCTCCCTTGGACGATTTCTGCCATTTGGGATGCTATCAGTGCTGTCATTGATCATGCCAAGAGTGATGCAATATGTGAGTTCATAAGAAGTGTGCTGCGGGGGCGTAAGTTATAGTTAGCTCAGGTAACTATAACTGTAGAATTTCTATGGTTTCGTGCAAGTGAAATATGAGCCTAAATATAAAGTCCTGTAACCTTTTTTTGTGTGAATTTCCAAGTTTTTTAGAATTCTATTTCCTAGCTATAACTTCCCTTTAACCTTTGTTATTTTCATTGACTTTCTCAGGTTATTTTTTCATTTCTATTCCCTAACTATAACGCCCCTGAAACCTTTGTTTTTTAACCCCTTCGCTGCGGCGGCTATTCCGCCGCAGCGCTAAGGGGGAAGCGGGGCCACGCGGCGCTCCCGTACTCGTGACGGAACCGCTCCGTCACAGCCCTCGGGTGAGCTGTGCTTGTGACGGAACGGTTCCGTCACGGCCCCGCCCGCTCTTTAGAACGTCAGTGCAGGCGCGGAATTCGCGCCGCGTAGGTGCGGCGAGCGGGCCGTGACGGAACCGTTCCGTCACCAGCACAGCCCAACCGAGGCTCGTGACGGAACGGTTCCGTCATGAGCATGGGAGGGGTTAAAGTGAATTTCCACATTTAAAAATGTTTTATTTCATAACTATAACAAAACCTGTAACGTTTAGTTTTTTATGTGAATTTAAATTTTTTGGGTGTCATTTCCTAACTATAATGTCCCTCTAACCTTTTTTAGAGAATGGTTCTGTGAGTGAGTGCATGAGTGGGTTTTTCAGTGGGGGTGAGAGTGTCTAACTGCGTCAGTGAGAGCGTTCATGAGTTGCTCTATGATTGCAATTGAGCGAGTAGGTCTGTGAGTGGGTGTATGAGTGTATCTGTGAGTGGGTGCATGAGTATTTGAGTGGATCTTTGAGTGGGTGTGTGAGTCTATGAGTGGGTTTCTGAGTGGGTCTGTGAGCAGGTGCGTGAGCCACTGAGTGGGTCTAGGAGTGGATGCATGAGTGTCTGAGTGGGTCTGTGAGTGGGTGTGGCAGTCTCTGAGTGTGTGCATGAGTCTATGAATGGGTGCATGAGTGTATCTGTGTGTGAGTGCGTGAATCTCTGAGTGGTTCTCTGAGTGGGTGTGTGACTCTCTGAGTGGGTATGTGGCCGGGTGCGTGAGTCTCTGAGTGGGTCTATGAGTGGGTGCGTGAGCCTCTGATTGGGTTTGTGAGTGGGTACATCAGTGTTTGAGTGGGTCTGTGAGATGGTGCATGAATGTCTGAGATGGTCTATGAGTGGGTGCATGAGTATGAGTAAGTCTGTGAGTGTGTTCATCAGTCTCTGAGTGGGACTGTGAGTGGGTGTGTGACTCTGAATGGGTCTATGAGTGGGTGCATGAGTGGGTCTGTCAGTGGGTGCATGAGTGTCTGAGTAGGTCTGTGAGTGGGTGCATGAGTCTCTGAGTGGGGCTGTGAGTGAGGGATGAGTGTCTCAGTAGTATATGTATGTATGAGTGGGTGTGTGAATCTGAGTGGGTTTGTGAGTAGATGCGTGACTATGAGTGGGGCTATGAATGGGTGCATGTGTGTGAGTGGGTCTGTGAGTCGGTGCATGAGTGCAGGAGTGGGTCTGTGAGTGGGTGCATGAGCATCTGAGTGAGTCTGTTACTGTGTGTATTGCTGTGTGAGTAAGTGTGTCTGTATATATTTTTTTTACAGCAAGGTTTGCAACTCCACTGCGACACTTCATGAGGCCGCGCAGAATTTCACAATGGGTCCGCAACTCCAATCACGTGGGAAAAAACAACGCTTTGGGCCATTTTCATACTCATGAGTCCCTCAGAGACCCCTACAATGCACCCATGCGGTCAGGGTACAAGGACCGTGACCCCTTCTAGAGTTTCCTATCTGTCACAGGCCCCTGTTTACAAAATTGCAGCCTCAACTTTCTCCACAGGTTGTGGCCAGCCAATCACAGAACTTCTCCTGGCGTGAGAGTTCACAAAGCTCTGCGTAGGCGTCGCGAAGGATCCGCGTCCCTAGATTTACACATTTGGATTTCTTTTACTATCTCAAAACTACTGAATGGATTTACATCAATTCCGAAAAAGGTTGTTTTCTGGACCAACATCTAGCTTTCTGCCAAATTTGGTGCAATTCCGTTCAGCGCTTCGAGCTGTAGTCATGTCTATAATTCCTGTGGAAATTAACATGGGAAATGCACATTTTTTGACCCCACCTTTTTCTCGGGTCCCACTTGACGGACCACCCCGAAACATTCCATGCACAACTAGAATGAACAGTGCACTTTTTGGGAACATTCCGTCAAGATTCATCAAATGGCGCCAAAGATATAGGCAAGTGAATAAATGCTTTTCCTATGGAAAATAGGTCCTAACTATAACTACCTAGTGGTGACCGCTGTTGGTCTTTATATAAGCCAAAGACAGAACAGATATAGAAATAATACTAAAGACGTTAGTCCTACCTTTGTGTCTGGCCTGTCCACATTTTTGCTTCTCAAAATCTGGTCACCCTATTGGTAAATGATGAGAAGAAAGCCAATGGTCTGCATTGCACTGGTTGTACGGAACTCACACCCACCCTACCTGCAGAGGGCACATTGCAAATCCACGTGGCTACCCCCACAGTCATGAATCAGAAATCCACTTTAGGAAGGCATGAGCCACATCCATTCTGATTGGTCAGCAAACCCTCACCTTCAAGCTCATGTTACAGCCATTGAGAATAAACGGTCCTTTGACCCATTAAAATGGGTCTCTTTATTTAGGCTGTCCCAAGTGGCTGCTAATCAGCCAGGCACAATGGATGTTGATCTCCATCCCTTCTTGCACTACTTTGAGATCAATGAAAATGAATTTTGTCCTGTGCAGGATTGGTGGAGCGGTGGGCACCCCACAGTGGTCTGTGCTGTTTTCTATGTCCTTAGATGCATTCTCAGATCCTAGAAATGGCAACTGTGTGTAATAATCCACACTCAGCCTACCCAGACAGGCAGGTTCCACCCATCTATAGTCAAGTGGTGCCAGCCTTTCAATGGTGCTGCCCTACCCCTACTGGCCACCCAGAGGCGCCAAGTTGTCTGGAATACCGTACATTTCCTGAAAGACCTGTCCAATTAAGCCTACAGCAAACCACACCAAGTTCATTGGAAATTTTACCTCCTGTCGAAACCAGCACATGTGAACAACTGAGATCAAATCCTATTTTTCAATAAACAGTTACTTGAACCATATAATGTACAAATACTTCTGTCTCCAGCTATCATTCTATCTCACTGATTTTTTTTTGCAAGATTTGTGATTTTATATCCTATACTGTTTGTACAGTGGATTAGAGGACATTTTTATTTCACATTGGGTGTTTAACTATTCTTTATGTTGCTCTAAGGCTCAGCTTATGGAAAGGAAAAGTAAAAGGATCAGTCCTATGCAAGAAGTATATTTACAGTGCATGAAGCCATTCAATGTGGCAGCTTGGTCATCAATAGCTATAGTAATAATAGCAGTAATAATCATATTAGTAGTAGCAGCACTACTAATAGTAACAATATTAATTAGTAGTGTTATACTATTCATTTTATTGGTGTTATTAGTATTCTTATAAAATATTTTTATATCTTTGTTTAAAATATTTGCATAGAACACACTGCAAGTTGAATTGTCTCTTGGAGCTAATATCCTTCTCGATGGAACACACTGTTTGGCCTCAGAAGAATGAACGATTGAGCGTGCCCTGATGGGATTAATTCCTGTGACGGCCAAATAACATACAGCTCCCTGTAGCACAGGAACAAACCCAATTGGTTATTTTACGCTGTTTAATGACCCATACACCTTTTAGATGCACAAGTGTGAATCTGAAGCTCCAAGACCAATCCGTATGACAGACATGAAAATCTACTTAAGTCTATATTACCCCACTTTTATGATGTCCACGACACCAGGTGTGTTAGGCAACAGGAATAGTTCTGGCTGCCAAATATTTTGAGGGACCCCTAAAATATCACCTGGACTGGCCATCCAACAGATATACACGGAGTTTAAAATGAATAAGTCTAGTTTTAATGCACAGTTAGCACACAGAGTGAGTCACACGGAAGAGAGCCAAAAGGAGAGAGCAGAGAGGGTCATAGATGTAAAGTAGTGCCTCATGCAGATAAGTGCAAACACTCGAGCAAGGGCCAGATGGATACACCCAAACAGCAAAGAGCATTCAGTGACCAGATGAAAACTCCACTGGAATGAGCCAAGATGTGATGGAAAAAAGTGTCAAGCCAAGGGCTGTTAGAGGCTGATCAAAGCAAGCGTAGGGTTAGAAGGGGCAACTCAAAAGCCCACTTTTTGTACATTGTTAACAACAGGTCTGTTTGAGAGCTGCGCTATCACAACACAGACCTAACAAGGACCTTGGGCAAAGCAGGTGCCCCTCGGTGAGGGTCTTCTGGCACTGCAGTTGCTTAGATGTCACACCAGCACTAGACAACCATCTGAGGTTACATCATACACCTCACCCACATATCTAAGACAGAAACTTTTGTTAGCCCCCATCATCATGATGTGCATGCCACTGTCTCCTTCTGAGAAAACAATCAAGGCAGATGATGTTACATCATTAGCATTCAGAAAGCATAACAATGACTGGCTAATGAGATTTCACCAGAAACTAGCACACTGTCTACTCTGAAACAATTTACACTGTGCCACTGAAAAGAACAGGCAGATCAACTGCAATAACCATGTGTTGGCAGAACCCAGTCCTTCAAGAGAAGAGTCATGCTTTTCCGGCAGTGCATGCACATATACTTACCTGATAGAGCTCTTTCGATTGTGGCAGGTCGTCATGTCGCTCTGGGAGTGGCTCATTTAATTTGACCTTTGGATCCTGCAGTTCTTTGCCCATCTCTATTATCCGATTTTCACAGGTGTCCCAGGCCTGATTTTAGAAGGAAAAAGTAACAAATGTAATACATATGCATGTGGTCAAAATCGTAGTGAAACACATGCCAACTTGTATATTGAAAATTACTCTGGGCCTGATGTATAGTTCGGCGGAGGAGTCACTCCGTCAAAAACATGAAGGACATCCAGTGGCCCTTGTAATGCAATGGGCAGAATATGTGTCACGTTTGTGACGGAGTACCCTGTCCACCAAACTCTATCTAAATCAGGCCCTCGGTCCTCTGTATGTTGAATATGACCATGAAACTCTGAGGCAACATTAAATATCCACATGACTTATGCTAGCTGGCACTTAAACTCACATATTACAGATACATCAGACCGTGACTGTAATACGTTATTGACGTCTCTCATAACCTATAATCCTTTAATAATGACCAGCAGTTATCTAAAAAAGGCCTGCTTTTCTACACCTCCACTTGTTGGTATTGAGGCATCCCCTCCTTGTCTACCACAGTGATTTAATCTATCACAGAACGTAGTATCCTCACCAGATTTCCATAAATTGTCCTTAATTACATAAAGTGCCCACTATTACCGCCCCTCTGCCTCATCCTATGATGACCTGCAGACTTTGGCCACAAGGGTCAAAACATCAAGGGGTACTCATGGACTGTGTCTGTGATATCAGAATTCTATAAACAGACATTTATTTTATCCTGAAAATCATCACCCATACAGACAGGATTTGTCTCCTCTCCTCCAGTTTTCAATTGCCATTTCCAAAAACCTCTCTGCACTTTATTGGGTGCATTTTTCACTATGTGTACCTCAGGGTGCCTTGCATCCCTGTTTCGCAGATTTTGTAAATGTCATATGTATTTCTTCTTACATAGAGGATTTTGTTTATTTACTTTAAAGAATGAGTTATTGTTCCAGGACACTGTATGTATAATAAAACCCGTGGAAATATTATCGCCAGAGAAAGACAGGTCACTCAAGGTCCCTTGGTGGAATACTGGGTAGCCTCTGTTTCTTCAGTGTTCATATGGGATGGGGACAATTCATGCATAGCTCAGTAGTCTCTCTAGAGAAAAGGACATGCTCTGAAGGAGCTAATAAAAAGCCTGCTAGCCACATGACACCTCACCATCCCTACAAGTACACATATAAGCTACATGTATGTCATGCTGAAGAAAAATACTAGGAGTCTCCAGGCATTTTGATGCTGATAAGCCACTTAAGCTTGGACCGAAATGCTTATGAACCACTTGGCCTTGCACAGGCTAGATTAGGTAGTGAATATGTCCCACTGTGGTATTGGCATAGGGGTTTCACAGTTCGCTAACCACCTGTGCCAAGCACAGGATAATTTTCTCATGCATCCCAGTACAAAGCATTTTTTAGACACTGTATTTCACAGTGAGCGACAGCTCGCGAGTATACACAGGCTGTGTGAAACACCATACTGGAGATCCACACCAGAAAAAGGACATGGTGAAGTGGGCAGACTCAATTTATAAGCAATGTCTTCAAACAAGGTGATGCAACAGATGGCGTTGTCCTGAAGAGACCCATGGCTTAAATCCATTAGGGTCAAAATGTCGACACACATAAGCTCAGGGTTGCCACTTGTGTAATTCTGCCAAAGTTTGACTTGAATAGAGGACTTTAAATCAGTACAAGATTATGACACCCTGAGTTGGTTCAAAATATATGTCAAAATTGTAAATATTTATTACGCCCCAAGCACTTTCTGCACCTTGCACCGTCTGCACTTGAAAAACAAGTTATTTACCTTGGGAAATACCTTATCTGGTAGAGTCTCTTTCTAGCCGCAGATTCCTTACCTTAGAATTATCCGCAGGTGTCAGCCTGGAGGAGGAAATTTTGGTGAGAAGTACCCCTCCATGCCAGTAGGGGGTGGTGGCGCCGTGCCGGAAGTGACGCACGTGGTGGCTATATAGTATGCTGACATCAGTTTCTTTTTGCGACTTTCCACGTCAGTAGCGTGGATCTATTAAGACCACTGACCACTGGTGTGGAAAACTAGGGTCCTGAAAAGGCAACATCCCTGTCCCTAGAAATCCGTTCAGAGAGCAGGGAAAATGCATTGGTTGGTAAGGAATCTGCTGCTAGAGTCTCTATTAGATAATGCGTTACTGAAGGTAAGCAACTTGTTCATCTGATAGAGACTTCTAGACGCAGATTCCTTACCTTAGAATAGATACCCAAGCAATACCTCCCTGGAGGTGTGTCTGCGAAATGTTCACACTAGAAAGTCCATACTGACTGTCCTGGCAGAAATGCTTTGTAAACGTGTGTAGAGAAGCCCACATTGCTGCCTGGCAGATATCCAGTACCCGAACTTCACATGCTAATGCAGTGGTCGCAACCTTAGCTCTGGTGGAAGGAGCACACCAACCCTCAGGGGGTTGCTTCTTGGCCAATGCGCAGCAGACCTTAATGCAGAGCATGATCCAATGAGAGATGATCTGTTTTTGCATAGCTATTCCCGTCTTCGCTCCGACATACCCTACAAACAGTTCCTAGTCCACTCAGAACTTTTTCATGTGGTCAGGGTAGAACAGCAATGCTCTTTCTGGGTTCAGTTGGCGAAGTTGCTCCTCGTCCTTAAAGGGATGTGGCAGAGCGTAAAAGGTAAATAGGTTGATGGACTGGCCTACATGAAAAGGAGTGACAACTTTCAGCATAAAGGTAGCTCTAGTGCGAAGAACCTGCTTGTCTGGGTAGACGTTCAGGTACGGAGGCTTCGATGACAAAGCCTGAAGGCCACTGACCCTCTGGGCAGATGTTATTGCTACTAGGACTTCGGGAGGAAGGTCGAAAGTTGTCAACTGTCGCTGCTCAGTCTCCGTGCATGAAGGTGGAGCTTTGACAGGTTCGGGTGGAGAACCAAGGCTCTTCCCACTGCTGAAAGAGACCTTGCACCACCTCCAGATGGAGATGCCACTCGTGATCCGCTACGATTCAGAAAAGGGGGTGGTGATGAACAGAGTGTCTGAATTAAGCAGACCACTCTTACCCAGTCCAAAGATCAGGGCTTGATCCATCACCGTTATTTAGCTCACTGCCCCATCCCAGCTCAGAACCTGGCTATATGCAAATTAGTCTGTCCCTGGCCCAGTGCATCATGGGAACAGGGCAGACCAAACTACCAAGCCAATTCTTCACCAGAAAGGAGACAAGCTTCCGGGGACCGGTTTCTGGCATTTCAGCCGTCGTCGGCCCGGCTTGCTTGAATCCTGATGGAGCAGTGAGCAAGGGACTCATGTCTGAGTATACCCTGCCACACCTATAGTGGCCAAAAACGATTCAGAAAAGGGGGTGGTGATGAACTCGTGATCCGCTAGGCATCTGCGGCTGAGTTCATCCGCCATGGTGTTCAGAGAACCCGCCAGGTGTTGAACCACCAGGGATACACACTGATGTTTCAGTCATGTCCAGAGATGCAGGGCCTCCTGACAAAGGGTCCACAACACCACCCTGCCTTGTTTGTTGCAGTACCACATGGCAGTGGTATTGTTCATAAACACCTGTACTGGCCTTCCTTTGATGAAGGGTAGAAAGGCTTTCAATGCCAGTAAGATCTCCAGTGCTCGAGTAGGTTGATGTGGAGTCCAGATTCCACTGGAAACTACAGGCCTCTGATCTCCACCTCTCCCAGATGGCTGCCCCATCCTAGGAGTGCCGCATCTGTCACCATTGTCATATCTGGTTGGGGAAGGGAGAGGGGTCTGCTGCAGACCCAATCATGTTCGTTAGCCACCACTGCAGATCTTTTTCAGTTCCCTCTCAGATCTAAACTGTGTCTGAGAGATTCCCCTGAAGCTGCGCCTTCTGGAACTTCAAGTCCCACTGCAGAGCCCATACATGTTATTAGGCATGTGTCACAAGCAGGATGCAGGAGGCCCAGCTGTCTGAGTCAGTGTCACCAAAATCCAGGATGGAGCCTTAAACATCGGTATCATAGCCATTCGGGAAGATAGACCCAAAACTGCACCTCAGAGGGAGTCAGGTGAGACTTTGGCATGTTGATAGTGAATACCAGGGAGTGCAGGAGTCTGAAGTGGGTGATGACACCCTGGGGCAAGCCTTGCTTTAACAGTCAGTGGTCGAGATAAGAGGCACCTTTGATAGCCTCAGATGAGCTGCGACCACCGACACCACCTTGGTGCACACCAGAGGGGCATTGGTAACGCCAAAAGGGAGCACAGCGTACTGAAAGTGCTCATGGTCCACGGCGAACCACAATTAACCCCTGTGGACAGGTAGGACAGGAATGTGAAAGTATGCGTCCAGCAAGTCCAATGCTACCAACCAGTCTCCCGGGTCCAGGGCAGACAAGACTTGAGTGAGCGTGAGCATCTTGAACTTCTCCTTTTTGAGGAAGAAATTGAGGGGGCACAGGTCTAGGATAGAATGAAGGCCTCTGCCCTTTATGGGCACCAGAAAGTAGTAGGAATAACAACCACAAACTATGTCTGGTGTCTACACCCTCTCTACGGCTTTCAAGGCCAAGAAAGTCATCACTTCCTGGGGGAGCAAGAAGAGATAGTTATCCATGAGCCTGTCATAATTGAGTGGCATAGATGGAGGAGTAGTCATGAGGGAGGCAGTAGCCCCTTCGGGCAATCTGAAGAACCCAGCAGTCTGATGTTATAGACCTCCAGTGTGGCAGGTGATGTCATATCCTGCCTCCTTCTGCAGCAATTTTAAGGGGTTTGGAGGTTGCAGCTGCTGGGGTAGTGGTAGACCAGCCCGACTTCTGGCTGATTACACCATGGGATCTGTGCGTACCATGTCCTCAGCCACACAAAGGCCAGGAAGCTTGCGCACAGTGGTGGCTGGGTGGGTAAATACGTGGCCGAAAGACCCTCTGCAGCCACGAAAGGAGCAGAAAGTGGACTGAGGTTAGTGAGGGGCCACTGAAAGGCCCAAGTACCTGGCCGCAGCTCTGCTATCCTTGAAGCGCTCTAGCACTGAGTCCACCTTGTCTTCGAAAAGACAGGAGCCATCAAAGGGAATTTCTATAAGTGGCGCTTGGACATCCACAAAAAGGCAGTTGTTCTCAGTCAGGCATGGCTCCATGAGGCCACCGACAAAGAGACCGCTCAGCCCAGTGAGGTGGTTGTGTCCAAACCCACACTGAATCATGAACTTTGCTGCATCCCTCCCATCAGACACAGATTGGGAGAGTATGGACCAGGCCTCTTCAGGGACCATGGGCACGCAGTGGTCATGGACTGCAATGCTAGGCTGGTGGAAGAAATATTTTCCTTTCCTAAGGTGTCCAGCCTCTTGGATTTTCTATCCTGTGGAGTGGTAGGGAATGCTCTAGAATTTGCATGGGCGGTGGAGGCTTGGACAACTAAGCTCTCCAGGGGAGAGTGTTGCGTGAGAAATTTGGGGTCTGCTGGGGCTGGGCCGTGGAGGCAGGCAGTCGTCCTGCTCACAGGAGCACCTGTGCAGGGTGTGGCTCAAGTTCCAAGCAGGTCATCCAATGAGGGCTTCATTAAATGGGAGAAGCTGTTCTGAGTGGATCACTCCTTGCTGAAGCACCTCTGTCAAGATGTTAGTCTTGACTGCGACTGAGGGCAGGCTAAGCCACACTCACACCACCATAGCAAAATAAGCCGCTGCCTTTATAGCCACGGTAGGCAGAGAGAGAGCATGTCAGTATTTGGAGAGGTGTCCAGTCCACTAACATCTTCCAATTCCTCACACCAGTTCGTGTTGGGGTTTAGGGGCTGGTATTCTTCAGGGTTTAGTGACCCCTCCTAATCCTCTCCAAGTCTCAGAACATAATAATAGGGCTTGGGCTCTGGCCTGGAAGGCATTGCTACAGTAGGCACTGGAGTCGACTTTGGACTACACCTCCGGCTCATGTCAGAGTCAGGATGAGAATGGGGATGGCACCACCTGAGGGCACTGGTGGCACTAGGAGGGTCGGCATCGTAACGCAGGGCCGGGGAAGGTCGAGCTGGTATGATCGGCCCCAGTCTGGATCCATCTGTGGATTCAAGGGGCTGGACTGGAGCTAAGGATGGAAACACCGGCAGAGAACTAGTGGGGCCCCACCTGAACTGGCGCGAATGCACATCAGCGGGAACGGGCTGCTCAAATATGAGGTGTATGACCTCATGGAACTCGTGTAGGTTGGCGGAGGTTGACAATACTCCTGGGGACTTGGGGAGGCATAGAGCCATGCCAGGCGCAGTCTCAACCATGGAGCCAGGCCTTGATTGACAATGCTACCTCATCTCGTCCAATGACTTCGACAGACAGGGCGAACCCCAGGACCTCTTCAACTTATTAGTCTTCTTACGCTTGTGGAACTTACTCAAAGATGACTTGGAGTGCAACAAGGATCTTGGGCTGCAGACTGATCCTGAGGCCTTCCGCTCAACTGGGATCAAGACCATTGCGCTCCCTCAAGGCCTCAGGGTGCATGGCACGGCAGTCAAAGCAGGTCTGCGCGTTGTGGTCATGCTTGAGGCACCAGAGGCAAACAAGGTGTGGGTCTATCAATGACATCTGCTGGTGACAGGTGTTGCAGGGCCCGAAGCCAGCCTTCCTAGTTGACATCCTGCCACACCAGGAGAAAAATCCAAAAAAGACTTTGACAAAAAAGTCAGTCAAACATTGACTGGGGTTAGTTCTGTGCACTGACTGGCTCAGAAGGAAAAGAAGAGAAACTGATGTCAGCGCTTTGGGGGTGCCTATACAGGCGCTGCACACGTCACTTCCGGCATAGACAATGCCACGTGGAGCCGAACGACGTCACCTACCGGCACGCAGGGGTGCTACTCACGAAAAATCTCCGATCCAGTCTGACGCCTGGGGATAATTCTATGGCAAGGATTCTATAGTTAGAAGTCACTACTAGATTGCTGCCTTCATTGTAACAAGATATGTGAATAATACATTGCATTTTCGAAATGTTAACGAGAGCCAATGTGTAATTAATTGTTATACTAATCTAACACAATGTAATTTACCTAATTGGGTGGTAGATCTGTGGCTGGACTAGACCCATGGAACCACACAGAACAATGGCATAAAGGCCCTCCAGGTTCTTAGTAAGCTAAAAACCTTTGGTGTCAGCCATCACTACCCAGAATACTACACTTTGTAGTGCCTGGCACCAGAGAAGTCAAGGGGCACAGGTACCTTACATATTATAAGCAGAAAATATCCCCAACATTTCATAAAAAGAGGTTACAAGCTACCAAGACTTCTGTTTCCAAGACAAAAGACAACCTCTGTTCACAACATACTATTATTTGAACTTAAAGGCACACATTCACTAGTTTAAAAGGGGTATATTCAGAATCACTTGCTTATTTGAATAATGCACTGGCATCAAATAACTTTTAACAGTACTGCAACATCACACTAGAGTTCTTTGCTTGTGTAGAACAGTCTACCAGAGACAATTTGTATCATATGAGTCAGAAATGATCTGTGGCATGTAATATCCATATGATGTACAGATAGAGTACATTCATCACCATAGTGTGTCTTCAGCTTCAGCCAGAATCTTACCTGAATTTGTTTGTTTTATTGCTTCATATCACTCCCATAGTGTACTCTCTATTGAAGGCTGGCACTGTTGGAAGTGCCAGTATAGAAGACGAGGTACAGGAAGGCACAAACCCTCCAGAAGTGGAATAAAATACAGGGCATCATTTAGACTTTGCCTAAACAGGATCTCCACCATAAGTTGGCAGAGCGTCAGTCCTGCCAAACCTGTGGTTCTCTGCCTCATTTAGAGGTAGAAGAACTGCCAGTTTACCAGTGGTAAAGAGTTAGGTGGCTCAAGCTTTGGAAACCAATTACTCAGAAGCCCCTCACATTGGCGGTACACCTGCCAAGCCACTGACATTGCTGCAGCAAGAAAAAACAGTAATAGCTCTAAGACACTGGAAGAAATTGTCCTGCATTGAAAATTTGTTTGAGAATACCAAAAACGTGCAGTGGTCAAACACATGGTGCTCACACAGTATGCAGCAGTGTCCAAAGTGCACTGAGTCACTGATAGATGCAATGTAGGCACAAAGAGCTATGCCGAGCAGGCTGCTAGAGGGCCATTTATTTATTTAGGATTTATAGTGCGCATGGCTGCCTCAGCAACGAGGCGTCCCAGCACAACCAGAAACCAGAGAAACAAGCAGAGAGACCTCCTGGCGCCTAAACATCAGATAATGGAAACAGCCAGGTTTTTATGGACTTGCGAAACATCAAGAGATTGGGACTACCTCCGATGTGCGCTGGGAGAGAATTCCAGAGTTTAGCTGCTAAGAGGCCAGACGAACGGCCCCCTGCCCTCGCTCTCCAAACTCGAGGGACACAGACAAGCCCACGGTCGGCAGATCTCAATGTGCGTCTGGGCATGTAGGGCGTCAGTAGACAAGATAGCCCAGTAGGGGCTTGGTGCATCAAGATTTTATAAGAGATGCACAGTACCTTAAACTGAATGCGCTTTTCGATGGGCAACCAATGAAGCTTGGGAAGCACATGCGCTACCGAGCAAGATCTAGGTAGAGCCACTAACAGACGCGCCCCCGCGTTCTGAACGCTCTGAAGGCGTTTGATACTGGCTTTGTTGGCACCTAAGTATAAAGAGTTTCCGTAATCAAGCCTAGCAAGAATGGAGGCCTGCACATTAGTCTGGCGCACTCTAGTAGGAAAAAAGCCAAGCAAGGGTCTCAGTCCTCTCAAAAGTCCAAAACAGACAGCGGCAACCAGTTTTGTCTGGTTCTCAAATGTCAAACAATTATCGAACCAAACACCCAGGTTCTTAACAGCCTCCTTGGGTGACGGTACGGGTTTAAGATGGTCGGGCCACCACTGTTCGGACCAGAGTTCCTGGTCCTTCCCAAATAGTAAGATTTCAGATTTGCTGGCATTTAACTGAAGGCAGTTAACCCTCATCCAATTCGAAATAACCAACAGATTCTCCTTACAGTTCTCCAAGTTGGCACAGCAGTTTTTAGAAACGGCAATCACCAGCTGGGTGTCGTCGGCGTACGACACCAAGGACAGCCCCCTGCCTCTAGCCACTTCCGCCAAGGGTCTCACATAGAGGTTGAACAAGAGCGGGCTCAGAATAGAGCCCTGTGGTACCCCCTGGCACAGGACATAATCCTGGGAATGGAAAGGTTGCACTGAAACCTGGAAGGACCGCCTTTCCAAAAAGGACCGGATGCAATCCAGGGCACTGCCCCTAATCCCAACTGCACGGAGGCGTTCAAGAAGGATCGAATGAGACACCGTATCGAAAACGGCGCTTAGGTCCAGCAGGACCAAGGACACAGAGTCTCCCACATCCAGCCTGCTCCGGATGGATTCCGTTACTGCCAGGGGCGCTGACTCAGTGCTATGGCGTGGGCGAAACCCATGAAGGGATGAATCAAAGATGTTAAACTTATCGAGAAATTTGGACAGGATGGAGTTCAAATGCGCTTCCACCAGCTTAGCTAGAAAAGGCAGCTGGGAAATAGGGCGATAATTGACAGGGTCTTCCGGATCAAGAGACGACTTTTTTAACAACAGAATGACTTTAGCGTGCTTCCACGCCCTGGGCACATAGGCTAGCCTCAGAGACAGATTGGCCGGTTCCAGACCCACGGAGGCAATAGATGGGTGGAACTGGCGAAAGTGGGCAGATGACATCGGGTCGGCTGGGGAGCCAGACTTCATTTTAAAGCACAAGGCCTCAAATTCCTGGGGCATCAACAAAGAGAAGGATGACAGGCAGTTGCCCTCCATAATGTCAGCCCCCCCAGACACAACATTCTCAATAGGAATAATCTCCTTAGAAAGGCCCTGATAAATCTGCTCCACTTTATTCACAAAGTGGTGCGCTAATACCTCACATTGATGGTTGGAGGCTATAGGGGAGGCACTGGTAGCGCCTGGTAGAGGGCCATTTGCCAGGTTCTAAATGACTTTCAAAGCCTTCTGTCAGAAACATTAACAGGTCTTTACAAGAGGTCATTGTGATAGTGATGCATGTTCATTGGTAGCAAGGAAGCATTGACCCACTTTGAGTACTTCTTTTATCTATTATTTTTACGTATGCTTTTTGTAGGCAGGAGATCTTTGCATAACATTTGGGCTGTCTTTGCCACATGTTGTAGGAATTGGTCAGATCGTTTAGACCTTGGTGTTCTTTATGTATGGAGAATGGGTAGAGCAGCTTAGTGAGTCCTTCATATGTTTTTCATTATGGGCTAAGTTCATAAAAGAATTATGCGCAGCAGTCTTGTTTGTTTTTTCCTGTTCTTCATACGGGGAAGCTCATTATGAAGGTGTTGCACAGGATGCTGGTGATATCTAATAAAGTCCCAATGTAGCCTGTTTCTTGCAGCATACATGTCTTCTGTCTGCCCAAACCTGATAATGGCATGGGAGTGCACACACCAGAAACCCTGCGAGCTTCAGAGTAATGATGCTAGTCACAGCTTGGCAAGAGAGTCAAGGAAATAACAAATTTGGCAGCTGCCTGTGGTGTTGAGTTTGTCTGAACCCATCTCTCTGTGTTATCATGAAAAGTTAAATTCTTTTAGCTAGGCCTGCCTGGTGTTGACAGAGCCAGGACAACCATTTTTGAAGCAACATGTTGTATACTCTTTTCTCCTTAGATTCATTCATTCTGTATCTAAAAGGCTGCTGATACAACCTAGTTTTAGTCTGAGGGAAATGAACAAGTCACACATGTCTGTGACTGGTTCAACAGTGTGCTGCAGGGACAATGGTGGTAAACAGGCGAATGCTTTGACCCCACTTCTACTAAGCATGCTGGCTTTTTAAGAGTTCATCAGTATATGGTAATCATAACATGAGACCTCAGTCTATCCAACTACCCAAAAAAACTGAGCAGAAGATGACTGGAATAGCAATGCCATTCTACAATCTACAAAATTAAAGAAATGTGATGAACTTCATTTGAGACTTCCAATCAATTTTAGGTACATTCTCCTGTCCTATTGCAATGATCATCTTCTATTTCTCTGGGAGCGACAGGAGTTAATTAAAAGATATGGCAATTTAGCAACGCTAATTTTGGATAGTCAGAGAGCTTCATGTAACATGAATCTGTAGCTCTCAGATATCCTGTGCTATGCCGTCAATGTTGTTGACTCTCTCCTGCTTCAGCACTGACACACAGACCCCTTTATAATTTGCCAGTGAGCATATTACAAGATGTGTGGAAACGGAGATGGTTGGGTTACAAGAGCTCTGTAACATTCTATGGGGTGAGCATTTCAAGTACCACTTATATGCAGTCATCTTTACCCTGGGACATGGGACAACAATTTGTGAAGGAGCTGAGGCACACCAACACTACACTTATCTTGTGTGTTTCCTCATGCTCTTATACTCATCGGATCTTCAGTCCTGTACCCCCACAATCTCACTACTGGAAGTTGAATGATGCTGAATGCCTATTTGATCACATATATGGGCCCACCAAGTAATTCTCAAAGGGTCTTTAGCCATGTGTTAAATAGCGAGCAACCTGATACTCCTAGGACATGTTATGATGACACGTCCCCTGGATAAGAGGTCTCTGTCATGTTACATTTCTTTCTAAAAGTTCACAATTGTTAATTCTCCTTTGTAAAGAAAACTATGTTAAAAAGTCAACCAAATGTTCCATCCATTTTTGGGCAGAAACCATCTTAATCATAATCTATCTAGATCCGCTTATTGCAGGATCTATGATTTTTGTGTACTTATTATTTTTAATGTACCAAGGTGTGGCATGCAAAAAAAGTTCAAATTAATCTGATCAGCTGTATATCGAAAGTGTTTTGTACCTGCACAGTTTTACTAAACTGATGTATCATCTTGTCCAGCTCAGCATGTATATCCTTCCAGTTCTCCTCTAGTTGTGCACGTTCCTTCTGCAGACAGGTCTTTGTCCCGAGGTCTGCTACATTCTCAATCGGTTTTGCAGCATCCAACAATGAAGAATATGTCTGTTGCCATCTCTGGAGAAGTATCTGTTTGTTCTGTTGATAGGAAAGCACTATGTAAATACTGTGCTATGAATTCTTAATTGCAAAATATATTCTTTGCCAACATTATAGACTTGTTTAACATTAGACAGAGGCAACATTCTTTTTGCAAAATACAAAGAACCATTAACTTAGTGTAAGGTTATGCTAGAACAGATACAATAAAAGAGCCGTTTTCCATTTTCACACTAATAGGGATTTTATGCTCTTCATTCTAACAAAGGCTAGAACAAAAACGACTGAATTGAATTACAACTAAGTTGGCATGAAACTAGAAATCTTGTGGTTTTGGGTTGTAAATCCTGTCACTAGCTTTTTAGATATTTGTATCATAAAAGGTGTCCGGTGGACTTTGAATGGTTAAATTATAGAGCTATCATGACCATTAGTTTACAAATCTTGAGCATATACGGATTCATGGAGTGACATGTGCGAGCCATTGTGATGACATTACCGCTGTCCCTGCATGCCCATCAATGACATACTTGTGGGTATTCGGGTGGCATATTTGCATTTCCTGCGTAAAATTGGCTAACCTTTGACATATTGTGAACCTCCTTGGTGATCTACTGGCTAAACCTGCACAATAGTAGCCTATCACTCTAATTGTTTGGTATTCTTGATGACATCTGTAAGAAAGTGGATTTTTAATTTGAAGTGCATAGGCGTCCAGCACAAGTAAAATAGTCATATGCCTGTTAGTTCCATTGAAAAGTGTCATTAATTTAAACATGAGCGCAAACCCTGATAGCGATGACACAGAGTAGAATTGCTTAAAATGTGTAAAGAATTCAGAAGTACCCAAACAGTTAAAAAGTCAAAGACACAACACAATAAAAAAATCTCACTCCAATTTATAAAAATAGAGAAACGGTTAATAAGCAAAATGACAAAAGTCAAATAAGGGGAGCTGGAGATATGAATTTGTAAAGAATTAAGTGAAAATACCAGATAAATAGCTCAAACTTCCAATGTTAGTCTATGGAAGCAGTAGACTGGGACCTATGTATGGTTTGAGGCCGACCGCCATGGAGCAATGCTTGGAAACAAACAAATGGACTGTTCCTGGTGAAAGTCTGGAAGTCAAAAAGCTTCAGAAATCTTTCAAGTCCCACTTCAGAAAGGGACCTTGTGACTTTTTTGAAGGAAAGCTTTAAGATGTCTTCTAAGTTCTGGTGTAGAAAGGAAATGTGGCACTTTTTGAGATGAAAAATCCACCCTTAGTGGGCCATCGTTGAAATCATAGTCACCACTGTGGGGCAGAAGTCAGGATACTTGAAGGAGGTTGGTCTTGCTCTTCAGCATTTAAGACAGGTTGCAGGTCTGCCACTGCAGTCTGTAGTGCAGTTTTAAGCTGCCATTTCGAACTTGCAAAATAAACTTTTTCGACAGGACTAAACTTTCCTTTTAATACATATAAATCACACCTAAGGTAGGCCCTAAAGGCTCAAAGGGAATGGTGCAGTGTATTTAAGAATTAGGACAAGTGTACTTAAGTTGTACATATTAAGGCAGTGAAAAACTCCTAAAGTTGGTTTTCACTGATGTAAGGCCTATCTCTCCAATTAACCAAAACTTTATTACACTTAATAAATGATAACTTTGGATTGGGAGAAGATAGAGATATGCTGTTCATGCTCAAATTAATTGTAATTTAAAACCATTTTTAATGGCAGAGACAGATTACAAGTCACAATTCTGAAAATGCCACTTTTAGAATGTTGCTATTTTCTTGTCCTAACCATTTGTGTCTCCTGCCAATATCCTGGGTCACATGACTGTGAATGGCTCTGCAGTTGGGATTTGTGTATTACTCCCAGACAGCGAGACAATATGGGCCATCCTGTCAAGTTGGCTGGGGGCCGAGCTGTTCCCTGCCTCACTTAAACGTCAAAGGGCTTGCCTCCAGCACACATAAAGGAACTTGACACTAGTATTTGGTCACCCCAGACTTCTAGGAGCCTTGGCAGGAGAAGGGAAGAACTTTACAGAACCAGATGTGGGGGTAGTATTGACAATCCCCCCACGTCAAAGCATCAAAGGCTGGCACATGAGTATTAAACTGGACCCTTGTAACACCTCATAAGCACACTACAACCTACAACCTACTGGGCTCAGAAATCCAGCTTTTCCCACTTGGATTTTCTAAGCACTATCATCAACGGCTTTACTGAGACTTTGTCTAGTGACTCCCCCTTGGGTAACCCCTGCTGCCTTCCCTGCTGAACTCTACCTTTTCCTGGACTTTTCTTCAAGAAATGTTCAAAGTCTGAAGGTAAGCCGAGATAGGGCCTAATCCACCCCTTGTATTTGAACTGCTCCATTGTGGTCTGCATTAACCTTTGACTGTGTCCCATCTCGCACAACAAGATACTTGCATTTGGCACTTCATCTTTTAGGCGCTAGATTTCACTAAACACTTTAAAAATGTATAACTCCAGTTCTACAGATTGGATTTAATTTGATTTTATACCATTTTATTTATTAATGTTTTCTAATTTTTTTTTATTTGTTTGGGTTTTTTACTTGTGTTATGTTTTCAATGTATTAATGTTTGCGTCCTGCATAAATATTTACACATGTCCTCTATGTTACTCCTGACTGTTTTTGTGCCAAGCTACAGGTAGGGTTAAGCACACATTAATGTAGTGACTTTTGTTGTTCACCCTGACAAGGATTGTGATTGTTGCTTGAGTAGGGGTTGCACCCCCTCAATCAATAGCCCAATCTCTTACAGTTACCATATGCAATATTACTAGCAGTGATCACCGAAAAAGCTTTGTTAATGTGGAATGCACCTCTAATACAAAACAGTTAAAGCTGCAATGCTGATCATACCAAGGTAGTTACATTAGTAATACTTTTCCCAAATGCCTCAAGATTAACACACAAATATCTGCATTAGATATATTTTGGAAATTCAATAATTTTTCCACAAAAATCATTTTATAAGTTCTGAAAATACACATATTTTCAACTCGAATAGACACTTTTCAGTTTTTGTATACATAATAATTCAACCAAGTAAATGTTTCTGGTTTATTAGGCTGGGCTGCACAGATGAAAGCTACTTACAGATAGCTGGAGAGCTACTACTGAAGAGGTAATGCTCATTGGAGAAGCCTGCTCTAGTAACAATCGCAAAAGGTATGCTTCCTCCTGTGGCTGGTCTATGGGGGTGGGGGACACGAACCCTGCGTTGGGTGAGATATCCAAACCAGTGTAGGCACATAACAAACCATCACCATTGAGGGGTTGCAAGCTTGTCTCCATCCACTCCACTGTCATATTCATAAGATGGACTCTAATTGGAGTTTGAACCAAAAAGTGTGAGCAGTGTCTGTGCACTACTGCACAGTAAAGGCAATGGTATGGTGTCAGAGTCAGAAGGATTAGGTATTAGCTGCATTGCACCAGGATCAGTATGCGGCATCTGTCGAAACAAATTCGTCTCGGGAACCATTATAGGTTATGGAGCCTCCTCCAGCACCAGTGCCAACGTGGATGCTAATTTCGGCAACAGACCAGAAGTAAACACTAACGCCGGTACGAAACAAAAAGCGGGTTCGAGGAGCACAGATAGCACCGAGGATGGATCCACCAATGTTAACTCAATTGGAGCCCCCTACGGATCCTTGATACCTGAAGGTATGCAAGAAGGAACCCGGAAGCATAACAAAGATGTGCAGCATGAAATTAAATTAAATGAAATGAAATTTGTACTTGTAAAGCGCACTTATACCCCAACTGGGGTGTCCTGGCGCTGTACGCATACCGCTGTGGAAACCTTCCTGGCTTTTCCCTGTGAAATGTCTACTCCTGGGCACCCCCAAGGTGAAGCCAGGCATCCCAGCACTGTTGGGGCCGTTGTGGAGATTAAGCAAGCTGTTGCCCAGAGTTGCAGAGTGTGACCCATGATTAGAATAAGCACCGAGGCGAGAATTATCAGGTCCGAGGAAATTGAGCCCAAGACCCGCCTAGGCGCCAATTGAACCCTGGTCCCGGGCCAGGCCTCAGCATCAGGGTCTGCCGCTCTAACCATTGAGCCACACTTCTCCACTAATGACCTCTCTAAAGGCTTCAACCTGCTAGGACGTCACCGACAGACCCATGAATTCAGGGTGCATCAGGATTGGAATGGGAGTGAGACTTGGAGCATGTTGACACCCTTGCCTTATCAGGAAATCGAGATAAGTGGGAAGGGGCTGAGTTCCCCCTTGGCCTTCCTGTGTTTCTTTTTGGTCTCAAGCAAAGACTTCGAGTGTGAGGAAGACCTATAGTGGGAAAGAATTTGGGAGTGGGAGTAAGAGTGGATCTGCCCTCAGTTTTAATCGGGAGCGGAACCTGCATGGAGCCTTGCAGTGTTTTACCAAGTATAGCTTGGCTTTGCGTTCTTGGGTAGCTTTTGGGTTTATCTGGGTGCAGGTGTTGCAAGCCTTGAAGTTGTGCGCTGAACCCAAACACCAGAGTCACACCTTGCAGGGATCCATCACAAAAAAACTGTTTGTAGCAGTACCACAAGGTTTAAACCCTGTATGTCTCGAGGTTGATGTCAATGAATACAAAAGGAGGAGTGGAGCTCCATGTACACGTCTAAAGGTGTGAAAAGAAAGGAACTAATGTCAGCGGTATGGGTGGCACTCATATGCAGCTTATTTTGTCACTTTTGGAGCAAAACAACATTGGTACAGAGCCGTAGGGAGCCACCTCCCAGACCCCATGAGTTTGTAGATGAAGTTTCATATCTGGACATATTCACAAGGTGAGGAATATGCTGTTAGAAGATTCCATCAGAAATAGCCCATCAATAAAACATTGTGGGCATTCTGGGTGACAAGCTGGCCTTCTTTATATAAACATCTCTGATCAGTGACAAAGGAGCAGGCATTCTTGGTGATGTGCTGCCTAACCCTGCATATCATTTGTCCATTAAGGCATGTCATCATTCTGATTACATATTGGATATCCCTGTGTATGAGTGGCTGTCCATGACATGTTAGCATTCCTAATTACATATTGGTTATCCCTGCATAACAGTAGCATATGAGTGGCATCTGTGTTGCCCCTTTGGCCAAAATATATTAGCGAAAAGTTTTGCTCTTCTGTCAAGCACTTGTTTTAGCAATTTTTATGTCCTTGTGGATTTTAAGGATACTGAATACAGAACACCTGGAAAACAATGTGTAAGGGAGGTGTTCCCAGTGAACCACAAGGAGTTGGTGGGTTGACAACCTGGCACAAAATGAGACAATTTCAAAAGACCTAAGTTTAAGATTGAATGTGAATTTGAAAATTGCTATGATTATTTATGTGGACTAAAAGGGCTTGTATATTAACTGTTTTGTTATATTTTATTTCATAAGAATCTCAGAAAGATAACTGAGAAGTTTTGCTCCTGATAAACTACCTACGACACAAAAAAGCATTGAGCACAATTATTTAAGAAGGGTATAAATTAAAGAATCTGCAGTTAGATATAGTATCCAGAAGAATGAGTTTTACAGAAAGTATGTAACTTGCTTGAGTCCACTTCTAAACCTGTATTGACTTTCATTTTTATACATTAGCAAACCCCATGAAGAGCTGATCATACATGAGGTGTTCCTACGAATGTTCAAGCTTAAGGCTCTCCTAGGATAATTCTGGTTGTGGCAGGGAGAAGAAAGATAACAAGGTAATCAATTGTCCAACATGAAAGCATAATAACACCATTAGCAGGAAGGCAGCCTAAGTCATTATCACCAGTTTGTATGTGACAAAGTTGTTGTATGTAAGAAGACTGCATTGGCAGCACTTGCACTTCACTTGCACTGGCATGTAGAAGTGATCACAATGAGGATGAATGCCTTGATAGTCAAGAGCAGTCACAAACAATTGCGCACAGGTTCAAACAATGTACATATAAGGTGCATCAAGACCAAAATAAGGTCCCAGTGTGCCATAATAACATGTTTTGGAGTATTCAAAGGCTGGCCTTGGAAACATACAATGGCTGAAAAGGCCAACATGTAACCCTTACCTCCTCCTACTGCAAGGCCCTGCTGGACCAACCACAAAACAAATAATACCTTAGAGTTTGGCCCTCAGGGAATCAAGGTGGCTGACCCTACTTCAGGCCACCCATTTCTCCCAAGGTCAAGAAAAATTAGATTTCGTTGAAGGAAGCCTAGCGGCGAGCATAACACATACTGCCTCAGGTGGCAATTCAAAGGTGTTCAGCAGCAGACTCCACACATGGAGAAGTAGATTCTGGAGACTTGGGTGCAGGACCCTCCTCTGCTGCTGCGATAGAAGGTTCTCCTGAAGAGGTAGCTCACTAAAAGGCAAATACCCAAGCCTAGGAGTGCTGGGTGCCACATCATTCTGGTCCAGTCTGGGGCTATCAAGATGACTTGTGCCCAGATTGTTCTGACTTTCGTCAGAACTCAAGGTATGAGGGTTAATGGTGAGAACATGTGTAGGAGACCTTTGCTCCATTGGAGGTGGAATATTTCTCCCACTGACTTCTGGAGGGAAATCCAGTGAGCAGTAGTCTGACGCTGATCGTTCTTGTCGGTGGAAAACAAGTCTAGCCAGGGAAGATCCCACCGTCTTTTGTTGTTTTTTTACAGGATTGCTTCCACCCATGAGTGAGAGGCAAAGGTAACCAGAGTGGGTTCCAGTCCTTGGTCCCCACTGAGGTTAAAAAACTATATTGACAAGATATCTGAAGAATTTATATCTTTCAGGTCGGGGATTCATTGAATTACCTGAATGATGTTACTCCTGTTTAAAATGTCATGCTGATCCCTCATTTAGTCCTCAGGAATCAGAATCAGCTTGTTATGCTCTGGAGATTCAGACATGCGATTTTGGCATTCTCCGATATTTGTGTTTACGAGAGGGGAACCATGTTGCGGGTTGGCTTTCTCGTGGCTGGCGGACTGGGGACTTCTTGCAGGAGAGTTGAGCAGATCTCTTTGATAAGTACAGATTTTGCTGGGATGCCTAAAATGTGCTTTTTCACTGACAGGTATATGGTTGGTCGTGCGTTTTTGTTCCAAGAGCTCTGATGATCGCAGCGGCTTAGAATTAGCTTGTTCACTGATAGGTATGCTGTTGGATGTGTGTTAAAGTTCCAAGAGCTTGAATGATCTCAGCGACGCCTTATGATTGTCTGCATGGAGGCAGGTGGTGCTTTGAGCTTGCAATTCAATGGGGGGCAACTCTGGGCTGTACCTATCTGCTTCCAGAGGATCATAAGAGGAAAGCTGACCAGGAATTGCATTCTGCGAGGCGGAGGTGATCTGTGCTGTTCCTGCAGCCGGGGCTATTGATTCTGGGAGGCACATAGTTTTACCTTTTTGGTGTTTACTGAACATTGGATATATCAACCCATGGCTTGCTAGAGTTGGTGCCTTGTGAAGCTTGTTGTGCTGTTACCTTAGTTTTGCCATGGCTGAACTGCTTGGAGGGGGAGAGACATTGCCATAGGCTTTGGGGGGGACTACGATGGCACAGTGGCAATACTGGAAAAATCCCCCTTTTTTAGAAGAGTGTGGGCAGTTACCCCAAGGGCTTTTGCCTTAGATTTGTTATTGCTCTTATGCCCTTATGTGTACCTTGTTGAGCATTTCGAGTTGACTGGCGAGAGGCTACAGGGCGAGCTGTATTTAGTGTGTTATTCCACCTTGCTGTAAAATTGGGCAAACTGTACTGTGACCTGAGGTCATGTAGCAGGGCACCCATGGTTTGTGGTAAGTTGGACAGTTTGTTCAGTATTGGGGATCATGGGCAAGGCCCCTGGGACCTTTGAGAGGCTTCAGATAGGGCCTCTGCGGATTGTGCATGCTTAATCAGGCAATGTAGTGCTTCCAGCTTCCTGTTGATGCCTGTGATTCGAGTGGCAAAGGAACTTACAATGTCCGCATGATTGTCTAGTTTGTCAGAGTCGTAAGTCATAACATCTAACATTGATTGTATGGTGCCAAGCAGGGAGTATCTGGAACAAGCGCTGTCTCCCGTAGGAGTAACGTCCCCAATATGGCACACCTTATGCAAAAGTTCAATAATGTTTATGAGAGTTCTGTAGAAGATTTTTTTCATTGGTTGTTTTTATTTTGATAGAATTTCATACTATTGCATTCATAGTATATGTCTTAACTTGTGACAATTCACATTATTCTGCCCAATGCATACATTTGATTGGTGTCTTCCTCAGTAAATAGGAAAGTTTCAGCTCGTTGATCAGTGTGCTATATTTCTTCAAATTGCATAGTGGTTGTGTGGGTGCGTGGTCCAGGGGTGCTCAGAATGGGTAAACTGCGTAATCCAATTGGAATGTGGACGATCGCACTCCCGGAGTGAATACGTGATCAAGATTAATCCTGGTTGTGGGTGCCTTATTGGTGAACCCTCCTGGGCTTGAGGGTGAAGAGACTATCTGGAACAAGCGCTGTCTCCCGTAGGAGTAACGTCCCCAATATGGCACCCCTTATACAAAAGTTCAATAATGTTTATGAGAGTCCTGTAGAAGATTTGTTTCATTGGTTGTTTTTATTTTGATAGAATTCCATACTATTGCATTCATAGTATATGTCTTAACTGGTGACAATTCACATTATTCTGCCCAATGCATAAATTCGATTGGTGTCTTCCTCAGTAAATAGGAAAGTTTCAGCTCGTTGATCAGTTGTGTGCGATATTTCTTCAAATTGCATAGTGGTTGTGTGGGTGAGAGGTCCATGGGTGCTCAGAAGGGGTAAACTGTGTAATCCAATAGGAATGTGGACGATCGCACTCCCGGAGTGAATAAGTGATCAAGCTTAATCCTGGTTGTGGGTGCCCTATTGATGAACCCTCCTGGGCGAGAGGGTGAAGAGACTATCTGGAACAAGCGCAGGCTCCCGTAGGAGTAACGTCCCCAATATGGCACCCCTTATACAAAAGTTCAATAATGTTTATGTGAGTCCTGTAGAAGATTTTTTTCATTGGCTGTTTTTATTTCGATAGAATTTCATACTATTGCATTCATAGTATATGTCTTAACTTGTGACAATTCACATTATTCTGCCCAATGCATACATTTGATTGGTGTCTTCCTCAGTAAATAGGAACGTTTCAGCTCGTTGATCAGTTGTGTGCGATATTTCTTCAAATTGCATAGTGGTTGTGTGGGTGCGAGGTCCATGGGTGCTCAGAAGGGGTAAACTGCATAATCCAATTGGAATGTGGACGATCGCACTTCCTGAGTGAATAAGTGATCAAGATTAATCCTTCTGAGCTGCAAAATACCGGTGGGCGACGCACCATGTTAAGCCCAGATTTTTAATTTATGTGTTTAAGCCATGCACCTAATTACACAGGCGACATCCCTTTGAGAGACCCCCCTGTTTTCTCATCCCACTTAAAGCCCTGTATGTCATCATGTACAATAAGAAAGTGTTTATGATGATGGAATATGCTACTTACCAGTATGCATCTGTTCTTGGCATGTAGAGCTGCAGAGTTGTACACTTAGCAATAGATCGCCACCTGGTGTTGGGCTCGGATGATTGCAGGTTGTTGTCTTCTTGGAAGAAGTCTTTGTAGTCACGAGATAGGTGACTCCTCCCTTGGACAATACTGCGCATGGTCATCGACTCCACCCTCAGATTGTTTTTCGCCATGATGGGAAATGATGGAGTTAGTAGAGGTAAAGAGAAAGGATGTCCGTGCGTGTGCATCTAAGTAAGATAAGTACTGGAACGGATACAAGTCCCGGGGAGGCGGGAGGGCGTGTACAACTCTGCAGCTCTACATGCCAAGAACAGATGCATACTGGTAAGTAGCATATTCCGTTCGAGGCATATGAGCTGCAGATTGTACACTTAGCAACGATTGTACAGCAGTGTCTCCCCTAGCGGTGGTCGCTTGTATCCGTTGCAGCATACTGAAATAGTGTTTTAAGGACAGCTTGGCCTACTGCAGCTTGCTGCTTGGCTTGCACGTCAACACAATAGTGTTTAGTGAAGGTGTGTATGGTAGACCATGTTGCTGCCTTGCACATGTCCTCTAGTGGTATGTTTGCTAAGAAAGCCATAGAGGCTCCTAGTTTGCGAGTGGAGTGCGCTCTGTTAGTGTACGTTTAGCTTTTTGATAGCATATTTGAATACACTTTACAATCCATCTGGCAATTCCTCCTTTAGGGATGGGATTGCCTTTGTGCGGGGAAGAGAAAGATACAAATAGTTGTTTTGTCTTTCTGAAGGATTTAGTCCTGTCTGTGTAGTATAAAAGAGCTCTTCTGACATCTAATGTGTGTAAAGCCCTTTCCGCAATAGAGTCTGTTTTTTTAAAAAACACTGGTAAATCTACTGATTGGTTAAGGTGAAAAGGAGTAATCACTTTTGGCAGGAATTTAGGATTAGGTCTAAGAACCACTTTGTTAGGGTGTATCTGAAAAAATGGTTCTTCTATTGTGAATGCTTGTATTTCACTAACTCTTCTGAGAGAGGTGATGGCAACAAGGAAGGCAGTTTTCCATGTTAGGAATTGCAGTTCACACTTGTGTAAAGGCTCAAAAGGGGGGCCCATAAGCCTTGTAAGGACCACATTTAGATTCCATACTGGTGCAGGTGGTAACCTAGGTGGGATTATTCGTTTTAATCCTTCCATAAATGCTTTTATTGCAGGTACTCTAAAGAGAGATAGATGCTGTCTATTTTGTAAATAGGCTGCAATTGCTGCTAGATGCAGTCGTATGGAAGAATAAGCCAAGGAGGACCTTTGTAGGTGTAGAAGGTAGCAAATAATATTTTGGATGGAAAAATTCAATGGGTCAATGTGATTGTTGTTACAGTATATTGCAAATCTTTTCCACTTAGCAGCATAGCATGCTCTAGTGGTGGATCTTCTAGCTTCTTTAATTATATTCATACAGTCTGGTGGTAAGTTTAAGTAGCCAAACTCTAAGACCTCAGGAGCCAGATCGCCAAATTCAGTTGGCTTGGTTCTGGGTGCCTTATTTCTCCATGGTTCTGTGTTAACAGGGATGGCGTGAGCCGTAATTTCTGATGTGGAACCAGTGAGAGATCTAGTAGCGTGGTGAACCATGGCTGTCGTGCCCATGTGGGGGCCACTAGTATTAGTTTGAGAGACTGTCGTCTGAGCTTGCGTACTAACAGTGGAATGAGTTGGAGAGGCAGAAAAGCGTACGCAAATCTGCCTGACCAGTTCATCCATATTGCATTCCCCTCCGACCGTGGGTGTGGAAACCTGGCGGCGAAGGTTGGGCATTTTGCGTTTTCGTGGGTGGCAAACAGATCTATTTGTGGCTGCCCCACCCTTTGGAAAAATGGTTGGAGAACCTGTGGGTGCAACTCCCATTCGTGAATCTGTTGTGAGTGACGACTCAACAGATCTGCTATCAGATTGTGAATTCCTGGGAGGTGTTCTACAGTCAGGTGTATGTTTTGAGGGATGGCCCATCTCCAAATGTTCTGTGCAAGCTGGGACAGTTGCAGAGAGTGTGTCCCCCCCTGTTTTTGTATATAATACATAGCTGTCATATTGTCCGTCCGGATTAGAACAGCTTTGTTTTGTACTTGTACTTGAAAAGTTTTGAGTGCTAGGAAAATCGCTAGCAACTCCAGATGATTGATGTGGAACAGTTTTTGTTGGCAGTTCCATTGGCCTTGAGTGGTATAGTGCAGAAGATGGGCTCCCCATCCTGTGAGGGATGCATCTGTTGTGAGCACTATTTGTGGAACAGGTTCTAGGAACGGCCGTTCCTTTGTCAAGTTTTTGGTGTTCCACCATTGCAGAGAGCGATATGTACGGCTGTCTACCAACACCAGGTCTGTGAGCTGACCTTGAGCCTGATTCCACTGTTGTGCTAGACGTTCTTGTAGTGGGCGCATTTGCAGTCTTGCGTGAGGAACTATGAAGATGCAAGACGCCATAATGCCTATTAGTTTCATGAACAGAAGAGAGTGCTGGCATTGAAAAAGGGAGACTAAGCTCTGAATGCTTTGAATCCTGGCTTGACTGGGATAGGCTAGAGCTGCCGGTGTGTCTATGGTAGCTCCTAGATATTGGTGAACGTGCGAAGGCTCTAGGTGCGACTTTGTGTAGTTTATTGAAAACCCTAAGGCGTGTAATGTTTGTATTGTTTGTTTTGTGTGTTGTACACACTGGTTGAACAATCTTGCTTTTATGAGCCAGTCGTCGAGGTAAGGGAAGACATATATCTGTTGTCTTCTGAGATGTGCTGCTACTACTGCTAAGCACTTTGTAAACACTCGTGGTGCTGTTGTGACCCCGAATGGAAGGACTTTGAACTGATAGTATTGTCCTTGTATGACAAATCTTAGATACTTCCTGTGCGCAGGATGTATAGGAACATGAAAATAGGCGTCCTTTAGGTCTAGTGTTGTAAGAAAGTCTCCCTGTTGTAGTAATGGGAGTACTTGTTGTAAAGTGATCATGTGAAAATGATCTGATTGAATGTAGTGGTTTAGGGGCCTGAGGTCGAGGATCGGTCTTAATGTCCCGTCCCAGGGAGTAGACTCCTGTTCCTTGTTCCTGTAAGGGGACCTTTTGAATAGCATCTTTTTGTAGAAGTGCTAGAACTTCCTGTTGAAGCAGAGTTATGTGTTCTGTGGACATTGGACGCTGCCTGGGTGGTATGTTTGGGGGGGTTGCTGTGAGTTCTAGGCAGTAACCTTGTTGGATAATTTGTCTTATCCACCTGTCTGTTGTGATGGAATTCCAGACAGGTAGGAACTGTGATAATCTGCCCCCCACAGGAGTGGAATGCTGTAGGGGAGGCAGAGGGAAGTCACTGTTTGGGAGTGGAAGAGGAGCGGTTGTTTTTATTACCTCTACCTCTTCCTTTATAGTTGTTACCTCTGTACCCTCCTCTAAAGTAACCCTTATTAGAGGGGGTTTGTGTATGTGTTTTAAAAGATGATGTATTATCTGCGCCGGTCTGCTTGGGGCCTCCTCTATAAGAGGAGCGACAAAAAGAACTTCTAGTCTGGGTGGATTGTAATGCACCATAGACTTAGCAGTGTCTGTGTCCTTTTTCATCTTCTCTAGTGTATTATCTACCTCTGGCCCGAACAACTGGTTCTGATTGAAGGGCTGGTTGAGGATGGTAGTTTGTACCTCTGGTTTGAACCTGGAAATGCGTAACCATGCATGACGTCTGAGGATAATACTAGTGTTAACTGCCCTGGATGCTGTGTCAGCTACATCTAGTGCGCATTTAATTGAGGCATTAGATATTAATTTGCCTTCCTGTAAGAGCTCTGCTGCCTGATCTTTGTATTGATCTGGTAGATGTTCCATTAATTTTTCTAGTTGGTCGTAGTGAGCCCTATTGTAGCGTGAGAGTAAGGCTTGTGTGTTTGCTATGCGCCATATGTTTGTTGCCTGTGCAGCAATCCGTTTCCCTGACTCATCAATGATTTTTGATTCCTTGTCAGGCGGGGGTGTGTCACCAGAAGTCTGGGAATTGGCTCTTTTACGTGCATCTGACACTACTAAAGAGTCCAATTGCAGATGTCCCTTAATGTAGACTGGATCAGCTGGTGCTGGTCTATACTTTTTCTCTATTCTGGGATTTAGTACCCTACACCTTACTGGATTTTTAAAAATCTCTGGAGCATGTTTAATGACCCATTTGATCATAGGTAGTATTTGAGTAGATCTTTGTGACTGCTCAAAAGTGTCTAATAAGAAATCCTCCTCAATGGCATCAGAGTGCATTGGAACTCCGTGGTAAAGTGCAGCTCTGTTTAATAGATGATTGAACCCAATACTATCCTCTGGAGGGGAAGGTATTGTTGGGTAGTATTGAGGGTCAGGGATGTCTGGTGCATTATTTGGTTGGAAATTATATGCATCATCATCTTTGGGATATTCTGGGTTGACATCCTTATCCTCATCTAAAGGGTATGTATGTGGCTCTGGTACATCATCCCCCCCACCTAAGTCATACTCTTCGTCAGTGTGGTGTGATGATGCAGGAGATTGAGCAGGAGAAGTTATAGGCTCAATATATGGAGTGATAGGAGAGGAAGAAGGTGAAGGAGAGGAAGGGTGCATTGGCGAAGTTGCACAATCCTTTTTGGCAGGAACCACAGTTGGAAGTGGTGTGTCTGCTGGTCTCTTTTTGTGAGGAATTGCTTCCACATGTCCAGTTTTTGGATTGATATAGACGTTTTTCTGTTTTGGATCTGGTCTAAATAGATCTTCCTCTTGTATAATCCTCTTCGGCACCGATTTCTTAGGTGCCGATAGTGGTTGTTTAGTGTTTTTTGCCTTAGGAGGAGTGATTGAGTCCTGTGGCAATTTCTTCGGTGCCGAATGTGGTTTAGGCTTGTCTGTATCAGGCCTTGTGGTCTTTGGTACCGCTATTGAATATTTCGGCATGGAGACAGGTTTTGTTGGAGCTGCAGCGCCGGAGTCTATCTTCCCGTCTTTGTTTTTGGAACCGGATGGTATCGGAGTCGAAGCTTTCGGGTCCGTTACTGTTTTTGGGTTCGGCACCGATGTCTGTTTTTGTTTGGGTGCCGAAGAGTCTTTGGGCGCCGAAGGGCATGTTAGCTTCGGTACCGAAGAGTCCTTCGGTGTCGAAGGATGTTTCGGTGCCAATGGAGGAGGTGGAATTGGCACATGTTGTTTTTTCGGTGCCGAGGCACCGGAAGGCGTAGTCTTTTTCCTCGGAGCCGAGCCCGAAGGCGGGGCGTCGGAGGGTAAATTTCGGTCTCGACTGGGCTCCATGGGCAGAGTGCTGACCGTTGCCTTTGGTTTGGGCAGTGTCTGTGGTGCAGGGGCAGAGGTACTCACGGGTTGTCTAGATGGAATCGAATCGTCCTCGTCCTCTGCTCCCGATATGATCTGGAGATCAGGCGAGTCTTTCTCGGCGACGAGTGGAGCCTCGTCCTCGGAGATATCTTCGAGTGGGTTCTCGTCCTCGGACACGTCTTCTTCGACGATCTCCTCCTCAAAGATGGCCTCTGGTGCTGGCGCTGATCTCCTCATCTCGTGTCGACGGGCCCGCCGATCCGAATGGTCTTCTTCGATCGGAAGGAGGCACAGGCTGTGCAAGTTGACTCGTCGTGTTCTGGCGAGAGACAGAGGTTGCAAACCTCGTGATGGTCGGTATGAGGGAATTTTACTCGACATACCGGGCATCTCTTGAATGGAGTTCTGTCCATGAGGCGTAGGCCGTACGGCGCCGATAGGCCCAACGGCCCGCGTTGACGCACCGGGATGTAGCTGTGATGTCGAAAGGTTTATTCGATGTCGAAAGTTGGTTATCTAAAGTTTTCGCTTCGAAAATGTCGAAAAGTATCTTTTCTAGCCGGAGCGGAAAACTTTCATCCAAACCCAGTGGCGGAAAAAAACAATCTGAGGATGGAGTCGATGACCATGCGCAGTATTGTCCAAGGGAGGAGTCACCTATCTCGTGACTACAAAGACTTCTTCCAAGAAGACAACAACCTGCAATCATCCGAGCCCAACACCAGGTGGCGATCTATTGCTAAGTGTACAATCTGCAGCTCATATGCCTCGAACATAATGTTTCCTGTGAATGTAAGTGTGCTATAAATATTTTGCTGTCTGATCCTGTGATCTCTATGTAATCCTGTAATCCATCTCCAAGTAATTGATAAACAACATTGCTCTTTAAGCGTGTAAGGGTTATCTAGCCCTGTTTCTTTGACATGTGAGTGTGAGATTTATTTACCTTTTAACTTGTTCACTCTGTTCTTCCATATACATTTTCAATCAAAGTATATTGGGGAGAATCTGCTTGGAAGGGGCTGAATATTGAGGGAAGAATGATGCGATATTCACTGCACTAAACAAGAGGTCAAGTGACTTTATATAACCAGATTTTCTGACTTTGCTCTAATACATATCTATCTTCTTAGTGTCAACTTTTAGGGGGCTTTATGTTGCACATCGCTTATTTTAGAGCCGATTTTTAAAACTCTTCTTGGGGAAGGTGAGTGCCAAAACCCCTAGAGGGGACTTAGAACTTTTCAAACACACAATAATTATTGTACTATTTCATTAGTGAACCTTCAGTATCTCTACACTGTTAACACGTTACATGAACTTCGTGCTGCAACATGCAAGAGCTGGCCCTCTTTTGTCCACACATTTCTTAGTGGGAGAGCTACACCACCCCACTCAAATCCTCCTAAAGGAGGTAAGGCTCAGAAGGTACACATCGTGGTGGGCATTTACACCTCATGAGTTCATAAGACAGCAATAACAAAAGGACGTACAAAGAAGATGCTCTAGCTGTGCATATATTGCCAATTTTCTTTGTTGAAAGAAATCCTCACAAATGAAGGAAATTGGGGAGGAGTAGTATGCACATTTCCATGTGGAACGTGCATTTTTAAAGGCACCTAACAATATATCCACATTTTTGATGCATTATCATGGTGCATGGCACCTCATTTTTTGACAAAAAAATCTCTTTGATAAAACTGCTTAGCTGCCAAAAGACCAAACAGGGGCACTTCACTTTCAATTTAAAATTCTCAAGTAGCAACACATTTTTTTTAAGTATGAGCAGAATGAACCACAACACATGGAATTGAAAGAAACTGATAGCCTGAGCATGCATGCTGTTTAAAAGGACTCTGTGCTGCACTCACCTTGATATCGTGAATCAGCCTTTGCGTCTGGGAAAGACTGTGGCATCCCTGATTGTTCACACTAGACACAAAGCTCTTTGTTTCAGAAATGCATTTTTCAAGTTCTTGCAGGGAAATGTTGTAGTGTTGCCATTGTTTCACAAGGTCATCAACAAGTCGTTTCCTTTGCTTAACATCGACAATAACATTATGCCACTTCTCCTCCAGTGCTGCGAGTTTTAGAATAAACTCAGATCTAAAGAAAACAGATAGTTGTTTGTTACAGATTCTTACAGACTTTCTGTTCACTACAAGAAAAATAGTTCTGAAGCGATGACGCAGAAACAGTTTGCAGAAGTATTAGATGTCTGTCACTATCAGCACTTAATTTACGTTCACTAAGTTTATTAACTTGAAATTAATCAACACCCGCTCGCTAGATTGTTATTTAAAAATCACAAATTTCGTCCTTAGTGACACCAAACAAGTGGTAACCAAACATAATAGTTCTTGCAGCGATTAAGTATTTTATTTCATCCATAACGTCATTACAAATTAAGGTATACTCCATGCCAGTGCTTTGTCACTATCACAACCCAATGGAATCAGACACACACCATACCTGAAACTGGAGTCCTATGGTACAAGTGAACAGAATACGAAATATTTAGGTCTCAGCTACACAGCACATGTGCTGTCTCGAAGATTAATAAATTAAAGATTTTATCGCAAGCAATGGCTGCCAAGTAAAGTTTTAGAATGTTAAATATTTTAACTTTTGTGGCACATATCTCAAAAAAATAAAATTAAATTAATCACTTTGTTTGCCAAGACTATACGTATTGGCTTTGCCAATACCTGTTTAACTCGAATTAAAATATGCCACAGTTAGGACTCCTCAATCCGGTACTCCACGCCTGAGTGTTGATGAAACGATTACTACCTAATCTGTCATATTTATTACAGTACTTAATCTATGAGGGCCAGTTCTCACTCCCAGAGAAAGGCAATTCCTTTACAGCTTTGGTCTCTAGTTTGCCCAAGAGGTATCTACAAGGCCCCAGCTATCTCGATGTTTGTTGGTCATTCCTTGCGTGTTACTATTTGCGCTGCTGTAGCGTGTATACAAACGGCACCTACGGATCTCCGTGTTCGGCAGCCCTCTGCTTCATGAAGGTTGAGTCTATTACACACAGGGGAGGACTGGACGGAGGAAACTTCAGTCAGTCCCAGTGACATGGTTTGCCTGCTCATCTCTAGGCACAAGAGTAGGCTTGTTCTCAGGGCCCTCTTGATAGCATACTTTCATCTCGCTTTGGAAAATGGGCACATCCCCTTTATGAACCTGGCAGGTCAAAACCTTGCAAATTATGGACCTCTGCTACGAGAAATGTTACCAGGCCATAGATGTGGTCCTGGAAATTCTTCTCAGGTCTCACCTCACCTACTGCTTGGCGGTTACATGCACAATTTCTTTGGTCCATGTTCCACATACCCTTTGGAAGATTTGTCTTTCTCCCTCTGAGGGAGGTTGTTGCCTCATATACTGAGTATGACAGGCATCTTAATGTAACGTAGCACTAAGAAACATTTGCTTTTGTAAAACAAATAAAATAATTTTAAAAAAACAGTCTGACCAGGGGTAACAGTTTTAGACAGATTTCCTAAGCACCTTTCTCACACTGGCTCTTAGTTTCCATGAAAGGAAGTCACCTTGTCTCAAAGTTTTTCATAGTTGTTATTAGGACAGCACACGTTGCTCTACCAAAGAGGGTTGATCCAGGCCTGCTAAGAAGCTCATATGTCCTCTTAAACTCGGTCCCAGGAGTTGAAATAATCCCGAGATCTGAATTATTGTAGGCAGAACATGAATTCTAAGACATGATGAAAGTTAAAGCTTTTTGCACAGCAGGGAGAGCAGACACTGCAGAGATGGTCATAAAATCTACAGGCCCGCGTACAGGAAAGGCAACTCAGACCGTCACCATGCAAGTGGGTATGTCCTTTGAAGTATGACTGCCACTCATTAAGTATATCAACCTGAAAACATATCACTCCTTAAAGAAGGGAAAAGTACGTGAGTCATGGTTCTGAGAGTCTTCTCATGGAGAGGATTATTCATAGGTTTAGCATCAGTCGCCTCCATTGGTTGAATTCCACTCTATCAGTGAGTGCATCATGACTATCTTGCATGGAAGCGGCTGACTTCACCCTATTCTTGTGGACTAAAAGGTAACAGAGGCACTTGAGCATTCATTCTCAACCATAAACTATGATTTAGGTCATAACTAGGCAGCCTAATCAATTTAGGCAGAAGACAAGGACTTCCTTGCCCTCTTTGAGGCATTTCAAAATGAGGGTTTGTTATAATGTAAATAAGTCCATTAGATGCCGAGGTGTAGGTAACAGGAGGATGATTTATTGATGAAGATAAAGATGGTAATAACCAAGTAAGTCAATCAAGTAGGATCTTAGAACGAGCCCCACCAGGGGCAGCTCCCTTGCTGCTCAGCCCATACTCTCAACTGGCACTCAACTCACCAGGCATCCCAAACATTCCATTACATCACACGCACAGCATTCCCACATATACAGTCACAACACATGCATTCTGGCTGAGCAGCAAGGCAGGGAAATGGGGAGGATGTATGGTACAGAATACAAGATACCACAGGATTCTTGCATTAGATTTCAAGGCCCCTTAATACGTATGTCAGTTATCCTGTGACCGCTAAAAGGATTTAGCTGGTGGGTACATTCTTGGGAGAAGGACAATGACCATAGACACCATTAAGGCAGCCAGGAGTATGCAGGAAAAAGCAACTGGCAATTCTTTCTAAAGATGTGAAATATCGCCTTTCTAGGTCTCTGGGCAGCACAGAAATGAATTAAGTTACCTACACATGTTGCAATATGCCAGATTTGTTGCAAAGACCTGTTGTCAAGTATTTAGCAGGGAGGAATCCTATTAATGTGATCCATATTCTTCTGTTCCAAAAGGGAGTATAGTCTTGCCTTTTTTAGCTCTTATTGTCCTTGGAAAGAGAGAATACTCTGAAAAGTGGTTTACTGTGCTCCACCCTTGCACATTTGTGTCAGACACAAGTCATAGACTAGGTGGATGTTTACCCTAACAGAATATCAAAGCACCAACAACTTGAAGCACTACCACAGCAACCCATTTAGGGTACCAGAGGGAAAAAAAAGTCCAGCAGGGCCGATGTAGGATAAAAGCTAGTAGACATAAATGGTGGAGGTGCACCCATGTGCACCTGGATGTCAAACAAACTAGCAGAATTAAAGCCAGAGTTACAACAGACATGAACAGGTGAGGCATGGCACATAAAGAAGTCGGAGGTAAGGCAAGTATCCATACAGTTTCCATACTGCCAGTGTTGCATTCAATCAATTTCATCCCCACATCCAAGAGACCTGCTGGATGTGAGGTTCTGTAATTCTCGAGCCTGACTCCATTTTGTGTTGCCCCCACGTAGGCCTGTGAAAGAGGCCTGGCGAACAAGTGGCCTGGCCTTCTGAGTTCATGTATACATTAACTAGGTTTCTTTCGACTCTGAAAGAACTACAGAGAAACTGACCTCTTCACCTGAAACTGACCTCGCCAAGCCAATTTCCCTTGGTTTGATCCTTGTCTAAGATTGCCACTTAATGTTCAGGACCTCGTTAACCTTTAGTTTCCTTGCACAGGTTTTATCTTGTTCAGCATCTATTACTGTTTCCTTTATGTTCTGACATTACATGGGTTGTGCTTTTCAATTATAAATTTGTCCGGCTTGCAAAGATTGAATTTGGGACATTCCTAATAATTAACTTTTGGGTTGGATTACTCTAAATTGAGTTTTTGTTAAAGTGATACTCAGTTAGAAAACGTGCCCTATTGGTTAGAATTTTGCGCAGTGAGTGTACATTTATAATGAGAATATGGTGTATAAAAGGAGATGTTTTGCCTTAGTAATTTGAACAGTCTCCTAGGAATATACATTGTGATGTATTGTTGGGATTTCTGTTACTAGCTGCAGCTAATAAACTTGGTCTCTGACGCCACCCAGAAGTATTCCGTGTCTCTGTATACCAAGACAGGTGGAACTCGAAGATTTCAGGTGTGTCCCTGGCACCGCTGGATTCTGACCCGGTTCTTCAACTGGCGCCCAATGTGGGGCGACTTCAGCGGTACCGGTCCAAGCCCGAAGATTGTGAGGAGCCCTGTGAGGAAACTCTGGAGGAGGGCCCCCACTCCATCGACCCCTGCATGTCGAAAAGTGGACCGAAGGTCTTTTCTGCGAGGCTTCCCCTTTCCGACGGCTACGAAGGACTGCTGCCCTGACTGTCGCCCTGTCTTGGACCCTCGTGTGACGATTTGTAAGGCGAGACGTTAGACGGTCTTCTGGTGGCGTGACAGACATTTTGGTTAAGTATAAGTGGGTCGCTCCCACGACTTTGTTTTGTTTCTTGGGTCTTGATTCGGCCATTGCAGTGGTCGAAGTCGAGGGGTTCGTATATTTACAAGTGTATCATTTTTTGATACCTTTTGAAGTTTGAAACCAGACTAGTGAGCAAGATGCCTGGTCTTGGTAAACTTGGTAAATGGTTTGTTTGTGGTCTTAATAGGGATTCTCGATTGGAGGATTCGTGTCCGATACCTCCGGTTGGAACTCCAACTTATGAGATTTATTCGAAACATGGCGTGGGTCCCATTACCTTTAATGAGGTTTGGGTCCGCTACACTAGGAAGGACGGTGTTTGACGATGGCCCCCAAATGGTAGGTTTGAAACAAAGATTTTAGATAACTTAGAAGTTGCGCTATTTAGGAAGAAAGCCCGGCCAGCGATGTTTGACTCTTTCCGCCTTTGGCGTAAGGAAGCCAAACAGCGAGAAATTAAGCAAGCGAAAAGAGATAGGAAAGAAAGGAATATGTCAGTAATGCAAGCCGCTATGCAGTTTAAGGACGATGAAGAAGATCGTGTGATTGAAGTGTCAGATAGACAGCATTGCATGGCCATTGACAAATGTTATCCGGCTTTGCCACCTCCCCTTTCAACTGTGACTGAAGACCCTGAAAAGGATCCTTTGATGTCGCATCTACTGAGATTACCACCCCCTTATGCGCAGAGTGCTACAGCACCTCTGTTACCTCCAGTTGTTGCACTCCCTGTTGTTGTTCAACCCCCTGCTGTTGTTCAGCCATTTGTTGCTCCACAAGTGGTTCTTCCTCCTGCGGTGCAGCCCCCTCTAGGGCCGCCACCTTTGTTACCAGCCTTGCCTCTAACTCCTTTGACTTACACTGCCTTATCTTCATCTTCTCTTACTTCTGTCCCTATGACTCCTATTCCTCAGACTACTTTGTCTCCTGTCCTTATGTCAGCTTCTTCTCCTTCTTCTCGACAAAGAATGACTGAAACTGTCACTAGTCTTTTGTCTCCTCTCTTTGGGTCACTGAATAGGACCCCTGTTTCTGAACGTAAGCAGAGACGTAGTCAGCTTCCTGGTCCCGAAGAGCGGGCAGTGTTAGATCTCCTTGCTCGTAGATGGGTTTCGAATGCTTCCAGGTACGGTTTACAAGCGGTTATGGATGTTTTTCTACAGTGGGAAGCACCAAAGCAAAGGTATGTTTTTGATATCATGTGTACCTTTCTTCGTCAGGAGTGGGAAGATAATGAGTTGGGTCCAATTCCGTTGGACTTGATTAATGTTCAGTCCGAATTTGCTACGGGAACGATAGTGGGTTCAGATGTTGAGGTAGCGGTAGAGACAATACTTACTTTCAGGTCTAGACTTCCACCTCAGTCATTGTTCGAACCTGATCCTTCTGTTAGGAGAAAAGTGAAGCAGTATCCTATGTGAGAGGTTCCTCCAGTATGGAGAGAGGCAGTTGAGGCTGACGTTCCTAATGGTGTTTTGGCTGCACCAGCACATTTTCAGCGAGTGTGGGTACATGTCCCTTGGAAGAGAGCAGAGGTTTTGGCACTTAAGCAGACATTGCCTGGCCCCCGTAAAAATCCTGCTGGTTATTACAAGGAGTTGTCTCAGACAGTTGATGCGTGTCTTATGAATTTAGCTGACATCGATATGTTGATGGGTAATGTAGTTCCTCAACCTTTGTGGGCGAAGATCCGTCATGAGGACCACGCGCCAGAGTTAGGAGATACATGGGTTAATATTACTGCTGCAGATGGTCGGCAGGTAGGAGGTGCCAAACCTGAACCCTTAGTTGCAGAACTACCTGGTAGGATTGTTAATTTAATGAAAACTTTGATGCCTCCTTTGCGAGTGAATTGAGACAAGTTAGCAGCATGCAAACAAAAGAAAGATGAGAGTGTGTCCGATTTCTTCACTAGGTTTGAAGAAACATTCATTGATCATAGTGGTCAGGACATGAGTACAGAAGGTGGTCAGAGGTTGTTCGTAGATAAATTTGTTTTTAATTTACTCCCCGAACTTTGTAATAAGTTAAAGGACTCTGAGAGTTCATGGGCAGTTTCTTCTTCGGCCCAGATATTGGCTACTGCACAATACTATGAGAATAGAGACAAAGATGAGAAGGATAAAGTAGAGAAGAATTCTAAAGAATTAAAAATGAAAGTTCTTCTGCAGCAGGCTTATCCGCCTCGCCCTAATCAGCGTCAGTTTCAGCAACCCCCACAGTTTCAGAAACCATTGCAGACGCCTGAGTCTTTTGTTCCGCAATTTCCGCTAGGCCCTAATCAGTGAGCTTATTGTAAAGAGAAAGGTCATTTCAAGAGTAGTTGTCCGGTCTTGCTACAACGTGTGAATGGTATGTCTGGTCTGAGAGGTCGTGGTGGTTACCAACAAGTACCTAGGGGTAGGGGACGTGGTACGTTTCCTAAGAATGAACGTTCCTTTCCCCCCCAGAATTCTGCAAATTACTTTGACCGACAGAATGTGCCGAACGTCCAGTCTGCTCAGTACTACGTTGATGATTATTATGTTGGAAGCGAGAGTGCTGGTTTTAATGATAGCTAGGACAGCCATGGACAAAGAGAGGGAGTAGTGTCCGTTCCAGTAGACCAGAGAGGGCCTTATGTTGAAGTGATTACATCAGGTGTGGCAGAACCTTTTCTTTTGGATACTGGTGCAACAAAGAGTTCTATCATGCACTCTAAACTCCCTGGTGCACCTTTGTCTGGCTTGACAAATGTTTCGGGAGGATTTTCTGGCGCCCTAGTTAGCAACCCGGTTTCTAGTCCTTTGCCCCTTTCTATTGGTCCTTGTGAATTGGAGGCTCCCCTTATTCTAACGACTGGTTGTGGTGAGAATTTGTTGGGTTTGGACTTGTTGAAAAGATTGCATGCGACATTATATTGTTCTCCATTGGGAGTACATCTTACCTTGGGTAAGAAAGTGATCTCCCCAATGTATTTGTCTAAGGATTGCCTGCCGCTGGAAATGCGTTCTCTCCCTGATACACTTTGGGCTACGGGTCCTAATGTTGTTGGTCTTTTGCAGATTCCACCCTACGTTGTTACGCTTAAATCAAATGCTAAATTGTCACACATTCCTCAGTACAAAATTTCCAGTGATGGTGAAAGAGCTCTTTTAGCAATTATTTTTTATTTGGTTGAGAAAGGTGTGGTTGAAGAAACGAGAGGTATTGTGTTTAACAGTCCTGTTCTGCCTATTCTTAAGCGTACTGACTCTTCTCAGCCACCTGTGTATCGATTTGTGATCGACCTTCGAGAGCTCAATAAGATTGTTGTGCCACAGTTTCCTGTTGTTCCGGACATTACTGCTTTATTGACTATGGTCCCTGCCTCAGCTGCTTGGTTTTCTGTGATTGATCTGAAGAATGCTTTCTTCAGTATTCCGATCGCTGAGGAAAGTAGGGATATTTTCGGCTTCTCTTTAGGAAGCCGCAGCTTCCAGTTTAAGTGAGCTCCTCAAGGTTATTGTGAGAGTCCCTCCATTTATAGTCAGGCTTTGAAAACTCAACTCGATACTCTTGTGTTGCCTTCTGGTGCTACTCTTATCCAGTACGCTGATGATCTGCTAGTGGCTGCTGATAATGAGGAGATTTGTAAAGAGGTTACTCTTTCTTTCCTACGACATTTGTCTGACCTTCATCATAAAGTTTCCCCTTCCAAGTTGCAGTATTGTCGACAAGAAGTGACCTACTTAGGTAATCTCTTATCGAAGGAGGGAAGACGATTGACCCCAGAGCGTATTCAAGCGATTGCCCAGATGACTGTGCCATCGACACAGAGAGAAGTGCGTGCTTTCTTGGGTATCACCTCGTATTGTCGGCAGTGGATCCCGAACTTTTCTTTGCTAGCGAAACCTTTGTTGGCACTTACTCTCAAAGATACACCACACCCTCTTCTTTGGTCTGATGAATGTCAGAAGAGTTTTTCTGAATTGCGTGATGCATTGTGTTCTGCTCCGGTGTTGGGTACCCCTGATTATAGTAAACCTTTTACACTTTATGTGCACAAGAGAGTAGGTTGTGCATTGTCAGTGTTGACACAACAGTTTGGAGACAAGCAGCGCCCATGTGCGTATTTTTCGGCTACATTAGATCCAGTAGCTAGGGCGTTGCCTAAGAGCTACGGCAGCAGCAGCTGTTTCCATCCAACAGTGTGCTGGTTTGGTATTGGATAATACATTGATTGTGATGGTCCCACATGCAGTGGAAACCTTATTAAACAGGACGAAGACTCAGCACCTTACTGGTGCACGTCTGTCAGGTTACGAGTTGACGCTTTTGGCTAGCACATTAAGAGGTGCAACACATTGAATCCAGCTACATTGTTGCCCATTTGTGTAGAGACAGATGATCAAGTACAGCATGATTGTGTTCTTAGGGCAGAGGAGGAAACAAAGGGTAGAATTGATTTGAAAGATACTCCTCTTTCAAACCCTGATGGTACCCTATGGGTAGATGGTTCATGCTTTAAGCTTCCGAATGGAGAGACGACTGCAGCATATGCTGTCACAACTTTGCACACGATTGTTGAAACAGCGCGTATTGCACAGAATTCAGCTCAGGCAGTTGAATTGATAGCCTTGACTAGAGCGTGTGTTTTGTCAAAAGGAAAGAGAGTGAATGTTTTTACTGATAGCCAGTATGCGTTTGGCGTTGCTCATAGCTTTGGACGATTGTGGAAAGAAAGAGGATTTCTTAATTCTCATGGTACGAAAATCCAGCATGGCCAATTAGTCAGTGAGCTTCTTGAATCGCTTACTTTTCCAACACAAATCGCCATTGTAAAGTGTAGTGCGCATAAAAAGGTTACAGATGATGTGGGTCGAGGGAATGCATTTGCGGATGAAGTAGCGAGAGAAACAGCGAGAGATTTGACGAGTCTAATGTATGTTGCAGGTCCTGCAAGATGGGTTGTGGAAAGAGGAATGTGTGAAGATACAATAGAAAGTGTGAAGATGATTCAGGCAGAAGCTACTGAGAAAGAATTGAGTATGTGGAGAGAGAGTACGGGAATGTTGGATTCGACAGGCTGTTGGGTTGAGTTGTCAGAGCATCGGCGATGGTTGTTGCCAGATGCGTATATGCTTCCAGTGGTTACTATGGCTCATGGGATGGCTCACATCAGCTCAAAAGGGATATGCAAGTTGTTGGCTTCGGTATGGCAGAATAGTGGAATTCCCAAATGTGCTGAGAATTTGGTTAAACACTGTATGATTTGCTTGATGCATAATCCTGGCAAGGGAACCCCAACTCCAGCTGGTCATTTTGCTACTCCAACGTATCCGTTCGAGGTGTTGCAGATAGACTACATTCATATGGAAAGATGCAATAACTTGAAGTATGTCCTTGTGGTTGTTTGTGCCTTTTCCAGATGGATAGAGGCCTACCCCCTGAAGGGTAATACTGCCTTGTCTACAGCCAAGGTTTTGCTCAAAGAGTTTTTCCCGAGGTATGGATTGCAGAGGATGGTCTGGAGTGATAACGGAAGTGAATTCGTGGGTCAGATTATGCAGAAAGTGTGTGCAGGTTTGGGAATTAGACAGAAGTTCCACGCAGCGAATCACCCCCAGTCAGCAGGCCTGGTCGAGTGCTATAACGGCACGTTAAAGCTGAAGTTGGCCAAGGTGCAAGCGAGCTCTGGTCTCACATGGCCCGATGCTCTACCATTGGCACTTTTGTCCACAAGAACGACAATACATTCTTGCGTGGGACTTAGCCCATACGAGATTGTTTTTGGACGCCCGGCGAATGTTTGGGGTGTGCCGAGGCCAAGAGAATACAGCGATATTGAGTACCCTATGTTGGTTGACTATTTACATGATTTGACTGCTAAATTGCGTGTTCTTCACCAACAGGTTCACGATACCTTACCTTCAGCTTCTGTTGACGCGGGACATGCGATCCAACACGGCGACTGGATTCTGATCAGGAACTTCCAGAGGTCCAAGAACCTACAGCCGAGGTGGACTGGTCCTTATCAAGTGCTGCTAGCAACGAGGACCGCTGTGAAAGTCTTCGGGAAAAAGAGTTGGGTGCATGCCACCCACACGAAAAGGATACCTCTGCCCTTACCGTATGATCAGTGGGTCCGGGAAGGTATTGCCGATTCTGAGACTGAAAATGTCCCGAGATTTGTGCCTTTTAGTGATGCTCGTTTGAAATGGACTCAGTCGGAACGTGCGGATGATGAAATTTTGCAAGAAGCTGTGCCGCCGCATTTGAGACTGGACACTACGCATCTGGAGATTCTTTTTCAGGATCAAACTGTGCCGAATAAAGAACATTATAGTTTAAGGCCAAGGTCTAAAAAAGGACAAATAAAGTAATATTTTTTTGTGTATTGTGCTCTCTCAGACAAGAGACTATTTTTCTTTTTGCTTTTTCGAACCACCATCCGGGTTCAGCTGCAGGGTCGTGGTATAAGACTTAAGGGGTGAGCCGCGAATTGACGAAAGGTCTGTGGTTCTAGGTTGTCTAGGACGCCTGGACGCACACTTGAGTGAAGAAGGAAAATTGCCGCGAGCAGCACGTTAGAGGATGGAGTCTTTTGTACCTGAGAGAGATGTTGAGAAAATAGACCTTAAAATGAAATTCTGTACATTGATACGTAGCAAATGTTTTATAATATCATGTTTTTTAATGTTTTTAAGTATTACGATAGCTTATGTGGGATGGATTGTCTATGCTACACAACAGACGTTTGCACCCACTTCCCAACCTATGCTTTCTTACACTACTGTTTCTTTGCATCAGTTCTATACGTTGCCTGAACATGAACAGACAAGGAGGTCAGAATTTGTCAACAACTCGTTCATACAGTTGTTGCATCAGCATCAGTTAGTAGTGAATACCACTAACTGTTGGGTTTGTGGTCTTATGCCGCATACAACCGATAAAGGTATACCATATTTGGTTTTGCCTTTTTCTTTTAATGGGTCTGTGTGGGCTTTACAGACTATGTTTATCTATGCAAATGAGATACGCCCTTCACGTTCCCTTAAGGATAACTCCAGCAATAGTGCCTTGATAAAGGGAATAGTAGATATGATCCGAGATATCGATGCATATAATGCTATCCCTAAGGATGAGCTGCAGGCTTATGTTGGTTGGAATTTGACCGGATATAGTACCAGCTTGACTGAGAAGGAGGGACAAAAAAGGTCTCCCCCGATTTGGATTGTGCCCCATCAAGGTTATTTTTGTTTGCAAGGCACTGGTCGAAATCCGAAAGCTCTGCTAGGTAAGAGTGTGTGTGTTCACACCTATGTCTATTCGTCCCAGACTTCTCCACCGTTCGTACCAGCTAAAGGCACATATTTTGTTTGTCACGACAGAGCCTATACATGGTTGCCACCTGATTTTTCAGGTACATGTTATGTGGTGTTTTTGCTTCCCCCTACATATACTACGGCTCCGGACTATCATAGAACGAGATATGGTAGAGGGGTCATCGATAAGGAAGATACTACAGGACAAGAAGCAGTAGATTTCTTCGAGGGTTTCCTGCCCTTTTGGGGTCCTATGATCAATAGTGGGCATATTCGACAGCTTGTCCGCGTTGTTGAAGCTACTATTAACGAGACAGCAGGTGCTCTTAGTAATGTTACCGCTGAGCTTCAAGCGGACCGCCTTATGACGTTGCAGAATTGTATGGTTTTAGACGTCATACTTGCAGATCGAGGTGGAGTATGCAAATTGATCGGATCTAGTTGTTGCATTTACGTACCAGATAATGCTCCTACAGTGTACCAAGCCATCTCTAGGTTACATAAGATCTCTGAGTCTATCCATTTAGACAAAGGAGACTGGTCATTGACGGGATGGTTTTGGGAATTGCTGTCTAAATGGGGAAGGAAGATTTTGACATTCCTTGGTATGATTTTGGTCATCCTTTTCTCTTGTTCTCTTTGCATCCAGTGTGGTCCCGCCATTTGTAGTCTTTGTGCTACTATGTGCGTTAGGAGACCTGTCCCGAGAGAAGTAGAGAATAATAGGATGATGCTACAGCAACACTTAGATGACCTAATGAAGATTGATATGGACCTAGATTCAGATTAACATGAGTTTAGGTTATTGCCTACGTAATGGCAAAAGGAGGGTCTGAGGTTCTGTAATTCTCAAGCCTGACTCCATTTTGTGTTGCCCTCACGTAGGCCTGTGAAAGAGGCTCTGCGAACAAGTGGCCTGGCTTTCTGAGTTCATGTATACATTAACTAGGTTTCTTTCGACTCTGAAAGAACTACAGAGAAAATGACCTCTTCACCTGAAACTGACCTCGCAAAGCCAATTTCCCTTGGTTTGATCCTTGTCTAAGATTGCCACTTAATGTTCAGGACCTCGTTAACCTTTAGTGTCCTTGCACATGTTTTATCTTGTTCAGCATCTATTACTGTTTCCTTTATGTTCTGACATTACATGGGTTGTGCTTTTCAATTATAAATTTGTCCGGCTTGCAAAGATTGAATTTGGGACATTCCTAATAATTAACTTTTGGGTTGGGTGACTGTAAATTGGGTTTTTCTTAATGTGATACTCAGTTAGAAAATGTGCCCTATTGGTTAGAATTTTGTGCAGTGGGTGTACATTTATAATGAGAATATGGTGTATAAAAGGAGATGTTATGCCTTAGTAATTTGAACAGTCTCCTAGGAATATACATTGTGATGTATTGTTGGGATTTCTGTTACTAGCTGCAGCTAATAAACTTGGTCTCTGACGCCACCCAGAAGTATTCCGTCTCTCTGTCTACCAAGACAGGTGGAACTCGAAGATTTCAGGTGTGTCCCTGGCACCGCTGGGTTCTGACCCGGTTCTTCAGATGGTGTCAGTAGCTTACTCCACCTGCAAATCCTCATAGCATAATACTGCTCTCACAGTTCAATCTAAGGCAATGCCAGTTGGTTATAGCACTAGTCATGCCCTTGGTGGACAAAAAATAGAGCAGTAAGGTAGTATGCGAGAGGCAAGTATCAAAGGTATGGGGTGGCAGGGATGATGGACTATGAGAGAAACAGTGCCTCAAACTACTTAACACTGCCAAGCCCACTCCCACTCTGGCCAATGTTTTCCCTCCCCATGGAAAGCTATCCCTGGTGCCACATGGCTAGTACTGTGGCAAGATGTTACCCAATTAATGCACCCAGAATACTGTAGCTTACAGTAAGAGATGGTCATATGGAGTCAGTAAAGTGGAAATAGTTGGAGATCCAATAATTATTATGTTTTTAGCAAAAAGTTATTTGGAAAGACAGTGGAGCCTTCTCACTGCCAGCACCTAATCATATATTACTCCAAAAAGTATATATTGCCCTTTATATTTTCTCAAGGGTCCGTGTGCACACCGATAAGCACCCACTGTCACAGTGCCCGTTCTTAGAAAACTCAAGAATTAGAACCAAAAAAAGCATGGGTGCACCACATCACAGTATACAATTCAATGTAAACAATTATAAAGTCCATAATGAGAAAGAAGTTCATCATTTAAGTCTATTTATTCAATTTTCTTATTGGGTAGCAAAACACAAAGTACAGCCGACGTGTTTCGTCCAAATACAGGACTTCTTCAGGGCACTTATATTATGAGTTCAGATTGCCTCCAGGAGTAAGAGGATAAATCAAGTGCACAGCTCAGAGGAAAGTATCCTTGTTGGAAAAGATATATAAGAAAGATATGGAGGTTGCCCACAGAAATGCCACGACTGATCCCGCGGAGTATACTGCGCAACCCCTAAATATGATGTCCACAGGCGACATCGTCTTCGGCGCTGCTTAATACGCCATCAACGAACAAAGTTCAGGCAGGAGTGCTTCAAAAGTCGCATTCAATTTCTATTGCCACTTTTATTTGTATAAACAGATGTCAATGGACCTACATTCTACATTTGTGGTAACGACATTTTCATTAAACAGCAGCTTCCCTCAATAAAAGGTTCGATACAGCAACAACAGTAGAGCCGCGATATAATAGTCGCGTACTTTCTGGGAAGCGTCCGGGACCGTCGTGGGGACGAGATTCTTTCTGGCTGAAATTCTTTCTCATTATGGACTTTATAATTGTTTACATTGAATTGTATACTGTGATGTGGTGCACCCGTGCTTTTTTTTGTTCCATTATGTTTTTAGCACTTTGTGCTTGTTAATAGTTGATTAATATGACTGGTTTGGTCTTAAAAACATGTACTTTACATACATTTCATGTATCTGTCTAAAAAGTTTGCTTATGGCCTTTACAATTTTGTAGCATCCAAATACCTGAAATTAATGTAATTTTTCACAAGTAATAGAAAATCCTTAGAACACTGATAATAATTTGGAATAAATATCTTGGAACTATTTACCTGTTTTCTACCTCTTCTGTTTCCAGGAGGTGAAGTGCTTTAGTTAAAACGGAACTTAAAATTTGTTGATTGACAGCAGTCTCTGCTTGGAACTTCTATTTGCAACAGAGGAAACAAAAGATAGATTAGTTAACACATTGACTATTGAAATGATTGTAAATAAATGTGACTCCCCAATAATGTAACATGTTTCAACATTGCACAGCGGGCTGTATTTTAATTTTTCACAAGTTGTCGCTCTCGTGGTGATTCTTGACATGATTCATCAAACAATTCAGACATGAGGCAACATCAGGCAAATGCAGCACTGACTATGTTAAGGGAATCCTAGGCAGTATTCTAATGCATCACCACTAGCAGAGAGTCACATGAAAGCAAATGGCATCTAATATACTACAAATTCTAGGGAAGGGACCAGAAACATGCCTCTTTGACTATGTCACAGCTATACTTGCACTAACCCCCAAACATTTTAGCACTATACCGATAGCTGTATGTGTGAACTCTATAAATCTTAGAGCAACTACAGGATTGTGCTAAGACATCGCCATTGCCAGTGGTAACAGCAAGTTGGCAATTATTCATCCTAAAGTCAAACCATTGGCCAGCCAATCACAATCATCTCTATTACACAGCTCACAGTACTTGAGATGAAGCAACAACTTTGGATTAAAGAAACAAGAGATACTACGTTTAAGAACTGTGTAATAATACCATTGATGGTAAAATGTTCTCTGATTTAAAGGCACACATTTCAAGAAACAGCATACTCGGCATGTTCTTATTAACAGTTATTACTCACAGACTTCCATGCATTTCATCCACGCCTTATTTTCATACCCTCCCTGCTTGGCAGTCATTTATAAATTTGGCAATAGTCTGTCAATCATGGGGATGGAGTAATTTACTCCGTCCTCATGGCAGAAGGGCGTGCTGCCTGCTGTTATATAATCAGGTCCAACCCCACCTCTTTTGATGTTCACTATATTTTCATTAAAAAAGGTTTTTCTTACTTGTTAAAGCAACTGAAAAATGTTGAAAGCATGATTTATAGGAAGTTGATATCATAACAAAGAAATAGATGTAAATGTCATGCCCGAAGCTAAAAGAGTTTTAAAAAGAGATACGCAACAGTACGCTTGGTTTCTTACACACAAAGAATCCATGTACTGCTACACTGGTTTTACATGTCAGATTGGATACTACAATATGCACTCTGCATGTTTCCTATTGCTAAAAGGCTATTTCTAATATAAATGTTTTTCATAACAATATATATATATCCATACATAGCTAACAGTCTTCCTGAGTCTTTACAGTGTTAGTCCATCCTCCCTTTTTCAGTCGCTTTGGTTGGTCTTATCTCTCTAACTGCATATTAACAGTTCACATTTTTAGTCCGCTATGTCACATTGTTTATTCGCTTCCAGGCTATTCATTACAACGCCCTATGTTCCTGCTTGTACGTTGTGAATGTGAAAGAATCAGTCCCCTTTATTTACTGCTCCTTAGATAATCTGTACCATATGTGCATAACAATTAACCTAAACTGCCACCTCCTTTAACACTTCCAACTACTCTGAATAACACCTCATTTGTTTCCATTACTCTATGGAGTAATCCATATAACAGATATTCACTTCATCTACAAATAGCCATTCTCTTTCATTGGCTCCTCTATGATATTACTTCTGACTGCACTTGAGAGGTCCATACAAAGGGTTTTGAAGTTTTTATTTATTTATTTATTTATTTATTTATTTAAATGCTGCAGGACAGCAATCTAAGGTACCAGGACTGTATTTGTCTTGCACAGAAAATGACACCATATTTGGCCATTTGTGATGGAAAGTTCTTAAGAAATGTTTCATTGGTAAAAGTGAAGATGGCCAGGGACTGCTTTTTTTCTTGGATACCACTGGAATATCTCTTAAGACATTTATCTTCACACATGTTTAAAGACAGCAAAACAAGAGTCACAGAGAGAGGCTTAGGAATTTAACTATGAATGCATTTAAGTAAATTAGGGGTAGTGGGATAATAAGCACACTATTACCAAGCAGAAAGAGGTGCAGATAGTAGAGCAGGACATGATACATAAACAGGCTAACAATGGTGCAGGATAAGAAATGCTATGTGAGAAGATAATCTAGGCCCCCTAGCAAGTAAACCGGGGGTATGGTGAGACCTATCAGTCTATTAAAAAGACCACCAAATGCAACGGTTTTGTTTCTAACCATACCTCATATGTCTTTTGCTGCTTCTGAAGGGCATCCAAGTTGTCAGCAATATCCATTGCCAAGCTAGTCTCCATCTTCTCCAAAAACGTCATCCAACTTTCACACTTTTGGACAAAATTCTTTTTTTCCAAGTTAGCTCTTTGACGCTCACTGTAAAATAAAAATGCATAGGCTAGTCAGAAAATACAAATCTCAAGAACTAGCAGCTCAACCGATGCCTACTTGGTTGTAATACACAGACTTAAAGAGCTTTGGTTCAGCCAAAAATGTCTTGCAGCACTAATTGGTCATACCCTATTAATTCTCTCTTCCTATGAGTGTAGGAAAGAAGGGGGTCACATTACTTTGACGGACCTCCGGAATGATATCTATTTTATCAAGATTATGATATTCAAATTCGGAGATCAGACACAATGTTTTCACCAATCTTGGCGGACTACCATGTACCCAAAATCTTCACCTCATATTCTTTACTTTTCTTAGTCCTCCTCCCTATGGCTCTGCAACATGCAAAACATTATAAATGATAGCAGATCAGAATGAAGAGGAAACAAATAATAAAAGTAATAGTATATTCATGTTCATAAATATTTAGCCAGTCAACTGGAGTCTGCAAATGCACTACGTGCATCCTAGGGGAAGAGTTTGAGCTGGTTTTGGTTGAAAGTTGGAGAATTTACTGGAGACATTGGTATATTCTCTTATGTATTCGTTTAGGGTTTCTAATAGAGTGAACCATACGTGCAAATAGAATGTTTTACAACATATATGGGCTTCAGCCCCCTCTCCCGTCGTGTGTCTCAGCCTGGGGTGCTACAGCTGTGGGCTCGGCTGGGTTGGGTCTGGAGTCTTATCTCCGGCACGCCCGAGTTTTTCATGAGTCTTTAAAGACTATTTGCATAGTTACATACCTTTGTAAACTGATTACCGAGGCTTATATATTGTTTCTGATACCAGTACCCCCCTGAACCCCAGCTATGCCTAATCCTTACATTTGTATGTTACATTTACTGCCGTAGTGTAAGAATGCATTTTATGAAAAGGAATATAAAATAGGGTTGCCCAAAGAAAAATGCCAGCCCTGTGCTGTTTAAAGAGCCTGCAAAGACCTTGTCTTGACACTAAATAAGGTTATAAATAAAAAAGTATGTATTCATTTGTAATGTGACTTCGCTGTCTTTACAAAAAACAAATGATCCTGCAGCTATGTTAAGCACATCAATTTTAAAGTCCACTAATCAAGTGCCAGAGCGTCTCCGAGACCTGCTGCAGTTAAGTTCCACTGGTAATCCAGAGATAAAACTTTGAAGAAAAGTGGAGGCAGCACCAGGGACGAAGTCACAGTTTAGCCCAGAATGGTCATATTACATTTCTTTATTCTTCATTTCATAAAACAAAAACCGGACAACAGCCAATGCGTTTCGTTCCCCTTATTGGAACTTCGTCAGGGTAAGAAGTATAATTGATGGGCCACGTTCCAATTGTTGAATCAAGGCGGTAGTAAGCCAGATCAGAAGAACAAAGTCGAATCCAATTTCTAAAAAGTCAACACACCACTTGAACTGGATTCAATCTGCTGCAATAGCCCGCTCAGGGTTATCCAACACAGTTCGGGTATAGCAAACCGGACTATATTCATCCAGTATTTGCAGGGTCCGAAATCAGGGCTCTGTAAGAACTGAGTTGTATTTCAAGCAGTGGGTCAGTCTGAGTTAGCCATCACCATTAGATTTGGTAATGTAAACTATTTATTTCCATAATACAGGAAGAACCTGAGCAAGATTAACTCAGGTGAAAAGGTCCTTACGTGTCCACATTCACAGCAAAAATATAATAGCCAGCAGGCAGAATCCAGCTAAAGTAAAATTGTTCATTAATATAGGACGCCCACCCTTCAATGCAAAAGAGGTTCTAATAGACTGCAATTGATGAATTCAAGACGTCCTGAGAGTGCGCGGTGGTGAGTACACCCCAAGTCCATGGTACAAAAAAAGCAGCAACCTGCGCTGTCTTTGTTCCTTTCAATTATCAGTCACGGATCATTCAGGCAGCCCTAGAACACAATTAAAAGTGCTTTGTATTTATATTTGCTGTTCGAAGTATGCACAGATAAGTGCTGAAAATACGACTTTAGGTGACTGCTTACTTTTGTACCGTCTGGGACATAATATTAATGAGCTGGCAACCCTAATCATAAGACTGGAAGTTTGTTGCAGGATCAGCACATTTATTTACATACCCCACCCTCGATCCCTGATTAATGCCATAATAGCAGGGATTTAAGTGGGCCAGGTCCTGCCATTGCTCAGAACCAGCAGTTCTTAAAAACAGGCGCCAATACGGGTCCCTATCGGGCTCGCCATATTCACCCTCACACTCAGAATGGGAAAAAAATATCTTAACTCTGCAGCATTTCACTCTTTTGATGTAACATTTATTTTTTTGCAGTTCTGTATTGCTAAACTCAGTGCTTTACATGAGCACCAACAGGACATCTTCATCTATTGTTTGGTAGGCACATACGATTACGTGATTTGCGCAGAAACACAGGATGTTTAGCTGACGCTGAGACTCAAACTTGCTTCCTCACGTCCAAAGTTGACAGCTCTGGCCATACCGCCACAACCTCTTGTGTAAGAACGAAAGCATTTCTAATATTATATACAACAAAGCCATAGTTGTATGTAGGCATGTAGTATATTTATCTTATGCAACTATCAACCTTTGACAAAGCCAATAGTCCTGGCTTTCTGTTGGTGTAATGTTACTTATGTGGAGGCAATAACAGAAGCAGCGAAATACCAGGCGGCACATTATGCTGAGCACAGATTTTTAGCATAAATGTTTAAGCCACACCCTTAATTATATCGGCCACGTGCCTCTTTGAGAGACTCCACCGTTTTTTCATCCCACTTAAAACCCTGCATAATAGCAATAGTTTAACTTATATCTGAAACCCTACGCCGCCGTCAATAACACGCTGAGTTACTTCAAGTTTCTGGGAATGCACCCTGCATTCAGACAACTCACTCCTCATTCTCGCCCTTTACTTTCATGCTCAACCTGCACTCACAGCGATCTCAATGCACTCACACTGATCACCAAGCACTCACGCCATTCATCCGCTCATCCTGCACTCACCGTGGTCACTCTCCAGTTACAATGCACTTGCACTGTTCACCCTGTGCCTCACCCTCCTGTCACAAGAGCACACTACTCACCCTTTACTCATATGACGCTTCACTCACCTGTCCCCTCACTACTCAATCTGCAATCTCACTAAAACAAGCCCATCGCTAACCATGCATGCATTCGTCCAACTCTGCATCTACATCCGCTCCCAAATTCAAATTCATTAGGGCACCTCACTCACCCTGCAGTCACTCCTCTTACCCTTCTTTCACACTGTCTCATCACTCAGTGTGCACTCACATAGGAACTCCTGCCACCCACACAGCGTAGAGGGTTAATGTGGCTGCTACAAAGAAAGTGTACCATGCAGATCACAGAACTGAGTGTGAGTAAAGTACGAGTAGCGCTGTAATACAATGAAATGTTTGTTAGAAAGGTGCTATAGAGAGATGAGGTGCATTGTTGGTGAGTGGTACTGACGAAATTCATGGAGGAGGAAATGCGGGAGAGGGTGCCAACAAAGACTGGTCACCGTGTGCGACCAGTGCTAGGGCCAGCCCTGGCTGCAGGAAGTGTTACCCCCCCACCCCCCGAAGTTCGGGTCCATTTGTGCCCCTGATACACGTACTGACTACACTATGGTATAGGTGCCGTATATTGGTAAGAATGGAGGGGACTACTGTGATTTTTTCGATTCAAATGACCAAAAACCAAGAATAATCTTGCTTGTTTCCAAATAAACATGGTGCAGATCAGACTACAGAAGGAAAGAACAAAACACATGACAACAGAAATTGTTAAAAGATGAAAGGTTCAACAAACACAGCGTGGCAGAAAACACAGCGAGACCACAGTAAACATCAATCTTTCCAGTGTGTTTATTCTCAGTCCATTAGCCTGGGAGAAGTGGTGTTTTATCAGCAGTAGTGGATAGTGTACGGGGTTCCAGCAGGTTAGGAGTATGAAGGGAAATGGATACACAATGAGAAGAGAAAGAGGGGAGATGGGGACCTCACAAAAGCAAACAGGGGGTACCCATCCCATCAGATAAAAGAGGTACAGGGAAAGGGAGAGACTCCTAGGAGATAAAGTTGGGAGGGTGGTAAATGAGAGGCTTTTATAAGCCTAGTTAAGACATGGTATATGAAGCTGCAGTAAGCATGGCTCATTCACAAGTCAAGGATCGCAGCCACAGATGCAATTTGCTGGGTGGCAATGTCAGGTATATTCGCCACAACGTACACAATTGTGCTGTGGTCTTTAAAAAACAGAACAATATATAAGTGCAGAATACAATCCACAATATGCTGGTGGTGGTGGCTAGTACTGGGATCAACTTTTAATCATCAAAAAAGTGAGTGATTGTGCATTGAAAAATAACTTTGCAACAGTTACCTGAGGTCTACAATTTATGTCACATTGGGTCGGGGAGGTCTCCCTCTCTAGGCATTTTAAAGACGTTGATGGCAAATGTTAAAGCACACAAGGCCATTAATGCAGGTGAACAATGAATGCAATGTAAATACAATCCCACAGGAGTAGCTAGTGGAGCCCCTCAAGAAATGATGAGCAACTTCTAAGAAGCCACTTTATCTTGCTTGGACAAGCATGCCTGCACGCAGACTGTATGGAGCTGCACTGCAGCAATACAAATGTAGGGGCTTACCACTAGAAATGAAAACAAATTACTTTGTAATGGGCAATTCTAATTTTTTGTCATTTGGGATGCCATACCTTTAATGTGGCATAACAAACTCTTCTTAGCAAAAATCTTATATCATTCACGGTATCATCATCTTTGGCCAGAACCAATGTTATTAGTATGATTTTATTGCAGGGGTGTTCAAAGTGGGTACTCATGGGTAGGATCTAGGTCACGTGTTCAGGATAACCTCCAAATATATAACTACCTTACATATTTGATGAATAAACATACATTTATCTTATGTGCAAATTCTGAAAATCTGCAATGGATCTATCATGAACCTACATTGGACACACTTGCTTTAGAGAGACAGCATAGACAGCCACTTTTCAGTACTTCTGTTCTACTTTTCATAGACAGTAGAGAGAGTGTGCCACACCACAGCTTTACATTTCAGGGACAGTACCAACATAACTCTGTAGCACTGCTATGTTGTTAGGTCACGGAATCATCTCTAAGCAGGTAGTAATAATTAGTAACTAAGAAATTACAGCTCTCTGCATTGAAAAAACATTATTCCATATACCATTCACTTTCCTTTGACACGTTATACAGTGCGTGTGGATACCTGACTTGGGTTGGGAAGAGGTGTGGCGCCGCGGCCAGGGCGACTGACGCTGGAATCTGGGGACCACGGTTCGATCCCCGGCTCCGGCGGCAGGTTAGCCCAGCACCATGTGACTCTGGGCAATAGCTCGCTTAATCTTCCCGACGGCCCCCAGCGCCTAGAGACCCTTACGGGTGATTGTGCGCTTTACAAATGTGGACTTTACTTTACTTTACCTGACTGAACACAGTGAGAGAAGAAGTAGGCAATTTCTTTGATGTAGCAGGATCCGCAATGGAGCAGCGGCATGAAATATACATACAGCTCGAGCCTTCATTTCTCAAAAACTACTGAATAGGTTTACACCAAATAACAAAAAGCACACTTTCTGGGTAAGATCTAGTTTTCCACCCATTTTGGTGAAATTCCATTCAGCCGTTTTGGCTGTAGCTGTGTATAATTTTCCAATGCAAAATTGGATAGGAAAAAAGGGTTTTGGAACCCTCCCCCTTTTCCTGAGTCCTTCCTTGATGAATAACCCTGAACATTTCGAGGACAAAGCTGAGGTGGATAAACCTTTTTTCATGAAGTTTTGAGAGGGTTTATCAAATAGCGCCAAAGTTATTAGCAAACCAAAAATGCACTTCCTCTGGAAATGCAGTTATCACTATAACCACACACTGGGAAAGTAATCAATCAAGTTATAGTAAAGACATTATAGAAAAACAATAATCTTCACTATGCTCATCCTTACAATTAAAGGCCAATTGCAGACCTTCCTGTTATCTGCGCAATAATGGAGAAAGTTCCATTCCCAGCTGGTTAACTGTGACATCTAAGAGAACAACCAGTCTGGTTTCCATGTTCCACATAGGATAAAAATGGCAACTGTTCGTGTAGGAAACTGAAGCATAGAACTAGAAATATATAAGTTGGGAATAAAAAGTATTGACAATTGAATCAGTACATTGCAAACATACTTACAAGAACAAACATACATTGGTACCCAGATTTTAGTGGAAGAAAACAGTCTAAGTTAAATGAACAGTGGTGCTGTGACTAGGGGTGCAGGAGATGCTGCAGCACTCCCATAGAACCTGAAAGAGTTTAGATGTGGAATGCACTATAAAGGGACTATTCAACAGTTTTTTCACCTGGCAGTATTTGTTGATTTCAAAGACAGCCTGACGCATATCCCCTGTGCCTTCAATGAGGTGGCGTTACTGACTACACTCCCACTCTAAAAGATGTTCCAGCACCACTGTAAATGAACCTACTAGTTCACCAATGTTCAGAAAGCAAGCCTTTTAAGAATCACCTGCACATTCTACCAGTAGCACCGGCAAGAGACTTTACGTATACCCTGTTTAGCCTCAGAGTTTCCAATCACCTGTCATTTCTTTACAGTACCAGATAGGGTTTGGAGTGATTGTGAAACCTGATAATACAATCTGAACAACGTCCTCCAATGGTGATTGAAAGATTAAAGGGCTGATTTAAAGAGTGGTGGATGCAGGGTACTCTGTTGGTGTGGCGAAGGGCATTGCTAAGCCTTCCAAATCTAGAGTTGTCTGCCAGCCCTACAAACAACTCTTAATATTGACAGGAACGACCATCATGGTGGCTCTGGTCAATGTTGTAAAAGTTTAATGTAAGGCTCCCTTAAACAGTGCGACTGCCCATCAAACTTTGACACCGTTTCTCATTTTGCAAAAACGAATTCCAAAGCAGTAATTACTTTTTGTACTGTCCCACAACACCAGGTTTTACATGGTAGTGACAGACAGCAAAAAAAGCCATCCAATCACCCACTCTAAATTGGGCTGGTGGTCTGATGGCTAACCTCCGACTGCCCTGACTCTGTTGGGCCGTCGTTGTTGTTTGTCAGCGAACTGATCCAGATTAGGCTCTGTCATCATCATAATTTTGGTCTGCCTGCCTCTAAATCAGGTGGGCCGATCATGAGTTTGGCAGAGAGGGGACTCCATCGCTGTTGCGAGGGAGTACGCTCTCTACCAAACTCTAAATCAACCCTTAACTTCAGTAATTTCTGTGATACTGCCTAACATTTTTCTATGTACTGGAAGAGATTGCTTAAGCAGCATTAATCAATTGGCCAACACGCCAAGCTCATCATATGGCAACACACTAGGCTTGTACTTTGTAATGTTGACCTCTGGAAAGCCAACTGTCCTTCGAAACACACCTCCCAAAGCAAAGATCTTCCCAAAGAGCTCATACACCCACACAAAACAAACTACTTCACAGGGGCGGCTGATATGCACTGGGTGCCCTATCTTTTATGGAAGGAAAGGAGGAAAAGTACACGAATAGCTAAGTAGCTCAGTCCACAGGGCTGGCTGTTTTCTGATAAGCTTGCTAGAAATCATATATTTTGGGCAACAAGGTTATCTGTGCATGTGTGTGTCAGTTAAAAGCTCGCTGGCCCAATTGTAAAAAGCCAGAGCTGTTATGCTGTGTATGGGGCATGACCAGTTAACAGTGGCATTGGAAATGTCTGCCTTGTACTCCTGACTGTGGTGACCCATGGAGGACTTAGATAAGCTCCTGCTCTGTAATGGCAGTGGGCTGAGGGGGGAATAGGGCAGGGGACTAAAGGAGAAAGTGAGAGGCACTAGGCTGGATGCGTGCTCTTGGCTCCACCCATGTTTATTTTCTCATCATGTTTCAGTTATGACCTTGGAGGCCCTGACCTGCAGCAGTTTGTTTTTCTCTACCTTTGACCAAGCAAAAGTTAGTCCAGCCTATACTTCATCAGATTATTAAGAACTAAGGTAGATGAGAGAGAGACTCTGCCACTCGACCTTTTCTATAAAGCCATTCTGTTAGTCTGCATATCATAATCCAGGAGGTAGACTGAGCCCATAAAAAAAAGAACTGTAGTTTTTTTTGTATACCCATCCCCGCTCTGTTAGTGGAATGTTTCATCATCAGGTCACTATGAACCAGGATGGGCTCACCCATGTTCCAAGGAGCACTTATGGAGATTATCCAACAAGGTCCTATATTATAAAGATAGCTAAGGGATACTCCAGTATCCCTTTACCATTGGGTGCCCTTGGTATGGTTTAAAAATAGTATATATGGGTGGTCAGGGGATTTGTTATCCTTATCCCCTGATAATGGTCAACATGTTTCAGCCTCTTAGGTATGGCCACTAAGGGTCTGAGGCTTTCGTTAAGATTCAACTACTGTATTAGCTGGCCTGTCCCATTTAGTCTGGACAAACAAAATAACACGCAACATGTAGTCAGGCTTACTTAGCTATTAATTAGAGCATTTATTAGTGCTGAAAGACAAGGCACAGAGAGTCATGGTTGCACGTATTGTGTCAGCACACACCATATAGCTTGGTTGTAACAGAGTGAAGAAAGACAAACATGGCACTGCACACTAGAAAACATGTAACCCATGAATATGACCTAGATGTGGCAAACATGCATGTCTACAAATACAAGCAGCTGTAAATCCACATAAACATATATTGTGGGATGAAATCCTTTGTGGCACACTGCTCTGCAAAAGTGATAAGTGGAGGAGACAATTGTATAGAGATTCAGGAATATCCCCTAGTTATTCTTATCCAAGTCCCTATCTGTGTGAACGTGTAAATGTGTGAAACCGTTGATCTCGCTTTGATGTATAAATTGTTTCACAAAGAGCTGTAGCTTGACATACTGAATAGAGTGTGACTAGACATCTGCCCTATAAAATCCCTGCAAGAGACTGTGTTTTTTTTTATAAGACTTCCAAAAGGTCCAAATGAATGGACTCCACAGCAACCATGTTGAACTGAACAATATGTCAGATCCAGGCATGATCAGAAGGATGAGAGCACCCTTCAACAGAAAATGCACCTGTGATGCATGAGCTTTTCAACCTGTGGTTTTAAAGGATAGCAGACTAGATTTTCAAACAGTTACACCTGGTATTCATATTCTTTCTATGAAACTACCGAGAAATAGCTCTCTAATAAACTGCTTGGTAAAGTCCTTTAAATGAGTAGGTAGGATCACTGACAGAATATCGGAAACAAACATATTGTGTGGACAGAATATCATGTCAAAAATATAGAGGACCAAAATAATGAGAAGGTAAGTGCAAATAGGCAAGTATAGATTGACTATTCTTAACTCCACATCAACATACCTGAAAGATTTATATATGATTTATATATAGTAAAGGTCCATATATGTGGAGTTACATGTAGTAAAACTTTGCTTAGCTATAAAAACTTATCTTCACAATATTTTTGCCCTCTATATCCTTGACACGACATTTTGTCCCACTATATTTTTGTTTCCGATAGTCTGTCTAAACACCAGGTAGATACTGTCAAGTATTGCGTGCCTGCACTTCTCTAATTCAGCACTTCTTTATTTTTATTTAAGTCGCTGTAAATTAAAATAGAACCTAACTTCTTCGCACTACGCGAGCTACATGTAGCACTACGCGAACTGCGTAGTGCGGTAGGAAATGCTGTTTGCGATGATTGCACAGTGCCGGATGCTTGTCCGCACTGTGCAATCATTGCAAACGACATCTTGCGATTTTTTTTCTGCCGTTCGAGTATATTTCTACTCGAGCAGCAGCTTTCTCAACGCGGACTGGTAGCTTCTCATCGCGAGCGGTTGAGAGCATATGTGACCATTAGCAATGAGAAACCTGACATCCCCGTGTTGAGAATCTCGTCGGGAGGTTTATTTTCCACGCTTGCGATCGGAAACTTGATGTTGCTGATCGCGAACGAGGAAAAAGTCTCGCAAACTACTCGAGCGTAGCGTAGTACTTCGCCCAGGGTTAGTTACAGTACAGTAATATCCCTGTTAATAGAAAGCCTCTATAGTCCCTTAAGGATATCTTGTGTTGACGATCATCAATTCAAAGATACTTCCAACTGTCCTTCTTCTGTGCTGGGCACGGTTTCTTGAATCCCAGAGCCCCTTATAGACAGTGAGCAATGTTGCATTTTAGAAATCATCGCAAAAGAGCCAGTTCCTACTGCCGTTTTTGAGTGCCATGATCCTACATTTCCAGTGGTGTCATGCAGCACTTTAAAGTCTTTACTCACACCTCTCCCCAATGTGGGATTGTCTGGTTCTCTGCAGATACACTAAGACCCCTATGCACAGTCACTCCAAAACCTGTCCCTAAACCGCCCCTTTCTGCTGCTTCTGGAGAGACTCAAGATGGAGTGCCTCTACCACTGCACTGTCATGTGCCTTTTTTTCATCACAGCACTCTTACCCAGGCCTCTTAACTCCTGGTTCCCACCACTCCTGAACTTGTCAAACTGTTTCTATTCCAAGTCTGGACTCCCAGCTCCGGTTCCCCAGCATTTCCAAGTTCTGATGTGTACACTCCTTCAGGCAGGAGTGTAATTTTGGTCATGAAGTCAGGTGAGCCACATTCAGCAATTCGTGGGTTTGGCTTTTAAACCAACAGCACACTTTTTTCTGGCGCACGCAGTTCTATATTTTTCCATTGTAGTTATGGGTCTACAAGTCTCATAATACTAAGGGCCCGATTACGATTGCGGTGAATCCGCATCCTCCGGGCCGGCGGAAGCCACTGCCGGCCCGGAGGATGCGGATTCACCGCTGCGGTGAGAGAAATGACCCCCCCGCCAGATTAGGATGGTGGGGGGGTCATCTGCGGACGGCTAGACCGTCCGCGGCTTTTCCACAGCGAGACCGCGGCGGAAAAGCTCTAATATGGTGGCGGTGTCTATCAGACACCGCCAGCCATATTAGGATTTGCTTAGGGATATGCCTTTACGCGGCGGCAATGCCGCCACGAAAAGGCATACGGTCTTTTCGTTGGGGGCCCGTTGCGGGCCCCCAGGGTGAAGGGGTGGTGGGGGTGCACACGGGGGGGTACCTATGGTACCCCCCTGTATTTGCATGCACAAAGCGGCAGGCACCGCGCGGTGCCTGCCACTTTGTGCATGCAAATGCACTGCATGCAGTTTTAACATTGCGGCGGGGCGCTGCTTCAAGCAGCACCTGCCAGCAATGTTAAAAATACAGGATGTGACCGCCAGCGTGGCGGTGACATCCTAATTCGCACGGAGGGACCGCCGCTGCCCCTGCGGACGGTCCCTCCACCTCTGTGGTGGCGGATGGACGCCATCCTAATTGGGCCCTAAGTTAGGCAGAAGTGTAGCTAACCTTAGTGCAGGTGGTGCAGTAGTACCAGGGCACAAGGCATTGAGGACCTGCTGCCCCAACCCCCAATTTGTATCCCACTGCGGGATTGTGTTTGATTACATTAAGACCTCTGGCATCACTGCTACACATCTGAAGTCAGGGTGTGCTAAAGATGTCATATTTGACATGGGTTGTCTTTGTAGCTTTATACTATATATGGGATTTCAGACCGTACCAAGTTTGAGGAACAATGCAGTCTGGCCATGGGAGTGCTGGTCACTTATTATGACCATATCCATGCATTAGCTCAGTGTCCCCAAGTGTACACTTTCAGAAATGTCTTAAATCTGTAGCTTCTTAGGCAGTTTCCTTTGAAAAACGTTGTGTAAAAAAACACAATTTTGCAAACTTCGTTTTCAGGATTGTCACAGTGGAGAAAACCCATGTCTCCCTATTACGGCTGGCACATGTCATTCACTCCAGCATATTTGGGACAGATGTTTATGCCTCACCACTTTGAAATTTCACAAGCCACCACTGCCTCTAATCAAATGTTATGTATATACATGTATTGTATGCATTCACTTTCATTAATTAATAAATAGATTAACATATGAATAATTAGGCATTTGTATAGGAATGGATGACAAAGAAAAAATAGCACAGGATCAAGAAAGTAGATGAGGAATAAGCTACAAATGCTGCATACACATATTTTAAAAACAGTTCAGGCACATTTAGGATCGGACAAGGGAGTGGCATAATGTTGGCAAAGTTAGAAACAGAAAGCTGTAGTATAAGAAAAGCAAATCATATTGTATTGTATTGTATTGTATTGTATTGTAGTAGCATTTATATAGCACTAACTACCCCTGACAAGATGTTGAAGTGCATTTTCGGCGAGTAGCACGCTACTCTGGAACCCGTAAAGGATTAGTGTTGAATTAGTATAGTGAAATATGAAAGTAATTTGAGTGGTGAATAGGTTAGTCAGTTATTTGGACTCTGTAGGATAGCAGAAGGATAGAAGAGGCAAAAAAGGCTTGTATTTATATAGCGCTTGTTACCCCTGATATGGGGCCCGATGTAGGTAATTTTTTTTTACCGGTTCATAAATACCGACTCATACCGAATCGGTATTTATGAACCGGAAACCCAAATGTAGGTAAAAATCCGGTAAAAAATACCGATTCGGTAATATCCGACTCGGTAACACCCATACAACCCTATGGCCTTCCAGTCCCATAGGAATGAATGGGAAACACGGAATCGGAATTTACCGAATCGGTAAATACCGAATCGGTAAAATCCGATCTCGAAATTTCGAATACATGACATGTGAGCCTGTGCACCAATCAGGGACACCCACCACACCCCACATCCTAGCATCTGAGAGATCAGCCAATCAGGTGCAAGTACCACACCCCAGTACCTGGAGGTGGCCACACCCATGCAGGTGCAGAGCAACAGAACTGCAGAGAGAGCTGGAAGGGAGACAGAGGAGCAGGCTGCGGTGAGACCAAGAGAAACAGCATGGAGTCCCAGGAGGCACAAAACGATGGAGGGGACAGGAAGAGAAAGATGAAATTCAGCCCCACAGAGCTCCAGGTGCTGGTGGAGGAGGTTGTGCAGCACTACAGCCAGCTGTTCGGGAAACAGTCTCTGCATGTAGCAGAGTCTGTAAAGAGGACCACCTGGCTGGCAATACAGAGCAAGGTCAATGCTCTAGGAGTGACCCGCAGAGAAATTGACGACATGAAGAAGAGGTGGTATGATCTGAGGATCACCACCAAGAAAAAACTAGCCACCCAGAGGAAGGAATCAGCAGCAACCAGTGGGGGGAAGAGCCGTGCCCCAAGCCTCACCGACCTGGAGCAGCTTGTGGATTCAACCATGGAGGCTGAAAGCATACATTGGATCGGGGATGCTGATAGCTCAGCCAGAGCTGCAAGTAAGAAAGGTAAGATGCATGGACATGTACCCCACTCATTCCCAGGCCCCTTCCCCAATGTGGGTGAATCACTCACAATCCAGCACACATGACTGTAGTCCCCAACAATGCATCATGGTAGTTGTAGTCATAGGTACATACATCAAAGCTGCCAACACCGAACTCTGCATGCCATGCCACACTCCCCATGCACAAACAGTCTAGGCAAATGAAAATGTGTGTTAGGAATCTGTGTTGGGAAAACAGGCAGCTGATCATTGTCCATGTCTGTTCACAGGAGAGTCATCGCGCAGAGCAGCGCTGGGAGGGGAGTGTAGTGCCACAACATCGTCTGCGCGGGAGAAGGCAAAAGACACTGCTGGACCTAGCACTGTCCCTGAGGAAACATCCACACCCCAGGCACCCACAGCAATGGAGGACGACACCACTGCTCAGCGACTCTCGCCCCTGCTGTTCGACACACAGACTCAGCCAGCACCAGCAGGAGCCACAACCCCCAGCTAAGGGTCCCCTGTGCGCGTGAGGCCAAGGAGGCAGGATGTCCCACGTTTACGGATCCTGGAGAGCTCCGATGAGGAAGTGGTAGTGGCTCCCAGACCTACTACACCAACAATGTCTGGCCACGCTGGACAACTTGGCTCACTGGGATCTGGCCGTGCAGGTGACCGTGTCCGTAGGGCACGAGAGCAGGATGAGGGGCAGGATGTGCAGGGTGTCTTTGCTGGGCTTGAAGCCACAATGGTGAAAGTCCAGCGTATGCAGGCCAAAGGCATCATGGCTGTGCACCGGCAGGTGCGCATCCTGAATACCAGGATGTCAGACATTGATCGGGGGATAGGTGCCATGGCAAGGGGAATGAAGGCCAATGGCAAAGGGATGGAGGCAATGGGCAAAGGGATGGAGTCCATGGCAGAGGGGGTGAGGGGCATGGAGGTGCGCATGGGCACAATCTGTGACAGGCTGCAAAGTGACCAAGAAGAGAGGCGCAGGTATAGGCGCGAGGTCAGGCTGCTCAATCAGTCGATTAACCGCTTGGCAACTTCCACCACCCTGCAGTGTCGCCGCTCTGTTAATCTGCAGACTGACATTGTTCACTGCTGCAGTGACTTGTCCCGGGGGATGGGGAGGGTGACCTCAGCAATGGAGGCAATGTTTGCACAGCTGACAGCCACAGGTGGCAACATGGTTGTTGGGGACACTGAGGATTCAACGAGCAGGAGTGGGTCCAGCACGCCTGTTCAGGACATACGTAGCAGCAGCAGACTTCATGGCGAAGACACCGGCACCACTGCACATGTAGACATCATGCGTAAGCGCAAGCATTGAAAGACATATTGATCACAGGACAGTTCAAAGTGAGGAAACTTTGGCAAAACATTGTGCAAGGTGCATTTAATTTGATTAATGTTTTTTTGGAACGTGCAGTTGTGTACATTAAAGTGAGTGTTACAATCACTGGACCTGGCTGTGTGTCATCGCTCAATTAGAAGTATCTGTTGGTAATTTCAGCACGTCATAGTCGACCATCTGTTGCTGGTGCTGCTCCTGTTGCATTGTGATCTGCTTGTACTGTCCTATCATCAATGTCCTCATGATATGTGAGTTCTATCTCTGTGCCCTCCTTGGTGGCAAGATTGTGCAGCATGGCGCAGGTCGCAATAATCTTGCAACAGATAATTGGCGTGTATTGCCGTGCACCTCCACTCTTATGGAGGCACCTAAATCTCCTTTTCAGCAGCCCAAATGTATGTTCCACCACGCAACGTGTTGTTCTGTGTGCCAGGTTATAACGCCTTTCACTCTTGGTGGATGGGTTCAGGTAGGGGGTGAGCACAAATGAACGCAAGGCATATGCACTGTCACCTGGGTGGGAAAGGATAATGAGATTAGTCACATACTCAGGAGTGCTCCTTCTGCATGAACTGTCAGGGTGTCTCACACAAACTTACCCAGTAGGTATCCATCACCAAAATCACCAGCAACAAGGCGTCTGTATATCCCACTGTTGGTGAATATGTAGGAGTCGTGGGTACTCCCAGGATATTTCGCTACAATGTCCGTTATCATGTTGCTAGCGTTGCAGATCACCTGCACATTGATTGAATGTGTGGACTTCCGGTTTCTGTAAATGTGCTCAGTTGCTGCAGGTGGGCATAGTGGGATGTGCATACCATCGATGCAGCCTATTATGTGCGGGAACTGTGCAAGTTGATAGAATTCGGTTTTTGTCCTTGCTAGTTCTGCAGGTGTCTCAGGGAACTCAATGTAGAGCTCCATCCTCTGCATCATGGCGTTTAGGAATTTTCTGAAGAAGCGTGACAGGCAGCTCTGGGACACCCCACCTACAGTGGCTATCACATGCTGGTAGCTCCCAGAGGCAAGAAGGTGTAGGCAGCACAGCACCTGTACATGGGGTGAATGGCGTGTGCTCTTGGGGTTGGGTGTTCCAGATATGGGTGGAGGTCCCTGATCAAGTCCAGGATTGTTCTGGGGTGGAGTCGGTACCTTTGCAGGATCTCTGCTTCAGTGACTTGGAAGAGGGTGATCCTCTGCCTATAAACCTGCTCCTCCCTTAGCCAGACCCACTCTCCTGCTCCCTGTATCCGTAGCCGCCTTGCAATTACGTAGAAGGCCGCCATTGTGGGTGTACAGTTGCATTTTGGGAGCTTCTTATATATCCTGTTCCTGGTTTCCACCTGCTTCCAATCCATGTTAAATATCGACTCTTAAATACCGAATATAACGAAATTCGGTATTTCCTAACTTTGCTACATCTCAAATGGCCTTTTTTACCACCTCTTATTTACCGACTCGGTAAATATGAAATCGGTATTTACCGATTCGGTAACTTACCATTTCTTATTTACCGATTCGGAGATAATGTATTCGGTAAATTCCGAATCGTATAATACCGATTCGGTGTTTTACTGACTGGTATTTACCGATTCGGTAAGCTTTTGGTGACATACATCTCGATGCACTAATACCGGTCGGTAATGGCCGAATTTACCGATTTTCGACTGTTACCGACCGGTATTTGGCTGCCTACATCGGGCCCATGGTGTTGAAGCGTTTTTTTAGCGAGTAGCACGCTAATCCGGAACCCATAAAAGATTAGTGGTGAATTAGTATAGTGAAATATTAAAGTAATTTGCGTGCTGGATTTTAGTCAGTAATTTGAATTGAGAAGGATAGCAGAGGGAAAAAAGGTTTGCATTTATATAGCACTTGTTAACCCTGATTGGGTGTTGAAGCGTTTTTTTGGCAAGTAGCACGCTACACCGAACCCATAAAGGATTAGTGTTGAAAATTAGTATAGTGAAATATAAAAGTAATTTGAGTGGTGGAGATGTTAGTCAGTTATTTGGATTGTGAAGGGTAGTGGATGGAAAGAAGAGGGTAAAAGGGTTGCATTTATAAAGAGCTTGTTACCCCTGATGGGGTGTTGAAGCGCGTTTTTGGCGAGTAGCACGCTACTCAGGAAACCGTAAAGGATTAGTGTTGAATTAGTATAGTGAAATATGAAATTTGAGAAGTGGACATGTTAGTCTATTATTTTGATTGAAAATGATAGTGGAGGGATAGAAGAGTGAAGGATTTTTACTTTTTTTGTTTTGTTTTGGAGGTCACAGCAGTAGGTGGAGGCTTGGGATGAGTAAAAAGGGATGTGGAGGGAAAGAGTCAGGGGAAAGAGTCAAGAAAGGCATACAATTAAATATATAGAAAAAGAAAAGAAGATTATATAATGATGTGCAGTGCAGGTTTCATGTGCACTCTGACTTGTGAAATTATTTTACAGAGAAGATTCATGAAGAATATACACCTAATGGTACTACTGACAATACCTTAATGTGTTAAAAATTCAGAGCTTAGCGTCACTTAAATATTCTATACTTCACAATCCTTATATATCACCACTCACACAGCAACAAAGACGAAAGAGGTTTCATACTGATAGCCACTCAGTAGTTATAGTTAGGGTGACCAGAGATAGAGATTTTTTAATTTTTTGTTCCTTAACTCTGCATCCGTTTGATGACTGTCCACGAAACTCTGCAGACCTACTGCCTCTGTTTCATTCTTGGAGTCCTGAAAGCTTTGTTACATTTTATGAAGGGAGTGCAAACAAAATAAGGAGGTCACAAGACTGGCAAAAAATCCAATGCATTTTACATAGGCTTGTATTTCGCATAGCGTGAAAACAGTCAGTTGGATTTTTATGAAATTTGGAAGGATTACATAATATGGTGCACAGATGATTCTGTGGGGTACTGCATGTAAGTAGGGTAAGTATTTCATATGTTTTGAGTGTCATTAATATAAGAGTATCTGTGGTCGCAGTACTCATGAGGTATATAGCGATGACTGCTTTACAAAAGTGAAAGGCAGCCATTTTGTTTTCAGCTTGAGTCTCTCTGTGTTTTGCTTTACACCATATAATGTAGGTAAGTATTAGGTTCAACCAAATTGCCCTGGAGCTCTTCAGGATGCACACAGCTGCAAGCCAGCCAACGGCCTGCACTTATGTCACTCGCCTTTACATCACAGTGGGTTAAGGTGCCTGACACGTTTCAGGGCTTTCTGCCCCTTAATTATAGGCTGTTTACAAGTGGATGCAGGTTGCTCCTTTATTTAAATTACACCGCATGCTGCTATTGGTTAGCAAAGCCCTCAGTGCAAGAGAGATGTATATCAGTAATGTCATCAGTGATGTCACTGACCATGTCATGAATGATGTAATATGTGATGTCATCAGCAGTGCACTGCGGGGTGCGAGTTATAGTTAGCTGAACTAACTATAACGCCGGAATTTCTCTGGTTTTGTACGAGTAAAATGTCCAACTAACTATAACGTGCATGAAACCTATGGTTTTTTTGGGTGAATTTCTAAGGTTTTTTAAATGATAATTTCTAACTATAACGTGCCTGAAACCTATGGTTTTACTCGGTGAATTTCAAAGGTTTTTTAAATGCTAATTTCTAACTATAACGTGCCTGAAACCTATGGTTTTTTTCAGTGAATTTCAAAGGTTTTTTAAATGCTAATTTCTAACTATAATGTCCCTGAAACATATTGTTTTTTTCAGTGAATTTCAAAGGTTTTTTAAATGCTAATTTCTAACTATGCCTACAAAGGTAGGACATGTGAAGAAAGAGGAAGAAGAGCGCGGAAAGAAGCAAGACAAATGCAGAAAGAGGCAACAGAAGTTCAGAAAGATGAAGAAATGTGCAGGAAGAAGCAAAAGATGTGCAGAAAAAAACAACAGTGGAGCAGAACGTCCTCCTGTGCCCCCACCTTTTTTGCTGATGGATACTGGTGAAAACTGACTCTGGCTAACCAGGCCTAGATCCAGTGCTATGCTAAAAACACTTAGAATACAGTGAAAACACCTACATACACTAGGGAACACTCTGCATTGGGCTACCCCAGTGTTTATCATGCCCTCCTCTGTATTTGCCATGAATTAGTGCCTGGACTGACTGGATGATTAGAGTACAGCAAGGGGGCACCACCTGACAGGGAGCCCTCACTGCAACAGTGAAGCATTGTTATATATAAGTCATCTCGAGTACTTCACACAATTACAAAAAAAGTGACAAAAAAGAGGCAAAGACGGAGTAGGCAGTTTGGTATTACATAGTTGTTAGGTGACTGCCTTTGTGCATAATGTCACAAATAGTTCTGAGCGTGTGTAGGTACCTCGTACCCAGTAACCAGTTTCACAAATTGGAGTCCACTGCATATAAACACAGGTTGCCCAGCATGTCTCACAGCCTGCAGCCTTTCTCTGGATTTTATCTTTACAATGCTTGTTTTGGTACATTTAAGATCTCCAGAATGCTCACAAAGGCAACCATTACAATCAAACACAAAACAACATTTCAAAAGAGCATACACAATCTAATCTTCCACTTCCAATAACATAAGGGAATGTGATTTCCATCATACAGATAGATTACACCAATAGCTGTCAGCTGGATGCACGCTTCTCAGATATGCTAATAGGCAGCACGTCTGCATTTCGTCTTTCACGACAGACTTACAGGGTCATATCGATTCCTCCAACTAATGCACTTAACAAAGTTTATAGTGACATCTGTCAACACTGCTGCTTTCCATATCCCGATATACGTCCAGCCACTCTAAGATACAGGGTTAAACTCTAGTACTATTTATATGTTCTTCCGTTCACCTAAGAAAAACAGTTTTTGGTATTTTGTAAATTAGAAAAAGGCAATTGATTTATCAAAAAGTGCTGCAGAAAGTGTTCTTAATACAAAAACAATTTGATGCATTTAAGCTGCCCATGTGTATTTCTTTCTTCTCATATTTGACTTTGGCTGCCACATCCAGTGTAGTTATTGCATTACAACAATAGTAAACATGGATTGTGAAAGGTGCAGGGCGTTCCTGCCCGTGTGTTGAGGATGCAATGTGTTATGCTGCTTACTTATGCCCGGGAGAGCCAGCAACTAAGATGCATTTCTCAGCATGGCCCAATCGAAAGTCTGCTGGGTGAATTAAAGATGCCGAAATATAACTGCAAGTGACTTGCAAGTTAGGTACCCTGGGGTCCTAAAAAGCAGAGCATCCGTTGCAAAAGCAATCTATTTCTACACCCATTTTTTCTAGTACAATATTTACTAACGTTTTTGAATAACTGAAAATAGTTTGTGCAGCTTTCAAATAACTACATTATGAATTTTATTATAAATAATTAGATTACTAATTAGATAATTTCTGAGTGTCTTGAAATTGGTTTAGTTCAGTGGCCGTCTACTCTCACTTTTTACTGGTTGCTGTGTTCCAATTGGCTCGATCCCTTTGCTCACCTTTAGATTTCATAGCTCAGTATCTGGAAGAGACAACATATCCTAAATAAATAAATATTACATATTCACGTAAACCAAAGTTGTTTTGAAGATGTAAACAACTACACTGTACCTGTTAGAGTACATGTGAATGATGAAGACCAGTAAAAGTAGCATTATTCAAAAGGGAAAACACTGCTGCAAGTGGCTAAAAGACTGGCTTTGGATCCCAGAGACATGCACTTGATAAAAGAGCATGTAAACATCATTAAAAACTGCACAGAGTGGGTGCACTTCCCTAAATGAAGGTCCTCCCGCCCATCTACTGTCACATCACATGAGGCTTCCTGTAATAGTGTTCCAACTGGACCCATAAACCACACTATCATGAATAATAACACGCTCGAAATGCTTCTGCTACCGTAAGAATATTCTGGATAGCTATACCACTGAACCTTGGAGCCAAGTATATGGGACATCATGTGCCTGAGACCGTTATAGGAACCTGCTATAAATAATTAGACACACTGGCCAGTTGGCTTTGATCATTAGTAAGTTGTGATTTCATATTTTTCAATAGACTCTAATGTATGAATAGTTTACATCATCAATGCTAGTGGTTAACTGAGTGCAGCTCCATGAGCTCTCTTTGGGCCTAAGAGTTTGTAGGGGGTCCAGCAGTATGCCTCCTCCCATTTCTTCTACAGACATCCTTTGAAGTGCCACTTTCAGATGGTCACATACAGCTGGAGAAGAAGTGTACAGGCATCCTGGCATCCATTTGCTTCAAATATAATACCAGAAAAGGCACAAGCTGGGCTTAGGGTGCAGCCTATTTACTGTATATTTGAGCTACCTCACATCTCATATTCCTGCCCTTAGCCACAAGGTGATGCTGGCTGTACTTTCAAAGTGTATCCACTTATCGTCAGTGTGGTGATAAGCACATTTGTCAATCCATCCAAGTATCGCAGGAGTGAAACCTGTTACCGTTTGCAAAACTCACACCGCCTTGACATAAGGGTAATCCTAGTTATTATCCCAGTGGTCCAAGGACCCTCCTCCCTCCATTTGGAGGTCAGACCATGCCATGCCATCTGGGGCATCGTCCCAGTAACTCGAGCCCGAGGTAAAGTGTGCGTCGCTGAGGCAAGTGGGTAGAGGTCTGTCTAAGGGTTTACTGTTCCCAGAGACCACCTAGCTATCCTTGCAACTAGATCGTTCACGTGAACCTGGCGCACATAACCGCCCACCCGTACGGCGTCCCTCTGCCGCGTGCCTGCCATACCAGGGACTCTTTATTACTAGTGCCACAAACGTGCAAGGCTGGTTACTGGATCTTTGCATGCCTTCAGGGCTGAACTAAGAATATCTATTTCTTGTATTTATTTATAGAGATCTATATAGCGCGAACTAAGACCCGTGACGTCGGGTATCGAAGCGCTTTACATGAGCACCAGTTCGGTATACCTGAGAACACCTTCATTTTGTAACGCATGGGGAGATCAGGTGATTTCCCCAGAATAAAAGGATGTTAAGCATCATCGCCGAAACTCGAACCTTTTTCCCCCAGCTTCATGGTCGACTGCTCTAACCGTAGGCTACATCCACTCGCCTTGAAAATATAAGTTTACCGCTGTTCCCTAGGTCACCTCAAATCGTGGTTGTACCAAATCCATGCTGCCCTCTACCCCCATGAGCGGCTAGCAGAGCAGGGGAACTGCGCGGTGCCTAACCGCAAGTTCAACAGGCTGAAATGTTCCTGGTAGGAGCGTGTGGGGGCGGATGGACAGCCTTACTGCTGCATTCACCGCCCAGAGGCCGGACTCGCACCTCAAAATACCAGGGCCTCAAATCTCTGCCCCTCACCGCGCTGCCTTCATAACCAAACTGGCTCGCCGCAAAGCGCCATCAATGGTGGTATTGACCAACACCCACGTGTGAAGGTAGGTCTCCCAGGAGACCGTCCCACCCGCTTTTCGACTGCTCCGCGCAGCCCCTTGCGGCACCCTGTGGCAAATCGTGTGGTGTGGGAAAGGTGGCACTCAATGGCTGCCCTATTCACTGTCCGTTAACCATTCATGCTGCTCTCCACGATGGGCGCCGTCAAGGTTGCTGTGAATCACCTGCAAGCCTGCCCATGTTGGCCGCTGCACTCGAAGAAGAGGGGGCCTACTGACCCGAGTGTCAGTGGGAGGGCACAACAGAATGCTCCTCCCCTGGGCATAAGGCCAGTCGAGCTCCCACTCCACTCAGCGGGCCCGTGCTTCCATGGAACAAGGACTCCATGCCCTGGTGTCAGCAGTCGGAAACCGGACCATCCTGAGCCACCACCACCGCTGTGGATCCTTTACACCCATTCTGGGAACAACAAACCATTCTCTCTCTGTTAATGTTTCACTCTGGCTCGTGGCAAAACCGGTGGTCTCTGAATCACACCTCCCACATGGAACTCCCACGCGAAAGCTGCAGTGCTGCCATGGCCCTGTACATTATATGCTTTGAAAGCACACCCCACAGCTGTCCTGGATCAAGCAGAGAGCAAGAAGGCCGCATTCGCAGACCCATATTGTGCTGTTAACCGGCTGTGGCAGAGCAGGTCAGTCGCGAGGCCCCTTATGTTAAAGGGCTGATTCTCCCTGATGTTATCTCTCCTTATCTATATTACATTAACCCTGCACCAATCTACTAGCTTGATGTAGGTCGTCCTGAAAGAGCTGTGTTGCTTATTCATAACCGGTCCTAGTTCTAAAACATACAGGTGGCGGTCTTGCCACTAGTAGTTATGCTTCCTTAGCTATGACATGTCGTTCTTCTAGTGTATCTGATCTGCCTATAAGGTTTCCTTATTTGTTATTTGTCCAGAAACGCAGGCACCCGCAACAGAGTGGTAGGCTTATGTTCCACATGCTGGTCTTGGGTGCTTGATGCTGTGGCCAGTATATTCCTTCTCCCTGGAGAGTTTAACAATTGAATGACCCCTCTCAAATTGCCACTCTGTTGTTTGAAAATTAAACAATTCAAGCACCTGAGGGAGAAAGCAGGCTCCATTCCTCACAGTGGTGTGAGTGACCTGCGTTGTCAAGCCCGCTAACCAACCAGCAGTGCTGCCTGCTGAGCCACAGACCCCTCGGCGGTATAACAGCATGCAAACGCCTGCACTTTCCCCCAGCGCCCTGTGCTTTCCCCCAGCACTCCTCCCTTTCGCGCTGCAGTCTACCTTCGTCTATTTGGCAACATAAGTGGAAATAAGAGCATCCTTTTCCACGCTAAGCACATCCATGATAAGAGAGCCTCTTGCCCCCACGCTGTGCCGCGCAGTTCGGGTGAACATGGTTCCCCATCGTGCTGGTGCCTGGGCCAGATTTGCAAAATCATCCCACGACCCTCGTGCACTCTCACCATTAAAATTACTGTTGGTTCCACTCTCCCCGAGAATACTGGCAACAAGAACTAACGTGACATAACATATTACCACTCGCTTGATTGTGCACCAACTGGCTCGTCTCACGGGTAAAGGCCCTAGAGCACCTCCCTAGCACTGAGCACGTGGTGGGCCGATGTACATGGGGGGCCGGAGTGTCCATTTCCTGACTACGCGCCTACATTCCGGGTCCAAGTATTGACGTTTCTCTAGTCTACATAAATGAGACTCCTTGGGATGTCCTTTGCCACAATGCACAATGTGCCCCATCAATTTGACCCAGGCCCCTCCTCACACCCTCTCAATAGGTGGCGACTGCACACCTTGGAGGGGAACAGAGGGGGGAGGGCAGCAGCGGAGAGGGAGTACCGCGCCACTCTCCGCCCTCCCCCCCAGCACCCCAAACTGTGATACCGCCTTGGTGACCCACCTAGGTGGGAGGAGCAACCTGGCGCTCTCTTCTCTCCCCCAGAGCACCCCACGCCGGGACACTGCAATGATGAGACTGCTACATTGAAGGGGGGAGCAACCTGCCGCACGCTGCCCTCCACCACAGCACCCCACGCCGGGACACCGCAATGATGAGATTGCCACATCGGGAGGGGGAGCAACCTGGCGTTCGGCTGCCCTCCACCACCCTGCAACTGCAAGACCCCACAGAACAGCCCCTCCGGCATTCCTCTCATGGCTGCAGCATCTTAGCAGGAACAGACCGCTGAGTAGGCAGCAGCATGTCAGTGTGTCAGCTGATTAGGTGAACAATGCACCAATGACCAGCAGAACTACGCAACGACACAATGAATCCTGAAATCCGCCAGACTTGCATCCGCCCACACTGGATTGCGAGCTCAACAGCTGGGGGCCTCATTTAAGTGAAGCGGGGAGGCCGCGCTTCATTTTTTTTTTCTCAGCTGGATTCGCACACCCAGCGCTAATTAGGCCGATTTAAAAAAAAAATGCTTTTTATGGGCCTGGGGGTCCTTGCCCCCTTTTCTTGTTTTGCTCCTTTGTTTTTCTCTTTTCTTGGCTGCCAGCACTTCCTGGTTTGAAGTGTTGACAGCCAATTAGCATACAGCTCGTATCCGGCAGAGTCCGCGGATCCTCCTTGCCCCTATGTATCGATATTTTTATTTTTTTGATTTTCTCAGCAACTACTGAACAGATTTGCACCATTTAAGAAAAATAGTGCTTTCTGATTCAAGCACTACCTTTCTACCAAATTTGGTGTAATTCCATTCAGCAGCTCCAGCTGTAGCCATATCTAAAGTTTCCTATGGGAAATGCATTTTTTCACCTCTTTTTCTTTAATTTCTCAGGAACTACTGAACAGATTTACACCATTTAAAAAAAGTTCTCTTTCTGAAACAAGGGCTACCTTTCTGCAAACTTTGGTGTAATTCCGTTCAGCAGTTCGGGTTGTAGCCGTGTCTAAAGTTTCCTATAGGAATTAACATGGAGAAAACACGTTTTGGGACCCCGCTTTTTTCTCGGCCCCCGCTTGCCAAACCACCCCGAAGCTTTCAAGATAGGAGCGGACCAGAGCGCAAAAGAATGTTACAAATTTCCTATGAATAATAGGTCCTAACTATAACTACCTACTGGCGACCGCCAGTAGGTAATATATGTGTGTGTGTGTATATGTGTGTGTGTGTATATATATATATATATATATATATATATATATCACCACACTGTTGCTCCTTCTGACTAGTTTAGCGAAAACGAACTAGTTTGGTGGGTAGTGGAAGTTGTCAAACCCACTATTAGACAACCCAACGTGGATCGTTTACTGACTCTTAAAGAACAACGTTGGATTTGTTTAGCGGAGTCGGTTAGATTTGGGCTGAATTCTAGCACAGAATGGCATACTCTGGCATGCCTAACATAGGCCCTTTGTTTTTGCTCCAATATAATCCATAGCTGTTTAGTCTCTCTTAGGGGTCAATACAAAGAAGTCCAATTGGATATAACTCTATGAATTTGGTCTATATTATTATCGTTTTTGAATGACGTTATTTGTTTGTCATATTTTGTTTGAAATGTGTTGTGTATATTATATACTATGAGACAAATTTACTATGTAGGATATTCGCTTGTCACCTTAAAACACACAACTGACACATTCCCCACATTCTTTGGGAATGATTGCACAATAAGCACTAGGTACATCTTACGTTGATGTATACCAGTATTTTTCTAATTGAAGACTTTATTGGATTAAGGTTTAGTATCTTTCTGACGATTTTATAACTATGGCCCATTTTCTTAAAGTGTGTTTGTCAATTTGAGTTATTGTTGTCAACACTACGGTCTTACTCTGCACTTTATGTATTTAAGCCATTCCAAGATGGCGGGCGCCGTTGCGGGCTCGATCGAGACTAGCCACAGGGATGTGTAACCTCTCTTATATTCAATTTATATTTTAAATCTAATTTTTTTGACTCATGTTATCACCTTTAGAAAATATTTAGTTTAGGCGTATCGAGGTTTGCCCTTTGACTTTTGACACCCTATGTCATCTAGGCAGGCAGTTCCCTTTTCTAAGATGGCTGCTACGTTTTTCTCATTCGACACTCAGGTTATGACATGACGATAGTCCTATGTTTATTGCTAAGTGATTTGTCGGGCGCTGGCTTTAAAAGCCGCGCTATCACTAACACAGCTTCTAAACTCAACCCGTCTCCGGTTGACTTTTTTAAGCACCGCCAAACCACTCGAGATCTAGTAAGTACTCTGTTTGTCGGTTGGTCCCTCTGTGGGTCGTTTCATAGTCTTAGACAAGGGCACTTGACTTGGCTTTTAGATCGCTGACTGCCATGATTTTGTGGTTTAGTATTCCTACCTCGGGCTCTCTTGTAGAGCACTGCAAGATTTTTAATTTCGCTTACTCTGAGTTAGACATATGGGCTCACATGCTTGTTGATGCCACATAGTGTATCTCTGCAATTTTGAGCTGCCTGATATCGTGCCTTAACATCATGTAATTGTTGACATCGTCGTTTGTGTTATACTATTACAGATTGTAATCCCAGTTAAGGCGACTCCTTATTCAAGTCACATAGCACAGCGTCTTCTAACACGCCATTACTCAGGTATGTGCGTTTTTCTTCCCTTAGCTTGCTCGCTTTTTGTTTTCAAGTAAGGTTTTATGATTCAAACACTAGTTGTTCAATTGCTTTATTCTTTCTAGATCCATTTTCTGGCTTTATTATTCTTATTCACATACGAAGATCTGAAGTGTGAATTTTCAGGTGACAATCGATATTATCTTTTCTCGTTATGAGACCATAAACTGTGTTAGTATCATGTCAATTACATGTTTGAACTTGAATTGGATCTTCAAATGTGGTTAGGTACAAACTGAATGTATTAGTAAGATGTTTGAGGTTTGATTAGATCTTTGATGTGGTCAACGATAAAACTAAATGCTGTATTATTTTTAAGCATTTGTTTAAATGTTAGTTAGGTTGATTTTCAAACAACATTTGAGTGTCTATTTGCTGATAAAAGTATTATCTCTACCAAGTCTTGTAAATAATTGTGTATATAACTGCATATAAGTGTGCACAGTATGTTAGTTTGAATCAGCCTTGTTTTAATGGCTGAACATTACCCAAGATTCATTCACCAACTGCTATATATTGTAATATTGTTGCGTAATGATAGTACCAGGAAGGGGTACTATTTTAGATAATTATGGTCAGCAGTATTTCTTTTTGATACACGGTAGAATTTTTATTGAACATTTTTTTAATTTATAGATAATAATGTATCATTCATTGTTTTAATTTAGGGGGTATTCTCACCAACAATGAATTGTTTGGTCCTGATGATGGTCTACATGACGGCAGCATCATAGACCGAAACGTCGACATCTACATCATCTCCATCAACGTTGCTTTTGCACGAGCATACAACCATCGCTGATTAATTTTGCTGGTTGTCTGTCTTATTCTCTAGGAGCTTGATGTTTAGTATTGAACTGAAGTGTTTATGTTGTTTATACCTCTGTTCATTACTTTTTGCACAAAATTCGTTGGTTCATATGTCTCCCCATATGTCTTCTTGTAATTTACATTACTAAAATCCATAAACTTCTTATGAATATAATTTTCCTTTTTCCGTGTATCTTTTTCCTTCCAGTGATTTATTCCATTGTTATAATTTTCTTCAATATGTGATATTTTGTTGATACATTGGAGTGCGATTATCTTAATACGACTCCAAACTGAGTAAATCTGTTCCCAAAATCAAGTCCCTTGTAGCACCTTCTGACTTTAATTATCCTTCTGACTCCCAGCGGCCCCGCGGGAATTGGCGCGCACACCGGCGGAGCACGCCGGTAAACAATCTCAGTGTATCAATCCTCAGTCTCGTGCGCTCTAGTCAAAGATTCGCCAACCAGGTATTGTATCCAAGGGTGTTTATTCAGAACGACATGTTTCGGCTTACACAGAACACGTGAGAAGGCTTCTGTGTAAGCCGAAACATGTCGTTCTGAATAAACACCCTTGGATACAATACCTGGTTGGCGAATCTTTGACTGAGAGCACACGAGACTGAGGATTGATACACGGATATATATATATATATATATATATATATATATATATTACCTACTGGCGGTCGCCAGTAGGTATATATAGTTAGGATTTTTTCTCTATGGGATTTTTGAAAATTCTATGTCTAATAACTTTGGCGTTTGTGGACGGAATTGGCTGAAATTTTCAGGAAAATGGCACATTTTGTTTCTGAGCAGCCCTTGAAAATTTGGGGGGGGTTCGTCAAGGGGGGGCCGAGAAAAAAGGGGGGTCCCAAAACGTGTTTTTAACATTGAGTTTTCCATAGGGCGGTTGGCCTCACTTTTAGCCCGAACGGCTGAATGGATTTGCACGAAACTTGGCAAAATTGTAGGGACTGGTAGCCCGAAGTGCCTTTTGTAGGTCTCAATATATGTGCTCCAGTGGATTTTGAGAAATTAACGTTTAAAAAAAGATATATATCTGTAACAGCGGACCGGGCAGCGCTCCGGTTCGCGGACTTTTCGCGGTACGGAGCTTTGTGAAGCGAAGCTGATTGGTTCTCCGGCGTCTGTGAACATTCCAAACAGTCCGTAGCGGCCGCCATCTTGTCTCTCGGTAGGATCGAGAGACAAGAGGAGGCCAAAGCGAAGGGGCAAATGACCATAAGGGGGCATATTAGATCCTCGCTGACCCCCTAGGTTTGATGTGGAGGTTTTAAAAGGGTCCCGCGGGGAAAAAAAAAAAAATAATAATAATAATCGAACGGCTGAATGGATTTGCACGAAACTTGGTAAAATATTAGGGACTGGTAGCCCGATGTGCCTTTGCTAGGTCTCAATATATGTGCTCCAGTGGATTTTGAGAAATTAACGTTCAAAAAAAGATATATATCTGTAACAGCGCTCCGCTTCGCGTAACGGAGGTTTGCGAAGCTGATTGGTTCTCCGGCGTCTGTAAACATTGCAAACAGTCCGTAGCGGCCGCCATCTTGTCTCTCGGTAGGATCGAGAGACAAGAGGAGGCCAAAGCGAAGGGGCAAATGACCATAAGGGGGCATATTAGATCCTCCTTGACCTCTTAGGTTTGATGTGGAGGTTTTAAAAGGGCCCCGCGGGGCAAAAAAAAAATAATAATAATAATCGAACGGCTGAATGGATTTGCACGAAACTTGGCAAAATTGTAGGGACTGGTAGCTCGATGTGCCTTTGCTAGGTCTCAATATATGTGCTTCAGTGGATTTTGAGAAATTAACGTTCAAAAAAAGATATATATCTGTAACAGCGCTCCGCTTCGCGGAGATAAAATTATATCTGTATTACCTAGCTGTTGCTAACACCAGTTAGCGACGGCTAGTAGGAGATAGCGACCATCTTGGGCCCCACTTTGCATGTGAGTGATATTTATCACTAATGACATGCAAAGTGGGCATGCCAAGATGTTAGCGACTGGAAACAGTCGCTAACATCGCTATCTCCTATTATCAACTTTTGGAAATATTCGAGATAAGCGCGAATATCTCCAAAAGCTAGCACCTGCCCTGAGCAGTTCTTAGCCATGTTATCCAATGGGAGGTGGATAACATGGCTAAGAGCATTAGCTCGGTAATGCATGAATATCGCTGAGTTTTCAGCGATATTAATGCATTGCGGTCGTTTTTTATCGTATTTGCGATAAACCTTGATAATAGCAAGGTTTATCTGCGATAATTTCTGACGATGCTTAGCGGTAAAAAAATCGTTGCTAAGCATCGTTAGGGATAAATATCGCTTAACTTTGGTAATATGCCCCAACGTCTGTTAACGTTCGATTCGAAGGAAATCAGGAAGTGTTGAAAAACATTGTCTGCGCCATCTTGTCTTTTTTCAAATGCCACACTTTTGTCGTGCACGGCAGCCATTTTAGATGCCTTGACCAGACCCACTCTGTGCACGCTGTCGATCCTTAGCATGGCTCCCCACCCTCGCAAGCATCTCCCCCAGGCAGTGATCACCCCCGCTCTCTGTCTTATGCATGGGTAATAAACCTCCCCCCATCTGCGCTGCTCTTCCCTGAGAATCACACCCTGTGCCCGCCCGACACCTCCCTTTTGCCCTATTCACTACCGCACCCTCTGACACTCCTTTTCCTCTGTGTCCGATTGTCCAGGCCGGTCCTAGGGTATCAGCTAGCCCTGCAGATGTAGTTTATGGCCCCAGCTGTAAAGAATTACCCCTCTTCAAAGGAGTTATAGTAGATCAAGGCCCACACTCGATGAGATCCGTCACAGCAGACGCGTTCCTATTATCTGAAAACCATCCTGTATTGTGATTGGGGAGGGGACCGAGCCTGAAGCGGAAGATTCCAGGGATGACTCTTTGTACATCAAAGTTTTTACAATTATGTGTCACATTAAAAATATATAGCACTCCGACAAAGTAGTAAGATTATAAAACTTTAATAACTTATAAATATATACAAGAAAACAAAAATAGTAATAACATATAAACATTTTTAGGGAAAAACAACGAAGTAGCGGTCGGCTGTGCGAATAGTCCCAACGCAGCACAACGTCCAGATTTCCGGCGTGGGGCGTCGCGGGGGGTGGGTCATCAGTAGCAAACTGTTGTGCGAATAGTTCCAAGGCAGCAGAACGATGGCACCAAGGTGATGTCCAGTAAGTTGCCGCACTGGTTTTGGTATCCTACAATGCTGCTCCGAATAACGGCGTGGGGCGCCCCGGGGGAGGCGGCGTGAACGGGCCTCTCCAGGTGGAGTGTCATCTGTTGTAGTGGGGCGCCCCTTTACCGTTTCAGTTGCCATTCCGTCCGTTTTTGGTCCACTGTGTCAAAAGCCGCAATTCAGCTGAGTTGCGCCCACTCTTGCGGTGCAGCGATAGGCGGCTGTCACAGGACTCTCAAAATGGCGGCAGGCTGTTTCCTTTTTGGGCCTGGTCCACTGAAATGGCCCTGGGACACCTTGGAAATCGGACGCTTGTCTGCTAGGTCTTGGACCCCATTCTCGAAAGCGTCCCCTCCGCCTTGAGGATTCATCAAAAGTTTTGGGGGCCCCCGACTCTTGTAGGCTTCTGGTGGGGAGCGGTTGCCATGATTGCTCGCGGAATGACCACGACGGAGCTACGAGATGGTGGTGCTCTCATGCTGACGCCAGCTTCAGTCTGAAACATCCAGAAACAAGGTGGGGCTTTCATCGTTTGGGAAAAAAAAAAAGTTTTCATCCAATGAAAAGTGTTGTTTTTAGGTCATATGATCAAGCCTTCCATCATTAGGAAACCAAAAGTAAAATGAACCAATGAAAAGTTTTATAAACAAGTCACATGACCTGTTATGCGGCATAGGGTATAAAATGCGGAGAAAATACGTTGGCACGTGAGGCGGCGTCAGTAGCGGACCGATGTGCGAATAGGCCGAAGGCAATACAACGCGCCAAGATCCGGATGGCACCGAGGTGGTGTCCAGCAAGTTGCAGCACTGGTGTGGCCATCCTACAATGCTGAAAGTCGGCGTGGGGTGCCCCGTTGGCCTGTGAGTTTGCGTCAGTAGCGGACCGATGTGCGAATAGGCCGAAGGCAGCACAACGCGCCAAGATCTGGATGGCACCGAGGTGGTGTCTAGTAAGTTGCCGCACTGGTGTGGCCATCCTACAATGTTGAAAGTCGGCGTGGGGCGCCCCGTTGGCCTGTGAGATGGCGGCAGTAGCGGACCGATGTGCGAATGGGGCCAAAGGCAGCGCAACAATATTTTCGGAATAGAAGACACCACAAGGCGCTGAGATGCCAAGATCCGGATGGCACCGAGGTGGTGTCTAGCAAGTTGTGGCACTGGTGTGGCCATCCTACAATGGTAAAAGTCGGCGTGGGGCGCCCTGTTGGCCTGTGAGATGGTGTCAGTAGCGGACTGATGTGCGAATGGGGCCAAAGGCAGCGCAACAATATTTTCTGACTGACACCACAAGGCGCTGAGATGCCAAGATCCGGATGGCACCGAGGTGATGTCTAGCAAGTTGCTGTACTGGTGTGGCCATCCTACAATGGTAAAAGTCGGCGTGGGGCGCCCTGTTGGCCTGTGAGATGGTGTCAGTTGCGGACCGATGTGCGAATGGGGCCAAAGGCAGCGCAACAATATTTTCTGTATGGAAGATACCACTAGGCGTTGAGATGCCAAGATCCGGATGGCACCGAGGTGATGTCTAGCAAGTTGCTGTACTGGTGTGGTCATCCTACAATGCTGAAACTCGGCGTGGGGCGCCCTATTAGCCTGTGAGATGGCGTCAGTAGCGGACCGATGTGTGAATGGGGCAAAGGTAGCGCAAGAATATTTTCTGAATAGAAGACACCACAAGGCGCTGAGATGCCAAGATCCGGATGGCACCGAGGTGGTGTCTAGTAAGGTGCACTGGTGTGGTCATCCTACAATGCTGAAACTCGGCGTGGGGCGCCCCATTAGTCTGTGAGATGGCGTCAGTAGCGGACCGATGTGCGAATAGGCCGAAGGCAGCACAACGCGCCAAGATCCGGATGTCACCGTGGTGGTTTCATAGTTGAGAGGCACTTCATCTGCAGTGGGGCGCCGAGATCCGGATGGCACCGAGGTGATGTCTAGCAAGTTGCTGTACTGGTGTGGTCATCCTACAATGCTGAAACTCGGCGTGGGGCGCCCCATTAGCCTGTGAGATGGCGTCAGTAGCGGACCGATGTGCGAATAGGCCGAAGGCAGCACAACGCGCCAAGATCCGGATGTCACCGTGGTGGTTTCATAGTTGAGAGGCACTTCATCTGCAGTGGGGCGCCGAGATCCGGATGGCACCGAGGTGATGTCTAGCAAGTTGCTGTACTGGTGTGGTCATCCTACAATGCTGAAACTCGGCGTGGGGCGCCCCATTAGCCTGTGAGATGGCGTCAGTAGCGGACCGATGTGCGAATAGGCCGAAGGCAGCACAACGCGCCAAGATCCGGATGTCACCGTGGTGGTTTCATAGTTGAGAGGCACTTCATCTGCAGTGGGGCGCCGAGATCCGGATGGCACCGAGGTGATGTCTAGCAAGTTGCTGTACTGGTGTGGTCATCCTACAATGCTGAAACTCGGCGTGGGGCGCCCCATTAGCCTGTGAGATGGCGTCAGTAGCGGACCGATGTGCGAATGGGGCCAAAGGCAGCGCAACAATATTTTCTGAAGAGAAGACACCAAAAGGCGCTGAGATTCCAAGATCCGGATGGCACCGAGGTGGTGTCTAGCAAGCTATGCAGTTGAGTTGTGTGCGCACTTGCGGCGAATAGGTCGAAGGTAGCATAACAATGTTTTCTGAATAGAAGACACCACAAGGCGTTGAGATTCGGTTACCACCGAGGTGATGTCTAGCAAGTTGCCGCACTGGTGTGGCCATCCTACAATACTGCTCCGAATAACGGCGTGGGGTGCCCGAAGGGGGGGGGGGGGGAGGCGGCGTGAACGGGCCTTCCTAGGTGGAGGCTCGTCTGCTGTAGTGGGGCGCCCCTTTACCGTTTCAGTTGCCATTCAGCTGAGTTTCGGCTGCTCTTGATGCTACAGCGACAGGCGGCTGCACCAGGACTCTCAAAATGGCGGCCTGTTCTTTGGATTTGGGCCTGGTCCACTAAAATGGCCCTGGGACACCTTAGAACTCGGACGCTCAATTTTTTTTTCCTTTCCTGTACATGCAAAAAAAGGTAAATGCCCGGTACGTTACACGCTTCATCTGCCACGATGAACTCTCCAGAGGAACCGAAAAAAAATATAGTTATGGTAACTATACCATGCATCGTCATATGGAGAGGTGGCACCAATTAATTATAGTGCTGCATAAAAGAGAGATTTGGAGGAGAACCCCTGACCTGCTAGTACATTCATCAAAGAAGTGGCACTGACAGCATCAGAGGCAAGGGAAACGGTCCCAAATATTTAGAAGAACTTTGGAAAGATTAAAATGACATGTTTAGATTGTGGCAAATTAATTTCATGTGGACAGATGAGTGTTACTCTAATAAATACAGCATATGAACATCATCATAGTCGATGGTTGGTAGAGACATTTTGACTATATCCTGGACCTGCCCGTCCTCGCCCAAAATGGCGCCGGAATAAATGGGACTCGTAACTCCTTGTTGTGTACTGGTTGCAGAACCTTGAAATCACGAGATACGTATGCAGTTTTGAAGCACATGGCGGGCGGGGACGAGAATTGATTGAATATTTCGACATCCCTATTGATATTAAGTTCTGATGTGTTATTGATTACTGTACTATTGAAAGTTCGAATTAACGTCACCCATGGTACTTGCCCGCAAATGTATATCTAGATAATTTTATTGTAACTGGCCCTGTCGTATTTTAATTATAAAATGTACGTCCACCGATTCCGTAACTGTTAGACACCTTAGTTCTTGCAACCTAATGGCCCGCCCGTTACGTTCCTCTACAGTGTAAATGTCTACTCATCATATACGATTACAGTTTGCTCCGTGGCAGGCCCACGTGGTTATAGGCTCGTATTTGTATAATGAAATTTTCACAATAAAGGTTTTTAAAAGAAAACATGGTAGTAGTATATACATTGGTAAAGTTTTTAATAGTAGTCACTGTTTTAGAATCATTAAAAGGCAAGTGAAATAAAGCAGACCAATTACATGAAGGGTAAAAGGTATAATACGAAGGAACGCAGTAAAGATAAATGGTCAAGGGCTGTTGTGTTTTCTATTCCTGCAACATAAAGTGATCGATAAGAATCTCATATTCAGGCGTATCGGCGACTAAGACAGCAGGTCGACCCTCTTTTGCTTAACGGCTCCGTCATGGGACGAAGAAACGCTCTTTTTCTCGAAAAAAGAATATATTTTACTTGCAGGACAGTTGTAAATTTTCCGGGAAAGTACATTAGCCTGGAACATTATAACATATATTTAAGAAAAAATAATGTTCGGAAGTAATAAAAAGCGTAATTTTTAGGTCATATGACCAAGCCTTTCATCATTAGAATAAGAAAAGTAAAATGAACCAATGAAAAGTTTTATTAACAAGTCACATGACTTGTTATGCTTACGTTACGCGCTGCGCGCCCCGGATGACTTCCGGATGCGCTAACGCGGCGCGTCATATGACGCATTACGCGACAACGCAGGTCCAGAATATAGTCAAAATGTCTCCACCAACCAGCGGTCGGAACACAACCCCTTTCAGCAGGCTAAATAGTTCTGTTAAATGACAACAGAAGGGACAGGCAACAAGAACCATCAGTCAAAGAGGGGAGGGCTAGTTCTTCTCTACCGGGTTACATTGGGGCGCTACCGGAACTGATCGAATTGGTAGTCTACAGTGTTTCTGGATGTTTCAGACTGAAGCTGGGGTTAGCATGAGAGCAGTACCATTTCGTAGCTCCGTCGTGGCCATTCCGCAACCAATCATGGCAGCCGCTCTTTATCGTTATTTTGGGCGGGGTGGGTGGCGGAGCCGAGCTGTTTTGCAGCCATCATTGTGTGGAGTTCAGTTCATTTCACTAGTTTTGTATTTGTCATGAGGGGTTGTTCCTAATGTTTCTATTTTAGCGAGGTCAAAAAGAGATCCCGTTAGTGGCCTACTGATTTTGCTCGATTCCTTTTCTTTTTTTTTTACACGATTTTTCGTTATCTGCAAAGACTAAACAGAGTATTGCGACTCTTTGTTTGTTTGTAAATAGAGAATGAACCAAAGAGAACCAATTCTAAAACAGTAAATACTTGGATAACAATCAATCAAATGGAGAGAGAAGCAGGCACGACGTATTACAACGGGGGCAAAGGCCTGCGTTAACTACCCTTCACTATGTGCAAAGAGAGAGTACTCCTAATAGAAATGAGGGGGGGGGCACCATTCAAAGCAGATCAGTGTGCATAAACACGAAAATGTTTTCACTTACCACGTACTTGACATTCGACAGCTTATGATATTTGCTATTAAAAAACCATTGAAATTCACTGAAAAAACCATAGGTTATAGATCATATATAGTTAGGAATTAGCATTTACAAAACCTTGAAAATTCACTGAAAAAACCATAGGTTATAGACCATATATAGTTAGGAATTAGCATTTAAAAAACCTTATTTTACTCACACAAAACCATTGAAATTCCATATATAGTTAGTTGCACTAACTATATATCGCGCACCCGCAATCCACTGCTGATGATGTCACATATTACATCATTCATGACATGGTCAGTGACATCACTGATGACATCACTGATGACATCTCAAATGACATCACTGATGACATCACTGATGACATCTCATTTGACATCAATGACCGCATCACTGATATCATTCATGTGACAATACAATGCATCTCCTCATATTTTAATATAACCTCTGTTTCACCCAGTGTTAAATACAGAGTATAATTTTTGAAACCATTGACACACCAATACTAGTTACTACATATGTACTCACTGATTCCTACGTCTACACACACATTCACTCATTCACCCATACAATCATTCATACATACAATCACTCATCTTTACAACACTATCATATGCACTCATACACCTATACAGACACTCACACTCTGCCACTCATCCATGGAGTTACTCACACACCTAGTCAGTCCTGTAAAGAATCAATCACACTTCCATTTTCTTGTCTATACAGTTAAACATAGAGCACCTTATATTTTCAAACATATACTAACACATACTTACCTTGTTATACAATCATTGATATAAGTACACATTGATCTGCACAGAGTCACACACCTCCCAGCCAGCCACACACACACTCAGTCTCCCATACAAATACTTGGACAATCAATCAATAACCCATATAGTTACTCATATAGCTACTGATCAACACATGCAGCAGTTTACAGAACAACAGACATAATGATGCACAAATTAAGACAGTTTAGTCACTAACCCATGCACTCAGTGAGACACATTTAATCACTCACTCATACAGTCAGTCATGCACCTACTAAATCCTTCGTCCAGACACTTATACATCCACTCATTCTTCAATATGTAAGACATATTTAAACTTTACAGAAACATAAAATCACTGGATGTTGTTATCAGTGATGTCATTTGAGATGTCATCAGTGATGTCATCAGTGATGTCACTGACCATGTCATGAATGATGTAATATGTGACATCATCAGCAGTGGATTGCGGGTGCGCGATATATAGTTAGTGCAACTAACTATATATGGAATTTCAATGGTTTTGTGTGAGTAAAATAAGGTTTTTTAAATGCTAATTCCTAACTATATATGGTCTATAACCTATGGTTTTTTCAGTGAATTTTCAAGGTTTTGTAAATGCTAATTCCTAACTAAATATGATCTATAACCTATGGTTTTTTCAGTGAATATATATATATATATATATATATATATATATATATATATATATAAAATTGAGTTTTCCAAGGACACACTGCACATCTGGTAATCTGTGTCTAGCCATATACGATATTCCCATTAATTGCGTACATTCTTTGGATAGGCCATGTGGTGAGACGATGATAATTCCAGGTACCCATGATATCCTTGATTTATGCCAAATTGTGAGGAATAAATACTCCTCTTAAAAAAATAAGTTCTCTTTAGATTCATAATATCAGCATGTATTTTAAGTGAGAATTCTGAAACTCTGAACTGACGTGAATTTGGCGGTACTCGACCTACTTTTGACACCCATGACATATATTACTGCATAGTGAAAACTTTGCAGTATAAATGGACATTTAATTAAAAAATATTTACTTTCATCCACTTAATATAAAAAATATATTAAGCATAAATTCTCCTGCACCCCTTGACTTAAAATGGACAGCAACTCATTGCATTACCTGCATTTCTCCACTGCAGCTGCTGTCTTTTGAGCCCACTGTCGGTTCAGATTCTGTAAATCTTTCAAAGAGACGTCATTGAGACAAAGCTTAAAGCTCCTTTCATTTAGATTTTCGATGTCAGGAGACAATGCCACCAGCTCCAACATGGGGCCCTATAAGGGAACCATTTCCATAAATCAAGTTAAAAAACCTTTTCATAACAGGCGATTACAAATAAACAACATCATTAAAACATCTATCATCTTTTCAATTAGAAGATGAAAATGTCAGGCCTTGTGGCAGAGATTTTATTTTAACTGTATTGATTTGTGCAATCAGCCACAGGACAGCCAAGGCAACAAGTATGAGTAAAGTAATGAAAAATAATGCAAAGAACTAAACTGTTAAAAAATACAAGTAATAGTTACATTTAAATTAAAAAAAACGATTCAAGTTTGATGACACCCACTGGATGTCAAAGAGGGTGCAGAATCCATTCACATACTTTTCAGTCATCCCATCATTGATTGACAATGCTATTCTAGGCGGTACTGTAAAACAAGTCCTTCCTTTAATAGTCACCATGATCTAACTTTTAAAGAAGAGACCGTCTAATATAGTGAACTTGCAAGCTTTTAAGTGGCAGTTACATCATAATTGTACACTTAATATTGGGAACTATATGCTTTTCTGATTTTTGTTTACAACCATGTGCCTATTTTTAAGTAGCTAATCAGCGTACACCATGAAAACCACAAGAACATAATGACTCCTACATCGCAGTGCTAGCTTGTTTCCATGTTGTTAACGATAGTGGAGTTCTGAACTGCTGTCATAGATTCATGTTCAGTGGAGACACTGCCAGTTGATCCCAGTAAGAAAGTGGACGTCTTCTCCAAAGTTGTACATGTAAGACAGCATTCTCATCAGTTCGCTAAGTAGTATTAATCACTGTAGCAAGTAGGTTGAATCCGTTAAGTTTATTAGATTGTTGGGGGCCCTGGAGAAGTAGGGCGTGTGGTAGAGGTACTGCAAGGCCCAGGATTTTTAAAGGGGGAGAGAAAGCACTAGCTTGTTTAAAAATTGGAGTAGAGAGCATGGGTTATTGAGAAGTTGATGTTTAATTGAAAAGAAACCCAGTACACTCTGAAACTAGGAGCATGAAAATATCCTCCGGCATGTGAGAAAGCTGTATGTTGTGGAATACAGCTTCAGAAAGGCAGTGGTGTATAGCTGTCAAGCAGTACTGGGAAGAGGTAGGCCTGGATTGGATTAAAATGGTGTTGAAGAGCTGTTGACAGCGAATTTGAATACAAGTTCAGAATAAGTACTATAAAGAAAATCTAAATACAGAACAGTGCTATTACTAGCTCTTAGTTTTTTTCAAAACAGGAAAAATCCATGGAGCTATTATGTTGGAATTCCTACTTTCTCCCCTAAAGAAGTATACACTGAAACTTAGATATGTAACATGCATATTGCGTGTGGTGGCATTTAGCAAATGTGTATCCAGCTGTACCAGGTGTCAATATTGAAATAATTTTAGCAAAAGAGCAAATATTAATGCAATGCAAATATTAAGTACTCAAGCATTGTTTCTTCGTCTTGGTTTCTGGAACTATTAGTTATTGTTCAACATAGATGTTGTTGCTGAAGAGAAAATTGTCATATAATATCCTCAATGCTCATGAAGACTATCCAATTTCATGTTTAGAAAAAAAGGAATTAAGTTTGATATATAACCTATGCTTAAAAGAGGTTACTTCAGGCATCAAAACGATCTATTTTGGTTGTCAAGGTATTATATAGTCCCTTTTTATTATATATGACTTGTCCCATATCCTAGCTGGTAGAGTTCTGGCAGTAGAAGCAAGAAATACATCAATGTATTCTGAAAAGTGCTGCATAATAGTTTCAATGCTTGAAGTAATAGTTTTACATTTGACCAAACCCCTCCCTTCATGTGCACTTTTAGTTATACATGACATGACTGAGTACCTGTTGATAAAATATTTGTGTTGATCTTGAATGATTAATTCAGTGGCAAGCCATTGTTAATTTAATTTAGTTAACTCCTCTAAATAATATATATGAGATTTATATAAGTCATGGTTATTAACTTTAAATAGTGCCATTTTAGATTTCTGGTCATCAGTTATGAATCCTTCAGATCAGTTGGATGGAAAGTATTAATAACATTTACTCAAGGAACACTTAATACAAATACGGATTTGTATTTATGATGGACTTTGAAATGGATTAATATCAAAATTGCTTAGAATATCATCAGTTTGTTGGTGAGCCCTCCATTTCTTAAAGTGCCATTTAGGTGTGCATATTTTGAATGTATGGCCTCCTCCAAGTTGATGATAATTATTTTCCAGTGAACTTGGCTATGTGTTTCTAAGGCAGTGGAACAAAAACATTACCAATTTAAGTTTTCAAAAATATTGGTACATACTCAAAATGACACAGCTTTGTTAACAACATTGTAGCTATGTTAGTTACTTCATGATCAAGAAGACTTATTACTAATGGGAGTGATCTTGTATTAGCACATCCCACTTTGAGATATTGATGACTCTCCTGTGACTCATGTTGTGTTTGTCTCTTGGATTTCTTTCCTGTTCTCTTGCCTGCCGGTAGTCTATATGGGCACACTACTTTTGCCTGAACCACTTTCATTATTCTACATCTGAGGACAATTCAGTGTCCCTCTCAAGTTCTAATGACGATTGTGTTCAAGCAAGATTATGTTTATTAGTGAATATACAGATTCAAACATGAGACTATTCCTCTTATTTCTAACAAATTGCAAGCTTTTGTAACTTTGGTGTCTTCCAGAAAATGGCATTATCGCCATCAAGTGGTTTGTAGAGTTTTACAGTAACTCTGAAGAGTTTCAGATCATCAATTTCCCCGTCTAAGTATATCCATTTTTGTTAGTTAAGTGAACAAATTTGTGCATGCATAAACAACATGTTCAGCTTTTGGTGTGAAGCATTTATTACTTTCATTCATCCACGGTTTTGATTCTGCCTCCTCAAAGGATGGGGAATTCTAAATTAGCAATCAATTTCAGACACATCCAACCTTTAAGTGTTTAGTGAGAGTAGATAGCTCACACTACTTATTTCATTATTATTTAAGCACTAAGTGGTGCTTTTAACATTAACAGCCTGACCAATTTGGAGGGTATGAAAATCAGGTACGTCAATTTAGAATCTAAAGTCTGCTTACACTAGGATTTGGTCAGCATTGAGGGCCATATGACTGAAAGTCACAAATATGGTGGGTGAAAACTCAGTGGGACCCTTGCGGCACAGAGTGGCTACGAAGTTGTAGGACGAGTAGTGCGCTATATATGTGTATAATGGAAGTGTGGCCGCATATTGCGATTAGCACAGTTTTTAAGATAAAACAGATTGAAATGGAAAGAAAATGTTTCTTTCAAACGTGAGCCAATTCTGGCTTGTTGTCAGAGTGAAAGTTAAGGAACAAAGCTTAGTGGACATTGGCTGAATGCATGTTGAAGGAGCAGCACCTAAGGCCTGAACACATAAGACCATCTGTATGTTTTTTAGGATAGGTGGATCATTAAGTTCCTGGCTTTCTTTGTGTGGGCATCAAGTGGCTACTCAAATGCTGTGAATGTGCTATATATATATGTGTGTGTGTGTGTAGGGGTGCAGCAGGCTGAGTCGGAAAAGGCGCACAATATGTTATTGAATAAACTGCAGGATTTCAATATAATAACTCTGTAAGCAATATTGTGTATTTACCATGAGGAATTCTGAGGGCTCCTCTTCTTTGCAGGAAAGGATAGCTGTATCCAGAGCATCAGCATGAATTTTAACATTTTTCTGGAGCATCTGTAGGCTTTTCCGGAATTCCTCGATTTGATCAAGGGTGAGCTACAGGGCGATTACAAGGAGTATGGTTAATACAGAGCAAACACCTATTTGAAATCATGCAGCGTGACATGTTGATAGGCTACACAGTAAATAATGGAACATATTGCAGATCTTGTCAATCACTCTCGGATACAGATCAATAATCTCGCTTTATTGACACCAATCTTGGTAGCCATGCTTGTCTTCTGGTACCCCTACTACTGCCTCTGTCATCCATGTTCTCAGGGATCATGAAGGCAATGGCAGGAACAGAAAGTAAACTAAAGCTGTATGTGCTGTCTTTAATTTACACTCCTTGCACCCCTTCACTCAGATTGTTATGGTTGTGGGTAAGCTGTCATCTCTATGATGTCAGACGGGTGTCAAAATGTGTGTGATGTTATTACTACTACTAGTCCTAGAAGTTTGGTGAATCAACATCCATGTTTGGCTTCAGGTTAGTGGCTTCAGGGTGTGCAGCGCTTGTATATATGAAGACAAACTCAGGGGGTTATTGAAACGTCTATCTTGCCAACCCAACACACGTTCAAATGTTGTCTATCTCAGAGTAACAGCCACATAAAAAGATGATCAGCAGGTCGACTTTTTTCCTTATTGCTGCAGTCATTCCATATTGCATTTCCTCGATGAACCTAAGAACATACTGGTTTATCAGCATTACCAGTAACTCTATATTTTATTTATGTACGTGGTCTCTACTATTTAAAAGAATCAATGGTATTGCACAACATAACATTAGGTGCCATCTATCTATTTTAGCTCAGGCACAAAGTTAGAAGCTTGTACATAAATATGTTGCTGGTGTGTGTAAAATTTAGTGATGACAGGTGCCGCTAAACAACGTTCTTTTATGCTGTCCACCAGATAATTATGTGAGGGTCACTACAGAGAGGCTTTGGCTCCGCCCACATGTGGGGAGCCAGGAGTACATGTTTTCAATGGGCAGACGTTGTGTGCTTCCACAAAAAAAGTGCTTGCCCGCCACACAGCTGTGATCATTTTGTTTATTTATCCTGCTGCCTGAGCTTTAACTTGAACTTTCATGGCACACACATAAAGATGTAATTCTATTAATGTGTTTTAGACAACTAGATGACTAGATGACCGTCTCATGGAAAACGGCGCTGGGAATCTTAAGAGGGAGAACCGTAACGAGAAGGTGTACCCGCCTTTTGTCGTGTTTGACAGCGTCACCATATCGAAGTAACCTGTCTACCCTCTCCTCCCGGTCAATATATCGTTCTGAACTAATGAGACTCATCAGGTCTCTTGGAGTGTGCTGTTACGGAATCTGTAAAACTCCTAAACACAGGATCACCTAAACGCTTCAGACCGAGGTGGCTCTTGCCCCTCACCCATTAGGCCCTGAAGATTCGCAGTCTGTTTCCCTGCGATGAAACACGTGTTGGCCTACATATAGGAACAATAAACGGAACTTTTCACACCAACAACGGATCGCATCCAAACTTCTATTTTGTCTAAACATGGTTGCCTACTGTTTAGTTATCTAAATTACTTGGGTGTTGTTCTATTGTTCTCTTTACTCATTGAATGGACATTGTTGGTAACATATACTCTAATACCATTACTGTATAGTGCAGGGGCACTGTGGTTTTCTCTTGTTTCATATGGACTAAGCTTGGTCCATCCTTGAGCGGTTGTGAGGATTTACCGTTCGCCCCATTGCCTATACCGACCATTGAAAACCAATTATTTCTACCCTAACTGTGCGGATACTCTGGCTGTGCGCCTTGCAATTCTGGAACACCTAAAAAAACCTCCCAGTTGTTTGTACTAGATGATTTATGTTGTTTTCTCTGGCAGCAGCATAGATGAAAAGAGGGCAGTCATTAACCTACATGGATGTTTAGGTTTGGCTTAAAAGTGCATCTGTCACCTGACTATTAACCTACTCCAATATTATTCTATAGTTTATTGCTTCCACACAAATACACATCTATTCCCATGCTATTTTCTTGCAAATCTTCACATTGACATATAATATTCCTTTAAAGCCAGATCTATTGGCAGTGGCAGTGCTTGTTCATGTGTTAGTCCATTACGGGGAAAGCTTTTTGCACTGGCCCTCATGTACAATCATATGACACACACAAGGTAGTAAAGGATGCATCAACAAAGTTTCACAGTCAGAAATTACCCAGTTTTATCAGCATAAGCAATTACTTGGTGGATTTGAATTTAAGGATACACTTCCTGGCCTTACAAGTCATCATTTATTCAAGGAGAGTGGGAACCAAACGGTTTCAAAAAAGTGTTTACTCAGATGTAGCTCAGCAATTGGAAAGAAATGAGAAATCTCAAATTTGGCACATAACTGCAAATGTAGCAGGAGAGAATTCTAAATACCCAGACAAACTGATTTCGCTCAGTAACAAAATTGCTTTCAATATTGTGAGGTACATTATTTCTTCAAAATAAATCATTGGATTCAGAATAATAAAATTGCACGGAGCCCATTTCAACAGAATCTAAAATGAAGTCGGTCGCAGGTGTAAATTTTAGGCTCACTAAATCTCTAATTTGAATTTAATAACAGAAAAGTTGCAAGAAAATCAAGCTAACATTTATCTGTGCTGAACAAGAATCATGATGCAATTTCATAAGCTGTCAATTTGATCGAGTTGATGTGAATCCATACCATTAATAGCAAAACTCTAGGACATATTGCAATATGCAATATAGGATCAAAATGAAATAGAAACAAATATTTTCATATAGTAATGCTACAGTTCTGGCAAACCTTCAGCAGCAACGAGAAGCATTGCAATGCCCTGCACTATTGGATCTCGAAGAAGCACTGCTCATAAACAGTAGTAATTATATGAAAGCTTCTACAATAAACCGAATCTTAGGTAAATAGCTGGGCAGGCCCTTACAACAATCACATTCCCCCTCTCACCCAACTGTAAAACAGAGAGCATTGACCATTAGTAAACACTATAGCTCACTTATGACCTCTCAGAGCACAAAACAAAACCAACTACACTGGAGTTTTTGGAGTTAGATGGATTGGCACCTCTGTAACCATATGGACAGGAGTTTAAGTAAATTCAATTGATTGACGATAATGTAACTTTACTTTCATCTTACCATTCAAATTGGGTACCCTTACAGAATGGTTAAGATATGGGCAATATTGCTCTATGGCTTGAAATCTAAACGAAGGAGGATCAGCCATAACAACTATTGCTGCCCTGATCAAATATAAAAATCTTTGCAAATGGAGAAGGGGGACATGCAAATCCTACTTGCCATTGAAAGCTGGCAGTTTGAAGTCCATGCCACTGCAACTCTATCGAACATAAACACACATCCAGACAAAAGTAAAGCCGGATGTATGACGTTACAACGCAGGCTATTACAACGCCTGCCTTTACAACGCGGTTTTTACATCGCAATCCATTACAACGCATAGTGCTTTTGGGTGTTGGATAGTGAATAGTTTAATTTACTATTCCAACTCCAGTCCCCGTGGACACTAGGGAAGGTTATTGGATAGTAAATTAACCTATTCCCTATCCTAGAGCGCCCCCCAGCGCAATGCGTTGTAATAGTTTGCGTTGTAATGACCGCGTTGTAATGGTAGTGCGTTGTAAAAGTTTCGTTGTAAAGGTTGTTTACCGTAAAGCCATATACTATGGTGTTTGGAAGCTATGGAAGTACAGGTGACAGCCTCAAAACTGATATTCCAAGGACTGCATCTTAAACGATGTACCAAAGTAAACCAAGAAGGTTGGTGAAAATGATGTGCGACTTCACTGGACTCATTGCCGCTGCAATACTTTGACACCATGCAAGATATGAGGCAGGCCGTGCAGGCTCACGTGGACAGGCACCGCATCTCCATTTAGAATTGTAAAAAGTAAACTGTATTCAAAGTCAACAATATATTTCTTTGCGGAGATGGTAAAAGAAGACATTTAACTTTACTTTAATAAAGTACAACGAACACCATGGTGGTCCTTCTACCATAAACCACAGTCTTTTATTACCCCTCACAAGCACTTCATTATCTTACAAAAGTTAAAGTAATTATAATTGGATTTTGCATGTAGCACTAGGTATTCCTGCAATGCCTGTGCATTTATTTGCCAGAGGTTTTGCCTTCACATTTTTTTTTATATTGTTCAACAACTTGCTTACATTTGGTAACTTGTCTTCCTGCAGATGCATCATTTCTTGATTACCCTTTAGGAGTCAGAGTGAATCAGAAAACTAGAAATAGCTCTCCTGCACAATAGATGGCATCTCAGCTTAAAGCCCAGATGTAAATTCACAAAGCTTTAAAAGGTGCCAGCCTGATACAGTGATGTCAGTTCCCTGTCCTTTTATCCACTCGGAAATGAAACCAACAAGACTGAAAGAACTGCAGTATTCCAAACTAATTTAGGACCTTAATAACAGTTATGTGACCAATCCTTAGTATGGGCAGGTGAGTGGGATTGGTGAGGAATCTGCAGGAAGACAGAATATTCACCTGACAGATCATTACCGAAGGTAAGTAACGTCTACTTGCAGATCCCTCATCTCTGTAATCACTACCCGTGTAGAATCTCTCAAGCTGTGGGTTTGCGGAGATAACCAAACCCACAGCCTGCAACACCAATTAGATGAAATTGCAATTTCTGAGGACTTCAGCATCCAGGGTCAGTAGTTAAAGTGTGGACCAAAGCCCACACTGCAGCTTGGCTAAAGTCCAACAAAGGAACACCTGAGACAATGCTGACTGTCTTTGCCCTGGTGGAATGGGCTTTGATGCCTTCTGAAGGATCTTTGTTGGCAAGGTCATAGCATATCGTGATGCACAAGATGATCCACTAGGCAATCGTCCATTTCTGAATATCCTTGTCCTTTTGAAGCAGGTCTAGGCCAGGAAAAGGTGATCATCACCTCGAAACTCATGGGTTCTTTCAATTTAAAAGCAGAGCGCTGTACAAGTATTCAAACAATATAACATTTCTTCCTCCTTTAGGGGATGAAGTGGTGGGTAGAAGGTTGGCAGGATGATCGATCAACCAACATGAAAGGGAGGAAATCTTTGCTAGAAGGACCAGCTTGTCTGGGAAAAATTAAGTGAAGGGAGGCTAACCTGAAAATACCTGCAGCTTGCTGACATACCAAGCTGAGGTAATGGCAATCAAAAAGACTGTTTCAAGAGAGAGCAGCCTCAAGGGACAGCTAAGCATGTGCTCAAAAGAAGAAGAAAACTAGAAAAGTTAGCATTGAACTAAAATTCCACCGTGGTATGAATGGGGAAGGGGAAATGGTTCAACCCGTTCAGAAATCTCAGAAAAATAGGAGACTTACATAGTGAAGGCTGATCCAATAAATGGAGGTAGGCAAAAAGAGCAAAAAATAAACCTTTAACTGTGTACACAGTTAAGCCTTACAGATGAAGTTCAGAGACCAAGCAACAAAACAGGACTAGAATAGACAGACTTGTAGAGGAACACTGAGCTAACAAAATGAGATCCACAACTTCTGCAGGCAGGTCATATGAGCTTAGGTTGTCCCGTTCAATCACTTGGAATGAAGCTCAGAAGATCCAGAAACAGAGCCTGACCCTCCCTCCTATAGAAGTCTGCACTTAACAGAAGAGACACAGAAGGTCACAAGGACAGGCGGAGCAGAGCTCCTCATCTATAGTTCATTGAGATGGCGGCCCCATACAAGCGTTAATGCACTGGTCACTACTGTGGCCACTACCTGTGGAGGACCGAAGACCTTTCCACATATGAGGTTGTCCATCACCAACCATCACCTAAGATCATCTGTGAGAACCCCCAAATGCTGGGCTTACCAGAATGCAGGCATCACTGAAATGCATGCATGCACTATTGACCGGGAGACAGAAGTAGAATGTGGAGGACTTTCGGGGCAAGAGTTTAGAGTTCCCTCTTGAAACATCAAGATCATAGCCTTAATGTCCCTAACAGGCTGGGGATGCGAGAAGGCTCTGAGTAACTGAGTGTCCAGCTGAAGAGGAGATGCATGCTGGGCAAGGGTGAAGTGAAGATGTGACATGAGGAATTTGATGGAAAAGCCAGAGTCAAAGAGCAGGGAGAATGAGGCCTGCAGGAGGATTGACACTAAGTGCAGCAAGCCTATGTTCAGCAGCCAGTCATCGAGGTATGTACGGACAGAGGTCCTTGACCTTAGAAGATGTGCTGCACTTGTCAACATGACCTGTATGAAGAACTGAGGCGTAGATGTTAACTCATGCGGTAGGACCCTGAATTGATAGTAGGTGGAACTCACCACAAAGTGCAGGAACCTCTTTTACTACCGCAATATTGGTATATGAAATATGCATTTAGCAAGTTGAGAAAAGCCCTTAAATCTTGCAGCTCCAGAGCTAAGAGAACCTTTGTCAGTTAAAGCACCTCAAACTTCCCATTGTGTACAAAAGCAATCCAAGTGCAAAAGTCCGAAATGGGGTAGAGGCCATCATCTTTTGGAGGAACAAGAAAATGATGAGAATAGCATTCCTGCCCTATCGCGTACTATGGAACCAACTCCACAGTACTTTGCACAAAACAGCCAAACCCTCCTGCTACAGAATGCCAGCCTTGTTGTCTGAGATGACTGATGGGATGGGGGAAGTCCTGGAAGGCAAGGGCATAGGCCTGCCCAAGAATTTGCAGAACTCAGTGGTCCACCATGATGGACTGCCAACGTTTTAGATGATGGAACACCTTCCTCCAGCACCACAGGCTACGCGAGCTATGGCATGGATGGATTAATGTGATTATATGGGGAACGGCATTAGGGAGGTAGAGAAGGTAAATTACTCTGCTGGCCACAACATCTTCTGCATCCACCACACTCTCTATCAAGCCTCTAAATGAGCTTATTTGATTTCTGCACAAGGTGCAAGGGCAGGCACTCCCTTAAGAGCACACTCCTGGAGTATCTCTGAACTTGTGGTTTTGTTGTGTCATTTGCATTAAGGGGAAGGCACTCCCAATGATCATCCCATTCTCAGTCTCTGCTTGAAGCTCTTGAGTGGCAAATCGACCTTCTAGCCAGACATACAAGTGCTATAAATGCATTTCCATAAGGTCCACTTTGACATCTCTAGAGCACCTGGTGGGCTTCATCCAAGTGTGGCAGAAGATGGAGATGTAGGAACCATTGGACTATGGCCACTGAATCTACCATGTTCAAGTCACAGCAGAGAATGTACTTAGCTGCTTTACTTTCATTGTGAACAACTTCTGCAATTGGTCACAAAGGACATCATGAAGATTCGGAATAATCATTTGTGCCATCTCCCACAAGAGGTGAGAATACCAGGTCAGAAGGAAAGTTGCATTCATTGATCAAAGGTCAAGAAGATGCCTTCTTGCCTATAGAAGAAGAAGACCCCCACCTCCTGATATTGCTGGACCTCTCAACTGCCTTTACCACAGTTAACTATACCATCCTCACAGGCATCCTGGAGCCTTGAATGGGATTCATCTGCAATGTCATTCACTGGTTCTCCATCTACTTTTCAACCAACATCAGTTTGTCACATGGGCACCTTCAGGTCACAAAAGATCCCTATTACCTGTAAAGTCCTCCAGAGTTCCATACTGTCACATGTCAACCTTTACATGGAGCTGTTTGGTGCATAACGATTTACCACTTCGCCAATGACAAACAGTGTACTTTAAAGTCTCCTCTTAAAAAACGTCTGGAAGCCATGTTATTCAAAGTTGACCATTAGCACATTTCCAGGAAGCTTAATCTTGCTTTCAAACTTGGAAAATTGAAGCAGGATTTCAAGAGAAAAATGACCCCAGTTTTGTATTTAGGAATATCTCCTGACCAAGACCATATTGACCTTTCTCTGGTAGAAGATCCTGCTACCTGCAAAGTGACAAGTTTCTGTAACATGATTAGGTTTCATAGACTTGCATTGAGGCCAAGCACACACATACTGGTTTAAATATTATGTATTTTTAGCATATGCTCCAAGTGACCTTTTACTAGTTAGAGCCCAAGCCAGTTGAAATTACAATTATTTATAATCGTTGTGCTGCTCTGCTTGCTATTTTGCATTAAACGCTAGTTGAATTTTAAGCTTCTCAGCGTGTTGTGTTTAATTTATGTGCCTCTTCTTGGAGCACTTCTCGGTTCACTTGGAAGAGGCTTTCTTCGAGGATTTGTCTAACGAAGGTCAGCCAGAATGAGACCTTGAGCAGGATCTGTAACACTATTTTCCTCAGAGTTCACCGTAAGCCTCTGTCATGAAAAGCTCAACGTCCCTGATTGCCTTGATTATCCACAGCTACACTTATTGCATGGCATCGACTTTGGTGGAAAGTCTCTAGTAAACTACTTAAAAATAAAACAATATTTTGACAAGAAACATTCAAAGGAGAGAAATTCCAACTCCTTGTCAAAGGGCATTGTAAAAAAGGACTGATGTCAGTGCAACGGGTGATGCCTCAGCCAGGATGGAACCTTACGCTGAGATGGAGCAGACGCATCACCTATTGGCACCGGATATCTATTTAAAGTTTCTGAATCTATTCTGGCACCTGGAAGGGATTCAAGAGGTGAGGAATCTGCAAGTAGAAGTATCCATCAGAAAATATAGTTAAGGTTAGCATACAAATATTTGGATTATAAATAGTATAGGATGTTTAACGAGGAGTTGGCCTAAGGGGAGAGGAGTTGGCCTAACGGCTAGGGCGCTCGACCTCGGACCTGGGGATCTGGGTTCGAGTGTCGGTAACGACGCCAAAACCTCCTGTGATTCTGGGCAAATCACTTAATCTCCCCGTGCCTAAAATGTGTGTCCTCATGTAACGTAACTGGAAAAATATGTAAAGCGCTCTGATACCTGATTCGGTTCGGGTCTAGTTCGCGCTATATAAAACTCTACAAAAAAAATAAATAAATAAATATTTAAAATATTTGCATTTGTTTCCAGTATAGGAGAATGTAGGCTTTTTCACTGAAGCCCAAATTCTGAATCTAAGGCTAAATTCTGATCCCTGCACAAACCCTTGTTTGCACCGGGCATCAGAATTATAAATTGGGCTCCAAGCGCCACACTCCCTTCAGTTTTCCTGAAGTAAACTTTTAGCAGGTCAAACATGCCAAAACTGGGGACAAAATCTCACTATCTATACCTGTGGAACTTGGTGCAGGATGTGGGATGCACTCATTCCACAAGTAATTCCCAATTGTTCTTTACAATGGTCAGAATAGGGGATATTTACTGTACCAGGGTCCTGCTATTTACTGGATTCTCTAAATACTTCACCACGTTCTGATTCACTCATAATCTGACCCAAATCATCATGGTCTAAGGTGGAAAGATAGAAGCTATATTGCATTTTCAGTAGGACAATGAAATTGTATTTCTCTTGCTTTACTGTATTAAGTTTACTAGGAAAGTATTATCCAGTATACTTAGGAGCTGCTGCATAACTTGGATCATCACAATAGGTTAATCTATAACGTTAATTGACTGCTTTTATTATCGCCCTATCTCATTATTGGAATCATTAGGTAAAGTAGTTGGCCGTATTCTATTAGAACGACTTCAGTACTGGACGGAAGATACTAACATCATATCTGACCTCCAGTATGGTTTTATGGAAGGCCTCGGTACCATCGAGCAGGCCCTTAACCTGACGCTTCTCAGGGGCAAATACGTAGATGCGAAGGGTGGAAGATTGCATATGGCCTACGTAGATCTTACTGCAGCGTTCGACTGCGTAGGTCATACTAAATTGTGGGACATTCTAACAACAATGGGTGTTGACCCCCTGTTGGTGAACTATCTGCGGGAAATTTATTCTAATGCGACCGCTAAAGTGAGATATGGATTGGGGGGACAACTATCTGCACCATTTAGGGGTGAGCGGGGAGTAAGACAGGGCTGTGTCCTGGCACCCTTTCTTTTTACTCTCTATACAAATGGGTTGGAACGGGCCATGCTGGAAGGGTGCCAGGACCTACCCCTGGTTCAGAAACGTCCTATCCCCGCTCTCCTATATGCGGACGACGCGGTGATCGTCACCCGTACTCCCATCGAAGTCCAACGCTCCTTAAATCGGTATAATTTATTTATGTCAAACCTAGACTTAAAAATTAATATCAATAAGACTTTTATTATGACTACTGGTCAGAAATTAGATAAAGGAAACGACATCTATATAAACAACTCCAGGGTGGCCTACACTCCCTCTTTTATCTTTACTTAGGAGTTGTAATAGACGAAAAGGGTACCTGGAGAAGAGCTATAGAGGTCAGAAGATTGACATTTTTAAAAGCCACAATGGCCTTAGTAACTTTTACCCAGAGATTGGGAAAACGCCCCCGGAAGAGAAGCTACGTATTTACCAGGCTAAATGCGTTTCCACAGCTATTTACAGGGCAGGGGTGTGGGGATACGTACAGGTAGAATCCATCCAAAAAGTGGAAAACAGTTTTTTAGGATTCTTGCTCGCAGTTCCCAAAGCACGTCCACATTCAGCTGCCATCTAGAATTGGGTGTGCCCTATATTTCGGACATCATAAGGACGCAACCCATCCTTTTATGGCACCGTCTTTGGAAGTCAAAAGAGTTAGATTTTACTCAATTGGTTGTGACAGATTGTATCAGCCTTGAGCACGCTAACAAGATCCAGTGGCTAAAATATGTTAGGAGGTTTTTAAATGATCTGGGCCTGGAAAAATACTATCACACTCCATTAGACATGGCATCAATTACAAGGAAGGCGTTAAAAAATGTATGCTTAACGCACTTAGCTGGTCTACGTTTGCTGACTGAAGCAAATAAAAGTTCTGTCCAGCATTCGCTGTTAATTCAAACATCCCTAATGATTCAGCCATATCTAACTTGGAAATTAACCTCCTATGATAGACTTCTATTGACTCGATTTAGGTTGAACATCTTCCATCAGTTAGTTACTTTTCCAGCGGTCAATGACTGGTCAAACCTCTTATGCCACTGCCCCTGTGACGATACATCCCCCCAATCACTTCTACATTTAACCCTCTTCTGCAAATTTTATAAGGAACCTAGAAACCAATGGCTACTACCCATTTTAAAAACTTTGGGCCTACGTAAATGTCGGCCCGCTCTCCTAGTTCTTCAATTCCTGGAATCAGATCTTCTAGCCTTAAACATAGCCAGGTTCCTAAAATTTGGTATCCGGCATAGAACAAATTTGTAACTTGAGATTGGATGAATTTTAAATTTCTGAAACATGTTTTTAACTGTAATACTCTGAACGAAAAATAATTTTTAAGATACAAAGAAATTACTGTGCTGTTTTTAACAATTAACTTTGTACTGTTTCTGGAAAATGAATTGTTTTTTATTAGATGTGTATACTTTTATGGGTTTTTTTCTAAATGAAACCGAATAAAGTAAACAAATTTGAATTTGACTGCTTTTAATTTCAAATGCAAAGTAAAAATAGATAGGACATAAAACAAAGAGTACCTTCACTTGATCCAATTCTTTTACAATTTTCCATTCTGCATCGGAGATCCTCAGGGAAAGAGAAGACTTTTCTGAAATGATGATGACTGGATCTGCATGTTGTACTAATTGGTCTTCCACTTCGGAAATCCGGAGAATAATTGCTTTTATACTTTCTAGACGGAGACGCAGTTGCTAAAAATAAAACAAATTCAAAAAGGCTTTGACAATCTAGGCATCTTTCTATGCAACTGCTACCACTGCACAACTATTTTTACTGTTATTTTTTCATGTGATGAATTCAGACATATTGGTACAAACAACATTGTTTAATAACAATAAAAAATTATTATCAAATACATTTCCATAGCACTGTTAAGAATCAAACAAAACATAATGGTATATTTCTTTTTTACTCTGACAGACTTAGAGTTAGAGCTTGAAGCTGGAGTAAGCAGACGTAGTGGACAAAGAGTAGTGTGCAGGTATGTATGAATACACATGCCCAATAGGAGCCCAGAGGACTCTAAAAGATGCTGTGGTTGTGCTAGCTCAATGCAGCAGTTTGCTGCACTATACAAACTTTTCCCAGCCGTCGGGGGTACAGAGAAGAACAAGTTATTCACCTTTGGTAACACCTAATCTGGTAGAGAATATATCTAGCAGCAGATTCCTTACCTATTGAATTTCTCCAGGTGTCAGGCTGGATACGGAAGTTTTTTTTGTGAGCAGTACCCCTGCATGCCCGATCAGCTTCGATCAGCTCCGCATCTGTCGTCTGCGCCAGAAGTGATGTTGCAGTACCTGTACAGTCGCCAACCAGGTGCGCTGACATCAGTATATTTTCTCTACTTTCCACGCCGGACTAGCGAACCCATGAAGAACACTGACCACTTGTCTGTCAAAACTAGGGTCCTGAAAGGGGTCATCCCTATCCCTAGAAATCAGTTTGAAAAGTGAGCAGGACGGGTGGGTGGGTAAGGAATCTGCGGCTAGGTATAATCTCTACCAGATAAGGAGTTACCAAAGGTAAGTAACGTGTTGATCTGATAGTAATACCATCCACCGAGGAGGGTCAGCAAACTAATTTCAACCAAGTCCTGCATGATCGAATGGGCAACGTGTCCATCTATGCGGACCTGACTGTCCAGACAGTAATGTTTGGTAAACCATTGACTTGATTAATATTTGTATAGCGCGATGAATGTCCGAAGGCTTCTTGGTGCTAGCGTCTGACATTACAGAACTGGTAAAACAAAACTGAACCATAAACCTTGCAAAGAAGAAGAAAAGAGCCAAATATTTAGATGCTTGCTGAAAATTAACAAATTTGATAGGGATGTTAGTAGCAGTGGCATTTGTTTCCACAACAAAGATATGCCATGAACACAACTCTTGCCATCGCAAGAGGTTTTAATGATCTTAGGAACCTGCATAGTCTTGGCTGTAGCTGATCGTAAACACCTTCTAGGAGAGCACCACAACATTTTTTTATTCCGGTACTCTGGACCTATAACATACAGGGCCTTGTGTGCAACACAGAGTGCTTTAAAAGCAACTCTGTTTTTTTTTTTTATAGGAAGCCAATGAAGCTCCTACAGCCCCTTGGATGCTGAGTCATATTTTCTGATGTTTTTCAGAAGATGGACTGCTGCAAACTGCAGCCCCTGGAGTTTCTTTAGTAAACCTTGCTACATACCCAGGTATACAGCATTGCAGTAATCCATCCGTGATAACACTAAGGAGACAACCACTGTTGTCTGAAGATCAGATGACATGAAAGTGTCTTTAAAAGATTAAAACAGAAAGAAATTAACTGATTCATCTGGCCTGTGAACGTGAGTTTAGAGTAAAAAACTACTCCTAAATTTTTTACTTTGGTGACTGGAGTTAGTAAATAGCCAAGCGTGGACAGCCACCAAGAGGAGTTACAGAATGACAAATTTGACCCAAAGAGGAGTACCTCTGTCTTATCAGAGTTCAGTTTTAAGAATTGGCTATTCATCCAGTTAACAATCACTCTTATACAGTTATTACACCTGAGGGCAGCCTCCTCCATGTTGTTTGTAAAAGAAAAAGTATGTGTGTCATTTGCATAAGATATTGTATTAAAGCCAAAGGATCTGATCAATTCGGCCAGTGGAGACAGCATTGGGGAACGCCTATCCAGCTACGGGTCAGAGTCATGATGACAAGGGGGATGACACCACCGGTGAACTCCGGTGACACTGGGAGCATCGGACTGGCATCAGGGAAGATCCAGGTGGTCCGACCGGTGCCGGTCTGGATCAAGGAATGGATCCCTGAGAGCCCACTGGAGCTGCCAGCACAGAGCTAGATGGGGCCCCCCTGACCACGAGGGGCCAGAAGGCACGTCGGAGGGGTCGGGCCAACAATTATGAGGTGCATGTTCTCAAAGAACTCCTTCAGTTGGGTGGCAGTTGCTCCAGGTCCCGGAAAGTCGGGTAGACGCAGAGTTGCTGGGATTGGAGCCTAGAATGCTGATGCTCCCTCGTCGCGTCAGCCAACGGACAAGGAGAAGTTGAATAACGCTGCATCATTTTCTTTTTTGTGTGCCTCAACTTACCCGAATGTACCAAGGACTTCGAATAGAACGATGTAGACTTCGGGCTCTGTGACCGGTCCCGGGACCTTCTACTCGACCCGGTCCTTGACTTGCGTGTAGTCACATGCCGGGCCGCCATGAGCTTTAGAGACCACTCCCTCAAAGCCTTTGTGTGAATCATCCGGCAATTGGAGCATGACATCGAGTCATGGTCGCGCTACAAACACCACAGACAGATGAGGTGCGGGTCCGTCACCAACATCGGTGGGTGACAGGCTCCACTGGGCTTGAATCCCATCTTGTACAATGACTGCCTCGACACTCCAGGCAGTAAAACCTGAAAAACTATTGACAAAACATCAAAAAGAATTCAATCAAAAACTAACTGAGGTGTGGCTCTTCTCTCGGATCAGTGCTGGCTGGCACAGAAAGAAAAGAGCTAATGTTAGCACACCTGGGTGGTGCCTATGTAGCTACTTCAATGTCACTGCGATCAATGCCACCTACCAGCGCATAGGAGTACTGCTCACCCGCAAAACAATTCCGGAACTAGTCTGGTGCCTGAGGCAATTCTAAAGGTAAGGAATCTGTTGCTAGAAGTCTCGATAAGAAGGTGTGATTCGATTTTATGTGTCCATGGCTTCCCGGAACCCCATTACAGGAATGACAGTGGCAGTGGGGTACATAGCCCAAATTGCCTGGGAAGTGCTGAAGGAACCAACAGACGAACCGAGAGGCAATGCCCAGAAGGTGAGGCATTTGTAAAGAGCGGTGTGCTGGATATACTTGAAGGCTGAAAGGGGATTTACTAGGAGAAACTTGGTGGTTGAGACTGGCACTGTTTCTTCTACCCATCGTTATCCTCCTAAGGACTGCGCTTGGCTGTACCTAATTTGTGTGTGGGAGGAAGAAAGGTAGTAAAGGGGGTATCTTAAAGTTTTTGGGTGTCTTAATTATATTATATTATTTTTTAAAAGTTCCTAAAAGGAAGGTTAAAGTTAAGGATGGGGCCAGATGTGCTTGTTCCCCTGGTTGATGTTAGACCATTAGCCGATGATCCTCACACTTTTCTCCTGGCTTGGGAAGCTCAGCTGGTTGGAAAATGTGGGAAAAGATGAGGGCTAGTTTGTAGCTTGTCTGCATGGTTGGTGCATCTGTAAAAACCTGCTCCAGTGAAGACAACGCTAGTGTCGTTTGAGGTTTGACCAAACTTTGGATAAAAATTTAAAGTACACTGGTTTTTATGTGAATGATTCAATCTACAAGGTTTATGTTCTTTAATCCAATTTTAATATTCAACTGTCACAAAATCTAATGTGCCAGAATTAAATTACTCACAAAAGAACTTTGTGATTGGAAAATTACTTATGAAACTCCCTTTTGTTTCACAAACTTATGCAAACAGCATTCTAATCCTAAATGAGGGACAACAAATGCTACTAGATGCAGATATATACTTCAATGTAATGTATGCTATTGAAATTCAAACAAACAAAATAGCATCTTTGATTTACTTTACAGTTGATCACTATGCTGGAAATGATATCACTTTAAGTCCAATAAGATCTGGTAAACAACTTAGGAGTGGAGAATTTGCTAGAGGGAATGAAAAATACATTTATTGATTATTATCAACCTGGATTAAAAAGCTGTGGAACTGAATTTACTGAAATTTGTCCTATACTTTATTCACAAATCAGTTACGATTTTGTGCCAGTAAGCACCAGGTTTATGAATACCAATTCAGCCTTCCAGATGTGCAAGGTACAGATGTATTGATTTTAATCAATGCAATGCATACTTGCAGAAATCAGAATTAGGTAGAGAAATTTGAAGGTGGGAGCTGGAATACAAAAAGATGCATAATGGCTCTCCTGAGAAAAATATAACACAAGGGCTATTTAGATGAGGTTTGACTTTAAATCATCTCTTTCTCAGCTCTATTTAGAAAATTCCCCCAACTTTGGTAAACACATTTAGGGGTAATTTAGTCTACTGCAAGCAGCGAAACAGCCAGTTATGTCCCTGTCTGTCTTGCAGAGATCTGTGATGAAAGACCTAATTTTACAGGGATTCTGAAGCTATTTGATAAGTGCACAAATGCTTTCACAGTCATTATCCCTTGAGCGAAGATGGGAAAGATACAAATCCTCTGTAACACATGTATGCATATCTATATGGGATGTGTTCTGGCCCTTTGTGCTCTTTAATTTCTACAGAGCTTATATGTTAATAACTAGTATTTCCCCTATACTGGGTCGCTTTTATAAACCTATACTTTAATACGCGGATGACACAGTAGTTTTGGATCGTACCTGATAGAACTTCAATGTTTCCTTCAGGCCCTACACGCTTATAATCATGCTAACAACCTTAAGTTAAATGTTGAGAAAACAAAGATAGTAGTATTTGGAAAAATGTGCAAACATTAACCTCATAATATAGTAATAAACATTATTAAACAAACCCCCAGATATCAGTACCTGGAAGTCTGGCTAAATCCAACTTTGGATCACTTTTACCATCTTAAAGCCCAGAATCTCAAAGCGCTTTAACTCCAATTTCAAATAAGGAGGCTGTAACATAACTACATAGCCCAGGAGCAGCTATAATTTTTCAAATCTTCAAGACCAAACTAATTCCACAGTGACATATGGCACATTCACTTTTGGTATAAAACTACACGTCAGTCTAGAAGTACTGAGTCTCATTGTATGTTTCATATACAGCCTTCTAAATTCCTGCCCAGTTAGTCAAGTCAGACTTGGTTTTGGCATCTAAATATAGATCATATTTTGAATTGGCAATTCATAAATGACTAAAATTGCCTGCGTTCCTCTGAAGTCAGACCCCTTAAAGTTACAATCTGGAAGGAAATGGTAAACAATTCAATGCAAAAGACTACTGTGACTGTTCTTTAACTGTATTGGTATTCGTCCATTGAAGAAGCCCTAATTAAATGCTTCAAGGGCAAGGAACAACAATTGATGTCTAGACTAGTCAAATGTCTTGCGCTAATGATATTTTAATTAAACCAAAAAAAAAACAACTGAGTAAAATTAAACCTGTGAGTTTGATAAAAATAGCTTTTTTGTAGTCTGCAAAAAAATGCAAGAACCTCAATCTTGAAAGCAAACCATAACACAACCTTTCTGAGAAGTTCCATATTAAGATTTTATATATACAATATCAGGGCATCCTTACAGATGGTATATTTATGACTATTTTTTATTTTGAAGTAGACTGATTTTAATGCGCTTTATCTTAATATAGATGATATTTTTTAAATACTTGCGATGGTCTTTATAAACATCTATAAATATTGTCTCAGTTATAGATCTAAGTTGTATGGTATTTCTATAGAACAAACCTAGCAAAACGGCAGAGGAGAGATGTACAATGTCAAAGGTCAAAGAAGTGACAGGAGAGGTAATTTAGTGTTCTTTAAAGATGTGCATCTTCAACTATATTCTAAATTGGAGAAGCTGTGGGGCTGACTTGATGGACATGAGGATGTTGTTTCAGATCATGGGTGCATTGCTGCCTTACATTTTCATTTTTACACTTCCTAGTCTGAATTCTTATGGTGTCCTGGTTGCGGGTGTGCTGAGAATTACCAGTCATGATAAGTTTGTCTACAAGATAAAAGGAACGCTGGTTGTGATGCCTTTGTAAATAATGCAGCTGATTTTGTAGATCGTATAGGCCAGCAAAGGAAGCCATTGGCGTTCCATCTGGATGGGGGTGATGCGATCATATTTGTTCAGACCCTGGATGCGACGTGCTGCAGTATGTATGATGCCCTTAGAGAGTACCACTGTGGAGTCTGGGAGGCCAAGGAGCTGTGAGCTATCATCTCCTCCAGATGTGAGAATACCAGGGCTTGAACTGCAGTTCTGAATTTACTTGCTGGGAAGAAATGGCTTCACTTTCTTTAAAATACTATTTTATGATAAGGGAAACAGGTATTAGAAACAGCAGATGCTTGCTGATTCAAGCAAACATTAAAATCAATGTGAAAACCAAGACTACTGTGGAATGGAATTCAGATCTATGGGCCAAAGCTGAATATCCCCGTAGAAAAACTGATTTGGAATAAGCTGGTTTCAACCATTCATGCACTTCTTTACATGCTGAGGGTAAGTGGTTGGCTGAAGCCAGATCCCTTCCTTGCAAATGGTGGAGGAACTGGGTGTCATAAACATATATGTCAAATGTCAGCTTAAACTGCTACAAAATAGGTAAGTATTGTCTAGAACCAAAAACGATTATCTCAGGAAAGAATATACAGGTAAAGAAAAGGGACCAGAAGATCCTTTCTGAAGATAAGAACCATGTAAACAGCTTTTCCATTTAATAAAGTAACCTGGCAAATTACGTCCTCTTTTTCCATTGTTGAACCCCAACAGAACTTCAACTCTAGCACTGTGTCGCACAATAAATTTGCTAAGCCTTCCCAAGTGGTCTCTTCTGCCTTGCAATGTCGCAGCAAAATCCAATGAATACAACAGGGAGAGCGCTGACCAGAAAGAACCATCTCAAACCTTTCCATTGTTACTTATAGGTTGGTGAGTTCCATATCTGACACATGGTACCTTTTCTTTCAACAGAATGAGAAGGTTGCTGTCGTTTTCTACTAGAAGTATCTTGACTTCATTTGGTCACCACCAAGTCTCAGGAGTTCCAACTCCAACTGACGGTCAGAGGCTTTTCTAGAGTGGTCTCCAAGAACTCACTTCCAACACCCTATGCAGCTCGTGATGACACCACCCGCGGAAGGCAGTTGGGATATAACCGGCATAAACTATACCAATGGAATCGGCAGGAGAAGTGACAGGGACTCTAATTCTGTCAGCGGCTGATGAAAGTCTTCACCTGGTACCATAGTCTTCTAACTATACATCACTATTACTCACATGCCCCCTAAAATTACAATAGATGTTGCTAAGTTACTGGCTTTGTAACTCGAGCACCTGCCACCTAATCCCTGTTTTTATATATTTTGACAAAAACATCGTCTGAGCAAATCACCATCTCACTGTGCAACAGACTGTGACTCTACATAAAATAAATATTCAATACATCACCTTACCCAGTGTATTGTTCCTATTACATTTTAATGAAATTCAGTCCAAATCAGTCCCCACACTAGGGTTGTACTTCCAGAATTGTGTGTTTGAGTAGTTCCTGATAGTCTTCAATATAATGTTTATTGCTGCTTCTTGCACCTAGGTCTGCTCTATTCCAAACACCTAAAAGGCTGCATGGGCAGGGCACAGAAACACAATCACATTTTGAACACTTTGCTATATGATTCTGTATCTAAGCGTATTTGATCTTTAAAATCAAAGCCATATGTAGACAGATGTGTTAAAATTAAGGGGCTTGACTGTCTCAATAATAACCTGCTAATTGTTTCTACACAGAAAGCCTTCTTATCACATATTACCAATAACACAGTTACAAATCAGACCAGTATAATGCAGGCCTTGCCTAAAGTTAAATAAATTTAGCAACCAAGTTCTTTTTAACAATAGCAGCAATACTTGCCAATGGCATTAGCATAGACATCCAAGGGATGCATTATCACACTGCCTCCTCAGATAACGGATTTTGTAAAGCCCAAATTCTCAGTTCAAGCTTGTACCTTGCCACTTTAGAATCATGTCACAGTAACTAATGTAATGATGTTATAGAGGGTTGATTGCCATATCTTATTTCATATCAATTCTCAGGTTCACCTTCTGGACAGACTTTGGAGTGCATCATCTAGGTTGCTTCTTAACTGTAATGATTTTGATTTAGTTTTCTCGTTAAGGTGTTTCCTCCATAAATCTCAGCTACATGAATGTACAGATCAAGGTCAAGACTCTCTACAACAGGCATTCTGCTGAATATGTCTCTAGGCCATCAATCCATAATCAAACTTTGGTGATAATATACAATATTGCCCCTTAACACCACAACAACTTCTTTGTGCAAAAACAGAAATAAAGAGCAAGCAGCAGTTGGGCCTGGTGAATCTGTGACAACATACTCTGGAAAAAAGACTTGGCACTTAATCCTGTGAAGCTGGAAAATACAATCTCCTAGGAAGACAACCACATTTTCATTCAGTACCATGATAAAGTTACCCTTTGTACATAACACACACAGCGGGCAGACCTTTGGGGTGACATATGGTGGCCCCCTGAGCTGGGTGTGACCCCCATTCCTGTCCTGGAGCTGAAAAACCTGAGGGTATGGCTGGATCCTGCCCTTAGCTTTTCTGGACACAATAAAAAAGTGGCGGCCATCTGCTTTGGCATTCTGCGAGGCTTAAGACCAATTCTGAGGTTTTTTGATCCTTCCACCAGGCAGCTGGTTATACAGGCCTCCATTTTATCTCGGCTTGATTATGCCAGCTCGCTCCTATTGGGAGCCAATCAGGCAGAGATCACTCGGTTGCAATGTGTCCAGAACGCCGCAGCCAGAGCCCTGGTGGGCTTACCTAGATTCTGTTCTGCAGATAGTACCATCCGTTCGCTACACTGGTTGCGTGTGGCACAGAGGATCCACTTTAAGACCTTGTGCTTTCTTTTAAGATCCTCAAACTGGCCTCCCCCCAGAATCTTCGGAATCTCTTGGTGCCCTATGTCCCTGCCCGAAACTTGAGATCCTTAGGACAGAATCTGTTAACTGTCTCTCGATTCAGGCTATGTAGAGCCGTCGGTCGGTCCTTTAGGGTACTGGCCGCAAAATTGTGGAACTCCCTTCCGCTCCATATCCGTGAAATAGATGATCTCCTGAAGTTCAGGAGGGCTATTAAAACCCATCTTTTTTCTCATTTAGTCTAGCCTTCTTGTAGTGAATTCTTTTTCCGTAGCTGCGGTGTTGTGTTTGTTACTCTTGGAAGCGCCGGGACGCCCCTTAGCTGGGGCAGCAGTGCGCTATAAAAGTGCTTGTAACATAACATAACATAACATAACATATTATACACAATACAATATAAAGTCAGTCTAAGAAAGACGTCTTGTTCTGGACGTGTTAGACGGGAAATGGAAAATGGAAGGTTGTGAAAAGTTCCAAAGTGAGCCATATGATGGCTTGCTACATTCATATAAGATCTGAATTCTAAATGCAATTGTGTCAGATATATAAAGCAATCTTGGAGATTCTCAATATTGTTCTTGTACGCATGTGGGCAGAACACACCATGATTTGCTTTTTGTACTGATGTAGAGTTTTTGTAAACATAAATGGTAATACCCCTTATAAGACCATCATTGCATTTGGTATACATAGCACAACATTTGAACATGGAGATGGTCACCCTCACAGTGCAAAAATGCAATAAAGTATCGGACGAAGCAAGTGCTAATACTGCAGGCTGCAGATGGTGAAATACACAGCTCTAATCATCTACATGTCACAGTGGCACTTCATACCAAGCTGTATTACAAACCGATGTTGTGGTTGTGAGCAAAATATGTTGTGCATTTCAGTTGCAATTCCAATTAATGCACCCAGCAACTGCCAGCTTTTTGAAGGTGGCAAGCTGTCATGGTATCACAGTAATTTTCAAGTAATTGTCAGGGCTCAATTAATGTCATTTTCTGCTTATGCATTCCCGCATCTGAAATGACTTCTTGTGGAATGTATGCAACACGTATAAATATGCAGATGTGGGATATCTATACTGACCACTTCACTGTAAACGAGAGACCTTGAGAGCCTAAGTGTCACTCATGTTCCTAGAAATAGCCTTTAATTCTGAGAAGGATCACAGCAGTTGTTTTTAGCTGCATGATAGCTAAGGATAATCTATCAAAAAAACTGCTTACCTTGATAAAAGGTGAGCTTGATGCATGTTAGAAGGTAGAATTAATTACAGGGACAAGAATGCCACATTTTAGCAAACTAACTAGTTAACAAATTAGGAAATGAGATAAAACTTGCATTGAAATCAAGCTTGGGAAGTACCTTGCTGACCTTTCACGACCTCATTAAGTAATCAGATCCGCTGCGGGTCTATTTCCAGTGTGCCGGAGGGATTTGCTTAAGCCAATTTACTCGCCATGTCTCAGGCTTCAGAGAGCTCTTTCTTGCATGACGTGCACTTGCTGACTGACTGATCGAATCCAGAGGCTAGGTGCCTCTTTAAGAGTACATGGGGAAGGAGAGAATGCAGCATTATGCTAATTCACTGTGAATGGGTAGAAAAGAGTAACCTAGCCAAATCTCATTGCACAGAATAATATTAAATCATATTAAACCATAATCACCAACCACATCTTGTGTGAGTGGAGCATTCCATATCCTTATTAGGTTGTATGACTATTAATGTATTGCACTACCCCGACAAGGCTTTGAAGCACTTTATAGTGGGTAGCAAGCTACTCCCTAGCCTAAAGTTAGTGATTAATCCAGAGGTTATTCATTATTGCTGTAGATGAGTTGGCTATTGGGTTAGTCTTTTGGTGCAAGAAAACAAAGCAATGTCTCCTATTTTCGACTGGTGACATTTTAAGTTAATAGGAGTTAGGTGTAATTATTAGAGTGAGTAATTGAAGTGGAAAAAATGCTGACCTGCAACAATATTGCTTCCAATACATCACCAACCCCTACATTGTCATGGTAAGAATATCATTACTATTTAGACATCTACATCACCTACTTAACCCAATTATTGTGTTCAATCTATTATACTTACCTTGCTGGTGGTTAGTTGATACAATATTAATTTTGTGTGATATAATTCTTGTGCTATAATTACTATTTAGTACTTATTTGTTAATTTCAGTAGGAATTTTAGTAAATGCCAACAAGTTGTTGTGCTAGTCATCTGATTAGTGTCTTGGCATCTTTCCTATGAGATGGTGAGTAAATTGTGGTTACACATTTGGGAAGCGGTGCAGAGCATGGACATCTAGATAAGCCACACAGTGACATCTTTCCTTTTGCACTTCCCATGCTATCATGGAAATGGCAAGGCCAAAAAAATAGTGGTCTCTCTGCAGGGAATTGCATTTAATCTGAGGTACAATAGATGTTCATCTCTGCCACCTATTCCAAAGAGAAGGAAATGAAAGCTGCCACTTCCTCCCTGTTCTCTCTTGTACTGCACTGACAAAACTAGCAACAGGCAGGCGGTTAGACTTCCCTATTGTGCCAATTTTTTTTTATAAATTGTCCATGTAATATAAGGAAAGAAATCTCTTGAGAATCTGTGGAGTACATACTGAGGCACAAGATTTCTCAAGTGCTATTTGTTGCATATGCCACGTCAAAAAATAATCTACTGGGCAATATTAAACAAAAGACCAAATGAGAGAGTGAAGGGGGAGGAACTGATAAATAATAAAAGGCACATATATGTTCACAAATTCATTTAAAGTAGATTAATAGTTACTATTACTTAATCAGTGTATCCTGGAGAGCTACACACCGGTGATGCACCCTATTTCATCAATTTTGGATCATGACCTCTTCATGGATCACTTTGCCTCAACAATCCTCGTGTCCAGGATTGCCCTCAAGCAGTTTTAGTTGCCAGAGAAAGGATAGTGGGTATGGACAGGGATGATAGATCACCTCCTGTGCTTGCACCACTTCTCTAGGGTCTCAACCAGGTGAGGAGAGGAAAAGACCAGGGAGGGAGCCAAGTTCACAAATAACTTTACAAAAAGGGAAAAACAATTTTGTTTTTCACTAGCGTAATGTAACTGCAGTGATAAACCAATTTTGAAATCTGATAATCCACCACTGGAAGCCATACATAGCAAATTATATTAAAATGACTTATAATATAGTTTTCTTACTACACATGGGTTTTGAAGTAGAACTCAAATGTTTTAGGAAAAGCATAACAGATCTTCTTTAAGGTATTGCAGTTTGACATTTTATATAAATATAATGTGACTCACCATCAGAAATGTTTTAGTATATGTTATGATGAACACAATTGTAGAGCCCTGGCTCTAAGGATAAATATTTTTTTTAAGTCCTTTTACCAATTAGTACATAAGCAAGTACAAAATTCAGACAGCAAACAAAAATTACAAACTTCATGAGTTCTGGTGAAACATTTTTCTCAAACAGCAGTTAAAGGGCCAGCTAATGGGGGGCAATATGTTGTGAATATGGGACTATACATAAAAAAGTCCACCTACAGTTAGATCTTGCATTCTCTTCTGCAGGACGTCCACCTCTTTATCTTCTGGTATGTTGGCACTGTGGAGATGACTGCACTCGTTTTCAAGTAGCTCAATGGCCACTGATGCCTCTGTGCATAGATTAACATAAGACTCGCAAAGTGGTAACAGAGCCTGTGCTGACTGCAGCTGGTCCGTGAGGTCATGATTCACTGATGTCCATCTGAATTCAGAGTTACAAAACAAATAGCAAGTAGCGGTGTCTGAACATATTCTTATAAGCAAAAACACAACATTGAAATTCAGAAAACTCTTTTAGGCTGTTGTAACATGGTTTACTTTTCTGGCCACAGAAACCAGGCATCCTAATGACTTTTAGCTACTTAATTGAGCCCAAACAATATACCAGGCTTTAAAAATCAGAAGAGGAGTTAATCTGCAAACCACATAATTTAAAGCCAGCACCACATACTTTTTTCAGAGTTCTCCATACTCAACTTGTGACTTTAAAGTGTCTTTGGACACTGCCACAAATAACCAAGTGTTTAGAAAATGAAATAATATTAAATTTTACAAGTATGTCTGAACATTTTCAAAAACATCCAGACGCCTTTATTGAAATGATTTCATCAACATTATCTATCACACACATAGGGAGAAAATATTCTCTCAAATACAGTTATTGTCCCACTTCATAACAGGAAAGGAGCTTTGGTACTCAGTTGCCAGATTATCAGCAAATTAAAGCACACATTGCTTCTGTAAATCTTTTTCATTGTTTTATTCTACGGTGTAACAATCAAAATAGAACAACGATTGAAACTCTATAATTATACCACCATATTATTCATTCTAAGCAAAAACACTGGTCCAATGGATTGAATGAATAACTGAATGAAAGTCTTTATAAATATTTTATAAATATTTTATTTACAAATGTGAGGACAACTTACTGCATTCGGATAAGAAGGAGAAATTGAGAATGTGTTGCAGCGGAGGTATTTACTGATAGTTTAGTGGTTAAAAATGTCACTCTCATGATGCAACAAATGTGTAAATGATCTATATTATAAACCTAAGAAACTGTATTATTTGGACTATAGATAAGACTGTTAGCTGTGGAAAGGAGGAAGCAGATTTGGTCCACCTGCCTGACAATATTTTAAAAGAAATGAATGCCTTAGTGATTGAGCCCTTTTACTAAGTTATGATTTAGCCCTTTCACTAAGTTATCTTGGAGTATTTGACCTGGGGTGGCTTCAAAGCACAGAGAAGTGGTTGTCAGTGCTATATAAATTGCCAGGTTAAGTATTTCTAAACATTGGTTGGAAACTGAAACGCCACAATTAAACTACTAGTGGAACTGTCTCATGAACTACTGTGGGTTAGAGGTGTCAGTTTTGGCAGCGGACCTACATATGATACATCTCACATCGTTCTTGGGCCCAGTTATGCCCCAGATGGACTCCATTGGACAACAGCTTTGACATGGCCCTTTGGCTTCTTATTTGTAGAGCTTGGACACTGAATTTTATTAAATCAATGATTGTTAAGTAAGCTTAATATTTCTTGTGCTACGTTAATTTATCTTTCATTTTGGTTCCGCTTTTTCATGAAATGAAATAAAATAGGCCAGAAATTTCAGGAATTCAGTAGGACTGCCCTGCTAAAAGTAATGGTTGCAAGGGTACCACTCACTTTAGAGATTCATCCCTTAGTTTCTGTACACAAATATACTAGCCGACGTTTACTGTCTGCGTGAAAATGATTGGTTTATATTTGAAGTGACTCAGAACTCCTCAGTAGAAAACATCTAAGTTAGTCACTGTTACCCATTTATAGCTCTAGATACAGGTATATACAGCAATACAGGTCTGAGGAATTAAACTGGCTTCCATCGGGAAGTCACAAACATGCTCATTATAGGCTTAAATGCAGCATGCCAATTCACTTCAAAGTTACAGTGATACAACTCTTTTGTCCTTGCTAAAGCCTTTGGTCAAGCCAAATATCCTAGGACAATGCTTGTGAACTTTGTAAAATACAGAGTTATTATTAGCAAAGGCTATCAGGGAGAAGTCGGTCACAATGCAAAATACATTGTTGTACCAAGTTTCTTCAGATACGACAGCAGAAACGGCTCAGAGGCGAAAAAAATTTAAGAACATGATTTCAAGATTTCAGGTGGCTGGTGCACAGGCATCGATAATTCAAATTTCTAGACTTAAAGGTGCATTCCAAACATTTAGCACAGTTAAAGAAGCTGCTATGTTTTTGAAATCAATGAGTAAATGTGGTGATTTGAACTTTATTTCCCCATAGATGAAGTGTGGGGCAGAAGGAGATGCTAGAGAGTTTGGCACTCAAGGTGCAAAGGAATTCAGGGAGGGATGCCAGGAGTGGGAGAAAGAGTGGGGATCCCACCACAGCATCTGGGGAGAGGTTGGTGGAGCGGGGGGTTTTGGGGTGCAGTTGAAAATGAGGTCCAGTAGAGTTAAACAAGTAAAGACAGATTACAGGCTACCCAATCTGAGTTTACATTGTGTAGACAGCATAGTAGGGACTTTTGTACGGGGCCCTATCTATCTTGGTATGCATTAATTGAAAGTGTTATTTGTGCAATATTGTTAACTACCACTAATCAAATGAAGAACTTTTGCATTTTGAAGAACTTTAAGGCTTATCTACGCACTTTTATGAGGGAGGGCGTAGATAGCTAAGTCAGCCCTTTAGTGGCGGGAGCTATCTATATTGTGATGTTTTTTTTAAAAACTGTTATTTGTACAAGTGTGTTGACTGCCACTAAGCATGTGAAACACTTTTGAATTTTGAAGCACTTTAAGTCATATTTAAACACTTTAAACGGGGGAGGTTTTGAGCCAGATTATGACTGCAATGTTTGCACAGGAGAATATCAAATAGAGGCTACTAACTAGAACTTGCATGGGGTTTTAAAGCAAATTTTACATATAAATGGTGGAGAGGTTGAGTCATGTGCTCCTATTTCTTTAAATGGGGGTCTGATGGGAGCAGGTATATCAGGCACTACTTTGAAGGAGTACCGACTTGAATATAGGTGAGAACATGAACGGGTCAGTAAACCGAAGGGACATCTTTGCACGGAAACATTTTGAAGGTTATTTCATTCAATGCTAATGGGCTAAACAGCAAAAGGAAACTGTCAGCTATTGAAGCTTGGATTGAGGAGCATAATCCATCCATAGTATTGTTACAAGAAACTCATGTTGCATCAACTAAGTTGGCTAAGTTTTCAATATTTAAGAAATGGGCTGGTTTTAGAGGTTTTTCAGCACCACCGGCGGCCCATCGAGTTGTCTCCTTGTTTATAGCTAGAAATGTGACTACAGAGATCCATGATTGTGCAAGGGATGAGGAGGGGCACTGGTGCTGGGTTCATTTTTTTACCTCTTCAGCTTGGCTTACCTTAGTCAGTTTCTGTGCCCCAGCTGAAATTAATTTTAGACCTTATGATGAGTTATTTCAATCCCTAAGGCAGATCCCGAGAGTTTGCAGTGAAGGTTTTATCTGCAAATGCAGGGAGTACCCTAATCTTGGCCATATAAAAAAAGAAGCAGAGATAAGGATGTACACTCTGGATACATTATATTGCTTTACACTCAGCATAAAATGCCCACTAAAATAAAAACAGCAAGACACCTTCATGCATTAATTTCATGCCCTCTTCAACTCTACGAGCATAGTACTTTTGTAGAGGTACAAAATGGAGGTGAGATGTCTTTGAAATCTAAACTGCTCGTTTGTATATCTCAAAATTGAAGTAGAGCAACCTTTAACAGTTTTCTGTATAGAAGTTATGATTTATACATTGTGATATGATGAAAGGATGTTGGATATAGTTTGATATATTTTGAATCAGTTGAACTAGGATTCAGGCTTGGAAGATATAGTGCACTTTCTACAAGATTAGGAAATCATATGAGTTTAAAGTGAAAACAATTGCATGGCTACAGAGAGCATGCCAAGCATACTTTGGAAAGACTCAATAAGACATCCACATTACTGGATATAGAGGAAACATTGTAAAGACTATTATATATGAAGTGGTAATTGTGCCGAACCCCAAAGCCTTAAGCCCCTGGCAGAAATGTAATACTATGGATGTACATTAGGTAGTTACTTTGGCGCAAAGACCAGTGACATGATGTATTTCCATATTTTGCAAATTCTACCTGCCACTTGTCAATCTATATACAATAATGATATATTTGGTTAAGAAGCAGTACAAAATCTATGACTCTAAAACAAGGGGATTAGCTATGCAGAATATAGACTGTATGAAGACTTTTTAGTTAAAAGAATTGGAAAGACACTTCAAACAGAACAGGGCAAGGCAAGATTTTCTTCCATGGAAACACTTTGATATTCTTCCCGTATTCAACCTTTTAAATTCAATGAGTCTACAAAAATCAGGTGGACATCTAGAAGCTGCTTAGGCAAAAAGAAGCATCCCTATGTAGGCGTTTCTGCCATTTTACAGTCATTCTTGATATGTCCATCATCACACCCTTTCTACCTTTATCGCTCAAGTATCCTGACGTTAGATTGATTCATTGTATTTTCGATACCTGGAATGTGCATCCTGGTACTTCTTTTCAATTATTTGTGTGACTGAAGGACAACAATCACGTTTTAAGTTATTTGCAGCGTTCTGAAGCTTCGCCCAGTTTTCCTCATTACTATCAGCCTGGTCCTGAAGACTCTGAGGGAAGAGAGCACAATATTTAGCTAACAGGGGTAGTCTCAAAAAAGCGCATCTGAGGCAAACTACACAATATAAATGGTTCACTGACTTACTGGACTAACTTTACACTGGGGCAGTTTCCCATAAATAATGCTAATGATGGGACAAGGTAGGTGTAATTCAACATCAACAGACAATGGTTACACAATTGACTCCAGAAAGATGAATATATACTTGAGATGGTCTTATAAGCTTGCTGTACATTAACAACAATGGACATCTAACCAGAACAATAATGTATCTCTCCTTCCCATTTTATCTCTCGCTTCTCTCTCTGCCATGAAAAATTACATGAAAAAGTTTAATTGTGCCAATTTCGATAAATTTACCTTAAGGGTTTCCACCTGACTTCTTAATGTATCCATAGAGAGTGCACGTAGTCTGTTGTGATTCAAACCATATAATAACCGGACTGTCACCATGTTGACCTCGTCACAGTCAGCATCATAAGCTTCCCATTCCTGCGAAATTTTCTCCAAAGAAGACTTCAATCGCTCGACCTACATTTGGGAAGGAACCAATTAAAAATAAGGCTTATATTTTTCAACACTTATGCAATGTTAATTTTGCAGATACTTAACCAGACAGAATCACTTGAATCACTACTTTAGTTTGCACATAGTAAAAAAAAACGAATTAATGAAAATGTATACATTTAATAATAACTTCAGATACCTGATTTTCTCTCTCCTTCAGGTCAGATAGATGTTTTAGCCTGAAGTCATCGCCCGTAAGTGGGTGCTCGGAAACACAGTGCCAATTCCTGTGATCTAATTAATCTGTTTACTAATTTGTGTACCATTCGCTTTCATAATTTACTAACTGGTCTATAGTGCTTGTCCCTTACCAATCACTGTACATTAGCATGCCATAGTGCAGTTTTAGATGAAGAATGTGTGAAATTTGTACAATGGACCTGCTACTGGGGGTAACAGTGCTAGCATTGTCAACTCCTGCGATATTATAAGCAGTCAAAGAGTATTTAATTTTTCTTCCACTAGACCTATGACGTTTCTGGAAATATGATATTGCTATACAGATCATTGTATGTGAAAAGAAACTCTTACATATTTGAAGAGAGATGTAATTTTAGAGCTATTACATTTCGAGTTAGATACACATTTTTTGATTCCTTCGAAGAGGGATTCTGTGGGTATTGTCAAATATTGCTTTAGGGACATATTGTAAAACACTGTAATGATTCCACAACAGTAAATTATATAATTGAAATAAAAGTTATAGTGAATGCAAGTAGTGACACCAAAGCTATTCATAAAGGCTAACTGATACTCCATAATGAAGAAATGAAGTTTATGGAAAACGATATTGGTAACAAACGAGTAAATGACAATGAAAATGCAAAAGCATAAGAAATAAGATTTTTGGTGATTTTCCAGGTAAGTAATTGAGAATAGGAATACCGTGAAGATATACATTCTTGGTAGCAGATTTAGTTGTGTCCAGCAATGCCAGTCAAAATATTTTGGTTCCCACAATTAGACTTCCACTGGCCCTTAGAGCTGTGTAGCTAACTTACCCAATCTGCAGAGCTGGGGAAAGAATAAGGGGCCTCACAGACCTTCTCCTGGAGTGGGTCATTGAGGCCCAGCCTCTGTCTTCATGATGATTGAACAGTATAGATATTATCTCTGACCTACCAAAGATTTTGCAGGATAACGTTTGAGAAATTGAATCTCCTCTTTGTCTGAGAAGTCAAAGACAACCACATACATTTGTTTTTCAATTCTTCCTTTTATGTTAACCTAGACTGTAAAATAATCAAGGCTATAATAATAAAATAAGTAAAACCTTAGCACAGGCAGTGTTAGACAAGTCAACAGCAAGTAAATACCCAGAACATTTCATTAAGCACTAACAAAAGTCAGCATTTAATTTTCTGCTGAACTGCTAGAAAATGTAAACATTCAAATCCCTAGTTCAGCAACGCTCAGTACACCCTTCATGGAGTTGATGTCCACGGTTCATGGTGAAATGGTTATGGTGCTCAACTGACTGGCATTGTGTCCTCTAGAACTGGAAATGTCCTCCCAGGCCCTGGGTTTTTATACATTGTTCCCCTCTAGATTTTAATAATAATGCCTGTCCTCACAGGACATCGGGCTAAAGTGCAAGAAGGGATACTTGCAAGAAATCATGAGAAATATTACGCATGCCTTTATGCTTGACAACGTACTGTTCCAGGCTTGCACATGCTATTGCTGAATATATGGTTATTCATTTAACATGCATACATAACATGCTTGCATGCGGGCAAATAACATTTTCAACTAAAATAACTTTTGATTAGTGCATAACTATTACGTAAAACTCCACTAGGGAGCAGGGATCACAGGTCAGAGGTCCTAACAGGTGTTAATTCACAATATTAGGCCTAGAGTGATAGCATGCATGGCTCACTTGTAGGCTTTCAGATGTTATTTATTTGCTTCATCCGCAATGCAGTGGACACATTTCAGTTTTAGGAAAATTTGAATTTCTGGAATAGTATAATAATGTTATGCATGGTTATTGAGGATTTAGTTCAGGAATTCTGGAATTTCTGAATGAAGTCTAGGGAACTGAATGAACCGGCCAGGGAAATGTCTTTCATAGTTAAAGATACCCCCTTACAAGATAAGCATTATTGAAATTATCCATTCACTACAGGCAAATATATTTTAAGTTATTGTGCACTAATAGTCTGGTGATGATAGTTATGGTTAAAAAGCAACACTAAACCCACTCTTGCAGTTCATTACATCAAAGCTCCTAGTTCATTGCCTTTCCTGATTGTACACAAGCATATACAAATAGCTTCGGGTGGAATTTCCTAAAACAATTTCATTGTACTATAATGTTAATCGTCTTGGTGACACTGCATTGTTGTGCTGGATATGGCTGTTTACAGTGCTAAGTCCGTGCAGCCACGAACGCTCTGAATTAGTGAAATAAACGTGTAACTAGGCTAGTTGCAACTTGATTTTTTCACAGAACATAATTATCTAGAAAGACCACAAAAATTGAAATACGAATGAATACGGATTTACCTTACAAAATAAATACCATGAAACCAGGAGCTCCATGCATAATGTTGCCAAATAACAACCTTCATAAACCTCTTTGCTTTGTCCTGCACACATTGTGCATTACACATTTGTTAACAATGTGTTAACCATTACATCTTAACCACCATCACAGTGAAATCTATGGAGTCTATTACATTTCACAGTCTTTCTTTGCTGACTTCAGCACATACACAATAGCACGTATCACAATCGCACAAGTTACTACTTGTGTAACGATATATCTGTAAGAGACATTAGTTAGGATTAGATTCCTTACCTTAGAATATCCCCAGGCGTCAGACTGGATCCGGAAACTTTTGCGTAGCAGTACCCTTGCGCGTCGGTAGGCGTCGTCTGCGGCTCCGCGTCCGTCGTCGGCGCCGTGATGACGTTGTCGGAGTACTTAGACGCTGCCTCCGCGTGCTGACGTCAGTTCTTAGACACAGCTTTTCCGCGCCAGAAACGCAGAGCCATGTTAAAAACCAACACTGGTGCCATTGAAACTAGGGCCCTGAAAGGGGGTAACCCTAACCCTAGATATCGGTTCGCAGAACGGGGAGGATGGGTGGGTCGGTAAGGAATCTAATACTAACTAATGTCTCTTACAGATATATCGTTACACAAGTAGTAACTTGTGCATCTGAAAGAGACACGTTCGTATTAGATTCCTTACCTTAGAATAGATACCCCAGCAATACCAACCCCGGTGGTGGGTCTGCGAACCAATAATCACACCAGAAAGTCCTGGAGGACAGAACGGCCAAAGAAGCCATCCCTCCGGACTTGGCTGTCCAGGCAGTAGTGTCTTGCAAACGTGTTCAGTGATGCCCACGTAGCTGCCTGACAGATGTCTTGTAAGGGCACCCCCCAGCCCAGGGCAGTTGTAGTCGCCATGGCTCGGGTGGAATGCGCCCGTAATCCAACAGGGGGCTCCTTTCTAGCCAAGGAGTAGCATGCCTGGATACACAAGATGATCCACCGGGAGATGGTCCTCTTGTGCACCGCTTTCCCCTTCTTAGCGCCCACGTAACCAACAAAGAGTTGGTCATCCACCCGGAACTGGCGTGTGCGATCCAAGTAAAATGAGAGCGCACGTTTTGGGTTCAGACGGTGGAGCCGCTCTTCCTCTTTAGAGGGATGCAGTGGCGGGAAGAAGGTTGGCAAGGTGATACACTGCCCGATGTGGAAGGCTGTGACAACCTTGGGCAGGAAAGATGGCTTAGTACGCAAGACCACTTTGTCCGGATGGACAGAAAGGAAAGGTGGAGTACAAGAAAGAGCCTGGAGCTCACTCACTCTCCTGGCAGAGGTGATGGCAATCAGGAAAGCAGTCTTCAGAGTTAGAAGGCGGAGAGGACAGTTGTGAAGTGGCTCAAAAGGAGCGCACATCAGAAACGTGAGAACCAGGTTTAAGTCCCACTGAGGCATCACAAACGGAACAGGAGGGAATGTGTGCGTGATGCCTTTTAGAAATCTATTTACAATAGGGGACTTGAACAAAGAAGGTTGATCAGGCAGCCTCAGAAAGGCTGAAAGGGCAGAAAGGCAGCCCTTGATAGTGCCCAGAGCAGAGCCCTGCTGGGCAAGAGAAAGAAGGAAGAGAAGAATCTCAGAAAGAGGGGCAGTAAGAGGATCCACAGCCTTTGCTGTGCACCATGCCACAAATCTGTTCCACCTGCAGGCGTATACCGACTTTGTGGAGGGACGCCTGGCTGCCAGAATGACGTTACAGACTGCAGGAGGCAAGTCAAATAGCCTCAACTGTCGCCGCTCAATCTCCAAGCATGGAGGTGGAGACTGGACAGGTTCGGGTGGAGGACCGTCCCCTGCTGCTGCAACAGAACGTCCTCCTGAAGAGGCAGACGAACCGGGGGATCGACTGACATACTGAGTAGCTCTGGATACCAGTACCTTCGAGCCCAGTCCGGAGCCACAAGGATGACTTGGGCCCGGTCGCGCTTGATCTTCTTCAGCACTCTGGGCAGAAGTGGTATAGGCGGAAAGGCGTACAGTAGACCGCAGCTCCACTCGCGACGAGTGCCGCCTTGGAAATTCCAACGCGCAGAACTGATGACATTGCGCGTTCTCTTCGGTGGCGAATAGATCTAACCAAGGCTCTCCCCATTGCTGAAAGAGGCCTTGCGCCACGTCCGAGTTCAGACGCCATTCGTGATCCATCATGCACCGACGGCTGAGCTCGTCCGCCCTGGCGTTCAGAGAACCTGCCAGGTGTTGAGCCACCAGGGTCACGCCCTGGCGTTCCAGCCATTGCCAGAGGCGCAGTGCTAGACGAATCGCCCGTAACTCCAACAGGTTGATGTGGAGCCGGGCCTCCGCCGGAGACCAGAGGCCTCTGATCTCCGCCTCTCCCATGTGGCCTCCCCAGCCCTGGAGGGACGAATCCGTCACAACTACGTGCTCCGGTTGGGTAAGGGAGAGGGATCTGCCGCTGACCCAATCGCGGTCCGTGAGCCACCACTGCAGCTGTCTCGCAGTGCCCTCCGAGATCAGGACGTGGTCGGATAGGTTGCCCTGATGCTGGGTCCACTGTAAGTAAGTAAATCTTTATTCGGTTTCAGCTTTACATAGAAAAACCATAAAAGCATTTATACATTTCATTTACATGCGTTTTAGCAGTACTAGTGTGTATTCCGTTCATTTAAAATTTATGTCACTATTACTTGATCAAGATGATTTAAAAAAATTATTATTTTGGAGATTTAGCCTTTGTTTAAAAATACATTTTAGGAAGGTGCTTACAACTTTACATACATATTCAGAGTTTAAAAATTGTAGCCACAACATGGCAGGACGACATTTTCTGAGGCCTAAAGTTCTCAGCAGGGGGGTTAGCCAAAGCTTGCGGTGTGCGGAGTAATATTTACAGAACAGTACGGTGTGAATTGTTGACTGATCGGATAGTTCATCACATGGACAGGCCATTAGAGTTTCTTCCCAGCTATTTCTGTTAGGAAATGCTACAACCCTGTGGAAGATGTTCAACCTGAATCTCGCTAATAAGAATCGTTCGAACTGCGAATCAACATAGGTTAAATATGGTTCCATTTCCAGAGTAGTCATGACCGCTAGAGAGTGTTGTACAGATAGTTTCTTAATCTCCACAGTAATACGTAGCTCTTCAAAGTGGCTCAGCGCCTTTGCCTTAAGCTCTTTTTTTGGAATTTCAGCAATCGTTTCAGGGTTGCGATAGCACTCAGCCATTCCTAAGTCAGTGAGAAGATTTTTTACGTATGTTAACCAGTCTATTTTTTCAACACAATCTAGAGTCATACAGTCCGCAACGATGTCTTTGGTGAGAGTGTTGTTTGTTGACACCCATATTCGGCGCCAGAAAAGTACGAGTTCAATTTTGGCCAGGTCCTCAATATTTGGCAATCCCAATTCTGCGTGACTGGCAAAGGTGGAGACTCTTTTTGGGACTGACAATGAAAATCTTGTGAAAGTGTTCTCCGCTACCTGGAGGGCTTTTGTGTTTTTGTGACCCCACAGGCCCGCCCCATAAAGTGCGATGGAATGGCACTTGGCTCTATAGATCTGAAGTAGTTCAACCGGAGGCTTTTTCCCTAATTTCTGGGCGAATTTCATAAGAGCAGCAATAGAGCGCAAAAGTTGATGCTTACGCGCTTCTATGGCCGCTCTCCAGTTGAGCTTCTCATCTATCATTATCCCTAAATAGGGGTATTGGGGGGTTGATTCTAATTTTTCATTATTGAGGAAAATGCTTTTTCCATGTTTCCTGACTTGGCCTGCTACCATGATGTATGTTTTCTTTATGTTTATGTGGAGGTCTAGGTCGCTCATGAATTTTGCGTAGCTGTTCAGAGATTTTTGTAGCTCAAGTGGTGTGCGTGCTAGGATCACCACGTCATCCGCTTACCAAAGGGCTGGCACCAGTCGATCTTTCACACGGGGCAAGTCCAAGCCCCCCCTCAACATCTCTACCTCAAGGCCGTTGGTATAGAGGGAAGGGGCAAGGACACATCCCTGCCTGACGCCACGCTCTACGGAAAAAGATTCTGACAGTTCACCCTGTACTCCAAAACGCACCCTAGAGGAGGCGTTGGAGTAGAGTTCCCTGAGAAAGGTCACAAGAACCTTGTCTATTCCCATGTTGATCAAGACTGACCATAGTTTTGAGTGGCAGACGCAGTCGAAAGCTGCGGAAAGGTCAACATATGCCATGTATAACTTCTCGCGCTTTGCCGACACATATTTTCCCATCAACAGGGCCAGGTTCAGGGCTTGTTCCGTTGTTCCGAGGCCCTCCCGGAAGCCGTACTGGATATCCGAGAGGGTCCCGGTATCGTCCGCCCACTCCTGTAAACGCTGGAGAACCACTCTGCCCAGTACTTTCCCCAGTGAGTCCAGGAGGGAGATCGGTCGATAACACGTCACCTCCTCTCTATTTCCCTTCTTAAAGATGGGCACCAAAATTGATTGGGTCCAGGATGTGAGTAGTCCACACTTCATTGTTGCGTCAAACACCCTTTTTATGATGGGGGCCCAAAGATCTAATCTAAATTTAAAAAAGTCAACTGGTACCCCATCCGGACCAGGGGCTTTTCCACTCTTACTGGCATTCACTGCAGTTATTACCTCGTGTAGTTTGACTACTAATGGGATTGGAAATGGATTATCCTGATTTGGGATATTGTTTCTTTCTGTAGGGGCTACTGCTGGGAATTTGCCAAAAATCTTTGCAAAATGATTTACCCAGGTTTGTCCCTCAATAGCTACATCTATGCTTGGCTGATCTTTTATATCCGTCAGGAAAGGTGCTTTTACCACCTTCCAAAATAATTCGCTATTTTTGTTTAGTGAGCTTTCATGCAGCTGATCCCATAATGCTTTTTTTAACTCTTCTTTTCTCACTTTGCACGCCAGCCCATATGCTTTTCTCAGGTTCCCGACCTCCTCTTGATCTCTTATTGTTTTGGTTAATGCTCTCTTTAGCTTTTTATGGGCAGCTGAGCAGTCATGATTAAACCATCCTTTTTTTCTTTCCGTGATCCCTTTCTGCTTCACAGTAAGGCATTTGTTTACTTTTCCTAGGATCACCTTAAAATGGGATAGAACTTCCTCATCGCTTGCCTCAGTGTCTAAGCACTTCATTATTGCTGATTGTGCTGCGGTTACAACCTTGTTTGTCAACTCATTTGGATCAATCTTCCCCCACCCAAGGGTATAACCATTTGTTTTTGTTAGTTGTATATTATTCTGGGCGAGGGTGGACATTAAGGTTTGAGCTGATAGCTGACCTTGATCCAAAATTAATTCGAAGGTTAAAGCTGAATGATCGCTTAATGTGTTAATTTTAACTTTAAAATTCATGGTCCTATTTACAAGGGTCGCTGTCGTGAGAATGTAATCGATTGTTGTTTCGCTTCCCCTTCCGAGGTAGGTAGGGTCCAATTTCCCAGTTAGAGGGTTTATTTGATTTAATATTACTAGGTCCAAACTGGGCATGGTTTTGTTTAAGAAATCTCCCACCACTGAGTGGCTAAAATGGGTAATTTGTTCTTCTGTTTCAAGGCCCATACCACAGATATTGCTATTTGGCCTTTCACAAGGGTGATGGGTCCACTGAAACTTCAGGTCCCACTGCAGAGCCCGCATCCACCACCTGGCGTGATGCACCAGCAGGATGCAATGAGCTGCGACCACCGCCATCACCTTTGTGAACACCCGTGGGGCGCTGGTAAGGCCGAAGGGGAGCACGGTATACTGAAAGTGCTCGTGGCCAACCGTGAACCGCAGGTAGCGCCGGTGGGCCGGCAGGACGGGGATGTGGAAATAAGCGTCCTGCAAGTCCAACGCTACCATCCAGTCTCCTGGGTCCAGGGCAGCTAGGACCTGAGCCAGTGTCAGCATCTTGAACTTCTCCTTCCGGAGGACGCCGTTGACGTTCCTTAGGTCCAAGATAGGGCGTAGGCCCCCTTTGCCCTTCTTGGGTACCAGAAAGTAGTGGGCGTAGCAACCACACCCTACTTCTGGCCCAGGAACGCGCTCGATGGCCCCCTTGGCCAAGAGGGCTGTAACTTCCTCCTGCAGAAGTCGCAAATGATCCCCCGATACACGGTGGTTCTGCGGTGGCATGGCTGGAGGAGTCGCCTCGAAGGGGAGGGAGTAGCCCCTTCGGACGATTTGCAGCACGCACCTGTCCGAAGTGACGGTGCGCCAGTGAAGGTGGTGATGGCGAACCCTGCCCCCCACTGGCGTCACATGGGCCTGAAAGCACGGACTAGGAGGGTTTTGAGGCGGATGCTGCGGGGGAAGGTGTGGACTGACCTCGCCGTTGTCCCCGACCGCCGGGACGGCGGTTCCCACGGCCGGGACCGCGTTGGGTATTACCCTGCGGAGCGTGGCTGGCAGCACGTGTGGGTACACCCCTTCCGTGGCCACGAAAGGAATGAAAGGCAGCCGATTGCTGGCGCGGGGCCGAGAGGCCCTAGGACTTGGCCGTAGCCCTAGAGTCCTTAAAGCGCTCGAGTGCATGGTCTGCCTTGTCGCCAAAGAGGCGACGGCCATCAAACGGCATGTCCATCAAGGTGTTCTGGACATCGGCCGAAAATTTGGCGGACCTCAACCAGGCATGACGTCGGACCGCCACCGTCGTTGCCATCGCTCTACCCAGTGAGTTGGTGGTATCCAGCCCACACCGTATAGAATATTTGGCTGCATCCCGGCCCTCCACAAGGGCTTGGCCGAGTTTGGCCCGTACCTCCAACGGGCACTCTGGCAGCCGAAACCCCCGACCCGCTAGAGGCCCCAGACGGGTCCGCTGGGCCCGAAGGCGCCGCGGAGCCCGTCGGAGGAGAGAGTTTCCTCATGGCCATGAGGAAGGGCTCGATCTCATCCGGCGTTGCGTTGAGCCCAGGGACCGGAGGGTGTGGAGCTGAACGCGGCGCCCGCGACTCCGACGGAGCCGCGTGGGCGGTGTCACCCGAACCCCCGGCCACATCGCGCGAGCGTCGGGGGGGAGTCCGCATAGCGATGACGCCTCTTGGACTTCTTGTGCTTCTTACCTGATGACGATTTCGACCCGGAGGAGTGCGGCCTACTCTCGGAGCTGTGGTAGCTCCGAGCCCGCGACCTGTCCCTCGACCTCCCGTGGGACCGAGACCTCTCGCGGCGCGGAACCGACTGCCGGAGTTCGAGTCGCCTGCGGGACCGTTCCCGCCTGGCTTTCGAAGAGAGGGCCCGGCAGTCGGAGCAGGCCTTGTCGTCGTGATCGACGCCTAGACAAGTTAAACACAGGTGGTGAGGATCCGTGACCGACATCGTGCGGTCGCAATCCTCGCAGTGCTTAAAGCCGGGCATCCCTACGGCACCAATCGGAGTGGAAAGACTTCGAGAAATGATCAAAAAACGATCAAAAAGTTAGTCAAAATTTGACTAGGGTTACTGCTTTTTCCAGATCTGCGCTTGCTGGCGCGGAAAAAAAGAAGAACTGAGGTCAGCACGCGGAGGCGGCGTCTAAGTACTCCGACGACGTCATCACGGTGCCCACGACGCCGACGACGGACGCGGAGCCGCAGACGACGCCTACCGACGCGCAAGGGTACTGCTACGCAAAAGTTTCCGGATCCAGTCTGACGCCTGGGGATATTCTAAGGTAAGGAATCTAATACTAACGTGTCTCTTTCAGATACCAGGATTATAATAAATGTAAGTGCCTTTTAATGTTGATGTCAACATTTGATATTTAACACGTTTTTTCAGAGTAATGATTGTTGTGAATGTTCAGAAGCACTTTACATTATGCCTACTATACTTTAAAGGGGTACTAACTTCGAGATAGTATGTATTGCTGTGCCATAAACCACAAATTATGATAAAGACATATGCAGATAACAAATAAGATCAACATAATTTGAAAACGTTAAGTCTGCCCATTTAAAAAGCTACATGGAGGATTTTACTTATTTGGTACACAAGAATGCCCCTTAGGGTTTTAAAAATAAATAATTTGTTGTTTCATTAAAGCCCAGAGATAGAAAGCAAATTTTGAGAAGTGTCACATTTTTTAGTTTTCAGAGTAATTAAGATGCAGAGATTCTTATTCTTGTCATCTATTACAAACAGATTCCATGGTTGTCAAATTACTTTCTAAAACAACATTTATTCAGATTTGTCCTGCTATTTGTGCCCATTTGTGAGAGAATCTAGTTTGCTTCAGAGTACTTGGCAAACTACTAGCTTGGAAAATATTGAAACAGGGGATGGAGAGAGAGATGGTAGAGAGAATCGGTACGGGGGAGAGAAGGCACAGTGGGGCAAGAGTAGGAAGAGGAAGCTATCTTTACAACTACATTGCATAATTATTCAATTATTTGTGTGTGTGATCAGATGAAATAAAAGTGTGTAATATTTACGCATGGGCCTTTTTACAACATTACGATTTAATGTGTCATGCAGTCGAATCTGGCTGTAACACTAATTTACAAAGAAGACAAAATGGTAGCTGTCACACAATATTATGAAAACAAAAATTAGACTGGAAATAAAAAAAAATTATTCACTATGTTTAGAAGTAAACTTTTCACTGTGAGCGGTGAGTGTCTAATATATAGCTATTTAGTTCTATCAGTACAAATCAGACAGAATTTTTCCTATTAATCAAACAAGAACACATATTCGAAAAACTGCACACAAATTAGCTAAAAGAATTAGTATGCAAATATAAATAAAAATTAAACACATTTTTTTTCTTGCTGACACCCACTTTTTGTGAAGCAGATGTGTCCTACAGATTGGTTGTATGACATTACAATGCATGCTTTTACCCCGCATGCCGTTACAACATAATTTCTTACACCGACTTGCGGTTGGGGTGCACTGGAGTTTGGAATAGTATAATTTACTATTCCAACTCTAGTCTGTGAAACAGTAGGGAAGGTGCTGGAGTTAAATCCAACACCTTATACCCCTTATAGCAGGTCATTTTCATTGTAATAGAGATGTAAAAAACAAGGACCCCCTGAAAAATTGGTAAGGCAATTCCTAGGACAGGGTAAATGTATGGTGCAAAAGAACTCCTAGGCAACTGAACAGTTAAAAATGTCACTCAATGTTATTACGCTCAATGTAAAGGATCTAAAATATGCTTAGATATATTTCAAATTATTTAATAATCAATTATTAAAATCATCTTAATTATTTAAAAATATCAAAAAGACTCAATTTAATCAAAACTAAATTTATCTTCAAAAAAAAAAATGTGGCAATGGTTAAGTCTTCACTTAAGAGTTGGAGAGGACACGCACAACCTGGAGTATCCAATGTAAACAAACTAATAGGTGTCGCGTACTACTGGGGCTTCACTTTCCGTTCCTATAAGTGTTGTCCAAATATCAAACCGATGCAACTCCTGCATAGAAGTTGTCCCCCTGTGCACAGCGTAGAAGACCAAAGATTTGGTTTAAACAATAAATAAAAGTTGTACTGCGACCAAATTAGTTGTCAATTGCATTAATTTCAGAATGTTTGTTTGAGACTATATGCGGTTCTCCTAAGACCGAGTATATATGTTATTTTCTTTTTTCTTTTTTTTTGTTCAATCATTTTATTAGTTTCCAAAGAAGCATATAAATAGTTAAATACAATAAAAAGTGATACATTTGATGCAAAGCAAAGAAGTACAATATAACAGCTGTGAACTTGTCACAAATAGTTCCTCTAAACAGAATTCATAAAATATAATATAGAAGAAATAAGAATTGTGCCAAGGAACCTTAACGAACATCAAAAGTATCACCTTGATACAAGCAAGAATAAATGAGGAAAGAAGAGGGACAAGAAAAAAGAAAAAGTGCAAAGGTAGAGAGATAAAGAAAGAGAAAGAAACAGACAGAAAGAAAGAAGTGCATGGGGAAAGATTAAAAAGGGGGAAGGAAGGAAGGAAGGATCTAATGCGGCACCACATAAAGAAAAAGTACATGAATCAACTAGATGCCATAAAGGGATATAGATCAATCAACCCTTTCAACGCCAAATCCATATATACATCCAAAGCTCTCCAGACTCCACTAGAGATAGAAGGGGAAAGATGGGCTTCATCTACCGAAGTGTGTGCACTTCTTAAAAAAGATACCCACGCCCACCAAGTATGATAAGAGACGGAAGAAAATGACTTCCATTCCATAAGGACAACTTTCACCGCTACTGTCTATAAGAGATCTAGTAATTGTAACTCTAAAGAGTGCAAAGGCAAAGGTATAGGGGATGCCAGTGGGCCCAACACAATCACGGGAAAGGAGAGCTGAAATTGAATCTTAAAAATTAACATGAGATGTTTATGTATTAAATCCCAAAAAGGTTGGAGTAGAGAGCACTCGAAAAACATATGTGGATAATCACCTGCAGCCAAGCCACAACTCGAACAAAGATCATCATCTTTAAGATTGAGAGAATGTAAGCGTACTGGAGTCCAATGTAGAAGATTGAGAGAGAAAAATTTAGATTGAATTAAAGAAGGGGCAATTTTATTGCGAAGAGAAAGCCTCCCAATCAACTGCCAAGAGTCTGAAGATATATGTTGAGTAAGATCCTGGCCAAAATGATGTAACCATTTCTGTTGAGTAACAGTAAGCAAGGCAGAAGGAGTGGAAGACAAAAATGTATACATTTTAGAAGCCACATGCCCAGAACTAAGCCACATCTACAATAATGTAATAGTAGGAGAAGCTGGATCTAGACGTAGTTTAGCAAGAGCAACTTTTATTTTTAAAAAGGTATAGAAATCCAAATTAATAAGAGAGAATTGTTGAGCTAGGGAGGAAAAGGGTAACGGATCATTATTCGAGTCATAAAGATGACGAACTAGCGTAATTCCCTTAGTAGCCCAATAAGTCATCAATTTGGGATCAATAGTAATTTTAATTTTAGAATTACACCACAATGAAGACCACCTCGATTTATTAATTGGAATAGCAACTTTCTTATCAATTGATCTAACCGCTGCAACGGTGTCTAAGATGATCACACGAGAAAACTGAATAAATAGTGTGGATGTAGTTAGAAAAGACCACACCCAAGAAGGCGTATGATGAGGTAGAGAAGAGAACCAAAGAGCCCCCCGAGAAGCTAAAAAAGCAACTTGATATTTCTCCCAATCAGGAAAATTACAACCACCCATATCATAAGGCTTTCTCAAAAATGTATAAGCATTTCTAGCTCTCTTATCATTCCAGAGGAATTTAGAGGTGAGGGAATAAATGTCATGAAAAAAAGAAGAAGATAACTTCACAGGAAGCATAGAGGACACAAAGTTAATGATGGGCGTTATCATCATTTTCAAAGTTTGAAGACGACCCCACCAAGAAATATATTTAGGGGATCAAGTATCCAGAAGATGGCGCACTTTAAGTAGAGTCTGAGCTTCGTTGTAGGCTACCGTATCATATAAGGTACTACGAAACCAAATACCCAAATACTTAATCTGTTTGGATTGCCATTTAAATCCAGCATTTCCCATATGCGCTGGAAAACAATAAGCATTAAGGGGAAACATCTCCGTCTTGTCCCTGTTAAGGGAATATCCAGAAACACTAGAAAAAAGATGAATAGTATCTGAAATAGCAGGAATGGCAGACACAATGTCATCAGAAAATATGAGTACATCATCTGCGTAAGCAGCCGTCTTGATGCAGTGTGAGCCGAAAGTAAAACCTTTAATATCCTGATGAAGATCAATTAACCGCAAGAGCGGATCAACAGATAGTAAGAACAAAAGTGGGGACAAAGGACATTCTTGTCTAGTACCTTGACAAAGATTAAAAAACGAGGACGTAGCCCCATTGACTCTAATATTTGTTCTAGGTTGGGCATATAAGGACATAACCATATTAACAAAATAGCCTCCAAGATTGTGCGCACACAGAACCGCATGCAAAAAAGGCCAGGATACCTTATCAAAAGCCTTCTCGGGGGGGGGGCGTGGCTAAGATGGCGGCCTGAATGGACGTGCTTCGTGTGGCTCCCCGGCCCTATGCCCCATTGCACGGTATCATCAGCTGAAATCCCCCTAAAGCCTGCTCACACCTACCCCCCTGGGAGACACCCCACCGCGGCGCACTCCTGGCCGTGTCTCTGAATGACGGCGGCCACCTGCAACCCGCTATACCTGCCGCCGGTGGGATCGGCGTAATGGCGGCGCGGAGCTGACACTGCCCGTTGGAGCACCGAGACGGGAGAGCGGCCTGCAAGCCTACGGCGCTGACCTGCGGAGGGCGGTGAGACGCGCCCAGCCCCCAGCAGCGACTGCATGGCCGACGCTGGGCCGTCTGTGCTCCCGGAATCCGCGCGGAGCTCCAGAGGGCCTCCTACCACTTTAGTCCCCGGCTTTGGGCCTGCGCTAGGGGCAAGCGGGACCCCATCCACCGGAGGCAGGCCTGAACGGAGCTACTGCACCTCGCACCCCGGGCACCCATAGCCTGCAAACCGCCCCGACCCCTCCACTGGCGGCAGCACTTACGGAGACATCCGTTCCGGGACCGGAGCACCACCCACTGCGACCCGCTCCGCCACCGGAGGGATGCCGAGCCTGAGCCCCCGGCGCGAGGCTTGCCGCTACTGCACAGGGCCCCGACGGACCAGGGGTTCTCGGGCGCTTCCGGCGCGCGCTGACGGACCGACCCCAGCTGCACCTACACAGGTGACTCCCTGCGCCGCCTTCCGCGCCCGCGGCCCCCGACCTGCCTCGGCCTCGGCATCATGGGGGCCTGCTGCCGACGCCCGGCCCTCGCATGACCCTGCTCCGCCGTGGGGGCCTCCCGGCCCAACTCAGAAAAGACGCATCTGCGTGCTCCCCGGGGCGGCTCTACCCGGCCACGGTATACATTGTAGGCGCGACCGCCTCTGGGGGCCTTGGAAGGCCCGACGGCGTCCAGAAACACAGCGCTTGGCAGGCAGCCGGCCTGCTACCACACTCCCCGACTTGAGGCCCGTTGATGGGCAGCTGAAGTGGACTGACGTTCTTGGCGCCCACGGGTGCTGCTAAGCGCTGGGGGCCCCTTCTGGCAGGATCCCCTGCCCCCGGACAGGCATATACACCCCAACAACAACGGACTGGCACCCGTCTCCTTGCCCTGCTACACGGCGTGGGCCCGGTCCTGAGGCCCGGGGACGCCTACACTTCTTCTCCAAAGTGCCTGCCCGGGGTGCCCTGTAAGGCCCCCCCCCGGACACCCCATCTGCACTCAACCTTCTGCCTGAGGAATTCTGGCGGCCCCACTGACCGGGCGCCACATCTTACCCCCAACACCGTCCCCACGATGACTCCGGAACGCCCGCCAGACCTCGAGAAATCTACACCTTCTACCTATCGAGAGGACGCCTGCCGAGCCGCTGCAACTCCCCCAGTCCGGATCCACAGGTCCCTGCCCCGACGTCATGGCTCACTCCAATCGCAAAGGGACTCGGAACATCGTGGACCTCCTGCACAAGAACGCACCGAAGGGGGAGAAGACCCAGACAATGGCGTCTCCGAAGCCGCCGCCGAGCCCCCAGGTGCAGGACGATGAAACCGCCCCCATCACCAAGGCCTTCCTAGCTTCCCTCTTCAACACCCTGAGAGAGGACTTTCAAACCCTGAAGCAAGAGTTGGCCGGGGAACAGCGGGAGCTGCGCCGAGATATAGACGGCCTGGGCGAGCGTGTGGCTTCAATGGAAGAGGCGGACCAACCCCGCAGCATGGAGGTGGAAAGGCTGCAACAAGAGATTCTTAGGCTTCAAGATCAGCAGGTGGATTTACAATCGCACTCGGAAGACTTAGAGAACCGCTCCAGGCGGAACAACATACGAGTCCGCGGAGTCCCGTTGAAAGCCGAGAAGGACAATCTGGTCGACTACCTGCAGGACTTGTTCAGGGAGATCCTGGGTGAACCTCGAGAATTTGCGATTCGGATTGACAGAGCTCACAGGTTTGGCTTGGCGCGCCGAGCACCAGCTCCCCCACCGGACATCTTGGCCTTCCTCCCAGACTTTCCTCTGAAAGAACGCATTCTTCGAGAGGCCCGGAGGGCACAGCCTATCCGCTTCCGGGACGAGCCCGTGGCTCTTTTCCAGGACCTTTCTACCATCACCCTGCAGAAACGCAAATCCTTCCGGATAGCAACAAGCTTCCTGAGAGACAATGGAGTACCCTACTCCTGGGGTCACCCGTTCCGCCTGATCTTTAAATGGAAAGGCTCCCTTCACCAGCTCAGATCCCTCCGTGATACTTGTGCTCTACTGGACATTGAAATGCCGGAGGGATCTGGCTCTAGAGACACTTCCCCACATAGATCACAGGATGACCCATCACAGCGTGCGGGGGACGGCTGGCAGACGGTGCGTCGGAGGCGACCCCCGAGACCCATCCCGAAACCGGACCCGGCGACAGTCGCTCAAGAGCGTGAAGCAGCTGTGCAAGAAGTGGCGGACAACACCGCAACCGATCTGTAAGACAATGTAATCTTGGGGGTTTTTCTTTCTTTCAAACTGTGTCCTCCTGAGGCGACAGGCCGGGGGGCCGCCGAATCGGCCGCTACCATGGTACCCTTTCTATTGACTTACTACGGACCTGTGTTATACACAAGTAGGCCCGAGACTTTGAACTGTTCTAGTTGGGGGGTTTGTTCCGGGAGGGGTTGGGGGGTTCACGAGGGGGGGGACAGGGACTCTGTTGGAACTGGGGAGGCCCACTCTGTTGGGGTTAGGGTGGTCCTTTGGGGATGGTTGGTGATGGGAGATGGGGGGGAACGGTGTTGTGGGTGGGGGGGGCGGGGCACGAGGGTGGGGACCAGTATGCCAAGGGATTCCTACAGGGTTCAAGCGCTACCTGTGATCTTTCATACGCTAAAGCGTCCAACGCTGCCATGCTCGGTTGTCTCCACACTCCCACATGATGACTGATGCACTCAAAGTACTATCTCTAAATGTAAAAGGCCTCAATAACCCGATCAAACGGAGGGCAGTTATCTCCTACTTGGAAAACTCAGAAGCTGACATCTGCTTGTTGCAAGAAACCCACCTCCTGACCAAAGACTGGCACAGGATGCGCTCCCGGGCTTTTCCCCAGCAATACTTCTCTTCTCTCCCGTCCAAGAAAGCAGGGGTGGCCATTCTTGTGTGCCGGCGTTTCAGGGGCCGGGTGGGAGCCAAGACAGGGGAGATCAAGGGACGCCTCTTGGCATACACCTTCTTTATGGGAAATAGCGCACTTACGATAGGCTCCATCTACGCTCCCAACACGAGTCAAGAACCATTCCTGAAAACTGCACTCTCCGAAGCACTACAGTCACCTCACTCTCAGCTGCTCATTGGGGGGGACCTCAATCTCGTCATGGACACGAACAAGGATAGATCCGGGCACCATTATGGTGATACTGGCGCGCTTTCAGAGGCAGGCAGATCCTGGTTGCAGGAAAGAGACCTCTTAGATCTCTGGAGGACGGCACACCCCAACACAGCGCGCTACACCTTCTACTCCCATGTACACCACACGTACGCGCGTCTAGATCACTTCCTGGGTTCCTCGAAACTAGTTCCTCACATCACCGAGATTTCCATTGTCCCAGCAGCCCTCTCTGACCACGATGCGGTGGAGCTGACACTCAGGGTGCCCAAGTCGCCACGCACCCCTGGCTCGTGGAGGCTCAATGAACCCCTTTTACAGAGACCAGCCGTTGTCAAACAACTTCATACATGCATTTCGGACTACCTCGCCACTAACGATACCCCTGCGGTACTCGATATCGTCCCTTTGGGGGGCCTTGAAAGCCGTGGTTAGGGGGGAACTGATAGCCATTGCTGCCGCTGACGCCAAGGCTCGCAAAGAGAAGAGAGCTGACCTCACAGCACAAGTAGCTGAACTAGAAAGGGTTCATAGCCGCACCTGCGCCGCTCGGATTTGGCGCCAGCTGAAGGCTGCCAGGGCTCAACTGGCCAGCCTCGACACTGACAGAGCGGAGTTTGCCGCTCTTCGTCTCCGCCATACGTACTACATGGGAGGCAACCACACCGGACGCCTCCTGGCCAGCGCCTTAAAAGCCAAGACTCAACGCTCGAAAATCACCACGCTCCTGGACGACTCCGGTACCACTCTTGCCGACGATGCACAGGTAGCTTCCGCCTTCCGCTCCTTTTATGCTTCCCTGTATAGCGCAGATAGAGTATCGCCAACCGCTGTCGATGCGTACTTGCAATCGGCCGAAATCACGCCACTATGTCCAGCGAAAGCAGAGGCCCTAGACGCTCCTATTCACCCTGACGAAGTCCTTACCGCCATCGCACGCCTCCGCCCGCTCAAATCACCAGGCCCTGATGGCTTTTCGTCGGGTTTTTATAAAACCTTTGGCCAAATACTAGCTCCAATACTCACGAGGCAGTTTAACTCCTTTGAGGGTCCGAGCTCCATACCACCGGACATGCTTGCGGCTGACATAGTGGTGTTACCCAAACCGGGCAAACCCCCGACGCATTGCTCCGCGTTCCGCCCCATCTCCTTACTTAACTTAGACTTGAAGCTATTCACGGGGGTGTTAGCGGCCCGTCTGGGCCCTTGCCTCCCGGGAATCCTCGAACCGGACCAATCGGGCTTTGTCCCAAACCGCCAATGCAGCGATAATACTAAGCGGTTGCTGCACCTCGTGGATAAAACTCACTTTCAGAACTCGGACTCGGTACTACTGGCTATCGACGCGGAGAAAGCATTCGACCGCGTTGACTGGACCTACTTACAAGCAGTCCTGCAGCGATACCACTTGGGTGACCAATTTCAGGCTTGGATTGCAAGCTGCTACCACCACCCCATGGCCCGAGTCAGGCTGGGCGGCCTTAAATCGGACCCCTTTGAGATACAACGGGGCACGCGTCAGGGGTGCCCTCTCTCGCCCCTTCTGTTTGCCCTGTACGTGGAACCCCTGGCGCAGAAAATTTGAGACAATCCTCGCATTAGCGGTGTCTCCTTCGGCCATGAACCCCACGTGGTGGGGCTTTATGCCGATGATATTATCGCTGCTTTAGACCGACCGTCCAGCTCAATACCTGCTTTCCTGGGAGAACTGGAGAGCTTTGGAGCGGTATCTGGCTTCAAAATCAACCGGGGGAAATCCTTGATATTACCCCTGGGCAGCTACGCCCATCCTAATGCCCCAACGCCTGACTTTGGCTGCGATCTACAGACCTCCACGCAGCTCCCGTATCTGGGGATCACTCTTACCTCCTCCACGGACTCAACGGTGGCCCTTAACTATAAAACACTGTCCTCCCAAATCCGAGCCGACCTTGCGTGTTGGTCGAAACAACCCCTCTCCTTGCTAGGCCGCGTAGCGGCAGTAAAACTGTCTGCCCTACCTAAGATCTTGTATATCTTCCAGACCCTCCCGGTACTGCCACCGCCAGGTGCGCTTGCCGACCTACAAAATGCTATCCACCAGTTCATCTGGGAAAAGAAACGCGCACGGCTACACAAACAGGTGGCACATAGGAGTATCGATGAGGGAGGCCTCGGGATCCCTAACCTCCTGCAATATTTTCAGGCCTCACAGCTCCGCTATTTAGTGGAGTGGTACAGGCCCGAGTCCGAGAAGAGATGGCTATTTCATGACAGGGCGATGGCTCGGACATCGCTGTGGAAGATCCCATTTCTTGCCCGCCAGCATAGGCCACGATACCTCCTCCGCTCCCCTATTACACGCACCGTCATGAAGACCTGGGACATGGTGGCGGTCAGGAGAGGCCTGACGACCTTCCCTTCCCCACTCACTCCACTCTTTGACAACCCAGAATTCCCACCGGGCACCGATCCACGCGCCTTTCTACAATGGCGTGACACGGATTGCCGCTCGGTCGGCCATCTCTTCGATGTGGAGGGGTTTATCCCACTCGCCGATATCACACGGGGCTACGGAATGACCAAACCCCACATGTTCCAATACTTCCAACTCCGCCACTGGCTCCTGCGCCCGAAGTGTGCCCCCCTGGTCGGTCGGCGGATGACGCCATTCGAACACTGGCTGGTGATGAAGGACTCGGATAAGCACCTTATCTCGGACCTCTACAAGATGTTATCCCCCGAGGCCGACCCAGTTAAGACGGCGGGACAGAAACGCTGGGAATCGGAACTTGGACGGACACTTTCGCCCAAAGAATGGGGATTCATACACTACAGAGCCATACACACCACTCGCAATACTAGTGCCAGGGAGTCGGCGGTGAAATTGGCCATCTACTCAATCAGGGCAATCCTCTTCGAAGCGCACTGTGTTGGAGGGGCTGGGGCGAAAGGGGCACCCTGACCCATCTCCTGTGGGACTGCCGCGCTCTGCAGGGGTACTGGAAAGCAGTTTTGGACGATATAGACTCCACATTTGAAACTGAGATCACGCGCTTCCCAGCATACACAATCCTAGGGCTGCCCAACGCGCTCACGTTTCCCTTGAGGTCACCTCGTGGCAAGCAGATGGGAATTGCCATGCAAGCGGCGTCACAACACGTCCTGTCACTATGGGGATCTACCACCCTACCCACCCACACTGGCTGGCTGCACAAACTGTGGTTCACATTAGGCATGGAACGTATCCAGGCTACGCTCACACACACTGCTGACTAATTCCAGAAAACCTGACAACCGCTCCTGTCACTCCTGTCCAGAGAATTTCACGAAATCACGTGCCCGAAATATCTCCGCATTCTGCGGCTCACGGAACAACCACGTGACACTACACGAACCTGTGCACCTAGATACACACCAACCTGTACGTGCTGTGATGGAGACTCTAGACAACTGGCATACTGGTCGGGGTGGAGGGAGGGGGATGGCGTTGGGTGCTGGGGTTGGGTTGGGCTTTTTTTCTTGCTCTGTTTGATTACCATTCTTACGTTGCACCTTTACCGAAATGTAGGCAACGCATCTCAATGTGGGCATGGTTTATCTGCTTCTTTAACGATTCATAGAGAAGACATGCATGTCTTTCTCGCTCGCCATATACGCCTACTGCATATATACTGCATTGCATTGCCTGTCTTCTTTGCTATTAAACTCAATAAAATAAATTTAAAATTAAAAGCCTTCTCGGCATCAAGGGCCAGAGCAGCCGCTGGAAGGTTAGACAGTTTTGCTTTACCCAAGGTATGGCAAAAGGTACGGATGTTGTCCCTAGCCAATCTACCTTTGACAAAGCCTGTGTGAGAAGGATGAATAATTAGAGGGATATAGGATTCCAAACGCTAGGCTAATATTTTGGCGAAAAGCTTTGCTTCCATGTTAAGGAGGGAAATAGGGCGAAAATTCTTAGGATCCGAATGATCTTTACCTTCTTTTGGGATCACCACGATAGTAGCATCTGCCGCTGAACCCGAAACCGAACCTGATGAAATAAAAGCATCAAAAACAGCCTTAAGGCAAGGAACAACAGATGGAAGAAAAGTTTTATAAAACATAATGGGAAATTCATCAGGGCCAGGAGATTTCCCAGAGTGTGTGGCTTTAACCCCTTCCGCGCTCATGACGAGCTGAGCTCGTCATGAGTTGCGCCGCTCGCACGCTCATGACGAGCTCAGCTCGTCATGTAACGCGGCTTTTCGAAAAACGCAGCGCGCAGCGGGAAAACCGCTAGCGCGCATGCGGTTAATTGCATATATAATCTCTTCAGACGTAATCGGACCACCTAATTTCACACCATCATCATCCGACACAGCCTGAATAGGGATCGTCTTTAAAAACTGTTTACACTGATTAAAAGAGGATTGATTAATGGGAGTATATAATTTACTCTTGTTTTTTAATATCATCTGCCAAATCCAAAAGTTCCCTCTTAATAATTGCATTCCTTTTCGCCATACATTTACTAATTTGGCCTCTAAGAGTACATTTAAAAGCATCCCACAGAACTATTGGAGAACTGACTGAGCCTTCATTATCAGAAAACAAATTATCGATCTCTTCAGTCAAAGCCATAGCCTGAGAGTGATCATGCAGAATTTCGGTATTTAACCTCCAAGAACGAGGTTCTTTCTTATTAGCAAGATTTAAGAGAGAAAAGGATACAGCCTCGTGATCAGGCACGAGAATAGGATGGATGTATGGGGAGGACGAAGACTGTAAAAGAGCCGAGTGAACTTAGAGATAATCAATACGAGAAAAGCTAGAATGAGGAGAGGATAAAAAAGAAAAGTCACTACCTGTAGGGTTATGAAGACGCCATATATCCTGAAGGTTAGCAGAGGCACACATATTTGTCATTTGTTTATGAGCTCTAGGAGGACGGAATTTAGAAGCAGAATGTCTGTCCAGAATCGGGTCCATTGGGAGATTAAAATCACCATCAACTATTAGATTACCTTTATGAGGTACTTCAGCTAATTTTTTAGTGATCAAACGCCAGAACGAAGGGTTATCACTGTTTGGAGCATAAATATTCATAACATACAGGTCAAGAGAACCGAAAGTCTAGACAACAACCATCGTCCTTCCGAATCATGTTCAGCCGAAACCACTGATAAACCTGAATTTTTAGAGATTAATGTTATCACTCCATTCTTTTTGCCAAAGGCCTCAGAGGACACAACATCAAGGACCCACTCTTTCCTCAACAACAAAGCCTCTTTGTAGGATACTTTCGTTTCTTGTAGTAATACTAAATCTGAAGAAAGCGACTTGCAATAATCCAAATATTTTGCCTTTTTCACCGGATGATTCAACCCACGTACATTAAGTGACAATACATTCAAACCAGGCATAAACACAGTAGAACAAAAAATCTGCAAATCATTGATAACAGAGAAAGCATTTAAAAAACAAAACAACACAACCACAATCACAACATAGACACCACAGAAAAGAAGCACCAGCAGGAGATTCAGGGAAAGAAAGAAAAAGAAAGGAGATAGAAAAAAGAAAGAGAAAAAAAAAGCAGAAAGAGGAAACAGAGAAACAAGAAGAAAGAGACCCACCAGGGGAGGTCTAGAAAGGACCAAATTCATACCAGGGGGGAACATGGAGAGGGAAGCAGAGGGGCCACCAGGAGAGAGGAAACAACAATCCAAAACCCCATACTATAAGATGATACATAAGGAACATTATAAAGGGTGATAAAAGAAATTCCCAAACATATAATATAATTATATAAAATTGAAAACTAGTAATAGAAGAAAAATAAGCATGAGCTAATCAAGCAAGAATTATCTTAAAATAGAGAAATCTAGAGAATTAATACATAGAGAGAAATAAAGATTAAATCTCAATATATAATTAAATAAATGATATCAGGTATCAAGTGGAACAAGAAATAGCAATACATATAAATTCATCCAAAAGATTGGAATAATCAACGAGATATTAATGCATAACCACAAGCTTTTAACTATAACATCTAGTAAAATGAGCAGAGGAAACAACGAGATATTAAGACATAACACATCAGTCTTAACTAAATATCATAATACAGTTCAATAATACATCAAAGACAATAGATCAAAAAGATAATCAATAATAAGCAATAAGCATAAAGTCAAAGCAGTAAAAAAATAAACAAGGTATAAAATGGAACTAAATGATATAGTCATATCAATGCATAAGAAAGTAAAGATAAGGGAGTAAAGGAGAGGATTATATAAAATCTAACCAAAAACATAAAACGAAAATACAAGCAATAACAGACATCCACAACATAAGTCAAAACAACCAAACACAAAGTGACATAGATATGACTACAAAGTAAGAGAAAAAGCGATAAATATAGAATAAAAAACAGATGATATAATCCCAAAAGAATAACTAAGGACAACTAACATGAACAATAAGGGCAGAAAACCACATCAACATATAAATGCATCAATAAATAAGAACAACCGTATAAACAGAATTTCCGAAACACAGCGAACTATAAGAGCATCGAACAAAACGAGAAGGTACCAAAAGAGGCAATGAAACACTAACATTACATATCATTGAAACCATAAAAAAGAAAGGGAGAAGAAACAGAAACACACGAAAAGGAAGACAAAAAGAGAGAGAACAACAATGAAGCCTGAACAATAAACTGAAGCCAAATGAAATAAAGTATAAAGACAAAAGAAAAGATAGAAAAAACACATAGAATATAACAACCACCTCAAAGACTAGTTACAACCTGTCAACCGAAAAGTTATCGGATAGCATACGTATATCTAGCAGAGTAATAATCATAGCATGAATCTATGCACAAGACTTACTCATCAAAAAAAAAAAAAGAGTATAAGAGAACACAACAGTAGTACAAAAATAGTTCAAGATCCAGAGGGACCAGGAGAAGGAGAAGATTCCATCTGAAACTCCATTTGATTATCCAGAAAAGTCGAAAGATCAGAGGGTTCATGGAAAATTTGGGAGCGGCCCTTAAAAGTGATACGAAATTTCGAAGGACCAGCAAAGGAAAAAGGGATGTTGATGTCAAGTAGACGTTTCCGCAAGTTGAGAAAACCTTTCCTTCTAATAACAGTGTCTCTGGCAACGTCTTGAGATATAGCAATCCTATGACCCTCCCAATTGACCGCCTTGATCTTCCTCATCTGAGCCAAAATTTGTTCAGAATTTTGTTGGCGTAATGGTTTAAAAATTACTGCCCTAGGATGAGGTGAAGATTTGGATCGGAAAGTAGGAACACGATGAGCACGTTCAATTTTTCTGAAAAGAAATCTGTAGAGTGGATGGAATCCATTGGTACAGGAAGTCTATCAGAGAGGAGGCTGATTTTTCCGCATCTTCGGGTAAACCAAAAATACGCAAATTACTCCTGCGATTACGATCTTCCTGTTCTGTAAGATCTCTCCGTAATGCCGCCATCGAGCGTTCCATCTGTTGTAAAGACTTAGAATGCTGTTGCGCAGTATCCTCCACACCACTAATTCGTGTTTCAGCAGTCAAAACACGAAGAGATAATGATTTAAAATAATTTCTGATAGCTGCAACCTCTACCTGTAATAAGTCAGTATTGGTCTTAGTTGATTGCGCAATATCATGTACAGCATTTAAACGTGACAGTATGGTGTCCAACGTAGTACCAGCATCTTTCTGAGTTGACTCCGGAGTAGGGGAGGTTTGTTTTGACCTCTTCAGATTACCTTTTGAGTCTTTATTGTTGGGAGAAAGACCCATGTTTTCAGCCATTAAGGTGTGTAAAAAAGAGAAACCACAATACACACACTAGTAAACTGTGCGATAGTAGATAGCAAAACAAAAGGCCCAGAAATGACAGTAGCAAAAACAGCACTCAAAGTACCAGCGGTTCCTTTAGAGATCTGTTAAAAAGATATGACTCTAAGAGCAGGAAAAGGAGTATAATGTCAACATGTCAGTAGGCTGAAAATTGGTAGTCACAAATAAAAATAATCGGTAGCGTTTTAAAAATCAGGGACATAAGATCAAATATGGCATTTTCAAGACAAATCCAAAAGAGACACCAGATATGAGGTGCAGTAGTGAGGGAAAATCAGAGTCATCATTGCCAAAGCACAAAATGGCGGCCGTTTGTAGAGAGAGAAGAGAAAAACATAATAAGGGCTGAACAAGCGTTGGAATAATAATTTGTCGACCAACAGGAGCAATTAGAATAGGATAGGTATCTCTCCAGTTGATCCTGATCATGTTCCGTTGAATTAGCACTGAAGTAAAACACTGACGGCAATCATAAAGGTAGAGAACCTTAAAGCTCCCTAAAAAGTGCCTGCTACCAAGATGAGGCATCCTTGTAGACAGAGAAATAACCTTTTTGGCAAATATCACCTCATTCCTCACATGTAAGATGTCCAAGGTTGCTGAAGAAAAAACGCGAGCTACGCCACCAAGGCACAAAATGGCGGCCGCTCGCAAAATCCAGTGAGCAGGACTCTGAAATGAAGAAAAGACAGCTTCTCGCAGTTATGCAGGTAATAAGAACCTTACAGAATGATTTCGGCATAGTCCGAAATCGAAAATGCCGGTGCCGGGGAGAGTTCGCCGAATATGGGGCGCCGAAATCTTCCTGACGGCCTCTGTTGCCCCGGAGCTCAAGCACGATCCGCCATCTCATAGCGGCGCGCAAGCCACGCCCCCTATATATGTTATTTTCACTTGCAGAATGTTCCCCTGACGAAGGGCAGAATTTATGACCGAAATGCATTGGGATTAATCATGAACGGGGATTAACATTGACTTAAAGCTTTGAAGCTTACATGTGATTATTATGAGCTTTTGAACAATGATGATTTATTGAACGGAATGAACATTGAAAAGGGCGGTTGGTCATTAAAATCAATTGACAACTAATTTGGTCGCAGTACAACTTTTATTTATTGTTTAAACCAAATCTCTGGTCTTCTACGCTGTGCACAGGGGGACAACTTCTATGCCGGAGTTGCATCAGTTTAAGTCTTCACTTAACCATTGCCACATTTTCATTGTAATGGCATGCGGGGTAAAAGCATGTATTGTAATGCATGCGTTTTGACTGTTGTTTCCCTACAGAACATATGCCGAGATGCACTAATACTTTGCGCCGGAGTGAATGGGGCAAACCCAGCACAGAGTGTCGAGATGGGATGTCTCCTCCATCCATCCATCCATTCTTTCACTTATCCATCCTTTTGCTCATCCATCCGTCCACCCTTTCACTCTATCTATCTTCCTTTTCACTCATTCATGCATCCTTTCACTCATCCATCCACCCTTCCATTCATATATCTTTCAACTCATCCATCCACCCTTTCTCCCATACATTCATTCACTCTTTACTTATCAACCATCCACTCTTTCAGCCAAAGCATCCAACCACCCTCCCTTTCACTCATCCACTCATCCTTTCACTCATCCATCCTTTCATTCAAACTTTTACTCACCATCCATACCTTCACTCATCCATCTTTTCACTCACTCATCCATCCATCTTTTTTACTCACTCATCCATCCAGTCACCCTTTCACTCATCCATACGTCCATCCATCATCCATCTGCCAACCTATACTTTTACTCACCTATCTATCCACCCTTACACTAGCGCATCCATCCTTACATACATCCTTTCACACACTCACCCAACCTTTCACGTTAATTATGAGCCTTTATCTGCCGAGCTGCAAACAGAAGAAGTTAATCAAGAACCCAACCCCTGCTGTAGCTGCTAAAACAGGGGTTCATGATGCCCCTGACTATGGTGCAAAGGTGTGTGTGTTGGTGCATGGCAACCTAAGGCGCGTTAGTGCAGGGAGAGAGGAAAATGGCGCCATCTGTTAGTAGATATGATTCTGTGCTGCTCTCTCCCTTTCAAGCAATTGACCCTCTTTGGTTGCTAGGCTGTCTTAAGTGAAAAGTTACTATATCTACCTCTAAGTACATTTGAGTTGCTTGATTTTCGAAAAATGGTTTTAGATTAGAATAAACATGATTTAAAAGTGCCATAAGATGCCGTTTAAAGTACCTTTAGGCAAATAAACTAAATAAACACAGTCCCAAACTGCCACTAAAATAGCTTGAGAGATACCCCTATATTATCATAAAATAGCTCCATAAAGAACATAGAAATGGCAGCAAGAAAAATAACAGTACAAAATAATGGCAATTATATAGTGCTTAAAAAAAGAAATTATCTTTTAAAATTATTTTTATTGTCTACCTCAATTGTATTTTTTTAATAAACTAGGGACATATAAAAGCCAGTTTCAGCCATACCAGCTTTAACAGTATGGTGCGCAAATTACAACTCTTTTTGGCAGCAACATTAACCAAGTTAGCTGTTCAACTCTGAATTAAAATCTTTGACTAGCGGCTTACATATGACAGGCAGTACATCCAACAAGTTTGTTATAACCAGTTTTCAATATGTAACGTTTCCCCCATGATAACGGGAGCTCTTTACTAATTGCCTTCGTCAGAGAACATGTTTACACTGCGCCACACAAGGGTTATTTTTAATACCACAAATAGTCTATCTCCAGAAGCTGTGGTCTCCATTCTTGTGCACTGAGTCCCAAGATGGAGGCCCTGGGGCTCTGCTCATCCCATCACCGGCAGGCCCTCCGCGTGGTACACACAGCACACACCAACAAACTGCTGGGAATACCCATCTTCATTTTCAGGGAGACTTCCACGTGTGGCAACAACGTCACCACTGTCCTGAGTAGGTATGACTATAGTACTTTTCATAACTACAGTGGAGTATGTTTTGCCTTGCTGTGAGCAGCTTCTCGCATAGCTCTCATGCCAACATACTTACTTACCTCTGTCCACCACAACTGCAACCACGTACACCCTCAATCTCATCAATGAAGGTCTAGAGATGAAAAGCTTTCACTGACCCACGGTTGAGAAGAGTAGGTGAGTGAGCTGGCATGGAGAACTCTGCTGCAGTGGTGCAGGACCTGGCACTGCTGCTGAAAGACCGCACACACAGACCTCAAGGTTGGTGATTGCCTTCTGCAAGATGGAGGGGGTGAGTAGCTCTTGGGAGAGCCCACGGTGGTTGTTCTAGAAGTATCAGTGTACTGTACAGCTTGAGATTGCAGACCGGAGCAAACAATCATCAATATTATTTTTGCTAAAAGGGTAAATTGGTTCTCAAAATCAAAAAAGTGACAATGTTAGGGAGGCATACTTTCTACCCTCCTGAAGCAGTTGTGTCAGTGTTGCATGTGCCATCCTTCAGCCCCTGTCTGGTACTTTTATTCTCTGTTTCTGAAGATGAGCCTCCTAGGCATGTGAATCCCCACCCTACAAATGAGTTTTGGTGATGAGGGATTTTCTTGAATTTCGAGTCATCCTTCTTTGTGAATATGCATTCGCCCATTTATGTCTTTCTTTTTTTTTTTTTTTTTTGAGAACCTTTATTGTCACTTCAAGTAAATACAAATATGGGCCTACAACCACCTCGGCCGGCCGCTAGTAAAGTCATAAGTACAGCAAATCAATGTAGAAAAATACAGCAGCCCGAAAATGAGGGTCGAAATAGTGTCCAGGAGACAACTTGTATTCAAACGCACTGTACGAGAATCAGGATGTGAGAAGGTTCATTTTACAAGAAAGAAAAACTCAGAATCAATGCCATACGGTCATACATGGTCCTACAGTAGCAAGCATGAAACAGGAAATCCGCAAATAGCACTAATACGTCTGAAACATTGGGGGTAAGGCACCCGAGTCAGGATAAATGTAAAAACAAACACATTACGGAGCAGCTGTACCCCACCCCTCAAGACGAGACATACTGTAGGAGACACGGAAAACGACGACACCAAAAAGAAAGAAAGACTAAGGGCCATAGAAACAAAGAAAAGACAAATTAGCAGACCCCATCCCCCTACCCCCCACCCAGCACCCCTGCAGAAGGCCACGGCCTACCCCCCCCCCCCAGCAGCGTGCCTGTCGCCCTAAATGAGAGACCTGAAATATAGAAAAAGGGAAAAAGAAGAAAAAGAGGAAACCCCCCCCCCCACCACCGCGCACAATAAACGTCCCAACAGCAAGATCAGAATAGACACGGAAGACATTAATCACCGATAACACAAGCAAGAACATACCCGCCGAGTGTCCCCCAAATCACAGTCAGCCAACAATAAGTGTCACTATGAACTAGACGGTCTCAACCCAGGCCCTTCCTATCAGTAGTACCAACATACGTCCACTGATCAGCCAGCATACAGAGCAGAGTGGAGGGTCCAAACAATCCGGGCGGAGCGGGCAGCGCTGTTATTCCATGGGACTTCAGCCACCTGAACCCAGCCGAGTATGAATGGCGGAAATCCGTCAAGGTCAGTATCAACTCCGGAAGCATCCTCCAGTCCGAACACAGTCTCACCAGCCAGGGAAAGAGAGTCACACCATCCGGCAAGCGCAGAAGCGCCACCAGGGCAGCCCAAACCATAGACCGATGTTGTTTCCCCTGCCGCCGAGCAGAGAAGTGCCCCGACGAGGCACTCACATGTACAACAGATCTGTCCAAAGGAATCTCATGAACCGGGTCTCGCAGCGGCTCAACGATCTTAGGCGTAGCTGGAACACTCATCACTGACGCAGAGTCGGCCCATCGGCGCCTCCATGAGATCGAACTATGCCCGTGTGGATCGGTGGGACAACAATGGCGGCCATCCTCCTTCCCAGATCCCGAGCGTCCCGGATCAGGGTCGTATGCAGGGTTGTTAACGCAGCCAATATATCTCTGAACGTGGGTTCTGTCTCGTATCTCCAGACCCCAGGACTCTCCCTCACAGTGGCTTCTCTGCCTGGATGTAGTCTGCGGAGGAGGGCGCCGTCCGCCATCTTAGCTGATCCGGCCTCGTCTTTCTCCATTTCACCTCGGGACCGGGCCCCACACCAGGGCGCAACCGGAGTCACCACGAGGATCTCGAAAGGCAAGGCAGGCGTCCCATCGAAGGGTCACCAAAAGGCTAAACAAAATCTCCGCCGCTCCCTGGGAGCCGCCCGCCGATTACGGGAAAAGCCATTGGCCCTGTCCGGATACAACACTGGAAGGGGGGCCAAGTATCATGCAATCCCTTCGACCCTGCTTCACCGCACATCCCACAGAGCACTCCACAAGATGGACTGGGTCGGCACTGTCGTCATTGGCCCATCAGATCTCCGGCGCCCTCCGGCCAGCTCCTCGCCCCCACCAGAGGCCGCTGTTGTCGCAGTCCCGGTCGGCCACCTTCCACACTCGACACCCCGGGCTCAGCTCCGTGAAGGCCGCAAAACAGTCGGGGACATTTCCACGGGCCTGCCGCACGGAAAAGCCTCAGGAGCAAACGGTCAGTGAGAGGTGTCCTTCGCCTACTTAAATATGCCGTTATGGCTCAGGATAGTTGCCAGGATGTATGCGCAGGGTGAGAAGGCTCACGGAGCCGAGTGTCTACGCAGCCATCTCGGTCGCCAGCTTGGCTCCTCCCCCCATTTATGTCTTTCTTAAACTAAAACATCTTGGGGAAATTAAAACAATCACCATACCGACAGGCATCCTGGAAGTAATGTGTGCTCTAACAATCCCTAACACGTCAAATGAAGCCGCCTACAGTCCTACTCCAGTGGCGCAACCAATGTCAACATTATTTGAGCTCGCCTTAGAAAAGAGGGGAATCTCAACACAGGATTCACACAGGAATCAATGCAGAAGCCCCTGAGGCAAATCCTCACTCCGAAGGAGGAGCATGCCTTGTTGAGAACTTCTACTTACCTGCATCGGGGTACACATTATCGCCCACCCTCGTATGTCTATCGGACCAGCACACTGCATGCGTGCAATGTATGCACAGGTCTATACTTAAACATGTACAACAGTGGAAATGGACGTTTCAAGGCGGACAGAGAGAGGTATCTGCTTAGGAGGGAGGTATGTTTTATGTTTTATGTCGGAAAGGGTGAAACCAGTTGCAAAATCAACAAGTTTAGCTAAGAGGAGATTTTCTAAGTGAGAGAGCTTGGATGGTAGTCCCCCAATCAATTTGCCATAACCAATTTGGTTCTGCAGAACTCATTTTTTGTTGACCTTAGGACTCTGCACATTTTGCCCCTGCTAACCATTGCTAAAGTGCTTGTGCTCTCTCCCTAAAACATGGTAATTGGCCTACACCTAATTTGCACATTTAATTTATTTGTAAGCCCCTCGTGAATGGTACTACATGTACCCAGGGCATGTATATTAAATGCTACTAGTGGGCCTGCAAAAAGAACAATTGATAGCACCCACTTAAGTAGCCTCTGAAAACATGTCCCAGGCCAGCGTCTGCAGGCTGTAGTGCAGTGTTGAACTGCTATTTCAACCGTCCAAATTATATTATAAACCTTCCTTTTAATACATATAAGCCACTCCTTAAGTAGGCCCTAAACAGCTCGTAGGGCAGGGTGCAGCCATTTAAAAAGTATGACATGTGGGTTTAAGATTTACATGTCCTAGTAGTGAAAGATTCATAAACTAGTTTTGCATTGCTGCGAGGCCTATCTCTTACATAGGATAACATTGAGTTACTTTATTACTGAAGTTTTGAAGCAGATAGGAAAATTATGTTTACGCTCAAATTAATTGTAATTTTAAATCCTCTTTAATGGTAAAGTCAGATTTTAAGTCACAATTCTGAAAATGCTACTTTTGAAATTTGGCATGTTCTTGCCCTAACATGCTTGTGCCACATGACTGCGAATAGTTTGGTAGCTAACCTTTGTGTATTCTTCCTAGATAGGGAGTATAAGGGGGACTAGTTGTTGGTAGGACAGGTCGTTCCGTCGGGATGGCTGGCTCTTCCCGCTAACTTACATTTCATAGCGCTGCCTCCAGCACACACACACAAAGGTACCTGACACCAATCCTCTGTACCTCAGACTACTTTGAGCCTTGACTGGGAAGGGGGGAACTTTCCAGAACCAGATTTGAGGGGTAGTATACAGAATCCCTGCCACTTCAAAGGCTTGCTCGAGGTATAAATATTGGACCTCCTGAGGTACTTATCAGATCATTTCTGGACCTGGACTACCCTGCTGCCTAAGGAAGAAAGCCTGGACCTAATCCTTGAATCCAAGACCACCAGAGTGGCTTCAAGGGCTAGCTTGGTGGCCTCCTGTGTCTGCGACAGGGTCATAAAAAGCTCCATAGATCTGACCTGCATCTGCCCAGCTGACAAGACCTGCAACCGGACTTGCCTGAGCCCTGGTGGTCTCTGTTGGAGTGAGTCCCTGATCCCTAAGAGATGCCTCTCTAGGTCCTGGACCCTTGTCTAGCATCAGAGTGTACTTTTCCTCTGTAAAGAAGTTTGAAGTCCTGATGTTCTGAGCTCTCTGCAACCGCAAACGGGTCCTTTCGCACTGAGACTCTGCTGGCTGTGACGACAGCCAACGCAAAGCTCTAATGAACCTGACTCTTCGTGCTACAGTGTCTGCCAGCAAGGACTGGCAACACGAGATCTGCTCTTCTTGCTACAGCAACAACAGCTGGCGGTGACTGCCAATAGGAAGCTCCAGTAACTACCATCCACAAAGCCCATCCAGATATTCGCGCTTCAGCGACGACCATCTATGACACTCTCCCTGCTCCTCTGGGCCTCCTCCACCGCAAACTAGACTCTTTGCGTCTAAATTTGAGAATGTAACTATTTCAGCAGGACTAAACTCGTCCCTCTATCTGGCCTGTGCTTCACCTCGGTTGGCCGGAACTTGTGCCTTTCCTTTGGTCTAGCACAAATGACCACGAGTGGTGTTTTGTTCCTTTAGTTGCTATACTTACCTAAAACGTTGAAATCTCTCGTTCTACTGATTGAATTTGTATAGTTCTGGTATAAATTTCTTTATTAAAATGTACTCTAGTATATCTGCCGTATGACATCTTGGAGCAAGGTTGGTGGATAGAGGGGTGATTGCTTCATACTGAGTTTGACTAATTATTTTGAGTCCGTTTGGTGCTCAAAAAAGGCTCAGTTTTGTTTAAACTGCCAAAATAAAAAATATTCAAAAATAAAATTACCCAAATTAGTTGGGGATTTTTCTTTTATTGCTTTTTCCCTACTAGTTCTGTTTGTGTACTGCATAAATAGTTCAAACATTGCCTCTATGTTAAGCCTGACTACTTTTGTGTCAGTCTACCAGAGGGTTAAGCTACGGTTAATTTTGTAACTTTTGTGGTTCACCCTGACAAGGATTGTGCTGTTTACTTGAAAAGGGTTCCACCCCTCTGAATTAATACCTTGATTTGTTACAGCACTGAACTAAACAGACTACTCGTTTCCATCCATGGCTGCAATCAGGCAACAAGCAAATCTTTAAAAAAGTTTATTCATGATATTCCACAGTGGACAGTGATGTTCTGCAGGTGTGGTGCTGCTATGTAAATGGGTGGCCGTGGAGATTAAGATGTGGGGTTGTTAATGGGTAGAGGGAGTTAGCGCTCATATAGAATTGGAATATTGGACTCTGAGCTTTGGTCTGTTTTTCAGCACACTATCTCAGTATATTTTGTCCAAGATGCAGAGGCCTGTTTGTAGCTTGCAAGTAATAGGAACAAACTGCGGCACTGCCAATGCAGTCTTTTATTGTTTCCAAAATGATCAAATCAGTGGGGTTGTGTTCTTCAATAATGACTTGTCCCTTGTATTTGATGGAAGAATCAGTTAATGGCATATGTGCCAGATAACAGGAAAGAATAATAGCAACACATTGTTTTCTACTCTAACATTTTGGTGACAACAAAGACAGTGTGTTGGGACAGGCGTGTTCCTTACGCGATATACAGGCATGTCCCCTGACATGGATAGACAACTGCATTTATATCTGGTATCCTGTCTTTTATTTTGACCCCAACATCGTGCCAATTTAAGAGTGTGTGCAGAGGCCTAGGAATGTCACTGGTCTTGCTTCAAGACTGAGCAAATGTGAACTGTAGGTACCAAAAGACTGCACCTTGCCCTGATTCACACTACTCTTAAATCACTCTCCATTGGGGAATCCAGAACCAGGGAAAACGCCAGGGGGCTGTTTGACAGAAAGGAAGCAAAGAAGTGTAGTGCCTACAAAAGAGGGTGCTCAGGGTCAAGAATTGGTGTGTGTTCATGTAATATAGTGTGTGGTATAAAGCCTGCGGGATCTTCTAATAAGCCACTCATCAGCCCTAGACCAGTCTTAATCATACACCTGCACCAGGAAATCCTACCGAGTGATAGTGCGCAGTACAAATAGAAATAACATAACAACATATTTAGTGCAAATGTGTGATTAGAGTGCTCTTATTCTTGTGAGGATAAGCACTGAGCTGAAAATCTACTTTATTGTGTTAGTTAGTTGATTGTTGAGTGCTGAGCTATGTCTCTGAGAATCCTGTGACTGCGCTCCCAGTGGAAGAAGTTGTTGTTGGCCAAGTTGGTCCCTTCGGAACCCTACACCCACCACGCCTACTCCTGAGGACTGCAACCCATCAACACCTTGCACACACCCATTCTGAATGCCTCCACCTCTTTAGTGATCTTCCCAGACCCTTGAAAACATGCAACTATCCTCCGATTGTTGAAGAAACCCTTGCTAACTACAGACCAATCTCCCTACTAAAATCCCTGGCCAAGGTCTTACGGAAAATCATAAACAGGTGCCTCACTAAAAACCTCAATGACCACCAACTCCTCAACCACTCAGTCTGGTTTTAGATCCAACCACAACATGGAAACTGCCCTCATTGCTGCTATCAATAACATCCGCAATGGTTCTGGACAGAGAAGACTTTGTGGCCCTCATCATCATGGACATCTCCGCAGCATTCAACACAGTTTTTCACTGCATCCTCATCTCAAGGCCTACACCACATCAGAATCCAAGGAATGCATCCTGAAGGATCTGATCATTCCTGACCGGAAGAATCCAGTCAGTCAGCCTGGCACTGTTCACCTTGGAAACCGTGACCTTATCTGCAGAGTTCCACAATGACCCTCCTTGAAATCGACTTTATTCAACATATACATGATCCCTCTTGCCTGCACCATCCACTCTCCTGTCATCAACGTCCTCTCCTATGCCGATCACACATATCTCATTCTCACGCTCAAGGGCAGAATGCCCAGTACCCGGATCAGATTCACTACCTGCAAGACTAAAATCTCCCACTGGATGAAGACCAACTGCACCAACAAGACATAAATTGTGATCTTCGAGAACAGCACTTCACCATGGAATCCCCCTAGTGGCCAACAGAGCTAAGACCGACAATGACAAGAAACTAAGGATCCTCATCAACAGCAAACTCAACATGACTGCCCAAGTCAACGTCATCACCACCTCATGTTTCCATACCCTGATGATGCTAGGGAAGATTTTCAGATGTCTCCCAATCAGCACCCGAAAAACTGTCACACACACACCCTCATCACAAGCAAGCTGCACTAAGGAATAAACAAAAAACTCACCAGAAGGCTCCATAACTTCAGAACTCAGTGGCCAGAATCCCTCTCAACCTCCCATTCCTCACTAACATCACACCACACTGGAAGGAGCACCACTGGCACACCATACACAAATAAGCACAATTTAAACTCACCATCCACACTTTGAAGGCAACGATTAACACTGGCCCAGCATCCCTCAACAATCGCATCTGCTTTCACATACCTTGCAGGCACCACAAATCGACCATACTCCTACCAGCACATATCCCGTACATACGGAAAATCAGATTCGGCAGTCGAGCCTTCTCCTACATCGCACCTAAAGCTTGGAATAAACTGCTGCTACACATAAGAGCCACCTCCTCATGTCATGAATTTCCCTAGAAACTGACGACCTGTCTTTTTGACTAGTCCCACGAGACCGTAGGTTTGATTACAATCATACCTATGCATTACCAGGATACCATTCTGTGTGATAGTGTGCTTTATAAATTAACATAACATAACATATTTGTAGAGCAATAGTATGAAGGGACTTGGGATATTCGTTGCACATTACCTCAAACACCACGGCTGAGGCTAGTGGCACCTGCCTGCCTGGTGGACCTCCAAATGGAGTCTGACAACAGGGTTATTAGGCAAGATCTATTTTAACCAACAATAACAATCAGAGCTGATCAAAACGGGCACTTAATTCTGTCAACTTTCTGAGTGAGAGTGGGAATTAATTTTATACCCCAACAACAACCCTTCATAATTCGTAGGTATTGTCCCTACTTCTTTTGGCCCTATCTTTTTATTTATTAAAAAACAACCTTCAAATTAATAGTCACTGTGTTATACACAAATACCCTCCACTTCAACAGGTGTATATAAAACACAAATTTGTGAAAAAACGAGATAGCACCTCACGTGTGCAACACAATAGGAGCTCACATGTTGGTTCTCACAAGTTGTGCCCACGTTTTTTATCATCGGTCGCTATCTCACTTGAAAAAAATATATACATATTGGTGTCTAGAAAACCAGTGAAAAATAAATGTGTATTCCACTAACAACAAAAATAGACCCCGTGAGGTTAAAATTGAGATAGGCCACACTATCACCAAGTGTGAACTTTCCCAACTAGTGGGCAAATACAAGATAAAAACAAACTGCATGCTTGCAGACCATTTACTGTTGGGCCGACATGTTTCATTGCCTGTATAACTTATTGGCAATTTCGTCAGTGCACGAGGTCTAAGTCCATCTTCTGGACCCTTGTTTTGTACACACAGTGACTATTAAAAAAAAGAAGGTTCATTAAAAGAACGTCCAACCCATCGAATTTCCATCTTACCTCTTTAAACAAGCACATCTTGTGCGCCCGCATTATTAATTAATATTTACTAGGTAGTAGCCACGGCCACTCGTACCAGCTATCCACCTCGTCATACAGGAACTCAATTCTATTGTGAGACCTGTTTTATTTCCAAGACACTTGTGTTGTTCCAACTTCATGTAAAAAAAGACAAACAAACATTAATGACTGCATATATTCAAATACTGCACCCACGTGTCAATACTGCAAGTGCAGCACCACTTAGTCAACCTTAAAGTTTCCTTTCCAACTGCCTCATTACAATGGAAGCGGTCGAAATGAAACAGAGCAGTCATTCTGGCTGGCTTCCGATGGGCTTGGAGAGCCTGTCCGCCAGTCGGAAGCCGGTAGTAATCTCAAGGGCAGGCCTTTCGGGACTTTGAGATTATGATGACGGTTTCAGATATGGGTTCCATGCCAGCCTGTCAGACATGGAAACCATGTCGCAAAGTGAGCTTGGGGGACCCCAGCAGGGCCCCCTTGGGTGCACGGCCTCCGGTTGGAGGCTGAGGGGGCACCCCCTGTTGATTCCTGCACCTTGTGGCAGGCACGAAGTGTAGGGATGAACGGCACTTCACATTTCACTGTGGGAGCCTGCGTTACTGCCAATTTACAGCCTTAATGCATGCTTCCATAGTAAAATATAAGCATGTGAACAAACAGTGTTCGTCACATCGTAATGGGTGGTCGGGACTGCCGACCGGGTGTCGGACGGTCCCATGACCGAGTCAGTGTCAGGCAGAAGTGAATCCATTCGACATCGTAATCCCACCCATTATCTACAAAAAAGAAGATTCATAGGGAAGGCAAGATGCTGTATCACAGTTTCTCATACAATACCTAATTAAAGGCAATTACACTCTTTAGTCATCTGGTGGATCGCACTAAAGTAAAGCTAACACCATTTGGTTTCCTTCCCTGCCACTCACTCTTAGCCAAAAATTACATTAATTGGCTCCAGACCTACAGTCCTACATGTGTTTCACAATCTGTCCAGGTCAGGTCAGCCCACAACTCTGCATGCACTGAAAGTAGCAGAGCAGAATCTTGTTCAAAGAAGGTTAAGCCCAGGACAGTCTCTGCACAAAATTGCTGTAGAAGCGAGCCTAGTTGCCAGGAAGGCAACAATTATTGGCAATTGCTGTTCATTGACATATCAATAAAGGACAACGGACATTAGGGTTCATTTACAGGCCTTCTGTGTAAATTATTGATGGGTGGTCACCCAAAGGCAACTAGCCTGATAAGGAAGGAAAAAGTACCTCTTATGCCTGAAAACCCTTGCATCATGGGTTCTAGGCTCAGATGCAAGGTATTTGACGAGCAAGTGGGCCTCTCTCCTGATGCACGATTGCATTGGATGCTCTCTTAAAGCATAGCTCTCTCCTTTGTGGGCCTCAAATGGCCACTTTCCAAAGGTAGCCTACTGTCTGTCTTTGAGACACCTCACCACACATCTTCTCACTATATGATAGGTTTAACAGTGAATACAGAATGTCTCACCCAAATCCAATTGCACATGTATGTAAATGTCCGAAAACTGCTTTAAGAATGATTCACATATACAGCAAATAGCATGACTTTGCAATCAGTGGTACCAGACTGGATACACCACCTGTTTGTGGCAGATCATAAATCAAGACAACATTTATTTAAATTTTCCTAAAATGAACCACATAACCAATTAAACATTCTTCACTTTATGCAATTGATGATGGAAAAATCTCCACTACCTGTATTGCTTAGTATTCTTTGCTTTTTCGGTGATAGAATGCCACTTGGAAAAGGACACATAAGGATAAGCCATTTGAATCACTCATTACTCTCCATCTGATAACACATTTCTCCTTATTTCAAAGGGGTAATGTTTAAATGCATGCCATCTACATTCTTTGTGTGCCTTTTCTTGTAATCCAGCAGACAATACCCGACACCCAAATCCTATTTATTTATATATTGTGTTTCCATTCTTTCTCAAACACGTCTAGTAAATGCTTTCAGTGTAGCATAGTATCCATGTGGTTGGGCACATTGCCACCTCCTTTAGGGGTGGTGGGCCCTTTGTAAATGTGATAGTAAAGTCGTACATGCAAATTATATTTCTTCCTCTACAGGTTTCTCTCATCTGGTTTGCAAAAATGACTTGTTCCTTTATATTCCTGAAACTCTGTGTGAAAACTGACCTTAACCTCAAACTAGCGATTTTTCTCTCCTTCCTTTCTATCTAAGATCTCTCTTTCTATCCTCCATCCTCTACATGGCTTGCTCTCTGTGTGTAGCCTACTCTAAGTCGCACGCATGTTTGCCTTACTTTCTAATATTGTATTTTTTTGCAAATTTCTCAGAGCTCAGCTCTTTGATCACAACCTCTCTTTCACTGAAACCAAAGCACTGCAATCTAATAATACCAGATTTAAAGTTTGGTACACAGGTTATTCCATCAAAGCACATTGGATATCCTGTCCACCTGATTACAGTGCACAAATCCTATGGCACTTTTAATAGTGTGGACAGGATATTCACCTCTTTTGTGATGGAGTACCCTGTCTGCTAAACTCTAAATTAGGCCCTTATTCTCCTCGTCGGGGGTAGTAAGTGTTCTATAAATTCAATTACAATACAACAAATAACAATAAATCAATGTCCAGTCATTCCTTTTCTTTAAAAGGGAAACATACTTTAATACCTGGAAACAAAATACTACCCACAGAATTCCTTATATAAGCAAGATAAGGAGATGGAAAACAAATAGGAACAAACTCTATAGGGCATCACAAACTACAGGGCGCACATGCTAAGCAAATGATTCAAAGGTCAAATAACCCACTAAAAGGGTTCTAGAGAACCAACGGTTTGAGGCACCTTCAAAGGTTTGCCCACACCAAGACACCCTACCTCCTAATACACATGTGGTATACAATTTTAAAAAGTAATATCTACCTGCTTTAGCACATAGTGCTACCAACAGTATGAAAATGAACATTTCACCAATCACCAGTATTAACCATTGGAGGATGTCACCAAAGATGTGTACATAGTTTACGTATCATCAAAAAAGAAGCCATCCGAGTGGGCTTCGTCATATATGCCCTAGTGAACAATACAAAACAGTGAACACTGTGAAAGTCTTATTTCTACCATTAAGTGAGATCGCTTAGCGTGCACAGAGAACCCAAACACTCAATGCGTCCATGCACTCCAACAATAAACCAAAAGGTCAACTCCAGGAGTGCTAGAGAAACTTGAAAACATATCCCAGAGTCATGCATGCTTGGCCCTGGTAAGCTTGGTGCCAAATCTGAAAACAGGGTGGAGCTCTTTTTGGTGGGTGTGACGGTGGGCTCAATACAATAATTTGTGTGGTAGTGCCCATGCTCTACCTGGAAGCTCCACCAATACAATATGCACGTTTTTAAAGCGCTCACAGGGCTTGTGGGGTGCTTCTCTGGCCACGCAGCTCAACATTTCATATGACAACTGCAGGCCAGTAAACATACTTTCTTTTTGTCTAAAGTGTTCCGTAAGCCAAATGGCACTGATCCTGCTGGTGCCCCAGCCCATTTTTGAGTACCCACATCTCAAGGGCAAGGCCAGTGACCTCGAGCCACATGATACCGTGGCTCTCTTCTCCTCTTGGCACAGGGTTCCCAAAGCCCAATGGGGAGAGTCTTTCTCCCACCTTCTACCGGCAACCAACTGCAGGCGGAAGAAGCAGGAGGCCAGAGCAAGGATGAAACTTGCAGCTCCTGGGGAGCTCCCTTTTTGTAGACCCTGTGCACTGCTGCTTCTTCCTGCTAGCAGCAGGTGGCAAAACAAATCTTTGGATCTGCCCTTCTGTTCTAGCCATCAGTCTTCAGCTGGCATATTCTTAAAGCAACACCACAAGGCAGAACTCTCTCTCTCTGTCTGCATTCCCCAAGCACCCTGGGCGTCCTAGGGAGAGGCACTGATAGTGCCATTAGCTCTAAAGACAAATTCCAACAAATCCAAGAAGTACTTGTCCAGAGTGTCACTCTACTATATGCAGAGGTTCACCCGTTCTGTCTGTCTGTCCTTTTTCCTCTTCCGTAGATGCTCTCTTTCTCAAAGAATCCTGTATGTACAAGGTTTGAAAAATGGAGGTTGAAAGTTGTGGAAGGTGGGATATACTCGCCTGATTCAAAGATGACAAGTCACCCCTCCACTTTTGACTGGCACTTCTTGGGTGCAGCCTGGGGGCTGGCCTGTCATCAAGCACCATGGGAATTTTCAAAATAAAAATCTGAAGCAAGAACGCAAAAGGTCTCTCCTCTCAGCCAGACTCCTCCCAGTCAAGCCTGTTTTTTCTCTGCAAGACTTTAAAGGAAACTCCTGTTGTGATTGATGCCAGAGGTCTACCTGCCAGCTCTTCGTCCCATTTGGGAGAACTTTGCCAGTGCTTTTCTGTGGAAACCAGAAAACACTGCATTTTGTTTCACTTACATTGCTATAGCAACCTGTTTTGTAAACACTGTATAAATGCAAGCCCTCTTTCTAACCACTTTTTTATGTTGGGTGCTTCCCAAAGCCACACCAAACATGTCCTGGTGATCATCCCCATAGTTCAAGGGCTCCCAGATCTACTTGAAACACTCCGATCCTGCAATTTTGGGTGCATGGCACACCATGCCCGGATTCAGCTTGATCTTCTCTGCATGCTGCTGTGCAACATGGCAATATTTAATGGAGGAGAGCTGTGGCACAAAACACGAAAATTAAGTAGCTAGAGTGACTCTCACATACCCCCAACAGGTAGTTGTACTCCTGACTTGCTCCTGTATTCAAGGAGTAGTCATGGCTTACTCCCGGAATTCACAAATATTTCAATGTGACTTATTCTTGAAGTTTACTACTGGAATTCAAGAGTAAGCCAAGAATACTAAAATAATACGCCTCAGTGCAATATTTGTGAAGCAGGCCCAATATTTTAGTATGCCCAGCCTGACAAACTAAAACTGACAGGAGAAGGAAAGAAAAGTTTCACAAAAGTACAGGGTCATTGCTTAGTGGCCTTCCTACGTTTAGAAGCTGAACTCCTATGTTGCACCAAGTTACTTAATTCACATTATGGCCTCATAAATTGCCAATGTATCTAGTAGGTCATGAACTTTCATTACTACCTCGGCTATTCTTCGAAACAGTGGCACAGTCACCAAAATTCATTTTGCCAACAAAATAATAATACAAATGCTCCTGGATTACATTACATTTTTGCTCCACTGTAATCAGGTGTCGCAGCACAGCCAGGTAGCATTTGGCTACCTGGCTGGGACCCGATGATGAAGCATGACACCAACCAGGTTGGTGTGTGAGGGTTTTATAAACAAACCTTTGAGGTGCCGACACTTTTTACACGTCAGACAGCAAAAGCACCTGGCCGTCTTCTTTTGGTTATAATCATATTACTAGGGACACGGAAGGCCGTCCAAGAGTCCTTACTCTCTACCTTTGGTTTCAAAAACCTTATTTATGAAGGCCTTGTGAAACTTTTGTGCTGCTGTTGCCTCAATATTTGTGAGGCAGCAGAGGCGTAAACAAAGCGCCATGTTGTGCCATATTTACAAGGTGACGCATCTAGGCAGATGCATCACCTTGCACCTGCGCCACATTATACCTGTGTCAGGTATAATGTATGCAGTATGGGCATTCCCATATAAGAAAGGGTGTTGCAGTGAAATCTATGTGATTTCACTGCGACACTTCTCGAACTCCACTGTGCCAAAACCTTATGCCTGCCTCATGGCAAGCGTGAGGGTGACGCAGTGCAATGGGAATAGGCCAACCCCATGCATTGCTGGAATTGCATCATGCTTGCGACACAACTCCATCAATACATGACATTTGCGCCAACAGATAAGTCAGGATTCCAGACGTATCTGCTATTCCTTGAGACATGGAGCACCATACATTAAATACATTAAATATGGTGCATCCATCGTGTCACAAGGAGGGCAAAGTGAAAACTGTTGCACCGCTGTTTTATCGTAGCAATGCAACAGTGTTCATAAATGAAGCCCTGTTCGTTTACAGTTGTCTGTAATGCTGAGAGATCCATCTTACCACTTCAGCCCTCTACCTACACTGTTACTACGCTCCTGCTTGGCTCTGCTGTTTGGTTGTAATGCTGTGAGTGCCTGGGCTCTCTGAGCTAGGAACCTTCCGGTTTATCGGAAACAAAGTTATACCTGCATTTTGCTCTTTGATCCACCTTTTCAGACAAAATGATTATCATATCCCTGTGTTTATGAGCACAAGAATACCTGAAATATGTTTCGTGCAGTAATAAAGTGCAGCACTTGAAATACAAACAATCAGATCAAACATGATATGAAAGCAGATAGGGAAAGTACCTGGGCAGCAATGTTGTTCTTTGTTTCATTTAGATTTTCTAGTTTAGCAGCAGTATCTTGCAATGCTCTTTTGTCCTCAAGCTGCATATAGCTCTGTTTAAGGTCATCTACAGCGCTTGATTTAACAGAGAGTTGGTTTTCCAAGACCTGAAAGATGCATTTTATAAAAAGTCATATTGAGTGTATTGACACAGTAGCACATCATTAATCTCCCACACCAAAGGTACTATGAGTTGCTCAAACAACAAATACAACTGTTTAAGAGCATCATAACTAACTTTTTGTTGTGCATATGTGGGTTCTAAGATTTCTAATTTTTCTGGCCTAACAATTTAAACCCCCAAAATATTATCCTGTATAATTTTCTTTTTCTTTTTAAAATAGAATTCCTCAGTGTATTGTGAACAAAAGCTATACTGCCACACGTCAAATTGTCACCTAGTATACCAACAACAATTTACTACACTGTTCTTTACATTTTGTAGCCTATATGTCCATGTTTATGTGTATAATGCTGAATGCTTAAAGGACTTGACACTATGTGAAAACATTGCTCGATTAAAATTGGGTGCAAACACTCTTATTGTTTGTGTAATAGGTCCACGGGGGTTACTTGAAGACTAACCATATTGGTGGTAGTTCTACCAGCAGTTGCATATTATTTCTATGTTGATCAAAGATATATGTGGTTGAATAAGGTGTTCTTTGATTTTCTTGTTCTTTGGTATCTATCATCAAGGAGGGACAGTGTGAAACATTTACCGTAATTGCTAGGTACATGTTCTGAAAAACACAAGGGTTCAAGTACATTTTTGTAAACTGATCTTTTGAGGGGTTTGGCCGAAGTGTTTATCTTGTACTCACACAGTTCCCTGTAAATATCCCTTCATTGAGCAACTGAAATGAATTTGCGAATGCCACATAATGTAACAGCAAATAATATTACCTTGCAGTCTGCTAGGGTAGTCTGAACTGAAATCAGACTCGAGGGAGTCTGAAGCGTTTTTAGCCTGTCCCGCTGAGCACTGAACCAGCTGCTTAAAGCCTGTACTTTGTTTTCAAGATCTGTGATGTTTTCTTGGATGTATTCCAAGTCTTGGATCTGAAATAAAATAAGTTACAGTTATGATTTCGTGAAACAGTAGAACATCAAAACAATTTAATTTTACAATGATATAAAAATTATATTTTACATTGTGTCAAAAGGTATTGATTGTAACGTTTCACCTTCATGTAATACAGCACAATATATTTCCCATTTCATGACAAATTTAAAGGAATTCTACACATTGCTTTGTAGCCACACACAATTGCACTTTAGACTCTGCTGGCCCTTTATGATCACAGTACACTCAGTATTAAAGTAGTTGGTCATGCAACCTTATTTGAGACAGAGTCAAAGAAGTACTATCTCTAACCCCAAGTACAGAGTAGTAAAGTAAATCACTTTATATCCTTCACCTCCCTCCCCTAGCTTACTCCCTAACGTATTCAGGAATTCTCACTCCTCCACCCCCTTCATGTGTCCTTAGGGATCTTTATTTCCCAAGCTTTTCTGGGGAATTAATGTACCTCTCCACAAGTCAAACAGGATTTCATATTTCTATCCATTTCGATTTAAGGCAACCCGTCCTCCTTGGGAAACCTATTGCCCCTATCGCCCTCCTCTCAATGCGTCATACTCCTTGGGCCCCTTCAAGTTCTTCACTTCCAACCTTCTTTCAGACATTTAATTTCAGGCTTCTTATTTAACTTACTTTTGTTTCTCTGAACCCTTAACAAACAATGGGGCTCATTAGGATGTCAGTGGGACCGACACCGACGGCACGTCAATGTTGGTCCCACCAACATCTAAAGCAGCAGTTAGACCGCCGCATAAAGATACGGTCAGTCTAACCGCATGGGTGAGGGACCGACCACCGCGGCTCCGCTAGGCTCAAGAAGCCCATTAGCCCAGCGGGTAGAATGTAATCCCTACAATGAAGGAGGGCGGTGCCTGCCTAGGCACCACGGTAGGGATTACGATGGCCCTTTCCGATGGCCTTTCAATGGCGGTCTGATCATAGGTGCCGCTCAAGTGCCCCTCAGACCCCATATTGGAGGGCCAGGTGTGAAGGAGCCCCTGCTAGGGGCCCCCAAAGCCTTTTCCACCATGAAAGGGCATGTGTAAACTGTCATTGTAATCCCTGCAGCAGTGCCTGAGCAGGCCCTGTCCCTACTGTAGGGATTACTGACCCTCCAACGGGCTCCTTGATCCCATTGGAAAGCGCTGGATTGTCCCTCCACCTGCTGACTCCAACCGCATGCAATGTAATGTACTGTAATGCAACAGATGGTGGTCGGACCACATAAGACGAGTTTTCGGTTGTGGTCCGACCATTATCAGAATAACCCACTAAGTTCTGAGCACACAAAGGTCTTAGGCGCACATTGCTGCCAGCACACACTTCACATAAACTGCATCTACTATGAAACACACTCACATTCTTAGGCTGAAGAATGCTCTGCCATTAAGCATTGATGGAAGTATAATGAAGAATGTGTAATGGATTTGTTCAGGAATTCTTGGTTATGCGGTCACATGTCTTTGAGTGTTTTTCCATCTTAAATCTGTAACTTGCAAGTCAGCTATTATTTACCATGTGTAATAAAGCATTATGGTAATGTGTATAAAAAGGCCTGTCGGCGAACAGGCATTTGAGAAAAACTGAATAGACAGCCTTAGCAAGGCTGAGGTGTAGTCCTGTTGTAGGCTGAAGGTTTTTCTCCCTGTCTTGACAGCTAGTAAATTCTGTCTTTGTATTGCCAAGAGTCCATGTATTTATTTCGATATTAGAGTTTTGTCACCCTCCCCCACAGTTGCCCCACATCCAGTCTTGACCCTATGCCTCTACTCTTCTTTGGCCCATGTGCAACTTACATACGCGCTCCACTGTCATTAAAATGAGCTGGTGTACTGAGAACCCGTAGGAAATCTGGAGTCTGTGCAAAGAAGGCTGTGCCTCCAGTATGTTGTTTGTGTTTAGGATGAGTCATTTGCAGTGTAACACTGCTACTTAGCTTGCTGTCCTCTATGTCAACTTATGCCCTCTCTTTAAAGTGGTGCATGTAAACTAATGGGGACACTACAGTAGGGAGGAGTCCTTGGTAGTTGGGAATACACCAAGCTGGTCTCTGGAGCAGCACTGAAAGGCTCTTGCATTAGTTCTTTTCTATACATAGGTTTTGGGACACTCTCAATAAGTGAAAGGATTTGCATTGGTCCTGGGGTATCACTGGGAGTCGAGTTTAATTGATTTCGGATCCTTTCAGCCTCCTAGTAAGCATCTCAGCAGTATGCAGATGCTGTGCCACTTGTCACACAAAAGAAGACCAGATAATCCACAAACAGTGCTGAACATTTTGGGGATTGCAAGACAAGCAACTGCCCCCTATCTGTGGCAGCCGTGTATCCGCAAGCCCAATTTGGCTGTGCTTCATGACTAGCCCAATAACTCCTAACACTTTCCTCTTCTCCCATGCCACGTGCTCTGCTGTCCATGTTGTTTATTAGGCATGACATCTCCCTGAAATCTCTATAAAAGACTCTGGGGGTTGAAGCCCACTCGCGCTTTAAATTGGTGAGCTCTGTCTTCCTTGTGGCAGCACTTAATTTGAGCTAGTGATTTCTGGTTCTCAGTACCGGCACTTAAATGTAAACACCAGGGATTGACAGTCTGCCATAAGGAGGCGCTGTTTAGCTGATTTTGAGACGATCCCAGCAACAGTTAATAATTAATTCAATATACATTAAAAATTTATATTACCTGCCACCCAAGCCATTCTTTAAGTTTTTTTTTGGGGGGGGGGGGCTGAAATAGTCAAAATTGTTGGACTTGTAGGAGTGTGATGGTTAGTAGTTATGTTGTTACGATAACTAGCAGCATAGAAGCGGTGATGTGTGGTGCAAGCTGTAGTGGCCTCCTTAGGAAAAACCGGGCACCAATGTTTTTTTCACAAACTAAGCACTGTCTGGAAGTTTGGGATTGGCGGGACACTTCACCTGACTTACTCACTTTGCCCAAAGTTGCACTGATGTTGTGTTGATTGGGCAAAAAGTAGCAGAGAAAAATGTAGACGTTATGACAGCAAGAGAAGGCAGCATAAAGGTATCCACCACCTCGTTCAGTACGAATCGATGAAAAATGCAAAGTCTTTAATCCCATCCCTTTACTATGTTAAGTGTAGAACACACATCATGTCCTGGTGCTGAAGAGAAAGGGGTGTTACTGAGCGCCCGGCCTCAGTCCTATGTGAAGAGCCCTGTTTTAAGTTTCTGTCTAAATCTTTTTTTTTCAATAATCTTTTATTAAACCAGCTTATTAGACATCACCAGGAGGAAAGTGCTTACATGTACAACATTAGGTTGAGTTTGAGAACAATGAAACAACATGATGGGATCGTACAATTACAATCACTGTGGGACCAATAAAAATATTCTCTTTTGCAGTTCTACCTTGCATGTGGAATGGGCCATGTCTGGCTTGCTTTCTTTCTGCCTAAATTTTAGGAGTGAACCAGCGGCTCTAATGTAAAGAGGTAGTTTGTTCAAAAACTTTAGGAGCTAGGTATGAGAATGCGTGCTGCCTGCCGAGGCACTTTGAAGTGAGGAACATGGATGAGCAGGAGCTTTGCGATGGGGGTGGGAAAGTGGATTCGGTTATCCAGGTATATGGAATTGAGGCTGAGCACGAGCAAAGACTTAATGAGATTTACTGACTCAAAGCAGGAAATGCTAGAATGCGACTCTTCAGAGTCACAACATATTCAATTGTTATTCAAATGAACCCCTTCTAAATAGACTGAATGCTAATTTTTCTCAACTCTGAGAGATTGTCACTTCTCCTGCGAAGACCTTCTGAGATGTCCCCTTGCAAACAATTGTGTGAAAAGCGATATGAATAAGTAAATGTTTAACTAATTAAACAATTTAAGAAAGTGTCCCATACAATGTAGGTACATGGGTTTATGGTTGTTTAAATCCCATGGCATACATGCAAATATCTGCTTTTAACTGCCAGTTAATTACATAATTCCCAGAGATCCGCTGAGTTAGAGAATTGCACTAGCCCAAAGAGATTGTTCTGAAAAAGAAACCCCACAAAAACCCCATAAACTTCACTATCATAGGTTTCACAACCACAATCTATGCCAAAGACAGGAATACTTGCAGACTCTATGTGAACTCTAGTAGGAGGCAACATGCTCAAAATTACCTCAAGGTCCATGCATTTCTCATGACCTGATTTCCCTTTTCGAAGGAGGTAAGCTCCAGGTATGATTACAACCTGCTGAAATCACACCGCCCTTTCATAAAAACAATTTTGCTGTCTTACCGCATATAAGCAAGCTGGCTGAAGTACTCAACTGTGGATGTAGTGAATGTCAGCGAACCAATATCCTACTGCTGTACGCCTTTCTTTACTTTGTTTCCATCTGTCATTTACCGGGAGGGCATGTCCTTTTTCTGTCCCTCTTACTGTGTGATGTCTCTGCAGCATCTGAAATATTGCACGCACCTCTCCCACAAAACAGACCTTCTTCCTTCCTGTATAATTTGTTTGCTCAATTCTCTTTTAACGTTGAAACTACCAAATCGATTACATTCTTTAAAGAGAGGGGCTGTGGTCAGCTTGATCGCAGGACACAGACAGGAAAGTAACATACTATTATGGAGAAATGCCTGATTTTACTATAGTTACTGTAACTCAAAAGAGGCAATTTGCACATTAGATTTCTCCATATTATTTCCCACACACATCTAACTTTTAGACAGAGCTACCCTTTAGTACTCATCATACTTTTTAAGTTTGGATTTTATAAATTCCGTAAAGATGCATTTATTCAGCCCAGAGGCTTCTGGTTTCAAATTCAATGGCTGATATGGGCAGCGGTGGAAGAAGTTGAACTGCCGGCTTTACTACTGGCTGAGCTGCCAGCGTCATGCTTCAGAAACTGAACTTGCCTTTTCGTCTTTTATTTTTCCGGCACTGCAGGAAAAGAAATCTACTGTTCTCTGAAATCATTTCGATGTTGCAGGAAATTGCTGGGAAACAAGTTTAAATTCAACATGAGTAAGCCTCTGTTATCGTTCCCGTGTTCCATTACCAACAATATATTTCTTGTGAAGCAGCAGTGAAAATAATGTGTGACTTTACAAGAGTCAGAAACCTGTTTCCAGAAGAAGAAAAAGCTAATTATCATCAAAAGGAAGTGTACTCTTTTTTAAAAATCCCATTTTTCGATCCACCTGTAAAGCTGCTGTGTGTGCCTCCTTCAAACCGTTTTGGTTTTTAACCAGCAGGAGTTAGCTTTTGGGACTGGTAGTTTTGTGTTTACCATGTAAAGAATACTATTAAACACCGACGATACTACAAACCGCAAAACCCAGGACTAGCTTAAGGTGCCATATATAAACAAGCATTTGCAATGCAATAGGTCTCGCATTAGGAAAGTTTGAGCTATTGGTACTGTAAATGACAAATTTTTTATTTATGTGTTGGTTTTGAAAATAGCGAAATTAATAGCTTTGTCATTTACAATGCCAATAGTTTTAATTTTCGCAAATGTGACACCTATAGCATTTGTAATGCAATATGTTTTGTATTTACGTGACCTAGATGTATTGATATTACAAATAAAAATGGCTTTTAATTTTTTTAAGAATTAATACTTAAATAAAAGTTATTGTAATTTATAATGGCAATAGCTTTTGTAAATATTTAAAGATTATGTTCATTGTATTTTATTGTGACGGAAATCCAAGAACAGAAGTGAAATATTAACATCTTTTTGTGACATTTGTAATAATGCTTGAAACATTGAGAGAACATATTTGAACCAGTTGTTGTTGAATGGTTGCACATATTGATGCTGTGGTGGCACTGAGTGATGTTGTGGTGGTGACGAGTGATGCTGTGGCGTTCAATAATGCTGTGGTAGCGCATAGTGATGTTGTGGTGCCCCTGAGTGATGCTGTGGTGGTGCTGAGTGATGCTGTAGTGATGCGATAGCTAGATAGAGTGAGTGCGATAGATAGAGTAAGTGCGATAGATGAGGGCGATAGAGTGAGTGCGATAGATAGACAGATAGATAAAGTGAGGGCGATAGATAGATAGACAGATAGATAAAGTGTATTTATGTTGCATTGAGTAGAGTGTAAGTATGAGGTGTGCAATTATGTTGCATATAATTATGTGGCACTGAGTGGTATTTGGAGTGTATGTTCCATTGCAGAGTGTGTGAGGGTGCAGAGTGTGTGAGGGTGAAGAGTGTGTGAGGGTGCAGAGTGTGCAGTGTGTGTGAGGGTGCAGTGTGTGTGAGGGTGCAGTGTGTGTGCGGGTGCAGTGTGTGTGCCGTTGCAGTGTGTGTGCGGGTGCAGTGTGTGAGTGTGCGGTGTGTGAGTGTGCGGTGTGTGAGGGTGCGGTGTGTGAGGGTGCGGTGTGTGAGGGTGCGGTGTGTGAGGGTGCGGCGTGTGAGGGTGCAGAGTGTGAGGGTGCAGAGTGTGTGAGGGTGCAGAGTGTGTGAGGGTGCAGTGTGTGTGAGGGTGCAGTGTGTGTGAGGATGAAGTGTGTGAGGGTGCAGTGTGTGAGGGTGCAGTGTGTGTGAGGGTGCGGTGTGTGTGAGGGTGCAGTGTGAGGGTGCAGTGTGTGTGAGGGTGCAGTGTGTGTGAGGGTGCAGTGTGTGTGCAGTTTGTGTGAGGGTGCAGTGTGTGTGAGGGTGCAGTGTGTGTGCAGGTGCGGTGTATGTGCGGGTGCAGTGTGTGTGTGGGTGCAGTGTGTGTGTGTGCAGTGTGTGTGAGGGTGCGGTGTGTGAGGGTGCGGTGTGTGAGGGTGCGGTGTGTGAGGGTGCGGTGTGTGAGGGTGGGGTGTGAGGGTGTGGCGTGTGAGGGGGTAGTGTGTGTGAGGGTGCAGTGTGTGTGAGGGTGCAGTGTGTGTGAGGGTGCAGTGTGTGTGTATGGGTGCGGTGTGTGAGGGTGCGGTGTGTGTGTGGGTGCGGTGTGTGTGGGTGCGGTGTGTGTGGGTGCGGTGTGTGTGTGGGTGCGGTGTGTGAGGGTGCGGTGTGTGTGGGGGGCGGTGTGTGTGGGGGCGGTGTGTGAGGGTGCGGTGTGTGAGGGTGCGGTGTGTGAGGGTGCGGTGTGTGAGGGTGCAGTGTGTGAGGGTGCGGTGTGTGAGGGTGCGGTGTGTGAGGGTGCGGTGTGTGAGGGTGCGGTGTGTGAGGGTGTGGTGTGAGGGTGCAGTGTGTGTGAGGGTGCAGTGTGGCAACAGACATGATCTATCAGCCATAAACAGGACCAGGCAGCTGTGCTCAGATCTTAAAGGGAGCAAACTTTCCAATGAATGAAGAAAATAACAAATAAGCCGTGTGTGAGGGTGCAGTGTGTGTGAGGGTGCAGAGTGTGTGAGGGTGCAGAGTGTTTGTGTGTGGGTGCGGTGTGTGTGGGTGCGGTGTGTGTGTGGGTGCGGTGTGTGTGGGTGCGGTGTGTGTGTGTGTGGGTGCGGTGTGTGTGTGTGGTGTGTGAGTGTGCAGTGTGTGAGGGTTCAGTGTGTGTGAGGGTGCGGTGTGTGAGGGTGCGGTATGTGAGAGTGCAATGTGTGAAGGTGCAGTGTGTGTGTGTGAGGGTGCAGTGTGTGCGTGAGGGAACAGTGTGTGTGAGGGTGCGGTGTGTAAGGGTGCAGTGTCTGTGAGGGTGCAGTGTGTGTGAGGGTGCAGTGTGTGTAAGGTTGCGGTGTGTGAGGGTGCAGTGTGTGTGAGGGTGCAGTGTGGCTACAGACATGATCTATTAGCCATAAACAGGACCAGGCAGCTGTGTTCAGGTCTTAAAGGGAGTAAACTTTCCAATGAATGAAGAAAATAACAGATAAGCTGTGTGTGAGGGTGCAGAGTGGGTGAGGGTGCAGAGTGTGTGAGGGTGCAGAGTGTGTGAGGGTGCAGAGTGTGTGAGGGTGCAGAGTGTGTGTGTGAGGGTGCAGAGTGTGTGTGTGTGGTGTGTGTGTGGGTGCGGTGTGTGTGTGGGTGCAGTGTGTGTGTGGGTGCGGTGTGTGTGTGGGTACAGTGTATGGGTGTGGGTGTGTGCGGTGTGTGTGTGGGTGTGTGTGGGTGAGGTGTGTGAGGGTGCAGAGTGTGAGGGTTCAGTGTGTGAGGGTGCAGTGTGTGAGGGTGCAGTGTGTGAGGGTGCGGTGTGTGTGCGAGGGTGCGGTGTGTGTGCGAGGGTGCGGTCTGTGTGAGGGTGCGGTGTGTGTGAGGGTGCGGTGTGTGTGAGTGTGCAGTGTGTGTAAGGTTGCGGTGTGTGAGGGTGCGGTGTGTGAAGGTGCGGTGTGTGAGGGTGCGGTGTGTGAGGGTGCGGTGTGTGAGGGTGCAGTGTGTGTGAGGGTGCAGTGTGTGTGAGGGTGCGGTGTATGAGGGTGCGGTGTGTGAGGGTGGACAGCATCAGGGGAGGTTCTCATCCCTTATGTCTCAGACGTGAACAACCACCTGGATAATTCAAGCAATTTCTGGTGCAACCCTGGTGTAGCACAGGTACATCCATTCCCAAATGGCAGAGTGGGTTCAATGAAGGTTCTTAATATCAAGGCACTATGGAACCCTCCTGCGGTTACCGTGGACAATACACTCATGTCTTTAGGATGTCCCCATTATGAAAGTAATATTCAGGACAATATTCCCCCAGAACTGGGCTGACTGAAATGATTCTCAAACATATAAGGATGCCTGACTAGCTGAAGCCCCGTTCTGTGGTTTCCCTACATTTTGACTAAAAGTGTGACTTGTCACAGCAAGTCGGAAATGGGACTGGGAACCTATTATGATCCTGTTCTGCCTGCACCTGGCCGCTTAAACGGTAGCTTCCGCAGACTATCATAGATCAAGTGATAAACGTACGAATGCGATTGCGTGTGAATGGGGGTTGAATCGTGCACTCTTAATGGGAGCGAACGTGTGAAGGGATGATTTGAACACTGGGTTGTGAAAGAACAAATAAAATACACGTGCAACCAAGCGTACACATACAGACAGATGCGCGTGTGCGCGCGCGGAAACAGACACGAGAACAACAGAGGATGCAGAAGGATAGTTTGCGGCAGGAATGGACAACAGACTCAAAGAATAAAAAAAAAACAAGCAGACTGAACTCCTTTCGCCTGCATAGGGCATCATATTCAACAAAGGCCAAAGACTTAAAGGCCTTGCACACTGTATGCAGAGGCTAGTAACGGATTGTGCACGGAGCAAGGGTGGCCTCATCTTTCCAGCAGAGAGGCCACCCACTGGATGGACACGACTCCATCCTTGCAGCTAAAGAGACCAAGGGCTGAATGTACACTGGATTCCTTGCCGTGCAAGTAATCCCTTCAGAGATTTATACGCAGCCTGCCCGTCGCTAATGTTGAATAAAATGTCATCTTATTATTTTTTATGAGAATATTTGCCCACGAAATTGGTGCCTGCCTCGCGGGCGGGCTCAGGCGCAGTCTCGGCCTCTGTTTGCGCTCGGAGCTCCGACGGGGCTCTCTCTGCACGGGATCAGGTGTGACTGCAGCTAATAAGCTTTGGTCGCACCGACCTCGGTCCATCCCCCCCCCCCCCCCCAGAGTTGGCAGAGGCTGCGTTCATTTCAGTAGCAGATTGGGAGCACCGTTTCCTTCCGTCAGAGTCAGACCATCAGCCTATCAATGTAACATGCTCTTTTCATATAGCGCTTAATGCAATTGCGGTCTCACTTTGTAGCGCTGTGCATATTTTATTGACTTGTATGATTATCTACAGCTTTACACAACTATACAATCTATAGACACGACTCTTCTTTTCATGTAGGAAGCCCTTTCTGTTCTCTTCCCACTCTTACCTACACAGAAGTAAATATTTGACATTACCCAAGGCTGGAATTCACAATCGTTTGTAGAAGAACACACACAAGAAACCAACAACTTATGGGCATTTGCCTACTTTCAAGGCATCACATCACCTACTCCTTTCCACTGTGTGTAGATATTCACACACTTCAAATGACAGCATGCTCTCATAAGTGTACTAGTGAGTAAATCCATTTGTCTGTGTAAAGTCACATCTTTTTCATTTCAAAATATTTATTATTTTAAGGAGCACATAAGGAAATAAGATACAAACAGTAGTGATACCATTGTAATCAGAAAACTACAAAAAACTACAAGCAACATATGAGTATAAAAAAAAACCAAATAATGCGAAGCATACATCAATATATGCGGTCTACTAAAATCAGATAAAAAGTCAATTAAAGAATAGAAATTAAAAATCAGTAGACATACGTAACTATGGTAACACTATCAGGTTATATTTGTGGGAAAAAAGAAGGGAAGGATATGAGAAGGTAGAGAAGAAAGAGAACAGAGAAAAAGAAGAAAAGGATAGAGAAGGAAAGGAAGGAAAAAGGAGGAGGAGAAAAAGACAGAAAGGAGAGCAGGAGAAAAAGGACTTCCGTAGAGCCTTCCTAAACGGAGAAAACAGAAATTAATCAGGCATATCAAAGGGAAATTGCGCAACGTAAAGTCACATCTTTTAAATAACAAAATACATTTTATACTTGTACGACGAGCAGCTGTGCATCTAAATTCAATTTAAGTGCGTTCACATGGTACCAGGAAGAGGCCTAATGTACATAACCCCAAATCAATTACGATATAGTAATGTACTTTTACAAATATGAGATGTGCAATTCAAAAGAAATCTGACGGAAATTAAGGAAGGGAGCACAGTTTTGAAGCGTCCTGACCTGTACCCTCTGGAAGTGTCCCTGCAAAGGTGGTTCACTGAATCTAAAGAAACATCCATAACAATTAATGTTGATTTGACTCATACTTTTCAATTAAACGTACTATTATACATGAACGCAGATGTTAAATTTTGTTTGCACCAGACTCGTTTTTTTTTTTTAATGGAAGATACAGTTCATTTTCCGAGTGTCTCCCCAGGCCCTCTGTCCTGCAGCCAGGCCAGGGTCTGTTCACACAGGCAGCAACGGGGAGGGGGGGCGGAGAGGGGGAATAGTCACATAAAGGCGTGCTGCTTAAGTAACTAGAACGGAGCACTTGTCTTTGCGCAATGATCTAATGTTTTCATACGAGTGCAGTCCTGTGGGAAAAACAGCTTGTTATTGTGCTGAAAACTGTCAGGAATCATAAGTGGGTGCACATTTAACACTAAATAGGAATCGAAATATTCTAGTTGAAACTTAATGTTTTCACCGAATACAAAATAAATAATACTGAAAACTAAAAAGATGTGCATTAAACTTAATGTAGACAGATACTGACAGCATTGTTTAAAAATAAGAAAGTCCCATTAAACCGAGCGCAAATGCCCTTCTCAGTTATATAGCGCTCTGAATCCTGTAGGCGCTGATATGAATATAATACATCACTTCAGAGTCGGCCGTCAGCCACAGATCTACCGAACAGTCCGGAGAGCACAATCTATATACGTGCTACTGCAGTGATGACTTTGTCAGAGACTGCGGCTCTCGAGGACATCTTGCTGTCTTGCTCCTCATGCTATTGAATGTAGGGAGCAGTTAACATAGACAGTAGCGATCTACGGGCTAGGGAGGGTTAGGAGATATTCAGAACGCAATGTGCGTGCAGACAGAGGCATGATGGCTCAAGGCAGGCCTTGGACTCGGAGTCATCACTCCTGGTTCACATCACACTCGCACTTTACTGTTTACTTCATGCGAGTCCATGGCCTGCCCTGAGCAAACTTTGCCTCCGGCTCGGGCACAGGGCATCTGACTGCGTGCAAGTAAGTACAATGCCACTGCGCGGCCCCGGATAGAAGAAGGCTGCAAGAAAGGCAGGGGCCGGTGCAGGGCCTTTAACATAACCCTGGAGGCCCGGACTTTAATGATATTCTTTCCCAGCCGGAGCTAATCTGCCGCCGGTGACCATAACGCTGTGTCGCGCTAGCCACCACTCTCAAGAAAAAAAAAAGCAGCGTTGGTAATGGCTGCTGTTACAGTACTTACGGTTGGTGGTGGTGGTAGGCAGCCGGGAGCAGTACTAGTACTGCCTGCCTTTACTCGATAGGCCGGGTGGCCTAGGCCTGCTGCTGCCTGCACTCAAAGTCGTCTGCCTGAACCACTGATGATGCGAGGTGCGTGGTGCGTGCGGGTGGGCCGGGCGTGGCATTTTGGAAAAAAACTCTACGCACACGCACGAGAATGATTTTAAATGCTTTTTAGCATGCACGATTTCTTTACAAATGAAACTAAATGTATCGCCATTGATAGAGCGACTAGCTTCTGCCTGAGATTCTAACCTGTGTGACCAGAACACTACACAGGCCTGGGCAGATGTTCAGTCTACAACTGCGATCTAATTTCCGAAGCTCCCATTGGTGGACTTTCCTCGCTCGCCCCCACCCAACAGTCTCGTCGGATGTCTGCCTGTAATCTCGGGCGCGCATGCGCAGAGAGGCCTGGATGTCACGGAGACTGCACATGAAGCCGCGGAGCAACAGAATACACATATCATTCTGATGGTAGGGAGGGGGGGCGGCGGTGTGTGTGTGTGCGCGTGGGGGAGGGGCGGCGGCTGTGTGTGTGTGTGCACACATGTGTGTATGAGTCTGTGTGTGTATGCGCGTGCCTTCGCCGGCCGCAGTAATGCTGTGTGTGGTGTGTGTGCACGCGCGAAGCGCGTCCACAGACCACAATCTGCTCGTGCCCCAGCCTGTCTCCATTGAGAGCATTCTCAACCACAATAGGTCGAGAGAGCTCGACCTAAAAAGGGTAAACTGACCTGATTGGACATTACCAGGTGCATCCAAAGTATATATACCCCAGCTGCAAATTACCCTTGGCCCAATAATTCATAGAGTCCTGTTCTATGCTGTAATACTGTATGTTAGACCTGGCATAATTGGCGTGAGTCTCCCTTCCATTTTTGATGGATTGCCTCCTCTGTTTTGATATGCTGGTTATATGCTTTGGGCACCATGCCACTGTTATTCAGTGCTACAGTGCAAGTGCTCCCTATGTTAAATTGATGTACTAATTGGTGATTCCATGATTGGGTTATTCGATTTACCTGTCAGCCCCTGGTAAAGTGCACCATGTGTGCCCAGGGCTTGTAAATCAAATGCTGCTGGTGGGCTTGCAGCACTGGTTGTGCCACCCACAGATGCAACTTGTAAAGTGTGACTCAGGCCTGCCATTGTAAGGCCTGTGTGCAGTCTAGTACTGCCATGTCGACTTGGCAAGTGCACCCACTTGCCAGTCCCTAAACCTTCCCTTTACTTCATATTAGACACCCCTATGGTAGGCCAAAGGGCAGGGTGCATTGTAAGTATAAGGTAGAACATGCTCTGATGTGTGTAGCATGTCCCAATTGCAAGGCTACCTGTTCTCCATAGCCTAGTATGGGCAGTGAGATTATTACATCCTTATAATCCTAACTGACTCAGGGAACATGGTAGAAATTCGAATTTAGTATGACTGAACTCAGAGTAATAAAATACATCTTTTAGTAAAGTTGGTTTTAATATTCTGTGTTTGAAAATACCACTTTTTGAAGCCAAAAACACTTAGTTGTTAGCCGACATTAAAAACCTTGAATATTCCTACTATCGGTCTAATTCCGAATCCTCATTGAAACGTCTCATTGATGCAACGATCTCTTTTAATAAATCATCTACCGAAGCTGCATCTTCCTATCTTTTAAAAAGTAGTGCCAGGTATTATGGAGAACAGAATAAGATGGGCAAATTGCTTGCAAATTATTTAAAAATTCGTCGTGAACGTACTAAAATTGCATCCATACGGAACAATGCTGGTGCTTCATTATTTGAAGATATTGATATTTTATATGAATTTGTTTCCTTTTATAAAAATTTGTACTCGCCGGAAAGTTGCCCGTCTTCTGCTGCTCTTTCTTCTTTCTTTCACTCATTACATCCTCCCCCCACGGACGACACAGACTTTGCCTCACTAGAATCAGATATCACTTTGTCCAAAATTTCTCAGGCTGTTTCTAAATTAAAAAGAGGTAAGGCGCCTGGCCCTGATGGCTTCACCATTGAATTTTACACTCATTTTGCCTCTTTGCTACTCCCTCATCTTTTATTGCTTTACCAGCATTTTATAAAAGAAGGTTCTTCTACAGGCTCTTTTCAAGAAGCTGTGATCTGCTTTATTCCCAAGGAAAATAAAGATCCCTTACTTTGCAAGAACTACTGTCCGATCTCCTTAGTTAATCTAGATTATAAGATATTTGCAAAACTCCTTTCTCTCCGTTTGGATCCCATTCTCCCTAACATTATTGGTCCAGAACAATCCGGCTTTGTCAAAGGTCGTCTATCATCAGATAATTCTAGGGTTTTCTTACATATTCTAAGTAAGGCTTCCTCTCTTGATTACCCAATTGCTGCTATAGCGTTAGATTCTGAAAAGGCATTTGATAGAATTGGATGGGATTTTATGTTTCAGGCACTTAAATGGATTGGTTTTCCTCCTAAATTAATCTCTCTCATCTCTTTATTGTATTCTAACCCCAAAGCCTCTATTTTTGTTAATGGTGTTTCCTCTGATTATTTCTCTCTTTCTAGAGGAGTTCGTCAGGGTTGCCCTTTATCTCCTCTGCTATTTATTATTGGCCAAGAACCTTTTTTAACGAAAATGTGGCTCGATGACAGAATTTCCGGCTTTAAACTTGATTCTTCCCATGTTAAAATGTCTGTCTATACTGATGACATCCTTTTATATTGCTCCAATCCTTCTATCTCTATGCCAGCTTTTCTCTCTCCAGTTGACACTTACTCCCAGTTGTCCGGATATCGCCTTAACTCGGATAAATGTGAGGTTCTTCCTTTAAATTTTCTTTGTCTAAAACAAGACTTTATTGCCTCTGGATTCTATTGGAAGACTTCTAAAATCAAATATTTAGGTTTATGGTTTACTCCTACTATTCCAGAAACTTTGAAAGAAAATTGTGCTACTCTTTCTAAATCTCTCACTGCATCTATTGATCGGTGGCATCCACTTTTTCTTTCCTGGTGGGGTCGATTAGATTCAATTTAAATGATGCTCTCTCCGCTAGTCCTTTATCTTCTTTCTATGGTTCCAGTTCACATTCCTCACTTCTATTTTTAAAAAATTGATTCTATTTTGAATAAATTCCTCTGGAAGAATAAATCTCCTTGAATAGCTCTTACTGCTCTTAAAGCTGCTAAATCCTCTGGAGGCCTCAAATTCCCTGATTTCAAATCATATTATCGTGCATTCCCTTTAAGGCAATCCTCCCGTTGGGTGGATCAGGATCAAGGTGTTCATCCTCCTCTTTGGTTGAAAATAGAGCAACACTTCATAACTCCCTTCCACTTTCGTGAATCATTAGCTTTTACTAATAATATCTCTTCATTTCGTCCTCAAGTGCTCTCCCATACTCGTAAATTGTTAACACCTATTCTTCCTTCCTCATATCCTGCCCTATCTTCGCTAGATTCTCAGCCTATTTGGCATAATCATCTATTACGTATCAAAGGTCGTACCCTCTATTGGAAAAAATGGAGACTCAAAGGTTTGCTTTGGATTTCACAATTGCTATCTAATTCCCTCCCCCTCTCTTTTTCAGACCTCCAATTACATTTTTCTTTACCCTCTTCTTGTAAATCTCAATATGTTTCTCTTATTCCTTCTCTTCTTCAATACCTCCAATCTTTGCCCCCTAGTCCTAACGTCCCTCCTACATCTTCTAATCTTTTTCCTCTATTATCTACTCATACATCGGCCTCTTCTCTATATAAGCATCTATTTTTTGTTTCTGATAGACCTAAAGAGAAATCTGAATTGGCATGGGAAAAGGACTTTGGGGAATGTTGGTCTATTCCTTTTTGGGACTCTTAATGGTTAAACAATTCATAAAACATCAAGAGCAGCTAATACGACCCAGACCTTATATTTTATTTATAAACGCCTTCTTTTCACTCCAATGAAATTAGCCACTTTTTCCCCAGACATATCCCCAACCTGTTGGTCCTGTAACAGTACCTCAGCAGATTTAAAACATATGCTCTTTGACTGTCCCTCCCTATCTCGATTCAGGCTCTCGGTTTGGTCCCAAATTAATAATATTTTCAATACACAAATCCCCTTTTCCAATTCCCATATCTTTTTAGGATCATTATCATCCTCTTGGCCACACTCCACTCATACTCCCTAATTAATTGACTTGTTATTAGCGATAGCCCTCCATTTAATTACTTCTAACTGGAAACAAGCAGCTAAAGTTACTTTCAAGGCCTGGTGGAATGCTGTTTGTTTTCACCATAGGTTAGACACTTGCAATGTTACCCCTCTCTCTTTACGCATTAAGAGAGATCTTTTATGGCTTCCTCTATCCTCTTACCTTTCAGATTTGGCCTTAGCCTCCTCTCTTAAAATTAACAAACCAGATGAAGTTAGGAAACCCCCATGAATTTCACTGTTGTCGCCTTTATCCTCCACTTCAGATGAATGTTTAGATTTTTGCTCCCTTCTTTGCGTACTAGCTATTTTATTGTAAGGTTTAAGTTTTATAATTTTCTTGTTATTTGCCAGTTTTCTTGTTGTAATTTACAGATAAGATTCAGGTGTTGCTTTCACTGACATTATCATACATGTTATTCCCCCCAACCTCTCTTTCCTTACCTTTTCTCCCCCTCCATCGTTCTCCTTCTATTTCCTTCTTCTTCCTTTATTACACATAGAACATATTATGTTGTTTAATGAATTAGCTTATGTTTTCATTGTAATTTCTCCTATATGACTCCTTTTCCTATTTGTGATATGGGTTTTTGCTTTCAATAAACCTTAAACTGAAGAAAATACCACTTTCAGAAAGTAGGTATTTTCTTGCCTAACTGTCCAGACCTGCCTCTGCTAGGTTGTGTATTCCTTGTCTGGGTTTGTGAGTGACAGGGCTGGGGGATTACAGGAGACAGGCTGGGGCAGCCCAGTGGTGACCTGGGACCTGAATAGGGCTGGTCCTTCCCTCTACAATGCTGGCTCCACCTCCTGTAGCTTGTCTGATGTCTCTGCCCTACACCGTGAAAGGAGAGAGGGAATCTTGTCAACAAAATGCTCCAGAGCTGTGCCTTCCCTCCCCTGTGCTGGCTCCACCTCCTGTGGGGCGGCTGATGTCTCTGCCCTGCACAGTGAAAGGAAGGAAAGAGTCATGTAAACAAAGTGCTCAGGAACTGGTTTGGACTAGGCTGAGGCCTCTCTGCTGTCAGAGAACAAAGGATTTTGGGGTGTAAATATTGGGACCCAGTCCCAAGAACTTTAGATCACTTCTGGAACAAGAAACCTTTTGCCAAGGAGAAGAACCAAGGAAGATTCAGGAGTTTGACTGCCCCTCTGCCGGTGAGCTGTTTGCTGGGTTGGCCAGCAGTGGTTGCTTCATTGCCAAGGAAAGGAGAAGGAACTTTTTAAGGACTTTCATCATTTACAGAATATTCTCCAAGGGCTTGAACTGTGCTTGCCTCCTGCTGAAGTCTCAGGGACAAAAGACTTTATGTCCAGACATTTGCGTGTCGCTGGGAGCTGGAAGTGCGACGCATCGAGAGGAAGCATGTAGCCGCCGCAGCTGAAATCATCGCATCGCTGGAGAAGCAAGCCTTCGCCGCATCTCCCTGGAAGTGTGTGTTCATTGAAGCTGCCTGCTGTCACATCACCGGAGAAGCGTGACGCCATTGAGAGAGTCGCCATCACATCACCGTATAAGTGTGTCGCAGGGCCTGTCGCGGTTCCAAAGTATGGAGTCGTCGCAAGACTGTCAGGGTGCCTACACATCATCATCGCAGCGTCATCACATTGTTGCATCAAGGGCGCCATCTTATCGCATCACAACCGGATTATCGCATCAAGACGCCATTTTGCGCACTGCAACGGGCCCACAGGCCATGAATCTACGCATCACCTCCTCACCAGTCAGGATTATGACACATCCCCTACTCTGCACAAGCATTGAGGCACGACGCATCATCTCCCCCGGATCACGGAACCGACACATCTCCCCTTTTGCGAGCCTTTTGTTTACTTTGCGTTACGCATCCAGTTACTTTGTTGAGAACTTTGTCGCATTTATCATCAACTTGAACTAAGTAACTTTGATCATCTTTTAAAGCAATCTTAAGTGTAGTATTGTGGATTTTTGTTTCTTGCGGTCTTGTGTTTAAGTCTATATAAAGAATACTTATTTTTTTAAAACCTATGTTGTGTCCATCTGTAGTGTTTTCACTGTATCACTGTGTATATTCACAAATGCTTAACACACTGCCTCTGAGATAAGCCTGTCTGCTCGTGCCAAGCTACCAAGGGGGTGAGCAGGGGTTATTTAGGAGTGAAATCCCCTTATCCTGACTTAGAAGCAAGGGTCCCTATTTGGACAAAGATGATTACCATTGCCAACTAGAGACCCCCAGATCTAACACTGTATTTTACTAATTGTACCTATGGCACATCACTCTGTGATCCAAAGTGCACCAGTCAATAGACCCTCAGGCATGTCTCCCAGTGCTCCCCCTGGAACATCCGCCAATGCTTCACTCACTGAAGTCAACGGAGTCCAGCTGCTGGGGACCCACAGCATTATCACTATGTGTTTATGCTACAGACTGTTGAGAACAAATCCACACCAGTGTGGTGTTTAATGTTCTGTCTCAATGTCCCAGACCAGTCTGCAGTGCAAGGTTTCACACAGGAGCAAAACTGCAGAGAGGCATGGCAGCGAACAGTGGACTGAGTACTGGGAAGATATGTTTTCTCACAAGCTCCCTGGGATCCCAGAGTTCTCGGCAGTAGAGCAGGCCTACTACGTTTAACAATGAGGAGAAGCAGGAGATGACCCATGGGTCTGTTTTACTGGACCACCTGCTTCAGAGGCGATGTGAAGAAGCAGCATGAAAGGATTGCATGGTCGAGCGGGTGCAGTGCTCTTCAACTCTCAAGTAAAGTGTGGGAAGGAAAAGGGAGCTAAGTAGCTCTGGGTGTAGGGTGCTTTTGTGTATGTACATGTGGGAGCAAGGAAGGGGCTATGAAAGATAAAGGTATTATTTGTATGGTGACTGTCAGACCCTGTTCGCTGGGCCACGAGGAAAGCAGGGGCAATGTATTGCTTTGATTTAATCCTACGTGTACATCTGCCTGTGAAACTGTATAGTTAATTCCCCATGTAAACCCACAGGTGCCTTGTCAGACTTAGGACGTGGGAAATGATGGGTTTGGGTAAAAGACAGGAAGAAATGGAGCTCTAGCGGGTACGATTATAAGTTGGCTGCATAATCGGTCAGATATTACTTGGTCCTTCTGTTAGAACCAGATAAGTAAAGGCAAAGTTCAAATAAATGAAGTCGAAATCAGGCGACGTCAAAGGGTACTTTATGGTTTAATCTTGATCAGTACATCCGCTAACTGGATCCGGACGCTACCACCAGTCAGATTAGTCATTATTCGCTCAACCTTGAGATATTTATCGTGGACCCACCCTTTTGGACATACTCGTCCTGAGGTTTCGCTGACCAACATCCTCTTGGATCGGCCCGACTCGCAGCGAGGTGTATCATTCACGGGACCTGCGCATCACCTTTCCACCCGTAGAATCCAACAGCCCTGAAGAGTCATATCCTTCACACGATGTGACGAAACACGTGTCGGGTAGTTGTATTTCGTTTGTACTGATCAAGATTGAACCATAAAGTACCCTTTAATGTCGCTGGATTTCGACTTCATTTATGTGAACTTTGTCTTTACTTATCTGGTTCTAACAGAAGGACCAAGTAATTTTGATACATGTGCACAGGACTTGTATTGCCTTGTCAGACTTATTTTAACCACCAAATGTGAGCCTTTCTTTTGCTTTGTGCTTTTCAGGGTATTTTGAATGACTTCATGAAGCATCTCAGTATCTTTCTGCAGTGTTGCTCTCTAACGGTTGAAGAAATGAATCAAGAATCGTGTGCCTAGAGTTACACATCACAGGGTGCACCAACAAGGGTGAAATATTAAAGACTACTACTGAAGTGTTATACTGCACTGCATTTACCATGATGCATTGGGGGCAAATTGAGTGCTGGGGTGTGAAGCAATGTGCCCCCACCCTCCTTCTGTTTGAAAAGGCTCCCTTGAGCTACTGAGCTGACAAGCTTGTGTTGATGCACCTGTGCCCAGTGAGTGGTACAGAGACCTGAGAAAACTTTGTGCAGCATTTCCAGCACCCCCAAAATGACTTGTTGCTCTCTACTGATGAAGGAATGAATCCAGAAACACGTGTCTAGAGTTACACAGCATCAGGTCCGGGCATACCTAATACAACCTCTTTGAGTTAAATTTCCTATGAAAATATACAGAATAAGCTTTTCAACAAAACAGTTTGCTTGGCACGCCACCCCCCTTGCCCAATATAAAGGGTTGGTCTACTACAACACGTCAGAAAACATTTAGGATAGGTTGATCCAGTATTAACATTTTTTTAAAACTTTTTTGGCAATACCTGGTGGAACATTGTTCCTGCCAGTATTTCTGCAAAAGGATGGCAGTGGCACTAGAGTTCTGTCAGTAATTCCACGGGAGGTGTGCACTTTCACTTGTGTTTTTTTGTCAGGTATGTTTGTATAGTTGAAGAATGATAAAACTATCCAGTAACGTAATGGCTGAGTATATTTTGCCTTCTGTAGCATTAAAGTCATAGTTAGAATAAGGGGCTTAGTTGTTCTGGGAAGCAACAATCATATAAACCAAATTGCATTCTGTATTTAACATTCCTAAACCTGACAATATATTCAGTTCTTCCCAAATAGGCACGGATAAGTACAGCATGGTCACTTTTACTGCCATTACTCATCAACAGCTCGAAGAAATGATTAAAAACAGTCATCCTTCCAGATCCCCTGCTGATGTTCTTCCAGCAGGAAAATATAAACACCTCCAGTTAAAGGATGCAGACACTCTCCCAAGGCATTTCCATTTATCTTTGGAAAACCACAGTTGTGAGCTCTTTCTGGAAAAAGTCGGCACTTAATTCTTCTTGCTCCATCACTTACACAAACTGTAGGAAAAACGTGTTTTAATAGAAGTGCAGCTAAAGCCAATACTCAGTTTGATAGACAGCAAGCAGGCTTTTTCCAGGGCATAGTACTGAACTGGTAATTCTATGAACCCTATAAGATTTGATTAAGCTTGTTAGAAGTATGAATGCTGTCGTCAGCTTTTTATACAATCGACCCTAATATTCCATTGCCTACTTTTGAAGAAGTCAGTTTCAGGAGCACAGTTTTCCAATAGATTAAATCTCTCCTCACGGGTATAAAATAACAGGTAGTCTAATCCCCTTTCTCATCAGAAACAAGCCAATCCCTGCGAAGTCCAGCAGGGATCTACATTGTCAGTTTTTCTTTTTTAACCTTTACTTACAGCCAATGGAATCATCTGTGGGTACTAACTTTTGCTTATAGGCAGATGATACACCAGTCCCCCACAATGTGGGGAATCACAATCCTGGGCGCCACAGTTTGCTGTTATGTTACATTATGTTATGTTATGTTACAGCGTATTTATAGAGCGTATCTACATCAAAAAGGTTACATGACTCTAAAGCCTAAAAGCAGAAGAGTCCCAAAACTTAGCCATTAGCCTAACCAAAGAGCCAGATTTTTGACAGAGTCCTGAAATTCGCACAAGAAGTTGTGGCTCTAATATGTGGAGGAATAGAATTCCAAACCTTTGGAGCAATCATGGCAAGCCTGGTTCCACCCAATCTCTTCCTGTAAAATTTTGGGTTTTTTGGTGGACTAATTTAAGGTTACGTTTAGGAATGTAGTTTCAGGATCCAGAGGTCACAAAAATTGGACTTTTGCCGTTTCGAGATTCGAAAATAATACACACAGTTTTAAAAAGGGTCCTCTGAGCAAGCGGAAGCTAGCGTAATTGTACCATCTGAGGTTTAATGTGACAGTGTCTAGGCATGCGCCAAACCAGCCTAGCTGTGTGATTTTGAACCAGCTGCAGCCTCTGACTCAGTGCCTTTGGAAGTCCCAGATAGAAAGAGTTAGCAGTATAATTCCGGGACATGACTAGGGCAATTAGAATCTGAACGATAGCCTCAAAAGTGAAGCATTTCTGAATCATGTTTCTTTTCCAGAGCTGAAAAAAGCAAGATGAAGTCACTGCTCCTATCTGAGGCTTCATGGAGAGGTCTTCGTCAACAAGAATCCCAAGGTTTTTGACAGCTTTTTTGGGAGGAAGGCTCATCTCCAAAGGCCAAAAGGAAGGGTTTCAACTATTTAGTTTATTTTTAATCATCACGATTTCAGTTTAGCTAGAATTCAGCTACAAATAATGTTAATTCATCCAATCATGGATGAATAACAGAGTGCTCTGAAAAAACTCTGCAGATTCCGTTGTGTTCCCAATTTTGAAGAGCAACTGCATGTCATCGCGTAATTGTATATTTTCACCCCTCACCTCTGTAGAGTGCGAACCAACAGGCGTATATAGAGGTTGAATAAATGGGGGGACAGAGGCAAATCCTGAGGCACTCCACAATTGAACCTGACCTTAGATGAGCAAAAAGCAGTAAGAGGGACCTACTGAGAACGGTCTAAGAGAGAGGATCTCATCCAATCTAATGCAGATCCCTGTAGACCTGCAACCTTGACACAGTCAATGAAAGTATCGTGATCTACTGTGTCAAAGGCTGCCAATAAATCCAAAAGGGCTAATACCTGGGCCAGTCATATGTATGCTGCTTCTCTCATAACACCAATTACAGAAAGTTGTATGGTTTTCATAGAATGGGCAGGACCGAAACCTGTCTGCTGGGGGTCGAGAGAAGAGGAATCTCCTAAGAAGGAGCAAAGAAATTAGACAATGTATTGCCTCTAGTATCTTAGCTAAATAAGGAAGTAAGGAGATGGGGCAGTAGTTCTTCAAGACAAAGGGATCTTCATCAATTTGTTTTAGAAGTGGGATGACTACCGCCTCCTTAAAAGTGTGAGGGACAATGCCCTGACTCAAAGATGAATTGTGCAAGATCACTGGATTGGTAAAGTGAGAGAAAATTATTTTTTGGCTCCGAGGGGGGCAGATATCTTCAGGGGATCCAGATTTGTCCTTAGTCATCAGTTTCAAAAGATATTCTTTAGTAATGGCTGGAAAAGCCATGAATTTTATAGAATTCATATCTTCCAAGGAAATGATACTGGTTAAGGAACTAAGAGGAATACTATCTTTTATCGTTCGTTATTTTATTGATGAAAAAAGAATTCATGTTGTCACAAGTTTTTGAGTAGGGGCCACCGGAACATTTAAGCAATCAGTCACAGTATCAAATAATTATTTGGTTTTATTTCCAAAGTTTTAAATTGTTTCTGAAAGTTGGTAGATTTGGCCTTCCAGATTAATTTCTTATAGACCTTTAGCCGCAGGATAAAGTGATCCTTTTTGTCTGGTGTATAATTTCTGTGATTTTTGCTCAGACTGGCGTAACTCAAACTTTGCTTTCTTTAAGTCTTCTGTATACCATTTTGATGCTTCGTGGCGATGGATTGGCTTAGTTTTTTGTTTAGGGGCATGCACATTGCTGTCTTCTCTGAGCCAGTCGGTTATCGCCTCTTACAGATCATACATTCTCACTGTGAGTAGGTAAAGACAGTGCTAATGAATCAAATAATCTATAGAGGTTAACACGATTCTAGTTTCTGGAAAAAGCGGCAGTGCCAATAGAGGGTTTAATGGAAGTTATATCATCTATGTCAAATTTAATTAAGTGATGATCCAACCAAGTACATGGGAAGACATTAAGGTCGAGTGTGGTTAAATTTAGTGACCAGACCTGATCTAAGATGTGGCCTTTGGTCTGTGTGGCTGTAAACACCTGTTGATCGAAGTTCAGACTATTAAGCGAGTAAGTGAGGTCTGAGGAGGTTCAGACACCGTTTTCCTCATTCACCCAAAGATTTAAATCTCAGAGAGTAGTATTTTTGCATAGTAAACAACTAAAGCAGATACGAAATCTGATAAGAGTAGGGGGAACTGAGGCATGTACCACGGGTGTCTGGACATGAACATACATATAAAGGGAGATATCTGCAAGCCCAGTTTGATCACAATGTTCTTTATCGTCGGGATTGGTAGGGGGGTATGTTTGGTAAAAACAAGATGCTTTTTGATGATTGCAGCCATCCCTCTGCTTTTTTTTCCCCCGGTGCTCTATTGATACTGAGTACATATATTGCTGGTGGATGTCTGTTAATTTTGTATGTCTGAATGCAGCTCAGGTGGAAATACTTCTGATTCCACAAAACCACAGGCAACTGGGAGCCAACATGGTGCCTCTACTTACTAGCCATTGCCCAAGTGGTCTGTAATCTTGGGAATATTTTGGACAATGCTCTCTCACTAAAACCACAAGTCACCAAAATGGACCATGACTGCATTATTCAGCTAAGAATCCCAAAAAAAATCCTGATGTTTATTTAGCCAAGCCTACACATCAATGTTAGAAACACCGTAATCCAATGGAGCCTGGATTATGCCAATGCATTCTAACCACCAGCCCCTACAAAACCTCTTTATCAGCGTCAGCTCATTCAGAACATGGCCCTTATGGCTACTAATACAGCTAATAGAGCCCATATCACACTGTGTACATCATTTGCTTGTTCAAAGTAAATTTTTAATACCACAACAGATGTTCACAGAGCAATCTATACCAAAACTCTAGGTTTTCTAGCCAAACAATTCACCCTGAATCATCTGGCTCGTACTCTTAGATCTTGCAATCATTCTCTACTAGATATTCCTAGAATGGATACTACTGCATATGTTGGCCTCTAGACTCAGGCACACTCCTGACCCTCACACAGATAAAATTCAATGTAATTTCAGAGGGGTAATAAAAACATGGGTTATTTTAGAGACAAGAAGCTTTGGCGTACGCTTGTACTAAAAAAAAACTTAAAAAAATATATATATACATATATATATATATATATATCAAATAATGATCAATTACTTAAGTGACTAGTAATTATTAATAATACTTTGCTATCATAATAACAAAAGAAGAAGAAATTATGCAAACAGAAATTTTCAGGTACAACACAAAAATACTTGAGACCTTTCCGTTCAGCGAGCCACGTAGTCTATTCCATTGCAGGTTCATTTCACCAAGATGTTCTGCAAAATCTATGTTGTCATAGCGGTTGCTTTCTACATCACCAGCGGCCAACTGCGAAAGTGACTGATTGACAAAATCCACAACCCATTGTTTATGGTTCATTTGCTTCCTTTGTTCCTGCAAAAAAGTTCCCGAAATGATTACATGTTATTTAACTTCTGGAGTCAACAAATATTTGCTCAAGGAAGCTGCAATTTTAACTTTGTAACAGATCAAAAAGTGTGTGGCCCTTTAATGACAATGTATGCATCAGAATTCCTGACAAACATTACAGAAAACAGAAAAAGAAAACTCATGCAAATGTTAAAAAACATTCTGAATCTTACATGCTGACATAAAGTACAGACTGCTCCTTTTGTTAAAAACACCTGTATGACTTTTTAGATTTGACAATTATCTTGATCCCACTTTTTATGACACATTTTCTCCTCTAATATCACAGTTCTGTATGTGTAACTTTAAGTAATTATTTTGGTTTAGAGATTCCTCCTAACAAACACAAGAGGGTCGGGGGAATATTTACCGACCTGTCTGCTCACTCCCCAATAATCAGAATACAAGCACAAAGGAGCAGAACAGGTCTGGAGATGGTGTGTGACCACAACAGTAACTCGGGGACAGTAGGCTGCATATGTGAACCCATGTTGCCAGAAACTATGGGAAACAATAGGCTAGTACAAAACCCATCAGACCACCCATGTGGTGGAATTTACGTCACGTGGGAATTGCAGATCAATCCATCTCAAAAAGCGGCCATATAGTGCCGGTATGGAGATGGATGTCGGAAAACTAGCAGCATGTTTACCATGTAGTGGACTAGACAATGTGCAGTGCTCAAAAAGAAGTGATTAATAAAATTGACTACCCAGACTCTGAGTGAACCTTTTAGACAGAAGTCGGAGTGTCAAGAATTAAAAACTACGCCTGGTGAAACAACTACCATATGGCGCTGTAAGCGGTACGGTCAACATGTTTCTGCCAATAAGGGGAATATTTTGCCCCGGGCATTCTTCAGGACCTAATATAAATCAGCTACTGCAGACATAACTGTAATGGTAGTGTACAAAGATAGGATTACTGGTAGAAGGATACATATCTATCAGGACCCTCAGCATTTAGATGTCCACTTATGGGAAAGAAGGATGTCTTCTTCCTGTCAATAAACAAAGAGTTATTGTATAGCAACATTAAATTAAACATACACATACCTCAGGCTCCAGAGAGACTGTATAGACAACACACACCTGCAGGAATACTTTACATTCTGCATGTTAAGGAAGCATAATAGCTTGATCACTACGAGGCATTTCCTCAAAGTGATACTCACCCAGCATTGTGTGGGTGACGACCTCACCTCACCCGGCAACCGCTCGGGAGTATGAGGCCCCGCTCTGTGGTGTAGAAAAAGGACACAGTGAACACAAAGTACTACAGTGCCCAAGCCAAATTGCACTACACACAAACCCAACATAAGTGTGATAAGCACCCAACTGGCAAAACCAGTTCACACATGTCACCCCTACCCCAAGGAGATGGCGTCATAAAAACCTCTAAAAGATGGTTAGGAGAGTCTTATGGTAGTATATAGACCCCTCATATAATGAAGATATTGAGAATACTTCATAAGAACCAGTCACAAACAAAAGGTGCTGGTGGGAGGGACAGAACAGCGACCAAAAGAAAACTAGTATCACTATTCCGCAAATGAGACCCTTCACAGTATCAAGCAGTGTCATGGTATGGATATTCTCAAAATGAGGCCCTTGCAGTCCCATACTGTTACCCCTAAAAGTGTCCTAGTTATATTTAAATTAAAGGACAGCACGATAGGACTGCTCTATACAGATCCAGAGAAAAGAAAGTCTAGGGGGGCAATCACCTGTCCGTCGGTGCCACCGGTAGCGAACCAAGCGGAAGTGGAGGCGCTCAGAGGGTTGCTCTCCACCCTTTAAATAATCTCCAACCGTTAGTAAATGAGGCTGGCGTGGTGAACGGTGCGCCCTTCCGGCCAAAACTCCCAAAACAAAACGCGGCGTGGAATGGAACCACAGCGCGCATGCGCACTAGATTGAAAGAGCGCAAATAAGGTTTGATGTGACAAACCAATTTCATTCAACCCCTGAAGCATTCTAAGGTCCGTCGCTGTTATAAACGGCAAGACACATATTTGTGAAAATGTTTTTCACTGGGTAAAGAATCTCAGAGAACCATAGACACACGCGCGAGGCGAGACACTACTCTCTCGCGCATGCGCTATCCATTGTAAAAAAACGAGGGGCATGTATGCAGTGCAACACAAAAAAGACCGCATCAATACTGTTACAGGCTGTTCTCCTCATATCGCACATTACTGTATTAAGAAAAGGATTGGTAACTATAATTTGGTCCACACTGTGCCCAATATCTAAGCACAGCAGAACAATTCTGTGGACTATCTTCACTGGTGAACAAGTGGCACTAGCCTCCGTTGTGTTTCATGGAAACAGACCATATGGATAGATAGCTCAAATGTGTTTATGACGTAAGAACAGTATTATTAGAAGGTTTCACTCACTATGAGAGCGTTATCATCAGATGTCTTATCATCAAATGTCGTGGGAACAAGGGTTAAGATGGTGACTGCGTAGACAGAAGGGAAAAGCCCACACACTTACGTTAGGTGAGCTATTAGGACACAAAAAAAACTATGTTTGTATCCAGATTTACTAGACCCGCAACTAGGGGACAGTAGGCTGCATATGTGAACCCATGTTGCCAGAAACTATGGGAAACAATAGGCTAGTACAAAACCCATCAGACCACCCATCCTATCTTTGTACACTACCATTACAGTTATGTCTGCAGTAGCTGATTTATATTAGGTCCTGAAGAATGCCCGGGGCAAAAAATTCCCCTTATTGGCAGAAACATGTTGACCGTACCGCTTACAGCGCCATATGGTAGTTGTTTCACCAGGCGTAGTTTTTAATTCTTGACACTCCGACTTCTGTCTAAAAGGTTCACTCAGAGTCTGGGTAGTCAATTTTATTAATCACTTCTTTTTGAGCACTGCACATTGTCTAGTCCACTACATGGTAAACATGCTGCTAGTTTTCCGACATCCATCTCCATACCGGCACTATATGGCCGCTTTTTGAGATGGATTGATCTGCAATTCCCACGTGACGTAAATTCCACCACATGGGTGGTCTGATGGGTTTTGTACTAGCCTATTGTTTCCCATAGTTTCTGGCAACATGGGTTCACATATGCAGCCTACTGTCCCCGAGTTACTGTTGTGGTCACACACCATCTCCAGACCTGTTCTGCTCCTTTGTGCTTGTATTCTGATTATTGGGGAGTGAGCAGACAGGTCGGTAAATATTCCCCCTGACCCTCTTGTGTTTGTTAGTATTTAGAGCAACTTTTTAGTTGCGGGTCTAGTAAATCTGGATACAAACATAGTTTTTTTTGTGTCCTAATAGCTCACCTAACGTAAGTGTGTGGGCTTTTCCCTTCTGTCTACGCAGTCACCATCTTAACCCTTGTTCCCACGACATTTGATGATAAGACATCTGATGATAACGTTCTCATAGTGAGTGAAACCTTCTAATAATACTGTTCTTACGTCATAAACACATTTGAGCTATCTATCCATATGGTCTGTTTCCATGAAACACAACGGAGGCTAGTGCCACTTGTTCACCAGTGAAGATAGTCCACAGAATTGTTCTGCTGTGCTTAGATATTGGGCACAGTGTGGACCAAATTATAGTTACCAATCCTTTTCTTAATACAGTAATGTGCGATATGAGGAGAACAGCCTGTAACAGTATTGATGCGGTCTTTTTTGTGTTGCACTGCATACATGCCCCTCGTTTTTTTACAATGGATAGCGCATGCGCGAGAGAGTAGTGTCTCGCCTCGCGCGTGTGTCTATGGTTCTCTGAGATTCTTTACCCAGTGAAAAACATTTTCACAAATATGTGTCTTGCCGTTTATAACAGCGACGGACCTTAGAATGCTTCAGGGGTTGAATGAAATTGGTTTGTCACATCAAACCTTATTTGCGCTCTTTCAATCTAGTGCGCATGCGCGCTGTGGTTCCATTCCACGCCGCGTTTTGTTTTGGGAGTTTTGGCCGGAAGGGCGCACCCTTCACCACGCCAGCCTCATTTACTAACGGTTGGAGATTATTTAAAGGGTGGAGAGCAACCCTCTGAGCGCCTCCACTTCCGCTTGGTTCGCTACCGGTGGCACCGACGGACAGGTGATTGCCCCCCTAGACTTTCTTTTCTCTGGATCTGTATAGAGCAGTCCTATCGTGCTGTCCTTTAATTTAAATATAACTAGGACACTTTTAGGGGTAACAGTATGGGACTGCAAGGGCCTCATTTTGAGAATATCCATACCATGACACTGCTTGATACTGTGAAGGGTCTCATTTGCGGAATAGTGATACTAGTTTTCTTTTGGTCGCTGTTCTGTCCCTCCCACCAGCACCTTTTGTTTGTGACTGGTTCTTATGAAGTATTCTCAATATCTTCATTATATGAGGGGTCTATATACTACCATAAGACTCTCCTAACCATCTTTTAGAGGTTTTTATGACGCCATCTCCTTGGGGTAGGGGTGACATGTGTGAACTGGTTTTGCCAGTTGGGTGCTTATCACACTTATGTTGGGTTTGTGTGTAGTGCAATTTGGCTTGGGCACTGTAGTACTTTGTGTTCACTGTGTCCTTTTTCTACACCACAGAGCGGGGCCTCATACTCCCGAGCGGTTGCCGGGTGAGGTGAGGTCGTCACCCACACAATGCTGGGTGAGTATCACTTTGAGGAAATGCCTCGTAGTGATCAAGCTATTATGCTTCCTTAACATGCAGAATGTAAAGTATTCCTGCAGGTGTGTGTTGTCTCTCTGGAGCCTGAGGTATGTGTATGTTTAATTTAATGTTGCTATACAATAACTCTTTGTTTATTGACAGGAAGAAGACATCCTTCTTTCCCATAAGTGGACATCTAAATGCTGAGGGTCCTGATAGATATGTATCCTTCTACCAGTAATCCTATCTTTGTACACTACCATTACAGTTATGTCTGCAGTAGCTGATTTATATTAGGTCCTGAAGAATGCCCGGGGCAAAATATTCCCCTTATTGGCAGAAACATGTTGACCGTACCGCTTACAGCGCCATATGGTAGTTGTTTCACCAGGCGTAGTTTTTAATTCTTGACACTCCGACTTCTGTCTAAAAGGTTCACTCAGAGTCTGGGTAGTCAATTTTATTAATCACTTCTTTTTGAGCACTGCACATTGTCTAGTCCACTACATGGTAAACATGCTGCTAGTTTTCCGACATCCATCTCCATACCGGCACTATATGGCCGCTTTTTGAGATGGATTGATCTGCAATTCCCACGTGACGTAAATTCCACCACATGGGTGGTCTGATGGGTTTTGTACTAGCCTATTGTTTCCCATAGTTTCTGGCAACATGGGTTCACATATGCAGCCTACTGTCCCCGAGTTACTGTTGTGGTCACACACCATCTCCAGACCTGTTCTGCTCCTTTGTGCTTGTATTAGAGATTCCTCCACCAATGTTGATATCCTCTCCTTTGTTCAATACTACATGTCACCATGCATTCCTGATCTTGCGGACTTTTTCGTTTGTGACAGTAGGTGTTCACTGTCAATACATGGTACCAGTCTACTATCAATATATAGTACTAGCTTGGTGTAATTTCAGCTTTCAGTACTGTTTGGTATAGCTTAATTCTGTATTTGCACTGTGTTTGGTACATTTAGTGAATAAGACCCAATACTGGATTACCCTCAGGTTATAAGCATGTTAAAGAAAAGTCTGCTATGGGGTCATTTAAAATATTCCTTTTTCACTAGAATTGAAATCTGAAGGAAACACCTTTGATTTTGGCAATATGTTTTGGTGCATGGCGGATCTATCAAGCATGTAACCCCTTCTATATATCATGGAGAGGGTTAGACAACCTACCACTTAATTACACGAAAGCTCTGACATTTTCCCAGAATGGGAAAGAGACACTGATCTCTCATTGCCTTTGGCTGTTTCAGGACAGTTTGGATTGGTAAACATAAATGCACCCTTTCTAGGATCAATGTTCCAAACACATTGCTTCCTCTTAGTATAACTATACCTCTTCCAATAAAAAATAACCCAGCCATCTCTCCCTGTTGAACCATACTTGGAGAAAATGGGGCCGTTTCTCAGGAAGAGTAATGTAGCACACATTTACTGGTTTGATATGGTGAGTCAGGAGAATTTCTGAAATGTTGGGAAAACAACAATATGAGTCCTTAAGCCCTGATTTAAAGTTTCACAGCTGAAATACTACAAACATGATGGATTCCTTGTCCGCCGTATTACAAGTGAATTATATCCTATGGCACTTGTGATTTGGCGAATGGGACAGCTGTCACGTTTATGGCGGAATATACCATCCGCCAAACACTAAATCAGGCCCTTAGTGTGGATAGGTTTAGGGTGCCCCTTCAAACAATGAAAAGCTCAATAAAAGATGTGAAAGACCTTCATCAGGGTGCTCCATTAGAAAAAAGGGTCCTCTGGGACAGTTGCCCTACTTGGAGATTCCTGTAAGCAACACAAGGGGACAATATGTACAAGACACCTGGATACTAGAACAATCTGCTTGTACTTATCAAAGGAATGTAAGGGGAAGACGAGGAAGTTGAGACACACATACATGCACTGAAAAGGCTTGGCAGGTTTCATGTTTATGTTAAGAGAAGATATAGTGTGAGTCTGAATTGAAAGCTACAAAATGTGAGCATGCTATTGAAGTTGCCATTCTTGAGCCATTTCAGCACCTTTCACAACAGGAGAGGTTGGAAAAAAGAAAAAAGAAAAAAGAAAAAACAGATGTTTGAACTGAATTTCCACTGTAGGGTGAGGAAGAAATCTCGTCATTATAAAAAGGCATGGAGAGGTTCGGCCTCTGGGATAGCCTTACACCATTTTGGAATATTCCAAAAATACTGTTTTCTGGGGATATTTTAGCTATAGGTGAGACAAACGGCTGAAAATTTGGAAAAGCCAAATAGGGAATCCTAGCAGGGATATATGAAAAGCTCCTCCACTAACCACTCCTCAGTTATTCCAATACCTTTGAACTCTACAAACGAGAAATCAGAACACTTCCCATACTTTGGAGAACCTAAAGATAAGAAGATTGTCTGATTTCCTGAGGAAGGACTGTGGCCGTGGATCCTGCTTCCTCATAAACCCAAAGCTCTGTAAGTTGTTTGCAAAGGGTCAAGGAATCAAGCCACCTAATGTACACAGGGGAATTGAGGACAAGATGGGCATTTTGAAAAACGGAGCTGGAGCCCTCCCTAAATTGAGTGGTTGCCCTGTCTTCCACTGATATCTCTCCTCCTGGTATCACCTATATATTCTAGAGTACGAGGGTACAGTATGCTGTTGGTGCTGTATTTCTAGCTGTGGCCATGAAGTGGATGAAAATAGTAGTCCACCTCTTCCTTGAATCTTTGGCTTGGGCACTCTGGAACTTTCCATGGCAGTATGAGCATATATTGAGCACCAGGTCTCAAAAGAAGAACTTTTGCTACCAGTCTTGGGGAGGAGGGGCAAGGGAGGTGATATTTCCTTACAGGAAAGTTTGAAAACTAAGACATTTACTGCTGCAAGCGACAGAACTTAATTGTATTTGAGATCATTCTTAGTAAGGGGATGCATTTTGGTTTTCTAAGTGCTAAAAGTCAATGCACTGCTACCTTCTCAGTTTTGGACAGAAAAACATTTTAGAACATTATTTTCTATGGATACATTTTGCCTTTTTCAAAGAGAAAAAAATCCTCATACCTGGTATCTTTTAGGAATTATTATTGTTTTGCTGTCATCCAAAACACCATACATATAAACCAACTAACTGATTAATGTGGAATTATGGCTGTGCCTTATTGAGTAGCTCCACAGTACATGACACATCAGGATATCCTTATATCTAACTATGAGTAACTTGAAAGCTTTCTCTGCTATCTCAGGTACCAGTGGAGCTGACATATGAAGAACTCAAAGGTGTTTCTTTGCTGATCAATCAAAAATACTGTTGGACTGATTCCGAGAAAGGCCTATTGTAACACAAAGTAAAAATGCAAAAGTACTTTGCTGATACATATTTTTAATGTAGTGTTAGAGATACCTGATTGGGTGGTCAAGAAGAGTGCAAGTGCATCTATAGAGGTTCTAAATATGCCTTCCTGACTCCAGGTAAAATGAACACACTAAACACATGGGAAGACTTGGACACAATCGTAGGATTCTGCTACATCTGGCTTTTATTAACTCAGTGTCTTTTATTCTTCTGAAATGATTCCCTTTTTAACCATATTTTTCTTCAAACCTTTTCTTTCATTGTGTGTTATGAGGCTGCGTTCTTAAAGACTTGATGTGACTGTTTTATTTGTACTGCTGCTACAGTCTGCACCTGAAACATCTCTGAGCATTAGTACCTTTCGTAATCACTTCTCTTTGAATTGACGTCTGTCTAAATCATTCTTTCTTTCCAAATGGTTATTTTGTTCAAGGCACTGCACATGTACTTAAGGGAGAAATACCAGCCAACAAGTATCACAGCATGATTTCTTTTAAATTAGCAGAAGCTTTTTCCAGTAGCCACATAAGCGTTCAACGGAAAAATGCTGTACTTTACATCCGTCAACAAAAACATTATGTTTTCCAATTGTGTTGCCTCACCAGCTGATGGAGTTAAAAACATCCTATCAGAAAAGAACAACGTCTTTTCATTGTAGAAATGTAACTTGCTATGTGGCACGAAAAAGTAACTAGAAACAGCTGGATATCTTCAAAGTGTCAAGGTGTCTCATGAATAATATTAGGCAGATTCCCACTTTCTCCATATCCCTAGTACAGGATCGTATGCACTGACAGCGCTTCAAATTTTCAAATTACATCTACAAAGAAACAACATTTTTGAAACTCAGATCAGAATGGTTATTTAACAGATATACTTGCACTTGCAGTTAGGTTTCACTTGCCAAGGTCTGCCATAGTTGACGAACAACTGTCTCTCCAACCTGACATTTTATCTTTGATTTATCCAGAAACTGGGTCCATGACTGGGTCCAAAGTAATGGTGATCCTGAACTGTCTTGGAAAGATGAGGACAAAAAAGGAATTCCGGTGATTGGATAGATTGTTCAAATGCTGGTGGTCCTGGCTGCACTATTGGCAGATCAGCAACTGCACATCAAGCAAACCGGCACTAACTTTAAGTAATCTCTTCATGGCCTAACCAAAATATGCCTACAGTCAGGATGGATAAGGACAGAAGAGAAAATAATCATGCTGTTGATCATAAATTGATGCAAAAATAGATTTTTGGATGAAGATGAACAGTTATAAAGTTGCAATCAATTATCATTGTATAATCTAGCAACCCATTCATCTCAACTTCATAGAATATAACTATGGAGATTTATGGTGGTTGGTCAGGAAGAGAGAGAGATCACAGTCTAGTATTTGATCTTGATTTGTTACTGAGCTTTCACAAGACACAAAGAACGGCAACCACCAGAATGTCCAGAATTATTTAAAGAATCCTTGGTAGATTGGATCAAACAGCAAGGCTTTTCTCAGAGAAAGTGTGTAGTACATACACAACATACAAAAATACAGTTAAGATATCAGAACTTAAAGTTTTAAGGGATGCCAATAAACAGGGAACACTTCAGTGAGAATTGGGAAGTCTGGGTCAAGGAGCTGTTGGTCACTGATTGAATTCTGGTCTGATTTAGAATCTGTAAAGCAGGTGCATTGTGGTTAGCATAGCTAGACTTGGGTTCTGCAGGGTTGGATGTGGCTCAAACTGGAATACGCTTGATAATTCAGGTTGCAGGGATGTGCTGATAAATCTCCAGTACAATTGCAGGGTACGTTATAGCTTATTCTATTGAACCAAAGCCTTTCTAATAGACTAATCAGCTTCCTTGGGGTACAGGTTTTTCTCAGCCTCTTGTGCACTGTATCATGGAAGTATGTAAAAGGCAGTGGAGCACTGAATACGGTCATAGGCTTTCGGGCTCTTCACTTCGAAGTCCTCCGGCTCCAAGCCATGACTGCTACTTGTAGCACCTCAGCCCACAGCTTCCTTGGAGCAATTCCTCCAGTTGGCAGACTCTTCTCTGTAGATGGGTCTAAATGTCCTTGTGGATCACAAGACAGGAAACTGCGGATGTGTGCTGGATAGATTTTTTTTAAAGTAGGAATCAGAGAAGGACTTCATTGCTGAATCCATTTTGTTCAGGAAGCAGCAGCAGTGATAGGTGCCTCAACCAGCAGGGAATTACCTGTGCCATAGTCTAAGAGTAGGGTCTCCACACACTGCAAGTGCCTTTGCAGATAGAGTCAAGTCCATCCCCACTGGGATCATGCAGTTCTCTGCAAATGAAAAAGTTCTTACCTGAGTCGCTATGGCAGAAGGCAGCTCCTCACTCCATGGTACTTTGGATTTATTTTGTTTTCTGTTTGCTGTTATGCAAAATGTGTGTCATGGGAACTCCCGGGCTCAGGAGTGAGGCACAATCAATTTTCAGCAACTGTAAATGATTGCTGTGATCTCCATGGAGTTCTATGGCTTTGAGGTAGGGCTACTAACAGGAACTTGGCAATGCATTGTGGGTGGTTTGCCATACCTTCTTACCAACCAGTCTTTTTCATTTCAGTGCAGGATTCTGTTTGGTGTTTTTGGTGAGGAAAGTTCTCTTGAAGGATTCAGAAAACTGATACACAATGTCAACATTTATTCACTTCCCTCCCCAGAGGGAGGGGGGATTGGATGGATGGGGCACGGGGATTGGGAGTGGGTTGGGAGGAGGCGGGAGCACGAGGTGGGGGGCAGTGGGAGAAAATGTAAAAAAATATAATCCTTTATCACGTCAGAAAGTTCGTTTTATGATTATTACAATAGCTACTGCCTAAGCTATGACGACACCCAAAAGGCTGATTCGCTGTAATGGGACTAACTCCCATTAAATTAAAGCGAATAATACTTCTCTCATGGAATATTAATGGCCTTAGATGTATGCGCAGATAGAGATTAGTTATGAAATACTTAGAACAAAGGCCAGCTCAAATATGCCTGATCCAGGAGACTCATTTGGATATTTCAGAGAGCCACATTACTTTTCCACGATACCCCTGGACTGAATCTTTCCACACATCAGAGAAGACAGTTCATTGCAAGGGCATTGCTATTTTGATTAAACAAGGGTGAGGCTGTATAATAAAATCGTTTAAAACAGATAGAATTGGGAGGTGGATTATAGCACTCTTAGATTTTGGAGGGACATAGATAGCTTGTACATCATTATACGGTCCAAATATCGATGATCCCACCTATTTATGTAACCTACAATGGAACCTGATGAAAGTTACTGCCCTAATAATAATAGGGGGAGATTTTAACATCCTGCTGAACCCGTGGCTTGATAGATCGAATTAGAGTCGGCATGCAGGGGCTCCTCGAGTCCGTCAGGCCTTAAATAATATGATGCATGATCTGGAACTTTCAGATGTATGGAGAGCTAAGAAGGGCAATACCCATGGATTCACATTTCAAAGTAAGAAATATGGACATTTTTCAAGGACAGATTACTTGTTGGCAGACAGATCTATTATGGATGCCATAAAATCTATCAATATCTATCCAAGTCTTATTTCTGATCACTCTGCAGTTGCGATCTCCTTAGGGGATAGTAGTCAATCATCGAGACCTAGATGGACACTTAAAAGAGCGATGCTGTCGGATCTAGGAATAGCTGAAGCACTTAAACAAGCATGTTTTGATTATTTTTATGTAAATATTGGGTCTACATCTCTAGATATTGTATGGGACGTTTTAAAGGCCTTTTTGAGAGGCACTTTGCATAGTCTCATAAGCACTTAAAATAGAGCGGAATCCCAATCTTTAAAAAAATGGAAGATAAAGTAGGTTCATCTTAGTCGGATGAACTCGGGGATGACTGACGCAAAGGCCAGGCTCAGAGACTGCTGGATGAGGCCCATCAGGACTATAGGATTAAGATAGACCAGAAGTGCAAAGCACAATGGTTTGCAAAATCTATGCAGAATTTTTAGTACAGGTTAAAATCGGGTGCGCTCTTAGTTTGGAAGACCAGAGTAGATCGGTCAAGGAATTACATAAATAAACTAATAGTAAATGAAAATGTTAAGTTACTCTATTTTCTGAGGTATATAAGGAAGAAAACTTTCTGAATCCTGAAACCCTTAAAGCCTGTCAAAGGGAAAAAAAACCCTACCCATTTTAACATCACAAAGCTGCGAAATACCTATCTAGGGATGAGATCCGTCTGAGTCTCGGAAAAAAGTAAGAGCAATAAGACAGCAGGTACAGATGCACTTCCAAATGAGGTGTACAAACTCCTAATAGAGGAGTTAGTGCTGATTATGGACACACTGTTTAATTCGGTCTTTCAACTAGGGGGTCAAGTCCTAGGCAACGGAAAGAGGCAAGAATCGTACTCATCTTAAAATGCACTAAAGATCCCTCGAGCGCAGATTCTTATAGACCGATCTCCCTGCTGAATGCGGACTATAAGATCTATATGACCATCTTGACAGGGAGATTGGCTAAGCTCGTATCACAACTGATTCATTTAGATCAGAAGGGTTTTATCCCGAAGAGATACATCCAAGAACAGACCCAGCAACTCATAGACACCATAGATCTTGCCGCTGAACGTGTCAAGCCTTTGGCCTTGGTGGCCTTAGATGCGGCCAAAGCGTTCAACAGAGTTTGCTGGGCGTACTTGTGGGAAGTTTTGAGAACAATGGGTTTGGGTTATATTTTCTTATATACTCTAAAAAAAGTGCTACGAAGGTGATTCAGCCAGGATCTTGTTAAATGGGACCTTAACATCAAGTTTTAACATTCTGAGAGGGACACGTCAGGGCTGTCCCCTTTTACCCTTATTATTTGATTTATTTATAGAGCTATTAGCTCAGATGATAAGATCTATAACCCCTTTTAGATCTCATTAGTATAGTAGCAAGGTTGGTCTATAAGCAGACGACCTTCTGTTATATACTGCTGATCCGACTGTAGAAATACCAAGGGTAGAACAACTGTTAGAGGAGTCTGGGTCTTTATCAGGATATCTAGTCAATCTATCCAAAACTGAGGTGATGTGTTGGAACATACAAGATTGGAAGGGGAAAGTTAGCCAAGATTTTAAGTGTTTAGGTATAATAATTGTTAAGGAAATAAATAAGATCCCGCAGATTTATCTAAATAGAGTTTCAAGAGAAATGGACCAATTGTTAACAAGGTGGAAAAATCTCCCTCTAACTATCTATGGAAGGGTCACCCTAATTAAAATGGTCATACTCCCCAAATAAACATACTTGTTTAACGCCATCCCTCTTGGCTTTCCCAAGCTAAGCATCAATAAACTCCAGAGAAAGATTGCAAGCTTCATATGGTCCTACAAGGGCGCAAGGCTGGCATGGAAGAAACTCTGGCGCAAGCTCATCAAAGGTGGTTTGGGTCTTTCAGATATCAGCAGGGCCGGACTGGGAACTGAAAGCAGCCCGGGCAAATTTTGGCAGACCAGCCCCCACCCGGCCGGGCGCGTAGCGAGCGAGCGCAGGGAGCGAGCCCGATTACGTAGCGAGCGCGCGTAGCGTGCAAGTCCGACCGCTACTTGGGGGCGTTTGGGGTGATTTTCCCCCCAAGAAAATTTTGGAAAACAACAGACCAAAATGGTGAATTTTACCGCACATTTTTCATTACATATTGTATATTGCTTTCAGTGGCATCAGGGAACACAAAAACAAAACCTTTAGCTTAATTGGTCAGACAGTCCCTTTATAGCAGGCCCCGGGAGCCCTGGGTTCAATAGCTCTCAATACTACTTCACTCTCTGACCACACTACCACCAAGGAGGAATCGTGTTAGCACTCAGAGGCTGCAGAACATCGAGCTCCTCTAGAGATCTGTTTCCTACCATCTCTTGCAAGGGTTGCTTACTACGCTGGCTTCAATCAGTCCGCCTGTCAAACTGTGACTGAAGGCCTTTATCAATAAGAACGCATTGCAACTAGTGACCCCATCAATTTAGATTCATAACCTCGTGAAGGATATTAATTATACCCTGAATGGTGTGTGCGTGTAGTCAACGCTGCCAGCCGGCACCAGCACTTCTAAAATATTTTACTGCAAAGCCACAGCTCGCTGATGTCTTAAATCTAGTATTAACATACATTCCTGCATACCAATGGATTTGGTGCTTTGTATATTTATTTACTGCGTAACCCCGCAATGTCCGCATTTAGATGTAAGATGCATGTTATTATGTCTGGGACCGTGAGACGATGGAATGGCCGGGAATTGGAAATCAAGTTATAATCGTGACGGGTGGCAGCGCAAACTTAGCCATCAGCCCTCGAGGTCTTAGACCGGGTCCGACTCCGAGGTCCGCATTATAGCATGTGCATGTTTCGACCTCGGAGGGGTGATGGCTCAGAGTATAGCTGGCTAAGTTAGTTACATGGAGGTTGGAGGATCGGACCGGGGTCCGCCAGTCATCTTGAAAAAGGAGGTCTGTCTCCCACATGAGGGATGCTTATGTCTGGAGAAACTTTAAAAGGTGGTTCGCCATTCTCTTTCCGTGGAGAGATACTATGAAACACAGTAGCATCAAATTCCTCATAAGAGGAATTATTTATTTTCTCTGGGATTAGATGCGAAGGTGGTATGTGTAGAACCACATCACCCCCCCATTTGGAAAGGTTTTCACCTTTTTCTTATATATTTTGCTCGAAGGACAATGTCTGATCTCAATCGTGAAGACTGTTTTGATTTAGAAGCTTTCCTCTTTAATTTCATCAGGGGTGTGGCGGAGTATTTTCATGTCCTGCGGTAGCAAAGCACCTCTGCTGCGTACGCCAATACTGATTGCCTAATACTGTAAACAAGGACACAAGCTTGCATGCCATTGTACAGTATTGACCAAAGACTTGGTCTCTAGGTGCGGATCATTTTCAGGACAGATGGAGCACAGTTTTGAGAAAGGAGCAATCGCCTTTAGTATTGCTCAGGTTCAGTTAGACATGAATAGGCCATCCGATAACACTAAACCAGAACTTGGGAGGAAGTATGGGGGGGTTTGTCCGATATTTACTAACAAGAGGATGCTCCCAGAGGTCCCACTCCTAATCATGAAGTAGAAAGCCCTGGAACATGTGGAAGCTACCTTCTTAAAGGGCCAGACGTGTTTACGGCCATGTGACTGTCCCTAGAATAAAGTCTTCTTACATTGCAAGTTCTTGGAAGATGCAATCAACAACAGAAATGCCATTTAAAGAGTACTCTTTTAAAGCCTGAAGAATAACAAAAGAAAAAAATAGTTCCACTCAAAGCGAAGGATCACTGGAGGAGCTAAGCACAATGTACTGATCGATCGATGGAGAAAGTGGTGAAGTGGCGAGTGACAAATTACTAGGACGCAAAGCTCAATTGTCAAAGGGGACTTGCACATTTATTTTCAAAATATTAGTGTTCATCATGGGGACTCTTTTTTCAAGCCCTGTCTGTTATTGCTGGTTATGACCACACAACTTTGAGCTTCTCTGTTATTGTTTTGTCTATGTATGACTAAGTGAATCACTAGTCCAGTTATTTACATTACTCTTCTAATTAAAGCACCAATCAGCCCTTTTATAATGTTACTATCATCCATACTGTGCACATAGATATGTATACAGACCTATACCTACAGTGACTGTGCATGTGCACATGCACCACTTTACTGGTATGGAGTACCCACAGGCTCTTGTGGTATGCATAAGAACATTCTTTCTCTCTGCCTCACATGCTAGACTTCCTTTTCTACACTACAGTGCGCCTATTTGAGTTGTATTATGTTTATTAATAGAGCGCACACGTGCCGGAATTCCATTACACTAAATAACCAGCAGGTGAGACTCGCTGGCCGGGATACCAGCTCCAAGGAGTCGTCAATCAGAGCCTGGCTTAGACTAGAGCCAGAAGCCAGCCCAGCAACCACCTCGCTCCCTGCTACAAGTGAGACAACAACAAACAAAAGCCACTGCGCTGCAGACCCAGGCTGGGTGCGGGGCCTAGACCCTTGCCCCTTCCTTAGGCCCCGGCCCTTTTACTTTTGATTCTGGCCCAGCCCGGTTGTGATGCCCTCCGGCCCCAGGCCCAGAGTTATAAGCTTGTCTGTTGTTGTCATCATGGGTGTGTTTCCATCACAGCTCCAGCTGTTTGCAATGACGTTTAGTGAGTTGTAGGTTGCCAGTGTGCCAAATTGCTTGTGGTCTGGTTTGTGAAGTGGTGATGAAATTTGAGCAGAGTTATGGTATCGCACAGGAGGAGATCCAGTTGTTGAAGTTGGTGATGGATCAGGAGAGGTTGCCTTCTTGGTGCCCCAGGAGATAGGTATAGAGCTCTGTGGACCAGGTTGCCTCAGAGATTGTGCTCTTGTTGCATCTAGTGGTCTTGGTGAATGTGGATCCCTGTTGATAGGTTGGGTGTTGGTCAAAATGGATGAGGTAGTGGGCATTCCAGGTAAAGGGGTTGGCTTGTCCACCTGATATCAGAGAGATTGGTGAAGACAGTCGTTGAGGTGTTCAATGATGTGGGTGGGGCCCTTTACTCATTAAATAAATACAAGTGTGCGCAAGTCTTCCAGGAGGGTGTTGGTGTTAGGGTCACTTTGGTCCTCCAAGTGGAAGTTAAGGTGTCCGAGGAGGATGAAGGAGGTAGAGTTGAGCATGAGAAGGGCAGTGCTGTCTAAGATGGTGATTCAAAACTTGGATCTTGCTCTGGGAATAACAGAGTAAGCTTTTACTAGGTTGGTGTTGCTCGAGATGTTGTGTTTGAAGGCTGGGTGTTTGAGCTGCTCATATGTGTTTGCAGAGGTGAAGGAGCAGTGGATGTATTCCATATAGATAATTGTGATTCCTCCTCCAGGTTTGGTGGTTCTGTCCTATCTTGTGATCTTGTAACTTGGACATGTAGCTGCCATGATATTTGACACGTAAGTAGGTTTTAGCCAGTTCTTGGTGAGGAAGAGTAGGACCCAGGAGAGACTGGCAGGAGGTCACAGATTTCAGTGCAATGTTTGGTGAACAGGTAGGTGTTGAGGAGAGTATGGGTCAATGTGGGTGAGTATTGTGCATGGTGGGATCCTCTGAGACATGTTTGTGTGTGGAAAGGTGGGGATCTTAAGAGGGAGTTCTGAAAGAGGCATAGGAATGTAGGTAAATGCACCATCTGTGCTGGCAGAGGAGGCCCGCTGGCAGCACAGGGATGGGCTTCAAATATTCCAAGCATGGAGAGCTGTGGCAGAGTAGCACCTTTAGCTACAATAGGTTGGTGGAGGACCAGGGGAGCTACTGCTGGGTACAGGAGGGGCACGGATGACCATAGACAAACTTGCCGCTTTGACACACTTTTCGTACACCAGTAGCACACACACTGCACACACCCGTGCTGCGGCTGACATTTCAAAGATCCAAAGAGGGGAGGTGAAGGAGATCCTGGGTGTGGTGATAAGGGCTGGGCGGAGCACGATCATGTGACGAGGCGGTAGCAGGAAGGACCAGGTGAGTCAGCTGTGTTGGGGGTAAAAAGGTGTTAAAAAGGCGACAGGAGATGGAAAGTGGCAAAGAAGGAGCAAGAGAGACTGCGTCTGAAAGAGGTGAAAAAAGCTAAAAAAAAACTGAGGTCGAGTCCGTCCAAAATTAAAAACAGAGGTGGAAAGGCAAAACAGCGGGAATGTGGAAGGAGAGGCCAAACGTGGTAAAATAAAAACCATGGGGAAGAGAGTGAGTGAAAAGAGATTGGATTAAAGAGAGTGAGAAAAATAAAGCAAAAAGGAAAGTAAAAAGAGACAAAAAGTTCATTAATGTTTCTCTTTTGCAGTTTACAAGTTTGACTATTGTAAAACTGCAGAACTTTCGCGCTCAAATAAGGAGAAAACGTTTGCAACCAAATACATTTCAAGGAAACATCTGCTCATTAGTTACCCTGCGCAACTACAGTTCTGCTTCTGCAAATGGCCGGTTCACACTGTTATAGCCAAACAAATTGTCAGAGGAACTGCCCGTTCTGCCACTTTACATTTGCAGCATGGATCTGATCCCACTGCAATCTGGGACTCAACATACTCTGACGGAGAACCCTGAATCAGTGCCACCACTCATAAATCAGACCTGGCCACAGGCAGGAACAATAGCACGCACCGGTTGGGCGGCAGATAGGGGGAATTATAAATTACGGGGTCCCGCTCTCTTTCCCTGTCCCTGTTTCCCTCTTGCCTCTGAATGCCTCCCTCGACCGCGCCTCAGAGTCAGTCGCATGAGCAATGCATCACATCACTACGAGGCACCAGACCCCACCCACCCTAAAAAAGCAGTGGCGCGGAGTCGGTGACATCTGCGCAGGTCTACAACATCAGTCCTGGTCAGGTCAGGGAGTGTTTAATACATTATAATGAAGAGGGGGGTGGCCTGGCGAAATTGATTTAAAATCGGCGGAGTTTGAATCGCGGCGGTCAGAGCACCAGCATGAGAATCGCTGTGCTCATACCAGGCCTCAGTCAGACAGGCGGCCTGATTGTGCTTAATGTAAGCACTGTGTTCTGTTGTCTGGGCTGATTTGGACCGAACGTAACTTACGGCCGTCCAAATCGGCCCCAACAACAAAACCGGCCCCAGCCACAAAACCGGCCCCCACCCCATCCAGCCTACCGGGGGATTGCCCGGTGTCCAGAATGACCAGTCCGGCCCTGGATATCAGTTGGTACTGCGCAACCTTCCAATTTAAAAACATCCGGATGCTACTTGGGAAGGATGATGATTCGACCTGGGGGAGGTTTTTGGGAAAAATGATGAGGTAGGAAGGTGGGGATGGTTTTCTGTACAAATTTGGTGCCCCCAGGTAATTCAAAAAAGTATGCCTAAAATATTGAAGTCTGCCTTACACCTATGATATAGGGTTAGGAGCAGGTGGGGTGTAGGCTATTATTCTGTTTTTGCCCCAATATGGGAACCTCCGGGGACGCCGCTATGTTTGAAAGATAACCTGAGTACACCAATCAAAAGAGAAGGCCTTACAAAATGGTAAGACTTGATATCAGCTGAGGGCGTCCATCCATGGGAGCCTCTGAGAGCAAAGATTAGGAGCGACTTTTCCAGGTTTAAGTATGTCCAATTATCCTCATGGTTTACGTCAGAAAAGAACAAAGCCCGGGGTGATTGGGAGTTGGAGCTATCTCTCCAAGAAGTGAGCATTAAGAACAAGGAAGTCCCTAAGTGGTACAAGAAGCTCTTGGAGGCGGATGAGAAGGAGCGCTCACCGCAACATCTAGTCTGGAATAGGGCTCCTCTTGGGTGCGACATAGAGGTGGTTTGGTAATATTCCCTGAAGCTCCTTTACAAATTTGTAAAACCTGCTAATCTGAAAAAGAACAATTTATTCACCATAAATCGTTTATATTGGAAACAGGCGAAGATAGCAAAGTTTGCTCCTATTCCTCCCCCCAAATGCATATCTCTTTTGAATGTCAGAAGTTGAGAGATTACTGGGATGGAATAAAGAACGCTTTTAGGGTAATTTTTGGCAGAGAGATCGCCCTGAACACGGCTCTAGTCCTATTTGGAGAAGATGGTACAATCACTAGGAAGTTGAAGAACTCACATAAAGGACTATTGCTCTATCTGATCCTGATAGCCTGGAGGGAATTATGTTTAAAATGGAGGGACCCCCTGCCCCCCAAGGTGGAAGATTGGATCAAAGCTGCCAGTAAAAGTGCTCATTTAGACCAAGCAGTTGTGAAGGAAAATAATCTTAACATTTGGCTTGACTTTCTGACATGTAGTACAGCCTGGGTCTGGGACATATTCCCTTGGTCCGATGATTACACCATGACACTAACAAAGCTGTGGGCCTGGTAAGGTTTGCAGACCACGGCGAATGCAGAAGCCGCAGAGTGTACAGTTCAGAAGAGCTGCTATATAAGTATTGCAGACACTTTTGGTGATATGAGGATAATAAAAAAGCTAAAAAAAACTAACATTTATTCACTTGCTATATTCCATTTCCTTTCTCAGCTCATGAACTCCATGTACATATATAAGCTATTGGATATCTGCACTTGGAGTGTCGCAACTCGACAGCTGGTCGCTCAATTTAGATGTTATTTCACAAAGTCCCTAGGATACACCAGTCCATTGCTCTCTTAGCCTGTTTGAACGTCTAAATTATTCATTCAGTAATATCCAGTTTCGTCCATCTGAGGTTGCTTGTTATTAGCTGTCGGCTTCTATTTACACCCTTTGCACCTGTATTAATTCTAGAGGACGTAGCAATGAAACAGGAGTTCTTTTCTAAGTGAAAATAAACCTAAACCACCAACAACAAGAAGACTAGCCTGCGACAGTCAGAGACAACTCCTAAACGTGGTCAGGAGTTTTTCCATATGGATAAGAAGGAAAGTATTCTTCTTTTATTTCAAACAGATTCGCCTTGCAATAGAGCGGGGACTGGGTTTTAACCCTTTCACTGCCCTTATGATGTGCAAATACGCTACAAAATTCATTGCCATCCATAGAAGCCTTGGCAGTGAAAGGGTCAAAAGATAAACTAGTCTGCTATTGGTAGGAATCCCTAAACCAGTCCTTATAAAATAATCACAGACACCCGCTTTCATATTTTCATCATAGTGATGCACCTCGTGTTCTAGGGATGTGGCTTGAGGCATAAATCGTTCCCAGAGTTCCTTGAAACTAAAACCCTAAATTGTGAAAAGTGGTTGTTTCAGTGAGCACAGTTCTCCTTTGCATCCCAAATGCTTCACCCATTGAATCCGGGACATGCCTCTGAACTACAAAGTAAAGTAGCTCTTTCAGCAAACTAGTGAACAAGGAACACCACAGATAAAGGACACCAGTAAGTCTTCTATGGCATATACCTGAAAAGGAGAAGGGTATGGCCATACCTATTACGTCAAAGAAGTGGCAATGCCGTTCAATGGCAGCTCCTCCATCACCGCTTTGTGTGAGAGCGCTTGGAAGCGGCTGCTGTATGGAACAGCAATTTTGAACAGTGAGAGCTTCGGGACCGAAATGTACGTGTCATGGCAATGCAGAATATTTCCTATATCTCATAACTACTAGAAGCATATATGATAACTGAAATCTAACTTCACCGCTAGTCCTGGGCCAGCTCAGGTTATCTTTAAACAGCTAATTGGGTTCTAAACTCATTTTTACAAAGGTTGCATATTAAACATTGCATTACATTTTAAATAGTGAGGTCTATATCTCTGGAGCTGTGGATGACAGCATCACATGCAGTTTAAAATCGAATGATATGATGATAAAATGGGTCGGACTAATCCATCCTCCAATACAGCTGAATGATTAGTATCTGCTAAGGGAACGGGTGCACAGACGGCTTTCTTACATAAGGTTCCAGTATGCCCTTTCGACAAAAATAAAGCTCACATCCTTTAAACAGATTAATTTAGGGATGGGCCTGAGCAGCAACCAGCAGCTACAGCAACAACCAAAACAACAGAAGTCCAGAGCAAAGAAAATAAGAACATAAAAAAAGCTTTCCTTCCATGACATTCTGCACTTAATGTTTGTTGCCATAGGAACAAATTCACCTGAGATCTCCCAACTTAGTACGAAGCCAAAAGACCCTGTCGATGCCTTGACTGCTTCTTGCATAGAGTTGCACAGAGTTTATCGCACTAAGGAGAATCCCTCTGATTGCATCAATGTATATCACCATGGAACTTGACTGTGATCTCAAGCCTTTTAGATATAATTCCACAAAGGAAAGCAAAATAGAAATGAACACTGTTTCAGCAAGTATTTGTAGACAGGGAAGTCTTGAGAGAACATGGAATCTGTGAGGTTTACGAATAGCCAACATAACTTAAATATGCCTTTAAGCTGTTGATATCTGATTAGGTACCCTAGGATAAGAGAGAAGCATGAAGCGTCAGCTTTCTTACCAAGATACTGCATCTGTTCCAATGCCCTAACCCGAGGAAGACATGAGAAAATATTAAAGTCCTTTGGGGGGCATAGCCCTACCAAATATAAGGCTCTATCACTGGGTGACTCCATTGGTGGCACTTACTGCCTGGTCCTTTGAAGAGCAGGTGGAACTGTGATTACCAGCTGACAGACATGCTCAGGAGCCTCAGGGATTCATATGGCAAGTATAGGGAAAAGGATAACTGCCCGGAATGCCTGCCCCTACAGGAATGGTAATAAGGGCATGGAGAGGGGCAAGAAAAAAAACGCATGGCAGATAATGCTGGAGAACCCCACTCTAGGAGGCGGTTGCCCTGGCTGCGAGAGGCTGAGGGGTACAGAAAGTGGGACATACTGGGAATATCGAAACTGGAAGATCTTTTGATGGACAAGTCAATGCTGATATTCACCGAACCTTATGCACAATACTAGTTACCAGGGAGCCAGTACCCATGCTACATGCAGATCAGGCACCTTTTACAAACCTGTATAGATCTGGACAGGAAAGTTCCAGAGGAAAGCCCGCTGGAATATAGAGTGCTGGGGCTCCCCTACAGCTCCATGCAATCTTGGTGATATATAGCACACTGCTGCAAACAGCAACTCCGAGGGAGCTACGAGATAATTGGGAAAGGGATCTGGGAAGGTTGGAAGATTACAACTGGGGAGAGGTGTGCTACTACCCAGGAGAGGCGGCTATTAGGGCAGGTTTTAGACTTATCAAGCTGAAAATCCCTAACAGGGCTAATTACACCAGATCAATATTGTTCACTATGGGTGGGGCTGAAGCAGACCAATGCCTCTGAGGCTGTACACGGAGGAGCACATTTATACACACACGATGTGGGAATGCCTGAAGATAAGTCAGTTCAGGGAAGGGATACAATGCAGGCTCTTGCAGGTGCTGGAGAGCCAGTCGAAGCTCAATGTGTGAGTGGTTACGTTTGGAATCTGGAGAGAGCAAACGCTCAGCAGATACAAGCTTCTCTTCACCAATGTAGCTTTTATCGGGGACAGAAAAAACATTGTCCAGAAATGGGACAATCCAGCCACCCCAAAAGTAGAAAGATGCGAAGCCAACATGGACTTGTAAATGCAGGCTGAAGTACAGGTGTGCAACCCCTCGCCTGTCCAAGCAAATTCACCAAAATGTAGGGCCCATGGAAGAATGATGTGGAATGTTTAACCTGAAACTTCTATTCAAGTCAATGTAGTGCGGAGAGGAAAGAGGTCGACATGGGAGGACCAGGATGACGAAGGAAGCGATGGATTGTTTGGAGAGTAAATTAGAAGAACATTTCTATGCTAAACAGCCATATTATTGTTGTATCTGACTGCTAAGGAAGCGTAGCTATCCGATGAAGGGAGTTGTCTGGTTTCATTGTTTCCACTGTTTTCCAAATGCAAATAAAATAGATGTAAAATAAAAACTTTTCATGATTTACTGTGCTTCACAGAAATAGTCAAAAGAAATGGTTTAGTTAGAAGTCAACAAGTTCAGAAAAATATTCAGAGAAAGCAGCTACATCGGGAGCAGAGCGAGGACAAGTCGTGAGCACCAATTCAGAAATCTAATAGTTCAAGGACCAGTCACTTTATTCACATGAGAAGGGGTTTTATTGGTCGTACACCACCCTACTGCCAGGATGATGAAAAGTGCAGATAACTCCTTCCTTCTTTGTCCTGGAGATCTTGAGCTATCTCTAGAATAAATGTACAACACAGACATAGAGGTATAACTCTATTGAAGTAATGAGACTCACAACAGCTTCTGTAACTGCCCTAGCCTCTGTAACTACCCTACCCATTTAAACATGTTTCTCCTTTTACGAAAATGATTAATTTCAAATCCCACATAAGAAACACTTGCCTTTGTATTGCTGGCAAAAGCGTTTGAGCACCTCAGCTAATTACAAACAGATATATTTGGTACTTTTCTCTTGACACTGTGAGAAGTAATATCAGGGTAGAGTAATGCCATAATTCCCACTTGTGTGCACCATCAATGGGTGTGGACTGCGGTGCAAGGCCTGCCTTTTGAGGGCAGTCAGGTACACTCACTTTCGCGTGAGGGCTCAAAGTGTTAGGGCACATAGAATGTCCTTGGGTGCTCTATGCCCACTTCTAAACTGCAACCTACACTAATTTTACACCATTTCATGGTTGGAGTTCAGGTAGCAAATTCTTCGAGGCAATTTTTGGCCATTTTCCTGTTTCAAAACAGTTTCACAAATATTTTCAGGCCCTTCTGTAATACCAAATTTCTGAGAATAAAAACACAGGCACAAATGCCCATTGTACACTTGTGGCAGTTTCTATAATCCAATCCACAGATGAAGATCTCTTCATACTTTGAGTGTGGTAGAATTCTTAATGAAGCATCTTTTGTCTTTTGTTAAAATAATACTAAGTTAATTTTTATATCGATCACATGTGTATACATTTTAAAAAGGTATACAAACCTACAGCAGATAGACAACCTTAAGCATTAACGAGCATAATCTAGTTGACTAAAAGAAATACCAAAATAAACGTATATATTCTCTGGAAGGAGATACAAAATAGAAGATGGCACCCAAAGGACAAACGCAGACACCAGATCCTTAAAAAGGCCCATAAACCTAGTATAGTGAAAGGCAAACTAGATACAACATTGCACACTCAATAACATAGGTTAAATATTCTTTCGCAAAGATGGTAAAAACATTGTTCTTCTATTCAAGATCAAATTATATCTCTCAGTTATAGAGAGTAAACTGATCTCTGCTGCAAAATTAGGGGCAGACTCAAATTCCACCATCTCACCATGCCTGAGGTGTAATAGTCTTGCAAGCCTTAGACCTTTTGTGCCCCAGTAATAAGTACATTAAAAGGGGGCTTAACAATTTTGCAAGAGGCATGTTTCGTGAAGAGAGTTAGCAACATGTGAAGTTCAAATGTTTGTATAAAGTCAAATAAATTATTGCATTAAAAAATCTGAAATAAATGTTAGTGCTTCACACATGTATCCTGAGGTTAAAGGTCAAGAAAAAGAACTCAGTCTTGCCTTTAAGACCGGGCATTTAAGAAGTTTCATTTAGAACTAGAACACTAATTTGGATAACCCAGCCCAGCATAACCAAAGGCAAATTCTTTATTGTGGTGCCCACTGGCATGATGCTAGGTAAAATATTTTTCAGTGATCCATCTCTTACCTCCATTAACCTCCAGTTCATACTGATCGGTATTTACAAAAGTGAGTACTCATGCAACAATTTTCTTAACACTGTTCAGAATTTGTGATAAAGATTTGATGCTTGGGGACAGATTTACACACATCTAGTGGAATCACTCCATCATACACTTGTGTTGAAGAAGTCAACATGAAGCTTTTGAATCACTAACTGAAAGTTGCACACAAAAGTGGGTGACTGCACCTCTGAAACAGAACCTCTGTAGGCCAGTATGCGTCATAACTGCACAGGCCGAGTGCAGATATGGAGACCTAGATGTGTCGATTCAGTAGTTCATTTCTGCCAGCTTCATTTTTCCTCACACTCATTTTGAAAATTTAGATTTTCTGGAGTATGTTAAAACATAACTAGCATGCCTAAAACCGCCCTCTGCACACATAATGTCAAACATTCTATCAAGCCGCGATGGTCACTATCTTGATCATCTCATAAAAATAATCTGCGCTTCTCAGCACACAAATACTGTGTAGGTGTACATTTTCCACTTCTCTATATGTTACCGTTTAATCTAATGTACTGGTAACCAGTTTAGTGCTGAAAACAAACATATACATAGAATTCTTAACAACTTCATCCCTTTCCTTCAATAATTTAGGAAAGCGTAAAGTCATCACGACCTATCAAAATAATCCCTGGGTGGCATTTTTATTACATGGGTATAAACTATGAAAATCGTGTCACTTGATTTTGCATTATTTTCACCTATAGGAGAATGGTTTGCGCAGAATATGCCTTGCATAAACAGTAAAACTGGACAAAGAGACATTTTCTGCTCAAACTAGTATCCTGACAGTATCTTACTTCACTTTTGTATGTGAGGTATGAACTTTTGTACAAACTTCACTAGTGGGTCTGTGGGGTGGTGGCCCCCTGTCAGCCAGGCCCTACATCCATCCCCACACTGCACATGGCCATGGCCACAGGACGGGCACGGCACACGGATGGCCACATACATAGTAATAAGATCTTACTTTATATATTTTTTTCAAAACACACAGAAATTCTCTGGAAAAAAAATAAAGATTAAAGTGGAGTGATACATAAGTAAGTAATATGGTAAGATTTTAATTTAGACAAATAATACAATAGCAATTCAAAGAAAAAAACAAAAGTGGAGTTATACATAGACCTTGTAATAATAAAAAAGTACTATTTTAAAACCAAAAAGCACTGAAATTAATCTGTTAAATGTAACTGACATCAGTCTAATTTTCATCGCTATGATGCACTGGTTATGACCTCGCATATTACATCAATAATGAGACCTGAGATGAATGGTGATGCATGTTATGCTTATGTTACTTACGTATAATTGGCGAATTTCAGTCTTTCTATGGTATTAAAACAGTATTTTTTTTTTCTTACAAGGCATACGCATAACTCCAGTTTAACCTTTTTTCCCTTCAGAAAATACATATGTAATACCATGGTGCGCAGGACAAATTTATGCGATCTGAAATAGTCCAAACGATCACAATTGTAGGAATGTGATGACATATGGCAGTGCTGGCAGGGACCAGGGGTGGTTGAAATTAAGCATTGATTTAGCAATGCAAGCCTAATTTTGCGCTTTTTCACGTAACGTCATGCAAAACAAGCGGTTTCACCAGCGCTAATCCAAACAGAGCTGTACAAAAACTTGCAAATGTAAATAATGCATGTGGTGGACGTACATAAGCCGGTAATTAGCCATCATGTATTCTTTTTATAACTTGCTCGGGTGGTACAGTAAGAAGAGCTATACCCATGATGACAATTTCTTCTTAAGTGCTCTGCCATGTCAACCACTGGTCACGGTAAATATACGTTTAAGGTCCTGGTGTCATTCAGGGTAAAAAATCAAAGTTGCTTATATCTTCCAAGAAACAAAAACAGGATTCTAAAAAGAATATTTTGAGCTTCGGTCTTTATAGAAACCTTTTACTATGTTTACAAATGCATTGCATGCAGGTATAACAATCAATAAGTTAAACACAACTATCACTTAGCTGCTCTCCACTGGCATTTGCCGTACTTACAATGTATTGCTCTATTTCTGTTGATTAATTAGTATCACATAGTTTTACCAAGTTGAGTATAAGGTAGTTCTTAATAAAAGAAATAAATAAACACGAAAATTAGTACTTCATTAACAAAAAAAAGAGGTATTCCCATTTAGAACCTTTTTTCTCCTCCTGCATAAGTAGCCCCAATTTGCAACTGATAAAGTTTTTTGCTCCTGACAACAAAATTGCCATTCTATCCTCCGTAGTGCTTCCAGCTATAATTTCGAAAAACTGCTTCACATATTTCTCAGTGGTATTCTCAAGTAACAGACAAAATAACAATGCATGCTGCAAAGTCGCCAAGGCACCAAATGAGCAAAAGCAAATACGGAGTTATCTATTAAATCAAGTGGTATCCCCGCAAACAAGCACTGGCAAACACCAATAGATCTGGCCTTGGCAAGCTAGTGAGATTGTCTTTTCTTTATTGGGTTTTGCAGCTGCACACTAAATAAAAATGAAAACGTACCAGCCATATGCTTGCGATAAACAATAGGTTAAGAGAAAAAATAGCAGGCAAGTGTGCTTAGAACAAGTCTACAAACCATTTTTAGTTTTAATACATATCTCAGGAAAATATGATTCTTGGCGGTGCAAGGAAAATGTACTATATGCTTTATTTAAAATTACTTTGACCAGAGGGCATAGTTTATAATACTGACTATAAAAATGAAAAAATGGAAAGAAGAAGAATTTGGCAGAGTAAGTACTGGTCCATCAACTATGGTACTGATGTACACATCTTTTTAGACAAGATTGAATATGCAATCATTCAAGATGCAGTCCATTAACTCAGTTGGAGAGTCAATGGCTGAGGTGAGCTGACTTACTGTGAAGGCTCTGTGCGGTGGTGGGCAGGGGCAAAACATAAATGACATTTGAAATGTGACAAACAATGACTCTATGTACGTATACATTTATATACTTTTTAATTACGATTACTTGAGGCAGGAGAAATAGCCACAGCCGTCTTTTGGTAAGACTACTACTAATGTTCTCTTATACGCTTAACTGATCTTCCCATCAGGTATCTTCCATATGTAGCATTGTAGGCCCACATATATATGTTTTGCTAAAAAATGGGACATTGACGGTGAACTGGAGATGAGAGTTGACAAACACCATGAATTCTTATCTGAACCCTCAACTGGGGCTGGGAATAGATATCACTAATGTAGCAGTTGCAGTGTCCCTGCAGTCAGGAGGTCAGAAGGGTTCACAGCTTACCAATTATAGCTGTCTCTTACTAGTCGACGGAGGTGGGTGCAGGCGGTCTATTTTCTTTGCTTGCGTTAGGGCCCATGGCACCCTTGCTATGCTGATGACTTCAGATAAGCCTTAATCAAACATGAATGCATTCCACCACTAATCACTCATTGACACGTATCCAAACTTCTTGTCACTCAAAAAACCCTGTTCAATTGAAGCTTATGTGCAAAGCCCATACCATCCCACCCGTACATGATAACTAATGCACACAGTGAGGCATATAGGTTGTCTTTAGTTACCTTGTATTCCCGTAGAAGATCTCCCACTTGGTAAGCACTGGTTTCTGAATCCAGAGAAACATTATCTTTAATCTGTTGCTCCAGTTGGTCCATCCAGGTCATCAATTCAGTGATAGCCCCACGAGACGACAGCTTTTCCATTTGTAGCTACAAATGATGATGCAGAGCAATGTGTTCAGACTAGTTTGATATTAACTTTCTTATCATGATATGATAATGTATTTAACAAAAAACAAAAGTGTATAACAGTGACGAGTAAACAAACAATTTAGGTAAATGATCTTTGACGAGAGCTGATTAAATCACTAGAGCTTAATAAAACATAATACCAATAAATACTGTGCATGGGTAGGCTCTTTTGGACCGACTCACACCTTTTTAGGTTGAGCCTGAGACAGTGTACAAGCGATGCTCTGGCGATCCGTTGTAGGTATAGTACAGAGAAGCCCCACCCATATTTTCCATTGGCTTGTGTCTTTGTCCTTTGTAAATGCTGGAGTTTGATTCTTTAATAGGCTTGTTAGTCACTCCTTAGTATTGCCATGTCGTCATTTGTATCCTCCCATGGCTACTGGTCCCTTTACTTGGTTCTTACACATTACATGTACTTTTTTTTCTTGTTTTCTTTTTGTGTGCATTTTTTAATGTTTGCTGTCGTGTAGAAGTGCCGGTGAGAGATTTGCCAAGAATGCGTAAAGACCGCTCATTTGCAGAAGAACCTGTTCGGGATGGGCGGAAGTACGCCAGGCATGGCGCAGCAGAGAAACTTTGTGAGTAAACACTTCTGTCTTTAGAAGAAAAATTAGCCCTGACAGCGAGCGATGATGGGTGAAAGTATTCAAATTTGTTTTCAGCCTTGTTCCTGTTTCAGCAGCTAAATGTGTCCAATTCTATTTATTTCTTCTTTTTAATGTGTTTTGTTATTCATGTCCCGGTGCCGAAGTTGCCAGATCAGACGTCCAAGTCTGCTCTGTAAATAGACCTTTGCTTTTTTGTTGCTGTTAGTGATTGCACAATAAAAAGCTTGATTGGTGAGGACAGAGCAGTAGCAGGGTCACAGGAAGGCAGATCGGTAACAGTTGAAGGTAGGAACATGGTCCTCAGGGGGTTGTGTGGTAAGGGGGTGCTTCTGCTTGGGGAAGAGGAGGAGTGCTGAGGTTTGAGTGGTGGGACAAAGGAGAACAGTGGCTGTCCACCCTCTCTGCCATAGCAATGGTTGGTGTTATGCTGGGTGTGTGATGATTGTGGTGGTTTGAGCTGGTGACGGCCGCTCCAGTGGTTAATGCTGACTGCTGAGGCGATTGACAGTCACTGCTAGACTACGGATGCAACAATGGCTGTTGAGGCAGAGCCGGGTAGATGCGGTGGATGACGACTGTGAGAACCGTGGTTGCCGAGCCTAGAGACAGGGTGTGGAGGATGAGCACTTTATGCTGTTGTGAAGGACAAGGGGGATTGATTGTTGTGAGTAGTGATGGAAGAGTTAACAGACTGAGATTGCTGGCTTTAGATTGATAGAGCAGTGACTTCTGAGGCGTGGGGGCCATAGAGTTGTGATAGCTGGGATGGCGGGGGGGGGTGATGGGGAGCGCAGCACCTATTGCTATGGATGATGAGTAGCGGCTGCTAGGCTGCAGTACGGAAAACATTAACTGGATATGGGCAGAGTCTTACTGCTGAGATTGGAGTGAGTATAATGGGGGTTTTCCGACCTCAGGCTGTGGAGAGTGCCGATGACTGGCGATAGATGTGAGGACAGTCTACAGTTGTAGGAAGTAAAGTGTATTGAACGTATTCTGTAGATGTCTGAGTGGGGCATGCACAACATGCTACGCTAAGTGGGTGGGGGGGTGAGGTGTATCCTGCCATGGGATATAGATCAGTTTCCCAGGCTGCTGAAATCTCCCGCACCGAAAGGGAAATCCAGTTCCTGTAATCTCATTTGGTGACCTAAGCGATTGTTGCTCACAGCTAAATTGACTAAAGGGTCAGAGTTGAACTCCCCTGACACCTTTGTTATTGCTACTGACACAAGGGTTTTGCATTAGAGGAAATATTTTCCGCAAGACCATGATTGATAAACAGACAACAGAGCCACAACCCATTGGACTAGACCTTGTGGTGAACTGACACATTTCATATACATGCATGGTGTTTACTTATGTGCGTTAAGATTGGAGACTGGTATCCAGGTGCATACAACTAACCTCGAAGAGATTGCTCTGTAGTGCAAAGCCAGTCATAGATGCTTTATCCACCAGGCAACAACTGTAATATGAAGGTCTAACCAGCTTAGAATCAGCTCAGCAGTCACCAGTTTCTAAACCCAATAGTCTGTGGGCTGGGTCCATCTTGCTTTTCTGTGAGCAAATTATCTGAAGACTGGAGCACATGCAACTGGCCTTCAGATTATGAATCTTGCTCCTTGGGTGAAGTCCTGAGATGTACAAGGATCTGCAAGGCTTGACCAAAAGTATAATGATCATTTTATGGTGGTAGGAGATTGTTGTTGTTGTTTTGCGCCATGCCATGATTGCTGGATCTGCAAAGTTCATTTGATATTTATTTCTTAGTCGACTACAGTGGCATTGGAACCCTTACAGAGAACAAGCACTATATATGAGACAGAAAAAACCCAAACCTATTAAGAGCAGCCAAGCTGTGGATATCCACAGTATTCTTTTCCATCCAGTATGTTAATTTGGTATTACAGACAAATTGTGTCCAAAATTTGTTACAGTAAATATCATTGTACCAAATGACATCAGAGGTTCCTGGCTCTTGCTCCATTGACAGACATAAAGCCCTTCAGCTTGGTTGATACTGATCTGTGAAATTTTACATGATCTTCGAATAGCTCCTCCAATCCAACGCAATCCAGAAAGGTCATCCTTCCTCTTGGGAGTTAAGGGGGTAGGTCTGCAAATAAGGGTATTCTACTTCAAGGTGACCTGAGGGATTCTGAAATCATTACAGTTTTAGCCTTTCATACATAGATCTTAATATTGAATTTGCTTTACTAAGTTACTCAGTGTTTGTATCCACACATTGAGGGTGATCCTGCTATCTTGCTGAACCATTTATTATATCCAGCCTTTTGCAGGCACCTTTAAAACTCTCAGTTGCAATGTTTACACTAAAATTAAACATTTTAAAGTATTACAAGAGGTTTAATTTTTAAATATAATAAGGTTCTCCTTTGTAGTAATACTCACTTTCATCAGATTTCTAAGAATTTGGTGATAATGGGAGAACTGAGTCGAGAGGAACCAGATGGTTCTGTTGACACCAGAGATGGAGAAATGTTTTTGCTGTAAGAAGTTATGATTTATAGCTCTAAAAGGTTAATATTTTATGGTCCAGGAGTCTGATTTGCAGAATTCAACATTTAACCACATTTTTTGCTGTAATGACCAAATTGACCTTTATTTTACTGGCATGTTTTGAGACTGTAATCCTGGGTTCTCTTCTCAAATAATATCACAAATCTTCTAGGGAGTTACTTTTCTGTCTTCAGATTATGGAAAGTCGACCATTGCATTTCAGAATTAGGCCTCACAATCTGTGCTTGTTTTGGGTTGGATGCAGGTTATGTTCATACCCTGCTCAGGGATCTCTAATAATGGAGTTAACACAGACATCAGTTTTGTCTTTTGCTACCCCATGGATGTTATCTGCACTGGGGCAGGGGCAAACAGCACATCAAATACGATCCATTTTTAGTTGCTCAACACCACCCCATAAACTTGCGTGCTTTAGTGAGATCTGCACTGTTCCAATATTTGGGAACGTTATCACGATATGTGCTTTCTTGGGTGACTTTGGACTAGCAGAACTTCCAAATCCTAAATAAACAATAACTAGCTTAAAGTTGCTTCCTTTTTATGTTGAGCCTAGCAGCAGCGCAGATGCGCTGCTCGCTCTGCAAGACTGCTGTAGTACAGTATGGGAAAGAAGCTAGGCCCACTCTCTGAAAATACTTTTCACTGGCTTGTGTCATTGTCTTTCCTAAATGATGCCTTCGTATTTGTTAATAGGCTTGTTAGTGCCACCTTAGTATGGGCTTGTCTTCATGTATAAGCTCCCATGGCTACTGGCCCTTTTACTTTGGTTTTTACACGAGACCTGTTATTTAGTCTGTAAATACTATTTACTTTATTGAGTTTCTCTAACTGCAGGCTGGACATGCGCTGCTTCAGCTGAAACTGCTTGTGTTTTTTGCAGCAGCACGGCCGCCCCTGTAACTCGGGCGCCTGCTTTCAATCACTTTAACCCACCATTATCTTATGTCTGTTTCAACCCCTCCAAGTAAAATGGATTTAGAAATGATTCGCGAATTAAGTCATGTGAACTCCAGGTAGCATATAATCCTGTGCTAATGGGCTGAAGCTGACAACAGCACATCTGTGTTACATGTCATCTGTACTAAAGCCACCCGATGGGTTGTTTTCAAAAGTCTGTTTTATTAACAACACCACCACCAATACCACCACCAGTACCAATACCACCACCAAAACCTCCACCACCAATACCAATACTACCACCACTAATACCAATACCACCACCACCACTACCATCAATAACACCAGCACCAATACCAGCACCAATACCACCACCACCAATACACCAATACCACCACTAATACCACCACCACCACCAATACCACCACCACCAGTACTACCACCACCACCAAACCCACCACCACCAACACCACCAATACCACCACCAATACCACCACCACCACCATCACCAATATCATCACCACCAATACCACACTACCAATACCACCACCACCAATACCACCAGCAATACCACCACCATCACCACCAATACCACTACCACCAATAGTACCAATACTACTACCACCAATACCACCACCACCATTACCACCACCAATACCCTCTCTACCAATACCAACAATACTAGCAATACCAATACCACAATACCACCACCACCACTAATACCACCACCAATATCACAAAAACCAATACCACAACCAATACCACTACCAATATCACCAATACCACTGCCACCACCAATACCACCACACCACCACCAATACCACCACCACCAACACCACAACCACCAATACCACCACCACCAATACCACCACCGCTACTAGCAGTACCCCACCACAAATACCAATACCACCACCAATACCACCACCACCAATACCACAACCACCAATACCACCACCACCAATACCACCACCGCTACTACCAGTACCCCACCACAAATACCAATACCAATACCACCACCAATACCAATACCACCACCACCAATACCAATACTGCCACCAATACCACCACGTCAATGCCACCAGCACCAATACCACAACCACCATCAATACCAGCGCCACTAATACCACCACCACCAATACCACCACCAAAGCGCCTCACACTCACTAGTAATAGCAGGGGCACTGTAAGAGGCTGGATCTGCAGCGGAGACCATCCCTTCATCCATGCCTGCCATAAAGTACAGCCCGCCCTGCACCAGGAGGTGAAGTCAAGGCCCTACTACAACTGGGGTGTTTTTTTATTAGGCCACAGATAGCAATGACATTCCTCAATGCCACACTACACACTCAAATCATGGAGAGGGCAGGAAATAGCCTCCCTCCCACTCTTCCCGCTCTTCCTCCTGAGCCGCAACAGTGTAATCACAGAGCGTAAGGTGTTGGAGCGCTTTGTTAGTGATTATAGCTTGGATCATATGTAACTCTGACTTCACACTTTTGGTCTGTGTAATTTACAACACTTACACATCTTCCTCACAGCACTATTTCTCACCAGTCTCTTCCTCTGACATCTAAAAAGAGGTTGAGAAGGCCCTTTATTGCAATGCAACAGGTCTCGCATTTGCAAGAGTTTAAGCTATTAGTATTGTGAATGACAGTGCTTTTTATTTATGTTTTAAAACCCAAAACAGAAATAAAAGGCAGTCATTTACAATGCCAATAGCTCAAACTCGTGTGAATGTGAGACCTATTGCATTGCAAATGCTTGTTGCTAGGGGCCATCTAACACACTAGGGAGCTCGGTCATGCCTTGACTTCACAATTTCACTCACAAAGCTTGCATAAAAAATCAGAGAATTAACCCCAGGCCTTTTTTCCACTACACTGGTAGGTAATGTATCTATTCATTAACTTTCCAAAGGCGAAATCCCAATTTTTTTAATTACTGTACATCTGTCAGTCGCGATGCCTAATTATGCTTTGGTACTTATTTTATATTTGCTTTAGCTAGTGCTCACAATGTGCATACATGTATAACTCCCCACTAAGCTAGGTCCGCACCACTCTAAGGGCCAGATGTACGACCAAGGAATCTGCGACTCGAAAATTGAGTCGTAATAGTGACTCACAATTTGCGAGTCGCAAATTGATATGTACAACATTGTCTGCATCACTGATTGCGATTCCCAATGAGGGTCGCAAATTGCATGCCTCATGCATATTAATGAAGCACTCGCAATTTGCAACCCCATTGGGAATGGCTGGCCCTCCCAGGTATGATGGGCTGCTGGGCTCAGCAGACCTCCATGTCTGGGACTGCTTTAAAATAAAGCAGTTTGTTTATTTGTATGCAGCCTGTTTTCCTTAAAGGAAAAGGGGATGCACTTAATAAAGGAAAATGAAACTTGTTGTTTCATTTTTTAAGTCCAGGTAGTGGTCCCTGGGACCACTGCCTGCCCCTAAAAAATATTTTCACCCGCATTTGCAAAGGGAAAGGGGACCCCTGGGGACCCCTTCCCATTTGCAACTGCATTATCACCCTCTTCAAGAGGGCGGTAAATTGAATGTGTTTTGCGGTCACAACACATTCATGCATAGGCCAGCGAGTCGCAATTAGGAATGGACCCCCTTGGAACGCCCCTTCCTATTTGCGAGTCACTAAACACTATTTTTGCGAGTCGCAATGTTTTGTACATGGCCCACAGTGATTTTGCATGCTTAAACAGATCGCAAACCCATTTGCCCTAAATATTTACCAAAATGTAAACGAACTGCATACCACTAATTTAGAAGTCCTCAGTCATTAAACAGTAAAGATCCTTGTTCCTTTAGTTTTTTTTAATTCAAATCACATTAATTATCTTTGGGATTTGTAGTCAAGCCAAATCAGATATAAAAGATAAGAAAACTCAAAAAGTTAGTTACATTTCCAAATGATGCAATTTGAGATTTCAGCTTAATAAAGAGGACTCACGGAAGCTAAAAATGAAACAATTCTTACTTGAAACAATTTCCCTTGGATTTCTGGAACTTCAGTGATTAACTCTGTCCACTGCTGCTCATACTGTGCCAGACTTGAGCGAAGGGTAGCAGTGTCAGCTTCTTTCAGACGTAGAAGTTGGTTGCCAGTTCTTATCACTGAAGTCTTCAGAGATGATTTTTCATCTACTTCCTTTGATAATTCCTAAATGTGATAGGAAAGAGGAAAACAAATGTGGATGATATAGGCTTTAATTTGAAAACGATTGCTACTAAACTTATTGAATACATTTACTAAGAACATAGGTTAGCATTGGTCAAGATTCAAGATTTGCCGCATTACGTGAAGGCTTGCACATCAATGTGAAATACAGAACCTTTACATTGTATTGTGGATCATGGTGCTAAAAGCATATTAACATAAATTGTTTGTTGGTTGGTTTTCAACTTAGTATGTAGGGAATAGTGAATATTGTTCTGAAAATAGATTAAGAAATTGTATATTTTATATTTTCATTGCTGCATGTTATTTGTTTTTATGCTGTAAAATAGCTATGTGAATGAGCCTTTCCAACCCCTCAAACAAAAGGTAGAATCATTTATGAAATGCAGTAAATCGTTAGAAAACATTGTAAAATGTAATTAACAGATAGGAACTGCTTAGAGGAAAGTGGTTTGATTGCCACAGTGCCACCAAGAGAACATCTAGGACAAGAACTTAGTAGGCAGTCTTCAAGGATGCCACCAGCAAAAGGGTACCTGACTGCCACTATGAACAGCATAGTTTGCCAAAGATGTCAAAATAACAGAACACATGGTACCTACAGGGTTTCATAATTTTACATTTGCCTTTTTGAAAAATTGAATTTTTCTTACAAAGAAGCTGTCGCTGTTGTTCCTGATTGTCTCCAAGTCCTGTGATACATTCAGGGACTCCTGCTTCCAGTAGCTCAGCTTCTGACGAGTACTCTTCAACCAAGTTGTCAGCTCATCAGTCTCCGTATTGTAACTATGGAACACATATGAAAGCAATGTAACATGTTTAAGAATCTACAGACCTTGTAAAGGAAAGGAAAGATTACTTATGACTATGGATAAAGTTTGCATATGCTCATAGATTTATTTATGGGATATTTTTGGTCAACCTAAAGAATGGAAGATCTTGTTTTCTTAAGGACTCAAATTTAGTTCAGAGAACAATATGTAGAAATAGTAACACTGATTTCTCAATAAAAACATGCGAGTGGTTTTCTCGTTCTTGAATCTGAGATTAATCACTAGGAAGATCCTAGAATACAGCAAGCTAACCATAGACGGGCAACCAATTTTAACCTATGTATTTGCAGGACCTTTTGAGATCCTTTAAGTTAATGGCAAGCTACACAGTATTGTCTTATATCTGATTAGGAGAGACCAGAGAAAAAAAGTTGACATTGTCTTGAGTATTTGACCAGAAATGCACATTTGGTTTAGGCAGAAAAATTCCAACTTTCTAAAAGTGGCATTTTCAGAATAGCAATTTAAATTTCTACTTTGCCATTAAAGAGGTGTTCAAATTACAATTGATTTGAGCGTAACGTTTCTCCATCTGTTCTCACCCTGAAGTTATAACCTCATAATTGTAATAAGGTAACTCTTTGTTAGTGTATGAGAGAGATAGCCAGTGAAAACGGGGTTTTCCACTGACAAGACATATAAAACTTAAATACAATAGTCCTACTTTTTAAAAACCACAGACCCAGCCCTAGCAATTACGGCATACCTTAAGGTACATATAAGTGTTAAAAAGGAGGCTTTAGGCCTGACAAAAGGTTTATTTTATCAGGTCTAAATGGCAGTTCAAAACAGAGCTACTTTGGTAGGTGGCACAATGAGTGCTGCAGTCCACTAGTAGAATTTAATTTACAGATCCTGGGTACATGTAGTAACATATATTGGGGACTAATGAGTAAATTAAATGTTCCAAATAGGTGTAAGCCAATTTTACTAGGTTTTAGGGTGCACAAACTAGCACTTTAACTTTGGTTAGCAGGGGTAAAGAGTCCTAGTGCCCAGAAAAACGAATTCACCAAAAACAGGGGGTTAAGGCAAAATGTCAGGTGGAATACCATAACAAGGATGTCAGGTCTAACAATACTTCAGTAGAATGAAGGTATAATATCCGTGGAATGGCTGCACAGAATACGGATTTGCTGATGGAGAAGCAACGTTTGCTGTTTCTTCCAAAAATTATGTTTGGCTCAAATTATTTTGTTTGAAAATTGCTCTGAGATTGTATCACAGAGAAGGGGTGTTATACAAACAAGCATATAACATTTAGAAACTCCCATGTAGAAGAAGTGATTTATTACTTATTGTTTTAACCTACCCGACAATATGAACACATGAAACACAGTAGACACATAAGCCAAGTTTTTCTCCATACCTAGGAGGAGATATGAGCTAGGCAGATAAACCCTGAATTGTTACAAAAACAGAACAACTAGGAAACTGTGTTGAATGTCCACCTGTGACATAGAAGACAAGTATGTGAAAAATAGCTAAAAACAATATACCAAGCACTCCCTTCCAGCTTTGACCGCACACATGAAATGGAATAACCATGTTGACAATTCAGTGATACTGTGATAAGTGAAATATTTAACTTGAAAGTATCTACAATTCATTGTGCTGACCTTTCAGAGCTGCCATCTATAAATGTAATTTATGATGTTCACCAAAAGATTTTTTTGGTCACCTTCTAAAACTGGAATTCTTTTTTTAAATTCAGAAGCACTCCAATAGTAGAAGTGTTCCATTAGGTAAAGCACACTTATCATCCCTGTTTGCTTTCTACACTCAGTTTTGGAGCATCCCTGACAAACCTCTCCTCAAAACAAATATATACATTCAACTAGAAACAATTAGTAATCAGAACAATGTAGTTGGGGCATTGGATTGTTTCCGTTGACTGTCAAGCACTGTATCCCACTACTCACCTAATTTGTAATACCCTTAAATTTCACTTCACTTTTAGGAACCTAGTATGCTTTTTTTCCTACGAAATCAAGACTCTATTTAAGTATAACATGATCATGTACTTACTATTTATTTACTATATAAACTATGAAAATAATTTCTAAAATGCAAGAAGAAATGTGAGGGTCAAAGTATTAAATAGTTAGTCAAGTCTTACATTTTCAGGTGATGACAACATTTATGACAATAGGGAGCAGGAGTTTGCAAATACCTACTATAGTAGTTGATCTTGATATTATTAATGAACACACTTACCAGTTTAAATGTTGGAGCAAGGTTTCAAGTCTGTGTAGTTCGTGGTTGACGGTTTTGCTAATGGATGAGCTCTGGGATTCTAGGTTTGAAATCTGCGTCTTGAGCTTGTCAGAACTCACTGCACATGAAACCCTTTTACCTTCTCTAATTGTCTGGTAAAGTCGAGCATGCTTCTCTTCAATGTTTCTCTTGATTTGCTGTAAGAAAAACAATCATGAAAATAAGTTTCTGAGTTACTCCTATCAAAGGTTTAGTGGGAAATGGTAAGGTTTCAAATATGGTGAGGTACTACTCTTAGTCATAAAAGATGTTCATTGAGATTAATCAAAACTGTTACCATAACAGTAATCAAATAAAAATCCCAGGTTTGTGGATATCTTATTCGTGAATGGTAGGCCCTGACCTAATTAACCGATGCTTGAATGAGTGTAGCAAGTTTGATAGGATGCTCCAATATGTCAGCTTTCTACACTGGAGGACCATATCCCCCATCAAATATGGCTGTCTGGTCCACAACTTACATATAACAATGGGGTCTTTTTTGTGTTTTTAAATCTACTAATTAATAACAAAAATTGTCAAAATATTTTAAAGGGGGCATGTTGGTCTGAATACCCTTTGGTGAATGGACAACAAGCCATCTATATTGACTTAGTCCTGCAACTACTCCAACAACATCCTCATGTATCACTTTATCTTAATGTTAACCAGACTATTGAGGGGAAAGTAGGTGGGTAGTCAGCCTATTGTCAAGATTGTGACGACTGAGATCTCCAAAAGCCATCATTTAGAGATAGAACATGATGATCATGTTTGAAGTACATAATTAAAGAACTGAAGAAACTGAGTTCCAAGATGATACATGTTGTATTAGTGGTGGCCATCTTGGAATTCTATTATTATATTCTTTAATACAGTGATTCCTAAACGTTTGACTTCTGTGGACCCTCACGTGATCATTCTTGAAAACCAGACATCCTCCCTGAGTCAATATTGGAGTCCAGGGACCCGCCATTGAGTTTTAACTGGAAGCCAGGGGTGGAGGCTTAAGCATTTTCTACTAGACAAATCATGAAATATTCACAAACAAATATACAAAAATATTTATTTTTTATTTAATAGGAAGGTTGGAGCTTTTCTAATTTCAATTGGAGCCCCTCATTATCAATGCTATATTCTGTTTGATGCATTTGCATTGCTCCCACGAATCAATCTGAGGATACCAACTTAATGTTTAGCCTCCAAATTAAAATTCCTAACATTTACAGAATGTTTTAAAAAACTCATTTTATATTTTCATTCGTTAGAAATTGGGTTACTGGTTGACTGGAGTGTGAGCCCTGGTCAAGCAGCAACAACAATCCTAGTCAGGGTAAGGCACAAGCAAACCCTAAATTAACCTGTGCTCAACCTCTTGGTAGTTTGGCGCAGAGCAGTCAGGCTTAACTTAGAGGCAATATGTAAAGTATTTGTACAACACATCAAACAATTATAAAGTGACAGCACCACACAAAAATATCCCATACTAGGTTAGTAAAATAGAGCATAATTTAATAAATAAAACAAGACCAAACCGACAGAAATCCAATCAGTAGAACAGAGAAATAATGATTTAAAGAATACACTGCAGTATAGCACCTAAAGCATAAAGCATTAACCGCGGCTATCTGGTCACGCTGGACCGAATAAAAGTCAAAAGTTCAGGCTGATCGTGATAGAGTGCAGGTCGGACACAGTCCCAGATTAGTCCCAACCTTCTCTAGTTTTGTGCCAAGAGTTGCGTTCGCATTGTAGAGAGTCGTGGGGAACAAGTAGAGCGTCGCGGATGGCATTCGGCGTGGTGCAAAGAGCTGGCTGGATGTCGTGAATGGGCAGACTGGAGCTTTGCATTGGCTATCAACACTGCTGTGCAAAGAGATGGGCTAGTGGCAGCTCCAGCTGATTTTCAATGTGAGTGGCGCAGTTCTGGTCTGAATGGGCTTGTTTGTGGTCACGAAAAGCCAAAAGCTTGAATTAACGGCCTGCTGAGTCACACCAAGGGTCCTGGACCTGAGGGTCCCCACTTGGGGGTCAGGAACTCGCTGAAGAAGGGTCCAGCAGCTGTTGGGGAGTCTTTTATGTCCATGAGGCTCAGATCAAGAGGCCAGCAGACTAGCCCTTTGAGTCACTCTGGGGTGCTGGGTTCAAGATGGAGTTGCAGGTCCAGTTCTTCCTCCTGAGGGTCGAGAGCAGCAGGCAAGAGGTCAGAGCAGCAGAGCAGCAGTTCCTTGTAGAACAGAAGTCCAGCAGAGTGCAGTCATTGTAGCTGTCCTTCTTCCTGGCAGACAATCCACAGGTACAACAATGTACTGAAGTGGTGGTGTCTGAGGTCCTTCCTTTATAAACAGTTGTGCCTCGGAAGTGGGGAGAAGCTTCTAGAGGCATGCCTTTGGTGTGCACAGATGCCTGCCGTTCCTGGCCCTGACTCTAGACTAACTACAGGGGGTATGTAGCCCTTTGTGTGGAGGCAGGACACAGCCTATTCCAGTGTATTTGACGATCGGCCCAGCTCCTCCCTCTTTTATGTGATGGCCATCAAGTCACACTTAAGCTCCCATTGTGTGTGGCTGTTTAGGAGGAATGCACACAACCCAACATCGAACTACACCCAGTCATATGACCAGAGACAGGCTGCAGGATCTAAACGCTAAGGCAAGAAAATGGCAACTGTCTATAAGTGGCATTTTCAGAATTGTAATTTCAAATGCAACTTTACCATAAATTAGGATTTTAAATTAGGATTTCAGAGACACCAAACATGAACCAGTTATCTCATCCCATTTGGAAATGACACTTATAAAATTTAATAAAGCAACTTCAATCTTATACTATGGTAGAGATAGGCCTTGTAGTAGTAAAAAATTATTTTAAGAGTTTTTCACTACCAGAACATGTTAAACTTAAAAGTGCATGTCCTGCGTTTTAAATACACTGCACCCTGCCCTCTGGGCTGTCCAGGGCTTAACTTAGGGGTGTCTTATATGTATTCAAAAGAAAGGTTAAGGCTATGAAAAAGGTTTATTTTGCCAGGTTGAAATGGCAGTTTAAAACTGCACAGACAGGCTCTGCTATGGCAGGCCTGATTCATGGTTAAAGAGCAACTTGAGTGAGTGGCACAAGGAGTGCTGCAGGCACACTAGCAGTATTAACTTTACAAGCCCTGGGCACATGTAGTACACTTTACTAGGGAGTCATAAGTAAATTAAATATGCCGATTGAGGATAAGCCAATTTTACCATGTTTTAAGTCGAGAGTATATGCACTTTAGCACTGGTTGGCAGTGGTAAAGGGGGTTACCCTGCAAAAATAACTATATTAAAAATACAAAATATATAACTGAAAGACAACAGAGAAAGACAAAGTGACATTACCAATGCTGGTTTAAACAGAAAAGCATATGAAGCACAGAAGTGTTGTATTTTCCTTCTAGAAGACAGGCCTTAGAACCTCTGTTCCAAGTAAGAAGGTGATCTAGAAGCAAGATAACCATCCTATCCCATGCTCAGTACCTAAATGCACCCTCTTCCTTGTTTCAAAAGGGACCTATTAAGTTGACACAGTCATCTGAGTCATTCCTAGTTTTGAACAACGCACTTGCATCTACACTTCATTTAGTACGTTTTAATTTATCCAAGCCTTGCATTTCACTTACAAACCTGATGTAAGAAGCTCAATTTATCAACAAACTTAATTTAAATCCCCTGAGTTTAATGTCTGCTTTCAAACCTAGAGTATCTGAAGGTCCTCACAAACATTTGGTCTGGCTCCCACACTGCATCTCAAAAGTCAGATTCAGTGCTGAGCAATTGGTACAGCCCCAGTATCATATACATGTTTGAGGCACATGCCTATAGTGGAATCTACACATTGCTACTGCTGACAGTCTCACAGCACTTGTACGAAACTCTACAATGACACTATTCAAGTGATCATGATACATTGTTTTTTGTTTTTTTTGTTTTTGTTAAACCTTTATTGAAATATGCAAGTTGGTACATGCGCAGGCCCACAACCACAAGGGCCGGCCGCAATCAAATCAAAGAAACCATGAGTCGGACAAAAATCAATGAAAAAAGGATAAACAGCACGACCACCACACGTGGCTATGGGCACCCCAGGGCAAGAGGATACTTTAGGTTTTCATTTTTTAAGTATAATGAAGAAGTGGAGGCGGCTATCTCAAAGACGTCACACCATTCGGTGTAAAAAGAAGAGATGAGGGGGGACGTACCCCGCAAAGCAATCAAAACCAGGTGAGAACCCACACAGCAATGCGAACAATATGGTCGCCGAGGCAGCCACAGAGCAAAAGGCGATACGGCAGCAAGCAATGTAGCAGAGCACCATCTTAAAAACCCACCCTCTAATGACAGAAAGGCTTAGGCAAGTGGAGACGCCCGATAGAAAAAGGAGAAGAGTTAAAAGAAACCGCCAACCCTACTGGAGAGATAGAGTACCCTCCAAGAACAGACAGAAAAGAGAAAAGGACCATAGAACAAAACAAACTAAAACAACAAACCCTCCCCACACCCCCCACCCTGCACACTTGTAATGGCTACGGCCAACCCCACTAACAGCGTGCCTGTCGCCCAGGAACTGCCCCACAGAAGGGAAAATATAAAGTGGAGGAGGAGAGCGACAAACACACTCCCGGACACCCCTACCCTCCGCCATTGGCTACCTCCCCCAAGCATATCAACCAACCATTAGATGCAAGAATCAAGCGTCCAGCTGGGGAGGACATCAACCAAGACCACCCACCTCCCGTTGAGAGCACAGGCAAGTTCAAATCCGCATTAAGACACCTGTCGCCAAGTGACAACAATTACGAGGGAAAAAGACAGCAGTCCGTTCGAGGCAGTGGTGACGTGTCAAAGCAGGATACCAGATGAAGTCAGCCCTGGCCAGTGCGACTCCACGAATAGCCCCATGTCCTCCGAAGCACAATAGGCAGGAGACAATCAAGATGTCCACGGAGGTGTGGGGCAGCGAAATCCGAACAAAGACCAGGCACAAAATGGCGGCGTCTACAGAACCAGCAGGGCAAGATGGAAAAATAATGCCGATTGCTCCAATAGTCTCGGAAGGATGTTCTACTGCAACCAGGACCATAGGCAGCGAAGGTCCGCCAAGCAGGGAGCACGTTGGAAAAACCATTGGTATTTGCGGGTGCAGCATGAATCGGGCCAAAAGAATCCAAATGAGCCAAGGCAGGCCGCCGCTCGGGAACCTCAGAACGATGGGTCAAATCCTCCACCGGTATCAAAGGATGTCGGACACATGTCACAGGGTCGTCGTCCGGTCTCAGGCAAGTGTTTTCCAGCTTCTCCGCGAGTCGGTCGTACGTGACAGAAAGCTGGGTATGGAGCGCCCCTATGGCGGCCATGATGGACCCCAACAATGGTGCGCCATCAGTCCCCTCCATCCCCCGGGCCACAGGGACGAAGCAGGACTCGAGCCCCGGACTCACTTCCGAGGCTCTAGGCACACACGGAGCAGATGCAAACTGCGGGCGCTCTCACCACTGGCAAACACTACACCGTCTTCGGCCGCGGGGGACAGCCCTTCGACCCCATCTCCCCAGCAAGGTCTCCGGGCAGCGTCCCCGGACCGTGGTTCAGGATGATCGCCGTCCGTCACGATAACGTATCCTCGTCACCAATTAAGGACTGGAGTGCGATGCAAAGTCTCAAAATCCGAAGTTGGGGGACCGGACTAGACCCCGGACTCACAGCCACTGTTGGTCGATTGCAACCCGGGCGGGCAGGAAATCGAGGTCCCGGCAGCAGCCCTGGAGTAGGCCCAAAACAAAACTCGACAGAACTCTGTCACCCAAGCAGTTAGGAAAACCGGGAGTGCACCAACGGTGTCAGGCAGACTTCACGCATTCAGGCGCCCGGTGGTGGTACAGGATAAGTAGCAGGATATACGAGCCGCCGGCGGAGGTCGACGGAGCCGGGAGCTTACGCGGCCATCTTGGATTGTTGCGTAGCTCCTCCCCCCATGATACATTGTTGCTACATTTTGAAATGCAGCTCACTGACCATCAAAAATACTTTCATGGCACAGTGAAGGAACAAACTATCTATTTTGCTACATTTAGAAACAAACATAAGCATTATCAATCATTTTGGGTGCTGGACAATGAAGAATTTTTTACTATGCTAGAAAAACACACCACACACACACAACAGGAGCATAACAAGTTTATCAAAAACCGCATACTGGGCAAGTGGCAGTATCAAGAGCACAAGTATTCACCACACACTACAGCTCAGTGCCTGGAGCACACGGGACCACAGCCCTGGGGAAAGGAGAAGAGCACCTATGTCTCTTTTTTGCTCTCTCCCTCATTTTGTTTCTTATAGAGTGACAAGAATGATTGATTTAAGGATGCCTTAGAGTAGTAAGGCACCTTCTGCAGAGATCTTCCGTACTCAGCAAGGTTTATCGAATGATACCAGTAAGAAAGCTCATGTGATAATTAATTTCTGCAGAGATATATGTGTAATTTGTGTAATCTGCTGGTGACAGGTTTGAATAGTCGTATTATGGTTTACTGGGTTAATATACCTGCTTGAGTGCAGTGCATGGAACTGATATGCCACAAGCCCATATCCTAGCAAGATTGCTAAGATATTTATGTGCTTGTTGCACACAGCTGTGCAAAATGAGCATCACTAAGCTCTAATAAGTGCCAAAAATACAATTCAGTCATAATCACATGCTACAAACAAGCATTGGCAAAGTCAATAAGTCTTACCTGTGCGAGAGCTATTGGCTTTGACAAAGCCTTTTAGCCATGTTGTACAGTGGTGTGGCTGTGCAGCATGGCTAAAGATTAGAAAAAAAGCACTATAACATGGATAGCAGTGTCCTCGTAATAGTGCTTTTTTTCTTATGGTGGGTGGAGGGGCAGCACAAGCAACAGGAGGAAGGGCAGGAGACAAGAAACAACATGGACAAAGGGAGGGTGAGAGGCAAGAAGCAACATGGACAACAGGGGAGGAAAAAAGTTCCATGTGGGAGCCAGGGCTGACCTGGTCATAAAGCTTATTTTTTTTAAAGAGGTTGAGGTCTCAACACAGACATCTGGAGGGAGGGTGGCAGAGAAGAAAGAACACACACCACAGAAGTGTGGATGGTGAGAGGGAAGAAGCAACACGGACAACAGGAGGGTTGGAAGGAATAAGCGACACAGACAATGGGAGAGTGAAAGGTGGTGGGAAGAAGCATTACAGGAAGAAGTACCACGGGGGAATAAAAAGAATATGAGAGGTGGAAGGGAAGAAGCAACACTGACAATGAGAGGGAGGGAGAGAAGAAGCAACATGGAAGAAGCAACATGGCAGGGAAGAAGAAAACATTTGTATCTCAAAACACAGTGTTAGCAGCAGAAGAACACTAATCCAAATGATCAATCAGTACTTGGTTAGTGCTCTAAACAAGAGAAGAGAAAGTGAAATTGCCATGCGCTGCCCAATTTGGAGGCAGCATATAAGAGAGGCAATATAGCCAACGAATGGTGAGCAATGGGTGGGCTCCAAGCCCCTCCTGTTAAACAAAATGTCCTGCAAGCCCTAAAAAGGGCATTACTAGCATTTTTAAGTATGCAGACCTGCACACTATACATTCACACAGAGTGCACAGTACACATAGACCGACAAAAGTGCAGAGGTTTAGAAAGAAAACATGCTTTGATAACTTAGGTTAACTTTTAACCAATTTGTAAGTGTGTCAGAGTAGACTGCTTCTCTTGATGTCCAGCTGTGCAGCCTTTGACTACTGACACCTGTGCCCAGCCAGGATGGAACTCGGATGGGAGGGATCTTTGAGTAGAGGCACTGGGAATTAGAGGCACTGTAGTGGGAGAAAAATTCCTACAACCCCAATCTCCTTGCTGGACATAGGCAGCAGCTCAGCATGAGCATGCCGCTGCAGCCTGCCACATCTCTGTGCGGCTTAAGTGATTCACAGTGTCCCTCATCAGGCATTACAGATGCTTGAGCTATCCAACTGCATCTGGCAAAGTCCTCCAAGCACAGCACAGGATTGCTACCACATTCCTCTGGAGTTTCCTACAAACTGCACACCTCTGCCATTGTGCTGAGGGTGAGGAAGAAGGATACCAAACGCTTCACTATTCAATAGAGCATCATCAAAACAGTGCTGCCAGAATCCACTCTGCCTTTCCATGCATTGGCGATCACTAGGCTACATCAGATAGGCCTCTGTGGCAGGGATAGTGGAAGCATTGTCATAAGAGCCAACTAGACTCAGCAATCTTGGTCCCTGTCCAGTCAGGCTCCCCCGCAGGGTCTTTGGAGGTGATGCCCTCAGAGGGCTCTAGAAAAGTACTTTTTTTTTTGCTTTAACAGCCAATCCAGGAGAGGGATCCATCCCCACCAACAGAGTGGTGAGTGAATACAGACCCAAAGCAATATAACCAGCGTCAAATTGCGCACCTACTTTTTGTTACCAGTCTGCAATTTTGCAATGCAACAAGTGTATTAATAAGTCACATCGCAAAAACTTAAGTCGCAAAAGCCCATTCGCAGTTCAAAGCCTGTGATTTTATGAGTCACAGGCCCTGGATGTGAAAAAAGCTCATATTGCAGGCCTTTGTTGCGTAACAATCAGCCTAATTTCCTTCCCCTTATAAAAACATGTTAAATTGACAATGCATTATAGTGGCACAATAAGTGACTTAAAGACCCAAGACACTCCTCCAACTTTAGGCTTTCAGAATTGTAGAAAGTTTCCACATTGTCTTCATGAGATAGGAATAAGAACATTTATGGAGGGACAGGAGGTGAATATAAACTATCCTGCACTGGTCACTTTCCTGGGATAATGTTGATAGGTAACTATTGTCTTATGTTGCAGATGAAAGCAACTGTATAAGACTCACCCTTTGAGGGTATCTTAGCGCAGTGGAAGCAAATAAAATGGTGTTATGATCCTCTTTGAAGAGGTTGAAGGAGCTGATCATGCCTAGAGAGAGAGGGTATATGCGCCAGTTAGAAGTGGCTAAGTAAGAAAAGAAATGTCTGCCAAATCTGATGACCGATGCAAGGTTGTGAGACTAGCTACTAGAAGGATGAACATTAAAGCTGCGAGGGTTGCAGGAAGGAGATTCCGCAAGACAAGTACAGAGGACTTGTGTTATGGAAAGCCTTATGAGAGCGGCAGAGGAGTTTGAAGAGGGCTATTTTCTGCTTTGGAAGATAGCCGAGAGCTTTGTGATGTTCCCACGGTATCAGCTGGAAGATTAAGCACTCGTCTAGCGGCAGCATTCTACACAATCTGCAGTGTTTTGATAAGGTAGTGAGAAACATCAAGATAGAGGGCACTGCCAAAGTCTAGGCGAAGCACCACAAAGGCCTTGAGTAGCAATCTTGCATGACTCAATAGGAAGCCAGAAAACACTTTACAGAGCATTTTGAGAATGCCAGAACATCCATGTTTAGTCTGAAGGTGAACCTGCAAACCAGGAGAATTTCAGACGTTTCTTGCAGTTCATGCACTTTGCATGGTTCTCGTTAGGTAAGTGAGGATCAAGGTGCACATATTAGGCTGAACAAAAAACAGTAATTTGTGAAATATTGGTGGCCTCTGCATTTTAATATCTATTAATATCATTGGGGGTGAGTTTAAACTTGAGAGTCCCACCTGGCTTAATAGTTTTCTCAACACATGAGCTGTAGTAAAATTTCAGATGCCATCTGATTACAGGGAATCGTTCAAACATTCACAATTCACAAACAGTAATAAATAGCTTCTTCTTGTTAAAATATACCCAATACATGGCGTATCTTTTTGCATGAACCAAAATAAGAAAAACATAAATGTACCTGATAGAGAGCAATTCTTTCTTCTAACCGTCCTTCTGTCTCTTCCACCAGCTTCACCGATGGCACAGTGGAACATAAAGTCTCCAACTCTTTGTCAATAGATGTATAATTTTCATCGAATTCGACCCATTGCTTAAAAACACAAACGAAATATCAAGCTAAATATCAAGAGCATACTTAATGGTGCAAGTCATATTGCTGCCATGTGGACTGCATATGCAAAAATGAAAGCTATCGTCATTTTAACCCCACCCATCTGACAGAACAAAATGGAGCTAAAGGATTGTGAAACCACTGAAAAACTACACCGCTGGTTTGTTAGCTTTAAAAATATTTTTGTGTTGAGTAGACCATATTTAACAACTAAAAAGTTGTCTATGATCTGAGTTTAAAAATGATGGACATTTTTTTTGTTTTGCGATGGAGAAATTAAGTAATGGCCTTGATTTGGGACCCACTTTTTCACATTTAGAAAGTAAAGTAAATTTACTTGTAGGTTTTTCTTTAGTAAACAGGTAAAATAGAGCTAAATGGCTAAGCTCTCTATACTTACCCAGGTAGAAAAACGTTGTCCTGAGGTTTAGAAGAAAGGGGCAGATGTATCATCATTGTAGTTTGAGAGTCCTTAATAGCGAATTTTACCGATTCGATATTAAAGACTCGCAAAATGCAATGTATGTAGGTTTCACAATAATAATTGAGATTCCTACATATTCATTAGTTGCAAATCACAAATTGTGATTCGCAATTAAGGAATAGCTTCCCATTCATTCCTATGGGCCTAGAGGCCCATAGGAATGAATGGGAAGACATTCGCAATTTGTGAGTACCCAATAGGCAAATGCAATTTCAAGAGTGCCAAAAGGACACCCTGTTGCACCCCTGAAATAGGCATGTGTGCACTGTGGCGCACATACATGCCCTAAGGGCATGTATGAGGGCCACATGTCACTTTGAAAAATGCAAAAAAGTTAATTTTTCTAGGAAATCGCAAATTACCACCAACTTAAAGTAATTAGCGATTACTTAAGGCCAAATTGCAAATTTCAGTTGCTTCCAGAATTGCATTTAAGGAACTGCAATTTGCGATTCCTTAAATGAATTTGCAAAATAGGAAATCGCAAATTATGAGATTCCCTGTTTTGCGATGGCCTCTTGGAATGATACATCCCAAAAGGCTTTATCTCGTTCGCAAACTGGCCTATTCTGAGAATCGGTCCGTTTCCGAATGGGAAAAAAGCTTGATAGATCTGGCCCAAAATCTCTTGCTGCAGTCTCTTATTTTGCTCCTACTATTAGGCTTGCTAAGCCAACAAGATGCAGGATTAAGTGTTCTCTGATCACATCTAGTGTGAACTGAAAGAATACAAGTTCAAAAGCTAAAAAGTTCAACACAGCCTTTCATCATTAAAAGGTCAATAAATTGAGTACCATCAAACCAAGTAATAGGTATTTGGTATATACATTTACAAACAGCAACAACTCCAGCCCGACGTTCTATACATAACAATTTATTTTTGCTGCAAAACAAGTGATCAGGAAAGACCTGCAGACACTGACGTGTTCTCGTCTACTAATGCTATAGTAACTATAGCATACATTTATTACATTACAGTTACTGAACAATGTATGCTCTCTGATTATGAAACAAATTCAGTGTTTGGTAGGGAATCCATAGGAAGGCCTGAAAGCATGCAAAAACAGCTGAACATCTCAAACAACTCATTTGATAGTTCAGACACTCTCTAGGAAATAGCCAATTTTGTTGAACAAAATAGCTCAAGTAACCCATGTCAAACAAAGGAGCCGTCTAAACGTCCAGAGTCCACAGACATCAACACACCACCCAATGTTCCTGTCCAAGCAGCAATTGGCACTATTAGTAACACCCTGACAAAAATCTTGGATTCCCTGATAAATCAATCTATTATACTCAATGAACAGACAACTGTTTTTAAAGATTTGGCAATCAATGTCAAACCGTTAACCGAAAGTTAAGGTCTCCAAACACCATCGGGGTATTCACAAAAAAGCTTGGATTTTCCTTTAGAAAGCCCAAAATCTTTATTGAGAATAGAGGTCATTATTGACTTAGTGCAATAATATCCAACTAATATAGGAGCTCAATTAACTCAATTGTTACAGTTGCTAGATCATGGTGGAGGAAACGCAGTAAATCCACGTCTGATAAAGGAAAGTTTAACTAGAAATGTTGCTAGCGACAGTACATCTACTAACTCCATCAGGGTATTCACAAAAAAGCTTGGATTTTCCTTTAGAAAGCCCAAAATCTTTATTGAGAATAGAGGTCATTATTGACTTAGTGCAATAATATCCAACTAATATAGGAGCTCAATTAACTCAATTGTTACAGTTGCTAGATCATGGTGGAGAAAACGCAGTAAATCCACGTCTGATAAAGGAAAGTTTAACTAGAAATGTTGCTAGCGACAGTACATCTACTAACTCATTTTACATCGCAATGAGAGACGGTGATTCTTCAGCAAAAACCTCTTTAAGGTTAACCAGGCAGGACCCCAATATATCAAAGCATAAAATCAATCCCCCAAAAAATGAAGAAGGTGAAAATTGAAGAGTTACTGTGCTCACCTAATGATGAAGCTGATATAAATAATTTAATGCCGAAAGACTCCTGGGCTGGGCAGTATGATGAGGAGTTTCAAGAATATATAAGTAAGCAGAGACTTAAAAAGCTGAGAAACTTAAGTAAAAATGCAAATTTAAAGAACAAACTGGTAACAAATAACCACAAAAAGTCATCATCCATGAATGGAATTAAAGAGTCATATTCCTCTAGATAAAAGGAGCCAACCTTATCAAGCCCAAAAACTACCCAGAAAGTACTCAATGAAAAAGACCTAGACCCGCCAGGAGGATCAGAAGAAACACCGGATCAATCTGGTAATGTGATCTTTATAGAGGTAGCCAAGGAAGTTAAGGAACTACTTAAATGCTTAAAAATCACCCCATTAACCCAAGATGGGGGCATGAATAATGATGCATAGGTATTGATGCAGTTATCAGGGTCCTCTAGACACCGCATTTCCAAATCACCGCTAAGGGCGCAACATTTAAATCTTCTACACCCTGGATATGCTTCTGAACTTTTGTGAACCAACAATACACAAAATCTTTCCAATCCAAATTGTGGGCTCTCAAAGATTAAGTCTGATGTGTGTCATAATCAAGCTACTAACTTGGGTAGCCAAATTGACTTTTGCCTACAATATCATTCTGAAGGCAAACATGACGTTTTGAATCACCAAAATATACTGAAATTGTTATCTGCCATTGATGATCTAAAATAAGTCTCTTTAAGGAATTTATTGAGCATAGAATGTAAGCAAAATCTATGCTCCTCATTTAACATTATACATACGACAGGGAGGTCTCAGGAGACTGCGAACTCGATCTGGTTAAAGGGAAATCATTTTGCTGACTGGGGCATTACACTCAAATCAATTAAACAGGATACATATCTGCTCATCCTCAGAAATTCATATCCCACAAGTATTGCACCCACTTCAGTAGTAACAACTCTTGGTGAAATCCCAGGAAACAAATTGGACTAGGTCACTAACACATGAAATGTTGTGGACAACTTAAAGATAAAAACAACTAAAGGAAGTTCACCTGCAAGAGAAGTTATCCTTCCATCAGGATCAGTACCTATAAGCTTTGGCCATCCAGGAAAACACTTAGGGGCCGATTAGGATGGCGGACGGACTTGCGTCCGTCCGCCACCCCTGAGTAGGAGGGACCGTCCGCATGGGCAGCGGCGGTCCCTCCATGGCAATTAGGATGTGACCGCCACCCTGGCGGTCACATCCTGTATGTTTTACATTGCGGCGGGTGCAGCTTGAAGCAGCACCCGCCGCAATGTAAAAAACGAAAGCTGTGCATTTGCATGCACAAAGCGGCAGGCACCGCGCGGTGCCTGACGCTTCGTGCACGCAAAGGCAGTGGGGTAACCTTGGGGTACACCCCATGTGCACCCCCCACGCAACCTTCACCCAGGGGGCCCGCAACGGGCCCCCAAAGTGATCGTCCGTATGCTTTTCCACGGCGGAAAAGCCGCCGCGGAAAAGCATTACTTTCCCTACATCCTAATATGGCTGACGGTGTCTGGTAGACACCGCCAGCCATGTTAGTGCTTTTCCGCCGTGGTCGCCTTCCGACCGCGGCGGAAAAGCGGCTGACACATTGTGAGACCCACCAGCCATCCTGATTTGGCGGTGGGTCTTTCAGGCCTCCTCGGCGGATTTCCCGCATACTCCGGGCCGGCGGTGGCTTCCGCCGGCCCGGAGTATGCGGAAAATCCGCCATCATAATGACCCCTTTAGAGTGGTGTCTATTAGCCTCCAGACGTCTCTCTAGTGACTAAACCTCACTCAAGTATTTGGACCCAAGAGAACTAAAAATATGCTCATGGAATATAGCTGGAGTGAACAGGCAACTTAGAATAAGTGGAGGTGACCTGCTCAGTTTTTTTAACCAGTTCCATATCATTTATTTGCAGGAAACCTGGATAGATACCAAATGATCATTATCAAAGAATTGCACATTTGACAGTCCAGCAACCAAATCTGCCAGAGGTAGACCAAGTGGAGAACTTGCGATGCTACCTTGGAATGATTTCAAACTCTCTCATAATCACGTTACTAAGGTGATAAAATATTTTGTAGGTACTTCTTTTGGATCAGCAACAAAAAACCCTTTACTGCAGTGAATGTCTATATATCACTGAAGCTTTATTTAACAACTTTTCATCAGATTTCCTTCTTCTAACAGGAGATTTCAATGCAAACATGCTTGCATAAAGAAACCCTAAGGGTTTTGAAGAAAAGGATGATATTAGTCATATTCCACCGGCAGGTGGTCTTCAGGAAAACCAACATTTCATATGGCAGGAAATGTATTGACAATGTACTCTGGAACTTGGACTTATAGCAATTAAACGGTAGATTTAAGTCAGCTCAACCCTTTAGATTTTACAGTTAGGTCTGCTGGCAACTCCATAATCTCCGATTACATTTTGACTTGTGTCATATGTCAAATATCCACTTGTGCTCAGATTTTCAAATTATTGAAAGGCCGGAGAGCGACCATGAACCTCAGTGTTTCTTTCGCTTTGGACATTAGCTTGCATAACAATGGGAAACAGTTTGAAGATAGCATTGAGACAAGGCATAGTAGAGTAATCAAGAAGAATAACTTTAGAGCTCACTTAACGCAAATCTTGGCCAAAAATACAGTCCTTTAAGTACAGAAAGCAACTCTCATCTTATCGCCGCAAGATGAACATTGGTGCAGTTAACCTCAAAACAGTCATTCAAAGACACAATCATATTGATAGGCTGTTTCTTAATGAAAACATTATATTTAGGAAATGGTTAAAGGCCACAAAAAGATGAAGTTTAAATCTGACCATATAAGAAGAGAGCAAGAGTATAAAAAGAGAATATACCAAATTGGAGCAAAGCACCAGGCGGAAAGCTGATTAGCTATACAGATGACAATTAAAACCATGATCAATCACAATTTGTTCATTCATAACAATAGGCCTGCAACAAAGTAGTTAAAACTCTGAGTATCTTATACATTGCGGCAAATGGGAATCCCTAATTAAATCTCTTTACGGCAGTACTCCAGCTACCACGTTGACCTTATCTGGAGATAAGGATTTTGAGCCTTTTACCCATTCTTCTAAAGCTGTAGAATAACACGTAAGGAATAGCTGAGATTCTCAGGCCGTTGGCCCCAACATCATACCAATAACAGTTATTAAATCAGCTTTAAAAAAATGGATCAATGTCTTGCCATTGCTTTTTAACCAAGAATTCATCATGATCTCAAGTTCTACCAACTTAGAATGGCTCTTACATTTAACTGATATATAAAAAAAGCCCAAAATTAGAACCCAACAGTTATCGGCTTATTGCACTGTTAGATGCTAATGGCAAGATATTTGCCAAGTACTTTCACGCATTTCTACTACCTTGGGCCGAGGGAGGTGAACATCCTCCTGTTAATCAAAATGGCTTTAGACCTAACTATTCTACCATGGACAATGTATGTGCTTTAACTACTATAATTCATGACATAGGTTATGGTTAAAGCTGTGTCAATGGGGATTGATAGTGCGCTTCTACAGTTATTAATTGATTTCCACTCAAGGATTAATGCCAAAGATTAAAATCTATAACTGTCTTAAACAAAGATGTATATGGCACCTTTTCTAGTTGCATTTTACATTGCTGACTTAACTCCAATACTCAATCAGGATGGCAGGGATCCTCTAAAATTTGGCAATAAGAAAATGGCTTATTTAATTTATGCGGATCATCTTGTTTTGATCCCGACGACCCAGATTGGTCCCTGAAAACAGCAAACACGACTGTGAGAATATAGCGCTCAGAACGTTTTGCTAATTAAATATACTAAAACAAAAATAATGCAATTTGGTAAAACAAAGTCAAGGTTTACCCAGCAACTGGACCTGGAAATTGAACAGGTCACAGAGTACACATATTTAGAAGTGACCTATGGCACACAACTCATGTGGTCATCACATTTGGAAAGGAGCAGGACTAGACTGAAATTTACCTCCAGTATAATTGCACGCTTTGCACATATACATGCGGAAACCGCTATGGGTCCGACATTAACTGTGTTAACAATGAAATCTACCCAAGCATATTATATGGGGCAATTGTATTTAATAAACAAACTATGGAGGCCTTAAATATCATTTTAATTATAATTGTTATATTACGGACTTCGACTCCACATACTATCATCAAATTAGAATTCGTTCTTACTCAGATTACTATCTTAAACAACATAACTATATTTAATTATTTATGTAACTGTCAAAATGCATCTTTGCACAACCTAAAGGGATTCATTAGAGAAGATACAGAAAAATACCCAGGTGACCGAGTCAATGAACGTGAAGTAAAAAGTTTTACAAGGAAATCATCAGTTTCCCACAATAAAAAAACTAGTGGCAAGCCCTAAAATAACCCATAAACCGTTAATAAAAAAGATTAAAATGGTATCATATGAAAGTGATTTACTTACTGTAACAAAACTAAAGTATTTTCATTATGCATATGCAACTTTCGTAAACAAGAGGTAACCCTATTTAAACTCCAACTTAAATAAATGGGCAAAAAAGCGCCTTTTTACGTGTTACGTTTATACATATCCCACTGCCGCAGTTTGGGGGGTCTTGGAACAACACTGGGGATAATAACAAACAATTACGCTTGTGAAACCTATTTCCTGTAACTTCATTCATGTCCTTCAGTATAGGATTAGTGACATAAATTTCTGAAACCACTTTTTCAGCAAGCGGGCACAGGATACATGAAGACACTACTCAGTTCTGTTTTGCTGGGAGCTCTAATAAATCCATTTCATGTCTAACAATTTTATTTTTCACTGTTAGAGTTTTGGTTGATGGCCCAGTTTAAATGATCTACATTAGGTGTTTTGCATACAACATCATTAATAAGGATTTTAATTCATAATTGACGAATGACTGATAATATATTTTTGTATATTATTGGAATTGTGGAATTGTTAGGTTGTTTTATTATTCAAGATACTGTATTGATTTTAAATCTAAATTATAAAATAAATGTAATATACCTACCTACTTAAGCCAATTTCTTTTTTATTAATATTATTAGTAAGCAAAACAAATGGAGAAAAACAGATTGGCTCAATTTTCGTGCCACTGAAAAAATTTATGCTATTGGTATTTTCACTTAATACAAAAAGCACAAGTATGCATTTAAAACTAACATGAAGTTGTTATTTAAGTGTAATAGAACAAACATATTAAGTAATGCACACTTATTGATTACAGTGTACATTTCCTGAATTCATGTGATCACAATAATGTCAAATACAGGAACTTAAATATACAGAAAGCTGTTCCGAATACTGTATCAAAATAAAAACTGAAACAAAAAAATCTAATGCAACTGTACTTCAGCATGAAAATACATGCTTAGTTATTAGCATATCCCAATAACTGCACCTGATTTCCGTTTCAAACTTCTAGATTTTAGTACATGAAACATCACAACGTATGCTGGCAAACTTACATTACAGCAATGTTCTTGATTGTTGTTTAACTGTTTTGCTTTAAAGTGCTCGTAGGTGACAGAACCTTTAGACTATAATGCCTGACAGTGAATGAAGATACATTTTCACCTTAGTGGGCACAGAAAAAAACAAAACAGGCATGCCTTTTTTAAGTGGGGGGGGGGGGGGGGCAGAGGGTGAGTGTGAACACTGCATCATAATGATGCCAGAAAGTGAAAAACCCTTGACCGTGCACCTGTTGCAGATATGCACACAGGCAAGAAACATGCCTGAGCAGTGATGATATGGAGTTTATAGTCCCACTAAAGGACCTTTATGATGGTTCTGTCTTTTGAAAGCTGAGGGTGCCTCCCTCCCATTGCTGAGTTCTCTAAGGGATAGTGAAGACTTGTTTTCCATTGGCAGAACACTTTAAATGTCTCCCACATGTCACCACAAGGTGACTAAGTGTAAGGTGAAGAAGAAAGACTTCTTTATGCCTGCTGATTTAGGAAGAGGGTGAATAACATAAGATGATGACAGGGAGATGCATGAAGGTGGCCTTTTGTGGGGAAATCCCTGTAGATAGTGGCAATTAAACAAGTTAAACCAACAGAGTGTATTACTGAAGTGAAGATGATATCCATGGAACAAAAGATGGAGGTCATGCACACTAGGGGCCCTATTACGACGGCGTTAGGAAAGGCTTCGGACGGGATTCGGTATTGCAGAATCCGATTCGGAACCCTTGTTTCAGAACGAATCGTACAGATTTCCTAATGACCAATTACGATGCCCGGAAACCGATTGAGCAGTCCGAATCGGTTATGAAAGGCATTTGGGCAGCCCAAGTCTTTCAGAACCGATTTGTACAGCTCTATGGAAACGGTTTCTGGACGAGCGATCACGATAACCGATTTGGACAGCCGTTCCAATTCGGTTTGCCCGAAATGAAACAGCTATCTGTATTTGGGGGCTCATTGCGGGCCCCCCTTCACCTGGAGGCATAAGAATGTAGCCCGTGGGGGTACCCAAGGGACCCCTCTTCTCCATGCACAATGTGGCAGGCACCATGGGATGCCCGCCACAGGGTGTAAGGTAGTCGCCAACCACCCCTTTTTTGCTCGAGCCCTGAGCCAGCGTGCAAGCGCTGCTCTGGGGTTGATCTGGTGTAGTAGACTATGGGAGAGAAGCCATGCTCACTCCCCCGCCCAACATTTTCATTGGCTTGTGTCTTTGTCGTGCCTAAATGCTGCCTTCCAATTGGTTTATGGGCTTGTTAGTCCCTCCTTATGACGGCCATGTCGTCATTTGTATCCTTCCAAGGCTACTGTCCACATTACTTCATGTGTAGCATGGTATGTGTTATTTAGATTGTGAGCACTATTTTCCTTCTACCCCCTGACACTCCCATTGTTCGTGTCCTCTCGCCCCCGTCCCCCCGCCCGCCCACACTCTCGTTGATCTGGCGTAAATGCAAGTACTATTGCTTTGCAAATGCTTGTTTTGAATGTGAGGCTTACTGCTGCATCAGAGTTTATCGGTAAAAGTTTTCTCTTTCTATGGAATCTCAAGCAATGAGACTATATTCTTTTGGTATTATGTCACATGATGGCATCAGCTGACTGCTCTGTTGGTTGTCTGTCATTCAGGGAGGCTCGTAGTGGCTGAGGTCCGTGGTCTACATTGTAGAAGGTGAACCAGAGGAGGGGGTGTCAGTGCACTAGGTAGGTAAGGGAGTCTCGCACTTATGCAGAGCTTGAAGGTTAGGCTTTGGTGGGCTTAGAGTTTGGGAGGCAAGATGGGCTGCACAGACACCGCAGTATTGCAGCAGATTTCTAGACCTTATCCCCCAGATTCATCAAAGTCATGTTTTGCGAGTCCTTAATAGCGAATTTTAAGGATTCGCTATTAAAGACTCGCAAAACGGGATGCATGTAGGAATCGCAATATTTTTTGCGATTTCTAATGATTCCTTATTTGCGATTCGCTAATTGCGAATCGCAAATAAGGAATGGCTTTCCCATTCATTCCTATGGGCCTAAAGGCCCATAGGAATGAATGGGAAGTCATTCCTTATTTACGATTAGCAATTCGCGAATCGCAAATAAGGAAGCAATTTCAAAGGTGCCATGGTGTCCAATGGACACCCTGTTGCACCCCTGAATTGGTAATGTTCACTGGTGTTGCGCACACACACATGTCCCAAGGACATGTGTGTGTGTAACATACAACTTAGAAAAATGCACTAAAGTGCATATTTCTAAGTTTTTTATATTTACCATGTAGTTAGACTTCGCGGTAAATAGCGGCCCCAGATTGCGAATTCGCAACCTTGGGATGGTTCATGCATTGCATTTAAGGAATCGCAAATTGTGATTCCGTAAATGCAATCGCAATTTGAGAACGCGCAATTATTTGCGAATTCTTAAATTGCGAGTGCATGAACCCTTGATGCATCTCAAATGCCATTTTTGCGGGCGCAAACGGCCGAATTTTGCGATTCGCACCGTTTGCGCTCGCAAAAATGCTTGATGCATCTACGTGTATGTATCTTCTATTTTTATGTTAAAATTCTTTGATAAAGCCACCAATATTGATGTAACCTAAGATAAACCACAATGGACATTGCAGTACCTGACCAGGTGTTTGTCCACGCATATAATAGAGAGGCTGGTATTAAGTTCTTACTGAGGCAGTGGCCAAGTAATTAGAACCATCAAGCCAGCCTGGTTCTCGCCTTTAAAATACTTAGTGCCTCACCCGCCACTGTGCTGCGGACCCTATTCCAAAGCGGCGGCCTCCTTTAACCCACTGATGTGTTGTGATTGTAGAATGTCGTAATAAACTACTGCTACAACTACGCCTAGTCGGACTGATCATTGCAGGATGCCAATTCTCACGCAGTTATCTTTTTTATTTGTATTCTTATAAATGTGTTTTTGCTGACCTTGTCATACGTTCAGCACTGCACTTACCATAATGTAAAGAACACTGAAACTTGGCCTCGGGCACTTCAGGTTTATGATTGAAATGTATATATTTTAATGGACTTGTTTATACGAATAAGCTCTATACGATGAGATTCACTTAAGTGCTATGACGCATTAGCGGCATAATAACATGGGCTACCAAATTTATTTATTTATTTGCGAGTTTTTTATAGCGCTATGAATAGACTCCCGAAGGAGTATCTCCGCGCTGTTGGCAACCAGTAACGCAACTGACAAAGGAGCATTTTAATTAAGAAGAGAGTACTGTAAGGTTCCGAGTCCAGCAAATAAACAACTAAACTGAGCCAAACAGAAAGGTTTTCAGACATTTTCTGAATTGGAGGTGGTTATGACACTGTCTTAGTGAAAGTGGGAGGGAGTTCCAAAGATTAGGACCTACTACAGACAAGGCCCTACCACCTAGTCTGGATTTGGTTATCCTAGGAACATTTAGTAACAGCTGGTCACTGGATCTGAGGGATCGAATAGGGGCATAAGGAACAAACTTGCTGGCTAGATACTCTGGTCCCAATTGATTAAGTCCCTTATGGATAACGCAGCAGGTCTTGAACTTCACACGTTGGCGTATTGGTAGCCAGTGCAGTTTTTGAAGTAATGGTTTGGAGGGGGATCTAGGAGGTACATTTAACACCAGCCTAGCTGCGGTATTTTGCACCACCTGTAGACGGTCTAGAACCTCCTCATTTGCACCTGCCAGAAGACCGTTACAATAATCAAGTCTGCTTATGACCAGAGCTTGAACTAAGGTTTTCCTATGGGAGTCCGGTAGAAAAGGAAAAATCCTGCGGAGCAGACCAATCGCATGGAAACAGGATCCCACAGTGATGTTAACATTATGCTTCATGGTCAGCTCCGGCTCCAATGTGACTCCCAAATTCTTGATTACTGTTTTGGGCTCAGGAACTGGGCCCAAGTCTGAAGGCCACCAGTCGGGGGACCATTGAATCCTAGCCTCCCCGAAGAGCATCACCTCCGTCTTTCCAACGTTACATTGAAGGAGGTTGGAGGACATCCACCTAGCAACTGCCTTCATCCCATCGGAAAAAGATTGTATTATTTCCGGGGAGAGATGTTTAAAAGGGAAGAGCAGCTGCGTGTCGTCAGCGTAGGACACTGGATAGAACCCAAAAGCTCTAGTAACATCTGCCAGGGGAGCCACATAGGTATTAAATAAAGTCGGGCTCAAGCAAGAGCCCTGTGGTACTCCCTTGGTGATGTTAACCTCTTCCGACCTAAACTCACCCATGCTGACAGATTGGGTGCGGTTGGAGAGGAAGCTCTTGATCCAGTCCAGTGCCCTGCCGCCGATTCCACTCCTGGACAGTCGTTCGATCAGAATGGTGTGGGAAATCGTATCGAACGCTGCCGATAAGTCTAGCAGCACCAGGACAACAGAGTAGCCCCTGTCCTGGTACAGCCGCAGATCGTCCGTTACCGACAGCAAGGCCGTTTCTGTGCTGAATTTTGGCCTAAAGCCTGACTGTGATCGGTCAAGGCTACCAGACTGTTCCAAGTAGGTGGATAGGTGCTTGTTGGTGTGTTTTTCAATAATTTTCCCTAAGAATGGTAGGAGGGAGATAGGCCTCAGGTTAGACATGTTGGTCCAAGGAACAGATGAATTCTTCCTAATAGGTCTAACTAGGGCTTTTTTCCAGCACTGTGGGACAACTCCAGATGTAAGTGAGAGGTTCACCAGTTTCTGAACATCAGGGCCTAGTGTACTCCCTAGTGGGCCCATAAGTCTGGCTGGAAGCAAGTCCGCGGGACTTCCACTTTTGATGTCCGTAAACAGTCTCTCAACCTCTGCTAACGATATCTCAGGGAAATCATTGAAAGAATAGATATTAGTAAATACAGTCTGTACCAGAGTAGGGTTATCCTGGCTACTTATGCCAGAACTATATGCCTCTATTTTATTGTAGATGGCATCGATTTTGTCAGTGAAGAAGCAGGAGATGCTGTCACAAAGCTGTTGTGAGGCCATGTCTGCACTTTCACACGCTTTGGGTTTCAGAAATGTTGTAACAATCTGATAAAGAGTTTTTGAGTCATTGCCGGCTGCTTCTAACTGGGCAGTGACATGGTTTTTCCGTGCAGATCTTATGGCTTTATGATAAGTACTAAGATTTGTTTTGTATTTGATTTTGTCTTCCTCCAAGGAGGTTTTTCTCCAAGTTTTCTCCGCCTTTCTAACTAAGCATTTGAGATTACGCAGTTCCTCTGACTACCAGACCTCTTGCTTCCTGGCTAGACTAATTTTAAAAGTCTTCATCGGGGCAATTTGTTGTACCACGGCAGTGACTGCAGAATCCCAAGTAGAGAGGGCAGTATTAATGTCATCTGTACAGAGAATAGGGGGAGAGAGATATTTCTGCGCAAAATCAGTGTTGGTTATTTTGTGCCACTGTCTGCGTTTAGGAGGAATTTGTATGTGGGAGATAGATCGGTAGTCATTTATCGGCATAGAGAACTCAAGTACAAAGTGGTCTGTCCAAGGATATTGTTTGGGTGCACAACATTTAATACCCGGGAAGTTGGATATTATCAGGTCCAGGGTGTGTCCTGCCAGATGTGTAGGTCCATGGTTACATTGCTTTAATCCTAGAAGAGACATGTCAGTTAGAAAAGATTGTGCATCACTGTTGGCCTCTTCTTCACTATGAATATTAAAGTCCCCGAGCAACAGGAAATCTTTATCTTGACACACATGGGGGGCTAGTGCTTCCATTAGCTGTTTGGACACATTTTTTAAAGGGCCCGGTGGACGATAAACCAAGGCTCCTTTCCTACTATGTTTAGTGGAGGAGCCAATCCTAAAAATCATCATTTCTAAGTCTGAATTACAACACTGATCAATGACCGAAACAGAAATCTCATTTTTGAAAACAATTGCTATTCCCCCACCGATTTTTTTGGGTCGATCTAATCTGATAATCTTGTAACCCTCGGGTATTCCAAGGGTAATAGCGGGGGTGGTATGGGGCTTCAGCCATGTTTCTGTTAAAAAGCAGAGATCTGCTTGTTGGGAAGAGATTAGGTCCCAAACCTCAAAGGAGTGTTTAACCAAGGATCTAACATTACACAACAGAATCCTTCCCTCCTGTGTCGATACTTTAGGAGTATTACAGGGACGCTGTTCGAAGGAATGTTTAACTGTCTGAAATTGTGTATAGCACGATCTGCATGAGAAAGGTCCTTCGGGGAAACAGAAAAATGGTAGCTTACAGTCAGGAGTTAACACAGTAGGGCGTAGGCGCAGTAAGGCCTGCGAGGAGTAAGACCGTCTATGTACCTTAGTAGACTTATATGGAACGTCCATAGCCCCTAGCCACGTCCTGTCGCGGACGGGCGCAGACGGGCTTCTCTCTGGCGCGTCTCAGGCGCTTCGCTGCGCGCGACCGCTGCGCGCTTACTGTGACGAGGGGGCTAAATACCCTCAGGTACAGCAACTAGAGCGCTGACCGCTCTGTCAATGCGGAAGTGCGGAAGTGACCTGGCTCTGCCTGATCAAATGCTCGTGAGGTAACATTAGACTACCCCTGTCTTTATGCTTGTAAGTGTTGGAAGTTTTTAGGTGTTATGTTATATATTTTTAACCCATATCTGCAACTTTTCCAGTTCAGAGCTCAAAATCTAGTGCATTTCTGGACGAAGGAGGCAATTTTTTTCACTGGGTCCAATGCTACGCTAATCATGGAATTCAGAGTGTCATTTAATTTTTCTTGAATTTAAATAATTTGACCAAACATTTAATAGCATGTGAGCGTAATGGAACCTGAAGAAAAAAGTAAACATATTGATGTTAATTAACACTTGTTGGTCCCAATCTGACAGTATTAGAATTCAGCGCCACTGTGTTCTAGGACATGACAATCTAAATGTTTTGTTCACTAAGCCAGATACTAGTTGAGTTTTGTGGGGAGCCTATTAAAATACGTGTAGACAGAGTATGAATGTTTATGAGACGAATATCAGCTGTATTACTGGAAGAATTGATAAAGTTTGATGGAATCTGAAGTCGACCTGAGTGCTCAAACACCAATGCGATAAGATGGCTACAAGTGGGTCCAGAATTTCGCAGCCAGAATGCAGTTCAGATTGCCAAAAAATGCATCAACTACCGACCTTTGGCAGGAACTCCACTGGCTCAAGGTGGAGAAGAGAATACACTCGAAAAGCTTGAGCTACATGTATAGAGAAAGATCAGGAATGAGCCCAAGATATCTTCAAGAATTTGCTAGGCCTTACCATCCGTCCCGTCTACTACAGTCTGGTAGACTTTCCCTGTGTGTGGTTCCCAGAGTGAAACTCACACGCTATGGGGACGCTCCTTTATATATTAAGGCCACAAGATGTGGAACACCTTCCCAGAATCGTAAAGGAACTGCACTTCATTGACTACCTTTAGAAAACAGCTTAAGACATGGCTTTTCTGAGTAAAAGACCTACTGTTTTGAGTTAAAGTGATCAGGAGAAGGCTCAACCTGTTGTGCTAGCAGACAGGAAACCCCAAGTAGATAGCTGTGCACTTTATAAAACTGCCTAATAATAAGTATTAATTGTTAATGTAAATCTTATGAAATACATCCCCAAAGTCTCCTTATCATAAGGAATGCATTTCCGTACTCTGATTTATTTGAAACTTTTGACTCAACCAGCATTTTCCTCCTGTAGCAGCATGTGACAGTAATTTCCATGGTGCATTTTCGAGTTGCAGTAGCACTTTGCAATTGGTTGCTTGCAACCGAGTCACCAAGTAAAACCAATCCTGTATGCGTTAGACTACCATTTTGGCAAGGCCCCATGAACGTATAAACCAAAGGCTCATTTGTACACGTATGTAGAAAGGATATAAAAGTGAAAAACTGTTGATGGTCTTCCCTCCACTTGAAGCCCCATTCAAGCAGATTTTGATTTTTTTTCTATTGTCTGTCTTGAGACTCGTTAACGCGCCTTTACGTCATCCTACTAAATTAATAATAATAAGCCAACAAGGGATTTGGGTATACCACCAATTGGAAAATCGAGAATGGAGGAGGGAAGCTGTAGGTATTCAAGGGGGGCACAAGGTAGGAGACCGCCAATAGAACTTCCGCCGGAAGCTGCACCTTTTGTGGTGGTTCTCACTGGGGTACCTGAGTTGTCTGAGAATAAGCGGGAAGGTTTCTTCCAATTGAAGAATAAGGTAATGCATTGGTTGACTATATATAGGCTAATCGCTAGTCACATTAATGGCGACATAGTTCATGTACGCCGCCTTCAGTGGTTAGGAGGAAGACCTAAAGATATCGGGGGAGATGTGGTTGTAGTCAACTTCAGGGACCAGAATGCAGTTCGTTATATACTAAACTGGCAACAGGGCAATGCCAACAACAGAATCATCCCCCGCCCATTAACATATTTTTATCCGAGATCTGCAGTTTTCCCACCACAAACATTACATAGCGATGCCATCTCCACTAATCATTTTTTAAATATGGAGAATACCAGCAATCCCCCTTATATGTACTATTCAATTCCAGCTCCCGACACACCTGGGTGGGACACCATACCCTCCAGGTTTAACCCAATAGCACATAGCAGGTTGAATTACCTATTGCCACTTACACCATTAGAGACATCAAATAGGTATGACATATTTAGTGGACTGGAAGAATGTGATTGAAGACTACTGAAAAGAGGGGAGGGGAGAGGAGGTGCAATTACCCCTAGTTCAGACGGATCAGAGGCGGATGATGGGCAAGGAGTCCCTAAGGTAGATACTCTAATTACTGCAATTAGTTCATCAGTAGAAATGTTAAACCCAGCCTACTATCCCCGGTGTGATCCCGGAATTCCGGATCCAAAAAATGACACTATTAGAGCGGGAGAGATAGCGAACGCCACTCCCAATCATTACATTGAAAATGACCACCAATTAAACTGCCTAGATGAGAAAAAATTGCTTGATTTAATCAATAACGTTGTTAGCAATAGGGTAACACGGATTGCCTTACCTAACATTTGTACAGATAATGTAAACTCAACTGGTAGTATGATTGAGGAAAGAGAAATACTGATTAAAGGAGCGCAGGTTAGAAGCCAGAACGAGCCGGGGTACACTGTTCTCCTAGGGGAAGATCGCATGTGCGACAATAGGGTCCAAAACCTAATACAAACACATAAGGGAGGTCAGTATGTGGTATCCTGGAACGTGGCAGGTCTTAAGAGTAAGCTGGCGTCCAGGGACTGGGCCACTTTTATAGATAACTACATGATAATAGCCATGCAGGAAACTTGGGCTGTTGAACCACAATACAGACCCGGGTATCTCCACTTTGCGATAGCGGCAACACACCCAAGCAAAGGAAGACCAGTGGGGGGCTTGACCACTTGGGTCAAGCAGGACGATAGATATATAACAACTCAACTTGAAACCAATTCTAGGGATATATTGGCGGTTAAGTTGAAATCCCCTTTTTTTGGTGAACTAATGGTTTTTAACGTTTATGCTAGGGGGAAACCAGGGGGGAAAACGTCAGAGGTAGTTGAGGCACTGGGACAGTATGTCAGAACCTGCAGAGGAGGTGCCAATCTACTCATATGTGGAGATTTTAATTGCTCCTTTGAGCCTCTGGATCACAGTGACCTAGAGCTCTCGGAGGATGAAGACACCTGTTGGCAAATTCCCCCATTAAATTTACCCCCAATTAAAAGGTGGACCCAAGCAGCGCTTCAACTTAAGTCCTTTACCCTTGAATGTGGGCTCAGAGCAGTAAATGGGAGAACGCTAGGGGACAAGCAGGGTAATCCAACATTTAATAATGGCTTGAGTTCAAGCAGAATAGATTATATAATAGTGAATCTTGAACTCTGGTCCTCTGTCTGCGACATGTCCATAATTCAACGACCTGAGAGTGATCATAACCCGCTTAGTCTTGAGATACTGCTCCTTAAGGGACAAGGAACAACGAAAGATGACACAACAGACGATATTGCTATGACTAACGATACAAGGCGATTAAGATGGGCTGAGTGTTTGGGTGATCCACATTCTATTAATGAAATGGAGGTTTTGGTCAAAGAAGCAACTGCAGAAATACAGGGACAGTTATCCTATGAAGATTACGACATCAGTGTAGTTCAGATTCACTCGACTCTTTTTTTTAAATTAGGTAAATTTTTTAGCATTCAAAAGAAGAATCATTCTGGTAAAGGAAGACGGAAACCCGAGTCATGGTATGACAAAAATTGTAGGTCAGCGTATAAATCTTTAGCCCTAGCAGTACGCTCAACTGATAGGGAGACCATACAGGGAGCTAGGAAACATTATAAAAGGACGCAACTTGAAGCAAAAAAAGCATGGGACAATAAATATTGGGAAGAACTATTAGAAGCAAGCAAGTCCAGAGATATGACGGGTTTCTGGCACTTGGTGAGGTGGGGTAAAGGGAATCTAAAACCACAGCCCGAAAACCATGTCCCTCCTGAACGCTGGACAAAGTATTTCAGGACCCAGTTTGCCAATGATAATTGCTTCCCACTAACTGCTGTGGACCCAATCATTCGTCCGTTATCCAAAAGCACACTCATGTTTACTAGGAAAGAAGTTGACTATGCCCTTAATTTAATCCCCAAAGGCAGAGCCCCAGGCCTAGACAAAATTCCAGCTGATCTCTTTTTACACAATAGAGAAGTCTGGGTCCCGTACATTGAGCTGTTGGCAAATGCCATCGCAAGAGGCACTGCCTTGCCGGACACATGGCGGGGAGCAGAAACCATACCTATTTACAAAAAGGGGGACCGCACAGATCCAGCCAATTATAGGCCGATAAGCCTAATAGCTTGTATCCAAAAAGTTGTGGCCAGAATGATACTTCTTAGGATCCAGAACTGGATGGAGGAATCAGGGGTCATGTCCAAGTTACAGGCTGGCTTCCGACCCTCCACCAGCACAGTGGATCAAGTTTTTAGATTTTCCACAATTTACTGGAAATGGGTGATTCTGGGGGGCGGCACACTCTATGCAGCCTTTGTTGATTTGAAGGCTGCATTCGACCTCGTCCCACGAGATAGGCTGTGGCGTGCGCTTTATGAACAAGGTATGCCCCCTGAACTGCTCACAGTCTTGATCAAATTGCACGATGATAACTACGCGCAGGTGAGATGGGGTACCCAGAGCCAGGTGACCGACAGATTCCCAAGGGCAAGAGGTGTCCGACAAGGATGTGTTTTGGCACCCACATTATTTATTCTATACATAAACCGGGTCATAGAATATTATAGGGACTCTCATACAGATGCTCCTAAACAGAATGGTATCACGGTTCCCTTGTTAATGTTTGCCGATGATACTCTTCTAGAATCCAAGACCCAGGAAGGGCTTCAGAAATCAATCGGCTGCTTCGAAAAATTCTGTAATGACCATGGGTTATCTGTAAATGTATCCAAGACCAAATTTATCGTTATGCATAAGCATAGGAACATCAGGGGCAGAGTTTTCATGAACGGGGAACTCTTAGAACAGATGAACAGCTTTAGCTATCTGGGCATAATACTAGGTTCTAGGCTTCAGTGGAAGCCACACATGTCATATCTAACCTCCAAGCATGCACAGTTGGCTGGTGTTCTACTAAGAGAGTTCAAGTCCTCAGCCACTAAACCACTGGCCCAGTACTTAAAATCTATGATACAAAAGTTAGATCATCCATGCTATATGGAGCAGAACTCTGGGGGGTCTCTGATATAACGGGCTTGCAAATGGCACATAACAAATTTCTTCGCTGCATAACAGGGCTCCCACACTCTACACCTCTCGTACCATTACGCTTGGATCTGGGGAGTAATAGCATACAGGACATTTGCAGGTTCAGACCAATTGCATATTGGAGGAGATTGTGGGTGACGCCTGAACTCTCTCATTATGCGTCAGCATTGCTGGAAACGCGAAACTTGGATACAGGGGGTAAACTCTTATGGTTCAGGAAGGTTAAATCTTTATTCAAGGCCATAGGTATGGGGGATTTTTGGGACAATCCCCAGGAGAGTATATTCCCCTCAAAAACTAAGCTAAGAGAAGCGTACTGGGCGAAGATATCCCAAGAGGTGTTTCAGTCACACACCGATCCTACGCTTACCAGGGCATTTTTGGAGCTGAAACATATTCCCCTGTATGAGAGATATTGGGATCTTATCACACTGCCATTTGACAGGAAACTGTTTCATCAGTTCAGGGTTGGGACCCTCCCACTCAACACGGTTACCTGCAAATGGTAAACAAGCAAAAATGATCACACGTGCCCTTTCTGTATATCACACACGGAAAGCATAGCTCATGTCCTGTTTGAATGCCCAGAGTATAAAGCTCCTCGCCACAAATGGATTAGGACGATCTGTATCCAAAAGGGGATTCAGACTGGGACAGCAGCACTGAGGATATTTCAAACAGACTGTTCCGACGCTTTGGTGATCGCGCTTGCAAAATTTCTAAAGTGGATGTGGTCAATCCGTAGTGGTAAATTGAAAGCATTGCAGCTCTTATAAATCTATCGTGGTATAAATGTGGAATATCTTTTTAATCAATTTTAAATGTCTTTTATTTAAACACACTATTTATGTTTTTATTGGTCGAGACGAAATACCCTGTTTGTGGAAATTACAATCTGTAGATCCTAAAGATGTACTTCCCTGTAAATATTAATGTAATGAAATGTATATTTTAAACTTTGTGTCTTTTGTGACTCAAAAGTCGAAATAAAGACTAATTTGATTGATTGTATTAAGTAAGTGAGTGGGGACGTGCAGTATAGCGCCAAGAGCTGTTAGCTGCTCCTCCATTAGGTGCTATTTTCAACTTGCATACGCTTGTCATACGTTGTGTTCACTCAACCCATTTCCTCATGGTGGTTTATTCAGGAGCTTTGTGCCGGGTGTTTGGACCTGTTAGTTACTTTGGAAGTTCAAATTGTCTGTATATTGGAAGTGTGTTTTGGGCAGGGAGGAGGGGACTTGGAAAGGAAAGACGGGATAATGAGAGGGAACGTTCGCCTATACTGAAACATTTTGGTTATAGCTGGCTTTTGTTCGCTATGCTTAAAAGTAGGTTCAGAGGCAAGTATGTATTCCTGACCTGGTGTGGGACGCTCATCAGTTCAATTATGCATTTCTTGGTTTGGTCTTTCAGGCCTCCCTTTGATTTGTGCTTCTGATAGCAGATTTCCAGACTGCCTCAGCCTAGTTTATGTGGGAATAAGACCAATGTGTCAGCAAGCTTGGTTCAAGCCCTGGTTTGGTGCTTGGGTAAAACAAACATGTTTGTTATGATAGCAGTCACTAATTCAAGTCGTAGGACGATTCAAAGGCATAAACGGGATCTCAAAGAGAGCTGGACTGTGTCATGTGAGACATCAGCTTAATGTGTTGCTTTTAACACTAAAGGGAGTGATTCACAGACCGTTTCAGACTGTTTTCGTGAGATGGAAACTTTTAAGTGATCTTCCTTCATTTCTTTTCTCTTTTTATTTTTTTATGATATTTTTAATAATCTGCCTTTCTGATGACAGGTTATTTAGATCAAATGCTGCATTGAAAAGATGTCTCATGAAATTTGGCTGCAATCACAAATTTTCCCAGACGCATGTAATTTTTTTTTATATACCGTGAATTACAAAATGGGAGCTTACAAGTCTGTTAACAATCCACCTCTCTTGAAAACTCCCTGCGCATTTTTAGGTCAAGCATTCGAGACCTCTTGTATATTCTTTAGTATATACTTTAGTATATACTCATATGTGTATGTACTTTGTGGGTTCTGGAGATCAGCCCTAGGACTTGTCTGCTTCCGCTTAGTTACTTTTTTCTGTTCAACTGTCTCTATTTACCTTACTTGATAGGAAACGACCAGCAGAGGTCAGTAAGATAACGGAATCACTTTGGCACTCTCTAGATTCCAGTCCATAGTAATTGTCTTTCACGAGCATCCGTAGACAACAATATTTTTTTTCAAATGTTGTATTTTCAGTGATATGACCACCAAAGGCCCTGCTTTTATATTAAAAACATAGCTTTGGCCTATACCATTTCCAACTGAAAGGCAATATTTCTCTCCATGTGTTCCCATACCTGGCGTGTCATGCAGTTTGGTGCTTACTTTCCCTCCATGTTAAAGAGCAGTAGATGTTTCGGTACCCAGGCTAATGTACTGCATAGCTAAATGCATATAGGGTCCCAAAGGCGAGACCAATTGCATTGCAAATGCTTGTTCCTCTTTGTTAACTCCGCACCTTGTCATTTTGTTTTCATTCGAAAAATGTAATGCAGTTTTAATTTTTTACTTTAAATGCGACTCTTAATTTGGGCCTCTTGTAACACAAAACCTCTGGGAGTACAAAAAAAAAATATGGAAATAAGCTTTATGACTTGGGCCCAGAGTGTAATAGGACTACAAATGCCGATATGTAGTTATGCTTTGATATAATAGGCATCCAGATCCCGAACGTGTGCATCTGCTTGGCCCCCTAATGACAATTCCTCAGTGGATTATTTGGAAGGTGATGAGACGAAGGGGAGTCACAGGGGCAGCACAACTCTTAGTACAGTGAAATAACATGTTCTGGTATTGGCAGTGATTTAAATGGGCCGGTACTGTCCGGTACAGAGAACCAGCACTTTTTTATTTGGAGATGAAGAGTATCTTCACTTCTCAAGAGAAATGCTATTCTTTTATTTGGAGAGTCCCGGAACTTCTCAAAAACAAGCAGGTACTCTGGTACAGAGTATCAGCACTTCTATTTTTCAATTTAAAGCACTGGGCATTGGAGCTGCGTATGTAGCATGAGAGGGCAGTCTCGACTCCACCAGCCAAGTCCATACGAAGGCTACGAGTATGTATATTTTACTTTTGTAGTACTCCTTGCTGCTGACTTTTGAATGCCAAGAGCAATCCGGCTTTACTCATTGCGTACTCCTGGAATTCAGCAGTAAACTAGATGTACCACAATAGCTAGTCACAGCAAAATCTTTGTGACTCAGTTCTTGTATCTTTACTGTCTGTCTGTGTAAATAATTCAGATTTGTGTGACACAGGTGAGTAGGCAGCTAGTAGTCTACTAGCACGGCATTTAAAAGAAGATGAACCATAAAATGTGTGGTAAATGGGTAATTAGGATGGCTTAACATGTTTAGCATACCAACCAGTGTATCAGAAACTGCTTAAAATGTCAACATTAATGTAACATATGTATGCTTTGCTATTTGTAGTACTGTGCTTATTTTATTTATTAGAAAAGCAATTATAAATATTTCTTCTTCCCAACCTGTTCTCTTGTTCTCTTAGTGTTTAACGGTCAAATATATATATATATATATATATATATATATATATATATATATATATATATATATATATATATATATATATTTTGTTTATGAGGCAAAAGCAGATTTCCTAGATGTTTCAGCTTTTTGTTGCTTTGGCACAGTGCTACTTCAGCTGGTGAAATGCACTACAACGGTGTATCAGAGTGTTGGTTTGGCTTGCCAGCCAAGGTGCCCCCTTCTGCCTTTGCTTCGACAAAAGCAGTGTATGTTGTCACATCTCTTAGTAGCATACCTGGGTATACTTTTTCCATTTATGCCAATGATTGCATCAACATGTTGGAATAAGAGCCGTTACCATCTAGAAGCTATAACACCCCAGCCTGTTTCTGAATGATGATTTTCTGCTTCACTGACTGTGCACTAGTGTGCACAATATACAAATTCACATGTTTCACCAGGAGTGCCCACAGGATGTTTAAGTGTACAGACAGCAATTACTGGGTTGCCCGTGTGTAGGATGTGTTGGACTTGATGGGCCTTGATACCGCCTTGTCTCCATTTGTTAATGCCCATAAGGACTGGGCCTTTTACTCCTCATGTTACACAATCTGCTCTATCTTGGCTGTGAGCACTATTTTTCTTTAAATTTATTTGCAGCGTGGTCCCCTTTCACTTTAGCGGCCACGCTTCTTTAATTTGCATAGGGCGCGGTCTGCTCTCACTTTAGCCGCTGCACTTGTTTATTTAATTAATTTGCAGTGCAGTCCGATCACTTTAGCGGCCACACTTGTATATTTATTTCATTTGCATCCCCCTCACGTGTGCGCTTCTGCCTCCCTACGCCCCTGAATTAAGTGTCCAGAACAATACTGCACAAGCTCCGCCTCAGCAACTGAGCTGACCCTGAGACTCGAATCTCGGTTCCCTATCTCCAAAGTCGTCAGCTCTGGCCGTATTGTACTCAGTGAAGGCTTTTTTGTACGGTTTTCAACTTTAGTATTTGTGGCCTGTCTTTGCGAACTACCCAAAAGGTTTTCTATGATGCCTAACAATATCAGTTTGCAAGCGCATGTGCCAGAGAACACACTCTTATCGTAAATCCCTCTTTGTTTAATTCATTAATTGTTTTCCACAAAGCATTAGTCTCAGAACTAAAATATAAATTTGAGTCAGCAGGACACACAGCCTTCTCTTTTGGTGGACCTCATCTGTGACGCCGGATCACGCTGGCCTCCGCAGTCTCAAGAGCTTAAGCATTCAAATGACAGGGCAAAGGCACTTCTTTGCAAACACAGTTTTAAGGGATTCTGCATTCTCACCTCTCATTCCGTTTTCCCTGGCAAATGCCAGCTGAACTATTTCTTATACAGCACTTGGAAACTGATTAAAAAGCATATAAAACGTCCATATAAAGTAATACTCGCATAATTGCGGTGCAGTGAAATAAGAGATAGGGCGAGCAACAAAGCCATCTGCCAACGACACAAAAAAAAACATTTCTAATACAATAGGTCTCACATTTACGTGACTTTAAGCTATTGGCATTGTAAATGACAATGCCTTTTATTTATGTTTTAAAAACAAAAACAAAAAAAGGCATTGTCCATGCACAATGTCAATATCTCATAACATGCGTAAATACGTGACCTATTGCATTGCAAATGCTTGCTTCAATGGGAGCCTGCGCTCTTGTTCAGAACACATGCTCCCAATTAAGTCAATGTGAGTCCGACCGAACAATGTTGGGAAGCATTGTAATCGGTCATCCGGACTCGCAGGATCTGATTCGCTTGGAAGCGAGTCTGGTACCGATTAGTTTGGGACAGTTTCCTAATGGCATCTTAATCAGGCCTTAAGTTGGAGAAAAAGGAGAGAGGCCTCAGTGCCAACTCCAGGAATGTAGGAAATATTAAAACAAGCCAGCTGTTGTGCCTTGAACGTGGTGTGCTCGCGGCTCACGCGCGTCCCGGGCCTTCGCTCGAGCAGGACTGGTAAACAAAGCACGCGCATGACAACAAGCAGGGGCGGCACGAGCCACATACCGGGCGTTCTCCAGTACAAACCGCACTTTGTGTTCTGTAAGCCAGGCGCTTCACGCATGTCAGTGCGCGGCTGACTGAATGAATGTGGGTGACGTTGCAACCGGAGAGGCCTAGTGAAAAGCGGGCTTCAAAGCTTTTCCATAAATATGATCATATGGCATTAACCGAGCCCAAGGGATCACCGAGGGTGCTTTTAACTGCACTCACGTTGCACGAAATAGGAAAGAAAATTGGTAAAGGCTTGTGAGGTTTAAATGAGAGAATTAAAAACTTTATAGAAAAGCGACATTCCATAGTCGTGCGACCTTAACATCCTAACAACACAAAGTACCTAGCGACAAGTGCGTGATTTGATTACTTATTTTGTAAGTTTTACATAAAGTTTAACACGAGCACCATTTAGTTACATTATGCAATGCCACATTCATTCATATTTTATTTTAGCACGAAGATTAAGTGATGTGCCCAGAATCACATGAAGTTAGAATGTAGCATGCCGTAAATGCTGTGGCTGGCTGGACCTTTCCACGGTGTACAGTGAGACGGCATCACAGGTCCGTAACAGAGTTAAACAGGATCTTTAAATGCAGAACTTTCAAGCCAGGCACAAACTACATTGCACCTAATGTCTGCTCACCGCTACTTCAGGCAAACATTTCGAGCAGTCAGGGCGGGGCTGGAGGGCAGCGGCTGTGTGTCCTTGGCTCTGGCAAGGCAGGGAGAGGCTGCATGAGGTTCCTGACGAGTTTGTTGAAGAAAGGAGCATTTGAAGACAGGAGGGGAATGGGGGGGCAGCGGACGAGCGAGAAGGCATCGGACTGGGAGGGGGGTCGAAGGGACGGGGAGAAATTGCCTCGGCCAAAACTGAAACAAGCTTGTTTCAAAGTAAAAGAAACAAGCCAATACATGAACCCACCCACCCGCCCTAGCTCCTAGAAACAAATGGCGGCCGCAAACATCCTGGGGAAAAAAAAATAAGACAACACCCACCGCTGCATGACGTTCGCAAAGGGGCGGACCGAGAAAAAATCACCGGAACGCCCACGAATCTACTCCGATCATTACTGACAGATCTCTCTTCCAATGGCTAGCCTCCATTTATAGAGCTAGCCAATGGAAGAGAGAGGCAGGTGAAAGCCCCTTACTGCAAAACATAAAATTTCGCCTGCGCGACACTGCTTGCGCAGTGAACGCCAGGCGAAACCTAAAAATGGTGTCTCATCGAAACCAGAAGCACTCCGTGATGGGAAAGTCCAACGAAGGAGCGGTGCACTCCATTATTCCAGTTAGGAAACTGAAGGCTTAAGTGGACTGTCTACTAAACAACACCCATTAAGCCAATTTGCTTATTCTGGTAATTTTATTTCTCCTAGAAGGAGAAAACGTGATTGACTAGCTCCAAAGGTTTTTGAAGAATGGTATGTTTTTAGGAGACGCTGCAAGTGCAGTGAGGACATTTGGGCTGCTGTGACTAGATGGAAAATTCATGGCTAAGACAGACTGTAGTGGAGAGGGGCATGTTAATTAAGTGGTAACTGAAAAGAACAGCATAGTTCACTTGAGAACTAGTGCACTTATTGTCGCGGACTTGAATTAGAAACAGGAGACAACCGTCATGACTTACTTACTTAGAAAGGAATTTGTAAGTTTCAATATTGTAGCCTTGATATTGTATCCTACAAGACTCAGGACTGCCCATGCTCACAAAGTAATAATAATAAATAATAATAATCCACATTTGTAAAGCGCACAATCACCCGTAAGGGTCTCTAGGCGCTGGGGGCCGTCGGGAAGATTAAGCAAGCTATTGCCCAGAGTCACATGGTGCTGGGCTAACCTGCCGCCGGAGCCGGGGATCGAACCGTGATCCCCAGATTCCAGCGTCAGTCGCCCTGGCCGCGGCGCAACTACCTACCCTGTGGTAACGCACGTAGTAGGTGCTCAGATCATTTATAGAACCTTAAGAAAGTGGATAGTCGCGTGGCTGAGGGTCTGGGAGTTAGGTTCAGAGAGAAGGGTGGGCAATTCTTTTCTTTGGGTGGCAGACATCCAGAATGGAAAACTGAATGGGCGTTAAGATGCAGGGGTTCACTTTATAATTATATTATGATTGTGATGTGAAGCCTTTTTAATTTTTCAACTGTCTCTGTCTCATCCTTCAGGAGCCTTGAGGCATAATGATCTATTGGAGGAAGGGCTGACATTTTTTTGGTCCAAGTATAGATTGGAGTTTGGTGCCCAAAGTTCTCTTCCATCATTAGTTGCTTGTGCTGCTTGTTGTTTCCCTTTTACGTATTCTACATACATTTAGTGGAGTATTTTGATGTTAAATCATACCACTAACTCATGTATGTTTACTTCCTTTAAAAAAGTAACATTGTATATACTGCAGGTATAAAGTAGCACCATTAGTAGCTTTGATTACTTTTTTTGCTGTTGTCAAACAGCTGTACACTCAAAACGTCTGTATTTAGATTGGGTCCTAGCAAGTTGATATCGACCCATGACATTCATAGCTACTACATGGGAGGCCTCATTACATTATCAATGGACATAGCACTACACCTTCATCCCACAAAAGCTGCCTAGGAAGATCATAGCTTTCTAATAAAGAATTAGAATATTCCGTCAGCTCTGAGAATGTGCCTACACTGGGAGACATGCTGATGGAAGAGACCACTATAGAATCATTCACTTTCTTGTCAAAAGGCTGATTGTGTACTTGAAAATGTTTCCTACATCAGCCGCTAAAAGTCCCTGAAATATACAAGTCCTGAAAAACTTGACTTTCTGTTTGTTTTTAATAGATCTTTAAATTGTTCAGAGTCTGAACATTGTGTAGTCTACGACAGTTTTGACTGTGTTTTAAAGTAGGAGCCTTATCGCTCTGTCTGATTTACAATATAGCAGCTTTATGCTTTAATTGCTCATTAGACCTCTGTGGTGAAACTGCAAATGAACATCAACATACAGCTGCTGCTGTTGGAATCATGTGCTTTGGTCACCACACAGAACTTGTTGTCACATGGCCGAGGAAGATATTTGTGAATTGATAGAAATTGTGTCCTCATTTTAGCATCTGAGGCACCTGCTTTAACATTCTAAAAGAAAATCATGAGAGAAAATAGTTTTCTCTTAAACATGGTACATCTAATCCCAGCTGAGGTTCAGCATTTTTGACTGGGTAAAAATCATCATAGAACATACTGAAATGCCTAAAACTTGTGTTATACAACTAACCAATTAATTATACAGTCACTAAAACCTGTTATCACAGTATATTGTAGTTCCTTTTTGTCACCTTCAAAACCAGGCATTCCTACAGTCCATTTCAATGGAACATAAATTGCAGAGCGTTAGCACCAAACAAATCCATTAGGTATACTTCTTATACACTTAGGCATAGTCCTATGAAAATACACCACCTAACAGTTTTGTGACTTTTAACCAAATTTTAAGAGTCCAATTTACAATAGCAATACAAGCCAAGGGGAGGGCATTTTCAGGGAGTTATGAAGCTGGGAGGATTAGGGCAAAGAGGTATACCTTCAACAGATTTTCCAAATGAGCACCATACTGGGCAGCGTGCTGCTGAAGCAAGGTACTTTCTTTCACCAACTCTGTCTGGATTGCCTCTCCTTTCCTTAGTAACGAATGTGGAGTCCTCCTGGAATATGTCTGCATCAGAAGTATGTGGTGGCCAAGTTTGTGGAAAAAATTCTGAGACAAAGAAGGAAAGGATTAATTTATATTAAAATGTTTATTAGATACACTGCTGTCAGAGGATATAAGATTTAAACAGTCAATGACAGTGAATAATGGCATGCAGGCAATTGACACACGATAAAAAGCATGACAAAGGCAATGATTAGTGTTTTATCTAGTACATCAGCAGTAACTGATTCTGCAATTGTAAAGGTTACATTATTTCTTGAAGACCTATCTTTTGTAACTATCTAAAATGTGGATAATCATTGTGGCCATTAATCTACTACAGGATTCTTCAGCCCTGGAAGAGCCAGGATATTTGACACTACTTAATTGTGAGTGGAGTTTCCACACAAGTGGTGAACCCAGGCCTTACTTTGAGGTAATGTCTTACTCTGAGGTAAGAGCAGAGAACTTTGAGAAGGATCCTTGGAAAAAAGTAATGTCATCCCACCTTAGTTACTATTTGTTACAGAGATCTATACTTTGAATTACTGATAGTAAATATGATCTGCTTAGTTCTTGTTCTAAGTAAAAAACTGAAAACTGTTGAACTGTTAAAGGACAATGGGAGTGATAACTCCATAAGAATGCAAATTCTAATTGCTGAATGACCAAGATAACTTCAGCTCATCCTTCTTGTATAAATGCCAACATGAATAACTGTGACTTCAGCCCTATGCAATCCAATCCCAGACAGTAAATGAAGTTATTGTAGAACGAAAAAATGCTACCTTTTGGTACATTCAGCTGTATTATCAAAGACAGTAGGATTACCACCAAAGGCACATTTATTACTGGGAATGGTAATGGTGTACCAATGGCATTCCAAACTGAAACTGTGAATTACTGGGTATAAATGATTACATTTACCACCTAAAACATGATCAACTTTGTGCTAGCCTTACAATGGTCTAAACACATAGTTAGCATCCACAATATGAAGTTCTGAATATATGCGGTAACTATAATGGAAGAATGATTCTTTTAATTGCAGGACCCTAAACCTACTCCAGCAATGTCAATATATTATAAACTGCCATTATTTATGACATCTAGTGGTCAACTTTGCTGCTCAAAAGTAAAGTTTAAACTGCCTTGAGGTATATACCCCTCAGGGTGTACACAACTAGTAGTAATTATGTTGTGCTGTAATGATGCATAATTACAAATTGCAATGATATTGGTAAACATAAATTTACTGTTGATGGTATATCGAACATGAGATAAATGATGTTTTAGTTCCCACATACATTACTAGCACACTTGTGGAGCTAAAGGTGCTTCCCTCTTGACAGGCAAAGGAAGACTTAGAAATGGACAGCCCCCTATTCTGATCAGTATCAAACAACCCTGCTGACTACAGGCCAGAACCCCATCACATGATGGCGGCTAAATAGGTGAAATAGGCCTTCTAGCGCAACCTCTCTAAATATAGTGGTATGGGGAATAAATGCCTTGAAGGACCTATGGAGTTATGTAAGGCAAGGCAAGGCAATGCCAAAGATTGTGAAGTTCAGTGTTTTGTGCCCCCCATAATAAGGGGGAAAGCCCTGGCTGTCACACAATCCCAGCAGAAGAACATCAAACAAGTTTGAGCCTAAAAATGCAATATAGAAACTATGTTAAGCTAGATAGGTGAACATTTTGTGTGTATGAAGATGTGTGGGAACATTGGATAGATACACAGCACCCATACGTCTGTGTTTCTTAAAAGTTTAAGAATATGTCACTGGTACCCAACAGTGGATTGTGGTATCTTGTGGGACCTAAACAGAACGCCTTGGAAAACATTCTTATGTATCCGGCAGGTTGGACTACTGTTTAGTTCTTTCAAGTTGTTAAGTCCTCGAGTCAGATCTTTCTAATCCAGCAATGCATTGATATTTTTTAGCTCTGTTTTGGAAATCAGTATATTGCTCTATTAATGAAACAACTACTTTTCCTCTATAAGACTGGGCTAGGCAACTTGTCCTTTGCAGTCAATAAATAAGCAAAGTATGACTAATGCGGTACTCAGCATTCTAGATCTGTTCAGGCATAGGTTCTTCTAAGGCATTGTGAACCATTAAGATTTTTAATTCAATTTGAATTCCATATATGCACACACAGGTAGCTCCTACCAATATACATGCACTGTTACTTTTTCCGTTTTTTCCAATTTTATAAACCATGGACTGCACCAATTGGTATTTGTGGTCTTACATGAAACAGTAAATAACAAGGACATGAAACAGTAAATAACAAGGAAGGGTAGCTTAAAAGGACAGGAATATTTAAGAAACTGGAGACACCGGATAAAAGGGGAACACGTTAAGTCAATAAAGCAAACTGAGTAATAAGATACAGTAGAGGAATACGTGTTTTAATTTAAGCCTGGGTGAAAAAAACCATATTTAAAGAGCTTTCTTAAAGTATAAGACAGTGGGTGCAGCCTGAGACATTGGAGACCACCATACGTTAGTGTCTATCGCTGAGAAGGAGCTCTTCATAACAAAAGTTGTCTTGAATTTAGGTCTTTCAAGCCTGTCAGATAAGATGGTCCTTTAAAATGGATGGTTTTATAGACAATGTTTTATTTTACTCTTGCTTCCATTAGTAGCCAGTGTGAATCTTTAAGGATACGTGTAATGTGATCACATTTTTCAGATGAGACCAGTCAGGCTGTTGAGTGTAGCATTACTTTCAGCAGGGTGTGAGATGTTTGAGGGATTCCAGCAAGATAATAGTATTGCTGAATCCATTTGTAATATAACGTGAGAATGAGTTGATGTATTTAGATGAATTTGAGATAGGAGGTTTTTGATTCTTTTCAGAGAATGGAGGAAGAAATTTACTTGAGTGTTAGGATAGAGCTAAAATACTGTTCCTTTCAAGCTGAGCAATTTAACTTCAGGCTAGTGCGACTGGGAAAAAACATTTGCTTCAACTCAGATAGTAATGCAGGGTCAAATCTGCTTCAATGTTTCAGAGAGACAAAGAGAAATTCAGTTTTCTGTGGATTCAGCTTCAGCTGAGTTTATAGGATCCAATGGTATTTTATCATGGGGCAATAGGATAGTATTTAAGAATGCCTTCCACAGATAACTTTTTAGGTACAGTTGCCTGTTACTCACCAACTGATGTATAGTGTCATTGGAATCTGCTAGGACTAACCTGAGGTTCCACATAAAATATAAACAAGGCTGAGGTAAGCGTGGATCTTTGATACATGCAGAAAATTGTGAGTCAGGTTTTAGAGTTGTGAAAGCCAATCTTCAGTAACTGTATCCACTGTCTACTTAGCCTGACATTCAATTTTTGACAACTCGATGCACAAGTGCCTGTCCTTCACAAATAATTTGTATTCAACACAAGTATATTACATCTGTACTGGCTTCTGCTACAATTACAATTTTGATGATTTAGAAAATGTAGTGAAATGATGTAATGCAATATGAAAGGCAAGACTGAAACAACCTATGCATGACATACCTTGTGATTTTGAAGCCGCTCCTCCAAGGCTGTAATACTTTTGAATGGTATTCCCTGACTCAGAACAATTTTCTTCCGTCCAATGTCCACTAATTCAGTTAAACCACGAAGAAGGCCATTGTACTCTTTCTCACTGATGAAAGTATAACTTAGTTCACCTTGCCTGGACCGCAATATCCTCCATGCATCATCAAGAACAACCTAAGAGTGACATCACCAGCATTATTAAAATCACTTGGCTAAATAGCATTTCCCAGCTATGTGAAACAGACTTATTGAGATTAAGACTTACCTCTAACTTGTGTACTTCATGTTGAATGGAAGTCGGTATCAGGAGTTTTTCCCCTTGACCTCTCAGTGATGCTACCCACGTCTCACAATTTCGCAACTCCAAATCATATCCTTGTAATTTCTACAGCACAAACACAGGAGTACATCATTCTAAATGAGGGTTTTAAGCACTGTATATCAGGATTTTCAATAATGCAAGTAATTAGCCTATTTTGGAAAAATTATTTGAAACTACAATAGATGTGCAACAGCTCAATAGGTACTTCGAGACAATCAACCTTTCTCTACATTTAGAGGTCAGAGCACATGCAAAGTATTTTCCCAGCGGCCACAGAACAAATATGCCAGAACGTCCAGAGTCAATAAAACAAAAACGTATCAATTCTTTTATATGGTTTGATCACAGTACACATGTAGGAGGGGAGTGGTACAAATGAGTCCCTAATCATCAAGTTCAGGACATGTTTCCAAAGTTAAGAAACTGCAATGTGGATGAAGAGAGGGGTTCAAGTACAAATGGGAGACCAAATTAAGCAAATTTTACTAATCTTTAAAGTATGTTTGCACTGATGAACCATCCAAAAGGATATTTGCACCACCCGAGTTAGACAAAAACGGGTTTTTTATTAGTATGTTAATGTTATGGTATGTTATGTAGATTTGTAGAGTGCATTATCACCCGAGAGAGTATCTTTATGCTTAACACGTGTGAGTCTAGCCACACCTAGGGCCTAGTGGGACTACTCAAAAAGCCATATCTTTAGCTTCTTACAGAACTTCAGAAGTGAGGAGGAGGCTCTTATGTGTAGCGGAAGGTTGTTTCACACTTTATGAGAAAATTAGTGAATGCACGACTACCAGATCTGGTTTTCTGTAAGCGCTGGATCGTACAAGTAGGAGTCCGGATGCGTGGAGGTGTCTGGAAGGTTTGTGAAAGCAAATGCGATTGTTGACGTATTGTGGGGCAATGATTTGTAGTGCATTTAAAGTGTGGGTGAAGAGTTTAAATTGTGTTAATTTGTGAATGGAGAGCCAGTGGATCTCCTTAAAGTGTGGTGTGGTGTGATGTGAGTGCTTTGTGGGAGTCTGAGAGTGATTCTGGCCATCGAGTTCTGAATTGTATGCTGACTTCTGGTGAGTTTTCTGTTGATTTCGGGATAGAAGGTGTCCGTAGTCCAGATTACTTGTCACCAGGGTATGAGGGATGGTTTTCTGGGTGCTGATTGAGAGCCATTTGAAAATCTTACCCAGCATTTTCAGGGTATGAAAGCACTGGCGGTGGTGGTAGGTCTTTGCCCTAGCTCTGTTGGTCACCAGATGTGTGTCCCACAGTGATGTGCTCTTCCCAAAGATAATGATTTTGGTCTTGTTGTTGTTCTGTTTAGACATTTGGTCTTCATCCAGTGTGTGATTTCCGTCATGCAGGCATTGAACTTGATATAGGTACTTGCTGTCTTATCAGCAGGTGAGAGAATGCGTTGCGTGTCATCGGCATAAGAGAGGATGTTGATGCTGTGAGAGTGGATGATGCTGGCTAGAGGGATCATGTATGCATTGAAGAGGGTTGGACTCAGTGAGGATCCTTGCGGATCTCCGCATATGAGGTCACAGAATTCTGAGGTGGATGGTGCCTTTCTGACTGACAGAGTCCTTCCAGTCAGAAATGAGCAGATCCATCTGAGACCATGTCCTTGGATTCCAATATCAAATAGGAGTTAAATGAGGATGTGGTGGCAGACTGTGTCAAATGCTGTGAGGAGATCTTAGAGGTTGAGGGCCACCATGTCTCCTATTTCCAGAGTTCTACAGATGTCATCTGTGGTGGCGATGAGGGCAGTTTCCTTGTTGTGGTTGGGTCTGAAACCAGACTGACTGGTTTTGAGGAGTTGGTGGTTGTTGGGGTATTTGGTATTGTGTCTGTTAATAACTTTCTCTAACACCTGGGCCGGGAATAAAAGAGGGGAGAGCGGTCTGTAGTTTGCGAGCACTGAAGGGTCTATGGAGGGTTTCAATTTGCTGATGTGTCTGTTAATTACTTTTTCTAAGACCTGGGCCGGGAATGGAAGAGGGGAGATTGATCTGTAGTTGGTGAGTACTGAAGGGTCCACATGGGGTTTCTTTAGCAATGGGAGGACAGTTGAGTGTTGCCAAGCATTTGGAAAGGTCACATAGGAGGTGGAGGCATTCAGAACAAGTGTGAGCATGGTGCTGATGGGTTTCCGTCCTCTAGAGTAGGTATAGTGGAGGCAGGGGTCTAATGGGGCCACTGAGTGGATGGACTTCATGGTGGCAGTGGTTTCTTCTGGGGTGATGATGGGCCGTGTGGTCAACATTGGTTCTTTGGATAAAACCGTGAGGTGTTTGGCGAGGTCTGTCAGGTCCTGTTGTGGGCTGAAGTTGCCCTATATGACAGTGATTCAGCTGCTTTAACTGAGAGAGATTGCTGCATGGGTCCTACCAAAGGATGATCAAGTTGGAGGCAGCCAATGTGAGGTGAAATCTTTCACAATGGCAAATATTTCTTTGCATATGTTGGTGCTGGCATCAATGCTCTCCGTCAGAGCGGCACGTTTCATGATTCGGATCATTTGGTGTTGGCGTTTTAGGACGAATTTGAACATAGTCCTGTCTCCATTGTCCTGGCTCCTTCCCCGGTTGTGCTACAGTTGTTTGCAGAGGAGTTTCATCAGTTTGAATTCCTGCCTGTACCAACAAGCTTAGGTCTGGAATTTGTTGTATTTCTGTGTTTGAGGGGAACCAGGGAGTCGGCCTGAAGATGACTGAATTGTTGACATTCTTGATGGCTTTGAGGAAGCTGTTGCTCTATTCGGGTGGGTGCTAAGTGCAGTGATCCAGTCCTTGTCAGTGATGCTGTTCCAGACTCGGTTGGCTGGTCTGGCAGTGGTGTACGTTGGACCGGGACAGGGATGCTGAACAATGTTTGATATTTTTGATGTTAGGTGGTTCCATTTTTAATTGGTACCCAGCAGCTGGAGCATACTTTTTGAAGTTGGTGATTTGCACTACAATGTTCCAATTTGGAAAATTCACAGAAGTAAATTCATATGTTAATATGTGATTTACCTGTCTGAATGTATGTTCCATGTTGTTTTTAGATGGGTGCTTTTGTCTTTTGTTTTTAGTATTTTGTACACATTGTTGCTAATGTACAGTTGGTTTCTGTACAGTTTGTTTCTCTGACGTTTTGACTTATATGTCTTTAAAGCCCTGAATAAGTCCCAGTGTCATAGAATGAAACATGTTGGCTGTGTCCTTGTCCATGCTTTTAAAGTTGAAGCAGACAAATAAAAAAATAGAATTTCTTAAACATATGTAGTTTGTAATGTCTATATCCAATGTTGCTTCAACTCCTTTCGATTCTCACTTGCAATTTTAGACTTTAATGTGGACCTTTACTGGACTCTTTTGCTTAATAAGCTCTTAGGAGCGAGTCTCACTCCTGCTTGTCACCTTAAACAGCATGCATTATGTTGTATACACACTTTTAAGCACATTACCTGGAGCTGTTCATTCACACTTGACTGACTTATTTCATTTAAATACTGCTGAAGAGAGTGTTCTTTCTCATTTAGGGAATGATGCAACTTCTGTACTTCAGTCTGTAAAAAAAAAGAAAAGAGTCATATATCACGTAATATCTATATCTATCTATATATATATCCTTTTCATCTGTGTCTGAGAGCGCGAGTGATTGCATCTGGAATTATATATACACACATATATATATATATATATATATATATATATATATATATATATACATATATATATATATATATATATATATATATATATATATATATATATATATATATATATATATATATATATATAAAAACTGAAAACTGCAGAGCTCAACTTCGGCTTATTGTCAAGTGGACGTTTATTCATGCCGCACTGAAGACGAATAAACGTCCACTTCACAATAAGCCAAAGTTGGGCTCTACAGTTTTTTTGTTTAATTAAACAGGATTCTCCATTCCTGCTTTTTTTAGAGCCCGCCATGCAGGGTCGGGGGTCCCCAGCAAAATGGGGTCTCTTTGCAAGCATCTAATGAAGGGGGCATGACCCGCTTGTCACTCGCTCCAGCCAGTGGATTACCACGGCGATTTGGTGACGGAGGAAAGAAAGGGAAATGAGAGAGGTGACACCCTCTCTCTGTGACTTTGCAATGCAAGTATTTATTATGAGCATGACAGCAGCAAGAAATGCACTTTGCAAAGCAATTTTAACAGTGTGCACTATGAAGGGAACATTGGCTAAAGAAATAACGCTATTGAGCAAAACTAAATTAAATGCCAAGCCACGCTGCAAAAGTGAAATAATGGTGCACCCTGGGGACTGTAGTTGAACAACCAGCCATGTGACCATTGGGACTTAAAATGAATCACTCTCACCTGTGAACAAGACGATGACGCCGAAACGCGTAGGGGAAGATAGGAGTGTTTAAATGCTGCTGCGCTGAAGACGAATAAACGCCCTCTTGACAATAAGCCAAAGTTGGGCTCTGCAGTTTTATTGTTTAATTAAGCAGGATTCTCCATTCCTGCTTTTTTTCAGAGTCCGCCCTGCAGGTTTTTTTTTTTGGGTTTGTTTGTACTTGTAGTGCGCAACGGCTACCCAAAGAGGGTTTCCCGGCGCATCACAGCTGCTTCTGTATGGATAAAGTATCTTATTTATCAAACAACCAGGTTTTTAGCAACTTGCGAAAACTGGAGTAGTTTGGCTCGTTTCTCAGTGCGATGGGGAGAGAATTCCAATGAAACGGGCCCAGGTAGGCAAAGGATTTGCCTCCAATGCGTGCACGCTTGAATTTAGGGATCATAAAACGGCACTGAGTGGCCGATCTGAGGTTCCTGGATGGGATATATGTTTTTGCCAGTGCGCAGAGGTACTTAGGGGGCTGTGTTGGCTTTAAGTTTGTACATATAGATGAGTGCTTTCAATTTCACTCGGTTTTCTACATTTAGCCAATGTAGCTTGCGTCGGAATGCAGAAACTGATTCCCTTTTTGGTACTTTGCATAATAATCTAACTGCCGCATTTTGGGCCATCTGTAAACGGTGGAGGATAGTTTTATTTGATCCTAGATAAAGAACATTAGTAGTCTAAACGGGACGTGATCAAGGTATTGACTACCATTTTTTTAGTTGACTCTGGGAGCATCCAGCAGATTTTTCTCAGCCACCGAATGATGGAAAAGCAGGTGGCTGAAACTTTAACTGATTGTGCTTGCATGCTCAAAGTATCATCAAGGAGTATACCAAGATTAAGTACTTGTGATACTGGGATCGGGAGATTGCCCACTTTTTCAGGCCAGTGTTGACGGCTCCATAGGTGCTTCTGTTTCCCTAAAATTACTACCTCCATTTTTTCTCCGTTGAGTTTTAGGAAATTTGCCTTCATCCAAGTTGCGATGTTATTTAGTCCTATTTTAAGCATTGAGATGTCATTTGCATTTTGAGTCGCAAGTGAGAAAATAACTAGAGAATCATCTGCATAGTAATAGATCGTGAGTCCCGACTCCTCAGCCAACTCCGCCAAAGGCTTTACATAAAGGTTGAAGAGAAGCGGACTCAAGATGGATCCCTTCGGTACGCCATGGCTAAATGAGTGTGTTTCAGAGCAGGCGTTTTGGGAGAAAACTTGGAATGTTCTATTGAAAAGAAAGTCCTGAGTCCACTTGAGAGCATCTCCGCCAATTCCTATGTTGCTCAGTGTGTTTAAGAGCACTTTGTGTGAGATAGTATCAAAAGCAGCGCTCAGATCCAAAAGGATGAGCACTACTGTTTCCTCTTGATCTAATTTCTGGCGGATTGTCTCTGTCACACCTAAGAGTGTGGTTTCTGTTGAGAAACCTGCCCTGAAACCAGACTGTGACGGGTGAAATAGTAGGTGAGTATTGACATATTGTGTCAGATGTATGTGGATATGTTTTTCCAAGATTTTAGACAGAATTGGGAGTAGAGAAATAGGTCCATAGTTTTTTGTATCGGATGTGTCTGCATTCGTTTTTTTCAATAGAGGGTGAATCATAGCGTGCTTCCAAAGGGCTGGAACTTTGGCATCTTTAATTGATGCATTTAGTGCATGGGTTATGATTGACATCACTGAGTGATCAAGTTGTTTAAGAATGCTAGCTGGGATAGGGTCCCTCGATGATCCCGATTTGATTAAATTTAATAAATCTCCCACGGTATTGGTTGTCAGTAGGGGCCAATCCTTTAACGTATGGTCGGTCTTTACTAGGTTGTGTTCATGCACCCAATCAGATGTGGAAACCTCAGGTCTAGGGGCCTCATCTTTTTGTGAAAAGATTTCTTGATAGATACCTTTCACTTTGTCTAGGTGCTCAATGCCGAAACGCGTCCTGTGTTTTGTTCTAAAACTGATGCAAATCATCTGGTGAAAGAATACCCCAGCGAGTGCGGCCCGTTCTTTGCCCTTGACCGGGGATCGAAGCTGGAGCTGAATATATATATATATATTCTATATACATATATATATATATATATATATACATATATGTATGGTTTCCAATGGACCGCTTAATTGTAAGAGATCAAAGGCCACAGCGGGGAACTGTTGGAGGAAACTTTAATAACTTGATGCAAAGCGTAATGCATTTCGGCATTGAGCCTTCTTCAGACGCTGTAGCAAACAGGAAACGCTGCCAAGCCCCTCCTTTTGTTCTTCTACGGTCCTCCCCTCAGCAAGGGAAAGTCAGCTGACCACGCCGAATAACTGGCAGCTGTGGTCAGAGTGTTATAGACCACAACTCCAATCGTGCACCAGAGTGGTAAGTGCAATGGCGAAGTTGTTGCTTGGTGCGCGCTGTAATACCTGGCAAAAGCGGGGGGTGATGTGGCTCTTGGTTGCGCTAAATTGATAGTCCAGTACCTCCTCAGGTCCCCAACACTCTGCCTGGATACACCAATGTCGGGTAGGGCTGAGGGTGTGGATTTGAATGATCCCACCTTCTCTCAATGATGAGCTGCTCCTGGCAGTAGCCACTTGCCCACGCTGCTGTACGAGGCTGTCCTGTGGTCATCCGATACCTCGGGGATTTCTTCAAGAGCGTTGCCACTCGTGTCAGCAAAAGCCGCAGCACACTTCGAGAGTGGGGCCTCTTTGCGCCGCCAACAAGCGCATAAAATTGTTTCCAATGGACCGCTTATTTGTAAGAGATCAAAGGCCACAGCGGGGAACTATTGGAGGAAACTTTAATAACTTGATGCAAAGCGTAATGCATTTCGGCATTGAGCCTTCTTCAGACGCTGTAGCAAACCGGAAACGCTGCCAAGCCCCTCCTTTTGTTCTTCTGCGGTCCTCCCCTCAGCAAGGGAAAGTCAGCTGACCACGCCGACTAACTGGCAGCTGTGGTCAGAGTGTTATAGACCACAACTCCCATCATGCACCAGAGTGGTAAGTGCAATGGCGAAGTTGTTGCTTGGTGCGCGCTGTAATACCTGGCAAAAGCGGGGGGGTGATGTGGCTCTTGGTTGCGCTAAATTGATAGTCCAGTACCTCCTCAGGTCCCCAACACTCTGCCTGGATACACCAATGTCGGGTAGGGCTGAGGGTGTGGATTTGAATGATCCCACCTTCTCTCAATGATGAGCTGCTCCTGGCAGTAGCCACTTGCCCACGTTGCTGTACGAGCCTGTCCTGCAATCATCCGATACCTCGGGGATTTCTTCAAGAGCGTTGCCACTCGTGTCAGCAAAAGCCGCAGCACACTTCGAGAGTGGGGCCTCTTTGCGCCGCCAACAAGCGCATAAAATTGTTTCCAATGGACCGCTTAATTGTAAGAGATCAAAGGCCACAGCGGGGAACTGTTGGAGGAAACTTTAATAACTTGATGCAAAGCGTAATGCATTTCGGCACTGAGCCTTCTTCAGACGCTGTAGCAAACAGGAAACGCTGCCAAGCCCCTCCTTTTGTTCTTCTGCGGTCCTCCCCTCAGCAAGGGAAAGTCAGCTGACCACGCCGAATAACTGGCAGCTGTGGTCAGAGTGTTATAGACCACAACTCCCATCATGCACCAGAGTGGTAAGTGCAATGGCGAAGTTGTTGCCTGGTGCGCGCTGTAATACCTGGCAAACGCTGGGAGGGGGGTGATGTGGCTCTTGGTTGCCCTAAATTGATAGTCCAGTACCTCCTCAGGTCCCCAACACTCTGCCTGGATACACCAATGTCGGGTAGGGCTGAGGGTGTGGATTTGAATGATCCCACCTTCTCTCAATGATGAGCTGCTAGTGGCAGTAGCCACTTGCCCACGCTGCTGTACGAGGCTGTCCTGCGGTCATCCGATGCCTCAGGGATTTCTTCAAGAGCGTTGCCACTCGTGTCAGCAAAAGCCGCAGCACACTTCGAGAGTGGGGCCTCTTTGCGCCGCCAACAAGCGCATAAAATTGTTTCCAATGGACCGCTTAATTGTAAGAGATCAAAGGCCACAGTGGGGAACTGTTGGAGGAAACTTTAATAACTTGATGCAAAGCGTAATGCATTTCGGCATTGAGCCTTCTTCAGACGTTGTAGCAAACAGGAAACGCTGCCAAGCCCCTCCTTTTGTTCTTCTGCGGTCCTCCCCTCAGCAAGGGAAAGTCAGCTGACCACGCCGAATAACTGGCAGCTGTGTATATATATAGTGATCAAGCCATTTTGTATGGCGAAACGAGTTGTGAATTAAACAACACTGACATCAATCGATTTGCTGGTTTCTTCACTTTCCTGAGAGCGCGCTGACTTTTGCTGGATTGTTTGGATATATATATATATGTGAGCAAGGCCACGCAGTTGGCCGAAACGCGTCATCCTTTCCGTTGCATTTGCGCTCTTGCCTAAATAAATAAAAAAAAGTCACTGTTTCCAGCAGTGGGAAGAAAGTTATTACAGAGTCCGTGTTTCTCTTTATGGTGGATCTACACACCGGAGCGGTGATTGGATATATATATATATATATATATATATATATATATATATATATATATATATATATATATATATATATATATATATATATATATATATATATATGTATGTATATATATATATATGTATGTATGTATGTATTACCTACTGGCGGTCGCCAGTAGGTATATATAGTTAGGATTTTTTCTCTATGGGATTTTTGAAAATTCTATGTCTAATAACTTTGGCGTTTGAGGACGGAATTGGCTGAAATTTTCAGGAAAATGGCACATTTTGTTTCTGAGCAGCCCTTGAAAATTTGGGGGGGGTTCGTCAAGGGGGGGCCGAGAAAAAAGGGGGGTCCCAAAACATGTTTTTAACATTGAGTTTTCCATAGGGCGGTTGGCCTCACTTTTAGCCCGAACGGCTGAATGGATTTGCACGAAACTTGGCAAAATTGTAGGGACTGGTAGCCCGATGTGCCTTTTGTAGGTCTCAATATATGTGCTACAGTGGATTTTGAGAAATTAACGTTTAAAAAAAGATATATATATCTGTAAGCGCGCTCTGGGCAGCGCTCCAGGACGCGTACTTTTCGCGCAACGGAGCTTTGTGAAGCGAAGCTGATTGGTTCTCCGGCGTCTGTCAACATTCCAAACAGTCCGTAGCGGCCGCCATCTTGTCTCTCGGTAGGATCGAGAGACAAGAGGAGGCGAAAGCGAAGGGGCAAATGACCATAAGGGGGAATAGTAGATCCTCGCTGACCCCCTAGGTTTGATGTGGAGGTTTTAAAAGGGCCCCGCGGGGCAAAAAAAAAAAATAATAATAATAATCGAACGGCTGAATGGATTTGCACGAAACTTGACAAAATTGTAGGGACTGGTAGCCCGATGTGCCTTTGCTAGGTCTCAATATATGTGCTCCAGTGGATTTTGAGAAATTAACGTTCAAAAAAAGATATATATCTGTAACAGCGCTCCGCTTCGCGTACTTTTCGCGTTACGGAGCTTTGCGAAGCTGATTGGTTCTCCGGCGTCTGTCAACATTCCAAACAGTCCGTAGCGGCCGCCATCTTGTCTCTCGGTAGGATTGAGAGACAAGAGGAGGCCAAAGCGAAGGGGGAAATGACCATAAGGGGGTATAGTAGATTCTTCCTGACCTCTTAGGTTTGATGTACCATTTTGCCAAGTTTGGTGTAATTCCGTTCAGCCATTCAGGCTGTAGACGTATGTAAATGTCCTATGGAAAATTGCATGGGGAAAACACATTTGAAAGTGTTGAAATTTAGAACCAATTAAAATGTTACTTTGGTTTTGTATTTGTGTGTGATGAAAGTTAATTGGTTATGTATATATGTCAAATGAGAGGAAACCACAGCCATTTTGTGATACTACTGTCTGAGGTACATTTGTGAGGAATTGTTGGTGGTGAATTTCTGGTGTTTGATTTACACAGTACTAACACTTCTCCTACTTTTAAAAAGGTGAGTTGTTAATTTGTAAGGGGAACTATGTTGTACACTTGAAGATAATTTGAAAAATGTTTTCTGTTATTTATTTGCAGTCCTTCTGTTATACTAAATACTTGATAAAGTTAGTTTTATATTATGTATTACTAAAAACGATAAATGAAAGTGATTATTTTTTTCTGCAATTTACAGCAAGCAATTTCAAAATAAATGGCTCACAATGAAGAGACCGTGGCAATTTCTTTGTAAGGGGAACTATGTTGTACACTTGAAGATAATTTGAAAAATGTTTTCTGTTATTTATTTGCAGTCCTTCTGTTATACTAAATACTTGATAAAGTTAGTTTTATATTATGTATTACTAAAAACGATAAATGAAAGTGATTATTTTTTTCTGCAATTTACAGCAAGCAATTTCAAAATAAAATGGCTCACAATGAAGAGACCGTGGCAATTTCTTTTGAATTGTCGACTACAATGATTGAAATTCAGAGCACCAATAATGAAATATTGTCACAAGGAGGAGATGACTTGTATGATTCCATTAGATTGATTGAAATGGACAGCACCAATAATGAAATATTGTCACAAGGAGATGACTTGAATGATTCCACTACATTGATTGAAATGGAGAGCACCAATAATGAAATATTGTCACAAGGAGGAGATGACTTGAATGATTCCACTACATTGATTGAAATTGACAGCACCAATAATGAAATATTGTCACAAGGAGGAGATGACTTGAATGATTTTTTTGATCAATCTGTTGATGGCGAATTTATCGAATGTTTGGAGGCCATAGAGTTAGAAGAATTATCATTGCAGACTTTTCATGAGGAAATTGCTGATGAGGACATGGTACTAGTTCTTTCAAATTTAGAAAATTCTGAAGAATAAATTTATATTTAGAAATCAAAAATTGTTTGAGACATTATTCATTTTTATTTTTAATTTATGAGGTTGTAGCGAAGTGATTGTAGTATAAAATGAGACTTATAGTATAGAGTGCAACATTTTTATGTTACATGGTAAGTTTACTCATATTTACTTCCCTTCTGCCACTATATTATCTCCAATGTGTATTTGACATCTCTTCTTCATCTCCGGCCTCCTTTCTCTCACTGTGTGTCTCCGATGCATCTTATTGCTGCGATTTTGTGTAATTACAGAAGAGAGTAAAATAAAATAGTTCGGAACGTGAAAAGGGAGCAAAGTAGAGTACCCCTCACCCCCTAGGTCTTTTTAGGCGGTCCCAAAAGGATCAGTTTCTGCTTTCCTGAGAGATTATGGTATGAGTTCCATATACCACAATAATTTGCATTACAACATGCAAGATATCTATCTCCTATTACCAACTTTCGGAGATATTCGCGCTAAGCGCGAATATCTCCAAAAAGTAACACCTGCCCTGAGCAGTTCTTAGCCATGTTATCCAATGGGAGGTGGATAACATGGCTAAGAGCATTAGCTCGGTAATGCATGAATATCGCTGACTTTTTAGCGATATTCATGCATTGCGGCCGTTTATTATCGCATTTGCGATAAACCTTGGTAATAGCAAGGTTTATCTTCGATAATTTCAGACGATGCTTAGCGGTAAAAAAATTCGTTGGTAAGCATCGTTAGCGATAAATATCGCTTAACTTTGGTAATATGCACCAACGTCTGTTAACGTTCGATTGGAAGGAAATGAGGAAGTGTTGAAAAACAATGTCTGCGCCATCTTGCCTTTTTTGAAATGCCACACTTTTGTCGTGCACGGCAGCCATTTTAGATGCCTTGAGCAGACCCACTCTCTGCACGCTGTCGATTCGGAGCATGGCTCCCCACCCTCGCAAGCATCTTCCCCAGGCACTGGTCACCCCCGCTCTCTGTCTTATGCATCGGCAATAAACCTCCCCCCATCTGCGCTGCTCTTCCCTGAAAATCACACTCTGTGCCCGCCCGACACCTCCCTTTCGCCCTATTCACTACCGCACCCTCTGACACTCCTCTTCCTCTGTGTCCGATTGTCCAGACTATCAGCTAGCCCTGCAGATGTAGTTTATGGCTCCAGCTGTAAAGAATCACCCCTTTTCAAAGGAGTTATAGTAGATCAAGGCCCACACCCGATGAGATCCGTCACACCACACGTGTTCCTACTATCTGAAAACCATCCTGTATTGTGATTGGGGAGGGGACCGAGCCTGAAGCGGAAGATTCTAGGAATGACTCTTTGTACATCAAAGTTTTTACAATTATGTGTCACATTAAAAATATATAGCACTCCAACAAAGTAGTAGGAATATAAAACTTTAATAACATATAAATATATACAACAAAACAAAAACAGTAAAAACATTTAAACAACGAAGAGACCGTGACAATTTCTTTTGAATTATCCACTACATTTATTGCAATTGACAGCACCAACAATGAAATATTCTCACAAGGAGGAGATGACTTGAATGATTTTTTTGATCAATCTCTTGATGGCGAATTTATCGAATGTTTGGAGATCATAGAGTTACAAGAATCATCATTGCAGACTTTTCATGAGGAAATTCCTGATGAGATGATTGAAGAGGAAATTCCTGATGAGGACCTGTTATTAGTTCTTTCAAATTATGAAAATTCAGAAGATGTTGCCTGGGGGTGGGTCGTCAGTAGCAGTCTGTTGTGCGAATAGTTCCAAGGCAGCAGAACGCGCTGAAATCTAGATGGCACGAAAGTGATGTCTAGTAAGTTGCCGCCCAGCAAATAACGGCGTGGGGTGCCGCGGGGGTGAGTGAGTCCAGTAGGCACCACAGCTATTCTTACCGGCATTGCAGAATTACTGCTGGGGACAATGCCTGTGCTGTAGCAGGGTCACAGCAGAAACAAAAAGGATTCTGTTGAAGATGTTGTTGGTTTTCAATTTGAAAACAGTTCTGGTGTCAACTGCTATGCTAATGTAGTGGTTAATGTTTTGTTTTCTCTAGAAAATGTAAAAGAGGGGGAGGCAGTCCAAAGTTCCGTTAAAAGGGCAAAGGAAAGGATCGGTGGTTTGAACTATCAGTCAAAAAGGGGAGGGGGTGCAACAATTTTTCCTACCGGGTCACACTGTGCTTTTACCGGAACTGAGGTCTGCAGGATTCTAGTAATTCAAAGTGAGGCTGGCGCCAGCATGGGAGCGCCGACGTCCCGCGGATACAGTTTCGTCACTCCACGGGCGATCATGGCAGTCATTCCCCATCGGGGGTCGGAGACTCCCGCGGCTCCTCTAGAATCTTCAAGGTCGTGGAGGACTACGGTGGTGGAGTCAACCAGTGACCGGGCCATTTCTTTATGCTGGGCCCGCTCTTGCCAGGTCGACCGCCATTTTGAGAGTTCGGTAGCTACTGGCGATCGCGGGGTCAAATGAGCGGACGGGCTCCACCCTGCCGGGCGAGACGTTGCAGCATGGCTACAGTGGAAGAACCCTTTTCCGGGCGCCTGGAGCGCTGAGGGTGCAGGTGGGAAGCCTCCACCTGGGGAGGCGGGAGAGGCCTGTTCGCACCGTCTCTCCCTCCCAGTGCACCCCACGGCGTCTCGCTTGAGATTTGTTATGGCCGGACCAGGCGATGAGGACGAGGGGGGGGGGTCGGAGGCATGTGCAAGACATCCCCCCCCCAGTGTTGTCGCAGCCATTATTCAAGAAAGAAGAAGTGTCCCGTCCGTCTTCGGGCCGGGCTTCCGGTAGATGTCGGCCGGACGCCCCTGGCTCTGGCCCTATGAACGGGTTTCTTGGTTTATCGGCTGCAGCCGGATCCCGTCGGCCTCGGCCCCCCGACCGTTGGTGGCCGGACCGGAAGAGCATGTGGCGGGACTACCTGAAACTGTCAAGGGCCACCGCGGCCGGACTGGGAGAGAGAGGGGAGGGTCGAGGAGACATTCCCCCCCCCTGCAACTGTTCAGCGTTGTAAAGGCAATCCCCTGGCCGGGTCCCGCTGGCCTCGGCCTCGGCCTCTCCTCCGGCTACACCCTACGTTAGGATCTCCTGGCCGAGGCGTGGCAGCAGGACCCGCCTTATATGGGCTGCTCCCGGCTGGGCGTAGCCGCAACCCTGCCCCACCTTGGTAGTTTCCAGAGTGGGGGCGGATGTTCTACTGACATGCATTTTCCCTAGTCTATCGATTTTTTTGGCGTGGCAGGCGGTGGGACAGCGAGGGGTGATTTGGTTTCTCTTACTGTTTTTCTGGTCTCTCACCACTGGCATATTTTAACGTTTTCTTGTTTCTAGGACATTAATAGGTTTTATCATTACGTTATGTTATCGTTTCCTTGTTCGTTGTTTAATAAAAGTTCATGTTCATCAGTGGCCTACTGATTTTCGTTTTCCTATTCTTTTCTTTCCAGGTTGTTTCATGCTAAAGTTTCTGTTAACAGGATACAGTGATCACTTCGTTATTTTTGCATATGTCCTTTTCAGTAGGGGTGCTCTCTGGTCGGGCCAGATGACCTATCTCTAGTAAATGGTCCGGGTGAAACAGGTGCATCAATCAGTGGGGAGTAGATAGGCATGACAGATTACAACGGGGGAGAAAGGTCCGCATTACATACCCTTTCACTACTTGCAAAGATTTTCCTACGTTTATTTGCAAACCGGGAATACTTCCAAAAAGAACTAATTCCCAAACAGTCAATGTTCGGACAATCAATCAATCAATGAGGAATGAAATAGGTACGACGTGTTAAAGGCTTGCGTTACCTACCCTTCACTATCTGCAAAGGGAGAGAGAATATTCCTATTCTTCCTCGTTTGCAGGCAGAGAAGATCCTTAAGAGAACCAACTTCGAACAATTCAATGCTCGATTCAAACAATCAACAAGGGGTACTGTGAACACAAATGAACGCCGCTTATGTACATACACATTGCTATTTTCAACAGGTTGTTCCTAATGTTTCTATTTTAGCGAGGTCAAAAAGAGATCCCATTAGTGGCCTACTGATTTTGCTCGATTCCTTTTGTTTTTTTACACGATTTTTCGCTATCTGCAAAGACTAAACAGAGTATTGCGACTCTGTGCTTGTTTGTAAATAGAGAATGAACCAAAGAGAACAATCAATCAAATGGAGAGAGAAGCAGGCACGACGGATTACAACGGGGGCAAAGGCCTGCGTTAACTACCCTTCACTATCTGCAAAGAGAGAGTACTCCTAATAGAAATGAGGGGTGGGGAGCAGCATTCAAAGCAGATCAGTGTGCATAAACACGAAAATGTTTTTACTTACCACGTACTTGACATTCGACAGTTTATGATATTTGCTATTAAAAAACCATTGAAATTCACTGAAAAAACCATAGGTTATAGACCATATATAGTTAGGAATTAGCATTTACAAAACCTTGAAAATTCACTGAAAAAACCATAGGTTATAGACCATATATAGTTAGGAATTAGCATTTAAAAAACCTTATTTTACTCACACAAAACCATTGAAATTCCATATATAGTTAGTTGCACTAACTATATATCGCGCACCCGCAATCCACTGCTGATCATGTCACATATTACATCATTCATGACATGGTCAGTGACATCACTGATGACATCACTGATGACATCTCAAATGACATCACTGATGACATCACTGATGACAACATCCAGTGACTGTATGTTTCTGTAAAGTTAAAATATGTCTTACATATTGAAGAATGAGTGGATGTATAAGTGTCTGGATGAAGGATTTAGTAGGTGCGTGACTGACTGTATGAGTGAGTGATTAAATGTGTCTCACTGAATGCATGGGTTAGTGACTAAACTGTCTTAATTTGTGCATTATTATGTCTGTTGTGATATAAACTGCTGCATGTGTTGATCATTAGCTATACGAGAGGCTATATGTGTTATTGATTGGTTGCCCAAGTATTTGTATGGGAGATTGCGTTTGTGTAGGGGTGGCTGGGAGGTGTGTGACTCTGTGCATAGATGTGTGAGCAGTTGATTCACTAGGTGTATGAGTTGAAGAGTGCATGTGGAAACAGCTACATGGGCAGTTGACTGTGTGCATGAGTGTATTGGTGAGTGAATGGATATCTCAGTGCTACATGTCAAAGTAAGTACATATGTAAAACACAGTACATGTGAGAGTTGACATATATAAATAACTGTGCATAAGAGCCAGTGAATGTGTGAGTGGCTGTATGGATCATTGTGAACTTGTATCCGGGATTGTATAAGAGAGTAAATATGTGTTAGTATGTGTTTGAATAAGTAAGGTGTGTATAACTGTATAGTTCAGAAAATGGAGGTGTGATTGATTCTTAGCATGACTGACTAGGTGTGTGTGTAACTTCATGGATGAGTGACAGTCTGTGAGTGTCTGTTTACACTGAGTGTATCTAAGGTTATATTAGAGTCTGAAGAGGTTCATCGTATTATCACATGAATGATGTCATCAGTGATGTGATCAGTAATGTCAAATGAGATGTAATCAGTGATGTCATTAGTGATGTCATCAGTGATGTCATTTGAGATGTCATCAGTGATGTCATCAGTGATGTCACTGACCATGTCATGAATGATGTAATATGTGACATGATCAGCAGTGGATTGCGGGTGCGCGATATATAGTTAGTGCAACTAACTATATATGGAATTTCAATGGTTTTGTGTGAGTAAAATAAGGTTTTTTAAATGCTAATTCCTAACTATATATGGTCTATAACCTATGGTTTTTTCAGTGAATTTTCAAGGTTTTGTAAATGCTAATTCCTAACTATATATGGTCTATAACCTATGGTTTTTTCAGTGAATATATATATATGTATGTATATATATATATATATGTATGTATATATATATATATATATATATATATATATATATATATATATATATATATATCTCAATTCACTCCGTGTTCACCTCTTCAAAAGACACGGACCCAAGATTCCAGTTGATTTTATGTTTATTTGCTGTGCCGCCATAACGTTTCTGCTCCCAACAGAGCCTTGATCATATATACATATACCTTTTCACTATCTATTATAATGAACACTTTCAAAACCCGTCCGCACAACATTTTGTAATGCTAATATCTCAAACATTACAGTATGTATTTACACAAAATACATCCATTTGGTGCAATTCCATTCAGGTACTTTTGGTATAGTAGAACGAGAAAAATCATGATGGTGCTAAAATGGAAACCACATTTTGTTTTAACAATCTCCACCTCCAGCAACCCTGATCTTTCCCTGGCAGATACTCTCCCAAGCATACCTCCCAGCAGATCCCCACAGCGATGGCTAAACTTACTTGGATGAACCAGGCAAGAACAAAACTTTGTTCAGATTTGTCAAACACTGATAAAGTTATTTACAAACTATGAAAGTATTTTTTAATCAACTGTTATCTGAATCAAACCTACACAGTCAATGGCTGGATGTTTTAGAGCAATACACAATCCCACAGAAAATGTTACCAATATTGCACCTTATTGAGACACTGACTTTCTAATATTTTCACTTTTTTTCCACTGATTGATAAATACCAGGTTATGAAGCAAGAAACATGAAGAAAAGTGCATGCTTGCACAATGAACATGCCTTTCACCCGCATGATGGTTACACACACACAGACACACACACACACAGGAAATTGCAAAAACACAGCATGATCTCCTATTATTTTAACAATATGCCGAAATCCTTGCTAGTAAAAACACATTTCCATACAATGGCAGTCAAGTTATAATCACCAAGTTACAATAGATCAAGTTTTTAAATGTGCATCAACATAAAGATCACATACGGAAAATAAACGTTGCCACGGATTTAGCTACCCAGAGTGTCAATTTAATTACAATATTAAATATTGTAAAAAGTAATCACCATTACTACAATACCTGATAGTTAGATTGTTGTTCTTGTACAACGAGCAATGCCTTTCTGTGTGAATCAACAGCATGATGAAATTGTTTAAGCCAAGCCTGAATAGCAATAAAACAAGCAGATAATTCATCTGTGCTATTCCCAGCACTTGCAAGGGACTTCAACAGTACATCTTGTTTGTCCCTTATAATTGTTTGCATGTTGTCCAACTCTAAAGGCACGGTCTGAAAGAATAAGCACATTTGTAAAGAGAACCCAATTTCTGAGAGCAAACTAAGAAGCAATAGCTGTAAAAACATTTCAATATTTTTAACTAGAACATTAGCATAAATTGGTGTTGATCAATACTAGCAGTAAACACAGCTGTCTATTCTCTGAGTGTGTTATTGAATCTCACTACTACAATCAAGGGCCTGCATGGGCTGTTCTGAACGTTTTTAAGTTCTATTATTCGTTTTTAAGTTCTGTTCTTTGGGTTCAATTGAAACTTTTCAGACTATTACATTTCTTAAACTCAACTGGGTTAAAGATCATTAAGAAAATGGTGCCAGTATCCAGATGTTTCAGTAGCACAGGAGGCGTGGATACTTTGGAGCTTGGTCACTGCTACAGTTTTCAAGTCCACCATAGACACCACAATAGCTGTTTAGAAGATACACTGAAAATGTAGCTAGCCAAAGAGGATACCACAGAGCCAATTGGCTCTTAGAAATATCTACCAATAAATGGAAATACTGCAGGGCTCAGACACAGTCTATTCAAACCAGGTTCAGAGGTAAAACCATCCTTAGCACTAAGGGACATTCAGAATCTTTGTTCTGTTGAATAAATATGCGAAATCCTTACATGCCAGACAACCGCTAAAGGCTCTGTACACACTGACCTTTATTTTTACCTGTAGGTAAGGGGGGGGGGGGGGGGGGAGTAAATGAAGCGAGTAATCAAGGTGGATGGGAAGGGCTTACTGATGTGTGTCTTGCGAGTTTTAGGATGGAACTCTTTTGGCTCCTAACAGACTCCATAGAGCTGTGATGTAGGTGTGGGAGTGGAATGCAATGAAAGATTGTTTCAGAATGTTGAGTTTGCAGTTACACACAGAAGAACAAAGATATATAATATTACGCTCCATTTGGGGCATAGTTATTGGCGGGTACTTGGCTGGGGAAGAGGCTACAACTGGCGATAAGTATAGGGGATAAGTAACCTAAAGAATGACACCATGTTCTCCCAGGTAGTTTGCCATGGTCCAAGCAACCTGCTTGTGCGTGCCACGTGTGTTGCTGTTGACATACAGAATTGACGCTTCATGCATGTGGAGTCAAAGAACAGCTGCAGCCACTGTAAGGCGGATGAAGATAACGGAAGCTTTATACAGAATCTACATGTCGATGGTGGAGAACCTGATGGTCAGGCCATACATAAAGTTACTGTGCTGCCACGCAAGATAAAGTTGTGCATTATACTGAGTGATACTGCTGTAAAACACATAGAAGTGCTGGCTGACAGAATAAGTAGGAAAGAAGTATATTATCATTGCACATACCGTAAGCGTTGCTTTACAACCTGAGCATCAGGTGAGGAGACACAAGAAGAAGCACGAGGGTTGTGCTTACTGAGCTGTCCGATACCTGAAGTGGCGCACCACCAAAGCTGCCAGGTGACGGCTCAGAACAACACCAGAGGTCTCCAACAAGCGAAGGGACTTCGATGGAGTCCCAGGAGGAGGTCACAGGTTTCCCGATTGTCCATGACGACTCTGAGGCCAGTCCATTGCTAGGCCTCAGAAATAGGGCAAATGACGAAGGTTCAAATGGGCAGCCAACAGTAAAATAGAGAAAAGAAGAATATTGGCGACAGATGGGCTGCTTGGATAGAGACATTTGATTATTTCATTAATGCACTTAAAGAGACTCATTACAAAACGATTATCAAGTATCTCAAAAATCTTGCTGAGGACGGTGTGAAAGTCATAAAGAAAATGCCACAAACTGACAAAAAAATCACATGCTGTCAGATAAAAAAAACGCTGAATCTCAAGTTCAATGAGGTACCAAAAGTTGATTATGAAAGATACATTTTCAGTCAAGAACGCCATTAAGTGTGTGATACACTCATCAAACACTGTAAGTTCAATGAATTCATTGATGAAGAAGCTATGCATCTTAGAGTTATTGATGGATGCTTGTCAGAATTACTCAGACGACGAATGCTGAGAGAAACTCTTAGTCTGGAGCGAGTGTTGATGGCTGCCAGAGATGAGGAGTGTGTTGAAAGAAAAGCTGCTGACATGGAGGCCAGTGGGGCCCAGAGAGAACCAGTAAAATGTAAGCCAAAGCAAAAGACTTAAGGACACAAAGTGATCTCTGAAGTTATGTTTTAGATGTGGATTTTCATTTCCACATGAAGGTAAATGCCCGCCATTAAACAGATATGTAATGGCTGTGGGAAAGAAAACAATTTTGTGATGGTTTGTTAAACGTAGGAAAAAGCAAGTGCATCATGGCAAGAAGACAAAATAGCTGCCAGAACATTCCAAAAGCGATGTTTTACGCACACCCACAAGGTCAAGCGGCAACATCAACTGAGGAAAATCAACACTGAACGAAGTCAATTGTCATCTAAATCATTGTCAGACAGTTCTTCCGCCTCAATATCAAGTGAGGAAGATGGTTGTGCCATGTCGATGTTTACCTCAGAGAAATGTGTGCATGTCGAACTGGCTGCTTATGAGGAAAAAATTAACATGCCAAAGCACCAAAGTCATACAAATATTGTATGAAGATTACATTTCAAAATAAATGGTAGCTCGATACCTTTCATCATCGACAGTGGTGCATCAATAAACAAAATGCCTGAAGCAAAATACAATGACTTTTCTCTATTGCCCGGACTTACGCCATCAAAAACTAAAGTGTACACATGAGCTTCATTGACCCCTTTAAAAAGTCAAGGTTCATTTGTAGCGACAAGAAAACAACACGCAAGCACCCATCCATTAATGTACAGCGTCAAGTGCCTGTCTGCGCAGTTTCAGCACAGCTGCTATGTGACTGATTTCTGTGAATTACAACATGAATGCTCATCACGGAAATAGTAAGGCAATTCCCTTCATTGCTTCATGGTTTAGGAAAGTTTAAGACTATGAAAGTCAAGTTGCCTTTTAATGAAGATGTTCATCCTGATGCTCAGAGACATATACAAATTGATTTTCATTTACAAAAAGCTGTTGAAAAAGTACTTGAATCATTACTTAAGCATGACATCATTGTGCGCTCATCATTATGTGTTGGCATGCGTCAAGCAAACAAGGCAATTGAACGAGAACGACATCCAGCTCTACAAATTGCTGACACAATAAGGTAATGAAATGATGTAAAGGTCTTCACTCAACTTGATTTGATAAAGGTTATCATCAGTTGGGACTTGAAGACGATTGCAGATACATTACAACCTTTTATACACATGTTGGTCTGTTTTGGTACAAGAGACTCAGTTTTGGTGTTTCATCGGCTGCAGAACGTTTCCAAGACGGAATCTGACGTGTCATACAGTCTGTTGTGAATGCTTTCATGTATAATTATGACATATTGATTTTCTGAGCTATACAGAAGGAGCATGATAAAGCTCTCATGCAAGTATGTTGTTTACTTACTGATACAGGTTTGACTTTGAATGCAGACAAGTGTGAGTTCCACAAAGCAAAGATTTCTTAGGCCATATCTTTTCAGACGGGGACACCTCATCCTGCAAAGTACTCGCCCTGTGGTCAGGAAATAGGGGATAATGGGTCCAGATCCTTTGCAATCCTGCAATATTAGAGCCAAATGGTTGTGGTTCACTTGTTCACTTGTTCATGGGAATGGGAGGTGTGGCGCCGCGGCCAGGGCGACTGACGCTGGAATCTGGGGATCAGGGTTCGATCCCCGGCGGCAGGTTAGCCCAGCACCATGTGACTCTGGGCAATAGCTCGCTTAATCTTCCCGACGGCCCCCAGCGCCTAGAGACCCTTACGGGTGATTGTGCGCTTTACAAATGTGGATTATTATTATTATTATTATTATTATTATTATTATTATTATTATTATTCCTCATTATTGGTACTGAGCTTAAAGGTGTGCCAGAGCCGACTGATCTAGACAACAAGTCAGTGACCGGATGTTTCTTTTCCTGCTATTAGTACATATCACGCCCTGAGGAAGCCCCAGGCCAGATGGCCGATGTGAGGGGGCAAAACACGTGTTGGCTGCTAATTTGTGTTTTTGTGTCAAGGATCTATGATCCATTTCTGCTGTACATGACTGGTAATTCCATAAAGAGTCAGGCATCATAAAGACTTCTTAAGAAAGTAATAACTGGGAATTTGTACGAAAAAAAGAGTGACGATTCTGATTTGCTCTGGCACACCTTTAGGCAAAGTACTCTCCCTGTCAAATGCTGATCCCCCACAAGATGTTTCTATGATATGTTAATTTCTTAGCATGGCCAGTAACTGTTCAAGATATATAAACGACTTTGCTACTATAAGTGCTCCATTATGAGAGTTAACGAAGAAAAATGTATCATTCAAGTGATCACAAGAATGTGAGAGAAGTTTCAAGAAACTCAAACGAGCCATTGAACCTACTGCTGAAATGGCCTACTTCACTCCAAATCTTCATACAGGGGTTGTTGTTGAGGATAGCCTAGTTGGGTTAAGTGCTATCCTTGCACAGCACCGAGAACACCCACATGCTCAAAGACATATTATGGCATATGCCAGTAGAAGTTTGTTCCAGACAGAATGGGCTTACTCACAACCTGAGAAAAAAAGTTTAGCCATGGTATGGGATTGTGAACATTTCCATGTATTCCTGTATGGAAACCATGTATTCCTGTATGGAAAGCCTTTTACGGTGGTAACTGATCATCACATTTTACTGACTATCTTTGGCAATCAAAAAGCCGAGGTGCCTCCTCGCATTGAATGGCGGGGACTGTGATTACAAGAATGCCATTATACCAGTGTGCATCATCCAGGGAAGATTCAAAACCATGCTGACTACTTTTCTAGAGTACCTATACAAGGTCAGGGTACTCTATCCAAGACGGCTGAAGCCTACATTAACTTTATTGTAAAATCAAATATGACAGCTGCTATGTCGTTAGCCCAGATCATCACTGCCACGTGTCATGACAGTGGTATGCTGAAGTTGAAATATATAAGTTCACATCAGTCATGGAACCGACACACTCGACCTCTCTCTAGTGATGGTGAATATCAAAAATACAAAAATGTTAAATATGAACTGTCCATAAATCAGGAAGGAGTTATACTGCGAGGGTCGAGAATTCTGATTCTGGAAAGTCTACGTCAGAAAATAACTGAAGTACATCATTAAGGACATTGTGGTATTGTTGCTGCCAAAAGAGCTCTCTGAGACTGAGTTTGGTTTCCATATTTAGATGAAAGTGTTGAAAAGGAACTCAAGGCCTATCATCTATGCAACTGCCTTTTTACAAATATTACTCAACATATGCAACTGACTTTTAACAAATATTACTCAACGTACGCTTAACATGTCAGAACGCCCTAAGAATGCATGGGAGAGAATAGCAATCAATTTCTTTGGACATCATCTGATGGTAACTGTGGACGAGTACTCACGTTTTCCATCAAACTCACGAGCGTGTCATTGTGAGACACGATGGCATCTTTGTGACATGGGGCAATTCAGCCATTTTGAAGTCTGATAATGGCCCACCTTTTAACAGCCGAGAATTTAAGGATTTCCTGTCGCATCTGAACATAAAGCATCAGAAAAGTACACCTTTAGGCTGAAGGCCAACGGACTTATTCGGGATTTTATGATTGTACTAAGAAAGAAAAACAGCGTCCAACTCTTGAGAGGCTCCGTTTAAAAACTGTATTGCATTCCACCCTGCAAGCCTATCATTCAACACCTCTCTTGACCACAGGCAAAAGTCCTGTGACTTTGATGTTTGGGAGAGCAATGACAACCAAGTTAACTCAATCGACCAACAAAAGAGATTGAAATGAGAACCCAACTCGTACAAAGGACTTGTTTTTTTTTGCAGAGTTTTATATAGCGCAAACTTGACCCAAATCGGGTATCAGAGCGCTTTACATAGCACCAGTTACGTAACATGAGGACGCACATTCATTTTTGTTAGGCACGGGGAGATTAAGTGAATTAACCAGAATCACAGGATGTTTAGCGTCATTACCGAGACTCAAACCCAGTTCCCCAGGTCCGAGGTTGAGCGCCATAGCCGTTAGGCCAACTCCTCTCCTTGGTTGACAAGCAGAAAATGAAAGTCTGTGCAGACAAGCGGCGTAATGCAAAGAACATTGATTTTAAGAGAGACAATCTAGTGATCTCCCAACAAATGCAAAGGAGGAAATCTAATGCACCATATGAACTGAAGCTCTCCACGTAGTGTCAACCAAAGGGACACATGGTGAGCGCCAGGCATTTTATAAATTCTGTTACCAGAGACTCTTCTCACTTTTTACATTTTATTCATTGGTCTTCTGATCGAGATGGTGAAGGAAAGACTGAACCTGAAAACTAAGTGATTGCTCTTACCTCTTCACCACTGAATAAAAAAAAGTTATATATACTGATTTGTAGGGGGAGATGTAGTTCCTTGCAAGTTTTATGACTGAACCCTTTTGGCTCCTAAAGAATTCCATAGAGCTGTGACATAGGTGCCAGAGCGGAATGCAATGAAAGCTTGTTTTAGAATGTTGAGTTTGCAGTTACATGCAGACGAATAAAGACGTGTAATATTAAGCTCCGTGTGTGCCATAGGCACTGGCAGGTATCCAGGCGGGGGAAGGACACTACATGAGGGATCGATGAGGTATGCTTGATTGGATAAATGAGGTGGGTTTAGGGATAGATTTATGGCTGGAGTAGGCCTGGTATGAGAGACGGGGTGGGCTAGAGATAAATGGATGCATGGGGTGGGTTTTGGGTGGAGCGATTTTGTGGATGAAGTGTTGTAATAACAATCTCAATTGAATTAACTGACTATGGGGATGGTGGATCCAACTATTACTGTTGCAACTGTTAAAATGACATCAGGTAAAATCAGAAATCAGCATTACTTCATTGACAGTTTAGTTACCTCAAACTCTGCCAGTTGCGCCACAACATCATCATTAGATAGAGGACTAATATTCAATTTATCTTCCAAGTTGGTCAAACAGCGAATTAATCCATTAAACAGTTCAAATAATTTGTTATCCAAATGTGAGGAAAACGTTGATTCGGCTTGTTTCTAGATAGAAGATTGAAAATGTGTCATGGTTTACAAATAAATACTGGTAAAAAGCATGGAAGACATTGTGAAATTAGTTTGGTTACAGGTATTTTTTGTACCATATTTTATTGGCATTTGTATCTCACACACTGTACAAAACTGTGACAAATCAATAGGTAAAACATTCCAGCCTCACAAAGGGGGTCGGTCATAATACCAAGCACATGGGCGCTGCAACACACTCTGCAAAAACACACTACAGAACAACCGGTCAACATAACTAAAACCCTCCTCAACCCCAATGCTTGGTCTGAAGGTAGCAATCCTACGAACTGCTACAAAGCATGCGGATGAATGGCCCTGTCTTCTCTGGAGACGGTACTTTTAATGATGGGATCGGGGGGAGGCTGGAGAGATGTCTATGTTCCATCCGCTCCTTGGGCATTCGTGGTGGAAGAGGTCTCCGAGCCTCTCGCGTACGGACACAGCTGCTTCATTAACACATCCCAGGCCTGGGCTCTCTCTCTTCAATGAGCACTGTCCACTTTTGGCCTCCTCGAGCAAGGTTGCACCCTCATAATCAGTCCATTTCTGCAGCTCCCCAGTCCATTTGTAAACCTGCAGCCCCCATGCGCTTTTCCAATTAATTGTGATCTGCCGTTTTACCAGGATCAATGCTCAATCAATCAATCAACCAGGGGAATTGTAAGCGCGCCACTCACCCGTGAGGGTCTCATGGCGCTGGGGGGGGGAGTACGGGGAGTCCGCAGATATTTTTAGCCGAAGAGCCAGGTCTTGAGGATCTTCCTGAAGGTGATCAGGGAGGGGGTCTATCTGATATCCGCTGGTAGCTCATTCCAGGTCTTGGCTGCGATGTGAGAGAAGGATCTATAAACCTTGTGGTAACTTTGTGTTTAGCAGGCCTCTGGAACATCCCCAAGAGATGGAACGCTGGCTCCGCCGTCAGCATGCGCTCTGTGACTTCTGTGATCAGGGTTACTGCCCCTGTCCAGAAGTCCTCCACCTGAGGACAACTCCATAATATATGGCACATGTCAGCGTCCATCAGGTTGCACCTAGGGCACCATGAGCCAGCTCCTGAGTAAAATGTATTGATCTTAGCAGGAGTGAGGTATGCTCTATGCAGGTAATAAACATTCATTACTTTGTAACAAGCATTTTGGGAGATCCGGGGTACCCAAGGGAGTATTTTAACCCAGTTCTTGTCCACGATATGAGTAATGGTATCGGCCGCCCCGGTGTCTTTGAGGGTGTAGAGGGGGAGTACTGATGTCCACCCTGAGGGCCGCATATAGGCCCGTAAGTGCTTTGTGTCTACCTGAGGACGTGCATAAGACTTGACAGCCCTGTAGAGATGTCACAATTGTCCCCAGAGCAGAGCAGTGACTGCGCGTTGGAAGAGGAAGTAACCAGTTGGCAAATCATATGTCAAGCACAAGTCCTCAAAGGGTCTCAGAGTACCAGAATCATACATATCAGCGAATGTCAGTACCCCAAAGCTGTAAGTATCGCAGGGCTCTGCTCTGAACTTTCTAGGCTCCAGCAGGAGCTGCATTAACCAGGGCATTGTCCATCTGTTCTCCTCCACAAACAGTCCTCCTGCAATACAGCATCCATCTATCTTGTCACCCACTGTAACTGGGCTATCAGATAGTGTGCCTCAAAGTCAGAGCAGCCAGCCCACCATCATAAACTGGATGCTGTAGTTTCACCAGGGCGACTCTGTGGTCTGTATCACATATGAGATTCACCAGCATGGATTACATTAGGCAGCGTAGCAAAACAGTACAAGAGCCAGGGCAGCATGACCATCTTGGCGATTGCTATTTGCCTTGTCACCGAGATAGAGAGAGTTTTCCAGAATCGGATCAACCAGCGGAGCGCTGACAGTGCTCTGTTAAGGTTACCTTCAAATAATGCAGTCTCGGTTCACTACAGCTGCACACCCAGATAGCGAAAGGTGTAATCCTCCCACTGTAATTCCCCAAACTAGGGTGTAACCTCTGGGGTCTCCCACAGGGGGTACAGATTAGTTTACCACCAGTTCATGTGTAGACCCGATAGAGCGCCAAACTCCTCCAAGAGCCTAGTCACTCCGGGGACATTTGTTCCATAATCTCAGAGGAAAAACAGCATAACATCGGCACATAAAGATATATGGTGTAGAACACCCAATGCATAATGCAGTTTTAATATGCACCTGCTCATTTTGTACTTGCAACGGCTCCATCTTTAGGGTGAATAATAATGGGGACATGGGAGAGCCCTATCGTGTACACCGCTCCACTGCATAGGGGTCTGAGATCACCCCTTCAGTTCGAACCCTTGCAGTGGGTGGTGCGTACAACAATCGCACCTATGCCAGAAACCCAACCCCAGGCCCATGCGCACAGCACATAAGTAGCCCCAACCCAGGCTGTCAAATGCCTTCTCAATATAAACTGTCAGGATCGCTGACAGCTCATCAAAAGTGACAGGCGCAAGTAACAGTGCCCTCACCTGTCTGTTATTGAATACTGGGCACCTCCCGAGAATGAAACCTGTCTGGTCAGTGTGGATGAGTAGTTTGTTAACGGGTAAATAAAATATCGATTTTTTAATTCCTATTTTATAATATGGTACTTGTTTTCCATACCTAAAATTCTTTTGATTCCTAAAGTTTTGCCCATTTTTATGTAGGGTGTGTGATAAAGATGAGATATAGGAAAAAAGAAATGGCTGAACGTGGAAGTTTCCCCATTCTCCCTATTCTTTTACTACTAACATTTTTGCCCGTGAAAATCTAGCCTTCTCTCTCATCCTTTCCTACACTTCATTCAAAAGAAAATACTATGTTCAATACATTTGTGCCCCAATAACTTTGTAACTCTAGTTTGTTCCATGCAATAGTCTTCATCACATTGATATGGACCATTCCCATTGCCTGGTCACTAAGGGCTTGATTTAGAGTTTGACAGATAAAGTAGTCCATCAAAACATGGTAGATGCCTTTTCTACGGCATTTCAAGTGCATTAAAGCCTATGGAATGTGTAATATGGCGGATAGGATATCCGTCATGTTTTGAAGAGTGTCCCATCTGGCAAATTCTAAATCATGTCCTAGCTGATGAATTAAGATTTCATTGTTGCCTCATTTGTTCTATAACATTATTTAACATATTATGTAGTATACGTGTGTCCTGTATTATTTTTTCAATAATTCTGAACTGCAACTAGTCAACTCAGTTAATATTGCATCAACTCTCTGTTGACTTCCTTTACACATCGCCGTCTGCTCATCTGAGTTATTAAACTGCGTATTGCCTTCTGTTGCATCCTAAGATGATTTTTTATTTCCAGCTTTTCTTTACCACCAACCTGAAAGCGCAAACCTGTGTAACACCACCAACACTGCACCTCTTCTACCAATTTCTCACACACATTAAATGACCAAACAACAGGAGATTATTTTACTTTCTCAGTCTTCTCCATCATTTGTTTAGTTGCTATCTATGTAACACTAGTCCCTAACCTCCCGCAACACCAGTATACATGCCCTTTATCGTTTGTATGCTGCATGCTCTGCTGGGTAAAGAATACGTCCATACTAATCTTTTCACCATTCGTGAAACACCTAATCGGTGTATAGCAGGATACAACTCCAGCTAATGTCTATATCATGTCGCTCATGCTTTTGGAATTCCAATCGTCTCCTTTACTACTGTGGTGTTTTCGAAACTTTTGCACTGTGTTGTCATCTTTAACCAGTTTACTTCAACTCAACTTCTTCTATGAATTCACCTTTCAATTTCTTCTCACATTTTTCTACACAGAACTCCTAAATCCATTTTTTACCACATTATGAAAGTACACATTGCATTGAGCACCATAAGTAGGCACCCCTCGATGTACCAACATAAAGAATGGATCTCTGGTACACTTTCAAGTGGCAAACTGTCTGACAAATGTACAGAATAGGATGTTGTTTAACTGACTCTCTCTTTATGATCAAAAGGCCAAGGTCCTGGTCCTGGATAGAATGAATCGATCACCTATCAACCAATGCTGCTCAAAGTGCACACCCTGCTCAATGAGTAGACCACACATGCTAAAACTACTAAATAATTCTCAAAAAATCACAATCCTGCTAGCAAAGGTCGCCCCCACTCAGACTACCTACTGTAACACTATGTACACAAGGCTTTCTGAAAGAACCTAGTCAAGCTTCAAATACATGAGGACTAGTATTCTTTAAAATATATAAATTAATAAAAGGCATGCTTTATCACACTGTTAACTAGTCACAACAACCTGAAATACTGTTAAAGTGATAGTAATTAAGGACCTAGTATTTCTTTCATCTAACCCGTGTTTCCCACAAGCTTGTAACAGTTCTTGTTGTGTTAGAGCCCAGTTTAGAGTATGGTGATCTCATGTAGCAGTGTTTCAGTGCTATTACCTAGCTGGCAACGGAAATACATCCTTTGTGATAATAACGTCTACACCAATGAAAAGAGTTATAAGGAAAGCCCCTCTGTTGTTAGTAAAAAAAGTTTGAAAGGCAATTGCACACTAGGAGTCACCCTGAGGTTTACCCTCTTTTATAATGCTGATGTGAAGAGAAAAAATCCTATAATTTGGCATACTTATATAGAAATGTATTAAAACGACTATAGCCTGAGATAAAGCCAAGAATTACTCACTACGTAGTGGTTGAGAAATTATCAGAAAAGTGTCTTAGCTGCAGAGAGAAAAACAATGGTGTTCTAAGAGGAGAATAACCCCTGGTGACAGAGGAACACAAGGTTAAGCGTGTAGCATTGGGTAAACAGGAGAAGGCCTCCCTCTGAGGGTACTGCCCAAGAATTTGGAAATAAATTGGTACTAGAGAACTTTAATGACAACGCATTTTGGTAATGTACATAAAGGAAGCACCTATGATGGCTGTGTTGACAGCAATTGTTCTCCATTACCAATTTCATTTATTGCTTCAGGAGTACCCTTAAGTTTTTTCCCTATTTCCCAACACCGCACTCATTAGCAAGCTACTGTTTGATTAACCTCACTTTCCTCTGTTATTAGGAGTTGTTCCCCTCTTCGAACTGGACCCATAAAATTGTGTTTTTCTCTCTGCAGCTTCAACACTTTCTTGATAATTCCCCAACCACTGCCTTCTGAGCAAATCTTGAGTTTTCCATTTTTTCAAACAAATGTTTAAGTTTGCCCATTTAGGTGATCCTTTTCTCTACTTAGCAACATTAAATTAGAGGTAGCCTCTGCCCCCATATTATGCAGGTGCCCTTCATACCTTTTTACTATTAAAACAGCAGCTTACTTTATTATTCTTTTAATTGGCGTATCTCTTTCTTTTCTAACCTCCATTAGGCATTTTAACCTATTCCCTGATCTGATGACAACCCGCAAACTTAGCCTGGGTCAAAATACTACTGACTAGAAGTTAATGCATACTTACGTCTAATTAACCCAGAAATTCAATTTTCGATGTTGCACCTCAATATTCTGGTTGATCAGCAATTTTTCTATCACCAGTCAGAGAATGGCACCACAAACCATTCCAGGAAATTGAAGAATAGCCTTTCTGATACAGCTTTATAGGCTGCCGCAGCAGGCTATACCAATCAACAAAGGCCTCTCTACATTATAGGCCCAAGCTGACGGCAAAGAAGCAGGAAGCCACTTTCACAGCCCTAGTAACACTCTAAGTAGGCAAATCAAATGTAGCACTATTTAATTTAATTTTCATGTAAAATTGTAAAGATATTTCCATGCCAAACTTAAAACCTTGCACACTACTGAATGCTCACAAAACACATCCTGCTTACCTGGGTTTGCGGAACATTTGTTTCTTGACTTAGCTCTCTCAGCTGACATGTGCAGATTTCTAAGTCATCATATGGTGAAGGGCCAACATTGCACAAAGCAATCTGGGGTAGGAACCTAAATGTTGCAGTGGTTGGCACCTACCAAATAAACAAATAGACAGTATTCACATTACGCCACAGATTATGTTAACACGTATTCAAATTGAAACACTGAATTATTGATTTCATAAAGTAAAACAACTAGAAATGATTGTAAACTGTTTTTGTCTCAAAACTAAGGAAAACACTAAGAAAATAGAAAGCAGGAATAGCATGTTGGTATAAAACACAGTCTCCCAAGTGTGGATTAGGATGAAAACTCACTTTCAAGGAACCCATATTTTACACAGGCACAGTTCCTCAGGCTAGAGGATAGCAGTAGTACTGTGGTTGGATTGGTTATTTACTTGAGGTCCAGCAGCAATGGGGCCTATGTCGCACACATCAACCGCAGTCATCAAAGTGCTGGAATTATCAGACATTATCCAAAGTGCAATGTGTTGCTGAAGACACATCCGCCTTTCCTCATCTGAGGACAATATTATAGGACTTTACCAGGAACTGCTAAATGTCTAAAATGAGAAGATCGAATACATTTCCCAAGGAATGTATTGCTCACATCAGACTATTCCATAATCCAATCAAACCCGTTTCACTATTTACCACTGACATATCAATCTGCATACTGGCACACGTTGCTCTACATTTTCCTCAAAATATATTTCCACCTCCAAAATACACTTTTAAGCTCAGCATAGCGAGTAAAGAAAACATGGAAAACATTTTAATTAATCAGAAATCCAAATATTGCACATTTTCCATTAGTAACCACAATCCCCAGTTGTATGCAATCACTTGTATACACTGTACAACATAATAGCAACTGTGCAGGATTAGTGATCGTCATTTAATTAAATGATTAGCTGATTCACTGAATCGCAGCTGACAAGTGTATTCATGTCTTATGAGACACTCTCAACCAGACCTAGATTTTCAGTCAATGGCAGTTTGTTTTTTTGCTTATGCATCGGAGACCACACACAGGATAAGAAAAGGGAAGGTAAACCCCCAAAATTCAGGGTACTGTTGACTATTGGAAGGTGCCACGCATGATATGAAGCCAAGGCTTGAAGATGTAGAACAGTTTCAAGAAAGGGAATTTGCCATGGAGGAACCATACCGTGTGTGCATTAGCAACACAACATTAGCTGTCATCTTACCTTAGAGTTTGCTTTTGTTAATGAGATAAGACGTGACCTTGTAACTAAGCTGCTGACCAAATTGGTCCTATGGTCAAATATTCATTTATTTATTTAAGGTATTTATAAAGCAAAAAATCATCCCCTAAGGGATATCCTGGTGCTAGACCTCACATTTGCCTAACTCCAACCATCGCAAAAGAGGTTAGAGCGGGAACAGCCAAGTCTTCGGCATTCTCCGAAAAACTAACAAATTCGATGGCAGCAGTAGACTCACAGGCAAGTTATTCCAGAGGGCAGCTGCAAAAAAATTCAAGGAGCGACCACCCATTCTAGTTTTCTTAATTCACCTGCTATAAATATCCACGCCTGATTGACAGAACAAAGATCATACGCTGGTTTATAGAACGCAACTCGGTCAAGTAGAATTGCTGGACCGTTGTCGTAAAGTGCTCTATGCGTGTGGTAAACCAACCTAAAAATAGTTTTTTGCGGTGTGGAGGCCAGTGAAGAAAATAACGACAGGCCTCCGAACAAGCATTTACAATGCAATGGTCTCGGCATCATTAAAGGTAGAGCTATTGGCATTGCTCATGACATTTCTTTTTTTTTTCTTTAAATCATAAATAAATGGCAATGTCATTTACATTGCCAATAAACAGCACTCAGCACACACCGCTCTGCACCTGCACTCACTGCTCTGCACCTGCACTCACTGCTCTGCACACTCACTCTGCACCTGCACTCACTGCTCTGCACCTGCACTCACTGCTCTGCACTCACTCTGCACCTGCACTCACTACTCTGCACTCACTACTCTGCACTCACTACTCACTACTCACTTCTCTGCACTCCCTACTCACTACTCTGCACTCACTACTCACTACTCTGCACTCACTACTCACTACCCTGCAATTACTACTCACTACTCACTACTCTGCACTCACTACTCACTACTCTGCACTCACTACTCTGCACTCACTACTCACTACTCTGCACTCACTACTCTGCACTCACTACTCACTACTCTGCACTCACTACTCACTACTCTGCACTCACTACTCACTACTCTGCACTCACTACTCTGCACTCACTACTCACTACTCTGCACTCACTACTCTGCACTCACTACTCACTACTCACTACTCTGCACTCACTACTCACTACTCTGCACTCACTACTCACTACTCTGCACTCACTACTCACTGCTCACTACTCTGCACTCACTACTCACTGCTCTGCACTCACTACTCACTACTCTGCACTCACTACTCACTACTCTGCACTCACTACTCTGCACTCACTACTCTGCACTCACTACCACTACTCACTACTCTGCACTCTGCACTCACTACTCTGCACTCTGCACTCACTACTCTGCACTCACTACTCTGCACTCACTACTCACTACTCTGCACTCACTACTCACTACTCTGCACTCACTACTCTGCACTCACTACTCACTGCTCACTACTCTGCACTCACTACTCACTACTCACTACTGTGCACTCACTACTCACTACTCTGCACTCACTACTCTGCACTCACTACTCTGCACTCACTACTCTGCACGCACTACTCACTAGTCTGCACTCACTACTCACTACTCTGCACTCACTACTCACTACTCTGCACTCACTACTCTGCACTCACTACTCTGCACTCTGCACTCCCTACTCTGCACTCACTACTCACTACTCTGCACTCACTACTCTGCACTCACTACTCACTACTCACTACTCTGCACTCACTACTCTGCACTCACTACTCACTACTCAGCACTCACTACTCTGCACTCAATACTCACTACTCTGCACTCACTACTCACTACTCTGCACTCACTACTCACTACTGTGCACTCACTACTCACTGCTCTGCACTCACTACTCACTACTCTGCACTCACTACTCACTACTCTGCACTCACTACTCTGCACTCACTACTCTGCACTCACTACTCTGCACTCACTACCACTACTCACTACTCTGCACTCTGCACTCACTACTCTGCACTCTGCACTCACTACTCTGCACTCACTACTCTGCACTCACTACTCACTACTCTGCACTCACTACTCACTACTCACTACTCTGCACTCACTACTCTGCACTCACTACTCACTGCTCACTACTCTGCACTCACTACTCACTACTCACTACTGTGCACTCACTACTCACTACTCTGCACTCACTACTCTGCACTCACTACTCTGCACTCACTACTCTGCACGCACTACTCACTAGTCTGCACTCACTACTCACTACTCTGCACTCACTACTCACTACTCTGCACTCACTACTCTGCACTCACTACTCTGCACTCTGCACTCCCTACTCTGCACTCACTACTCACTACTCTGCACTCACTACTCTGCACTCACTACTCACTACTCACTACTCTGCACTCACTACTCTGCACTCACTACTCACTACTCAGCACTCACTACTCTGCACTCAATACTCACTACTCTGCACTCACTACTCACTACTCTGCACTCACTACTCTGCACTCACTACTCTGCACTCACCACTCTGCACTCACTACTCTGCACTCACTACTCACTACTCTGCACTCACTACTCACTACTCACTACTCTGCACTCACTACTCACTACTCTGCACTCACTACTCACTACTCACTACTCTGCACTCACTACTCACTACTCACTACTTTGCACTCACTACTCTGCACTCACTACTCTGCACTCACTACTCACTGCTCACTACTCTGCACTCACTACTCACTACTCTGCACTCACTACTCACTACTCTGCACTCACTACTCTGCATTCACTACTCACTACTCACTACTCTGCACTCACTACTCACTACTCTGCACTCACTACTCACTACTCTGCACTCACTACTCACTACTCTGCACTCATTACTCACTGCTCCCTACTCTGCACTCACTACTCACTACTCTGCACCCACTACTCACTACTCACTACTCACTACTCTGCACTCACTACTCCCTACTCTGCAATCACTACTCACTACTCTGCACTCACTACTCTGCACTCACTACTCACTACTCTGCACTCACTACTCTGCACTCACTACTCACTACTCTGCACTCACTGCTCACTACTCTGCACTCACTGCTCACTACTCTGCACTCACTGCTCACTACTCACTACTCTGCACTCACCACTCACTACTCTGCACTCACTACTCACTACTCTGCACTCACTACTCTGCACTCACTACTCACTACTCACTACTCTGCACTCACTACTCTGCACTCACTACTCACTACTCAGCACTCACTACTCTGCACTCAATACTCACTACTCTGCACTCACTACTCACTACTCTGCACTCACTACTCTGCACTCACTACTCTGCACTCACCACTCTGCACTCACTACTCTGCACTCACTACTCACTACTCTGCACTCACTACTCACTACTCACTACTCTGCACTCACTACTCACTACTCTGCACTCACTACTCTGCACTCACTACTCACTACTCACTACTCTGCACTCACTACTCTGCACTCACTACTTTGCACTCACTACTCTGCACTCACTACTCTGCATTCACTACTCACTACTCACTACTCTGCACTCACTACTCACTACTCTGCACTCACTACTCTGCACTCACTACTCACTACTCTGCACTCACTACTCTGCACTCACTACTCACTACTCTGCACTTACTACTCACTACTCTGCACTCACTACTCTGCACTCACTACTCACTACTCTGCACTCACTACTCACTACTCTGCACTCACTACTCACTACTCGGCACTCACTAATCACTGCTTACTACTCTGCACTCACTACTCTGCACTCACTACTCTGCACTCACTACTCTGCACTCACTACTCACTACTCTGCACTCACTACTCTGCACTCACTACTCTGCACTCACTACTCACTACTCTGCACTCACTACTCACTGCTCACTACTCAGCACTCACTACTCACTACTCACTACTCTGCACTCACTACTCTGCACTCACTACTCTGCACTCACTACTCTGCACTCACTACTCTGCATTCACTACTCACTACTTACTACTCTGCACTCACTACTCACTACTCTGCACTCACTACTCACTACTCTGCACTCACTACTCTGCACTCACTACTCACTACTCTGCACTTACTACTCACTACTCTGCACTCACTACTCTGCACTTACTACTCACTACTCTGCACTCACTACTCACTACTCTGCACTCACTACTCTGCACTCACTACTCTGCACTCACTACTCACTACTCTGCACTCACTACTCACTACTCTGCACTCACTACTCACTACTCTGCAATCACTACTCTGCACTCACTACTCACTACTCTGCACTCACTACTCTGCACTCACTACTCACTACTCTGCACTCACTACTCTGCACTCACTACTTACTACTCACTTCTCTGCACTCACTACTCACTACTATGCACTCACTACTCACTACTCTGCACTCACTACTCACTACTCACTACTCTGCACTCTCCACTCTGCACTCACAACTCACTACTCTGCACTCACTACTCACTACTCTGCACTCACTACTCACTACTCTGCACTCACTGCTCACTACTCTGCACTCACCACTCACTACTCTGCACTCACTACTCACTACTCTGCACTCACTACTCTGAACTCACTACTCACTACTCTGCACTCACTACTCACTACTCTGCACTCACTACTCACTACTCACTTCTCTGCACTCACTACTCACTACTCTGCACTCACTACTCACTACTCTGCACTCACTACTCACTACTCACTACTCACTACTCACTACTCTGCACTCTCCACTCTGCACTCACTACTCACTACTCTGCACTCACTACTCACTACTCTGCACTCACTACTCACTACTCTGCACTCACCACTCACTACTCTGCACTCACTACTCACTACTCTGCACTCACTACTCTGCACTCACTACTCACTACTCTGCACTCACTACTCACTACTCTGCACTCACCACTCACTACTCTGCACTCACTACTCACTACTCTGCACTCACTACTCTGCACTCACTACTCACTACTCTGCACTCACTACTCTGCACTCATTACTCTGCACTCACTACTCTGCACTCACTACTCACTACTCTGCACTCACTACTCTGCACTCACTACTCACTACTCTGCACTCACTACTCACTACTCTGCACTCACTACTCACTACTCTGCACTCACCACTCACTACTCTGCACTCACTACTCTGCACTCACTACTCTGCACTCACTACTCACTACTCTGCACTCACTACTCACTACTCTGCACTCACCACTCACTACTCTGCACTCACTACTCACTACTCTGCACTCACTACTCTGCACTCACTACTCACTACTCAGCACTCACTACTCTGCACTCAATACTCACTACTCTGCACTCACTACTCACTACTCTGCACTCACTACTCTGCACTCACTACTCTGCACTCACCACTCTGCACTCACTACTCTGCACTCACTACTCACTACTCTGCACTCACTACTCACTACTCACTACTCTGCACTCACTACTCACTACTCTGCACTCACTACTCACTACTCTGCACTCACTACTCACTACTCACTACTTTGCACTCACTACTCTGCACTCACTACTCTGGACTCACTACTCACTGCTCACTACTCTGCACTCACTACTCACTACTCTGCACTCACTACTCACTACTCTGCACTCACTACTCTGCATTCACTACTCACTACTCACTACTCTGCACTCACTACTCACTACTCTGCACTCACTACTCACTACTCTGCACTCACTACTCACTACTCTGCACTCATTACTCACTGCTCCCTACTCTGCACTCACTACTCACTACTCTGCACCCACTACTCACTACTCACTACTCACTACTCTGCACTCACTACTCCCTACTCTGCAATCACTACTCACTACTCTGCACTCACTACTCTGCACTCACTACTCTGCACTCACTACTCTGCACTCACTACTCACTACTCTGCACTCACTGCTCACTACTCTGCACTCACTGCTCACTACTCTGCACTCACTGCTCACTACTCACTACTCTGCACTCACCACTCACTACTCTGCACTCACTACTCTGCACTCACTACTCTGCACTCACTACTCACTACTCTGCACTCACTACTCTGCACTCACTGCTCACTACTCTGCACTCACTACTCAGCACTCACTACTCTGCACTCAATACTCACTACTCTGCACTCACTACTCACTACTCTGCACTCACTACTCTGCACTCACCACTCTGCACTCACTACTCTGCACTCACTACTCACTACTCTGCACTCACTACTCACTACTCACTACTCTGCACTCACTACTCACTACTCTGCACTCACTACTCTGCACTCACTACTCACTACTCACTACTCTGCACTCACTACTCTGCACTCACTACTCTGCACTCACTACTCTGCACTCACTACTCACTACTCTGCACTCACTACTCACTACTCTGCACTCACTACTCTGCACTCACTACTCACTACTCTGCACTCACTACTCTGCACTTACTACTCACTACTCTGCACTCACTACTCACTACTCTGCACTCACTACTCTGCACTCACTACTCACTACTCTGCACTCACTACTCACTACTCTGCACTCACTACTCACTACTCGGCACTCACTAATCACTGCTTACTACTCTGCACTCACTACTCTGCACTCACTACTCTGCACTCACTACTCTGCACTCACTACTCACTACTCTGCACTCACTACTCACTGCTCACTACTCAGCACTCACTACTCACTACTCACTACTCACTACTCTGCACTCACTACTCTGCACTCACTACTCTGCACTCACTACTCTGCATTCACTACTCACTACTTACTACTCTGCACTCACTACTCACTACTCTGCACTCACTACTCTGCACTCACTACTCACTACTCTGCACTCCCTACTCTGCACTCACTACTCACTACTCTGCACTTACTACTCACTACTCTGCACTCACTACTCTGCACTTACTACTCACTACTCTGCACTCACTACTCACTACTCTGCACTCACTACTCTGCACTCACTACTCTGCACTCACTACTCACTACTCTGCACTCACTACTCACTACTCTGCACTCACTACTCACTACTCTGCAATCACTACTCTGCACTCACTACTCACTACTCTGCACTCAGTACTCTGCACTCACTACTCACTACTCTGCACTCACTACTCTGCACTCACTACTCACTTCTCTGCACTCACTACTCACTACTATGCACTCACTACTCACTACTCTGCACTCACTACTCACTACTCACTACTCTGCACTCTCCACTCTGCACTCACTACTCACTACTCTGCACTCACTACTCTGCACTCACTACTCACTACTCTGCACTCACTGCTCACTACTCTGCACTCACCACTCACTACTCTGCACTCACTACTCACTACTCTGCACTCACTACTCTGCACTCACTACTCACTACTCTGCACTCACTACTCACTACTCTGCACTCACTACTCACTACTCACTTCTCTGCACTCACTACTCACTACTCTGCACTCACTACTCACTACTCTGCACTCACTACTCACTACTCTGCACTCACTACTCTGCACTCACTACTCACTACTCTGCACTCACTACTCTGCACTCACTACTCACTACTCTGCACTCACTACTCACTTCTCTGCACTCACTACTCACTTCTCTGCACTCACTACTCACTACTCTGCACTCACTACTCACTACTCTGCACTCACTACTCACTACTCACTACTCACTACTCTGCAGTCTCCACTCTGCACTCACTACTCACTACTCTGCACTCACTACTCACTACTCTGCACTCACTACTCACTACTCTGCACTCACCACTCACTACTCTGCACTCACTACTCACTACTCTGCACTCACTACTCTGCACTCACTACTCACTACTCTGCACTCACTACTCACTACTCTGCACTCACCACTCACTACTCTGCACTCACTACTCACTACTCTGCACTCACTACTCTGCACTCACTACTCACTACTCTGCACTCACTACTCTGCACTCATTACTCTGCACTCACTACTCTGCACTCACTACTCTGCACTCACTACTCACTACTCTGCACTCACTACTCTGCACTCACTACTCACTACTCTGCACTCACTACTCACTACTCTGCACTCACTACTCACTACTCTGCACTCACTACTCTGCACTCACTACTCACTACTCTGCACTCACTACTCTGCACTCACTACTCTGCACTCACTACTCTGCACTCACTACTCTGCACTCACTACTCACTACTCTGCACTCACTACTCTGCACTCACTACTCTGTACTCACTACTCACTACTCTGCACTCACTACTCACTACTCTGTACTCACCACTCACTACTCTGCACTCACTACTCTGCACTCACTACTCTGCACTCACTACTCACTACTCTGCACTCACTACTCACTACTCTGCACTCACTACTCTGCACTCACTACTCACTACTCTGCACTCACTACTCACTACTCTGCACTCACTACTCTGCACTCACTACTCTGCACTCACTACTCTGCACTCACTACTCTGCACTCTGCACTCACTACTCTGCATTCTGCACTCACTACTCTGCACTCACTACTCTGCACTCACTACTCTGCACTCACTACTCACTACTCTGCACTCACTACTCACTACTCTGCACTCTGCACTCACTACTCTGCACTCACTACTCTGCACTCACTACTCACTACTCTGCACACTCACTCTGCACTCACACTCTGCACTCACACTCTGCACTCAGCACACAGTTTGGCACATGGGCAGTCTTTGTCTATGTCTATGACACCCAGGTTCCGCACTGTTGGCGCCGCCGATATCATGGAATCTTCCACCACACTTTCTAAAACTCTATAGTCCGAAGCATAAAAGGGACAGGACCAAATGAAGGGTAGACATTTGCTTAAAATAATCTTATTGTATTTATGAGAAGCAAAAGCGAGACTGTGAAATGTGCTGAATATCAGTTTGTTACGAATCAACAGAGTGCAGTTAGAGAACCAAGAAATAGTAATTTAAAATCCGGGTTAGAAGGAGTAGTAATCACAAGCTGAGCATCAACGTGCGCGAAATAGCGTGGTGGGCGCGCACGAGACGCAGCGTGGGCGTGCACATCAGCTGAAGATCGCCGGAGAAGACACCGAGTCTGACTGCTGCCGTGACTGACCCGCTGCAGAGGGAAAGAGCCCGGTGAGTGGGGATAGAGGGGGGGCGGCAGAGAGGGAGTGGGCAGAGAGGGAGTGTGTGTGTGTGTGCGTGTGTGTGTGTGCGTGCGTGTGTCTGTCTGTCTGTCTATGTGTGTCTGGCGCGTGCCTGCCTGCCTGCCTGTGTGTGTGCGCGTCCACAGACCCTGGTAGGCTCGTGCACCGCTCTGTCCTCCCTTGTGAGCGAACTTGACTGCAATAGGTCTCGGCCGAGACCTAAAAAGCAAAAACGAACAAAATTAATATAGAGAGAGTGCACCAAAACAGCGAGCGCACCAAGCACACAGATAGGCGAAATTAGGTAAAAGAGTATCCGAAACAACAGAACTACATACACAGCTTACTACAACCAAAACTCAGGATCTAGGTAAGAAACTAATCACTCAATATTCTTACTAAGTGTGCGTTTATGCAAAAGGGTTTCTTGTTGTTGCCCATAGTTCTTGCCAAGCCTCATTCTCAAATACTTTGCACGACTAATGTTACCGTAGTGCACCAAATAAGCAACTCGGATTAGTAAATGTCATCTCCTGATTTAATGAATATGGTTTACTAAACTTTTATGTTTGTAATCTGTAGTTACTAGTGTGAAAAATATGCCAGGAGGGTAGATTTTTTTATCACTGTTAATTTTGTTATAAGGAAGAAAAGGGGCACTCTTTGTGAGGGAGGAGGGATATAAAATTTAATGAATGCTCATAGTCCCAAGGGCTTTGGGTATTCACAAACGAACTATAGCTAGTTTCTCACCCTGGAATGGTTGACAGCAGTGAGTGTTTTTTGAAGGTCTAAAAGGGATGTACTACCTCTTGCAACATTATGGGAGTTTAGAGTAAATACAACTGCATGCTCAAATACAAATTTCCTCTTCGTTTACTTGTGCAAAGGTTATCAAAAACGGAAAAGAAAAATTATATGAGTACATTTTGCAAAGCGGGAGCACTTGTTGAAATCTGACTGTAGATTTCCAGAAGCTCTCCTGCTATTCTGTTTGAATACCTTAAAATTGGGATAGCTACTCAAATTGTAGTAGGAAACCTACAGGAGCCAATTGCTATTTTTTTCCAACCTGGGTTTTATGACTTGGGCCCTTGATCTTCTTGTACCAGAAACTTAAGCTACATATCATGTTAGTGGCATAGCAAGGGGGGAGGGGATGGAGGCGGCTCCACACACTGCTCTTCAGAGTGGCCACGGTTGGCAAAGGCAGGGACCGCCACAGGAGGCAGAGTGCCTAGCTACGCCAAATTTTAAAAATGTTTAATCAACTAGTGCAGAGACGTTTTAAGTATGGGCAAAGTGGGGAACTGTGTGGGGCCCCAGTTTGCAAGAGGCCCCCTTGTAGAGTGAGTGGACAGTCAAACTTCCTGCCATAATAATAACGTTGCTCATAAAACCCAATTTATTTTTTTAATATGACAGTTGAGCATGCTTACAATAAACCATGGGTCATATTTACCAGTGCTTAACTTGTAAAGATAATAATCGCCAGGGCTCTTGTCAGGAGCCCATTGCAGCTTGCCCCACACTTTGCCCCTGCTAGGCTGCCAATGATAGTAACAGCACAACAACTAGCCATCACACTCCTTCAAGTGTGACAATTCAGACTATGTCAGGCCCCAAAAGCAATAAGAATAGTTTGGGCAGCAGGTAATAGTAATTTTTTAATGTATATTGAATCAATAATTGACTATTGTTATGGTCATCTAATATTGAGCCAGACAGCGCCACCGTGTGGCAGACTGTCACGAGTGCCGGTGTTGAATATTAAGTGCCAGTGGAGAGCACCGGAAACCACGGGCTCAAATCAAGCACTGATATTTAGTATGGGTTTGAGCCAGGGCAATGTCACAAGAAGTGATGCAAAGCAGCACAAAGTCTTGTAAGGTTTTTATTTTCTAATAAAATAGGTACCTTGTGCTAGAAAGAAGCCCGTTTCTCAGTGCAAGTAGCGCTTTGCGCTGCTTTGTGCCACTTTTGATTAAGGGCAAAAAACACAGTTGATGGACAGATTGTAGAACAATGTCATACATTCACCCCAGTACAAGGATCTGGGCCTAAATCCATCGTTTTTTTGCACTCCACACCACCCTGGGTTAGACACTGGCTATATGCAAATCAGCTCTGACCCTGTGCCTCATGGGAACAGTCCAGTCCGAACTACCAAGCCATGTCTTTCCCAGACCGGAATCAAGCATCCAAGGACCGGTTTCTGGCTATCAGCCTTCATCAGCCTGGATAGCTTGACTCCAGTGGTGTGGAGAGCCTGGGACTCACGTCTGAGCATACCCAGCCCACTCGGGGTGAAAATAGCAAAAAACACAGCTGATGGACAGAATGTAGAACAATGTCATACATTCACTCCAGTACAAGGATCTGGGCCTAAATCCATCGTTTTTTTGCACTCCACACCACCCTGGGTTAGACACTGGCTATATGCAAATCAGCTCTGACCCTGTGCCTCATGGGAACAGTCCCGTCCGAACTACCAAGCCTTGTCTTTCCCAGACCGGAATCAAGCATCCAAGGACCGGTTTCTGGCTATCAGCCTTCATCAGCCTGGATAGCTTGACTCCAGTGGTGTGGAGAGCCTGGGACTCGCGTCTGAGCATACCCAGCCCACTCGGGGTGAAAATAGCAAAAAACACAGTTGATGGACAGAATGTAGAACAATGTCATACATTCACCCCAGTACAAGGATCTGGGCCTAAATCCATCGTTTTTTTGCCCTCCACACCACCCTGGGTTAGACACTGGCTATATGCAAATCAGCTCTGACCCTGTGCCTCATGGGAACAGTCCAGTTCGAACTACCAAGCCATGTCTTTCCCAGACCGGAATCAAGCATCCAAGGACCGGTTTCTGGCTATCAGCCTTCATCAGCCTGGATAGCTTGACTCCAGTGGTGTGGAGAGCCTGGGACTCACTTCTGAGCATACCCAGCCCACTCGGGGTGAAAATAGCAAAAAACACAGTTGATGGACAGAATGTAGAACAATGTCATACATTCACCCCAGTACAAGGATCTGGGCCTAAATCCATCGTTTTTTTTTGCACTCCACACCACCCTGGGTTAGACACTGGCTATATGCAAATCAGCTCTGACCCTGTGCCTCATGGGAACAGTCCAGTCCGAACTACCAAGCCATGTCTTTCCCAGACCGGAATCAAGCCTCCAAGGACCGGTTTCTGGCTATCAGCCTTCATCAGCCTGGATAGCTTGACTCCAGTGGTGTGGAGAGCCTGGGACTCACGTCTGAGCATACCCAGCCCACTCGGGGTGAAAATAGCAAAAAACACAGTTGATGGACAGAATGTAGAACAATGTCATACATTCACCCCAGTACAAGTATCTGGGCCTAAATCCATCGTTTCTTTGCACTCCACACCACCCTGGGTTAGACACTGGCTATATGCAAATCAGCTCTGACCCTGTGCCTCATGGGAACAGTCCAGTCCGAACTACCAAGGCATGTCTTTCCCAGACCGGAATCAAGCATCCAAGGACCGGTTTCTGGCTATCAGCCTTCATCAGCCTGTGCAAAAAAACGATGGATTTAGGCCCAGATCTCTGTACTGGGGTGAATGTATGACATTGTTCTACATTCTGTCCATCAACTGTGTTTTTTGCAATTTTCACCCCAAGTGGGCTGGGTATGCTCAGACGTGAGTCCCAGGCTCTCCACACCACTGGAGTCAAGCTATCCAGGCTGATGAAGGCTGATAGCCAGAAACCGGTCATTGGATGCTTGATTCCGGTCTGGGAAAGACATGGCTTGGTAGTTCGGACTGGACTGTTCCCATGAGGCACAGGGTCAGAGCTGATTTGCATATAGCCAGTGTCTAACCCAGGGTGGTGTGGAGTGCAAAAAAACAATGGATTTAGGCCCAGATCTCTGTACTGGGGTGAATGTATGACATTGTTCTACATTCTGTCCATCAACTGTGTTTTTTGCAATTTTCACCGCAAGTGGGCTGGGTATGCTCAGACGTGAGTCCCAGGCTCTCCACACCACTGGAGTCAAGCTATCCAGGCTGATGAAGGCTGATAGCCAGAAACCGGTCCTTGGATGCTTGATTCCGGTCTGGGAAAGACATGGCTTGGTAGTTCGGACTGGACTGTTCCCATGAGGCACAGGGTCAGAGCTGATTTGCATATAGCCAGTGTCTAACCCAGGGTGGTGTGGAGTGCAAAAAAACGATGGATTTAGGCCCAGATCTCTGTACTGGGGTGAATGTATGACATTGTTCTACATTCTGTCCATCAACTGTGTTTTTTGCAATTTTCACCCCAAGTGGGCTGGGTATGCTCAGACGTGAGTCCCAGGCTCTCCACACCACTGGAGTCAAGCTATCCAGGTTGATGAAGGCTGATAGCCAGAAACCGGTCCTTGGATGCTTGAATCCGGTCTGGGAAAGACATGGCTTGGTAGTTCGGACTGGACTGTTCCCATGAGGCACAGGGTCAGAGCTGATTTGCATATAGCCAGTGTCTAACCCAGGGTGGTGTGGAGTGCAAAAAAACGATGGATTTAGGCCCTGATCTCTGTACTAGGGTGAATGTATGACATTGTTCTACATTCTGTCCATCAACTGTGTTTTTTGCAATTTTCACCCCAAGTGGGCTGGGTATGCTCAGACGTGAGTCCCAGGCTCTCCACACCACTGGAGTCAAGCTATACAGGCTGATGAAGTCTGATAGCCAGAAACCGGTCCTTGGATGCTTGATTCCGATCTGGGAAAGACATGGCTTGGTAGTTCGGATTGGACTGTTCCCATGAGGCACAGGTTCAGAGCTGATTTGCATATAGCCAGTGTCTAACCCAGGGTGGTGTGGAGTGCAAAAAAACGATGGATTTAGGCCCAGATCTCTGTACTGGGGTGAATGTATGACATTGTTCTACATTCTGTCCATCAACTGTGTTTTTTGCAATTTTCACCCCAAGTGGGCTGGGTATGCTCAGACGTGAGTCCCAGGCTCTCCACACCACTGGAGTCAAGCTATCCAGGCTGATGAAGGCTGATAGCCAGAAACCGGTCCTTGGATGCTTGATTCCGGTCTGGGAAAGACATGGCTTGGTAGTTCCGACTGGACTGTTCCCATGAGGCACAGGGTCAGAGCTGATTTGCATATAGCCCGTGTCTAACCCAGGGTGGTGTGGAGTGCAAAAAAACGATGGATTTAGGCCCAGATCTCTGTACTGGGGTGAATGTATGACATTGTTCTACATTCTGTCCATCAACTGTGTTTTTTGCAATTTTCACCCCAAGTGGGCTGGGTATGCTCAGACGTGAGTCCCAGGCTCTCCACACCACTGGAGTCAAGCTATCCAGGCTGATGAAGGCTGATAGCCAGAAACCGGTCCTTGGATGCTTGATTCCGGTCTGGGAAAGACATGGCTTGGTAGTTCGGACTGGACTGTTCCCATGAGGCACAGGGTCAGAGCTGATTTGCATATAGCCAGGGTCTAACCCAGGGTGGTGTGGAGTGCAAAAAAACGATGGATTTAGGCCCAGATCTCTGTACTGGGGTGAATGTATGACATTGTTCTACATTCTGTCCATCAACTGTGTTTTTTGCAATTTTCACCCCAAGTGGGCTGGGTATGCTCAGACGTGAGTCCCAGGCTCTCCACACCACTGGAGTCAAGCTATCCAGGCTGATGAAGGCTGATAGCCAGAAACCGGTCCTTGGATGCTTGATTCCGGTCTGGGAAAGACATGGCTTGGTAGTTCGGACTGGACTGTTCCTATGAGGCACAGGGTCAGAGCTGATTTGCATATAGCCAGTGTCTAACCCAGGGTGGTGTGGAGTGCAAAAAACGATGGATTTAGGCCCAGATCTCTGTACTGGGGTGAATGTATGACATTGTTCTACATTCTGTCCATCAACTGTGTTTTTTGCACTTTTGATTAAGGGGGCATTACTTCGGTGTTACTTGGGTGGATTAGCGGAAGCACCCATAGTTTTTGATGCTAAACCTGATCTACTAAGTTAGCTAGACTGGGCTTGGCGTCGAAAAATGAAACCTCCTTGAAGCAAGCGCAGCAAGGAGAAATGATTTTATCACTCCAAGCATTACACATAATCCATGTGTGCTGCACTCTTCAGCACACATCCATTATATGAAACGTTTAAGAATTTGTCTGGGCATGGGATTTTGTACTAGAGTATGCTTCCAGCAGAAATCCTGTACTAGACAGTCCGCACACACAATTCGGCACCAAAAGTGCAAAGGTTGTGCGTGGCGTTTGGCAGTCTGTTTGTGCGCCATCACAGGGGTAGTGGGCAACATCAGCCCATTTTGTATAAATTCAGCTCTGCATTGCTTTCTCGAATTTGCATAAGACAAAGCAGCAAATGTGGTTGCTGCGTTGCACTAATAAATAATAAATGTGCCCATTCTCTCTATCTCTACTTATTAATGTACCTTCGACCACTCTCGGTATCTCAGCTCTCTCTACCTCACCTTTGTCTATCCTAACATTCAACATATCCAATATACGGCACTCGATTTCATCTTTCTATACTTCTCACTCCTCTCTCTTTAAACACCTCTCTTTACCATACATCTATATCAATCAATCGTTATCTCCTCTCTCTACTTTAACCCTCTATACTTTACTGCTCATTTTCCTTCCGACATCTGTGTAATTTTTATATCCATCTATTTCACTTCTCACACAACCTCCTCTCTTAGCCTCTTTAATGCTCTCTCTACCTCAGCACTCCCCCTTCACTCTATCTCATTTGTTTCTCAAGCTAATGTTTCCCACACTACCTCACTCCTCGCTATCTCGCCGCTCTCGTTCTTAGTACCTACCCTCTCAATTTTCCTCGCCATTGGTACACTACCACACATCTTCACCTCCGTTTTCTCTTGTTCTACTTATTCATCTTCCTTCATCTCTCTCAATATCTTACTCCTTTCTAGCTGCCTCTATTTCTCTAGCTCTACTCTTTATTTCTTTCATCATCTCCTCTCTCTCTCTGTTCCTCTCATACAGAAACACATACAACCTCTGGACCTCCTTCTTTTCAACTCACTCCCCCACCTAACCTATCTCTCTAAACCTCTTTCTTTAGAGATCTCTATATCACACCATATCTTCCTCTCACAACTCTCTATTTCTGTGCAGACCTCACCTCTCTTTCTCTAATTCAGGTATGTCTCTCAATTTTCTCTTTTCGCTTTAGACAAGTTTTTTCATTCTACCTTTTACCCCATCTCTACTTTCCTCTTCCCCACTACTCTCAAACATTATCCGGCCAGTTATTTTTCTAAATCTTTTCATTTTGCTCTCTCTCTCTACCTTGCATTTCTGTTTTCCTAAAAGTTTGTCTATCTATCCCTACCTCTCGCTGCAGTAACCTCTGTGTAATTCATATCTTTTTCAACATTACCTCTCGCTCTCACCCCTTGGAGTGCTGTACTCCTCTACTTCTCCACATTTCCTTCTCCCTATCTCTATTTCTCTCCACCTTTCTACGGCATTGTAAAAAGGTGCCTACTACTCTATGTCTGTCTCTACCTACATCTTCCTCTTCCTACCTCTCTTTTCTTGTGGTTACCTCCTCTTTCTCTATTTAATTTACACCTCTCCTTAGCTTACATATCGTTCCACATCATCTCTATCTTCTCTTTCGACGTCAAGTCTCTAGCTATAAAATTCTATATATTTATCTGCCATCTACTCTATCCTCTCTCTTCCCATTTCTCTCACTCATCAGGGTCACAAGTAACTGTCTAACAAGAGAAGTGCGCACATCTAAAGAGGACAAGATGAACCAGGCAAGTAAGAGAATTTAGGAGAAAGTTATTCAATTCCATCCTATGGAAAGGTGAAAATTCTCAGAGCAGCGCTTTAGATTTTCTCTTTTGCAGCAAAAACGCCTGTAGTAACGAGGGATATATTTCTAATTTCAAATATTCAGCAACTAAAGCCACAATTTCAAACGATGTGTGCCTATATCTTAGTCACTAAATATCTAACAAGTTACGCTTAGCATGTTTTCCTACAGTGACAGTTACAAACTGGTTAGACACAGAATTCTACATAATGCTGTGGTTGGAGCATTTAGGGCCACATTTAGGGCCGCATCGTAATGGGCCAATCGATTTACTTTCCGACCGCCTCATTATGGTGGAGGAAGTTGGAAAGTAAACTGGCCGGTCATTCCGGCTGGCTTCTGACGGGCTCGGAGAGCCCGTCTGCCAAACGTAAGCTGGTCTGTCCTTGATATTATAATGCACGGTTTCTGACAAGTTTTCCATGCCAGCCTGTCTGACATGGAAACCATGTCAGGAAGTGTGTTTGGGGACCCCAGCAGGGCCCCCTTTGGTGTACGGCCTCCGGTTGGAGGCCGAGGGGGGCACCCCTGTTGATCCCTGCACCTTGTGGCAGGCGTGCAGGGTTGAACTGCACCTCCCTTTCCTCAATGGGAGCTTGTGTTATGGCCAGTTTACGGCTGTAACACGAGCTCCCATTGAGGAAATGGACCATGCAACAAACGGTGTTCGGTTGCATTAAAATCAGTCGGTCGGGACCGCCAACGAGGTGTCATTCGGTCACATGACCGAGTCGGTGTCTGGCGGAAGTGATTCCGCCCGAAATCATAACAGGCCCCTTAGTAGCAAGTGAAAAAATCTAAATGCTAGCTGAAAAAGAAATGGCTTTATCATGTTTTTGTTTTGCTTTAGCTTTCTGTTGGAACTATTTGGCTGGCAGACATCAGGCAGCTGTTTTTGCAAGCCCTTGTTTCTGAAGGTTCAACATATAATTCAATAATTTCTGGCATCACAGGGTTTTTGAATGCGGGGCCATAAATTAAAAGTTGTTCCAAAAAGGGGGCCCAAAATATATCTTGCCTACAGCTCCATAGACCATTACAATGACACGAACTAAGTAAACTGAACTTGACGAACATAATCTTGAATTGTCTCCCAACTACCCATTACTGTACAGTGTTGATTTGCTCCTCAGATAACTCGATATAAATATTCACATATACATGCAAGCCTCTTTAGTCAAATGATACACTTACCTCAGGTTCAGCATCAGATGAGGGAGGCTTTAACTTGCTTTCAATCTCTTTCTGCAAAAATTGCCATTTGTACCTGGCATGGTCCCGTGAGGTTGGATGTTGAACTCTGGGGAACTTCGGGAGAGGAGGCCCCTCAGTACTGCAGCAAAACATATACAACTGAATGATTAGACTGCCAGGGAGACAGAAATGCAGTTTCATGATAACACAGAGAAACCTTTTTAAAAGAATAAACTGAACAGCCATTTTAAATGACATTTATGAAAAGACGGACTATGAAACCTTAAGCATTGCTGGCAGAAAACAAATTCCAAACTATTTAAAAAGATTGCCAGGCAGCTGCATTCACCGTCTTCATGCAGCACTTCACTCAACGTATTTAGAAATAAAGTGGTACAGTTCCATGCCGATGGTTCAAATAACATGCCATTTCTGGCACAAAATGTATTTCGCACCCTAAAATTCAAAATGAGAGAAATCGTGACATTTGAGACAACCTGTTCTTACACAAATAAGCAGCTTCTGAAACCAGGATTAAATTACTAACTTCATGTCTAGGTTGACATCTTTTTTCTTAGCTTATAAGATCCAGTGTTATAAACAACACGATGTTTACCCAAATCAACCTAAGTGAGAGAAGACCAAGTCATCTCTGGGAAGGCTTATTGTTGACCAATACCTTGATCATTCTCCGCCTTTGTGGAGTCTCATTTTAGGGCCGCAGGATGGCCCATTCCACAATGTCGCTCAAAACTCTTCAAGCGTCTGTGCCACAGACGATATGACCACCACGTCTTCTATGGCCAATGAGGTATAGAACATAGAAGAGATACACAATAGCCTGAATGACAAGGGGCAGATGTGGTTGTGGCATTTTGACAATGACACAAGGAGATTATGAAAGCTGTAAAAGTGCCATGTGTCAGTGAACAATTATGGAAAAGGGGGTTTCATAGCTTTCACCCATCTAGGCACACAACATATTTAAAGATCTGCAAACTTTTTTAAGTAGATGTACCAAATATAATGTCCTGTCAATATGTAAAGATCTGCAAACATTTTTAAGCAGATGTACAACATATATTGTACTGGAAAAAGTGGGAGGATTTTTTGGACACCGTGGGCACATCAAAACATGTAGCACTGGAAAAGGACGAGGAACCACGAAGATTGTATTTTAATTCTTTTTGACATAAAAAAAAGACTTAAGACAGCCATCTGAATACACAGTTAGTAGTGTTTTTTAGGTTTCGCCTGTCGAAAGCTGCGCAAGAAGCCTTTCGCGCAGGCGAAATTTTATGTTTCACAGTATGTGCACTTTCTCCCGCCTTCTCTTCCATTGGCTAGCTCCATAAATGGAGGCTAGCCATTGGAAGAACGATCTGTCCGTCATTGCCGGAGCAGATTCGTGGGCGTTCCGGCGATTTTTACTCATCCCGCCCATTTTCGTGCGTCATGCGGCGGTTGGCGGATGTTATATATATTTTTTTGGGGACGCCATGTTTTGATCATTTGCCGCCGGAAGATGTCCAGGTGAGTGCCGTTTTATTTTTCTTGCCTTCTTGTGCCCGTTCCCGCCCCCCCTCCCGCTGTCTGTTTGCCCGTTCCCGCCCCCCCTCCCGCTGTCCGTTTGCCCGTTCCCGCCCCCCCTCCCGCTGTCCGTGTGCCGCCCGCGCTATGCTGCAACCTCCCACGCCACTGCCCCCCGGCCACTGTCCCTGCGAACCACGGAGACATGTTTCCGACGGTATGAGTTAAGCTAAAGCAAACAAACGACTGGACAGAGTGTGGCCGTCGGAGGGCCCAGCGGTGCCGCTGACCCCTGCGTCCCGGGCCAGAGCTTGTTTTTTCTAGGTCTGGTGTCTCCGTGTATTGTTGTCCATGGCTCGTGGCTGTCGTCTTAGTTTTCTGTCTGTTTTCCGTTTCCGTCTTTGCCTCCGTGGGATGGAGGATGGACTTCAAGGCATGTCGAATTTATAGTGCCCCCCCCATGTTCTTATGTGAGGGATGCACTATTTTGTCTTCACCCATGGGCGCTGTGCTGCAACCCCGGCCAAAACACACGGGCTTTAAAGTGAGATATGAGACACCGAAAAAACATAAGTGTGTGTCTCACTTTAAGGAACATCACAGAGCAGCTCTTCAGTACAAGCAAACATGACAGTGTACCTCACTGAGGTATGTAAGCCCTCCATTGCGCGCATCTGAGGTATGGCAGGGTGTCTCAAACTAACCCACGCAAAAATATATGTGCTACACCTCACTGAGGTACGACCACCTCACTCTCACGGAACTATACAGAGCTCTTAAAAACAACCCCGCCGCTGGTAATACCTTATATCCTGTCTTATTTTACATACTCTGGTTTGTTGAACTGCGTTTGTACCGTGGAAAAGACCTCAAGTCCCACAATGCAACAAAAAAGCACATAAGCGGTAAGCTACTCAATTAGGCCATTCGACGTCATAAAAGCTCTAGATTCTCGGACTCGACCCTGCATTTCATGGACAGAAGGGTGTGTACAATGGAGGGACACGTGTTTCAGCATATTTCTGGTCAACTTAGGCAGGCGCTCAATTGTACCTCCCAGCTCCCTCGTAGGGTTGCCACCTGAGGCCCAGGTGACCTGACCGGGTTTCTACCGACTTCAGCGGTACTTTAATGTCACGGCCGGTACAAAAATAAGCAAAATCACCCAAAGCCGATATATTTAGGTCTTATCTATACATATTTCAAACAGCAAAAATAAATAGAAAACACGTTTAAATATGTTCTAGAGCCACGTCAACGATCTCTGACGAATAAATAAAGTAAACAAAGGCAGAATGAACGCATGCGATTTTGTTTATTAACCTTTTTGGGATCTTAAAACAATAAATGGCCGTGGGGTTTTTTGTGCATATTTATATAGCGCAAACTCGACACAAAGGTATTGGAGCGCTTTACATGACTACCGTATCTACATTCAGGCACGGGAAGATTAAGTGATTTGCCCAGAATCACAGGATGTGGACGCAACCGCGAGGCTCGAACCCTGGTTTCCAGCACCAACAGTCAGCAGTCTACCCGACAGACCACATCCATATATGGCAACAATATCCCCCGGGCACAGGGCCTTGCGAAATCGGGCACCAGTCCGGCCTTCCGCCCAGGAGGCCTTCGCATGCTGGGGTTGTTGTTACGGTTATCATGTGACCCCATGTCACAGAGGGCTGACTACAACTCCCTCGACTTTGTCCTTATGCAAAGAAGTGCTTGCACAAATCTGTACTATAACTCCCTGAATGCATAAGCTTGTTAAAAACCCAGGCACGTCATTGTGCCTCCTCGGTAACATTACGGTGTCAGGTGACCTGAATTGTAATATAACCTATTTTTGTAATGGAATCGACTAAACTGTCCAAGCAGGAATATTGTGTGACAAACCAGGCCTGATGTAAAGTAACGCACTGGGTGTGGCCGGGAATACACAGGGAAGCAAGCACCTGTTGCAATGCGTGTTTACATCTGGGAAAAGGTCGGCGGTGTTTATTGTTGAAATAAGTGAATTATTAGAGGCAAGAGGACAAGTGAGCGGGGAGGTAGCAGGTGAGTTGAGGATTCCGTGGACCTCAAGCTGGCGCCAATTCAGCGCGAAGACATTGCTTTGCTTCTAGGTGCTAGTATTCCCAAGAGTGTGGTGTCCAGTGCCTAATTGGCAGAAGAATGAAGTGCTGGGCCAGAAGCCCTACGCTGGATCGGTGCCTGACAACACTGTTTTTTTATGCATGGAGAGATTAAGTGATTTGCCCAGATTCACAGGATCTTGACCCTCCCGCCGAGACTCAAACTCTGTTCCCCAGCTTCAAAAGCGACCGCTCTAGCCGTTATGCCACATCCTGTCTTGGCGGCCGTGTCTCACATTTCCCCTCCCCCTCCCCACAGCAATGCCAAGAGCATGTTATGCTAGCACATACGGCCGTCCTTTTGCCCCCACACTCCATACAAGTGCATGTGTTTGAACTCAGTCTCCTGTGTTTTTTCTTCACTTTAATATAATGCAAACTCGGCTTGATGGTATCGGAGCGCTTTACACGATGAGCCAGTTGCAGTGCACACAGACAGATTAATTTTTTTTTATGCATGGAGAGATAAAGTGATTTGCCCAGATTCACAGGATCTTGACCCTCCCGCCGAGACTCAAACTCTGTTCCCCAGCTTCAAAAGCGACCGCTCTAGCCGTTATGCCACATCCTGTCTTGGCGCTGTGTCTCGCATTTCCCCTCCCCCTCACCACAACAATGCCAAGAGCATGTTATGCTAGCACATACGGCCGTCCTTTTGCCCCCACACTCAATACAAGTGCATGTGTTTGAACTCAGTCTCCTGTGTTTTTTCTTCACTTTAATATAACGCAAACTCGGCTTGATGGAATCGGAGCGCTTTACATAATGAGCCAGTTGCAGTGGACACACACACAGATTCTTTTTTTTTATGCATGGAGAGATTAAGTGATTTGCCCAGTTTCACAGGATCTTAACCCTCCCGCCGAGACTCAAACTCTGTTCCCCAGCTTCAAAAGCGACCGCTCTAGCCGTTATGCCACATCCTGTCTTGGAGGCCGTGTCTCGCATTTCCCCTCCCCCTCCCAACAGCAATGCCAAGAGCATGTTATGCTACCACATTCCCGCCTTCATTCTCTGCCACACGTGGTTGGTGTCTGTTGGCTGTACTCCATGTAAGCTAAATATGGACAGACCTGTACATATGTAGGAAGCGAGTTTGACCAGGTTGTTTCCGATTTGGAATTGCTTGCTTCCCTGCCCCCTCGCTGTGCTTGCTCTCCTGAGTGTGTGTGTGGCTTTGGGTGTGTGTGTGTGGCTCTGGGTGTGTGTGTGTGGCTCTGGGTGGGTGTGTGTGACTCTGGGTGGGTGTGTGTGGCTCTGGGTGTGTGTGTGTGTGTGTGTGGCTCTAGGTGTGTGTGTGTGGCTCTGGGTGTGTGTGTGGCTCTGTGTGTGGCTCTCTCTGTGTGTGTGGCTCTGTGTGTGTGTGGGTCTGTGTGTGTGGCTCTGTGTGTGTGGCTCTGTGTGTGTGTGGGGCTCTGTGTGTGTGTGTGTGGGGCTCTGTTTGTGTGTGTGGGTCTGTGTGTGTGTGTGGGTCTGTGTGTTTTTGTGTGGCATTTGCCAGAGATTAAACTATTGGCATTGTAAATGACAATGCCATTTATGTATCTGTTTTCAAAACCAACACATAAATACAAATTTGGTCATTTACAATGCCAATAGCTCAAACTTTTCAAAAGGCGAAACCATTGCATTGTAAATGCTTGTTTAATTACTGGCTACAGTCGAAAACAAACGAAGACAATACCCAAAGTCAGCTTATCGATTTGGGTTTTGAGGGTGAATAACTAAATTCGAAAGGCCACTGAAAAATCATTATTTGGTTCTAGTTGGTACTACAGTGCCTTATAGCATTAGGAAGATTTACATTTTATGAATGCATTCCTATGAGTAGGATACCCAAAAGTGGATCCTAATGTCTCAACTTGGGCACGCAGACTAAAAGGCTGGTGGTGACCAAACAGGACTTGAGAACGATACATTCAGCGTGGCATGAGGTTATATGTGTGTGCAAACATTGTTACAAGGAACTCTTTAAGTTTTTCATCAGCCTCCCCATTTTGTTTGTTTTGGTGTCGAACTGTATGACGTCAACAGCACAGAGTCATTAGGTTCCCGCACCCCCAGAAGTGACCAATGTTGCACTTAAGCATAAATGTAAAAACGACCACGAGTACCTTTGTGTAGGGTGAACTGACACATAAACCTGCGGACTGGAAACCTTAAGCCGTGTGTTTCTATTAATTTACTTGTTGTTTTAATTGTTTTTGAGTTCTGTGTCCTTCTGCGTCAATGTGGGTTATTTGCATTGTCTGATCCAAAATGTCAGCCTACTAATTATTTTGACATGAGCAAAAACTGGAGAACATATCAAATGTATATGTTGTACAATTTAACCATGAGTGTTGCTCTGAACCTAACACATAATGGAATAGTTGGATTTCATAATACTATGTATGGCACATCGGTACACAATACATCTTTCAGAACTAACACACATTCTCTCCACATGACATAACAAACCTTAAGCTGGTGTCCTGGTTTGCATCTTCACTGTGTGAGAGAGACCTCGTTTTTTCACCATGCATGGCTATGTATTTTGTAAATTCTTTCTGCTTGTGCAGCTCAGATTGCAAGTCCTGTCAAGAATCAAATAAATGACCATTATTGTAAACCCATGGTGGTAGCACTGACCTTCCCACATTGGTATGGGGGTAACCTCTATCTCAGTTATTGCTTTACTATCAGCCTTTGCCACCTCAATGTTTAGCTCAATAGAATACACCATGTATTCAGATAGCCTAGGAAGGGGGGCTTGTTTATTTCTAATATAAAACCCGTGAAGTCACCGGGGTACAGAAAAACCCTGAGGCCCATGAAGAAGACACATTAGGGAGGATATGGAAAAGTGAGAGTTCAATGGAATGGTTTAGTAACTGTTTGAAGTTATTTGGTTGTGAACCTTGTGCCCACATGCAGTTCAGCTGAAGGATGCCTAAGCAATATGGGGAGAGCTTTTTCATCAATAGTTACTGTGCGGAACCTCGCAGTGGGGATGTATTAGCCAACATAAAGCCCACTGCCATTCAAATTCCCAGCTGCCAAAGTCTTAGAGGGGATTTCTGAGAGATTGCAAATACCTGTTCACAAACATTACAAAATGTTCGCAAATTTCGACAAAGCTTGTTCCAGCACAATTTACCATTAAAGCCATGCTATAAGTATTTTTAAAAAGGCTTTTTACATTAAATTAACCCAAATATAATTGTAAAGGTTTTTCACAATTAGTATGCATGTTCATATTGATTGGGCCTTGAATTTCTTCAAATTACCCTTTGTTTTATGCTACTTGTGCACATATTTAGATTGTTGTATAAACCGCTGTTTTCAACAGGATGGGCAACCGACTTTCACTGCACTGCACTGCACTAGCTGACACTGTAATATGGTACACTGCACAAAGGGATTCTACATTGAAATTCTCTGTAGGATAGTCCGTACGGCTACACAAGCAGAAAGTAAGTAGAAGAACAAGTGGAAATCACCTTTTGTTGTTGTGAGCTGTCTTGCCTGCAGATTGTCACTCCAATAGTGGAAACAGGCTCTGTTACGTTAGTGTCTTCTGGATGCGAAGGTTTGGAAATTTGTGCTAAATGAGCAGAGCTAATATTCTGTTAAAATAAAACACACCATTAAATTAGCTTTTACTTGCGGACCAACAGTACAAAAAGTATAAATACGAGCATCAGTGATAATAATGTATACATCTGCAGATACGACTGACCACAGCGTGTGGCAATGATGAGAACCGGTTTATCATAGGCGTTGCATAGATGTTATTCGCTATTCCTTTCCTTGAGAAACGTCATGGCCAAGGAATGCTTTTTCAAATTCCCGAGCAAATATATGCAACAAAAATGACCCCAACAAATCACAGCACTGTCCGGACTTTATTTTCTCTATTACAGAGTTTTCAGAGCTCCAACTACCAACCACCATCACACCACTCATGCTCTAACCACATTCTTCATTAAGAGCAACCCTCGAAGTTTGCTCAAAGTATCTGCCTGCACATGCCTGTCACATCTGAATCAAAAACCCCTGAAGGCCTGGAACTATTGCTAGAAAAATTCAACCTATTCTGCACCACAAATGGGCTAGCAATAAATGCTGACAAAACTAAATTTATGGATATCCACCTACATAGACAATTCTGAGGAATAGTCAGACTAGGGGGTGTTAATCTAGAGAGTCTCAGACTTTGATTATCTGGGCATACGTCTTTCTAGCTAGAATATGGGACTATAACAATGTAAATCCACTAGGTATTGTCGAAAATAAGTTTTTGAGAACAGCACTTAGACTCCCACAAGGTGCACCCCGGGTTTTTTATAGAGTGGATCTAAATTTTCGTCCAATCGATGCCATAGTGAGACTAAAATCAATTTTATACTGTCTGAGGTTATGGTTGGTCCCAGAGATGGAATGTTTTAGAGTGGATTTAAGGATATCCTGCTAATCCTAAAGAGTGTCTACTTTGTCGTGGCTAAACTACATCAAGAAATCACTCACTGCACAGGGGGCCCCTGACCTTTGGCATTCCTCTCTAAAGGGGATCAAAGCGGTGTTCTGGACAAATGAACAGAGGAAGGAATTGGAAACCATCACCAATGGCAGTCGTGCTGATTTTTTATTGTACCAAAAAACTGAGCCAAGGTTTGGAACTTTCTTGGACGAAAATGACCCACCATTTACTAGATCTCTGTAGCTGAAATTCAGGTTGGGTACCTTGCCCGTATATCCTTCACCAGCAAATGGAGATCCTACGCAGAGGGTAGTACTACCTACTAGGTATGTGGAGCAGCACAAGCGACAGATGATCGCCTACACTTTTTCTGGATTGTTCCCTTGTGCAGACATCTTGGAATAAGGATTATAAACAAGCTTTGCATATTTGCAGGTCAGACACGGGGTCTTGTGTTGTTTTCTCACTAGCCAAATTCTTAGAATCAGTCTGGCCTATTCGCACTAGGATACTCATGCAAATGCCTGAACCTAATCATTGAGTACACAAGCTGACTGTAATTATGACACATCAGCCGGGAAAAAACAGAATATAACTTAATGTAGAACACTTCCGAATGGACTCAATCTGGTATGCTGTGAAAAAGCAGCAATTAGAAAGGCAAAACACTCCAAAAGGAATTGACAACAACACTGGCAGGAGAGTGAATCTGATAAAGATGAATGCACCGTGTGTTCATATAGGAATCATCCTATCACATGAGGCTCTAAACACAAAGGCAACAGTAAAGTAATTATACAGTAAAAACAAACACTGGAGAGAACAAGCTTGTGTGCAGATGTGCTCCTTGTGAAAGAGCAAAATGCAGTCACTCAAAGTGAAGTTAACCAGTGGTTTAAGTAGGCTATACCCACTGCCCCATGCTCAATGTTTTGTGGGCAGAAGCAAAATGTGAATGACACTTCAACAGACCAATGGATGAAGAGATGTAAATCATTAAGTGGAGAATAAACCACACTGAATGATAACATCCATACTGCTTTCTGACTAATCCCCTCTACACTGGGAGGTAATAAGTGGAGTACCCCGTCACCGCTCTGGAACTAATCAATAATTCAATATACACATGTGCTTGCTTTATGACCTTTTTATGAATGAAGAGGCATTCTTTTAATGAAAGTCACTGAGACCAAATGCAATGAAAATAAGTTGGAAGGGCAATAACCAAGTCAAGACTGCTTTATAGGTGTTTCCCTAAATTAATTTCCCCTGTGGGACCATTACACTTTGTATTTATAATTCCCTCTCTACATCGAGTTGTTTCAACTTTAATTCACCTTTTCAGAGTGCTACTGCACCCCAAAGCCCTGGCCAACCACAGCACCAGGGAGCTCTGTCCCAGGACTCTAGTAATGACTTCACAATGATCGATCAAACTTTTCGGGCAAAAACTTTCATTTCAATTTGTTTTCAGACTATGGATAGCCCATATCCATCACTTAGACTGGCTTATATCGGCTTCATGTAACTTTTCTAACATTGGTTTTAAGTGGCTGCCTGAATTTTAAACTTCTTGACTTTCAAAAAACAAAAATAACTTGAATACGAAATCCGTTTCTCTGGACAATACATTAACATCGACAATAATAAAGGTTTTACAGAAAAGGCTGTAGCTAATACTAACCAGTGTGGTGGAAGGCCCTCTCTCCGCCAGAGAGCTGGTCTGGTGGCTCAGTGGGCTAATGCGCCCACGGTAGGAGGCTGTGCTCGATCTCATGGTCCCAGGTTCTGATACTGGCGGGTCCACTCAGTCTTTCAACCTTTTAAGGTCGATAGAATGAGTACCATTGTGTTGGGTAACAATAAACGTCTGTTATTCAGCGCCAAGAGGCCTACTGGGTGATCGTGCGCTTTACAAACACACCATATGTTATTACCTCTGGCCCTTTCATTGTTCTAGAAGGCATTCACATTTCATCTACTCAGAAAAGTATCCCTGTTTAATTATTTCACGTCAACTTTTTAAATTTGTGGAAGGAGCTGGAAGGAGATTTTTTTTATTTTTGAATTAATTGTTGTATTGTCTACTCCCCCGTTTGGCTATGACTGCAAAATGGGCGGACGCCTTTCAGGCTAGGTGTCGCTCGCTGTACGTTAAGTTCAAACAAATACCGAAAGGAAGTTTACTTTTCCATCAACAGGGACAAGAAGTTCAACAGGTTTTATGAGCAGGCACTGCACGGTTTGTTTAAAATGATGTACAGTACTGCACAGAAGCAGCATTCAATATTCAGGTCTGTTTTTTACGGAGAGCACCCAGCTTTACCCTTGGTTTCAGTTTTCATGAACGTCTCTGTGAGGGGGAAATCGGGAGGCGCACATTCCTTTCAGATACCGGCACAGCACGTAGCGCCTAGAAGCAGGACTTCAGACGACGATATCTCTTTCATTATGACTGGCTTACTTTTGTTCACTGGTGCTACTTTGGCAGCTGTCTCTAGGCGGGACCGTCTGAGTAAACATTATCAGACACAACACAGTGATTTTAAAATAAGACTCCCATTAAAGGGCTTGCATAAAAGACAGAGGCGGTGCACATGAAAGCGATGTGTACATGCTACAAGCATGCTCGTGCCAACACGGATTAATTACTATTTTTGCAGGCCTGGATAAACAACTGGGGATAATATTGACACGACGCACAGCTATTCGTGAATTCGGAATTGCTAGGAGCATACACACTTCTGGAAACAATTTTACAACACAACAGTGTATGTCTTGAATCTCTCGCTACACACTTTCTGCCGCTGGCCGCGCGACGCGAAGGGGAGCTAAGCGAAGACAGCATCTTAGTCCCACATTCCGCGCGCACGCCAGCTCTGGTCCGCCCCCTTCCATGCTTGTCCTATGGGCGCGGGACACCAGGTGCGAGGGGCGGCCCCTGAAGGGTTTAAATCCAGCGCGGCAGCGAGGCTCGGCCTTTCCTGCCGTCGCTTTCCGGGCTGCTCTGCGCTGTTCCCTCCCTGACCCAGACCCAGCGGCAGAGCGGCAGGCAGGCATGTTTGGAACTGTTAACGGTCTAATTTTGTGTTGCAGGCGGAGTCACAGGGCGATCTGGAAGCAGATGGACAGTAGGGGTACCTCTGCGGCAGAAGGACACAGTCAATACCTCTGCCTGGCACAGTAGGGGTGCCTGAGCCAAGAACCTGGAGCCGAGGGGGTTCCAGCGAACAGCGTCGGCGCCCCGTTAGTCCTTCGGGCGGTCGGGGTGCCTGAACCGACCGGGGGTGTGCCTCATCGCTCCGCCCTGACAGGGGGGGCGGGAGTGAACGAAAGAAAGTGATAAGGGACTGCACCGTCAGAGCATCGACTCGCCGTGCAAGAATGGCTCATTAGGCATGCGGGACAGCGAGGGGCTGCCGTATTGGATCGCCCGTAAGATGACCCACCTTATTTCCACTTGTTGTGCAAAATAAACCTGCACCACTGCTTTCCCACTAATTTGTCTCATGGTTTCCTTGGTATGTGAGTTTATGGGGCGCAGAGGGGAGTAAGCGCTGGGAGTGTGGGCACTATGCGCCTTGCTTCATTAGCAGACAGACTTTAAGATCTCAACCCAAACACATTGCTGTAATTTGCTCCCATTTGGGGTGTTCTCGCACATTATTCGTCGGTATTAAAACAAAACGCGCCATAGCCTCCATTGTGTATCAACACACAACACCCAAGGACTTCGCTGGATGTGGCGTAAAGGTGAACGCGGCCCGCCTTGAAGCAAGAGAACCAGATTCCAATCCTGGCGGAAGACTCCAGCATCCTGTGATTCTGGGCAAATCGCTTAATGTCCCCATGCCTGAAAAATGAATGTGTCTCTCTGTAATGCAACAAGCTCAGAGAAATAGCTGTGAGATATAGGAGACTCGGGGGGGGCCTCTTCTCAAGGAGGCGCCCGTCATTTTGCGCTATCCCACTGGGTGGCGGGAGCAATAAATAATAATTCCTATTTGTAAGGCACAGACATATCACCCCTTGAGGGTGTCAAGGCGCTTGTGAGATTAAGGCAATATTGCCCAGAGTCACATGGTGCTGAGCTGAGCTGCTGCCGGGGATCAAACAGCGACTTAGGCCCCCCGGGGTCAACAGCGCAGGCCGCTGCACCACACCTCTCCCCTATGTGGGATGTTATGCATAATCCACTTCTGCAAAATGGCCTTCACTTACCATATGTTAATGTAGATGTAATTTTCATTTTTATGTTAATTATTTACTCCCTATTTTGTAGAGTGGCAGATTGGGTAGCTCCAAACGGCAAAGAAGAGATACTGGCGAATCCTGTTGGATTTCTGTGGTTTTCAGCTAATACTTGATGCTTACTGTTCTTCGGTGGTTTCTCTTTGACCTTCCACCGACAGGTATGCTAAACACCGATACACACCTGATGACAGAACATTTACAACGTGGACACTTGAGAGACAGTCCACTTTAAGGGGCATATTCACCAATAGTGCAAGAACAGAGTGCAAATGAATACACTGAAGAGGGCCGTTAACAAAAGGGGACACCTCTGTTTGCCAAACACTTATCAGACAAAATGTGGTAAGAGAGAGGTCTATAACACAACCATGGAATGTTTATATTGTATAAAATAGGAGCCCTTTCACAATTCTGTTTGTGTTGTGTCACAGCGGAGGTACAAACTGTAGAGGAGGACTATGTTTAAGCGAGGGTATTACTGAGTCTTTTTGTTAATGCCAGAAATTAAAAACAATATTTTTATATTACTCGCGTGTAACTCAAAGCAAAACCTAAATATTCGATAAGGAGGAATATATTTAAAAAACTCTACTATTTTTTCAACTGCTTTTAATACATTCGTTTTATCCGCAGCTAGATAAAGAACCATATCGTCTGCAAACAATTTTAATTTAGATGCCTCAGGTACTGGACCTTTAATACTGGAGTCCTGCCGGATAGCACGGGCAAGTGGCTCAATAAACGGTGAAAACAAAATCGGCAAAAGAGAGCCTCCATGGCGTGTCCAGTAGCTTATAGGATATTTCCTGCTGTTCTGCCACTTATAATTATACACACCTCTGCTCCCCTACATTTTTGACAACTGATATGAATGCTGCTGGGAAAGCAAATTTATCTAAAATTGTAAACGAAACATTCCACTGAACGCGATCAAATGCTTTCTCTGCATCCAGCATTACAACGGCCGCCTTACTGTTCTGTACTGAAAAGTAATCTATCACCTGAACTAGATAGTGTGCAATATCTGCCATCTGTCTACCCAAAATAAAGCCATTTTGATTCCTATGAATAATTGTGGGAAATACCAGGGCTAGAGTCCAGGGTTGGATTGGGATTGAAAATCGGCCCAGGCACGCAAAAAAAAAAAAATCGGCCCACATTTGCATAATCACTCCTGAAATTACTAGTGTAATCTTATAAAAAAACTTTAGGAGGGGGTAACGCGTTAGTTTACACTGGTGAAACAAGTGAGGCCACTTCCACTCTGGCCCCCTGCCCCCGCTCAGTATGTGCACACATTAATGGGCTGGCCCGCGAGACAAAGGGAGTGATACCTCTGATAAACGGAGGTAATGAGCGCCCATCTGCCTATAGAAAGGCCACTCAGACACCCACTGGGCCGCTGGCTGTTCAAACATTAGAGACAGCTCCCAAATAGCCCCTCAGACTGCTCAAAAAAGCAGCCCACAGCAGGATTCGGACACCGGCCCTTCGGGCATTGCCCAAATGCCCACGTTACCAATCCGACACTGGGCTAGACGCATTGCTAAAATCTTTGTAAACAATTTATAATCATCATTCAAAAGGCTAAACGGGCGATAGGAGTTTACATACTGCTCAGGCTTGCCCTTTTTCAAAAAGCTAATGACAACTTCTTCAGTGAAAAAAGTTGGAATTTCACCTCCTAACAACATGGTATTGAATAATCTAACAAGGAATTGATTAAGCTGAGGAGAGAATACGTTATATATTTCAGCGGGGATCCATTCGTTAATGAAATCTTTCGCATTCGGGGTTACGTTGACTATCAGCGTTACCTCTTCTAGAGTAATTGGGTTAAGAAATGCTTCCTCTTGCTCCCACAAAAAAGTCGGTACAGTAAGCTCTTCTAACCAACTCCTTATTGCTTGAGAAGGTGAATCATATGAATCAGAATATATATTTGTATAGTAACAAAGAAATACCTCTGCTATCCCTTGTGACTGTGTTATAATCCTGTCAGAGTTAAGAGCTTGAATCTGTTTAATACAATTTGCATTTGACCTACACTTAACTGACCAGGCTAAGTGTTTTACAATATGTTCATTTTCTTCGTACTTTTGTTGTAAAATTCTGTTATGGTTTAGTATCTCTTTAGACCGGAAATTATTCTTTAACTTATTTCCTGCCTGAGCCGCAGCGTACTTAGCTTGATTCTTAGGGGCAACTACATAGTCTACTGCTGCCTGATTAAAGCTTGTTTGTAATTGCTGAATTTGATTCCTCTCCACCTGTGTTTGCCCTATCAGAGAGGCTATCAATTCGCCCCTAAAAAATGCTTTCAAATCCCCTCAAATGGAAAAATCAATAGCTGTATCCAAATTCTGCTCTAGGAACAACCTCAAAGCTTGTCGCATTTGATTAACCTGTTGCTCATTAGCTAAGAGGGATTTATCAAAGATCTCTCTTCGTTTTTCTTGCCCCTGATCCGGCACTATTAAGTTCAACATTATTACCAAATGATCCGAAAAACGATTGAATTCTGCAAAACAAGTTAAAGATTAAAAGAAATCTATACCTGAAGAGGAATTACATTTTTTTGAACAATATGTATAGAGCCAATCTTTAGAGAGGTTCCTAAACCAAGGATCTATCAAGGCAGAGTCACGTATCATGCGGCACACAGACTTGACTGATCTTGGTTTATTCTGTGCTCTATTGGGGCAAGAAGTGTCGAGTGCAATATCAGGAACAATTTCAGGAACAATGTTAAATTGCCTTCTATTATAAACATACCAGATTCCCCTTTTACCATATCGTACAAGGTATCTTATATTGATTGGGCCATAGTAATTCACCACATTGATCAATTGATTCACCACCTTAATCTGCACACATACCTAACCTACACCTGGATCTCTATGGACTTTAAGTAAGTCGCATGGCAAATTTCTAGTGAACAAAATCACAACTCCCTTAATGGCAGCATTCAAAGAGGCATAGATCTCTAATAAACCCTGAGCTATTAGGTAGATCAGCTTGGTTTTTAGGTCTCGGACCGACGGCTGGCTTGCCAGCTGGAAGTCGGAGATTTTATGACTTTGAGTAAGGGGGCTTGAACCCGCCTCTCTCCTCCATTCTCTTCCATTGGCTGGCTTCCTAAACGGAGGCCAGCCATTGGAGGAGAAGGGAGTCACTCCAAACAAGCCCTGTCTCTTTCGGATTCGTGGGCGTAAGTTTTGCTGTTCTTTCGATGGTGACGTCATCCGTCACTCAGAACAGCAAAGCACGCCCCCGAATCCGAAAATTTTGGAAGCTTGCAGCCGCCATTTTGCTGCTCCGTCTACCGAGGACATGAGGTAAGCCTTGTTGCCTTCTGCTCATTGCCTTCTGCTCAATTTAACAGCGCCTTGTGTGTTTTTTTTTTCCTTCTTCGAGGCTGCCTTGCGATTTGCCCCGGTGCTACCGTGCGTATGTCACCAGAAGCTCTGTGTTATAGTGCAAGTCACCAGAACCTGTAGCTGGTACTATTTACCCAGTGCTACGGTGCATGTTAACAGAAGCTTTCAGCTGATGGCATTTGCCCCTGTTTGAAAGTGCACAATTCACCAGCCTTGTTGCCTTCTGCTCAATTTAACAGCGCCTTGTGTGTTTTTTTCCTTCTTCGAGGCTGCCTTGCCTAAGAGAGATCCCTGCCCCAAACGTGTTCCCATACCTCTAATTATTCACCATTTTGATCCCTTTTCCCCCGGAATCAGATGCAGCAGTGGCCCGGCACAAAGGGACACTCGGCGCGTCCGTCCCTGGCCCCTTTCAGAGCCGAGCCCTGGCTTCGGAGCCCTGGCGTCGGAGCCAGGCCGTGCCCGGCAGCCCCCCGGCCCTGGGGAGAGCCCCCCGTCTCCTCGGCATTAAATGGACAGTTATCAAATCAAGTGCTTGCTTCAGGGGGGCAGGGAGGGGGGCTTTTAAAGCGCTCCGTTTTATCTGCGGTTCCCTCTCTCCATTTGACATGCAAATTTCCCGCAGTTAATTTGGGCTATTAAAAGGGGGTTTCAAGGGAGCTTTGTGGCCGGGCCTCCCCCAGCGGAGAAGTTGGCGATGTCTGCGAGATTAATTAGAGATTTGATAAAACACGAGCCCCTAATAGGGGCGACAAGGCACGGGGGGCTGCAGTGTGCTTCAAGTCGAAATTAATAACATTTTACACGGCTTCCATTTGAGCGTGAAATGTGCGTGGACGCGGAGCGAGCTGCGGTGATTTATACACCGGGGAGACAGCCGAGTTCTGTCTGTCACAGTGTTCCTGATTTTGCGTGTCTCTGTCCCTATCTGCTTAATGTTATCTGCCTTTCTATGTTTAATACCCCTTCATCTCCGTATCTATTCTCCCTGTGTCTCTTCCTCCTGGTGTGTCTCGTTCTGTCCCTGGGTCTGTGTTGGCATCCCTGCCCCTATCAGCCTATGTTTAATGTCTCTTAATCCCCATGTGATCCCCCGAGGTGGCCGAGGCCGCCGGCGGCTGGAGCTGCTGCTGTGACCGCGGGAGAAGGGCGCCGGGAGCGGGTAAGTCAGTGAGTGTGTGTGACGTCAGTGTTAATTAAATATACCGTTATTCCTTAAGTGTTAGAGCCAACATTCTAATGTTCTCTGTAATAAAAAAAAAGTCTGTGCGCCTCAAACATAAACGTCTCTGACTTCTAAACAGAGTCTGTGCATGGGCAGATCGGTGCTGTGCCTCCTCCTCCCCCTATACTTCGTACCAGTGACTGTTACACCTAAACGGTTACTCTCTCTCTTAACCAAAAGAGTAGGTACAGGACATTACAGTATCCTAATGCCTGCTCCCGCTGCCGTATGCCAACTGAGAGTCAGCCCAGTTAAACAGCTTTATCAGATTTCAAAGGGGGTGGATGGACAGATGCTCGCCAGATGTAGTGAGCTGCAGAGCGGGCAGTTCATGACTCCCAGGCAGCCCGTGCGTCCATGCTGAGGCGGCGCGGGACTGTGCAGGAAGAGGCAGCCCAGGTAGGTAAGGGAAACAATCTCTCTCCCCTTTGGGCACCTAGTAGCTCCTGCAGCCCCTAGTACGTGTTTCTACGATAGAAACTTGGAGCAGAGCCGGGTGCTAACCTGCTGTGTGCTGCAGAGCCCATGCACGTATTTCTGTAACTGTTGCACATATGTTTGTACTCCTTGGCTACATTTCTGCCATGCTTTTCCCTTCCATGTGCAATGTCTTGTCGTGACTGTCACTCCCTTGCAGTCCTATTATACCTGTCCGTCATGCCTAACATTAATGGGCACATTTCTGTGACCATGGGCACAGTTTGTAGTCTTTCACCACTCGGCATACTGACATACTATTAGTGTTGCATTAATATCTGCCGTTTATGTTACTACAATACATATCTAACTATTGGCTGCATTTTTTGCAATGGCTGTCACTGTGTACTCCTATCCGCCATGCCTGTCATTATTGGTCACGTCACAGGTATTCCTGGTACTAGTGAGCAAGCTTCAGACATGCTTATAATTTTATTATGGGGAGTACCTTATTTGAATACGACAGGGTGGGGCACGTTTTTCACGTAAACGTCAGTTAGCGATATCTTCCGGCAAGTTGTACAGGTAAGACAAACTTTTGTGTAATGCTAATGTAATAATGTTTTTGTTTCTGCTGTATTTTTTTTTTAACTGTGTGTAGCTAGGTGAGTATGTGTATGTATGGCTGTGTATATAATATGTGTGTCCCTCTGTGTTTGTGTAGCTCTGTATGTATATGGAACTGTGTAAATACATTTTTTTGTAAGTGACTATGTGTAAATGCATCCATCTGTCTAAAAGTAGCTCTATGTAAGTAGCTATGTGTGTATAGGTAGCTTTATGTAAATAACTGTATAAGTGGCTATGTATGTGAGTAGCTCTGTGTGTAGATCTGTATGTATCTAGCTCTGTAGGTGTGTGTATAGCTATGTATGTATATAAGTGTAGCTCTGTGTGTGTGCCTCTGTGCGTGTGTGGCTCTGTGTACATTGCTTTTTGTGTAGGTGTCTCTATGTGTAGGTGGCTCTGTGTGTGTGTAGCTCAGTATGTGTGGCTCTGTGTATGTAGATCTGTATGTGAGAAGCTCTGTATGTGTGTATATAGCTCTGTGTGTGTGTAAAGCTGTAGCTCTGTGCGTGTGTAGCTCTGTATAAATGTGTATGTGTTGCGCTGTGTTTGTGTGTAACGGTATGTAGCTCTATAAGTATGAGTATGTGTGACTGTGTATGTGTCTGTGTACCTCTGTGTGTGTGTAGCTCTGTATGTATGTAACTCAGTGTGAATACCTTTTTTAGTAATTTACTCTATCTGTAAGTCACTCTGTCTGTCGAAACGTACCTCTATGTAAGTAACTCTGTATGTATATGTAACTCTGTGTAAATAAATTTTTTAGTAAGTGGCTCTATATGTAACTGGCTCCATCTGTCTAAAAGTAGCTCTATGTAAGTAGCTCTATGTGTGTGGGTAACTATATGTAAATAACTGTATAGGTGGCTATGTATGTAAATCGCTCTGGGTGTGTAGATCTGTAAGTGTCTAGCTCTGTATGTGTGTGTATAGCTCTGTGTGTGTATAAGTGTGGCTCTGTGTTTGTGCCTCTGAGTGTGTGGCTCTGTGTACATATATTTTTGTGTAGGTGTCTCTATGTGTAGGTAGCTCTATCTGTGTATGTGTAGCTCAGTGTGCGTGACTCTGTGTATGTAGATGCTCTGTATGTATATGTAACTGTGTAAATACATTTTTTAGTAAGTGGCTCTATGTGTAAGTGGCTCCATCTGTCTAAAGGTAGCTCTATATAAGTAGATCTGTGTGTGTGGGTAGCTATATGTAAATAACTGTATAAGTGGCTATGTATGTAAATAGCTCTGTGTGGGTAGATCTGTAAGTGTCTAGCTCTGTATGTGTGTGTATAGCTCTCTATGTGTGTGTATAGCTCTGGCTCTGTGTGTGTGCCTCTGAGTGTGTAGCCCTGTGTACTTATATTTTTGTGTAGGTGTCTCTATGTGTAGGTCGCAATGTCTGTGTATGTGTAGCTCAGTGTGTGTGACTCTGTGTATGTAAATCTGTAAGTAACTAGCTCTCTGTGTGTGTATAGATCTGTGTGTGTATAAAATTGTAGCTCTGTGTATGTGTGGCTCTGTATATATGTGTATGTGTTGCGCTGTGTGTGTGTCTCTGTATGGAGCTCTGTGAGTATGTGGATGTGTAGCTGTATGTGTGTGTCTGTGTGCCTCTGTGTTTGTGTAGCTCTGTATGTATGTAACTCTGTGTAAATACCTTTTTTAGTGAATTACTCTATGTGTAAGTAACTCTCTCTGTCTAAAAGTAGCTCTATGTGTATACACCGGTCACCCCACGCACCGCGCACACTCTCTGCGAGTGAGCCCAGGCTGCCCCCGTTCCTGCCGAGTGCAGCCGCTGCCCGCAGCCGTGCACCTGGACTGCTGTAGCGGTAGTTCCTCCGCTGCGCTGTGGTAACTGCTAGCGCTTGTGTCTGCTTCATCTGCTTTGTTCCCCGCTGTATTCTCTTCATTTCTCGCCCGTTGTATTGTCTTTGTTTCTCCCTCCGCATTGCCCCCTGCTCGTAGTTATTTGCTCTGTACCTTTTTCCCGCCCAGCCCCGGTCGCGTTTCCCGACCGCTCCCCGCCGCTGCCCCCCGGCGGCCCCGCCCCCTTCCCTCTCTCTGCCTTCCCATTCGCCGCCCCGCTCCCGCCTCCCAGCTGCTCCTCCCTCGCTCCGCCCCCCCCACTCTCCACATATGGCAGAGTGCCAAACGCGCAGCGTTGACGCACAGCGGGCGCGCCCTAAGCGCGCTGAAGGCGCGCCAAAGGTAAGCCCGTCTGCGCCCGTCCGCGCCTGGACCGCGCCCAGGGCCAGGACCCCTGTCCCCCGCAGACACCAGCCCACCCGCCGGTCCTACGACGCCACCGAACTCTACGCACTCAACAACGGTAGAACCCCGACCGCATCAACCAGACAGGAGGAGGTATCGCCATCGTCCACAGGAACACCATCCGCGTCACGACCAACTCCGACGACACCCTCGCACCCGCCGAACACCTGCACTTCCAGGTCCACATCAACCCCAAGACCACCCTCCGCGGCACCCTCATCTACAGACCCCCGGGACCACGCACACAATTCAGCGAAGACATTGCCGACTTCATCAGCCCACACGCCCTCCCCTCCGCCGACTACATCCTCCTCGGCGACCTCAACTTCCACCTGGAGAACAACAACGACCGCAACACCACCACCCTGCTGGACAACCTCGCCAACCTCGGTCTCAAGCAGCTGGTGACCAACCCCACCCACTACGCCGGACACACACTCGACCCCGTCTTCTCATCCAGCAAGGACATCGCCTTCAGCCACACCACCGGACTCCACTGGACGGACCACAGCTGCGTCCACTTCAGCTTCAAAAGGACCACGATCCACCACCAACTGCAACAGGTTGCACGCAGAAGCTGGAACAAGATCACAGCCGACCAGCTTGCGACTTCCCTGAGCAAGAACCCACCCACCAGCGCAACGAACCCCAGCCAAGCGTCCACCAACCTCACGAAGTGGATCAGCGTCTGCGCAGACGACCTCGTGCCTCTGAGGACCCCGCCTAGCAGACCCGGCAGCAAGAAAGCCCCATGGTTCACCGACGAACTCAAGAGCTCCAAGAAGGACTGCAGAGCCCTTGAGAAAGCCTGGCGCAGACACCCAACACCGGACAACATGACTGCCCTCAAGCTCGCCACCCGAAAACACCACCAACTGATCCACACCACCAAGAAAACTGCTTTCAAGGAACGACTGGACAACAACGCACACAACAGCAAGGAACTCTTCAACATCGTTAAAGAGCTCTCCAACCCCAACGCCGGAAACAACGATATCACCCCTTCGCAAGACCTCTGCAACTCCCTCGCCCTCTACTTCCACAACAAGATCGCGGACATACACAACAGGTTCAGCTCTCAACCGACGCCAGAAACAACGACGGAACCACCACCACCCCCCACCACCACCCTCCGCGCCTGGACCCCGATCGGCACCGAAGACACCATCCGCACGATGAACTCCATCCACTCCGGATCTCCAACCGACCCCTGCCCTCACCACGTCTTCAACAAGGCCGACGCTGTCATCGCACCCCACCTGCGGGACATCATCAACACCTCCTTCGACACCGCTACCTTCCCGGAGAGCTGGAAGCACGCCGAACTCAGCGCCCTACTAAAGAAACCATCAGCCGACCCCACCGACCTCAAGAACTACCGCCCCATCTCGCTGCTCCCGTTTCCTGCCAAAGTCATCGAGAAGACCGTCAACAAGCAGCTGTCCGCCTTCCTCGAGACGAACGGATCCCTCGACCTCTCGCAGTCTGGCTTTCGGGCCAACCACAGCACCGAGACTGCCCTGATCGCAGCTACCGATGACATCCGAGCACTGCTCGACAACGGAGAAACAGCGGCCCTCATCCTCCTAGACCTCTCCGCGGCCTTCGACACTGTCTGCCACCGTACCCTAGTACAGCGCCTCAGCAACGTCAGAATCCAGGAGAAGGCACTGGAATGGATCACCTCATTCCTCGCCGGAAGGACGCAGAGAGTCCGCCTCCCCCCGTTCAGATCAGAAGCCACTGAAGTCATCTGCGGCGTTCCTCAAGGCTCCTCGCTCAGCCCAACCCTCTTCAACGTCTACATGAGCCCCCTCGCAGCCATCGCACGCCAACACAACCTCAACATCATCTCCTACGCCGACGACACCCAGCTGATCCTCTCCCTCACCAACGACCCCGCCACCGCCAGAGCCAACCTACATGAAGGGATGACAGACGTAGCCAAGTGGATGATGAGCAGCCGCCTGAAACTGAACTCGGACAAGACGGAAGTCCTCATCCTGAGATCTTCACCCTCCGCCTGGGACGACTCCTGGTGGCCTCCAGCCCTGGGCAGCGCACCCAAACCGACGGACCACGCACGCAACCTAGGCTTCATCCTGGACTCCTCCCTCTCCATGACCAGACAAGTCAACGCCGTCTCCTCATCGTGCTTCAACATCCTGCGCATGCTACGTAAGATCTTCCGGTGGATCCCCACCGAGACCAGGAAGACGGTCACCCAGGCCCTCGTCACCAGCTGTCTGGACTACGGCAACTCCCTCTACGCCGGAACCACCGCCAAACTCCAGAAGAGACTCCAGCGGATCCAGAACGCCTCAGCACGACTCATCCTGGACATCCCCCGTCGCAGCCACATCTCCGGACACCTAAGAGATCTGCACTGGCTCCCGGTCAACAAGAGAATCACCTTCCGTCTCCTCACCCACGCACACAAAGCCCTGCACAACCAAGGACCAGCATACCTCAACAGCCGCCTCAACTTCTACGCTCCCACACGCCAGCTTCGATCGACCAGCCACGCCCTCGCCGCCGTCCCCCGGATCCGTAGAGCCACCACAGGAGGAAGGTCCTTCTCCTACCTGGCCGCCAAGACTTGGAACTCCCTCCCGACCCACCTCCGCCTGACCCAGGACCACCTCGCCTTCAGGAAGCAGCTCAAGACCTGGCTGTTCGAGCAGTAGCGGACCCCCCCTCCCCTAGCGCCTTGAGACCCTCCGGGTGAGTAGTGCGCTATATAAATGCTTGTGATTGATTGATTGATTGACGTAGCTTTATGTAAATGACTGTATAAGTAGCTATGTATGTGAGTAGCTCTGTGTGTCTGCATCTGTATGTGTCTAGCTATGAATGTGTGTGTCTCTATACATGTATGTATGTATTGCACTGTGTGTGGCTCTGTGTATGGCTCTGTGTGTATGCCTCTATGTGTAGCTATGTGTAGGGTAGCTCTGTGTAAATAGCGCTACATGTGTGGGTGGCTCTATGTAAATAACTCTATGTAAGTAGATGTGTGTGTATGTGTGTGTAGCTCTGTGTAAGTATAACCTGTAGGCACACGCACCGCCCCCCAGGCACACGCAACCCCCCCAAGCACACGCAACACCCCCAAGCACACGCAACACCCCCAAGCACACGCACCACCCCCTACAACTAAGCCCCACCCGCCCCACTCACCGGGCTACAAGCTCCTTCGCGCGAGGCTTCCCTCACTTGCATCGGCGGCCTATGCTCCTACTATGTGCCTATAGCATTTCACAGCCTCCCCTGGGGCGGGAATTCTGCATTCTGCCCTTCTCCTTCAGTGACATTGTAGGCACGAGCTTCCCGTAGAAGGCGGAAATCCCGCCCCAGGGGAGGCTGTGAGCACGTAAAGCACCTGTGTGTGTGCCTCTGTCTGTGTGTGTGGCTCTGTCTCTGTGTTTGTAGCTCTGTCTGTGTGTTTGTGACTCTGTCTGTGTTGCTATCTGTGTGTGTGTGGCTGTCTGTCTGTGTGGCTCTGTCTGTGTGTGTGGCTCTGTCTGTGTGTGTGGCTCTGTCTGTGTGTGTGGCTCTGTCTGTGTGTATGGCTCTGTCTTTGTGTGTGGCTCTGTCTATGTGTGTAGCTCTGTGTGTGTGGCTGTGTGTGTGGCTCTGTGTAGGTAGCTTTTTTTGTTAGTAGCTCTATGTGTGGGTGGCTCTGTGTAGGTGGATCTATGTGAATGACTATGTGGGTGGATCTGTGTTGGTGGCTATGTGTGTGTGAGTAGCTTTGTGTGTGTGGCTCTGTGTACGTGTAAATGCAATAGGTCATGCATTTGCAAGCAATTAAGCTATTTGCATTGTAAATGACAATGCAATTTATCTCACGATTAAGCTATTGGCAATGTAAATGGCAATCCCATTTATTTATGATTTAAAAAAATAAATAATGAGCAATGCCAATAGCTCTACCTTTAATAATGCCGAGACCATTGCATTGTAAATGCTTGTTTAAATGTGTCTCCTAAAAAAAAAGATATTTGCTTTAAGTGATTTAAACCAAGCCAACATGGCTCTTGCTTGTATTTGTTATTGTCTATCGGCGTTGCAAGATATAATTCTCACTCATCTAGTTGCCATGTTCTACAATTGACATACTCTAACCAACTCCTTACCATCCCTTTGTACCCACAATAACCTAGAATCTCTGATACATCTTTTTAGGGAAAAACTATTTCCCTGCATATTTTCTGCCTGTAATTTTCTTATTTTTCACCCCCTAAAGCCCTGTGAATTCCATCCGTCCCTCCCTATCACTCCTGAAGCCCTACCCATCATGGTCTCCCTCTCAATCACCCCCCATCCCTTTGCCGTTCCCCCTTCCCCCAAGCAAGCACCTTGGAATAATACTCTCTGTGCAAGTCCCTGAGAGAAGCAGTAAGATGGCAGAGATATACTTTGCTTGTAACACATCATTAAGAATTGAAGCATATAATCTCCATGCGGCCTGCTTGAAATAATCACATAACTGCTACTTTGCCAGTTGTCTCCTAGCAGTCATAAAACAAAGCCTTATCAAAGCTGTATATTTCAGCATTGCTACCTCTGTGTCCACCCTCCTCCCTGATCAACAGACTGAAAAATGTGAGAGAACACTTTAAGCTTAGATTGTTGAATAATACCAGCCTGAGCTCCTAGACACTTGAAATTATCAATCAATCCCAGAAACTCATGACACCATCGTGCTGCTAAGATAGACATGTTCAAGAAAATTCGAAGAAGAAGTTGTCTGATGTGGAAAGCAATTTGTTCTTATTTGCCTGTGAAAGGATCTGTTCTTTAATCCGTACCTTCCCCAAAATTGACCAGAATCATGTGGGGGTATTTGGCATTTGTAGGCCGAACTGCCGGGACGCAATGTACCCAGCCTATGGTCAAATCTCCCTGTTCCGGTGATTTATCTGAAAGTACATATTTATGAATCAAATACGAGATAAACTTTCTCGCAGGTTGGCCTGTCTACTGATCCTCGGGTATACCGACAAACCTCAAGTTGGTACCTTGGGCTCTGTTTTCTACATAGCTCAAGTTAAATTTGAGATCTTCCAGTTCTGCTTGCATTTTGGAGTAGCCCCCTTCCTATTTATTACTACTATCCTCCAGGGCAGATACCTTCAATTCCACCTGAATCACCAGAATCATCCGAGAAGAGAGTTGTTGGATATTATCGTTGCGCTGACCTAGCTGTTCATTGGTTTTTCGATGAGCATCTTCTTGGGATACCTTAATTTTAAAAAGTTCACTTAGAATCTGGTTCAGCGTTGTCTCAAAGATGGAAGCTGAGATGGATTTGGTGTCAAAGTATATTGGCTTTCGGACTGATTGGAGCTCATAATTATTGAAAACTCCTTTCCAATGCATCGACTATCGCCGCACTGCTCTGCTGATTGGTCTTTATTTGAGCTTGGTCTATCCCGCTTTCTTTCTATCCTACTGTAACACCTCAGAGTGTAAACCGAGGGTACGCCAATTTTCCTTCAACTGCTATTTCTGAACAACCTACAAAGAGGTCGGTTCTGACCATGCCAGAGGGAGAGGTGTTGTACAAACTCAAGGCAGAATCAGTTATGTCTCCCAATTTTTGCTATAGGTCTTGCCAAAACCTATGATGAGATAGGTCCTGCTGAGTTGCCACTTGTAACCGTGTTTTACTGCTCTGGTCTCTTGTCTGCTGATTACAGTCCTTATTTCCTTTAGGGTTTTTTTTTTTTACAAGTACAAGTTTTCATTAAGGAGTTTCTTGAAATACATTTCATTGGAGAGCCACAAGATTCGCACAAGAAGTGCCAAGGATCAGTGGGGGACATCGGAGTTGTTACAGTGAAGCCGCAAGCCTCATCTGTGCTACACAGACTGCCTCAACAACTCCCCCATTATTCCTCCACCTGATATGGAACCTAATCCCCACTTCAGCTGAGCTGTAGCCCTCCGTAAGGTTGCCTTGTAAGTCACATAAGGATTTTTGATTTCTTCTGTTAATGTTAATGTTAATGTTAACGGGATTTATAAAAGCTCACGAATACCCAGAGGTGTCTTGGCACTTTCTGCACTGTCTCTTCTTTAAAACAATTAACTGGCCTCTCGTATTATCTTCTGGTAGAGTACCCTCCCTTTACAACAGCTGCATAGAAGCGAGCACTGACCTCAGCACTAACACTTAGGTGATGAAGATACCAAACGTGGTGATCACAAGCCAGCCAGTTAGAGCTTTCATTAGTAAGGCACGCTCTCTCTCTCACCACAGCTCATCGTCATTCCCTGATCGGTGCCACAGGAGCCAGCACCGTACTGCTGAACGAGATGTAGCTTCAATCAGGAAAGCGCTGATCTGGAGAAATGGGCTCCTTACCGAGGCAAGCCGAACCACAAGAAATAATCGCTGACTCTCCACACAGATCTACTCCGTGAAAGAAAGCACCAGTCATAAAAAGGTGGCTTCACCATTCACTCCTTTGGTTGATTGTAATCAGTGGTAGCGATGGAATCCAGCAAGCTCTAGGACAATGGTGTTACAAGCTGTTATGCACCGACCATCTTGCTACCACTTCTCCGGAAACAGACTCAGCCACGGAGCATGATGGGAGCTCTATGTGACATTCATAGGAGGGTACAAGATAAATCATGCTAAATCAGTAGCTCTTTTTAAAACTGTTCTTTAGATGTACTACCTCTTACTTTGCAACCTCATTATTCCCCTGCAATGCCTATACGATACTTAGGGATTTTGGTAACCTCCAATATAGGGAATTGGTTTATGCTAAATTTTAAATCTACATTATATAAAATTCACAGGATATTAGATCAATGGCAAAAGGTTTCCATGACAATTATGGGTCGAGTTTCCCTGGTAAAAAATTCGACCCATAATTCCCTGGTAAAAATGTGTATACTCAAGCTGCTATTATTTGTCTTTGCAAACATCTTGATAAAAGTGCCACAGTCCTTTTTTGTCAGTGGATATGGCTATTCGATATTTTATCTGGCAGGGTGAAAACCCAGATGAAAAAAGGATACAATTCAGATGTCCCTTGAGGAAGGGGGGTTGGCTATTATCAGGCGTCCTTTCTCGATTGGCTTGTGAGGTCCTCTTCCAGTATCTCCAGCAACGATAATTTTTATTTAGAACCAATGGTGAAACCATAGGAAAGTGGTGTATTTCCTTTAAAAAAAATGCCAAGGCTTCGAAAGAAGTCAAGAAATAAGACATCACATATTATTGTGGAAAGGTTCACTAGGATATGGGGAAAATGGGAAATTCCTAGGCTTCCCCCCCAGTTGAAAATAGCAGACTGCAGGCTATTGGGCTTGTGTATATCCCATTCATACGTGTAGTGTGTGGGTCAGGCTTGGGTTTCGGAGCATTCAAGATTTTTTTCATAACAATAAGTACTCTCAATGACAGTGACAGGTTAATATGAATTCTGAATTCAGTCCCTTTGTTGTTTTTTTTCGCTTTGTTCAAATCAAGAAGTTCTCAACTGGCTTTGCAATAAGAAAGGGAACATTTCCAAAATCCCTCAGTGCGGCATATTTCATGTCTAAATCATTGGACGTGGGAATCTGGTATAGATTATTACGCTCTAAAGGTAAAGAGATGTTGATTTCAGATATATCACAGCGAATTGAACCTTCACCAGGGTGTAAATTGAATATTTCGCAGTGGAAAATGTCCAATCGTATTAGCGCTACGTAAGTGCGAGCTGGCAATCTAAGAAGAATTTTTTTTAGGGGTAATACAGCTAAAATTCATAAACTATACCCTGGGGTGAGTCTAAAGGGGATATGTATCAAGCCCTTTTCCCGTTCGCAAAACGGGCCGATTCTCAGAATCGGCCCATTTGCGAATGAGAAAAGGCCATTTGAGATGTATCATCCCAAAAGGGCATCGCAAATTAGAGAATCACAAAATTTGTGATTCTCTAATTTGCGATTGCATTTGAGGAATCGCAAATTGTGATTCCTTAAATGCAATGTAGGAAGCACAGAAAAATTGCCATTTGGCCTTAAGGTATCGCAAATTACCACCAACTTTAAGTTGGTGGTAATTTGCGATTTCTTTGAAAAATTTACTTTTGTGCATTTTTCAAAGTGCATGTGGCGCTCACATACATATTTCAGGGGTGCAACGGCGTGTCCTTTTGGCACCCTTGCAACCTTGAAATCGCGTTCTCAATTTGCGATTCTCTAATTAGTAATAGCAAATTGAGAATGCCTTCCTATTCCTTCCTATGGGCCTCCTAGGCCATAGGAATGAATGGGAAGGTATTTCTTATTTGCAAATCTCAATTTGCGATTCGCAAATAACGAATATGTAGGATTCACAAAATATTCAGCAAATCCTACATACATTGCATTTTGCGATTCTCTAATTGCGATTCTCTTAAAATCGCAGTTTGAGAATCACAAAAGTCTTTTTTGATACATATGCCCCAAAATATTTTAGATGATACAATATGAATGGGACTGGCTCCATATGATGTTTACTTATAATTATTTAATGGGCTTCTGGCGTGACATTTATGTAGAAAGTGCTGCACAACTTGAGCTTAATATTCTGCCAGACGTGTACGGAGTATTATTTGGAATATTGGTTCAATCAGGAGAAATGTAAATTAGACAGCGTCAGCTACTATTTATCTCCATGCTGGTGGCCAGATCATTAATTGTAGCTAACTGGAAGTCAGGTACAGTCCCCTCAATATCCCAGTGGATTAATAACATGCATAGAGTTCATGCATGTGAAATACTATATGGAAAACGTATGTGGTCTAGCCATAAAGTAGCTAAAATTTTGAAAAATTGGGAGGAGTCAATATGACATTTTGTATTGATTAAATATGTTACTATGTAGATTACTAGGAGATTTTTCTAAAATCTTGTTAAAATGGGTTTTGGAAGGATCCGATGGTTTCCATGTCTTTGATGTGTTTTGTATTGTGGTATTTGTGAACTGTTATTTATATCTCACGATCCTGCTGCCTCTGTATAGTTAAAAAATATCTTAAAAAAATAGGAGGACTGTATTGTAAAACTGTCTACTTCACGGATCAACTAGCTGGCGAATCACTAGAAAAGAAAGCTATGCCAGAGGTATTGGTTTCATGTTTGCACCGCTTTATTGTCTGATCAAATTCATAGAACATAGGGATGCGTATATATAATCTCATTAGAATAGGAATATTGAACGGTGAAGTGTCTGTTATAGTTAACTCTGAATATTTGCCCAGTAAGAAGGTTTGATGAACATTAGAACAATATGAGTAAATAATCCACCAGGTAAGTTTAATTACGTTATTTCTGGTTTCCTGACAAATCAGATGATGAATCTCTGTGATAACATATATCTGTTTTTGAATGATTATGAACATGGCACTTTTAATTTATGGTAAATAAACCACAAGTGCAAGAATTCCAAAATATGAGAAAGGGAAGACATACATATATTAACCTAAAAATCATGAAATAGATGATGAACTAAATAGGGTATCAAGGCCTGAGTTGAAACATACCATTTTGTTTGTGTGCTGTACCTTCTTTGCGTTTGTGTGGATTAAATCGGATATGAATCACGACCTGGGATGCAGCCTATTTTTGTAATAATTCAATTACACTTTACTGAGTTGACTATAGCTTGTGCTCCTCCATACCCTGCGGGTGACATCCCATATTACCTCACTCATGGCATGTTAATTAAAGACATAATTGCTGACATTTTAAATGACATTCAAATGGCATCCACAAATCTACAAATTCAGGCAAGAAGTATCAGCCCCTATTCCCATAAATTTGAGCAGCACTTTGGCAAAGAAATGTACTTCCAGCTGGAAAGAATTTTCTCCATTACGCTCTAAGTAGTCAAAAAACCTTTGTTTCTCTTAAACACTCTAGCTGAACAACAGATATTATTACAGCTTCTTAGATTTCTCTCTATAAAATTATAAATAAAAGAAAAAGAAGATAGTTCGGAGCCTTTAATGTATGCGAGCAATGGTTTTAGGTTTTTAGTGTGTATCTGGATGTGGCAGGATCTTTAGGACTAGGAGTTCAGCACTTTGTGAAGGTGTGTGAGGGGCAGAGGCCACAGAGAAGACAACCTACTTTGCATGAGTGTGCTGCAGCTATGTACTCCCGCAAGGGACACCGAGCCTGTTTTATTACAAAATACTAATTAAAATGCTTCCCTGTTGAGGTGAATTTCCTTTCCAAACTGCACATTCAGGGTGCAGATGATCACAGTTAAGTGAACGTTGTGCACATGGTCTTTTTACCAAGTTTACATATTCTTTTGCTGCATTTATCAAACATAAATAGTGCTAAAAGTTCTTCCAAACTCAGCATAAATCATCTCGTTTACAGAGGTTCCTCTCCTTACGTCTAGCCAATTGTGCGAACTCTTACTTCAGAACTGAGGTGCACAGCAGAATACACATCTGAGGGTGGCTTGAATAGCGCTGCAGCATGGTGACCACTCTATGAATTAGGTGATGCACGTCCTACAAAATCCTGCCATATGTAGCACAGTAGTTTGCCTTTGATATTGATATTTTTGTAAAGCGCTTGAATGCCATTGGGCGTCTTGTCGCTAGCGTCTTCAAGGTTTGCGGTAACGGGGAGATTAGTAGGGGAGTGAGAAAAGCCAAGGTTTAAAATGTTTCCTGAAGCAGATCAAATTCGGCTGATTTCTGAGATGCCATGGCAGTTTATTCAGTTTATTCCAGAGTTTACAAGTAGAATTGACAAAGCTATTGCCACCCCAAGACACTTTGTTACTATTGGGGACTATCCCTCATTTTGATGCAGCTGACCGCAGGACTCTCCTTGTTTTGTACCATATGAATTTCTTCCTCAGATACTGAGGGCCTAAACCATGAAGCGATTTATAAGCCATACAGAGTGCCTTAAAAGCCACTCACTTCTTGACAGGAGGCCAGTGAAGCTCCATTAACCTGTGAGAGGCTGATTTAAATTCGGGGTATTGTCTTGAAGAAACGAGCTGCTGCATTCTGCAGTATTTGGAGTTTGTTTATGGAGCACTGATGAATGCCCAAATAAAGGGTGTTCCAATAATCTAGCCTTGATAGTACCAGTGCAATGATTACTGAATTCTGTAGGTCGAAGGGGATAAATGAGAGGATTTTTCTCAGGGTTCTTACACAAAAAAGCAGGATACTATTACTATGCTTGACGAATGTATGGTTGGAGTCGAAGATCACTCCCAGATTCCTGACTTTAGGGACCGGTGTGGGAAGGGAGCCTGAAGGCTGGGGCCACTAGGAAGGGTTCCATAAGGAAGTGTCCTTTCCAAAGAGGAGACCCTCAGTTTTCTCTGAATTGCATCTTATCCAGTTGATACTTCACACATGTAACTATTGAAGCAGTGAAAGACCTCATCAATTTTGCTGGAGATCGACACTACATCGTCATCATAAAACATTTTCAACAAGCCAAAGGATCGAGTCAGCCAAGCTAGAAGAACAACATATAAGTTGAAGAGCATGGGGCATAACGAGGAGCCCTGAGGGACACTACAAGGCAAAGAATAGGTTTTTGACATAAATTCTCTGAGAGCGACAGACCACTCTCTATCAGTGAGAAAGGATCATAAAAGTTCAAGAGCGAATCAGCCAATCCCAATCTTAACTAGACGATCTATAAGAATGGAATGGCTCACGTTGTCGAAGGCTGCTGACAGATCCAAATGGATCACCGCAGCGTTTCATCTATTATCCATAATGTTTCTTATCTCCTCAGTATCCACTACCAAGGCCGATTCTGTATTAGGGTTTGTTCTAAAACCATGCTGAACGCCATCAAGGATCTCATTTTAGTCTAGATAGTCTGAAAGTGCAATATTGACATATTTTACAAGGATTTTTGCCAGCATTGGCAGGTGCAAAATCGGGAGGTAGTTTTTTTCCTCATTGGGATTGAGGGAGGGTTTTTAACAAAGTAAGTATGGAGGCCCTTTTCCATTCCCTAGGGTACTGTCTGGAAGTAATAATGCTATTCAGTATGGTTGAGAGCATGGCTGCTACTGCTATTTCATGGAAGATTTGTGGGGGTTAGGGGCAATGTTCACTCTAATTTTTTTCCTCTGTATGTGGCAGTGTAAGGTCTCTGTGCGTTGTAGCCAATGCTATGTGCGCCAAGAACGAGCCCGCACATATGGGTGCAGCGACAGATATCAGTGCAAACATGACTCCAAATGTTTGCTTAACCCCTTCCGTGCTGCCGTCGGCCGTTGGCCATCGCGAACACTACCTGGCAGGTGCTGCGAACGGCCAACGCGGCCAGCCCCCTCATTAGAACGCCCGCACTGCGCCGAAATAACAGCCGCGGTAAACGGGTTAAAAAATGAAAATACGGTGCATTCCACACATACAGTGCCACATGATGGCTCTTAAAGCAGGTTTGCAATTTACATACACACATCATGACATGAATTGGTTACACAGGCAACAACACTTCGGCTTTAGAAAAGCACAGGACTCCAACGGTGGTACCAATTTAAGATTTCAATAAAGATTCTCATCTAGAGCTCTGTTCATAGGGTGGGGAAATGTCGGGAGCCTATAAAAGATCGCATACCTGGGGATAAATGCAGAAGGGCACCTGTCATGTCCCTCTGTGTACATGCACCCCAAATTCCTGCAGGACATGGACTTGGCAGTCCATGCCCTGCATGAATTTGCTTTGGCGTTCCCATTTTGGTGCCTTTTTTTATAGGTATTGCCATGAGACAGCCGGGCACTTTGAGATCTGCATGGTGCACATTCTTTGCAGCAGGCATATTAACCCACTGTGCTACCTTAAAACTTCCACCAGAGAAAACTCAGAGAGTTATCTTGACATATTTAGTATTACATGAAAATTGTTTGAGACAAGGAACATCACAGAAGGTGCAATTAAAGCAATAATATGCCTGCAAACACGGAGTTCCCCACCCCCACCCCCCGAAGTCTGCACCCGGTACAGTGGCACTGGTCACACCCACCTAGAGCCTGCCCTGGTCCCACGGCTGAGCCTTATTAACCAAAGAAATGCAGCAAGTCTACCCGAGACATCTTAAGGATTTTGGGGGCCCCAGTTCTGAACAGGCTTGGATTTATGATTTCATTTCAGTTCTTTCTTGCCCTCTTAGGCCGGGTCACTGACAATATACAGGCGCAATTGTCAGAATTCTAAATGTGTTTACATGTAATGTTCAGGGATAGTGATGTGTGTATAAATATTGTAACACATCAGCAGTTCACTAATATTACTGCAAATAATATCTGTCACACACTCCCATTTCTCATATGTTTGGTCCTACTGCGATCTAAAAGAAACCTTTTTATGGATGTTGCATGAAAAATAAACATTTCTCTGCAGAATGGCTATAATAGACTCTCACACATTACCCACCTTAAAAATAAATTAAGGGATAGTGGTATTCAAAATAATCGGCTTAGTAATTATTCAAGGTCATCACGACAAGACTATCAAGAGGCTCCCCTTAAAGGGTGGGGCCCAGGGCCAGAGCCTACTTTGGCCATGCCTTAAATCGTCTCTGAAGTCTCTGCCCTGCCAAGTACCACACATCCCCCATTTCAGTGTGGTGGTCCGCATCGCTGCACTGAAATGCAAAGTCATGCATTATTGCAAGTCCTCAGGTGCGCTAGTAATCATGCACGAATACTCGCTGATTGATTTTCACTGAATAACTTTAACTCCTGTGCTTATTTTAACTGACTGACTTTAACTCCTGCACGCCTATTTCAGTTTTCTACTGACTGCTCTCGCCAAGCAAAACAAAGCTGAGTCAGAATTGTAACTTTCACTAGATGTAGGTGGGGCTAGGCAGGGGGTGTACGTTCACATAAGACGGGATGAGGGGGCAGAGCCATAGTGGTTGAAAGCTGGAGTAGGCCCCTCGACGCCCTGACCAAGCGGTGCAGAAGCAGCGAAAGCCCACACTGTCAAAGGCACCCTGGTGGTAAGTTCTGAGTGACTAAGGGGGAATTACGGGGAATGATATGGGATCATGACATGCGCGCTGGGTAAGTATGACTTGATGGAATGGTGGCGCCACCTATTGCAGTGGAGTCAAGTGCGTAACATATGGGTTGAATATGTGACTGCTAACCGTACGCCTCCTTTGCCTTTTTCACACCGCGTCTGCTAGTCGTCTTGTGGATGAGACTATTTGCTTCCTACGAGAGGGCAAGTTGGCATATAACTGACAGAGCCTAGCCAGACATCCTTGTTGGGTGTATGGTTTCCACATTGAGCAACATACCGGCTGTTTGTACAGTTTTCTTGAGAGGCCAACATTTGTCCCCTTGCAGCTGCTACTGAGCCAAAGAATCATGCTTGGGCAGGCATTTGCCAAGGGAGTCGTTACGGTGAAGCGGCCTGAACCAATTGCTGCTCCTCAAGAGTCGCCTCGCAAAATACGTAGAGCCTCGGTGAGGCATTTCTCTCACTGCTTCAAAATGTACTTTCAATTATTAATAGCACCAGCATGCCGCCTCCTGGTGCCAGCCCAATTAATTTCAGCACCAGCGTGTTAGGTCAGCAGAGCCGCCGACCGGGTCAGTGCCAGTGGCGTGTAGTTCTATGACAGCCTGTGGCTGCAGGGCTGTATTATTACATCATTTTTTAACAGTACGATCAGGTGAGCTAAGTTAGTGCCCTGCCTATTTTGGGGGCATGCTCAGGGGCACAACTAGACCCTAACTTCTGGGGGGGGGAGAACTGACACTCCCAGCCAGAGGTCAGATTTTCTGTTCCCACTCCAAAGTAAGTAAAAATTGAGAAAGTGTTGGACTTCGAAGAGGTTACATTTATTGTTTCCACTGTAGCATAAGAAAAAGTAGAGAATGTTTTGGAGTTTAAAGGATTTAGATTTACTATTAGGAACTCGTAATTTTTTAATGAAAATATATAAATATTGAACACAGTAAAAATTAAACATATTTCAAACAAACCATATATTCATTAATTTTGAATCAAATTAAATTACATTTTATAATATACTTTTTATATGAAAAAGAAAAGAAAAATATACAAATGATAAATTTTTAAAATATATGCAGTTCTCTCAATACTACCAAAAAACAAACACAAACACTAACAATTAAAATGAGTAAAACAAATATAAACATGAAACATTAATATTCAAATAATTATTACATAACACAAGAAAATTAAACCAATTAATAATAATAACATAATTTTAAAGTAATCAGTCAACAATTAGGTAAAAAACAAAATAGCAATTACACTATCTATTTATTCATTCACTTATTTATCAATTAATACATTCATTTAAATTAATAATTAACTATAAATTAAAAGCAATACTTTACAACCCACTAGTAATTCTAATTACATTTCAAAACAATTAAATATCAGATTACAAATTACAGATGATACAAAAAAACTAATAATATAATGCTAATACCTTATAATGCCATAATAACAAATATTGATCAAAATTATTAAAACAACATTTTTAGAATAAAGAAAACGATATTACGTACTACGACATTAAAAAAAACCTATATTATGTACCTATAAACACAACATGCATACCTTCTATGTTCTGTCCTGGACTATGTTTGCAACAACATTGAAGAGATATGCCTGTTTCAGCTGTTATGTGCAAAGGTTGAAACGTTCCCATACTTTAAAGCAGCCCTTTTTTTCTTCTCAAGAAGAAAACTCGGGCGTGCCGGAGATAAGACTCCAGACACTACCCAGCTAAGCCCACAACACAATCTGCCCCTCTATTCACAAATGAAATGCAGCAAGTCTACAAGCACGACGTGCTTGTAGACTTGCTGCCTTTCATTTGTTAAAAGGGCACAACTGCAGGGCAGATTGTGTGCCTTTGTTAATGTAATCATGAAGCACACCTTAGAGGGAACAGTGGTCAGGGGTCACAGTGAGCCCCTGACATAGGGGCATATGTATCAAATACTGGTATTGCGATTCTCAAATAGCGATTTTTTGCGAATTGCTATTTGCGAATTGCAAAACGGGATGTAATAATAAATTTGCTTATATTTTGCGATTCCTTGGCACTCCTTAATTGTTATTCGCAAATTGCGATAGATTAACATATTCTTATATTCCTGTATATATTGTTTGTATTTACTTCGTTCAGCTGTATTGTTATTTCCTCTCCATACTCTCTCCTGCCTACAGTACTTTTTTAAGTACCCTAAGATTGGGGTAAAATCATGGGGCTGTGGGCTTGATTTTATGGGCTTTTACAATTTTGTGAGATTGGTGACTGCTGTTTTGATCCATTCTGAATAGTTAGCTGAAGCAAAATTTGAATCACTCATTGTGCGAAGGCTGTGTAGCAGTTAAGGTATCCCTCAGTTATGTTATGTTAATTCTAATCAAAGCCCGAAATTTTACGACCTGCAGGGTTTTATTGGCCAATGGATTTATGGCTGGGATTTCTAAACTGAAGTCAATGACTTTATGGTCTGACCAGGTTATCCGTTGTACGGCTTCCCATTGCAAGTCTGATTTGCTAAAGAATATGCAGTCTAGGGTGAGACCCCCCCATGTGTATACACCAATTCTTTGAGATTAAAACAGATCACATTTTTTTTATTATTTTTTTTTATAAATCTTTTTATTGAAGAAAAACAAAAAACCAACAACATGTGCCTTACAGCGCGGAACAAAGGATAATAAAAGTACATTGAGGGCAAGGTAAACGGAATACCACCGAGGCGAGAGCATATACATGAGGAGCTAATGCAATGAGGCATTTTGGAATACAGAGATAGTCAAACCCAGTCCCACAGATGCTGACCACTAACCCACCTCCCTTAATACAGGATACACATTGAGGAAACTGCGACCGGTAGCAGGGAAAGTGGAGTGCTACTGGATGGTGGGGCGAAATAAACGGCCGTACCCAGCATGTAATTGAAAAGACGAAACACTGAGGAAGGATCATTAAAGCAGTACCGCCCCCGGGAACCCACCCCCCGCAGAACTAATGTACGCCCTAGCAAGGCAACCATTTTCAGGTAAAAAAAACAAAACAAAACATCCCCCCACCCTGCACCCCTGCATACGGCTTACGCCTAACCCCAACTAGCAGTGTGCCTGTCGCCCCAACTAACTAAATCTAAAAGAAGAAAATGGAGGAGGGCATCTTCAAACGGGCTCCAGGCGTGCCCCTCCCCCCGCCAGAACCTCGAATCCCGCAAAATGGAACCGCAAAGTTAATCAGCAGCATTATAAAACATACGGGGGAAACTGTAAACACCGCCCAACCTCCCACAAGGACAATGGTGTCGAATCCCACTCTCATCAAGACCACAGTTTCAGTCCCAGCCAGAGCTCTTATCCTTGACCCTTCCGATCAGCCACGCGAACCCCTTCCGGTCGAACCGCAGCCTCTGCAGGATAGTCAATATACAAAAATAGTTCGGCAAAGTTCATCCGGAGGCGAAGCAAAGATGTAAAGTATCTGGGAACCCTAGTCGCATTAAAAACTTCCCTCACCCACATGTGTTCCAAAAGTCGTTTCCTCCGCAATCTCGATAAAACAGTCGGGAAGGGAAGAGACGTGGCGACGAGCCAAATGAGGGTCTCACTAGAAGGCACCGGAAAGGGAGCACCGGATAGTTCACTCACAGGCAGTATCGATGTTAGGACTGACGATCCGGTCGGAGCATCAAACTCGTTATCGGCCAGTACAAGAACCTGAGGCTCCATCACCACTTGTCGCTCGGGGCTCGCCTCCTCATCCATGTTAGCCACCGTGAGTAGCAGAGCTCACAGTAATCCCCGCAATAAAACAGGGTCCGGTCCCATACGCCCAGGTGTAAATAAATCTGCCGTCATTCTGTGAACAAGAAATTCCACATGGGATTGAAGCGCCCCAATGGCTGCCAGCACAGTTCTCAAGGACGGTTCACACTCCGCCCGTCCCACCGCTCCTCTCTCAAAGTCGACCATATTCATGTCCCCCAGAGAGCAGGGTCTCCCCGGGGGAGCAGGCAAGCGCGGGATGGGCGGCCGCCGGGAGGACTCAGCAATCACCACAACCACCTTCCGCACTCCGCTACCATGAGCAAAGACCCAGACCCAGCGAGCGCCGGCGACGCGGAAAACCGGGCCCCCGGGTCAGGGACCTCCGCCCACCGAATCAATCGTGCCTCTTCACTCCTCTATCGATGGTATTCAGCTCAGACAACCACCATCAAAATTGGGCAAAGCAATCCTCCATAACAATAGACCGGACCCTGTTGAGCTCCCACAGCCGATGTTATTCAACTGAAACCCCGCTGGGCCAGTACTCGAGGCCCCGGCTTACAACTGGTGTAGGCCACAAACTTGTCTTCGACAGAACTCCGTCCACCAAGCCGATAAAGTTCTCGGGATCGCACCATCAGGTTGTACTTAATTTAATACACACGGAGGTAGGGCGTATACTCAGGATAAAAGACAGGATCACCTGGCAGGAGACGGAGGCCGGCGGGGCCGGGAGGCCGGCGGGGCCGGGAGCCTAAGCGGCCATCTTGGTTGCTAGCGTAGCTCCTCCTCCCAGATCAAATTATTGATGAATTGTTCTGTTTCTTAGTTAGTGGAGTCTTCCAAATAAAAGTTAAAGTCTCCTAAAATTGTGCAATTTGGGTATTTCATACAGGATTCAATAAGATCCCTTAAAGAATCTAGGAAGTTAGCTTCAAGGCCCGGGAGCCTATAGGTCAGTAATCCATTATAGGTGAAATTAGTGAATTTACATTTAAAGGAGAGTGCTTCACTATCTATTTGTTTGGATGGCTCGCATAAGATCTCAACTGCTAATCTACTTCCACGTCTACAAGCACGGTCTATTTTGGAGATGGCATAGCCAACTGGGATAGCGGTGGCTAAGCCGGGGTCAGATGCCTCATCCGCCCATGTCTGGATAAGAAGACTATATCTGGGGCATGAGTGTCTAAGTAATCAAAGAATTTGTACTTGTGTTTAATAACTGAATATCATGGAAGAAGTTACGTCAGAGGAAAGAGAAAGGGTGCCTGACTCTTCCAGATGTACAACTATGCATGGGCGTTCCAGCTTAAGAACAATAGAATGCTCCTGGATAAGGTATCAGGTTTGGAAATTGGCAAACTGTTTACGGGACTGTTAAATGCAAAACAACAGTTGATGGACAGAATGCAGAACAATGTCATACATTCACCCCAGTACAGAGATCTGGGCCTAAATCCATAGTTTTTTTGCACTCCACTCCACCCCAGTTCAGATATGGCCATATGAAAATCAGCCTTGACCCTGTACCTCATGGGAACAGTCCAGCCCGAACTGACAAGCCATGTCTTTCCTGGACCGGAATGAAGCATCCTAGGACCGGTTTCTGGCTATCAGCCGTCTTCAGCCAGGATAGCTTGACTCCCGTGGTGTGGAGAGCATGGGACTCACGTCTGAGCATACCCATCCCACTCGGGGTGACAAATGCAAAACAACAGTTGATGGACAGAATGCAGAACAATGTCATACATTCACCCCAGTACAGAGATCAGGGCCTAAATCCATCTTTTTATGCACTCCACACCACCCCAGTTCAGACATGGCCATATGCAAATCAGCCTTGACCCTGTGCCTCATGGGAACAGTCCAGCCCGAACTGCCAAGCCATGTCTTTCCTGGACCGGAATCAAGCATCCTAGGACCGGTTTCTGGCTATCAGACGTCTTCAGCCAGGATAGCTTGACTCCAGTGGTGTGGAGAGCATAGGACTCACGTCTGAGCATACCCATCCCACTCGGGGTGACAAATGCAAAACAACAGTTGATGGACAGAATGCAGAACAATGTCATACATTCACCCCAGTACAGAGATCTGGGCCTAAATCCATCACCACCCCCTTTTGTACCACTTTGTTTGCCATAAGTTGGCAGGGTATGCTCAGATGTGAGTCCCTTGCTCACTTTGTCACTGGATTCAAGCAAGCTGGGCTGAACACGGCTGAAATGCAGGAAACTGGTCCTCGGAAGCTTGTTTCCGGTCCAGGGAAGGCATGGCTTGGCAGTTCGGGCTGGATTGTTCCCATGAGGCACAGGGTCAGACTGATTTGCATATGGCCATGTCTGAACTGGGGAGGCAGAGTGGGCTAAAGAACGGTGATGGATTAAACCCAGATCTGTTGACTGGGTGTGAGTGTTTGATTGGTTCAGATGCTCCGTCCATCACCACTCCCTTTTGTACCACTACGGGACTGTTAAAGCAGGTAGAAGGAGGGACCTCAGGTTTCATGTTAAAATATGCAGATCCTAAATATTTTTAGAAAGTTAGGCTGAAAATCCTCAGAGGAGCGGCAGAAACTTGGCACAGGATTAAAAGGAGACTGAAATGGATGTACTATAGTAACTTGGCCCCGATATGGGACTCGCCTGGATCACCGGAATGGACAAAGGACAATCTAGCTGGGGCATTAGGGCAAGTTGGAGTGGAAAGATGGGAGGATCTAATTGAAGGAAAAAGGATGATCTCATGGGAGAGATTTCAAAATAGAACAAACGATCGTATTTCCAGATTTAAGTATCTCCAAATCCAGAGTTGGGTCTGTTAAAGATTGGACGGATTTGTTAGCATGAGCTGAAAGCCATTTTGGATTTCTGGCAGCCATTTTGTTTGCCATGTGCTGCCATGTGCTCGCCATGTGCTCTGTCCTCCCTCAGTGTTGACTGCTCTTGTAATCTGCCTAGAAACTAACTATATTTAGCACCTTCCACCTTAGCACATGCTCAGAAGAGCCTAGCTAGTAGAATGCACCTGCTAATCTTGTAGAACTGTCAGGCTATTTTTGCTGCTGTATGGAAAAGTAACTCTCCTCCCACTTTGTTGAGCAAGCAGATCTTGCATGTCCATATTAGTCATTTTGCATGCTTACATGAGCCAGGACCGCCCCTTGGTCTAATGCTGACTATGGAACCCTAAGCCTATGTTATGCCTCTGTTTTCTGTACTCCTCAGACCGCCTCATTCATTTGCTAAGGCTTCTGTGTGACGTAGTCTCCCTCATTTGAGGTTAATAAATATGTTACTTTTATATTTCAGCTTCTGTGCCAATTTCTTCTTTGCTGGTTTAAAAGGACCAAGTATCAGTGGGACCCCTGAGAAGGTTTCTATTTCCTACAGGTCCAAGCATCAGAAAGCAAGATAGGAGGAGCAAACAAACTGGAGGAAAGTCTGATTTTGGACACACCGAGGAAGAACGAAATGTCAAATTGGTACTGGAGGATGATGGAAGAATTGGAAGGAGAGCTTATTCAACCACAGAAAATATGGGAGACTAACTTGCCAGGAGCAACACTGGAAAAATTATGGCAAGTATCCTTTACTACACTTTTTTAAATGATTAAACCCGCCTATTTAAAGAGAAACCACCTTTTTTCTATTTATAGAGTGTATTGGACCCCAAAAAAAACTGACGAAATTGGGGAATAGAGGAGAGAGGGCGTGTACCAAATGCGGTTTGAAATCGGGAAATTATATTCATATGTTTATGTGATGTCCAGAAATCCAGGTTTTTTTGGGGAGAGGTATGGAGAGTGCTGACTGAAATTCTGAAGAAACAGATTCAGGTAAGGCCTCTCCTAATATTTTTTGGATTGGATAATGAGTCAGCTATGGATGAACTAAAATTACTATTTTATGCTATGTTGATGGCGAGAAGAGAGTTATGTAAAAAGTGGACCAGTTCTCTCTCTACAACGTATATAGAGTGGAAAGCTTCACTGAGTTATAATCTAAATCTGGACGCAACCTCCTTAGACAAGAAAAGGTATGCTTTTTGGCACCTGGTAGTTGAATGGTTGGGGAGGTAGGAAGGGTGGTCCGATGATTAAAAAGCAGACCTTGGAAAATGCACAAGCCAATCCTAAATCTCTCATATCTATTATAGAAGGGCGGTACCAAAGAAATGGTAGTAAAGTGAGAGCGTCGAAAGACAGGAAGTTTGGCTTAATGAAGTGCAAATGACGGGTCTCCCGATAAGGCAGACGAAATTCAGATCCTTGCTCTCACAGAGCGTTAAAGAGCGGTCACAGGTGGAGGTGCGTGAAAGACAATCTGAGGATAATGAGGACAAAATAAAAAAATGAAAATAATAATTTGTACGTGTACTTAATAACTGATTTGTGTTGATCAATATACCGTTCATCTTAGAGGCACAGGAGTTGCAGGAGCCATGGTGCTGGACTTGGGAGAGGAGATAGCGGGGCTCCAGTAGAGAGAGTGGAAGCGCCCTCATGACTGGTGGGAGAACCGATTGGGTGCATTGAAGACTGGCACACCCAGCCGGCCATTGGGCCTATGCGCTGGGCTGCTCACTGCAGTGACTTCTTGAGGTCGTTGATGGGCGGGCCTGCTGTTGGAATCAGCATGTGCATCTGGACTCACTGAGGGCCCTTGGGGACACAATATTTGCAGGAGGTGCATCCCTTTGCTGACAGAGGTTGGCCGCAGCCCTGCCTGATACTCATCATCAGGTGCCTGTTTGGGGCACCAGACTACGTGCTGCTTCTGTTAGGCCTAGGAATTTAGTTTTTCATGCAGAGGTTCTCTCCTATGGCAGCTACTGTAGTGGGCTGCATCTGCCCTGGCAGCAGTGCCCTGCAAGCTGATGAGTGTCCCATTTGCCCTATCATTGCACCAACCCCCTAGCTACAAACCACAACTTGTTGATCTCTGACACTCCCTTACGGTCCCTGAGGCTGCTGGACAATATCCAGATAAGCTTGGCTTGATACCTGCAGTTATTGCCAATATTCGTACAGCAATAGTTCCACCCTGACACCAGTGACATCCCCGATAATAAACACTTAACAATTGAGCTTCGCTCCATCATTACAATCCTACAGAAACAGGTCTCAACTCTCGCAGAAAAATGACAGTACCTTGAAAATCCACTGAAAGATGCAGAAGGCATTCTCATCACAAAAATGTGAACACTGTAGGTTTCTTTGAAGGTAAGGAAGGTGCACATCTAACTTATTACTTTGAAACCGGCCTTACAACAGATGTTGCTCCAGATACTCTATTTTCATACATTGTAGGGGAGCGTGCCCACAGAGTACCTACAGGGATATTATCTTCTAGTTATACCTCTCAGCTTATCGTACCATGCATCACAAATTTTCACAACAGAGATGGATCATAACAGCTGCCAGGCAACACTGTCCAATCTGTCTGGAGAATGTTTACATTATGCTCTACTCAGATTACAAGGTTGCAGTTCAGCGCAAACACTTGTCCTTCATACATGTCAAAAAGAAAAGGTATTAACTGGGCGTGAAATGCACCACTGTTCCCTGCAAAGTTACAGGTGGTAGCTGACCAACATTCCAACTTCTTAAATCCTGGGGTTGGATAAGGAGGCTTACTCAGCTGGTGATACCATGCACCAGTGTTCACGGCCAACTGGAGCAGTCCCAAAACCTCAATGATGGTACGCCCAGTGATTGAACCCTGTCAGTGTAGTTGGTCCATCGCACTCCCAGACTCGAATGGAGGTCTGAAACACAGTGGCTGCGGCCACCGCTCTAAGAAAACTTACTTCCATGCCTCTGTTGTTAATTTTGGACTCTGTTAATTCTAGTGATGCTCCATCAATGGACGATGAATCCCAGAATTTGATTGGGTGCCACTTGTTGCTCCAAAAACTGTAGATATGATAATTTGATCACTTCATGACAGCCGTTTGAGGACAGTGAGACAGTTGTACTCCTGTGGAGCTTCTATAATATGATGGCATATGTATGTAAATTGTTTACATTGGCACTGTTGACTCATCTCACTAAGCACATGCGCCGTGCGCTGTATCAGCTTACTGATCTCACACCTAACTTAACAACATGTGCAGTACCCAGTTAGCCGCTTATATGCACCAATAAAAGTTCACATTAGCAGACTGCCTGCTTTGCTGGCTCTTATCTAGCTCTTTACCATTGTTCTGAAAGCCCATTAGTTGAGGCACTGTTACCAAGTATGGTTTAGATTTCTTGTTTTCCAGGGTTTTATGGATAGGCAAATGGGGAGTTTTAGGCTTACATGCAGGCGCAAACTCTATGCAGTGAAATGTCAATAACCAAGACCAAGCTCATCTTACTCAGTTATCAATGGAACAATACTACCCTACTAGAAAAGACCAAATGTCTCAAACTGGTGAAACATGTTGCGTATTGCCATGGAATGTCAGGAGCATGGACTCTGTTCATAAACGGTAAAAGGTACAGTCAGCTTTGATTCTTTGGAATATACACATTGCTCTCGCAATAAACACGCAGATATCCCATGTCTTCAGCATAGATGGTGTGGTCAACTCTATAGTACCACTTTCTCATCCTATGCTAGAGGAGCCCTCATTTGGCTTTGGACGGGAACCCCGTTTCAATCAGAACACTTGTGCATTGATGGTAGACCTCTGGTGATAGGATTTTTATACACTACCAATATTGATCAGGAAAATACAGGGCTCAAATACCAGCACTGTTAGCCAATTGGATAAATCTCACCTGGCTTTTTTTTTCTCCCTCAGTTTTTCACTAGTTTTTTCTCTCTCTGTTATCCTCTGTTCTACACTTTTTAGCACTTTCTCAACTTTTTTCCTTATTCCACTTTATTTCCTTTAGCCTCCTCTGCCTCCTCTGCCTCGCTCCGCTTTCCACACCGTTTTTAACTTGTTGTTTCTCCCTCTGTTATTCTGTTCTGCACTTTTTTGCACTGTCTCTACCTTTTTGCCTTATTCCACTTTATCTCCTTAAGCCTCCTTTATGTTCCTTCTATTTCCCGCCCGTTTCCTTTCCCTGCCGCTGCTGCCCCCGTGGCCCCTCTACCCCAGCACGACCAGCGCGACCTGCCCAATCCAGTACCCCACCCCACTCCCGCCTCCCAGCTGTCCAGACCTCCCCAACCCCTACTTCATGGCGGCCGCTTTGCTGCAGTACCACTGGCGCGCCAAGGGCAAGCCCGTCTGAGCCCGACCGTGAGCCGTCCGCAACTCGTCCGCGACCAGCACAAGGAACCCTGGACCTCCGCACCGCCAACGGTACAGCCCAGCATCAATCCATGCACTCAACCCAGGCCGCAACAAGAACTGCAAGACAGCTTCGCCGGCCGACACCCACGGACCTTTCAGCTGTCACCGCTGCCAACAAACCTACAGCACCGCCAGGACCAAGGGCCCAGAACAACCCGACCGCAAGAACACACCCGAACCAAAGACCCTGTAATGCATCCTCCTCAACGTCCGATCCCTCCAGAAACACGCCACCGAAATCTGGGACCTCCTCGGCAGCACCACCCGGACGTAGCATTCTTCACCAAAACTTGGACCAACACAACCACGGGACCGCACATTGCCATTCCCCAAGGATACAAGATCTCTAAGAAAGACCACCCCACCCGCCCAGGAGGAGACATCGCCATCGTCCACAAATCCACCCTCCACCTGAGCACACTCCCTGACAAGCACACAGACCTGATGGAACACCTTCACTTCAAGATACTGGCCAGCCCCACCGCCACCCTCCGAAGAACCCTCATCTACCAACTCCCTGGACCCCGCGGACCCTTCGTCACCTCCATCACAGACATTATCTCCCCGCAGGCCATCTTATCCACCAACTACTCCCTGCTGGGGGACCTCTACAACCAACTGGACCCCAACACCGCATCCCTCCTCGACAACCTCCACAACATTGGACTTTGCTAGCACACGCACTCAGCAGGGCACACCCTCGACCCCTTCTTCACTACAGGAAACTCCATCACCTTCAGCCACACCACCGAACTCCCATGGACCGACCATCGTAGCGTCCACTTCTCCTTCAGAACACCTACCATCAACAGACACCAAGCCCTGCTCCCATGAAGAAACATGACCAAAATCACCGACGACCAGCTCACCTCCTCACTCAATAACTCCACCCCAACCATCACGGAAAACAACGACCCCAACAACGCAGCCCGAACCCTGCACAGATGGATCATGGACAGCACCAACACCATAGTCCCCCTCAAGAAAAACAATACCCGCGGCAAGAAAGCCAGATGTTTCACCACCAAACTTCGAGAGTCCAGACGTACTTGACGCTGCCTCGAAAAAACCGAGAGGAATACCAAATCCACAGAAGCCCACAACAACTTCAGAGCCACCACCAAAGCCCACCACCAACTCATCAGTGAAACGAGGAAAATAGCGATCAAAGTCAGAATCTCCACCCACGCACACGACCGCAAGGAACTCTTCAACATCATCAAGGAGTTTGCCCAACCCATCAGCGAGTCTACTGACATCCCATACTCATAAGACCTCTGCGACAAACTCAGCACCTTTTTCACCACAAAATCAAGAGCATCTACAACAACTTCAACGAAGACAACCAACACACTGAACCCTCACCAACTACCCCAGACACCCGGAAACCAGCGATTGACAACTGGACAGCTCTCACCACCGAAGACACACTGAAGACAATGAAGTCAATCCACTCAGGGACCCCCATGGACCCCTAGACCCCACCACATCTTCAACAGAGCCGCCGACACTATAGCACCCATGCTGAGCCACACCAAAAACAGCATTCTAGTGAACGCAGCGATCCCCAATGACTGGAAAGACGCTGAGATCAACCCCCACCTGAAGAAACCCTTGGCGGACCTCACCGACCTAAAAAACTACAGACCTATCTCCCTGTTGCTTTTCCCAGTGAAAGTCATCGAGAAAGCCATCAATAACCAACTCGCCACATTCATCGAAGAGCACAACATTCAGGACTCCTCCCAATCCGGCGTCAGAAAAAAACCCACTAAGGAAACCGCCCTCCTCGCCTCAACAGACGGCATCCGCACTCTAGTGGACAAAGGAGAAACAGAAGCCTTCATCCTCCTCGACCTCTCAGCGGCGTTCGACACAGTCTCTCACTGCACCCTAATATGCAGACTCCACGACACAGGAATCCAGGACAAGGCCCTCTACTGGATCCGCTCCTTCTTCTCTGGCAGAGCGCAGCGGGTCAGACTCCGCCCTTTCCTCTCAGACCCTACACTGACCACCTGCGGAGTCCCACAGGGCTCCTCCCTCAGCCCAATGCTCTTCAACATCTACATGGCTCCGCTTGCCCCCATCGTCAGAGCCTACGGACTCAACATTGTGTTGTACGCAGACGACACCCAACTCATCCTCTCCCTATCCATGAACCCAACACTGCCAGACACAGCTTTCAAGAAGGCATGGAAGCCGTCGCCAAATGGATGAATAACAGCTGCCTACAACTAAACACCAACAAAACAGAAGTACTCCTCATGGGCCCAAACCTTCATGCCTGTAGCAACACCTGGTGGCCCCCCGCCCTTGGAAACCCCCCCAACCCCCACGGACCACGTACGCAGCCTGGGAATCATCCTAGACTCCGAGCTCAAAATGGACCGCCAGATCAACTCCGTCTCGTCTTCCTGCTCCCACACCCTCCGCCTCCTTCATAAGACCTTCAAATGAATCCCCTTCAAACACAGAAAGACCGTCACTCATGCCTTGGTCACCAGCAGACTCGACTACGGCAATGCACTCTACACCAGAATATACAAAGACCTCACCCGCAAGCTACAAAACATCCAGAACGCTGCCGCAAGACTGATCCTCAACCTGCCAAGACTCTGTCACATCTCCCAGCACCTGCACACACTCCACTGGCTCTCCGTCGAGGCTAGAATCACCTTCAAGATACTCACCCATGCACACAAGGCCCTCCATGGCACCCGACTAGCATACCTAAACAGCCGACTTAAATTCCACGCACCCCAAAGGACCCTATGATCAGCCTAACTCTCCTATGCCGTGGTCCCCCACACAGAAAGACCAGATCGGGAGGCCGCTTCTACTCCTTCTTCGCGGCCAAAGCCTGGAACACCCTTCCGCGCCACCTCAGACAGACAACATCGCTCCCCATCTTCTCATTAAACCTCAAAACCTGGCTCTTCGACAGACCCCTTCCTTGATGGAATGGATTCTGCACCCCCCACCCCCAGGGCCTTGAGACCATACGGGTGAGTAGTCGTGCTTAACAAACTCCTGATTGATTGATTGCTTCTGAGGGGAAATTGTAACTGTTATGTTCACATACACAATTGGATAGATCCTTTCCTTCACTGCCTCAATTGACAGGAATTTAGAACGCCAACACGTTGAACATCTGACTATACCATAGGAAGGTAATCGACATCTTGCGAAACCATCATCCTGTGCACCGTGAATATTTCTACTATTCACCCATACACAATATTAATTTCTGCCTAGACATAATTATATGCACATCGGATTTACACTCCCGGATTATCACTCTCTTGTACTATTTTAAACTGCTCTCTGGCCATAATCCCCAGTTAGCTGAAGTTGCCTTCAATAGAATCATTCCTCCTATTCCTTTGGATGCGTGTGCCACCCTTTCAAACACATATCTCATCCTCTTTGATGACTAAATGGGAGACCTTTAAGGTTGTGACACAGTGACAATGCATAAAATATACAATATGAATACTTCAAACACTTATTAATGACTTACAATGTATAGAGACAAAAACCGCACCTTAGAAACACAATTGCCAATATTTCCTATGCGCAGTGAAGAACTTCAACTCTTTCGAAATGATCACTGCAACATAACTGATTTGCTCTGATGCCATGATTACTCCATATATTTATCGATGATACATAACGAATGTGATAAACCTAGCCGATTATTTGCCAGATTTATAAAACCATTTGAAATGTATTCTGTACCACTGGAAATAATCAATGCTCCAGGGAATCTAGCGGGTCTTGCAAGGTCTACCTCTTGGAAATTCCCCTGGGACTGATGGTTTCCTGCCAGAATATTACACCACATTCTCGATCAAAGTTGGACCGCGTCTCCCAGCATTATATGAAACAGCATACTCAGAAGGCACACAAGATGTGAAAAACTAATCTTCCAATGAAAAAGTCAATCAAACGTGAATTAGAAAAAGGCCGATGAGCACTTAAATCATACACTAACAGAACAAACATTCAGTATCATACACTCTAGTAACATTACCTTGCAGGCATGTGCAACTATTTTAGATCGATCCTCTTGAAATACAAAAAGAATGTGACTCTAACATTCCAAGGTAGGCGCCGGACATTCCATTAACAGTGGAACACGGGGTGGTGAAGGAGAGGAGGATGAGGGAAAAGTTAATAGGGCAGGGAGGGTAAAGATAAGGAAATACTACAAATGGCGGATAGTGGGTAAAATAAGAATATTAAACGGCAGGTAGTTATAACACATGTCCCCCTTTAAACAGTAACAGGTTAAAACATTAAGATAGTATCTAAACAATTCACACCCTAGGGATGATGATAGAAAAAGGGTGACCTTATCACAATGCTGACAGGGTATTAATATAGATTGGAACATACAGTAACTCATTCAATAGCGTAATCTTTAAACCATGCAGGCCTCGTCCTGAAACTAATGGATCTGGTATTAGACAACTGGTAACAGTGACTCTGGAACCTGTTGGTTCCTTTTGTCCAGGGTGGATCGTTACGGGGCACTTGGATAGTCTACCCATGCTCCACAGTGTTCCATCATCTAGCACCACAATGTTCTTCCTCACTTGAGTGATTCTTTTGATTCCTGAGTAATATATGTCCGTATGCCTACAAGATATAGGGAGTGAACTGTGACCCTATCTCCAATATTCTAATCTCTTCTGGAAGTGCTATGTTTCGTATTGCAGCAAGTGATGTAGATTATTTGGGATCACTGACAGAATATCGACATCAAAATATCCCCATAAAAATATATCGATGCAAAAATATCGATGTCCAGAATATCGAAGTCCTATCTACATATTGGTAAGTACAAAAATATTGTAAAAAATATTGTTGACTAAAATATCATTGTTAAAAATATAGTTTTTTCTTATGTTTAAAAAATAATGTAAAATAAAGGAAATAATGCATGTAATTAAAAAGACACAGAAATGTTTAAAATTATTAGTATTACATATAATGTAAAAAAAATGTAAACATACATATATATAAAATATAATATATATTTACTTAATAATATTAATATATAATAATTTTATTAAACAATAAATTGTTAGAAACATATTAAAAATTATAAATACATATATATATACACACACACCAATAACATCAAAAAATATATATATATATAATAAATTAAAATATTGTAAGATTTTTAATCTTTTTAAAATACATTTTACACTACATTAACTGAAACATTAGGGAAAATATTGGATAGCGGAGAGGTAAAAATTACTATTCCTACTCCAGTGAGTGCAACAGTAGGGAAAGTATTGGATGGAGTAGGGGTAAAAATGACTATTCCCACTCCAGAGAGTAAAACAGTAGGGAAAGCGTTGGATAGTGTAGAAGTAAAATTTACTATTCCCATTCCAGTGAAAGCAACAGAGGGAAAGTGTTGGCTAGCGTAGAGGTAAAAATTACTACACTCAATCCCGAGAGTGCAACAGAAGGGAAAGTGCTGGATAGCGTAGGAGTAAAAATTACTAGTCCCACTCCAGTGAATGCAACAGTAGGGAAAGTGCTGGATAGCGTAGAGGTACAAATTACCATTCCCACTCCAGAGAGTGCAACAGTAGGAAAAGTGTGGATAGCGTAGGGGTAAAAAAATCACTATTCTCTCTCCAGAGAGTGAAACAGTAGGGAAAGTGTTGGCTAGTGTAGAGGTAAAAATTACTATTCCCACTCCAGAGAGCGCAACAGTAGGATAAGTGATGGATAGTGGAGGGGTAAACATTACTATTCCCACTCCAGTGAGTGCAACAGTAGGGAAAGTGTGGATAGGGGAAGGGTTAAAATGACTATTTCCACTCCAGTGAGTGCAACAGTAGGGAAAGTGTTGGATAGCATAGGGGTAAAAATTACTATTCCCACTCCAGTGAGTGCAACAGTAGGGAAAGTGTTGGATAGCGTAGAGGTACAAGTTACTATTCCCACTCCAGAGAGTGCAACAATAGGAAAAGTGTTGGATAGATTATGGGTGAAAATCAATATTCCCACTCCAGAGAGTGCAACAGTAGGGAACGTGTTGGATAGCGGAGGAGAAAAAATCACTAGTCCCACTCCAATAAGTGCAACAGTAGGGAAAGTGTGGATAGCGGAAGGGTAAAAATTACTATTTCCACTCCAGTGAGTGCAACAGTAGGGAAAGTGTTGGATAGCGTAGGGGTAAAAATTAGTATTCCCACTCCAGTGAATGCAACAGTAGGGAAAGTGCTGGATAGCGTAGAGGTACAAATTACCATTCCCACTCCAGAGAGTGCAACAGTAGGAAAAGTGTGGATAGCGTAGGGGTAATAAAATCACTATTCTCACTACAGAGAGTGAAACAGTAGGGAAAGTGTTGGCTAGTGTAGAGGTAAAAATTACTATTCCCACTCCAGAGAGTGCAACAGTAGGAAAAGTGATGGATAGTGGAGGGGTACAAATTACTATTCCCACTCCAGTGAGTGCAACAGTAGGGAAAGTGTGGATAGGGGAAGGGTTAAAATGACTATTTCCACTCCAGTGAGTGCAACAGTAGGGAAAGTGTTGGATAGCGTAGGGGTAAAAATTACTATTCCCACTCCAGTGAGTGCAACAGCAGGGAAAGTGTTGGATAGCATAGAGGTACAAGTTACTATTCCCACTCCAGAGAGTGCAACAGTAGGAAAAGTGTTGGATAGAGTATGGGTGAAAATCAATATTCCCACTCCAGAGAGTGCAACAGTAGGGAAAGTGTTGGATAGCGGAGGGGTAAAAATTACTATTCCCACTCCAGTGAGTGCAACAGTAGGAAAAGTGCTGGATAGCGTAGAGGTACAAATTACTATTCCCACTCCAGAGAGTGCAACAGTAGGAAAAGTGTTGGATAGTGTAGGGGTAAAAATGACTATTCACACTCCAGAGAGTGCAACAGTAGGGAAAGTGTTGGATAGCGGAGGAGTTAAAATCACTTTTCCCACTCCAATAAGTGCAACAGTAGGGAAAGTGTGGATAGCGGAAGGGTAAAAATTACTATTTCCACTCCAGTGAGTGCAACAGTAGGGAAAGTGTTGGATAGCGTAGGGGTAAAAATTACTATTCCCACTCCAGTGAATGCAACAGTAGGGAAAGTGCTGGATAGTGTAGAGGTACAAATTACCATTCCCACTCCAGAGAGTGCAACAGTAGGAAAAGTGTGGATAGCGCAGGGGGGTATGTAACGTTTACAACGAAATTTTTACAACGCACTACCATTACAACGCAGGTATTACCACGGATACCATTACAACTCATTGCGCTGGGGGGCGCTCTAGGATAGGGAATACGTTTCATTTTCTATCCAACACCTTCCCTAGTGTCCACGGGGACTGGAGTTGGAATAGAAAATTATACTTACCACTATCCAGCACCTCTAAGCGCTATGCGTTGTAATGGTGTGCGTGGTAAAAACCGCGTTGTAAAGGTATGCGTGGTAAAAGTATGCGTTGTAACGTCATACATCCGCGCAGGGGTAAAAAAATCACTATTCCCACTCCAGAGAGTGAAACAGCAGGGAAAGTGTTGGCTAGCGTAGAGGTAAAAATTACTATTCCCACTCCAGAGAGTGCAACAGTAGGAAAAGTGATGGATAGTGGATGGGTAAAAATTACTAGTCCCACTCCAGTGAGTGCAACAGTAGGGAAAGTGTGGATAGCGGAAGGGTTAAAATGACTATTTCCACTCCAGTGAGTGCAACAGTAGGGAAAGTGTTGGATAGCGTAGGGGTAAAAATTACTATTCCCACTCCAGTGAGTGCAACAGTAGGGAAAGTGTTGGAAAGCGTAGAGGTACAAGTTACTATTCCCACTTCAGAGAGTGCAACAGTAGGAAAAGTGTTGGATGGAGTACGGGTAAAAATCACTATTCCCACTCCGGAGAGTGCAACAGTAGGGAAAGTGTTAGATAGCGGAGGGATAAAAATTACTATTCCCACTCCAGTGAGTGCAACAGTAGGAAAAGTGCTGGATAGCGAGGAAAAGTGCTGGATAGCGTAGAGGTACAAATTACTATTCCCACTCCAGAGAGTGAAACAGTAGGGAAAGTGTTGGCTAGCGTAGAGGTAAAAATTACTGTTCCCACTCCAGAGAGTGCAACAGTAGGAAAAGTGATGGATAGTGAAGGGGTAAAAATTATTATTCCCACTCTAGAGTGCAACAGTAGGGAAAGTGTTGGATAGCAGAGGGGTACAAATCACTATTCCCACTCCAGTGAGTGCAACAGTAGGGAAAGTGTGGATAGCGGAAGGGTAAAAATTACTATTCCCACTCCAGTGAGTGCAACAGTAGGGAAAGTGTTGGATAGCGTAGAGGTACAAGTTACTATTCCCACTCCAGAGAGTGCAACAGTAGGAAAAGTGTTGGATAGAGTATGGGTAAAAATCACTATTCCCAAGCCAGAGAGTGCAACAGTAGGGAAAGTGTTGGATAGCGTAGGGGTAAAAATTACTATTCCCACTCCAGTGAGTGCAACAGTAGGGAAAGTGTTGGATAGTGTAGAGGTACACGTTACTATTCCCACTCCAGAGAGTGCAATAGTAGGAAAAGTGTTGGATAGAGTATGGGTAAAAATCACTATTCCCACTCCACAGAGTGCAACAGTAGGGAAAGTGTTGGATAGCGGAGGGGTAAAAATTACTATTCCCACTCCAGTGAGTGCAACAGTAGGGAAAGTATTGGATAGCGTAGGGGTAAAAATTACTATTCCCACTCCAGTGAGTGCAACAGTATGGAAAATGTGAGAATATTGTCAGATCTTGTATTTTCACTAACTCATTCACCTATACATTCCTCTCAGTGAATTCAGAACCGGCTCCAGAGATCTGTTTGTAACCTGCATGTCATTCATGCCTTAACTATATGTAGTCTGTGAGAAATTAAGGCTTGTAGTAGTTGCCCTTCTAAATTTGTTCTGCAGGGAATTGAAGATTATGAACGCGGCCTTCTGTGAGGCGGGAGAAGCTTGCATTGCTACTGCCAGGTTGTTAGTGTTCTGCAAAGAAGCAAAGTGTGCACTTATTCTGCCTGATTGGTGTTAGAGCAGCGTAATTTTAATCTCTATCTTCTATATATCATTTATATGCATTTACCTGTGATATATATATATTCAAAATTTGTCCAGTGTTAATAATCTGTGTGTCTTATACTCACTCCAGTTGTGGGGTCGGCTCTTGCAATCCTTCCAGTATGTGCCGCCAGTACTCCAAATCGCCTTCAGCATGATAATCCATGCTTACAATTTTTAGGTGACTTTCTTCTGCCACCACCCACTCTCGCACAGTTGCAGCCGGCATGACTCGAGGGAGGGGGAGGTCAGGGGGTCGCGCAGGGATGGGGTCGTGCGGGGGAGGTTTTAAAATTAAAATAAAATAAAAGTGAACTTACCTTCGCTGGCCCACATTGTCTTCTCTGCAATAGGAAGCAGCTGCAGGCAGCCTCCCTCCCCTCCCTAAGCCAATCACAACTCTGCAAGGGCAGTGTTGTGATTGGTCGGGATGCCGACCAGCGAGGTGTCTATGGGAGGCCATTTTCTCCATGTAGGCTGCATGCAGCCTACATGGAGAAAAGGCAGTGTGCTCATGACTGGTTTGGTCACCCCCAAAGGGCCGACCAAACAGCCGGCGCCCGCAACAGTGGGCAAGCCACTCCTCCCCTGCCTAGAGCAGGACCACCCACCTGCCAGCCCCCAACCAACCCTTTCTGCTTTCTCGCAGTGCGAGAAGCAGAAACATAAAATGGTATTTATAATATACAATCTATAATAAAATTTTATGTTTCTGCTTCTCAGGCCGCAAGAAAGCAGTGGGGTGACCTTCCTCTGCACACATGGAGGAGCCGGTCCTGCTCTCCCATATCTAACTGCCACGTACCACATTTTGGAGGGAGTGTTTGAGTCCAGTGTATTGCAATGTGCCTTTTTGCCATAACTAGACCTCGGAGGGCAAATTTGTGTCTAGCGCGTTTTTCCTTTTTTGGTGTCTGGAGTACCCCCAAAAGGCAGTGTTTAACCGCATGCTCTATCCGGACTGCTGTGGTGGCACAGAGTATCTGAATAATTTGATGCCAGTACCTTTGTAACCTGATGTGTGTCTAAGTGCAGGTAAGTGGCAGGGTCTAAACCGCACCTGGGGCAGTGGCAAGGGCACGTAGAGTTGAAGCAAGCTAGTCTCTGAGGGGTCCAGTACGTATGATGTAAGTAGTGGAACTGGGTAAATTTAAACCTAGCATCACTAGCTGCCTCCTGGACCTGTGCAAACACCCTTTTCCAGTTCCCTTCCATAAGGGGAACTGTCAAGTAGGCAGTCCACCTGTCTTTTATCTGTGACGTCTCAATGACGCGGTCTTCTTTCAGGGCCTTATATATGCAAGAGATTAGGCCTCTAGTTGACCCTGAGTTAAGTAGGAGGGCCAGTGTGAGCGACTCTTCCAGTTCATCAGGGAAAGAGGGCTACATTCTCTTGTCCGTATGTGTGATCTTGGTGTACTGTAGGAAGTGTCCTTCAGGTATTGCTACCATTCCTTTGCTTCCTCATACATTAGGAAGGTCCTGTTAGCGAATAGATCACCGGCTGTCGAGCACCCTCCTTTGTGACATTTACAGTTGTCCATAACTGCCTGAATTTGACAGAACCCCTGCAACCATTTTAGGCGGAGTGAGGTAGTGTATGGCACCCTACGGATAACCTGGGGGACCACCTGCTCCCAGATCATAGCTTCCTGTCGGATTATAAATGGGCACGAGCTGAGGGCCCAATTGCCCATTATCAGATATTTGGACAGTTTGGAACCATTATTGCGGCTCACTAGTAATGCTTTCTCCATGTGGTACCCCTCGATGCACCAATGTGCTACATATTGAAGCAGTCCAGCATAGGTTCTGCTACTTTGATTTAATTTTGAGCTTTATGCTCCTTTTATCTAAATCTGTTTCTTTGAACTAGAACTCTTCATGAGTTTTGCTAACACACATTGTGGTCCTGTTCTTTAGAATAGCGTATTCATCCTTTGAACGTGATGCACTATTTGATGATTTGCTCTAACCATACATTTGTGATGAGATTTCTGTAAACTTACTTGAATGTATCAACTAATCTGAATGAAAGAATAAAAAGACTCTTTCTAATCTCTTAATGAGAAATAAAGCTTTTAAATCTGATCCAAATTCTCATCATTGACTGAACTCAGAACTGTATTTGTGACTTTACTTATTATGATAAAATAGCCCCTGACTCGAAAACGGTGTCAAAGATCCGTCACCTAAAGTGAGTTATACTCGTAAGTCAGTGCGAAAAAGGGGCTTAACCTTGCGAGTGATGGTAAGAAAATGTTGAATCATATTTATTTAAATTTGCCTCAACTCCACTTTATCACTCTAACTGAAGTGTATTTCTGATGTTTACACCCCCTCAATGCTTCAAGTCAACACCCAAAAATACAGTGGGATTATTTCATCAAGAGACTGAGGCTCAAATACCCCTTCCATCAGTGGCTGTCCTACGATTAAGAAGGTTTTCCCTTTTCCCTCCCTAGTTTTACTTGTCCTCTGAAGAAGGGCCATTTGCACTAGTACAGCCCATGGTGTACCATTTACATGAAAAAAGAGGGTTTTTATTACAGTCGTATGAAAATGAAAGTTTAGGTTGAGAGCACTTAATTAACATGCCCTATGAATCAGTGGCTGTTTCACAATATTTGATATAGTAGTATAATATATAATATAATATATAATAACAGTAGTCCTGAGGAAGGTGTCTGATTCCAAAAGGTCAATATCCGAGTGTCAAAATATATTCACAGAAAGAGGAGCTAGGGCCGATGCTTAACCTTCCTGGTTTTTATTTTATGATAGTGAGATATCAGCAAATTGTTTTTTAGCTCACCCCCACACACTTTTATTATAAGTCAGACAGGTTATCAAAAGGAGAACAACAATGTTCTTATGAGAGGCATACACATATTAAGGAACTAATAACTAGGAGACTGTACAATCAGAAAAAAGTGGTAAATGCTTCATTGTGCCAGATATGGAACCCACTGATGAAGCATCCAATACTAGTAGACAAGGGTTCATCTTTCTACACAGGTACATAATTCCATAAGAGGTTTCGCAGTTTCTTTCAAGAATGTCATGCTTTGTGTATGTTTATGTTTGTTTACAATAGTCCATTAGCCCCCCTCACTCCTTCTTTACTGTGTAATCTACATCTGTTGTATGTGCCCTGCACCTGTGAGGAATTAGTCTGTTGTGTGTTCTGCTGCTACCACCTGTTACTTGTTTTTTGTGTTAGGGAAGGTCATGCTGCAGCTGTTCATGTTTTACCTTTATTATATTGTAAAGCTCAGTATAAAAAGTTTCCCGAATTAAAAAGCAGATCGATTGCCATTGTCAATGCATGATGTGAATGAAAGCGTGAACCATCACAAAATACATGAGCAGAGTTTACTTTGGTTTTACTACATGAGCAGAGTTTACTTTGGTTTTACGTTTGCAACAAGCAGATTTTGAAATGAACATGGCTTTATGCCATATATTACACTTTTGGCCATTTCTGGCCTTTTATCCAGCAACACTTTGTCTGCTGTGGTTGTGAATGTGAAAAGCAGAGCTACACACCCTGCAGTGAAACATGCTGTTGGCTGGAAAACCATAAATGGCTGATGTTCCCATATTTCATTGCACCACTTCGCAGCCTTGTGAATTGCAAAATACAATTTAGTTCCTGAATTTCTCCCACTTTTCTACTAGGCAATCACGGGTTAAATAGCTTAGTAGGTAAAAGGGCAGAGCCAGCTATTCAAATACAGATACATAATCTAATTTCTAATGGGCTAACATTCTGTTCAAAAGCAGCATGCTAAATAAGACATTATAAGCCCAGTAGCATAAGCTGAATATGTCTGAATAGACACTGAGAAAGGAAAAACAGTATGCTAGCACTTTACTGCCTGGTCCCTTCCTCGGCCAAGGGTTTTGTGTGTTGTATATGGAGTGTCTGCAACACCACTGTAGTGTGTCTATGTGCTGCAGGTGCTGGCCCGTCAGGGCACCAGTATTTCAGGGCAATTAGACCCATAAAAAATTAAAGGACTGTTGAGAAAAATGGAACAGGAGGAATGTCACCTTAGGCTCATTGGCAGCTTTCCAATCACATACTTAGTTGACCCTCACACCACTCATATAATCAAATGACCAATCAAACCACATATACCTCTCTTTCAGACTATGGCTAAGAGTCATAAAAGCAAGACTCAGAAAGACCTCTTTCGACCCTGAAAATTACTCAGTTAGACTTGAGAATCAGTGTCCCAGGGGCTACCCAAACAGTCCACAAACTCATGCCAGAGCGTTGATAGCTTGTAAGACTGCAAGCTGACATTATTTATGAGTTGTCCTTTTTGTCAGCATATAGAAAAACCTTAATCACTGAGATACTCATCCCATTTCATCCTTATCACTGTGCCCCTGCCCGAAGCCCTCCGTACAAATGATCGCGCTTCTTTGTGAGCAAAGGCTGTGTACTATTGATTAACAGAGGGGCACAGATTTGCATTTCAGACCAAATTCATACTAAGACAACATAGTGTAAAGAAGGATCATTGGAATCAAACACATGGAAACCTGCATTGATGGAATATTCTTGAAGGTGCTAGGAGCAAGATGTTAGAATTTGTGGAGAAGGAACTCAGAAAGGAGTTAGACTATTACACATATATAACGGTAGGAAAACCTCTTGTTAAAAAAGTCCAAACGTAATTATTTAATCACTAATGGACTCTAATTTCTTGAGAATAAGAAGTGAAAATGAAAATATTCTAAACTTGAGCATACTGTGTAATTTGAAAAACAAACAAACTACATTACATGTTTGCTATCCAAAGCATTTTATAGTAAAATAGAGCAAAACCTACCTGCTCATCACTCGGTTTGTTCTGCAGCATCATTTGAAACTTCACCAAACTGATCTTCAAAGTCTTAAGTTTTACAGACAATGCCTCCGTTTCCTTCTGAGTCCCTCCACTATCTTCTCGCTGCCAGTCACTGCCATCTTCCAGTAATGAGGATACCTTCTGTTCAATCTCCATTAACACATTCTGTAAAGTGAAATCATTAAATCGACTTGATGTGTCAGTCATACTAAAACCCCAAACTATGAAAGAGCATTATGCACTGAAATAAAAATTTGATAAACAAAATACTCAGGCCCACAAAATCAATCCTTGGTAGTCTGTTATTTAGATAAATTCAAAATGAAATTTCTACATTATGATTAACTAATTACTTGCTCCAAAAGAAACAATTTAACAATGTGCATACAAGAAATTTTAATACATTTGAATGAAGCGGCCTCAGTTATTTTGCTGTGTGATAAATAGTATAAATCCTGTGACTGTAGAACATAAGCTAATGCAAAGTGATTCAAGCAAGACAGAAGGAAGAAAATCGTATAGAAGAAAAATTCAGAATTTTGAGTGTGTTATGCATGAGATAGTGTAATACATGTGATGGTTGACTTTACTGAAAATTCCAAAAGGTGAAAGAACGCATCACAATCTGAATAAAATGATGGTTTGATCAATTGACTTAATTGATTGAACGTACAGAAACTAAGTTCTTTTCTAAGAAAGCTTACATTTTGCACATTGTATTCCACAGAAGGGCTTACAAATAAACAATTATTGCTTTTTATTTGATTGTAAGGTTTGATCTTGTCAAACTAAATAGCGTACAATCTTCTGCACTTCTACGATTGGTTAAGACTGGGTGGTAAGCTGGCTGCTCACTTTATCGCAATCCAAGGTATGCCTTCATGTTTATCAGCTAAACTCCTATCTTGGAGCAGTTTTTGAACTGAATTATTTTAATTGATATTTGTTCTGAGCAAAACATCTGGAAAGATAGGTTGTGACAGTGCACCTCTAGCTCAATTTAAGCTTTTGCAGCCATTTATAAATAATGTTGGTGAATTTCTCCTGCAATGATCAGCAATGATCAATTTAGTAGGTTGTCCGTGAGGCAGAAGAGCAGAGTTCTAGATGAAGTGGAGAAAGTAAGGACAAGAAGAACAGTCAGAGGGGAACTCAATATATTCCAGAATCAAATATTTCCTAAGAAATGAATGAGATTAGCATGCAGCAGCCCTAGTCCACGTTTGGGAAGGTGTGTTTCAAGTGGGATGAATTGGAAGTGGTGAACAGAGTCTAGGCATGATATTAAGGTACATAAATTAAAATAAGCATTCATTAAACAGTCTTAGCACCTTCTTGGGGACTAAATGTATTTATACACTTATGAGATAAGGTACTGCAGTTCGAAAAAAGCATGGCCACCTAGGGAAAATGTTATCCTCTAGAGAAAAGATTGTGCCTTCACACTTGTCCTTGGAAATCTGTGGATTGCTGTTTCATTATTGCAGCTTTGCTTGAAGTCCTTTCTCAAAGGAAAAAATATGCCAGACTGAATGCTATAAATATTATGAAGTATACCATGGTGAGGCTACCCCTTGTCCCAGTTCCTAGGGAATCTTTGGTGAAAGGAGGGTGTAAGCTCATAGGTAAACTATCGCCAGAAAGCCCCACCCAGGTTATCAGATGATTCAAGTTGGTCTTTAGTTTTCTAGGTGAGCTTTGGTCTGGATGTAGACTCCAGCCAGCAGCTAGACATGAATGACATTGTGGTGTCTGTGGAACAGCTCAGAAACAGAAACAATAATGATTTTAATATGTCCAGGAACCCTACCTTGTGTGCTGAATGCAAAGTATCCTTGCACAGGATACCTTTCAGACTGCATGTGGTCTTTGTGCAAACCGAAGAGAGGGACAATCACAAAATAAAAACTCATAAACATATAAAGGATTCCTGGTATTAAAGGCTGTCTGAGTTTACAGCATGGGTGAGGAGACATTATTCTTGGGATGTAGGTAGGAAGGTCTGTGCCTCTGCCTACAATCAGCTCTCTTCAACCATCAGCCACCACACAGCCTGAGAAGGGACCAGTAGAATTCCTTTACTGACGTAGAAGGGGAACCCACTGGTACACGCCAAGTTCAACAGAATGTGACACATGAGAAGCATCAGAATCCTTGCTGTCCATCACCCTTTGGCCTAGACCTTCGATTTGGGGCTAATGTGAAAATAAATCACAGGCCTCGTCATGACATTGTGGACCATCTGTGAAGGAGATTTGAATCAGTACTGAGTAATGTTAGGTTCACAGCTTGTGTTTGTTTGGACTTATAAGCCCACGGTTGACCCTACAAAATGGCAAGATAATTGCATGCATAATGAGCTAAAGTAACAGGTCAAGTGTGAAACAGGTCACAAACAGAGGAAGTTTGCACCTTAATAGCCAATAAATGGGATCATGCAGGACAGATAGAGAGTGGATAAGGTTAGAAGTAAGGCAGGAGTGTAAGGGGGTGAACAGGCAATGGAAAAATGACATCAAATTTACAGGCATCCCACATAAAATAATGGGTATGATCACTTCTAGATGGGGCAGAAGAGAGTACAGAAAATAGGAGGGTCTGAAGATATTTGCTGTGACTCCACACTAAACAGTGTGGGAAAGGAAAAAAATCATTTTTTTTATTAACCCTCACTGCATTCTACCCGTGCCATGCTTTGGGGGAAACACTCACCTTGGCCCCCCCGACCTGCGGATCCTTGCTGCGTGCTTTGACCACCCTCCCGCCGCCGCAGCACACCATCTTGCGGCCGCTGAGCGGAGGGGGGACTTCAACTCCCGGCGTCCTTTGTGGCCGCTGCCGCCAATTCTGCGACCGGAGGCGCATAAAAGCGAGGAGAACCTCGACGGAGCGGGCTCTCACTGCATTCTACCCGTGCAACGCTTTGGGGGAAACACTCATCTTGGCCCCCCCGACCTGCGGATCCTTGCTGCCTGCTTTGTCCCCCCTCCCGCCGCCGCAGCACACTATCTTGCGGCCGCTGAGGGGAGGGAGGACCTCAACTCCCGGGATCCTTTGCGGCCGCTGCCGTCAATTCTGCGACCGGAGGTGCATAAAAGCGAGGAGAGCCCCCGTGTCGCGGGACCACGCGTGGGCTAAGACGGGCAAAGGGCGGGCCGTCTACGGCCGTCCAAGGCAGGCCAAGACTGGGCTGGGCCATCCCCCTAACGGGCATCACAAAGCTGGTAAGATCATCCAAAGGACTTGGGACAAACTACAGTGTGTGAAATAGGGTCCATTGTGTTTGACACGTAAAAGAGCCTTTCACCCATATCTTGATTGAAAATGGCCCAACCTTTTGAAAAGGGGAAGAAGTCTGCAACTAGTTTGACGGGGACCCTCGATAATTTTATCACAAGGGCAGCTGTCGCGCTAGAGCTAGAAATAGCCCTTACAGAGAAACTGCTATCTCTCGAACTCATAGGCTCTAAGCGATCCTCCATGGGTGACATGAGGAATGCTGTCACACCGGATCACGCTGACAGTCAAAGAATCAGTGTGATTAGCACAAGTTTTCTAGGAAAAGGTCAAGATGGGTGTATTCCCATAACTTCTATGAATACTTCATCTTGTAATAGCCTATCCTCTGATGATTTCCATCCTATTGTGCTTACTACCAAAAATGTTCAGGCTAATAATACATCGGAAAAATACAGCTACAGGTTCGAAGCAAATGGGTAAAAGAAAAAGGGGAGGGGATCGCCAACTAGGTAGGAAATCAAAAGTACCCAAAATAACAAATACATTTGTAAAGCCTATTTCCACGAAAGCAAACAAAACACTAAATACTACCGCCACGTGTTTGCCTGTACCAACAAAACCTATAACCAGCCTTAGTCTTTTGCCTAAGACTCATATCCCAGCTGTACCTAGTGATGCGATATGCACTATATCCCAAATGGAACAGCTACTTAAATCATTCATGCTACCACTTATCGAGAGATTAAAGGTAATAAATGATAAGATGGATAAACGTCATAAGACAACTGCAGAGAACACTCACATCTTGGCGTACCTAGCACCTAGTAAGCAAAATGGTGGTATCGCTATAGACTTAAGTAAACAGGCCAAAACTCCTCCACCCACTGTTAGCTTGACTTCAACTAGTGTAGTTGAAAAACTGAGGACATCAAAAAACAAGGAGGATGTGATGAAGGGAGGCCCAGACAAAACTGATGTATAGAAAAATAACACAAATAGTAGACAGAACACCCCATTATCAACTCTACCATCAATACAGGCTAAGGGGGAAAGATATCCGGTGGAATCCAATGAAAATGTGGCTATTCTCCCTGTTATTGATTTACCCCCCCACCCCCAATCTTCACCTTTGGTGCTGGTGCTAGGAAATGTATCACCCCTTTCCAAGGGAGTTAAGGAGGAGTATAGTCAATTAGAGAATAAGGTTGTCCACTGGCTGTCATGTAACACCTTAGAAGGCATTAGGGCAGGGCATAGTGTCATAATGGCCCGACGGGGGTCCTGGCTGGGCAGGACGAAAAAATCTAAAGAAGGTGATTGTATTGTGATCAACTTCAACAGCCCAGCGCCAGTGGAAAGGATATTGAGGGAAGTTGTGTACGGTGGGGGTTCCAGGGGTGTGGGCATTGAGATTTTACCACTAGGTTTCTTCTATGGAGCATGTAATCAAACACGAGCTGATACAAGGAATGGGTGGCAACATGTTAGGTTACCTTATCATAGAACTCAACAGGGATTGGGCCGATTACGGGTGAGGCCACCAGGTGAACCTAACTGGGGTGGTCAGAGATCTCTTTTTTCCTGTGAGGGGCAAAACAGATTCGCAGCACTTTCAGGTCTAAATGACTGCGACTGACTGCGTGGTAAAAATGTAGCTACCGGTGCCTAAAATAGAAGATATGGCCACCTCCAAAGTCAGAGTATAGCATAGATAGTGAATATAAAATGGGCTGATCAGCTAGACAAGGCCTCAATAGAAGCCCAAAATGTGCCTAACCTAGAAATGGAGAAAGCCCCCTTATTTCTTAAAAATGTTTTAGGCTGTGATATAGATAAAAACTTTGTTGCAAACCGGACAAGCCTCTGTATTAAACAAGTGAGCTTTGAAGTTGATGATTGTAAGATTGTGAAGGATGCAGTACATGCTGATGCTAACGATAAAAGTCTCACATCTATGCTCCCGGCTGGAAATGCTTGTTCCTCACCAGCCAGCCCACCATTACCCAGAGGACGTGTAAGGATAGTTTCTTGGAATATCTGTGGTCTGGAGAGCAAAGTCTCTAATATTGTATGGGGGGAGTTTATACAGAACTTCGATATATTATGCATCAAGGAAACCTGGCTTCTGACTGAAAAACACTTGGATGGCTTTAAGACCTTTCATATTCCAGTGGTGCGCTCTGTTCATGGCAGATATAAAGGGGGTATTTGTGAATACGTATATCAAATCTGCTGAGGGTACAACAAATCAAAATGTTGAAGTGCTCCCCTTACTACCAATTGGTATCTATTATTTCACACTCGGGTACAGAGCTGCTGATGGTACACTTCTATAATAATATTAAAAACTCTGACTTTATGGAAGTGATGAAAAATCTTCAGGAGGATTTAAACTATCTGAACTCAGTAAAAGGAAGAGATGTAATTTTGGTATGGGGAGGGGATTTCAACATAAGTGTATGTAACTTGAATGCATGCAGCCCACGAGTAAAGGTTTGGGAGGAAAGTGGTGGCAAGAATCACCTTGCACATACAGTCAAAGGGGAACAAATAAACAACATCATGGCCATATTCGATCTTGGTTTTGCAAACATGATGTGCTCCCCGAAGGTCAATTTTAGCTCGACCTTTATAGCAAGGGGTCTTCAATCTGTTATTGATTTTATCGTCTTACCTACAAGATATTCCAATTGGGTTGACAAATTTGTGATTCATTCAAATGGCCTTAGTGACCATTTGCCCCTTAGCTTATATTTAAATCTACCTGATTGTAATCATTCTGCTACCATTGAGTCCCTGGCATGGTCGCAAGAAATTGTATTAGCACGCCAAAATGGCTATGCATTAAAGGGGGAAAAAAGGACCTGATGAAAACTAATGCTGATATTATATCTAAGGCTTTGTCACCTATCTTGGTAATCCTGGATGAGGAATCCACTAATGATGAAATCTTGGATGCCTTCGGGCATATCACCACCGTCATCCAAGATTCTCTCGCGAAACCATACACTAAGAAAAATAACAAGAGTAATGGATGGTTTGATACGAAATGTACAAAAGCTTATACACATCTTAAAGTTGCACTTAGCGCTAAACCAAGGGACTACAAATTAATTAGAGCCTGTAGAAAGAACTATAACCTAACCAGGATCCTTCGGAAAAAAGAAATAAAAGAATTGGCCTGGCAAAACCTGCTGAAGGCCTCACAATGTAGAGACTCCAAACTGTTCTGGCAGACAGTAAACGCACCCTACTTTACTAAAAAAGATATCGCGAGAATAGAAGTAGCCATAGATGAAAAAACCTGGATAGACTACTTCTCGAACGTATATAAAAAAAGATGCTGGGGAAATAGGGATCCCATTAGAGGTAAAATAACTGGGTGCTCAAGAGCAGGATCACTTCCCGATAGCCAAAGAAATTCCATTTGAGGAAGTCTTATGTGCAATAAATAAAAGCAAAGGAAGCAAAGCCCCGGGCCCAGATGGAATCCCAAATTATATTTTTAAGATGACCACCGAATTATGGGCTCCAATTTGCACACGCGTCATTGTGGCCTGTTGTGCTAAGGGATTTATTAAAACTTGGGCCGAATCGGTAATAATACCTATTTACAAAAAAGGGGACAGAGAGAGTCCAGCAAATTATAGGCCCATATCTCTTCTGGACTCTCTCATGAAAATTGCAGACAGGGTGGTCTTAAATAAATTACAAATTTGGGTAAACGATAATAACATTCTGAGCCCGGTTCAGTATGGCTTCAGAGAGGGGATGGGCACTGTGGAGCAGGTTCCTAATTTTGTGATGCTTCAAGAGAAATACACTCAGGCAAAAATAGGATGTCTATATGCCATATTTGTCGACCTCACAGCCGCTTTTGACTGTGTGGATCATGTTAAGCTGTAGCAAATATTGGAGGAAATTGGGGTGGAACCTGCGATAGCGCACTTCCTCCGACAGCTATATTCAGGCGCAACTGCGAAGGTGAGACATGGGCTGAGGGGTGAATGTACAGGGTCTTTCCGCATAGAGAAGGGAGTTAGGCAGGGCTGCGTTCTGGCCCCTTTCCTCTTCTCCATATACACAAATGTTTTGGAGAGGGAATTTGAGGCCAGCACTATCGACTCCCCAAGGTATGGAAAAAAGCAGGTTGTCTCCCTTCTCTATGCAGATGACGCGTTGCTTATGGCCAGAACCAGGATAGGCGCCCAGAAAGCACTCTCCAAATACAAAGAGTTTATGGAAACAAGATGTTTAAAAATTAATGCCAAAAAATCCTTTGTGATGTTGTGCGGGAAAGGACGGGCTAAATGTAAGGCTATAAAGGTGGATGGCCTTTCAATTGAACACACAAAAACCTTTTCTTATTTGGGGGAGTTACTAGATTGATCTGGCTTGTGGGCTCCAGCGGTTAAGAGTAGGACTCTATTGTTTAAACGCTCTATTGCGGCATTAATGAATTTTTCTAAAAAACTAGGGAAAAGACCTCCTGAAATTCTGTTAAAAATATATATGGCAAAATGTAGAAGCATTGCACTTTATGGGGCGGGTATTTAGGGCTTTCCAAATGTAGCGTGTATCCAAATAGCAGAAAACTGCATTTTAAGGGTAAACAACCTTTACCACTAAGTTTTTACCACGCGGTACCTTTACCACGCGGCCGTTACAACGCAAGTCGTTACCACGACTTGCGCTGGAGGGCGCTGTGGGATAAGGAATTTTATAAATTTATATTCCAACACCTTTCCTACTGTTACGGGGACTGGTGTTGGAATATAAAATTATAAAAATCCTAAATCCGCGCCCTCCAACGCAAGTCGTGGTAACGACTTGCGTTGTAGCGGCCGCGTGGTAAAGGTATGCGTTGTTACAACCTGCGTTGTAACAACGTACATCCCTTTTTAAGATATCTGTTAGCGCTTCCCCAGGGCACGTCAGTTTTTAATTGTCACGCAGAATTAGGCATGGATTTTATCACTGGCATTATACAATTACAACCAATCTTACTCTGGCAGAGAGTATGGGTCTCAGAAGAGTTGGGCCTTAACCGGGAAATTATTAAGGATGTTATGGCCCTGGATAACGTAAAACATTTTCCATGGCTAGAGTACGTTAGAAAAAAGTTAAGTGATCTGCAAAGGCCAGATTTATACAATAACCCGGAATTGATTAGTAGGCTGTCTAGAAAAAAATTAAAAAGTCTATGCATGAATAATTTTGAGATGCTAAGATGTTCGGGTGAACTTACCGAAAAAACAGTAATTCAACATCAAATGTCCTTGGCCTGTCATGCTATCCAACCATACATATCCTTTTGTTCAGTGGGCTTTGACCGCTTTATCCTGACTAGGTTTAGATTTGATTTATTTCATCGCCTGGTAACTTTTCCTACAAAAAATGATTGGTCAAGGAATTTGGAACTATGCCCTTGCGATAATCTATCACTGCAATCTACATTTCATGTGATTTTATTCTGTAAATTTTATGAGAATGAACGCAGAAGATGGATTAAACAATACCTGAGACAAGGTTTGTGGCAGCAGTGCCGACCAGCGTACTTAAGCTTACAGCAATTGGTAAATGGAAAATGCATTATGATCATGATTGGCTTTTTAAAAAGTATCCTGAGGAAGCGAAATTTGATGATTTCTTAATACGTAAACACTTTAGATTGACAAATGTACCAATTTAATACTATTTTAATGCTTTTGACTGTTATTTATTATTAAATGAAATGGTGTATATATACTTGTTGCTTTTATGATTCTTCTATCTATTGTCAAATCGAATAAAGCTTTTTCTGATTCTGATTCTGATTCTGAATTAACCCTCACACACTCTAGTAGTGTCATGCTTCATCATCGGGTTCACCTGGACTCCTAAAGGTCAGGGTGGGCTCAACCATCTTCCAGGCAGCTCTTACAAATAAGAATGACCCGGGAGCTTAGCTAAAGATTAAAAACCCCTAAGCTTCTCCAAGGTATCCTTTTATTATTGGAGAAGTTGGAGAAGATTAAAAATATATAATAGTGGGTTGTTTGGGATTCAATGCTCCTATGACCCTAGTTATACCAACATGTTTCAGCCCTACTCTAAGGCCTAATCAGGTCTGGGGCTTTCATCTGGGAAATACAATGATACCTCCCTGGCTGGTGCAGTGGATAATATCCTATATGAAATTTTCGACAAGCAATTTGTGGATGTAAGGGGAATCTACATACTTGCCCTCCTTTTGTCTCATTGAGGTTCAACCTGCAATGGTCGGGTAATATATACCTCATCAGCAGGATTGGGGGGCACCCTGTAGTCGCACTTTTATCAAGGGTCCTGCCCCGGCTTCTTGCCTATTTCATACAGTGTCTCCCGGCTTGTGGGAAAGTGATAACACACAACAGGGAGAAGACAGATATAAAACTAAAGAGAACATGATCATAAAATGTTTTACGGTTCCACATAAGCAAAGCAAAAAGGAATGGGCCGGCTCATGCAGCAGCATCCTCACTTTCATCAAGAAACACCCGAGGTGCTCAAATAAAGGGGAATCAAAAGAACAGATTTGAAGAAGAGGTAGCAACAGTCCCTCTGCACATGCACTGTTGGATGGTCCACTGTTGACCCACAGGGTGTGCTTCAGCTCCAGGGCATATTTGTTACATCTGTCACAGTAGAATACACACCCCTTAGGTCCTCAGAAGGGTAGTGGATGGAACCATGTTAGTTGGGCTAATGATCTCAACTGTTTATGGTGGATTTGGGTAGGCAAACAACAATAAAAATAGTGATTATAGGAAGCTTTCAGGGATGCAGTGGCAGAAGGGTAGTGCAGAATAGTAGAGAGGCAAGATAACAGATCTGGACATAGAATGTGGAATATTGCAATTTAGTCTTCTTAGAAAATCGAAGGTGAAATGGAATTAGATCTAGGTGTAATTGTGTTACCAACAATTAGTTCAGTATTGAAACCATCATATTTTTTCAAACATACAATTTTTTCACCATGAGGGTTCTCTCCTAGACAGAAGTCTGGGTCCTGTAGGTGATATATAGTCTGCGATGGACTAGACCATATGCCTTCATTTGTGTTTGTGGAAGATGTGTGAAATTTTTGAAAGAAAATCTAGTGGTGATTTACAGGCTGGTACGGTAAGATTCTGCAGGGATGGACGGCCTATGTATCCCTATAGTGTAAAGTGCATGGTAAGTATGAACAATATAATTCTCAAAGAATCAAAGACAACTTAATGAGAATACCTTCAGTACACGTAAAAACAGATACATTGTTTCAGAAGATGCCTAATGAAGTGAAAAGCTATAAATTTCAGAAAAGCAAGGGAAACAGGGAAAGACTTGAGGACACTAATTTACTGTCATAGAGACAAAAGGGATACCTCCAATTCAGGAACACCAACTTCTTAGAAGCATGAAAGAAAACACTATAATAGTGCCATCATATTATTATGCGTGAGCTGTGAAACACATTGTGCATTATTGGCATCTCAAACCCTCCACAATGTTTTGTTTTTCCTAATTAATTTTATAAAAATACAAAACACTATCCAAAACAACTAACCTGTAATTTTTCTAGTGTTAACAATTTGCAATGTAAACTGCATTTTTTAAATTAGATTTTTATTAGCACAAACATTTTCCATATCTTCTGGGACATATTACAGCTACTACATCAAATTCAGTTTTTTGTAACACACTTTTTTGGATTTAAAAACTACACAGTTGTCAGTGCGCTTTCGTAATAACATGTGGACTGTAAGAACTGTGCAAACCTGTTGATGGGGCTATAGACATGGGTGCAAAACGGTACTGGTGCATCTACATAATCTGGAAGTGCCTTTGCGAAATTGCACAAGCACAATTTATGTAATTCTGTCCCTAAATATGCAGACTCAGCATAGCACATCTTTTTTGGAAGGGAGGGTCACCAAGTTGTTTGACAATGACATATCCACAGCGGTTTTCCAAAAGAAACAAAGATAGCATTTTACTAAAACTCTTTCACTAAACTGATTTCACTTAGTCACCAAGCCATAAAATGTTCCCTTTTAAAGTGTATTTTCCTGCAGCAAATAAAGTTAACAAGTTTAAACCCAATCAACTGCTCTCTGAAAGAATCTAAAAGGGGTTTTGGTACATTATTTACATGTTTGGATGGTAACAAATACGATCATAGGGGCTTGCATGCTATGCCTTTCCATCTATATTTGTATCCACTATATCCTCCACCTCTTTTCGGTGTTTAACTTGTACAATTATAAATAGAGGGGGCAGCGCTTTTCTTAGGAGTCCGGCCCTGTCAAATGCCATGGCTGCTACATAAAATGGCTGCTGAGGTTTCATTCCACCTCGTACCTCATTCTTTCACTACACTTGCTCTTTAAAATCTTTTATGTCCCTCCTTTCTCCATTAGTTATGTCACATCCATCCCAGCTTTGGGGCCCATAAATGATCATGCCACACACAGAGCACTGTAACACACATCTTTATTCTTCAGCATGCAACCGCTAGGTGAACGCATGGCGTCATAAACGTTATTAGCCATACCCAGGCACCCCCGAACTAATCACTTAATTTCGTAAAGAGTCTATCAAGGATCACAAAGGTCCTGCTTCACATGATCACATGACACTAAATCTCCCCCTTTGTTAAATAAAAAGGACAAACAACATATATACTTTAGAGTTCCTCAAAGAGTAGTCGAAGAGCTTGCACCAGTCTTCACAATCAAGTTGTACGAGGTAAAGTTGCACTGTCATCTGGGGTTGTAGACGTAGGCTCAGTTGCTTGACTCTGGCACTCAGGTGGACTTGTCTAACTCATAAGGTCTGTAGCCAATGAACATCAAGGCAGGGGCTTGAAATGTGATGAGTCTCTCATAATGAACTTTCCAGGAAGTTTAGCTGTCACCATATGTCCTTTACTTGTCATACCTCTCAATATCCATTTTTGTTTGACTAGTACCCGGTCTCCTTCTTAGAAAACCATGTCCCGAGTACATCTGCACCTATCTGCCTAGGCCTTCATTTTGCTTTTGCAAGAAGTGTCTGTGACACGAATCGCATCAGTGTCTATTACTCGTTTCGTAGTCCATTGCAATAACTTGGTCCAAATGGCTTTCCCAAACAGCAAGGCAGCAGGGCTTTCACCTGTTGTAGCATGGAGAGTTAGCCAACAGTCACGAAGGGCTCGACATAGGGCTGAATTGAGATTGATTCCTCATAGTGCAGCGCGCTGAACCACTTTCTAAAGGGTGCCTGTTCGAAATGGGATTTCTAGTTGGCTAGGGCTTGCGCCTAAGCCAGGCAGATACCACCACTCTAGTCAGGGCAAAGGAGTTACACGCTGAAGATAACCCCTAAGGGGCCCCACACCAATCTCAAGCAAACTGCCACTGCAGCCTGCATGTCTTGGTGCAGAGAAAAACTAGTAGTCAACACCTCTGTATGCCATGCCAGCAAAACACTGCATGTGGTGTAGGTAAGACACACCTACAACAGGCCTAACAGCACAAAGACAGGGTGCAATATACCCATGTGGGCATATCTGCATGAATGGACGCATCACTGTGATATTTGAGTTCCCCATGGGTATCACAAGTGCACAGGGAAGCCACAGCTGATGTGGACCTAGTTTTCTAAATTTCTCCATCTTGTTTTGGAAGTAATCAGCCGTCTAGAGTTAGGGTCATGCTCACTTCCTACAGGAAGCGGTCATATAGTGGGTGTAGACAACCTAAAGGTAGGCAGCCCATTGCCTACTATCTGTCACTCCCTTTAACTCCCCTAAATTGAGTGAGTATTTAGGTGTCACCCCTGAACCCAAGAACTCAGATTGGATGGATGAAGAGAAGAAAGGCAAGCCTTGGGTAGCCTGCCAGGATTTCGAACATAACCTACCATCGCCCTTGGAGTAGAGGAGCTACTTCTCTGCAGGCCGCAGGCACCGACAAGCAGAGTTTGGTCCACTGTCTTGCAGCTCCCCTGCCCAACCGATACTGTAGATGACCAGGAGAAGGCGCTCATGCTCTGGAAGGTCAGAGAAGTCTTCCCACCGAATGTGACGACACTGGGAACAAACAAAGCTGTGCAGCACCAACCCCCCGGGGTATCAAACACCCTGCACCAAACACCAACACTGAGATTCCAGTCCAGATTCTCAATGCACCAGGACCAAGTAGCCATCAAGGGACGTCAGCATCACTGAGACCTACGTCATGAGTGGCCCTGCTGCCTTGATTTGGCCCCTGCTAGCTGTTTGCCCCTGAACGCAAGGTGCATCTTTGAGCACCCAGCCCAGCCAACCAAACTACTCTGCACCCAAACCGTCCGGCACGGGTCCCGACGAACCGGCTGTGCCCCCTTGCTCCAAGGCCCCTTGTGACCTAAGCCTCTGTTTGTGAGTTCTCGGACTTGCCCGCAAGTTCCCGTGCAGCCTGTTTCCAGGTGTCACCCCTTCTCTATAGCACGCTAGTTACCCGCTTCACCAGCACCCTGTTCCCGGGACAACCCAGGTGGTTACCGAAGAACTGTTGGTAGTACTTTGGACCATGGCCCACTATGACTCTGAACCCAGAAGGTGAACCCCTGAAACCAACTGTATTTACCATTATGAATTTTTTACTTTTCCTCACGTAGGATTGCCGTTTGCATAAAAGCGCACAGGCTTGAACGTTTTACTTACCTGTGAATATTGATATAAAAAACAGTACTTACTTTTGATCAAAGTTCTCGATTGTGAAATATATAAAAATAAGTGTTTTTTTCAAATTTGGTCTTGGATTTATTCTGAAAAGCCATAGTGCTTGCCCACACTACCACAGAAGAGAGAGTTAGTATTATCTACCTATGCTGCTACAAACCAACTGGGGACACACTAGACTCTCTGCACATTGTACTTCGTTTTACTACATTATATAGAGAGCCAGCTTCCTACAAACATCATCGGTGAGAGGTTGAGTATGTTTTCTCCATGATTGCATTGTAATGATATTCTTCAGTGTCAGCTTGTCTCTGTTTGTGTTGGTAGCAGCAATGATTTGCTCAATGGATAAAGCTACAGAGGTGTTAGATTCCACTATGAAATTGATATACTCTTCAGTTACTTTAGCTGTTGCACTGTGAAGTTATTACAGCACTTGTGAAAAGTAATCTGTGGGGTTTTGATCCTTCCCTGACTTGTGCACAATAGTGTTATCATACTCTTGCAATCGCAATCCCGACCTCTTGAGGCGACGGGCATCTTGGCTTCCAGATTTCCAAAAATGGTGAGCAACATCTGGTGGTCAGTGACAAGGTTGAAATGCTTTCTGTATGGAAACCCATTACAATGTTCACAAGCCCACACTACAGCCATGCTATCTTTTTCTGGCTGACAATAGGCATGTTCAGTCTAAGACAGACTTCTGCTAGCATAGGCCACAATGTGTCTCTGAGCTTTTGGATATCCATTGTGTTGAGCAAGAATTGTGCCCAACCCCACCGGGCTCACATCTACTATGATCTTAGTATTTAGCTGTGGATCAAAATATGCCATTTGAATTGCATTTTTAATTGTGTGCTTGATTTTCTTGAAACTTCGGTCATATTCGGATGACCATTGGAAAAGAGCATTCTTCTTCGTCAACTCCCTTAATGGGGATACTCACTGTGGTAAAGTCACAAATGTTTTTGGAGCAATAGCTGGCCTTGCCTGAAAAGGATCACAGTATGGTCGCATCTTACGGGGGACAAGTGAGTGACAATGCTTTTACTTTTTCAGGGCCAGGAGTCATTCCCCCATCATGTACCCAAAGAACTTGAGTGTTTTTTGTGAAACTCGCTCTTTTCGGCATTTAAAGGGAGAACTGCATCAGTGAGTAGACAGCATACTTGTACAAGAGATTTGCCATGCTCCTTTTGTGTGGCCCAAAACTCTAGTTAATACTATAGTTAAAAGAATGTGCCACAGGTTGAATTACTCTGGGAAATACATCCTGAAAGATGTCTGCAGCCGATGACACCGCAAAACTGAGTCTTTTGTATCGAAACAAACCAACATGAGTTAAAAAAGTAGTAATGTACCTACAGTTCTCTTCCAGCTTGAGTTGATGGTATCCTTTCTGCAAATCAAGATGTCAGAAGACTTTGACACCGTACAGCTGTGTAATCATGTCTGCTATGTATGGACCTTCATGTCTTTCTCTCTCAATTGCTTTGTTTGTCTCCATATATCAACACAAATGTGAACCAAACCCCACTGTCCTTTTTTGGCACTTCCACCATGGGTAAAACCCATGGCGTAGGACCAGTAGAGTGCTCGATGATGTTATGCTTTAATAATGTCTCTAATTCTTTCTCAATGGCCTCTTATAAATGAAAAGCAATCTGACTGTGTCACTGAGCAACAGGACGATTGTATAATTTATGTGAAATTGCACCTTCATTGCCTCGAGTTTCCCCAGTCCATGAAACAACGATGGGAATTGACTTACTTTTTTGGAATGTGAATTGAGGTTGTAGTTGATAGCTATCAGTCCCATGTCAGCAGCAGTGCTAAAACTAGACATGCACTCGCCGAAGTACCTGGGAGGGCATGTTTTTGTGCTTGTAGTGTTTTCTTATGCTTCATGATCGATACAAATGAGCCTTGACTTTGCAATGGTGGAGCAGCCCAGGAGTAACCTTTGTTTTTGATGGCATTAGTTGTGGTACCGGCACAATTCGTTATAGTTTTCTGCTGGCATGATATTTATCAGTGCACCACAGTGTATAATAAAAGTGTTATAGGGTAGCCATTCACCTTTAGATTGATCTTAGGGCATTCTCCAAATGAGTTTGGTCGCTTCACATGGCTTTTTCTATTTAACTAGTGTTCTTTGCAAGCACCCAATCCTACATGTTGACGTTGTTCTGAGGTTGACATAGCCATTGAACATCCATCCTATTCACTTTTGCTCGATGATGACATTGAAGAGGCTTTGGAAGGTGAATCTGATGATGATTGACTTTGTTTAGGCTCTATTTGCTTCAACAGATGTTGCCATTAGGCTGGGTGGGCGTTGCTAAAATGCTCTGGGTCACTCTGGCGTCCATTTTCTCTTCTTGTTGTGCTTCACTTGGTTTCTCTTTTGCATTGCAGACTGGTATGAAGTGGTGGGACATTTACCTTTGTGTGGAATTGAGAATCCACATCGGAGACACAATTTGTTTTTTTTTCGGAGAAGTTGTCTCATGGACCTCAACCGTGTATTTCTGATTAATTTTCTTGATCAACGCTGATATCAGATTTCATATCAGCAGCCTGTCGACCTGCACATTCCTCAGCTATTGCAGCCATGAGTACCTTTTCTAAACTGAGTATCTCTCTCAGGATGTGTCGTCTGAACAATTCGGAGAGGCAACTATTGATAACTCTGAGACACATTGCTTCTTCGTCATTTAATTTACTGAACTTGCAGTGCTTGATGTGGCATCATTTTATTCGACAAATTCATCCATCGTTTCACCAGCTTGATGTCTTGCCTAGTTGAAAATGTACCTTTCATAGTTGAGATTGGGGATCGGATTGAACTTCATCACTGTTAGACCTGGCTTGTCCAGCGGGTTTATCCCTAGATGTTTTGCTTTTTTGGCCACCTGTGTTTGGCCTGTTTTTGTTGGTTTATTGACTCTGTGCCTTTTACCACTGCTGATCAGTGCTAAATTGCATATGCGCTCCCTGTAAATTGTATGTATGTAGGTGTTTCCAAAATTGGCTGATTTGATTTACTAGTCAGTCCCTAGTACAGTGCACTGTGTGTGCCCATGGCCTGTAAATCAAATGCTGCTAGTGGGCCTGCAAAAAACAACAAGTGATGGACTGAATGTGGATCAATGTCACACACTCCCCCAGTCAAAGGATCTGGGCCCAAATCCATCGTTTTTTTGCACTCCACACCACCCTGGGTCAGATAATGGCTTTATGCAAATCAGCTCTGACCCTGTTGCCCCATGGGAACAGTCCAGTCCGAACTACAACAGCCATATCTTTCCCAGACCGGAATCAAGCATCCGAGGACCGGACCGGTTTCGAGGTAACACCTCTCTTCAGCCCGGCTAGCTTGACTCCAAGTGGTGTGGAGTGCCTGGGACCCACGTCTGGGCATCCCCAGCGCACTTAGGGCGGCAATTGCAAAAAACAACAAGTGATGGACTGAATGTGGATCAATGTCACACACTCCCCCAGTCAAAGGATCTGGGCCCAAATCCATCGTTTTTTTGCACTCCACACCACCCTGGGTCAGATAATGGCTTTATGCAAATCAGCTCTGACCCTGTTGCCCCATGGGAACAGTCCAGTCCGAACTACAACAACCATATCTTTCCCAGACCGGAATCAAGCATCCGAGGACCGGACCGGTTTCGAGGTAACACCTCTCTTCAGCCCGGCTAGCTTGACTCCAAGTGGTGTGGAGTGCCTGGGACCCACGTCTGGGCATCCCCAGCGCACTTAGGGCGGCAATTGCAAAAAACAACAAGTGATGGACTGAATGTGGATCAATGTCACACACTCCCCCAGTCAAAGGATCTGGGCCCAAATCCATCGTTTTTTTGCACTCCACACCACCCTGGGTCAGATAATGGCTTTATGCAAATCAGCTCTGACCCTGTTGCCCCATGGGAACAGTCCAGTCCGAACTACAACAGCCATATCTTTCCCAGACCGGAATCAAGCATCCGAGGACCGGACCGGTTTCGAGGTAACACCTCTCTTCAGCCCGGCTAGCTTGACTCCAAGTGGTGTGGAGTGCCTGGGACCCACGTCTGGGCATCCCCAGCGCACTTAGGGCGGCAATTGCAAAAAACAACAGTTGGTGATGGACTGAATGTGGATCAATGTCACACACTCCCCCAGTCAAAGGATCTGGGCCCAAATCCATCGTTTTTTTGCACTCCACACCACCCTGGGTCAGATAATGGCTTTATGCAAATCAGCTCTGACCCTGTTGCCCCATGGGAACAGTCCAGTCCGAACTACAACAGCCATATCTTTCCCAGACCGGAATCAAGCATCCGAGGACCGGACCGGACCGGTTTCGAGGTAACACCTCTCTTCAGCCCGGCTAGCTTGACTCCAAGTGGTGTGGAGTGCCTGGGACCCACGTCTGGGCATCCCCAGCGCACTTAGGGCGGCAATTGCAAAAAACAACAAGTGATGGACTGAATGTGGATCAATGTCACACACTCCCCCAGTCAAAGGATCTGGGCCCAAATCCATCGTTTTTTTGCACTCCACACCACCCTGGGTCAGATAATGGCTTTATGCAAATCAGCTCTGACCCTGTTGCCCCATGGGAACAGTCCAGTCCGAACTACAACAGCCATATCTTTCCCAGACCGGAATCAAGCATCCGAGGACCGGACCGGTTTCGAGGTAACACCTCTCTTCAGCCCGGCTAGCTTGACTCCAAGTGGTGTGGAGTGCCTGGGACCCACGTCTGGGCATCCCCAGCGCACTTAGGGCGGCAATTGCAAAAAACAACAAGTGATGGACTGAATGTGGATCAATGTCACACACTCCCCCAGTCAAAGGATCTGGGCCCAAATCCATCGTTTTTTTGCACTCCACACCACCCTGGGTCAGATAATGGCTTTATGCAAATCAGCTCTGACCCTGTTGCCCCATGGGAACAGTCCAGTCCGAACTACAACAGCCATATCTTTCCCAGACCGGAATCAAGCATCCGAGGACCGGACCGGTTTCGAGGTAACACCTCTCTTCAGCCCGGCTAGCTTGACTCCAAGTGGTGTGGAGTGCCTGGGACCCACGTCTGGGCATCCCCAGCGCACTTAGGGCGGCAATTGCAAAAAACAACAAGTGATGGACTGAATGTGGATCAATGTCACACACTCCCCCAGTCAAAGGATCTGGGCCCAAATCCATCGTTTTTTTGCACTCCACACCACCCTGGGTCAGATAATGGCTTTATGCAAATCAGCTCTGACCCTGTTGCCCCATGGGAACAGTCCAGTCCGAACTACAACAGCCATATCTTTCCCAGACCGGAATCAAGCATCCGAGGACCGGACCGGTTTCGAGGTAACACCTCTCTTCAGCCCGGCTAGCTTGACTCCAAGTGGTGTGGAGTGCCTGGGACCCACGTCTGGGCATCCCCAGCGCACTTAGGGCGGCAATTGCAAAAAACAACAAGTGATGGACTGAATGTGGATCAATGTCACACACTCCCCCAGTCAAAGGATCTGGGCCCAAATCCATCGTTTTTTTGCACTCCACACCACCCTGGGTCAGATAATGGCTTTATGCAAATCAGCTCTGACCCTGTTGCCCCATGGGAACAGTCCAGTCCGAACTACAACAGCCATATCTTTCCCAGACCGGAATCAAGCATCCGAGGACCGGACCGGTTTCGAGGTAACACCTCTCTTCAGCCCGGCTAGCTTGACTCCAAGTGGTGTGGAGTGCCTGGGACCCACGTCTGGGCATCCCCAGCGCACTTAGGGCGGCAATTGCAAAAAACAACAAGTGATGGACTGAATGTGGATCAATGTCACACACTCCCCCAGTCAAAGGATCTGGGCCCAAATCCATCGTTTTTTTGCACTCCACACCACCCTGGGTCAGATAATGGCTTTATGCAAATCAGCTCTGACCCTGTTGCCCCATGGGAACAGTCCAGTCCGAACTACAACAGCCATATCTTTCCCAGACCGGAATCAAGCATCCGAGGACCGGACCGGTTTCGAGGTAACACCTCTCTTCAGCCCGGCTAGCTTGACTCCAAGTGGTGTGGAGTGCCTGGGACCCACGTCTGGGCATCCCCAGCGCACTTAGGGCGGCAATTGCAAAAAACAACAAGTGATGGACTGAATGTGGATCAATGTCACACACTCCCCCAGTCAAAGGATCTGGGCCCAAATCCATCGTTTTTTTGCACTCCACACCACCCTGGGTCAGATAATGGCTTTATGCAAATCAGCTCTGACCCTGTTGCCCCATGGGAACAGTCCAGTCCGAACTACAACAGCCATATCTTTCCCAGACCGGAATCAAGCATCCGAGGACCGGACCGGTTTCGAGGTAACACCTCTCTTCAGCCCGGCTAGCTTGACTCCAAGTGGTGTGGAGTGCCTGGGACCCACGTCTGGGCATCCCCAGCGCACTTAGGGCGGCAATTGCAAAAAACAACAAGTGATGGACTGAATGTGGATCAATGTCACACACTCCCCCAGTCAAAGGATCTGGGCCCAAATCCATCGTTTTTTTGCACTCCACACCACCCTGGGTCAGATAATGGCTTTATGCAAATCAGCTCTGACCCTGTTGCCCCATGGGAACAGTCCAGTCCGAACTACAACAGCCATATCTTTCCCAGACCGGAATCAAGCATCCGAGGACCGGACCGGTTTCGAGGTAACACCTCTCTTCAGCCCGGCTAGCTTGACTCCAAGTGGTGTGGAGTGCCTGGGACCCACGTCTGGGCATCCCCAGCGCACTTAGGGCGGCAATTGCAAAAAACAACAAGTGACCACTTGGAGTCAAGCTAGCCGGGCTGAAGAGAGGTGTTACCTCGAAACCGGTCCGGTCCTCGGATGCTTGATTCCGGTCTGGGAAAGATATGGCTGTTGTAGTTCGGACTGGACTGTTCCCATGGGGCAACAGGGTCAGAGCTGATTTGCATAAAGCCATTATCTGACCCAGGGTGGTGTGGAGTGCAAAAAAACGATGGATTTGGGCCCAGATCTTTTGACTGGGGGAGTGTGTGACATTGATCCACATTCAGTCCATCACTTGTTGTTTTTTGCAATTGCCGCCCTAAGTGCGCTGGGGATGCCCAGACGTGGGTCCCAGGCACTCCACACCACTTGGAGTCAAGCTAGCCGGGCTGAAGAGAGGTGTTACCTCGAAACCGGTCCGGTCCTCGGATGCTTGATTCCGGTCTGGGAAAGATATGGCTGTTGTAGTTCGGACTGGACTGTTCCCATGGGGCAACAGGGTCAGAGCTGATTTGCATAAAGCCATTATCTCACCCAGGGTGGTGTGGAGTGCAAAAAAACGATGGATTTGGGCCCAGATCTTTTGACTGGGGGAGTGTGTGACATTGATCCACATTCAGTCCATCACTTGTTGTTTTTTGCAATTGCCGCCCTAAGTGCGCTGGGGATGCCCAGACGTGGGTCCCAGGCACTCCACACCACTTGGAGTCAAGCTAGCCGGGCTGAAGAGAGGTGTTACCTCGAAACCGGTCCGGTCCTCGGATGCTTGATTCCGGTCTGGGAAAGATATGGCTGTTGTAGTTCGGACTGGACTGTTCCCATGGGGCAACAGGGTCAGAGCTGATTTGCATAAAGCCATTATCTGACCCAGGGTGGTGTGGAGTGCAAAAAAACGATGGATTTGGGCCCAGATCTTTTGACTGGGGGAGTGTGTGACATTGATCCACATTCAGTCCATCACTTGTTGTTTTTTGCAATTGCCGCCCTAAGTGCGCTGGGGATGCCCAGACGTGGGTCCCAGGCACTCCACACCACTTGGAGTCAAGCTAGCCGGGCTGAAGAGAGGTGTTACCTCGAAACCGGTCCGGTCCTCGGATGCTTGATTCCGGTCTGGGAAAGATATGGCTGTTGTAGTTCGGACTGGACTGTTCCCATGGGGCAACAGGGTCAGAGCTGATTTGCATAAAGCCATTATCTGACCCAGGGTGGTGTGGAGTGCAAAAAAACGATGGATTTGGGCCCAGATCTTTTGACTGGGGGAGTGTGTGACATTGATCCACATTCAGTCCATCACTTGTTGTTTTTTGCAATTGCCGCCCTAAGTGCGCTGGGGATGCCCAGACGTGGGTCCCAGGCACTCCACACCACTTGGAGTCAAGCTAGCCGGGCTGAAGAGAGGTGTTACCTCGAAACCGGTCCGGTCCTCGGATGCTTGATTCCGGTCTGGGAAAGATATGGCTGTTGTAGTTCGGACTGGACTGTTCCCATGGGGCAACAGGGTCAGAGCTGATTTGCATAAAGCCATTATCTGACCCAGGGTGGTGTGGAGTGCAAAAAAACGATGGATTTGGGCCCAGATCTTTTGACTGGGGGAGTGTGTGACATTGATCCACATTCAGTCCATCACTTGTTGTTTTTTGCAATTGCCGCCCTAAGTGCGCTGGGGATGCCCAGACGTGGGTCCCAGGCACTCCACACCACTTGGAGTCAAGCTAGCCGGGCTGAAGAGAGGTGTTACCTCGAAACCGGTCCGGTCCTCGGATGCTTGATTCCGGTCTGGGAAAGATATGGCTGTTGTAGTTCGGACTGGACTGTTCCCATGGGGCAACAGGGTCAGAGCTGATTTGCATAAAGCCATTATCTGACCCAGGGTGGTGTGGAGTGCAAAAAAACGATGGATTTGGGCCCAGATCTTTTGACTGGGGGAGTGTGTGACATTGATCCACATTCAGTCCATCACTTGTTGTTTTTTGCAATTGCCGCCCTAAGTGCGCTGGGGATGCCCAGACGTGGGTCCCAGGCACTCCACACCACTTGGAGTCAAGCTAGCCGGGCTGAAGAGAGGTGTTACCTCGAAACCGGTCCGGTCCTCGGATGCTTGATTCCGGTCTGGGAAAGATATGGCTGTTGTAGTTCGGACTGGACTGTTCCCATGGGGCAACAGGGTCAGAGCTGATTTGCATAAAGCCATTATCTGACCCAGGGTGGTGTGGAGTGCAAAAAAACGATGGATTTGGGCCCAGATCTTTTGACTGGGGGAGTGTGTGACATTGATCCACATTCAGTCCATCACTTGTTGTTTTTTGCAATTGCCGCCCTAAGTGCGCTGGGGATGCCCAGACGTGGGTCCCAGGCACTCCACACCACTTGGAGTCAAGCTAGCCGGGCTGAAGAGAGGTGTTACCTCGAAACCGGTCCGGTCCTCGGATGCTTGATTCCGGTCTGGGAAAGATATGGCTGTTGTAGTTCGGACTGGACTGTTCCCATGGGGCAACAGGGTCAGAGCTGATTTGCATAAAGCCATTATCTGACCCAGGGTGGTGTGGAGTGCAAAAAAACGATGGATTTGGGCCCAGATCTTTTGACTGGGGGAGTGTGTGACATTGATCCACATTCAGTCCATCACTTGTTGTTTTTTGCAATTGCCGCCCTAAGTGCGCTGGGGATGCCCAGACGTGGGTCCCAGGCACTCCACACCACTTGGAGTCAAGCTAGCCGGGCTGAAGAGAGGTGTTACCTCGAAACCGGTCCGGTCCTCGGATGCTTGATTCCGGTCTGGGAAAGATATGGCTGTTGTAGTTCGGACTGGACTGTTCCCATGGGGCAACAGGGTCAGAGCTGATTTGCATAAAGCCATTATCTGACCCAGGGTGGTGTGGAGTGCAAAAAAACGATGGATTTGGGCCCAGATCTTTTGACTGGGGGAGTGTGTGACATTGATCCACATTCAGTCCATCACTTGTTGTTTTTTGCAATTGCCGCCCTAAGTGCGCTGGGGATGCCCAGACGTGGGTCCCAGGCACTCCACACCACTTGGAGTCAAGCTAGCCGGGCTGAAGAGAGGTGTTACCTCGAAACCGGTCCGGTCCTCGGATGCTTGATTCCGGTCTGGGAAAGATATGGCTGTTGTAGTTCGGACTGGACTGTTCCCATGGGGCAACAGGGTCAGAGCTGATTTGCATAAAGCCATTATCTGACCCAGGGTGGTGTGGAGTGCAAAAAAACGATGGATTTGGGCCCAGATCTTTTGACTGGGGGAGTGTGTGACATTGATCCACATTCAGTCCATCACTTGTTGTTTTTTGCAATTGCCGCCCTAAGTGCGCTGGGGATGCCCAGACGTGGGTCCCAGGCACTCCACACAACTTGGAGTCAAGCTAGCCGGGCTGAAGAGAGGTGTTACCTCGAAACCGGTCCGGTCCTCGGATGCTTGATTCCGGTCTGGGAAAGATATGGCTGTTGTAGTTCGGACTGGACTGTTCCCATGGGGCAACAGGGTCAGAGCTGATTTGCATAAAGCCATTATCTGACCCAGGGTGGTGTGGAGTGCAAAAAAACGATGGATTTGGGCCCAGATCTTTTGACTGGGGGAGTGTGTGACATTGATCCACATTCAGTCCATCACTTGTTGTTTTTTGCAATTGCCGCCCTAAGTGCGCTGGGGATGCCCAGACGTGGGTCCCAGGCACTCCACACCACTTGGAGTCAAGCTAGCCGGGCTGAAGAGAGGTGTTACCTCGAAACCGGTCCGGTCCTCGGATGCTTGATTCCGGTCTGGGAAAGATATGGCTGTTGTAGTTCGGACTGGACTGTTCCCATGGGGCAACAGGGTCAGAGCTGATTTGCATAAAGCCATTATCTGACCCAGGGTGGTGTGGAGTGCAAAAAAACGATGGATTTGGGCCCAGATCTTTTGACTGGGGGAGTGTGTGACATTGATCCACATTCAGTCCATCACTTGTTGTTTTTTGCAATTGCCGCCCTAAGTGCGCTGGGGATGCCCAGACGTGGGTCCCAGGCACTCCACACCACTTGGAGTCAAGCTAGCCGGGCTGAAGAGAGGTGTTACCTCGAAACCGGTCCGGTCCTCGGATGCTTGATTCCGGTCTGGGAAAGATATGGCTGTTGTAGTTCGGACTGGACTGTTCCCATGGGGCAACAGGGTCAGAGCTGATTTGCATAAAGCCATTATCTGACCCAGGGTGGTGTGGAGTGCAAAAAAACGATGGATTTGGGCCCAGATCTTTTGACTGGGGGAGTGTGTGACATTGATCCACATTCAGTCCATCACTTGTTGTTTTTTGCTAGTGGGCCTGCAGCACTGATTGTGCCACCCACATAAGCAGCCTGTAAATGTAATTCAGGCCTGCCGTTGAAGAGCCTGTGTGCAGTCAAATACTGCCATGTCGACGTGGCAAGTGCACCCACTTGCCAGGCCCTAACCGTCCCTTTTCTTACATGATAGTTACCACTAAGGTAGGCCCAAGGTACTCCTGTAGGCAGGGTGCAGTGTGTGTGAAAGGTAGGACATGCCCTGGTGTGTGTGGCATGTCCTAATAGTGAAATACTGCCAATTTCATGTTTCACTATTGCAAGGCTATCTGTTCCCATAGGATAGAATGGGGAGTTTGCCTATAACATCTTATAAGCCTAACTACCCCTGTGAACAAGGTAGGAAAATAAGGTTTTGTAAGCCTGAACTCAGAATGTTAAAATGGATCTTTTAGTGAGGGTGATGTTTACATTCTGTGTTTGAAAATACCACTTTTAGAAAGTAGGTATTTTCTTGCTTAGTCATCCAGTGTGCCTCTGCTAGGATGTGTATTGACTGTATGGCTTTGGAATGACAGGGGCTGGGGATCTGCTGTGGCTCTAGAGCGTCTGGATGAGTCAGCGCTAGGCTGAATAGGCCTAGTCTGCATTTGGAATGGCAGGAGGAGTAGAACCTGCACCTGAATAGGGCTGTGACTGCCTTCCTCAATGATGGCTAAGCCCCCCTTGAATGCCTGGAGCCAGGGCTCACACTGACAATGGAGGTTGTTGTGCACTTGCAAAGTGCCCCCCAGAACTGGTTTGGACTGGGTTCAGAGCCCTGAGCCAAGAGAGAACAAAGAGATTCACTGTATAAAAAGAGGGGCCCAGACCCCAAACTTTTAGATCATTTGTGGGAATCAAGAGGAACCTTTGCCAAGGAGAAGAGCCGGAAAAGCTGAGGAGGAATACTGCCCAAGTGAAGTTTGTTGTCGGGGGCGTGGCTAGCAGCCAACGACGATGGAGGCAGCCTAGCGAGGCTCCCGAGCCCACCGCCCGTAATCCGTTCCAATTCTCCTGAATAACACCCGGGAACCCCGGGAGAACCGAGGGTGACCCCGGTGATACCCTGCCGCCTGCTCCGGTGCTGCGGGAGAGCCGCTTGCTGCACCAAGGGAGACGAGCTGCCCGGAAAATATCCAGCGGACCTCCGACGCAAGATGGCGGCGACCTCATAGCCGCCGAAGCGCCGAGACCTGCAGTGCGACCCTAGAGCCCGCGTGAAGGAGCGGAGGTGAGGCCAGGAAGTGGTCGGGGGAGAGCACCTAGCGGCGGAACCCGGCAGCCCTCCAGGATCAAGTAGGGGCCGTTGGAGGACTGAGTTCCGAGCCCACCCGGCCCAGAGGCGACTTCTCCCTGCCTGGAGGCTGAAATCGAGGCCCCGGCTTCACCGAGGCCTGCTGCTCCTGGAGTGGGCGGGCGCACCTGCCCAACGCAGAGAGCCGCGACTGCTGTCCCGGCGCGGCCGCCCCCCCCCCCCCCCCCCCGGGAGGAGTGCCTTCCCCGCGCCGGGCCTTCGGGGATCACTGCCCGACATCTGCGGTGAGTGCCCGGGAGCGGTGGTGACTGAGGCCCCGGGGAACCAGCAAACCGAAGCCCCGGCTTCTGGGCCCGCGAACTCCCTCTAACATTGGCGCATCGGCGCCGGCTGGTGCACGACGAGCGGGGCCCCCTGGGCGGACAGCGGGGGTGCCGCCGGGAGCGGAGCGCAAGCGGGTCATCACCGCGAGTCGGCTGGGGGCCGGGGGCATCGGCAGCAATATGCGGACGGGGGCCCTGAAGAGGTGAATTCAACGGCGGAGAGCGGAGCAGAGGGCTTGACCGGGGTGCCTGCTGCCTCGCCTCATAGACCCTGGAGGGGGCCCGACTGGCTCCATTAAGGCATTGCTGGACTGGGCCCCGCGCCCCTGATCCTGTGACCAGGCCCACCCGCCCCACTGACCCACCCATTGTACTACTCCCGGGGGCACCCATGGTGGTAATCGGCGCCCTACGCCCGCCCGGAGAGGCACTCAGCGCCGCACTGGCTAACGGAACAGTACTCCTGCAGTGAGAGGTGCCAGTGGATGCGAACCTCGACGCCTTTGGCGGCTCTGTGCTCGGCAGGGGGCTGCGAGGCTTCCTAGTCGTGAGGGAAGTGGCAACAGGCTGGCGACCTTGGGCCGGCCTGGTGTGCGACGTGAGTGGTGACTAGCGGCGAGGACTGGCTGTTCCATCACCGGGACGACCACCCATTCCCCACTGGGGGGTCTGCTCCGACAGGCGCAAGTGAGTGCAGGCGCGAAAGCCCGATACGCCGACTTTCTGCACGACGGCCAACTGTGAGAAGAGGACCCAGACGAACGGCACCGGGGTACGGGGCGGGAACCGAGCCCGACCGGCAGCGACCGCCAGGATAAACCGGAACCGCATTGCAGAGTGGGTCACAAACAGTCGACCTCCCCCAGGTTGTGGGGGTGAGCGAGCGAGGGCGCAACGGCGGGACCCCTGGGACACGGCCTCCACCACCGGTGAGTGATCCCCAACCGAGCAGACCTCGGGCCGCAGCTGCCAGACATGTGCCAGCTCTCACTGGAAGAAGCGACCGGACATCCTGCTGAGTGGACCGACTGTCACGGCCAGCTCAAGTTCGTCCGGCGGCTCACCCAGAGGAGGCATGGGGACACCGAGAGGGCCGAAAGATGAGGGAGGAACGGCCACTGAGACTCCAGACACCATGCAACAACCCCAATCAGAGTTGCTGAGGATGCAAGACAAAATCCTAGAAGCTATAGCAGCTACGAGGAACGCTCTGCAACAAGACATTGCTCAGGTGTCGACGGGCCTGGGGCTACTGCGAGCGGACCATGGGAAGCTAGCCGACAGGGTCAAAGAAGCGGAAACCACCCTGAAAGACATAGTGCCGGGACAGAAGGCATTGGAAGGCAAACTTACGGATGCCCAGGACCGCATCCAGACGCTGGAAAGGAGGGCGGAGGATGCGGAAAACCGAAGCCGGGGAAACAATATACGACTGGTGGGCCTTCCGGAGAAAAAGGAGGGGACGGACATGCTGGGTTATGTGGACAATTGGCTGCGGACGGTGGTGGCGCCGGAGGGTCTATCCCCATTCTTCACGTTGGAGCGTGCACATCGTGTACCTGCCCGGCCCCCGAAACCGGGGCTCCCCCCACGACCGGTAGTGATTAAAGTGCTCCACTACAGGGACAGAGACTGGCTTCTGCAACGAGCGAGGGACACGGGACCATTCCAGGTTGATAATAGCAAAGCCACGTTATTCCCGGACTACACCTTCGAAACTCAAAAACAACGAGCTTCGTTCCTATCCATTAAAAAAGAGCTGCGGACGGAGGGACTGCAGTACTCGCTATTGTTCCCGGCGAGGCTCCGAGTTTCTTTGGATGGGAAGGCACTGTTTTTTACATCGTCGGCAGATGCATGGGCCTGGTGGGACTCTTACAAGGCTGGAATGGATGGGGCCCGCCTCAGGGCTGCGGAGGAATTCCAACAGGGCCCAGTACGGAGATCCAAGCGACTCCGAAAACGTGGCCAACACCGACAGAGGCCGACGGAATCGCAGACGGCAGTGGAGCGGAAAGCGGCGCTGCAAACGGTGAAGGAGGTCTCGGGCGGGGAACCGCCACAGCGGGGAGAAGAATCGATCTCGGAGGACAAAAGGACGGGGTCGGAAACTGAACTGTCGGAGGTGGACAGCCCGAGGGGCCCGACTGTGACGCCACAAACAGCGGAAGAAGTATTCGGCAGCTGACTCTCGAACCTGGGGGGGGCTGGCAATGACAGCCGGACTGGAATGGCGTACCCAACCGTTGGAGCAGGCAGGTGTCAGACCGGACAATCGTGAGTTTGGATGCATATTGAGGGGCGGGGGGCAAGGGGGGCGAATTCCAACGAGGAAGCTAGTTCACGTGCCCAGAGGCCCCTAAGGCCGCCGCAGTACAGACTGCGGAGTAGACAGTTTTGAGAGCACCTTGCTCGTTTGTTTGGATGGGGGTAACTCTTTGTAGTTAGGTCCTGTTCTAGGGGCGGGAGGATGTCTAGAGATGTTGGGGTAACTCGGGACAGGGGTGGGGGAAGGGGGAGAGGGGCAGCGCAGGGAGGTGTCAGGGGGCGATGTGGGAGGGGGACGGAACAGTTGGGGTTGGGGAACTGTGGGGTCTTTGCTGGTGTCTGGCCGCTGTTGGTCGGGGCTTTCGGCCGACAATATCGAGATAATGGATAGTCTGGGGTCTTTAAAATGTGTGTCCTGGAACGTGCGGGGTCTGAACTCAATGACTAAAAGGCACAAAGTTCACTCTTACCTGGTCCGCAGGGGGGTTCACATTGCCTTCCTACAGGAGACACATCTAACTAAAAAAGAAGGGGCCGCACTACAGAGGAGATGGAGGGGTCAATTGTACTACACCACATATTCAGCGTTTGCCAGGGGGGTGCTGGTCTGGATTCGGGCTGGGGTCCCCTTCCAACTCACTAAACATACTGTAGACCCGGAGGGGCGCTTTGTAGCTGTTGAGGGATTACTCAGGGGCCGTAATATAGCACTCTGCGGCGTTTATGCACCGAACACTGAACAAGCGGCTTACTTCACTAAATTATACAGGCACTTGGCTATCTACTTCGCAGGTCCGGTATTGATGGGGGGAGACTTCAACTCAATTGAGGACACAACCTTAGATAGATCACACCCGCCACTACACGCTTCCCCTGTACACAGACTAGCGAAGCATAGATTGCTATGGCAGGAGCAGTGGGACTTCACTGATGTGTGGCGCATACAACACCCTGCTGAGAGGGACTATTCCTTCTATTCCAGCATGCACGATCTCCATGTCCGTATAGACGCATTCCTAGGCTCCCGACAAGTATTACCGATGGTTGCCCGTACGGAATATTTAACGCGTACGATTTCAGATCATAATCCCCTACTACTCACGCTAGCCTGGATGAATGGGTCTGCACCGATCCCGACGTGGCGGCTCCGGACGGACACGCTGGATGACCCACCGTTTAGAACGGACTTGGAACTCAGAATCACCCACTACTTTGCAGAGAACGAGGAGACCACCGCCTCTAGAGCCACCGAATGGAATGCCTTCAAGGTAGTGGTAAGGGGACACTGCATAGGGAAATTTGCAGGTGCACGGCGAACGTTGGTGGAGGACTTGGACAGGGCTGAACGGACACTGCGGGACGCTGAGAAATCGCGACCCGGCAATCCCGACCTACAGGGGAGGGTTTGTGCAGCACGAGAGGCAGTAGCTGTTGAATTGGAGCGCCTACGCAGCTATGATTACAAGTCCTACTTGACTAAAGCTCTCGCCGAGGGGGACAAGACGGGGACACTCCTAGCCTGGCTGGCCAACCCCAATAGGGGTTCTACCCCGATATTATCCTTAACAGGGGCGGATGGGGAAGTATGTGCCACCCAACCGGACATAGTGAGGTGCTTCCAAAACTATTATGGCAACTTATACAGGAGGGGCTTGGAGACCCGACCCGAGGAGACAGAGGCTTTGTTAGCGGAGATCCAGCTGCCTCGGCTGGACCCAGAGCACGCTAAGACAATCGGAGGCCCGGTCGTCCTCGCCGAAATTAGGGGAGCCATAAAGAAAATGGCGCGCAATAAAACACCGGGGATGGATGGGCTGCCTATTGAGTTCTACGCAAAGTATGTGGATTTACTAGCCCCACGACTTAGAACGGTATATAATGAAGCCAAAAAGAGGGGAGAGTTGCCCCAATCGATGCGCCAGGCGATCATGATCCCGTTGCTAAAACCGCGTAGGGATAGCGCTGACCCAGCATCATACCGGCCGTTGTCAATGTTGACGACGGATTACAAAATCTTAAGCACGATCCTCGCCGAGAGGCTGGTAGCCCATATGAAGGGTCTGATCCATGGAGACCAATCGGGCTTCATCCCTACTAGAAACACATCCCACAACATTCGGCGATTGCTCAGACTAATAGCGGACCCTCCACAGACCGCAAGGGCCCCTATGGTGTTGTCAGTCGACATTGAAAAGGCATTCGATAGCCTGGAATGGGGCTACCTCTATGCGGTGATGCGGGGTTTCGGTCTAGGGGACGATTATGTAAAATGGACCGAAGTGCTTTATGCTCAGGCAGGCGCAAGGGTGCGAGTGGGTGCTTTAATATCGGATCGCTACGAGGTGAACAGGGGGACGAGACAGGGATGTGCGCTTTCTCCTCTGTTGTTTGCTCTGGCCATGGAGCCATTTGCGATGCTGGCTAGACGAGGTGATGCGTACCGCGGTCTTGAGGCACGGGGGGCCTATCACCATATATCGCTGTACGCAGACGATCTCCTGCTATTCCTAGATAATGCCGAGGAGGCGGTTGAGGGAGCGGAGGCTCTACTACTGAGATTCGGGGCACTCTCAGGCCTGAAAGTGAATTGGGCGAAAACTTGCCTCTTTCCGCTCCGGAGAGGGGAGAAGTGTCCGACGGCCAACATTACCATGCGCTGGGAGCCGGATTGCCTGCATTATCTTGGGGTTTACATCTACCACGATCCCGCCAACTTATTGGAAGGGAACGTCGGACGATGTATTCGAGCGTTGAAGGGCAACATGTCCTTCTGGGCTACCCTCCCCCTATCCATGACGGGACGAGTGTCCCTCCTTAAAATGATCGCCCTGCCACGATTGTTGTATTTTTTCAGGGCCATCCCGGTATGGATACCGGGAGAAGTGTTCAGGCACCTGAAATCTAGCATAGTATCCTTCTTATGGGGAGAAGGCAGGCGGCGGATCGCACTGATGACTCTCATGCGCCCGAAGGATCAGGGCGGGCTAGCGGTCCCAGACTTCGAGCTCTATTATTTGGCTGCGCAACTGCAATTCTTTACACAGGAGGTGGCAAGAGTGTACCGGGGTCCTGAACAAGACAGAGAAGCGGGCACCCCCCGCCATGTGCTGGCATATATAGCCCTACAGCAGAAATTAACACTCAGTGGGCTGACCCAAGAAGAAAGGACGCTACGGCTATGTTGGAATCGCATGCAAAAGCGTGCCGGTCCTGGTCACCCATACGCGCCTGAAATACCATTAGGGATGGTGACGGCGCTTCCACATGGGGGGGACTGGTCGAACCTCCAATTGTGGGAAGAGGCGGGACTTCAGATGGTGGGTGACCTATACGCCGACGGGGTGCTGTCGGAATTCCGGACTCTGCAGGAACAATACGATCTCCCAAGAGGAGACTATTTACTGCATGCGGCAGTGGTGAGGGCTATTCGGACACATTGGGGGGAAGGACTGATTGAACCCACAACGTCACTGGCGTGCCAATACACGATGATGACAGCAGGGACGGTCAAAGCGGTTACTTGTCTTTACTCCAGAATGAGCACGGAAAACATACCACCACTAACACGCCTCAAAACACAATGGGAGACTGATCTACAAAAGGAAATCCCTGACACAACATGGTCCCAGCTCCTTCGGCGAACTAGGAACAGTACCAGAAATGCCCGTTTCCAATTAATACATCTTTACATCCTTCATAGGGCCTACCTCACCCCGGAGAAAATAGCACAATACTTTGGCGCAGTAGATGCAGCATGCCCCAGATGCACACTGGTGGGTGCGGGTTTACTACACATGCTCAGGGACTGTCCACAATTACATGAGTACCGGATGGGGGTTGGGGACACCCTGAATGAGGTCACAGACAGAGTCCTGCACTATGACGGCGCGGTCGTCCTTCTACATTGGTTCCCACACACGCGCAAAACCAAACTGTCGAGTAAATTTATAGACATGGGCCTCCTCATCGCTAAGAGGGAGCTCACCAGGGGTTGGAAATCTAAGATGGCACCGACACATCTGAACGAATTTCTGAAATGGGCAGCGGCGGAGAGCACACTTAGGTACCAGCTGGCCAGGCGTACGGCGGACAAGAAAGCTCAGGAAGCGGCGCTAGCGTGGGAGACCCTAGTCCAGGCGCTTAGGGATAGTGCAGTTACGAGAGATGAAGAGGAGGACATAGAACAAATGGAGGCCCTGGGGGAAGAGGTGTTAGACACCGCACCAATGCCGGACACACACACCTAACCATTGTTTTCACGATCCTGACACCACCAACTCACCAAATTTCTCAATTGTAACACGTAGGCCCAGACACCAGGGAGACAGGAGGGGAGGGGGGGAGTTAAAGTTAAACTAACAGAGACATTGAAGAGGGTTCATACACCACAGTTGACCGAAGGGGTACAGAAGGCATTGAACTATTAAAAGCGGAGAGTGATGACTTACTGGGGGTACATGTACTTGTGAACTGACGCAACGCGATACATGTTTATACGCCACCCAACCTCCGGGATGTGGGTTATAAGGCTGTGTATATAGTGACTGGATGTACTGTTACTGATAGCAACCCCGAGACCACATTGACATGTATATTGTATACCTCGCATTACCTCTGCAATAAAAATTGTTTTACAAAAAAAAGTGAAGTTTGTTGTCTGGGGTTGGCCTGCAGTGGCTACTTGCTGCCAAGGAAAGGAGAAAGGACTATGCTGTTTGCTGTGTCCCCTGCTTGAGGAAGGTCTCCAAGGGCTTGAAACTGAGCTTGCTTCCTGTTCTGAAGTTTCAGGGACACAAAGACTTCACCACCAGCTCCCCTGAACTTCCTTGCTGCGAGTTCTTACCTGCTGAGAGGTGCCTGCTGTTTTGGACCTCTGGAGGCTGTTTGCTGCTGGGAGCTGGGAAAAGTAACACAACTTCGAGAAGCGCAACACATCTGCACCGGTTTCCGATGCCTCGCCGAAGAAATCGTTGCATCGCCTGCCCGCGGCTCGAGAAATCGCTGCATGGCGCATCAAGTACACCGATCTCTGAAGTTCGAGATCACTTCACCGATTCCGACGCAAGGCCTGCTGTTCGGCTGCAAGAACCCACGCATCGTCACGGATAGTTGCATCGCATCGAGGTGCGAAGCCTGTTGCATCTTGGGTGATGCAGTAAGAAACCGACGCACACCTCCCCACGTAGTAAGAAACCGACGCATCACCTCCTCTCCAGTAAGTAACCAACGCATCACCTCCCCTGAGCAGCAGTAAGGAACTAAAGCATCACCTCTATTGGAGTAAGGAACCCACACATCACCTTTCCTGAGTGTAAGGAACCGATGCATCACTTTCCCTGCAACCCTTTTTGTTTGTGTACGCAACGCATTCAAGTACTTTGTGTGAAAAGTGCTGGATCTGCAATTTGCTTTGAACTGAACTATTTCTACCATTTGAAAGTCATATTGTTATTACTGTATTGTGGAGTTTTGTCACTTGGTCTTGTTTGGTTTAGATAAAGATTACTTATTTTCCTAAACTAGTGTGGTGTCCATTTGTAGTGTTTTCATTGTACTACTGTGCGTTCACAAATGCTTTACACACTGCCTCTGAGATAGGCCTGTCTGCTCGTGGCAAGCTACCAAGAGGGTGAGCTGTGGTTATTTTAGAAGTGTTTCCCCCTTACCTTGACTAGTAAGATTGGTCGCAACTTAGACAAAGGTACCTACATCTGCCAACTAGAGATCTCCATTCTAACAAACACCTGCAAGGTTCTTTAAATATTTGATGATCTTTTTGTCATCTACTTCTTCTAGAGCATCAAAGAAATCATAGAACGTTTCAATCCATGCAGCCCATCTGGTGCCAATATTCTGCTTTTTGGCGGTGTAGAATGGTGTTGGAGGTTTCAGAAACACATCAGCATCATAACTTGGGTTGGGACTTACTGACACTGAGAGTATATCCTGCTCCCATGACGGTCGCTACCCACTTGGACCCGCACCTTCTGTAAGCATCAGCCTTATTCTTACATCTGAGTCATCACGCCCAGGCTGATGTCGTACAGCGCCATCTTCTTTCTTAATGGTGAGTAACAGTTTTGTCTCTCTCACACTTTCATCACCACTCTAAACTTTGTGCATTGTACCCGGTTGTCACTGACTTTAGTTTCTCATTGCGCCTGGTCGTCTCTGCCTTTAGTACTTTCTTGCACCTGTCTGTCACTGCCTGTAGCACTTCTGATTCATATGAACAATGGCTCTGTGTTTCGATGTGGTGCAGTATCTCTTCTTTCAGCCTTACCAGTAGGCTTTTGTCTGGCTTTTTGACTGTGCTCCTCTGTAGGCCTTCACTTTCTTCGAGGGCCTTGGAAGAGCTAGAACACTGCTTTGACTCCACATAGGCCAACCGTAGATTGCTTCTTGAGGCGCACATGGCACACATGAGCAGGTTACTGGACCATGGCAAACTCTCAGGGAGAGCAGTCTAATTTCTTCGGAGCATGTATACCCTACTCGTCACTAGTTGTCGCATTCAACCCAGCTCTGGAGCACATAAATGATCACGCCACACACTGAGCTCTGTAACACATGTCTTTATTCTTCAGCATGCAACCTTTAACTGAATGTAATGCGTCATAAACTTTGACCACACCCTGACACACCCCAACTGATTATGTAATTTCATAAGGCATCCACCAAGGGTCCTACTGCACATGATTACACAACACTACAAGTTAATGTTTGATTTATCTTCCCCTTTATTCTCCTTTTACTGGCATTGCCTAATGTCTTGGAGTCAAAGTCTGATGATCAAAAATAAATCTCAGCGCCCCCCACCTCTACCACCCGCATGAATTAAGCACAGCCTGTTTTGTTGCACTAATTATTAACTAGAGTGCAGTAAATGATTTTCCTATTTTGACACAATGTATTTTATAGCCAGCTTAAGCCTTCAAATATCTATTTGTTAATTTGTGTCTAGATTTGGAACAAACTGATTATTCATTTCAGGAGTCAATTAGTTTATATAATGAATCAATTTGTTTGTGGCATTTTACGAGGGAAAGCTTTGGGATTAAAATGATTAAGAGCTCACTGTCATTTGAGCCTTAAAGTTTTGCTTTTCGTATTTTAAGAGGGAGTCCACAAATTCTTGGTGTCAAACTCCGGTGTTTGTGAGTGCATCCTAACCACCCTGACCATCCTGGATGGTTGGAGCCACGGGGTGGGATGGGAATAGCGCCCTAATAAACATCTGCATTGACCAACCACAGGGCTAGGCTAGCCAATAAAAATATTTGTATCCCAATTGTAACAGTTCACCTGACTATATGTCTGAGTGGGTTGTAGGGCAAAAATGTATGCTTGGCCCAGGTGGCCAGTAAAGTGGCAGTCATGGCCTCATTGAATGGAAGAAGAGTTTGGGAAGAAGCCTATAAAGCTTCAGTGAGAATGTTTGACCTGACTTCCACAGCAGAATGTTGTAAGTCAAATACCCCTGCTGCGTGTCATATCATTACAGCTAAGTAAGCACTCCTCCTCTCCTTTGTTGACGGACCAGGGGGTGGAACCAAAGCAGAATCTCAGAAGTGCCCAAGCCACTGGCATCCTGTAAATCCATGTAAAATGTGTCTTTATCATAGTCTGGGGGTGATTCATCCCCATCACCTTCTTCATCATCTCTGATGACGGGTTGTCTTTGATCAAAGTCACAATTGAAAAGCTGCTGGAGAGTTGAAAGGGTGTTTTTGGGAGGAGGCTGAGATCAGTTTGGCTCGTTGTAAGATATGTCTATTGCTGTGGAGTCCTCCTCCAGTGTGGCTGGCATCAATGTGGAATGGACCTGCATGGAATTTGGTGATAGAGTGGAAGTCCGCACCAAGAGTGGAAGTCAGAACCAAAGTCGATGCAAAACCCAAGACAGGTTCAGGAGGTGCATACGGCACCAAGCATAGACTCCCCAACACTACCTCAAGTGGAGGCCCCATGAATCCTTGGGGTTCAAAGGTGTGCCAGAATGATTAGAAGAGTGCCAAAAATAAGCAACATGGCCTTTCTAAATGCCTCAATCAGTTAGGATGTTGCTAATGGCCCAGAAACTCAGGTTGCATCTGGATCAGGTGCGGAATCAGGTCCCCAGCAGGGGACCAGGAGCGAGAACAAGAGGCACCCTAACATCCTTGTAACTTCTGAGGCATAGAGTGCCGGAACTAGGATAAATATCCCTTAGCCTTTTTGTGCTTCTGCTTTGACTTACTGGAAGACTTAGACAACAACCTGTTGCAGAAATGGCCCTGAGAGCTGGAGCATGTCCCTCCCTCGACTTTGAGTGGGAGCGAAAATTGCTTGATTTCCTATTGTATTGTATTATAATTGCATTTATATAGCGCTTACTGCGTCAAAGGGCTTTTTCGACGAGTAGCACGCTACCCATGAACCCATAAAGGATTGGTGATAAATTAGAAAAGTGAAATATGAAAGTAATTTGAGTGGGGGATATGGTAGTCAGTTATTTGGATTTAGAAGGATAGCGTAGGGATAGAAGAGGTAAAAAGGTTTTGATTTATATAGCACTTCCTACCCTGATTAGGTGTTGAAGTTCTTTTTTGGTGAGTAGCACGAGACTACAGAACCCGTAAAGGATTAGTAGTGAATTAGTATGGTGAAATATGAAATTAATTTGAGAGGTGGCCATATTAGTCTGTTATTTTGATTGAAAAGGATAGTGGAGGGATAGAAGAGGAAAGGATTTAGAATGTTTTTGGGGGGAGGTCATTGCAGTAGAAGGAGGCTTGGGATGAGTAAAAGGGGTATGGAGGGGGAAGAGTCAGGGGGAAGAGTCAGAGGGAAGAGTTTAGAAAGGCTTGTTTTGGGGGATTGGAATATGGAGTTCTGCGATATACAGTTTCACTTCACATTCCTGGATCAGCTTCTGATACATGAGGGCACACTCTTCACACAATTTGGAGTCATGACCTGAACCCAAACACCAGAGGCATATCTCCTGCGGGTCTGCCAAACACATTTGCTTTTGGCAGTCTTGACTAGGCTTAAGCCCTGTAGTTTTTGAAGGTGACATGTTTTCTTGTCACTGGTTTACAACTAATAGGGAAAATCTTTTCAACAGATGGAAAAAGAGTGTGAGTGAGACTTGGATATACGTATGAGGACACAGAAAGAAAGAAACTGACTTTGGTAAGCAATCATGGCGCTTATATGGGACTCAATTGGCCACTCACAACGCGGATGTCAATGAGGAGCTGCACGACGGTACCCACTGGCAAGCAAGAGCAATGCTGTTTCAAACCTTCAGTATCTAGTCTGGCGCCTAGAGGTTATTACAAAGGTGAGGAATCTGCAGTTAAAAGTATCCATCAGAAATATTTTCCTGTACTATAAAGAGTGAAAACCAAGAAGCAGTGTTCATTGTTCAGACACAAATATGCAACATTGTTTACCTCAACTGGATGACCTACAGAATCATATATTAGCTGCTCATAGCACCCTGTCAGGGGCCACCCGCAAAATTAATGATTTAGCTCCATGAAAAATGGCAAGTTTGAACCTAATCCTCTCACGGGAATATGAAGTACAAAGAGCAGACATCACTGCTCTCTTCCTAAAATTCCTCAAGCTTGTGACTTTTAATTGCAGGGTGCGTAAAACGAGGATGTATGCAACCACTGATGTAGTCTTAAGAACCCCTGGCTATTATGCAGCAAGATGCAGGAAAAGTGTTCTATTGGGTATCATGTAAGTAATTGTGGCAGGTATAAAAGGCAATTAATATTAGTCTAATTCATATCAAATGGATACAAACAATCCATCGGCATAAGCCAGCCCAGGTTCCGGTAAATAGACTAAAATCATCACCTATTCAAATACAAAAAAGCACCCGGTAAAGTTGCTCCCTACACCCAGTAATTTATGCTATATACATAAAGCCACTAATTATTAAGTTAACTCTATGTATGCCCTAAATGTATACACTGTCTGTTTTATTAATACGACTGACTATGCTGTATATGCCACTCATTAAAAGACCATTTAAAAGAAACTTTACTCATCATGGGAAATTGTAATAAAGTTTTGCCACCAATACAGACAGCTACTTTATTCACCTGCTCATTGACACACCCCATTTAAGTTTTGGCAACCCAAGATTCTTGAAATAAATTCTCTTTAAAGTTTAGTCCGTTTTTTACCTGTGACTAAAGTAAAAAAAAATCTTAAGCTACTTCTTGGTCATGCCATTTGTATGTCTTGGGGGAGAATGTTGGTTTGCCATCAGATTTGAATGACGCCCATGGAATGCCAATGCACACAGCTGTCTCATGGCATAGCTCTTATTTCTTTGTTGCCTATACTTCAAGACCTTCGAAGTATCTTTTAACTACCAGAGCAAGATTAGTATTTACTAACATAGTTTTCTTTAACTCGTACAAGTACAGAATTATTTTACTCAACACTCTTTGACTCATCCAGGCTACGCTATATGTGTCCCTGATTGTTAATTTAATTTTCAGAGTCATATTTTCTAATAGCAGAGACATTTTTGGAGGGCAAGCTAGATGACAGTTTGGAGTTTACAGATGAATTGGCTCACTGAGTGAGCATACCTAATAACTCAGCACATTTTAGAGAACCTTTGCATGATTTCCTCTTGATTATTGCTACTATGTGCCATAAATCTACTCATTTTTGCCCATTGTTTTATTTTATCACACCTGCTCAGATGAAAAAGTAAGACAGTTTGGAAAGTAGTGAATGAACTAAATATGGGCTCGCCTGGCCAACATGGTACATATGTCTGCAATATGTCCTAAATTAAAGACATTTTGGGCTGTCAGAACCCCCTTCCTGAGGGTCACAGGGCAAGTAGGAGTTACTGGGCTCAATCGTGGGGGTTGAGGCCTTTTACTCCTGATGTCCCGGGGCCAAACTTACTATGGGTACTGAGCGACTTTTCCAGGTACCCTTTCAGCACTTGACTCTTAGTAGTAGTGAAGGTTGAGCAGTCCAAGGATTTGCTGGGTGGGGGATTAGGTTGGTAGATGCATGGTTGGGGGTGGAAGAACAGTCTTACTACCTAAAAATCATTCAAAAGCACCAATATATGATTGGCCAGTCAAATAATTGCTTTATGAAAAAAAGGAGTATTTATACGAACACAAAGTTAAAAGAAACATACACAAACAATACACACAGTTCCCTGGAGTCAGGGCTGTAGGGTTCGATAAGCCCACTAGTAGTCCGAGTTTCCGACTCTTCCAAATGTCACGTGTTCCACCGCCTGAAGCACTATGAGGCAGGACAAGTTGGAGCACATAAGGCATGGGGTACACATCTGTCATGATGAGAGGGATTTTCCATCCCAGATTGGGCATATATCTTTTTAGCCAAGAGCACAGTGCTCACCTGGCAGCTAACCTCAATCCAAAGTTCATTTTTTTTCAAAAGTAGAAAAAACAGGTGGTCCTGTGTGTGATTACAATTGCCAGTAACCTGATTGCTAAGGGTTGTAAAAAAAAATAAAAGAACCGACCTTTATCTGGCTTGGGTGGAAGGATCAATTATCTAGTCTCGATTATCAAGGAGCAAATATAAGGGGCAGAATTAAGAAAAGGACAACAATAAAGGCATGTGTCATATTTGATATCTTACACGATTTTCCTTTTTCAATTCCTATTGTTAGCTGCATTTTCACAATTGTTATAATTATTATATTAAATATATTGTAAGGTGTAGTTTGCTCTGAATTATTAATATAATCAAAATAGAGTGTACCAGCACAATTGTTATGCCAGAGTCTCTCGGTTGTTTTAATTCTATTTTCTATGTACGGATCCCACCAGTGTGAGTTACCAGACGCTCTCTCTCCAGTTAGAGGCATCGCTCACCTGGGCGAGCGAGTACCCAGGTGTGGAACCTGATGAGGCCACCCACAAAAAATGCCCCAGTGGAGCTAATATACACCGCTAGAGGGGAGTAGTGTCTGAGGGTTTCCAGAACAACAACTGTGAGACTCAGGCATAACAATTGAGGTGATCCACTCTAGTTTGGTTATATAAGTATGCCCTTTGGGAGCTGAGTGGACCCGGTGAAGCTCCTTTCTCCCCTCTTTGTTTTTGAAGATGTTTTGAATTATTGCCTGAAAGGGGATTTGTACTTTTTTGATAGTTGGGCGGATCTACAAATTTAAAAAAAAGATAAAAACAAATAAATGCATTATGCTAGGCCTAGGTAGTGCAGTAAACTCAGTTTCCCAAAAATCATTTGAGAAAACGTATTTAAATGCAGATGGTATTTGAGTTTGTTACATTGCAAATGTGGTATTGGTAGGGTCATCTCGAAGAAAGGAGAATGCAAAAGAGCTAGCTAAACTTTGTCATAATCCCTTTCAAGAAACCATCTCTCTAGAGACTGTACATTTAGACCACACAGTTTTGTGCTGTTATTTGCACAATCAGACAAGAGCAACTAAAACTTGCACAATTTGGTCAGTCTAATGGTGAGTAAAAAATTGTATTCGGCATGCAGCAAAGATGAAGCAAACCACCCCTGGTGCAATCAGTGTACTTCAGTCTATGCGGTTATGGTTCCTATTTGTTCTAATAATTCTCTTGTCAAAAAGCACTTTTTTGGAAAAAGGGATGGTAGGACTGCTAATTTGGTCAAATCAGCCTGGAAATACTCAATGGCCTGTATTGGCCACATTTTGAATGCTCCTCAATCAGTGAGGCCTGAGTCGATAAACTGGTGCACAGGAAACTACCACATTAGTGGAATATGTGCCTAAAACCAGAAATAATTCAGGATCAGTGTTTAAATGGGCAACCAGTCATCTAGGCCAGTCCTAATTTGTGCAGGTAGAGGGCACCAGCACTTATTTTTGGGGAACAGGATGTATTTTGTTATCATCTAACTTCAACTCAGACCAAGAAAAGATAGAGGCAGGAAAAGGAGGAAGGTAGCGGGAGAAAATCTGACAATGGGATGAAAAATTATCTGGAAGAGTGAAATTGAAAAATGTCTCACTCAGCATGAAATGCTACACACTCAGGAGCAGGTAATGGCGGTGTTGGATGTGTCCTATGTTTTAAAATTTGCTTAATAGGGTTGATGCCTCCGTCATATGTCACTTCCAGGCAGATGGTCATTAGGTAGAGGTAGAGCGGGGTGTGGGAAGGTACTCTTAAGTGTTTTTAACTCTGAGGAGAGGCCATCTTTGGCATCTTAGCTCCTGTTTTGCCATGGTCTGCCTGAGTCATTGGGTGATTTCATCCCACAGCTCCTCTCAGTGGTTGTTTTCCGCACTCTGCAGAATGCCAGATTTTTCCCCACACACCCTTTTCTAGTTTTTAGGTAGTAGGAGGGCCGTATTTTTAACAGGTTTGGTTTGTGTCCAGCATTAACTGATGTATCGTTCTTCCTACATATGGCCTTATATCCCTAAATAGCGAATCCTAAAACACGCTATTGAAGACAATGGTCTCATAGCACATAATATTTTCCAATTTCTTAAATAATGAATCGCTATATTCACTATTTAGGAATCTGAACAATGTTTTTTGCACATGAGGCCCGAATTCTCAAGAAAAGTATTTTGGGGTTTATCATCCCAGGTACAAGTACCATAACCAAGTATAGCATTGGTTTCTCTTTCATAATTCATCGAATATGAGATCCCAATAAGGATGAAGTTAAGGTGAGCAGAAGCGTGCATCATTACACCAGCAGCAAAACTGTATGTTTGCCAACAAAGACAATAAAATTCACAAATACTACAAAGTCACGCTGTGAATGCTAGACAAGGGTTCGAGAAAATGAAGGACATTAATGCACACAGACTGTGTTTACTGGTACCGAGACAGGCTAAATGCACAAGCTTGAGGAACACAAACAACACTGGAAAGTAATAGGATTGCCACCGATTCCAGTTCTTGCAGCTATTTCTGGACCAGATTTGGGATTCGGTTGAACCAGGGAAATATGCAGAATTCGCCCTTGTGTCTTTTTCAGACACCTGTACATAATTCTGCAGCACTCACAAGTTGTCTGCATTCCGTTCAGAGCAGCAACCTGCAAGCAGATAGGGGCTTTCTTACTTCTACTTTAAACCTGGCCCAATCGGAAGGCCTTATTTAAATGACATACCCCTTATTTTGCTCAAGTATCAGCCCATGTGTGAGCTATCTGAAGCCTATTACCAATTGCCAATGCAATGGAAGGAAATAAAGGCATAGAGCTTATCCCTTCAGAAGTACTTTATAGAAACTATGACTTGGAAGCAGGTTTGTTTTAATTTGTCCAACACCCTATGTAAGAAATGTGCATGCGATGTAAGAATCCAATATATATCTGTGTGTCTGAGCAATTACACAAGTTATGATTTAAATTCTGCCTAGTATTTTTTAAATTTAATTCTTTTACAGCCCTACTCACCCCACTGCAGTGTGTCAGAGTGCTTTATATAACACTCAGAGGCACAATCAATCATACAAGTGTGTAAATCAATGTACAGGAAATGTTAACGCAAGACACTGAAAGTTATAAGGGGTAGCACTTTCATATCGTCCATACTTGTAGACATTATGTTTTACGGTTGAATGGCCGGGAGAAACACGGTCAGGATATAAAACATAACACAGTTATTGTGGTTGCCTCTTCTAACCTAACTATATTACTTTGCAATGGAACCCTTCTTCACAGTCTTAGAATAACAACTGATTATAAAAAAGTATCTAAACCCATGATTTACAGTTTGCATGCAGCTCATTGGTGCTGGTAAATAGATCACTGTGCTATATTAGAAGGATTGTAACCTATGAACTGAAAGTAACAAAAGGATATTGATGTCAAACGCAATAGCCAACTTACCTTCCTACATATAATACAAATAGGTTATCTGCATGTTACAAGCAGGCAGGGCGCAAGTCCTAAAAAACACGTGGGGGGAGAGAGACTAACCAATTTAGGCACTATGCAAGTGACATCATGGCAAGTTCGATCACAGCCTGTGACGTCAAGGCATGTGACATCGCACGTGGCATCACAGAAAGTGACCTTGTGGAAGTGGCATCACAAGAAGTGACATCAGATATTAAGACCTCACACATGTTTATCAGGTATATCATGACATCATTTAACCACATTACTAGATTTTAAACATGAGATTTTGCGGCAGGGTTGTGCCAAATAAGTGGCGCAGTCCCAACGCAATATCTGGGCACCAACTAACAATTTTTTTTTTTAAACCCTGTCACAAAGATATTGGCAACAAGGAGAAGCATGGCAGTAGATCTGTTTGCTTAATTGGTTGCAAAGTCTGCATTTTAAAATATCGTATGGGGTTAGGGCACCTGCTGCAGAGATCTTTGTGTACCCAGTAAATCCCAGCGAATAGTAATAATGGTAAGATAACTCTGGAGGTTAACGCTTTTGTTGGAGAGATCTATGCTTTGGGTAGTCCTAGATTTGAATCAAAGAAGTATAGAATGTTAATGTATTTCCTGCAAACTACATCATGTAACATGCGGATGACAGATTTTTTATTTCTGTATATAAGTGGGTTATTGCGTTCAACACAGGGATCCTTTCGTTACTTTCAGTTCATTAATTGTAATACTAATACAGCACAGTGAGTTGTATGTGGAACAGATCCTTTGTACTGTATGGTTTATGCAAAATTAATAAAACACAATTTAAAAAAAATATATACTGCACAGTGAGCTATGAAGGACATGTGTCTCCTACACCTTGCAACTCTCACTATCTTTTGTAACACATCTTGTACATTGATTCACACACTTACAAGATTAATTGTCAATGTATAATGTGTATGTTACTTAAAGTGCTCTGACATCCTGTATTGGGATGAGTAGCACTATAAAAGAAATGAAATAGTAGTATTTTAATTTGTATTTGTGTGAATATTGGGATAGACCAACGCATCTGACATTCTTACATTGAATGCATTTATTTACAGGGGCTTAACTAAGTCAAATGTATGCCTCTCTTAAGTACCTATAAAGTGATAACAAGCTGTGTGCTTCTGTTTTGCCTCCGTTGCATGTGCATTTTAGTGTGAGGCCCCAGACTGCCTCCAACCAGGATACTCGGAACCAACCAGGATACAGAAACCTCAAAACCTGACTCTTCGACAGACCCATTTCTTGATGGACTGGAACCTGCGACTACCCCCCTACCCCCCAGTGCCTTGAGAACCTTACGGGTGAGTAGTCGCGCTTAACAAACACCTGATTGATTGATTGATCAAAAGGAGGCATGATGGCCTTTATATTTGGCTCAGCTGGAGGTGAATACAACATTAAAAAAAAAACTCCTGCCTGCGCATTTCTGCTGGGAATGGAAAGCAGACAATGTGCAGGAGCTGCTCAACAAGTCATGTGTCTGAAAATGACACCGGGACAAGTTCAGCGTCTTTCTATGGGCCCCAATTTCTTGACAAGGTGGACAGCTTCCACCCTGTGAAAATAGTGGGTGGATGCTGTCTACCCGCGCTTACCCCCGACTTATGACCTGATTACATGATGTGCTTTGCAGCAGTCAAATTAACTTCCTATGCTACTTTATGGGTCACAGCTGTGACTGGGCAAACCACAGAACTCTTCCAAAACTGGGTTAATCTCTTGCATTAGCCTACCGCAATTATAATCCCCTCATCATTGATGGGCACACAAAGATCTCTGCAGCAGGTGTCTTAACCCTGTAAGCTATCTTAAAATGCATCCTCTTTGTGGCCAAATGAATAAGCTAGAACAGATTTACTTTAACCTATGCCTTGTTGCCAATTTCTTTGCAGCAGATTGTTTTAAACAAATGTATAAATCGTATAAATTGACTGTCAGACTCTGCTTTTCAAGCTCCCCTAGGGACTCCACCTCCTTTCCCATGCCACACCCTGACCCCAATTTATTAGTTTCCCTGTAGTATTTTGTTCCAATTGCAGCACTGCAAATAAATGAAAGCCCCTAGTGGTTTATTGAGTAATACAACATGCACTCTTTCTTAAAATAAACTGGTCTCTTATAACTGTGCTTCTACCTGTGCCGCCAAGGCGGTGCAGTGAACAAAACTTCAGAGTACATATTAAGGCATCTTGTCAACAAAGACGGTGGATAGCGAAAGAAGATTAAGTGACGTGCTCATTGTGACTTTTACTGCTCACCTGGCAGTCTCGGAGCTGCTGTTCAAGCACCTGCTGCATTTCCGGGTTGCGCCTGCCAGCTGTCAGCGAGGTTTCTGCGCCGTGCAGCCACTTCTCCAGGCCGGTAACCTGCTCCCGGCAGCCATGAAGGATGGCCTCGGGCCGCGGGTCGTCCGGGGCCTTGGTCACAGCACCTTCCTGAAAGCACGTGGGAGGGGATGCGTGTTAGCAGCGTGGCACAGACGCAAACACAAAAACAAAAACATCGCGTCTTCAAATCGCTTTCATTTCCAGTCTACAACACCTGTGCGTACACGAAATACGATTCATGAGGAGAAAAAAAAAAAGAACCACGTGACTGCAGGTTTCCAGGTAGCGTCTTTGCAAAGGGACAGGACAAACACAGGAAGTAAACCGTCCCAGAGTGCGTTCACTGCCTGTACACTCACTAATCTCAGCACACTAATCTGCAAAATCCTGTTGTGTAATCCAAAAGTAAGCTTTATTGACGCCTTTATCGACATTCCCGTCGACGTTTTAGTTCGTCTCAGTCTCGAGTCACTAGACAAGCACAATACAGTATACAAATGTGCGTGCAAATTAAGCTCACGCCACATTTGCACAGAGTGCAAAAATAAATCCTCTTTAAAATAGCGTCATGCGATCAGTCAAGCTGTATACGTGATAATAGCATGTCTAGACCACTTGTGAATTTAGGCTAGAGATTATAACTGCACCATATATTAAGTTACGGAGTTGTTCACCGACACCGACGAGAATCAGGTATCGGACCGCGTGCTTTGTGAACTCTAAGGTAACTGAAACTATCCTATGTAACATATATTATAAATTGTTTCCGGAACATAATGCTATGCTGCATTGTGAAAGGTGCATATCTTCACGCTGCTAATCAACACCTACAGGTTATCCTCATATAACTGAAAATTGCAATAAAAAAGAAATCGCACTGCAGGGTGGAACTGGCAATTTCTATACCAAAGTGTGACTCTTTTTTTATGGTTTTACAGGTGTTTCATTTGAGTTGTACATAAGTGAATGTTCATCTTCCCTTAACACAGATGTCTCCACACAGTGGAGGGTTGCCCCTACAAGGGTGGTCATAGCCATAAGGCTGGGCCTGGAGCGCCATCTACAGCTAAAAATCAATTTGTTCTCACTGCTTGCTGCCCCTGCTGCTGTGTTAGAGACTTCATCTTGCTGCGCTGCACTGCGTGACAGGGAAACAGCAGGATTGCGCCATCTATAAGGCAATACGGCACACTCCTGTCCTTCCCCTTGCGTCCTTTTGGAAGTCAAGACCCAACTCAGGCACAAGGGTGCCTGTGTTGCATGCAGGATTGTTTTTGTGTAGGAATGGGCAGCTTCCGGCACAAAATCAATCCCTAGGAGGCATACTCCTCTTCCTATCTATGCTGCAGAATGCAGCACACATTGAAAGAAGAAGAGACACGAAGAAATAGAGATATTTCTTCTTGTTACGCCTTCCCTGGGAAGGTGTAACATTTTGGCACATCCCCAGGTTTACAAGTTCTTGTAAATCTAGGGATGCGCAAAATCCGTGGGAGTTGCGTGAAAACCCACACAATGCCCATGGAACGCCTACCCAGAGTGTAACACATTCAGAGATTTGCGCTGCGTTGCGTTACTCCAGATCTTTGAAGTAACTGAGAGCCACATAAAGTGGCTTTAAAAATCTGATTTAGAGGTTTGCGTCCCATATGTGCCTCTTTGCGTGGTGCAAATGGGATGCAGGCCTCTAAAAAATATGGCCCCTAAGCTTTCTGATCGAAAGAACCGAACAGATCATCAAAACAAAAGAGAAAGACTCCTAGGCTCCTCTAAATTCACCTGCCCCCTCCAAATACAGAGGCATCAGTCAAATAAAGTCCAATCACACCTTAATGCCAGAATCAGCAGGTGTTCAGAGGAAAGTACCGCATGCTGCTTTCCCACATGTCAACTTGGCAAAGACAGTGGGGTGGAGGAGAGTGGGGTATGAGTTGTAAAAGCCTACTAATAATGACCCTTTACAAAATACATACACAACTGTTTTTGGCACATAATATGTATTACTGTCTAACACAATAGGATTTATTTCATTAAGACGCAAAGGAAAATATTCTATATTAGCCTAGCCTTCTAATGATTCAAACTAGACTGACCACCTCACTGCGTGTCCTCATGGACAGAATTTCTAGTCGTGAACTTTTCACCTACAAATCAATGGTGTCGGGTGTGGTAGTCTAGGGTGTTCAATAGAAACAAACCATTGCTGCATCACCCAGAATGTATTAAACTGCGACCATAATGGCATGGAGAGAGGTGGGTAAGTCTAATTAAAACACATGCAAATTACGAGCTTAGCCCATTCTATTTCTCAGAATCAAAACTTGTAACCAACAAATTGCGCAAGGATATCTGTAACAACCACATGCGCTATCTTTTGAAACTGTGATCTTCAGATTACATGCATTGCTGCACAGAAAGTGCATCAACACCCATACTAAATCGGAAGCTGTGGAGATAGGTTTCATAAAAAATCATGTGCATGTGTGTACAGTTTGTTGTTAATGTTGTGGCAAAGTGGCCTGTCACTTTACTATCTGCAGGGCTTAAGGTCCAGATTTTGCTTGGAGCAAAGGTGGTACTACAGGAGCCGCAGATTAGTGAAATGCATGTCAGCTGCAGTGTCACTATCTTTGAACTGGGACTGAGTGGTCAAGAGTATGTGAGGGCAGGATGACAGTGAGTAACATGGGATGTGAGAGCATCAAAACTCGCTGTGGGGGCTGGAAAAGAATCTGGGTAGGGAACGAGAAGAAGGAGAGAGACAGAGAGAATGTTAAGGCTTAAAATGAGTGCCTGGAGGCTAGCATATAATCTTTCATCATATTTAAGAATAAAGAGTCCAAAGACCAGAGGACGCATCCTCCAGGGCTAAGTGGGAGAAGCAGTTAGTAGAGAAGATCACAGTGGGTTCTGCTGGGTGGAAGGGTAGACTTTAAATTCTGGAAGGGCCAATTGGAGGTCTCCGAGGGCCATGGAAGACTGTTCAAGATGAGAAAGCCACCTGATTGTCTCCTGTGCCCTCTAATGGACCTCAGATGGTAACCACTAGCCGAGTTAGTATGAATGCTAAGTAAAAGCCAATGACAGCAGCTGACCTATGATGGTAAGCTGAGGGCCTTTTTAATAGCTGGCTGGGGGTGAATTGGTGAAGGCTGAGGGTCCTCCAGGGGCCAGCAGAACTCAAAGGGTCAGATGTATCAATGCTTGTTGCGTTCGCAAACGGGCTGATTCACAGAATCGGCCCCTTTGCGAACGCAAACATTTGTTTTGCAATGTAACAAACTCTTGGCATTTGCAATATGGGTACTTGCAATTTTTTGTGATTGGCTAAATTGCGAATGCAGTTAGGGAATCGCAATTTGCAATTCACTAGCAGGCACATGCATCAATATTGGCTTTTGCGATTCCTTAATTGCGATTTTTAAGGAATTGCAATTAAGGAATCGCAAAAGCCTATGCATGTAGAAATCACTTAAAAAATAGCGATTTCTAAACATTTCTTAATTGCGACTCGCAAATTGCGAATTGCAATTAAGGAATACCTCCCCATTCATTACTTATGGGCCTAGAGGCCCATCGGAATGAATGGGAAGACATTCTCAATTTGCGATTCTCAATTAGAGAATAGCAAATTGAGAATGCAATTTCAAGGATGCCAGGGTGTCAAAAGGACACCCTGTTGCACCCCCCTGAAATTGATTTGTGCACATATGTTGTGCACACACATGCCCTAAGGGCATGTGTGTGCGCAACATGAAACTTTGAAAAATGCACAAAAGTGCATTTTTCAAAGTTTTTGCAAACTACCATGAAGTTCAACGACTCCTATTAGCGAAATCGCTAATTTTTTTACTTTGATGCATTGCATTTAAGGAATCTCAATTTGGGATTCCTTAAATGCAATCGCAATTTAAGGAATCTCAATTTAGAGATTCCTTAAATTGTGATTTTTGCATTTGGGATGATGCATTCCAAATGCAAAAATACCGGTCGCAAAGTGGGAGATTCTGAGAATCTGCCCGTTTGCGACCGGTTTTTAGCTTGATACATGTGGCTGTAAGTGCAATTCATGTAGCAATCGCAAACTATGAATTTGCATTTAGGAATCGCAAATTACCACCCACTTCAAGTTGGTGGTAATTTGCAATTCCTAGAAAAATGCACATTTTTGCATTTTTCTAACTGCCATGTGGCGCACACACATTCCCTTAGGGGATGTATGTGCGCCACATTTGCTTTCTTACCTTTTTGGGGGTGCACCCTTGAAATTGCATGCGCAATTTGCGAGTACCTATTTGGTACTCGCTAATTGTAAATGCCATTCTATTCATTCCTATGGGTCTCTAGGCCTTAGGAATGAATGGGAAGGCATTCCTTAATAGCTAATCCCAATTTGCAATTCGCTATTAAGGAATATGTAGGAATCACACTTTTATTTGCGAAAATTACATACATTGCATTTTGCAAATCCATAATAACGAACTGGTAAAATTTGCTGTTAAGGACTCGCAAAACACAATGTTGATACATCTGGTCCTAAGGGCCTTGACAGCCTCCCATGAGACCCTGGGTAAAGCTGAAAGAATGATGACGGTGGGTGCCTAAGCAGCTGGCCACTGACTCAACATTTAGTGCATGGCCCTCTCGCCACCCTCTGACCTGCAGGCGCTATTAGAGGCAACAGGACCTCAGTTTAGGCCCCTGCACCCATTCTTTCTCCAGCACATACTGTCATGGACCGAAGGGTCCAATATCAGACATCTGCCCCACACACCTGCCTCCGTACACTCTAAGGATCAGGTGAAGAAGAGAAACAACATGTGTTTGCAAATTCATGTCTGCGGTAACCTGAGGTTTTTAAACTAATTGTATATGAAACTGGCAAAACCTAACCTGGCGAACTGAAGAGCCCTTTACATCGAACAGAGTTTCAATTTTCGTCACAATTAATGGTATTTAGTCAGTTGACAAAGGTAGCCTGGAAAATGCTCTTCTTGGTGGACAAAAACGTTTTCACTAGTAATTTTGATCTGTTTCTTCTTTCTGTAAGTATTGATCGAGCACACTGCTCAACACTCTGGATCACCTACAGTAGATGTGGTTGCTTGCATAAATATGGAAGGAAGGTGACCAATCAATGGTACAACAAGAAAATGGCCAACCAGAGACGTGCCGAGAAAAATGATAATGAATTTACAGCCTGATTCATCATTCTCCCGTTTTGCGAGCCCCTAATAGCGATTCATAAGGAATCGCTATTAAGGACTTGCAAAACGGGATTCATGTAGAAATTGCATAAAGAAATGCGATTCCTACACATTCCTTATTTGCGATTAGCAAATTGCTAATCGCAAATAAGGAATAACTCCCCATTCATTCCTATGGGCCTAAAGGCTCATAGGAATGAATGGGGAGTTATTCCTTATTTGCGAATAGCAATTTGCTAATCGCAAATAAGATAGCGATTTCAAGGGTGACAGGGGTGTCCAAAGGACACCCTGTAGCACCCCTGAAATGTAATCTACATTGGTGTTGCGCACACACATGTCCAAAGGACATGTGTGTGTGTAACATGCAACTTAGAAAAATGCATTTAAATGCATTTTTCTAAGTTTTCGCTACTTACCACGAGGTTTGACCTCGCGGTAAATAGCGGCCCAAAATAGCGATTTCGGTATTTTAAAATGGTTCATGAATTGCATTTAAGGAATCTCAAATATAGATTCCTTAAATGAAATTCCTCGCAAATATGCAAATTCTTTAATAGCGAATTTTGCATTTGGGATGATGAATCCCAAATGCAAAAATTGCACTCGCAAAGGGCCACATTCTCAGAATCTGGCCCTTTGCGAGCGCAATTAAGCTTGATGAATCAGGCTGTTAGTCCGAATACAATTCAGAGGTAGGCATAACCCACTGCAAGGCTCACCTGAGAGGATACCTAGGAATGTTTAAAACAGAAACGAAAGCCTACTACCCAGTAGGAATCCTGGGTTAAATCAACCCCATGTAAGAATGAATCAAGTTTGTAAAACACGACAGCTACTCAGAAAGAGTGCCCCTCACTGTGAACAGAGTAACAAAGGAGGGCAGAGGGGGATTAGAGTTTACAGAGATAGGCCTTCAGAGATTTACGATAGGCAAATTAATTTTCCATGCTTCTAAGCTGCAATGGGCGATGATTCCATATTTTAGCTGTTTGAACTAGAAAAGAGGACCCTTCACGTCTGGATCTTTTGAAACGGGGGTCCAAAATCAAGCAAGCCCTACCGGACATACGGTGTCTGCTAGGACGGTACTTTTCGATTCTTCTGATCAGGTAAACAGGACCTGATTTGTACAGGGCACAATATGCTAGAGTAAGTGCTTTGAAAGTAATTCTTTACAGACTGAATGCATGTGCAGTTTAGGGAAGAACGACAAAGTTGAAGTACCTTTTTTTAGAGAATAAAGCAGATGTACTGCAGTATATCAGATCACCTGGCGACGGCAGATCAGATAGACAGGCAGACCCAAGTATAAGGCATTCGCATAGTCTAGCCTAGAAAGAATTGTGGCTTGAACTACCATTTTGCGTGCCTCCCAGGGTAAAAGGGGTAAGATTTTCCCGACAGCCTTAAGGATCCATATACAGTTTCTGGCGACTGAATGGATCTGAGCATTGAAGGATAAGTTGTCATCAAAAATAACTTTCAGATTTCTTGCTGACTGGGTTGTGGAGGGGGAGTGGGTACATCTCTTTGGCCAAGCACCGGGCCAGCTCTGGTTGTGTTTGGGCCCTAACAGAAGAATTTCTATCTTATCTGGTTTACATTGCAGTTGGCCCATGAACACGTTATTCAAGATCCTCTGGCAAATAACAGAATCAGAACTCCTTAAAGAATGCCACTAAACCCTTCACTTTAATTAAAGACTTGTCTTGGGACCTTCTTCATATCTAAGAGTCACAACAACAATAGGTGCAACCTGAAAAAATGATGACTGTTTGCCTTTAAATAATAAACCTAACTAGGCTATAAGAAAGAAGTTGTATAATCAAAGGATCCGTCTCGAACCACTCGCAAGTGCACTTACAGGTGTCACGAGTAGGGACAAGAGAGCTGCAGAAGTTCCAGACATTTTCAAAGACTGATAGGTTTCAAGAGGCTATCAGCTCAACAGAAATACATAGTAATACGGGTATAGCTATCTTAAGTAAGAGTAAGGCTGGTCTAGATATTTTGGATAATAAGACAGATAAATCTGGGCGGTGGATGAAAAATTATAATATTCCAGTCTATTACACACTCTACAACCTGCTTTGACAGGCCCAAAGCTGGAGATGCAGTCCTCTCTCCAATTTTATTTAAATTTCCTAGATTATCCACCACCTTTCATAATAAGGGAAATTCAGATTTTATTACATTATTGGGCATTGATTTAGATATATCTACACCTCCCCTAAACTATTAAGACCCTTAAAGTGTGTGGTACGATGTTGGAGATTTTAGAGTGAGGCCTATGTGATATTTGGAGAGAGTAGAGATCACAAATTCCCCTTAAAGAAGTCTGGTTATTTTTCTGGGCTTGACATTTTTGATTGATAGATTACTGGTACAGAGTGTGGTGGAGGATGTATATCTTCTTGCTCAAATTTCAGATCATCCTGCTCTTTCCCCATTGGGTCTTCCTACAAAGCGTGGAATTCCCGAATGGGCATTAGATAGGCTACTTTTGCTGAAGAGCTGTCCAACAGTCACGTCTATCCAAATCATTTCTTAAGACTAATGTTGGCTCATCCTCACAAAGGATGGTAAAGGCTTCATTTAAGGCATTTTTGAGAGGTATATCAACATGAATAGCTATATATAGATCCAAAGGAAGAACAGCCATTGGATGACTGTCTAGAGACCATTATTCAAGCAATAACTGCTAGATTGCAAGAAAATGATGTGAATAGTGGGAACAGGGAGACGTTATTAGGTAATCTTGTGAAGGCCCAAGTAAACTATAATTGTAGACTACATAGTAATTGCTGTGCGAGGTGGGAAGTTAGTAGCCTCCAACAATTTAAATATGGGGAGGCTAGTGGAACCATGTTGGCCCGAGAGGCAAAAGCAAGTAGAAAAAGAAATTATATTTGGAAACTGCTGGATCGATCTAGTCAGTTCCTGGTTTCTGAGATGCAGGAGATTTGGGGCCTGATTTAGAGTTCAGCGGACACGTTACTTTGTCACAAACTTGACAGCTATCATGTCCGTCATATTACAAGTACATTATATCTAATAGACAAAGTAACCAATCAGCTGGACTTTAAATCAGGCCCTATGTCTGCATTTTGCAACTTTGTCAGAATTAGTTAAAAGAGGATGTCTTTGAAGATGATATTTTCCAGAATCTGTAACTACAGTACAACTGAAGTCACTTACCTGAGCTCAAAAAGCAAGCTTAAATCCACATATCCTCCCAGAGGAAAGTAGACAGACTACAAGTGGTAGGCCGGTCTGGGATCCTGCTGAAATTTTTAAGAGCTTTTTGGAGATTATTCCCCGATATGTAGAGATCTTTTTAATGGTGCACTGTTGGAGACTGATAATACAACACCTTCTTGGAACAAGGCAATGATATCATTGATTTGGCCACAGGCACTGCAAATCTAATAGCCCATCACTTTTCTCACTTGCAACAATCAGGTCTTTTCAGGCTTTTTGAGCAAGGAGGTTACCTAAGTTTGTCGGCTGTATCATATGCAAGATCGAAAAGGTGTTAATCCAGGGGATATCTTCATGAGTTAACATACCAGCACGTGGGCCTAACAGATCTAGCTGTGGTAGATAATGCCCCTCCCTCAGAGATATATACCTTAGCTGCAGATAAAGCATTTCACAGAGTCAATTAGGCCTACTTATGGCAGGTTCTTCAGAGCTTCAATATTAGACTGCACTTCCTTGGAGCAGCAAAGGCTTTATATAGATCACATACTGCCAAAATGCTGGTTAATGGCAACTTCACACCCAGTTTTGCGATAGAGAGAGGGACAAGCCCGGGGGTGCTCTCTAACTCCCCTGCCTTTTGACGTATGCCTTAACCCTGTGGCATAACTCCAGTTCAGGGAATACAGTTGTAATCTTGCCTTATATGCAGATGACTTGGTTATTTACATTCTGTTACGCACAGCTCAATCTCAAGAGTTAAAGATGTAGTATGAGCATTTAGCTCTCTAGCTGGTTATATTATTAAGAAACAAAAATATAAATATGGTTTGGAATGCTGATTATGATTCAGCACTAGCTCATTCTCAGATCAGGGACATGGGCTTTATGGTGACACATAATATGACCAAGATTTGTGTCAGGAGCCTGCAAAAGGTTTCAAAGCAAGTTGATAAATAGCTTAGGGCCAGGCAGAGGCTTCCCTTCACTATCTATGGGCGTGCTAATCTGCTGAAGATGTACATTTTGACAAAATACACATTCGTATTTGACTTATTTTAAGTTTTGATATCAAGGAACTATCCAGGTTTAAGGGCAAGATGGGGAGCTTTATGTGGTGAGGCAAGGGGAATAAGGCTCTTGTGGAAGAGGCGGAGGCATTTAATCAGGAAAAGGGGTCTGTTCAGTTTTATTTCTAGGTCTTCCAGCAGAGGAATCTTAGGTGCCAGAGAGAAAACCAGACAAAATACAGGTTTGGTCTACTTTTAAGGACTATGTTGAACGCCTTTAAAAGTGCAAGACCATAGAAGAGCAAGACCAACGTCTTGTAAAAGTTTTCCTCCCTAAAGTACTTTAAAAAAGTTTGACTAAAGGTCATACAGTCTGCACACAAATCTGGTTTAATGTAAAAACGATAATAGAGAGTAATTACAATTCAAGTGTCGCATCCATCTGAGACTCATCACAAATCTTTGAATGTCTGAAAAATGCAGTTAGTCTTCCATATCGAGCAACTGGTGTCAGCCTTGTAATAAAATCATAGATCAGGATAAGCCTAGGTACTGGGACGCTTTGGGTGCCACCGCTGAGAATCTATCTAGGTTAAGTACTTCTAACTGTTATCGTAGCTATAAACAAGGCGAGTCCTAGAGGATAAGATTGCTGGGAACATCAAAAGGAATTTTAAGAAGTGCTGCAAAAATTTAAAGAGTGCAAGCAATGGTACTGGAAAAGGTGCCTCTACCGGGCAGACGTGGTTTGAATGCTTATCTACATTCTAGACTAAATATTTGTGGCAAGCAGCTATGAATAAGCTGTATTCTTTTGTCAAAACTGCTTTTCTGAGAAAGAATAATTTCTTCACCCTTCTCAGAATTTGATGGATGCCAAAAAAACACCACATTTTGACAAAGCTTCGAGGTTTATGCTTGAAGTCTGAGTTACTGAAAGTGGATGATTCATATATGTTCCGTAGTTGTCCAGATTTGATCTCGATGTAAGTAATTATGCTTCCTCAATGTTAAGAAAAGAAATAGAGGTTAGTCCCATTTTGGTATTTTAGATGTTATTGGTACAAATAGTACAATGCCACAAAAATAGCAATAATTAATGTGTCTCTTGCTATTGGCACAAAAACAAATTCGAGAAAGTGCCTCTCTAACCAAGCTCCACTGGCATCAGAGTAGTTGCAATCTGTGAAGCTACTCTACAAACTAGACACTGCAAGTTGAGTAAAGAGGAAGTCAAAATTTTGCCTTGTTATAAAGAATTAGTTAGGGGAGTTGAGGTCACTGTGAGTTATAAAAGTCCCATGTATACTCCTTTCCTTGGAAAAGTGGATGTAAGGGGAGTTTAAACATCCCTAAACATAGTTAAGATCAACATCAGAAGAGCAATCTATTTTGAATGTTTTGTTAGGCCAAACCGTGGAGCTGTGGTATTTCCACAAAACGTAAAATTCTAATAGGGCCATAGACCCTTGTTACCAACCCCAGCAGCATTATTTGGCCATTAATATTAAAGGTCTCTTTGAGCACCAACAGTGCACAGGCCTTTAATAAGAGTACCCAATGACGTCCAGCTGTTCAATATATGTCTTTGAGCACTAGACCAATTCTTTCAGCAACCAGACTTGCATAAGGAACCATGTTGAGGATATCTAGTTCACCAGGCTGCGAATCATCAAGCCAACATGCTGAGGAAAACCTCCCGTTGCTTGAAACCAACCACTGGAACAAGCTAGCCAGATCACTTATCCTGTTTGGTTTGGGATACAGCCATACAGCAATAAAATGTACTAATGGCTACCCATCAACTAACATTTAGAAGTTACAAGGCTCTAAAACAAGACAGAAAATGATGGCCATCATATAAGAAATATAAACATTTATCCCCATTTTTTAAAACCCTTTAACGACTCTCCACTGAGAAAAGTTAAAATAATTACATTATGAACTGCAAACAATAACACAGATTTAATATTGTTTTGAGCTGGGTTTGCATCACTGCTAACCCAGCGCAGAGTGCTGGGCTGGGATTTACTAATCAACGTAAACCAGGATTTGCACTGGAAAGTAACCCCAAAGTAAATCAGTTATGCGTTATGCTCTACTTTGCATCAAGAGGTAATTCCATGGGTGGTACATGGGGGTTTCCATGCAAGTAGCCATGGGTTTGATGCAAATCCTTAACAATTAACATTCCTAGCCAGGGATTTGCACCAAAACAATACGCCTCCTCAAGGCAACATAACGAGGAAAAATGTTTTCATTTCTTCTTACTTTTCTAACTTTGCATGTCTGTCTGTGTGCAGCACACACACACAGTGTGGTAAATGTATTAAAGTATTGTTTTTGTCCTGGACCTGTCTCTTTTCAGTACAAAAAGCTGTGGTTCATAGAACACACACCCTTAACTACTGCGCAAGAGTGTATGCGTTCAGGCACAGTAGCCAAAAGTGCGCCTGTGCTTGGGGAGAGAAAATACATCATATCAATAAATATGGTGTATTTTTCCTCTCCTCTTTGATGCAAGGCAGAGCAGCAGCTTTTGTTGGCTTGCATCAAATATTAGTAAATCTGGGCCATTGTGATTTGGAGCAGGAGCCCAATATGCTAGCAAAACACAGGCTCTTGCCATGTACCAGCCACAAATGTCTATTCATCAAAAACCTTTTTTTTGTTATTTTGTATTAGTATTGTCTTAAAACTGTCAACGTAGGTCAATTATACATTACATCTTATCATCCGTAGCAAGAAAGGGGAGTTTTTTTTAAATTTTAATCTCTGCATGCAAGGTATAGAATAGATGTATATATCTGTATAGGAAATGCATTGCACTGTACAGAGTAGAAAAGAAGGACTATAGATAAACAGACTAAAAAAAGCAAAGAAATGCCTTCAAATAAACATTCACAAGAATGGGATAAACTTTATTTGAATGGAGAATATTGGATGTGAGGGCAATGGGGTTTAATGGTCATAACTTGAAAAAGTGTCAGACATTTGTTTTATGACCAGTAATATTTAACTATTTAAAAAGTTCAATATAAACCTTGCAGAGCAGTTCTTATTTCTATATAGTTTGAACTAGACTTTAGTCTATTATAAAAGATACCACAGAGGGTACAACATCTGAATGGACTGATACGTTACTGTCTTTAGGACAAATCTAGAGTCAAACTAAAACCACCCTTTCATGCTAAAGAAGTGAACACAACCTTTATCATCTCTTAATGCTTTCATCTCAAAAAGGCTTGTGCCATATAGCCAATGGCACATTTATTACAGTGGACTGGATATCCACCATGTTTTAGATGGAATATCCCTTCCACCAAACTCTAAATAAGGCCCAAAGTTATCAACTTGTCTTCAAATCTCCTGCTCCACTTATTGCCCAGGGTCTTCTTGATTCTGGGGAAACATATTCATATTTTCTCAGTTTGTGAATTAACTTCTTTTTTGTTGCCTGCAATTGAAGAAAACTACATAATGGTCAGCTAGACCGGCTGAAGTTTCAGTAATTAAGTGCATTTATATGAATCTCTTGCATCAAGTCAACATAAATATTCCAAGAGGTTAACCAATAATTGATTGTCCCTTCTAGGGATGTCCATATCCTTTTGCATCCATAGGAAACTTTTACACTAGCTAATAGAAACTATAATTTACATTGGTTTTTATAAATACATAATGCAATGGTTTAATTACCCGCCAAAATAAGTGATCACAAATATCAAATTTCGAGATTTTCTTGATGATAAATATATGCTTTTTTACATTTGAAATGTTTCTGTATCATCAACAACCCAGAACAGAAGAAAGTATGGCCTGAAAGCAGAGATAGCATGAGACTAACCAGAACCAAACAGCTGCTTCCAAGAGACCAGCTATGCCAAGAAATACAGCAGCATATTGCAAACATACACTCAGGGGCAAATCTATCACTTGCAAATATCAACCTGAAGTAAGAACTCCAAATAGTGCTTTAAACCACACACAATAAAGGAAACAAGGTTTTCAGCATTCGTGGATAAGAGCCCACCCCCAACCCTTTCCACCTCTCCCACCTCCTATTTAAATATGAAACAATCTGATAACATAATTGGACTCCCAATGTCCCTTGATGTTAGTAACAGTATTCTGTTTTTTACTGTAACCAGTTGTGTGGAACAGGTGACACATTATTTTCCTACACACTAAAATACGAGTTCATAATTTCATATAATTTCAAACCACATGTTGCACTTTTAATTGTTGTGGGATGGCTGGAACAGTCTAGAATATAATTTTACTTAAAGATGTCCAAGAAAAGCAGATACTCGAAAACTGCCCCTTATATTAATCCTTGGAATACAGGGCTTTCAAAGTCTCAAACAGAGATGAAACATGGTCAAATGACACAAACTCCAAATAAGTGCACAATAACCAGAATAAATCCATCTGCACTACATGTTGTACTTGTGTGAAATGGAATTGGAAAGAAAAATATTCAAAATGGAACAGACTGCTTTCACACTATTTTAGCTGTGTTTGGATATTTGTGGCACTTAGATTCCTGATATGAAATGTAAAACAATATCCGCTTGTGAAAGACATGACTTTGAGGCAAAAGCAAAAGCATTTGATTACTTATTTTATTTCACAAGTAGTGCATAAATCAGTTTGTTCTATTTTTCTTAAAAAGTTATTCATGGACTATGATGTCTTTGTTAAGGTCTCCATTATACATATATAATCATTCATAAGCAATACTCTTCTTACATTTGTTAGCATGTTAGCATATCAAAACCAATTTTTGGGAGCAAACATTATTTTGTTGCAAGAAAAGAGCACAAGAAACAATCCACTATAAACAGTATAATTGAGTTTCAGAAATATGACCCCAATGTGCCCGTAATGTGAGAAAAAGTAAAGAGATATGGTTACATTAACATAGTGCGAAGTGAGATTTACACTGCTACTTCTGAATTAAATAACAATGCCAGCCGGACAATCCAGTACAGAGAAACCAATTCCAATCCAAAACTTTGATAAATAAAAAGAACAACAGCAATACCTTTTTGGTCCTCTCAGTTGTAGTTCCCAATGTCCAAGAAATGCTGCTAGCCTCTGTTTCCTTCTTCTTTTCTTGAGAAGGAAGTGCACTAGATGGAATCACTGGTTTATATCCCTTGTAAAAAAGTCAGGTTGAAAAGTATTTTTAAATGCTGGTTATCAGAACAAACGTTATTATAATCAGTCATTATTTTGAAACACGATTCTCTTAACTTTTAGACTTCACAACGGTTGTAAGATTGATTGTAAGCTACTATTTGTATAGTTAGTAGCACATGTAAATAGAATATCTTTAAAGTTCCTTTACCCAAAGTTCCTCTTTCAGTGATAGTAATAGCATGATAGTAGAACAGCAAAGCACGGTGAGAAAAAGAAAAAAGAGAGAGAAATGGCGAGAGCAATAAACAATAAACAGGGAAGGGACGAGAACAAGGGGCAGACAATGGAGAACCAAAGGGAATTAGAGAAATTATGAGCGAAAAAGTGTGATAGTTTAACAAAGTGAGAAAGAGAATGAGTGAAAGGGAGTTTCAGCGAGAGACAAAAAATAGAAAGAGATCAAAACACATACACTGTTTACAAAAAAGTACCTCAAATCAGCATTAACTAGCATTGAGGAACGTATTCCAAGATGGAAACCATGATCACCAATGATTGCTGAAGTGGTGTTTTGTATAATGTTGGTAGCAAAAATCAATACACAATAATTACAAGACTGCTGAACATGTATGAAGTCTGGTTATAAAAATACCATCTTACATTGAAAGCATTCTAATAATTTCACTGAAAGAGTAATGAAAGTTATAATATGTGTTTCCTTCTTTCAAAGCGTCAAAACAAAAAGGACCTGTGCCGTTCCCCAGAAGGAGAAAGGTGTGAGTCACACTATGTGGTGCCACTGGTCTTGATAAGATCACAGTTGGGCATCCATTTTGTTGGATGTAATGCCCTCACACACCCTTGCAGGTGTCATGCTGCATCATCTGGGCTGCTCCTCATTGAGTCGGCGGTGCAATACCCAATGGGCTCACCTCAAAGAGGGGCTCTTTACTGGAGATCTTTTATCCAACAGCCATTTGGTGAAGTGCGGGTGTGGGGCCAGGGGTGTGTAGACTTGGAAGTGAGTTAAAATAAGGCTGGGAGTACCTATAAGAAAATCTATTTATTCTGGGGGCCTCCTGTCTTAATTAAAATTTGTGATAACAAGCACTTGATGGAATTTTATGTTCCTGTTTCAGTGCTGGTTAGTATTTATAGTGGGTCAACATGTTTCTCGCATCTGTGTTAATTCACTAGCGATTCTTCAGGACCTTAAAAGTGATTCATTTGAAAATGTCTACACTAGAGGACCTCAATAAGTATCCGGTAGGCTAGTTTAGGTATCACAAGAAGAGAAGTGCTTATTGTGTTCATGAGTCTGTGATGGGCTGGATCTCCCTATTCTGCAAGAAACCCAGGCATCAACAGCACCCGGCGGTCTGCACAATAGTTTTGGCTTCCATCAAGTTATGGAGTTTTCGCCTCGTGTGCTCGCCGATACGACCTAACCCACGCCGCCAGGTCCTTCTTTCAAAGCTCACACATAAACAGGAGAAAGCAGTAGATTAAAGACAAGCTAACAGAAAAATGGCAAGGCAATATATATAGTACACATATTTTAATAGATTTCAAAACCTACATATGAGGTCAAACCCCTTTCTTTAGTTGGCAATATTGCCACTCTATTGTTCTAAGATTCTGCATGGATAATCAAGTGTATAGCCCTTGGTAATGTCACTTTTGTTATCTGCTCTTACCTCACTTTTGACTGAACCATCTTCCGACACCTCCTCCAATGATGGCATCAAAAGCAAAGTTCCTTTCTTCTTCATCTAGAAATATCATAATTAGTCAAATTAATAACCGTTTCAAACTTTCAACAGGAACATAGATCATGAAGGGGAGACTGAAACTACTGAAGAAACAGTTGTGATTTACACAATCTAAATGGGGCACTTTGTTTTCTGTCATATTTTCAAGAATACATGTTGACATAGTCCAGAATTCAATGAGCCAAGACATACCGAGGCGAAAATTGCAACCACTCTCAAATTCAATCGTAGGACCTTCCTGTGTTTCAGTATGTAGCAGGATATAATTACCAAAACTCAGCAAAGCCAACATCCCTTCTGTGATGAATGGGTTGAGTGCACTACATAGGTCTAGCTAATCACCCAAATAGTGATTTCACTTTGTGGCATGTAGGTCATAAATTAGGAAAAATTGATGTTACAAACATTTTCTATAAACATTTAATTTTGCAGTAAATATTTTGTTTAGAAGGAAAGCTCTCCCCTCCTGCTTTTATTTTATTTTCATGGGTTGAATAATATATTTTTTTCTGCAGTTACTCTCTCAACCTTGACTCTCCCCCACCCTAATTCTTCTTTCTTCTTAATCAATGTACCTGCATTGCCTTCCATTCTTACATCCACTCTTGTGTAACTCTTCCCTGCTCACATTCACTTTCCAGGTATTTCCAGGTCTATGGATATTCAGCTGTATTAAACACACAAAAGGTGATGGGATGATGCTTGCAATACATCTAACCACTAGAAACCGCTCAGTGTAGCATTCCAACCCATTGTTCTCCATGCCATCAACTGTGGCCTTCTTCCTGACGAAGGCACTCATGTGTGCCGAAACGCTTGTAGAACACCACCAGTCATTTGGTTTTGTGCCACTGTGTTCAATTGGAATCTCTCCCCTATATATTGCGTCTATCCCTCAATTTCGTGGAACATGTTTCTCTTTCGTATATAGAGAAAATGGTCCTAGACACAATTTTTAAGACAGAAACAATTAATGTAAGTGTTAATTATTCACACTAGACAAATAGTCAGATGTAATCTGAACGACAACAAAAGGAGATGTATTGTTAGCTAATACTGCACTTAATGCAATGAACCCAACACAACAGTACCAAGACAAATTTATACTGCAGTTTATTTACATATTTATAAAATTGAACAAGAGGAAAAATTAGAAAAGATTGGTGCTCAAGTGAGGAAAAAGGGGAAAGCTTAAGGCACAGGATATAGAATAATTCAGTGCAGGAAGGAATGAATTTACATTGCACATATATAAAGCCTACCCATACAAAGTATATACACACTATTATACAGGGGGACAGGGGAAATGGTATAGGCTATAAGAGTTTAAAAGGGGATAATCGTCGACGTTTCGACCCTGGCGCAATATGGGTAAATCGCGACCTCTGCTGCGGGTCTTCTTCAGGACGGTTGTGGGGCAGGGGAAAGGGGAGCACCTGTAAGGTAAGTATAAATATTTTAACTACTAGAAAGGTTTCCAAAATTAATAAAGGAGAGGGGTGTGTTGGGTACTTTACCACGAAAAAACTGTGGCGGTGTAACAAGACCAGATCAGTTGGGCGGTACACCTGCAGGAAAAACACAAGGGGGGGGAGACTGTTAGCCCATCTCCAAAGGCGCAGTCATCCCACTGTAAACACGCCAACCACGGGGTGTTTAACTCAATTCAAACTCACCTCTGACTAATGTATATGGTTGGAAGTCAAATGGTGAGTTGGTAGTGGAACAAGCAGGCGAAATCAATCGTGCTAGAATGGGGGAAAGAAGAACTAATCAGTCCCCAAGCATAATGTGAAAGCGAGCAGTCAGGTCTAATAGATAGAACTAAGGTTAACTCACCCTAGTCGGTTCAAACAGGTGAAATGTAACCGGTTGGCTGAAGGCGCGGAAAAACCGTAGCTCCGGTTCAGGAGGACCTGTGTTTGGATAAACACCCGAGTATAAGTCCAACGGAGCACAAAAGCCGCTAATCGAATCTAGGCGTCAATGCGGTTACAAGCACTGGCAGTATTTGACGCCACTTAAAGTTAGTTTAAAAACGTGCAAGACCAGACCTGAGGGAGAATTAGTAAAAGTACCTTCTATTCCTTAGTGGTTCACTATATACAGAAATCCAAATCAGTGATTTTTAGAGAGATAGTGGCTCGTAACTGCAGCATAAGTCCGACAGCGTCCCGATTCTCACATCCGGGATGCCACCACGTGATTAGGCGCCGCCAATCACAGGTATTAATGTGTATAGAAGCGTGTAGAGCTCAACAAGGGACTACTGGTTACGCGCATGCAAACAGAGGTAAAGGAGGGACTACCTTTACAGCAAGGCACTAATCCTGTGTCGGAAAACAAGGTATCGAATCCTGTTGCCATTAAACCCACGTAATGAAACAAAGAACGTATGAAAGAACATACAGCAGTGGTCAAATGGATTAAATCATCAATTGCTTCATAACATTAATTCATTTTCAAAATTGTCATCAGATCAAAAAACGACAATCGCACATAATATACATGACAATACAAAGAGTACATTATACACACAACAATATAATAAATCCATAACAGTGAAGTTGTATTGTCAAAAGCAGCAGCATGTATTCAGGACAGTTACATGGAAAACGTTACAGCTATTAACAAAACCATGTAGAAAGTAATGAAAGGTCATTCAATGGGGATGAGAGTAGCACAGATGAAATGTATATCAGCCATTTGGCAATAGTGCCATTTGCCTCATCACTTCCTCCTGCTCATTCAGACCCTTATTTACAGTATTAAAGAAATGCATCCATCTGCATTCCCGGATGCTGAGGGACTGTGCAAAATTTCCTCCCCTAGGGTTAATGCTTACTTTCTCAATTACACACCATCTAAGGCTTTCCGGGGTATGATTGAATTTGACAAAGTGTTCAACAAGGGGGGCTCCCTGCACCTTACATCGTACCCTGCTGCAGTGCTGCAGGATGCGGGTTTTTACCTTCTGGGTAGTCTGCCCTATGTACATGAACCCACAGGGGCAAAAGATGGCATATATCACCCCCATGGTATTGCAATTGGTATAACTTTTCATACCAATTGCAATACCATGGGGGTGATATATGCCATCTTTTGCCCCTGTGGGTTCATGTACATAGGGCAGACTACCCAGAAGGTAAAAACCCGCATCCTGCAGCACTGCAGCAGGGTACGATGTAAGGTGCAGGGAGCCCCCCTTGTTGAACACTTTGTCAAATTCAATCATACCCCGGAAAGCCTTAGATGGTGTGTAATTGAGAAAGTAAGCATTAACCCTAGGGGAGGAAATTTTGCACAGTCCCTCAGCATCCGGGAATGCAGATGGATGCATTTCTTTAATACTGTAAATAAGGGTCTGAATGAGCAGGAGGAAGTGATGAGGCAAATGGCACTATTGCCAAATGGCTGATATACATTTCATCTGTGCTACTCTCATCCCCATTGAATGACCTTTCATTACTTTCTACATGGTTTTGTTAATAGCTGTAACGTTTTCCATGTAACTGTCCTGAATACATGCTGCTGCTTTTGACAATACAACTTCACTGTTATGGATTTATTATATTGTTGTGTGTATAATGTACTCTTTGTATTGTCATGTATATTATGTGCGATTGTCGTTTTTTGATCTGATGACAATTTTGAAAATGAATTAATGTTATGAAGCAATTGATGATTTAATCCTTTTGACCACTGCTGTATGTTCTTTCATACGTTCTTTGTTTCATTACGTGGGTTTAATGGCAACAGGATTCGATACCTTGTTTTCCGACACAGGATTAGTGCCTTGCTGTAAAGGTAGTCCCTCCTTTACCTCTGTTTGCATGCGCGTAACCAGTAGTCCCTTGTTGAGCTCTACACGCTTCTATACACATTAATACCTGTGATTGGCGGCGCCTAATCACGTGGTGGCATCCCGGATGTGAGAATCGGGACGCTGTCGGACTTATGCTGCAGTTACGAGCCACTATCTCTCTAAAAATCACTGATTTGGATTTCTGTATATAGTGAACCACTAAGGAATAGAAGGTACTTTTACTAATTCTCCCTCAGGTCTGGTCTTGCACGTTTTTAAACTAACTTTAAGTGGCGTCAAATACTGCCAGTGCTTGTAACCGCATTGACGCCTAGATTCGATTAGCGGCTTTTGTGCTCCGTTGGACTTATACTCGGGTGTTTATCCAAACACAGGTCCTCCTGAACCGGAGCTACGGTTTTTCCGCGCCTTCAGCCAACCGGTTACATTTCACCTGTTTGAACCGACTAGGGTGAGTTAACCTTAGTTCTATCTATTAGACCTGACTGCTCGCTTTCACATTATGCTTGGGGACTGATTAGTTCTTCTTTCCCCCATTCTAGCACGATTGATTTCGCCTGCTTGTTCCACTACCAACTCACCATTTGACTTCCAACCATATACATTAGTCAGAGGTGAGTTTGAATTGAGTTAAACACCCCGTGGTTGGCGTGTTTACAGTGGGATGACTGCGCCTTTGGAGATGGGCTAACAGTCTCCCCCCCCTTGTGTTTTTCCTGCAGGTGTACCGCCCAACTGATCTGGTCTTGTTACACCGCCACAGTTTTTTCGTGGTAAAGTACCCAACACACCCCTCTCCTTTATTAATTTTGGAAACCTTTCTAGTAGTTAAAATATTTATACTTACCTTACAGGTGCTCCCCTTTCCCCTGCCCCACAACCGTCCTGAAGAAGACCCGCAGCAGAGGTCGCGATTTACCCATATTGCGCCAGGGTCGAAACGTCGACGATTATCCCCTTTTAAACTCTTATAGCCTATACCATTTCCCCTGTCCCCCTGTATAATAGTGTGTATATACTTTGTATGGGTAGGCTTTATATATGTGCAATGTAAATTCATTCCTTCCTGCACTGAATTATTCTATATCCTGTGCCTTAAGCTTTCCCCTTTTTCCTCACTTGAGCACCAATCTTTTCTAATTTTTCCTCTTGTTCAATTTTATAAATATGTAAATAAACTGCAGTATAAATTTGTCTTGGTACTGTTGTGTTGGGTTCATTGCATTAAGTGCAGTATTAGCTAACAATACATCTCCTTTTGTTGTCGTTCAGATTACATCTGACTATTTGTCTAGTGTGAATAATTAACACTTACATTAATTGTTTCTGTCTTAAAAATTGTGTCTAGGACCATTTTCTCTATATACATACGATTACCCAGGTCCTGTTGACTTATTGGGTCTACCCCATTGTTTTTCAATGATCATGTTTCTCTTTCAACAATGTTTTTAAATTGTTTTGAGTATGTATGGAAGTATGATTGACAGACATGAAAAAGAGTGTAGGCATATTATAGATCGTTCAATTGTTAAGAATTAAATAAATGATAATTTGTAATTTTGATAAATAGTTGTTAATGCCTTGGTTCTTTCCAATCACCATTAATGTTTATATTATATTGCTAATTATCATCTACAGTATGGTTGCCTTAATTCTTTCCATTAAGTAAATTCTGTTTGATGCATAAGGGACTATTTTACATCAATAAAGTACACATAACCATAACACCTTTGCCAAACTCAGTTCTTTATCTCATACATGCTGTACAAATACCTGAATATTGCCACCAACAATACAAACACCACCTCTCTAATATTGGTATCACCTCCACCACCACTCCCAAAACACCACACCTAAAGCCCACGAGGCAAATAACAATACCATTACCAATATCTTCACAAAACGACCACCTACAAAACCACCAGTATCACCACCAATACCATCACCAATGTCACTCCCAACAACACCAATACCGTCACCACCAATTGTCACCAAACCACAGGTACTACCATCATAACAGATCACCAATAACACATCATCAACAACAACACAGAAACATCAATTTGACACCACCAGCAATAGCACATTGCAGCCAACAGAACCTCCAATGACACCAGACTACCAAAATAAATATTACCACCAATAACATCAACACCACTAATAGCACAGGGTCACCAATGACACACTACCACCTATGGCACATCAGCACAAATTTCACTCCACCATCAATACCACACCATAGCCAATATCACCAATACTAAACCACCAATATCATCCCACCAATGTCTCTAATAGCACTACTAATACCATCACTACCACCATCAATATCACTAGTACAATACCACCAATACTGATTCCAGCACAATCAATGTCACAATTTTCAACACTAGCAATACCATCACCCTTATCCCCAGAACCACCTCCTTCCACACAACACTGCCTCCACCAATACCACCAATAGCACACCACCACCAATACAACACCACCATGGATACCACCATTACCAGTAGAAATAATACCAACACAACCACCACCTATAACACCACCACCCTACCAAGCAATGGCAAAAGCAATAGGCCTGACATTAATGTGCTCTCACATGGAAATATATATAAATATATATAATGTTGTATTACCATGTTACAGTTGTCCCTTTAGGCTTTGGCAAAGCTTGTTATTATTTCTTGCACATTTTAACCACCCTAACTCTTCCTTAGCACAGCAGACCGAAATAAAATGATACTACATTTTCTGCTTCACACCCAGAAAATCAACTTTACATGTTTAATGTTTTAGATTTCAGGCAGTGACTATGCATCTGTTTCCTGGTACTGCGCAAATATGAATAGCACACTTTAGTATAATTATAATAGGAGAACTTAAAGACCACTATCATGAGAAAAATAGATGAAAAAGACTTTACCAGAGTCACGTAAGGACATGTATTAGTTTTTGAGAAAGATAAAAGAGTCAACAATCATTGGTAGCTGTGTTTCTTTCCTGAAAGTCCGTAATTGTACTCAAACATACGTCTAGATTTCCATGTGAGCCTGAATTACTCATATTACCAAAACAGAATGTTCTACTATAGTCAGTGCCAAAGAGCTAATGAGGCAGGGTTGACTAAATTATGCAGCAAGAAAAGGCAATGTATGTGCTACAATGCAGTACATTTTGTGGCAAAGTTACTTAATTATTTTGTCATGTTCAGACATGTTAATACTGTCTGGGCAAACGTTTCATCTCAGCTTGACACCTAAATACAGCAAACAGAACCCGCAAGGGGCTTGGTTACATTTAGCAAAGGGCGTGCCACAGGGCGGCAACATGTGGGGCAACATTTCTAGAAACGTTGATCTGTTTGAGCTAGAACTTCTTTTTCTGTTTAACTCTAAATTATGCGGCAGATGATGGATTTTGTGGCAGGAGCAGTAAACACATAAAAATTCAGAAAACAGCACAGCTGCAGTATCTTATAATTTCAGTGACCTTGACTATGGATAATTCAGTTCTCACTTTCTAAATATTAATAATAATAATAGGTATGTGCAGAGACACAGAGAGTCCTAAAAAGCCAAAGTTGCCGACAAATAAGGCTGTCTAGTCTCGAGTAAAACTCATGTCTCTTTCTTCCAACAACCCATACTTTCTTTGACTTTATATCACTCTTCGAGGATATTTGCTTTCTCCCTTTGTCACTGTTCTTCAATCCTTCTCTTCCTCATTCTGTTACCCTTTTCTGCCTTTCTCTTACTTGCTTTCGATAATAGGCGGATAATGACAAATTATTCTGGTCCCACAAATTGAGTGCTGCCACCACCTGCAACCATCTCACAATTAAGCACTGTCAACGATAACCTAAAAGAAGAATCATGAGTGGGACAAGATCACAGTGAAATCACCTCCTCCCATAGGTTGATTTCAAACGGAAAACCTCACTGCAAACATTTACAACTTCAGAAGACATTAATTTTAAAGCGACACTTAAAAGATTTATAGTTAATCAAAATATACTTTCATTTAGTTAAAAACGGAAAGGTCAACGAATAAAGTGACAGTATACAAACTACTAAACAGGTCAATCGCTAAAACCACATGCTAAATGCAGAGAGAGAATTTATATAAATACTAATAATAGGGGAGATTCAAAGTAATGACATTAAAAGTGAACATCAAACACATCTGCGAGAAATTTAAGGGAACAAAGGGTAATTAAAGAACAAGAAAGAAGTGATCAGGAAACCTCAAATCTTTGAAAGACAGCTATAAGCTATCAGAATGAAGCCGGGAGATTTACACGCCAAAAAAGCCTAATAGGTTGAACATTAACATTCCTGAAAATAGTGTGTAAATAAATCTGTATTAGATAGAAAGTATTACTTTTCTCATCCTATTCCACAGTACACCTCCCTGTTCCACAGTGCACATCGAAATCCCAAACCACAATGTCTTATGTAGCTAAGAAGAGAACGTTTACTATTGGAACAACTAAGAAGTAAAAGGACAAAAATACAACAAAGACAATTTTTTTAAGAGGTGTCGGAATGGTGTTTGTGGAGCGTTCATTATGACTTATATGATCACTCTGGTAGGATGCAAGAACCACCATTCTGCTATCAGTGCCTCATAACAGGGCTTGCTTAAACCCCAAAAGGAGCACAGCAGCATAGCTTAGTGGAGAACGCTCATCAGAGCAGCCAGTAGTCTGGGTCCTACTTTCCCAGTGCAGCAGTGTACTTGTCTCTCGAGTCTAAAGAAAGCCATTGGTGCTCCAGATGGACAGGCTAAACATCTAAAACCCTGAGATACAAACTGCATTTCCATTACCACTAAATGCCCTGCCTCTATGGGTGTTTAAAACAACATAGATACATAGAAGATCAAAAATGTATCTCCTGGATATGAATTCATTCCGTTGATAATGAATTAAAGAAAGGACAAACATCTGGAAACTATTTTGAAGAAAACGAAAAAGAAATCTTTTAGAGAAACAAAAAAGTATAGATTGAATTGCATTAAAATGCAGCATTGGATAGGAGCTATTGCTATCTTGAAAAGTAAAGAAAAAACTGTTCATAAATTATGAATCATAATACAGACTAGAACTCAAAAAGTCTGATAATGATCTACTAACGCAACCAGCTGAAGCAAGATGGAGTTTCTGACGATGCATAGAAAGAGTCACTACCTCAATGTCCATGTGTGCACTTATCCAAAGAAAGCATTGAACCAAGAGGACCAACTCAATAACGAATGTGTAGCACTTAATAAAATAGAGAGTCGCCTCAATATCTTGATTTTGGGAATTTTTATATAGCGCAGACCCGACCCGAAGATATCAGAGCTTTTCACATGAGCAGCAGTTATGTTACAGATGGACACATTCATTTTTGGTAAGCTCAGGGAGATTAAGTGATTTCCCTAGAACCACAGGATGTTGAGCGTCCCTGCCAAGATTAGAACACGGCGATACCAAAGGGGATGATGGACGGAGTGTTTGAGCAAATCAAACACTCACCCCCAGTCAACTGATCTGGGTTTAATCCATCATCATTCTTTAGCCCACTTCACCACCCCAGTTCAGACATGGCCATATGCAAATCAGTCTGACCCTGTGCCTCATGGGAACAGTCCAGCCCGAACTGCCAAGCCATGTCTTCCCTGGACTGGAAACAAGCATCCTAGGACCGGTTACGGATTCCTATCCCTCATCAGCCAGGCTATCTTGAATCCAGTGGTAGAGTGAGCAAGGGACCCATGTCTGGGCATACCCTACCCAACTCAGGGAGAACAAAGCGATACCAAAGGGGATGATGGACCGAGATCTTGTGTGTTTTGCTGTTCACCCTATGTGGGAAGGGTATGCCCAGACGTGGGTCCCGTGCTCACTAAGCCACTGGAGTCAAGCTATACTGGCTGAAGACGGCTGATAGCCAGAAACCGGTCCTAGGATGCTTGATTGGGAAGGGTATGCCCAGACGTGGGTCCCGTGCTCACTAAGCCACTGGAGTCAAGCTTTCCTGGCTGAAGATGGCTGATAGCCAGAAACCGGTCCTAGGATGCTTGATTCCGGTCCAGGGAAGCCATGGCTTGGCAGTTCGATCTGGCTCGTTCCCATGAGGCACAGGGTCAAGACTGATTTGCATATGGCCATGACTGAACTGGGGTGGCTTGGTGAGCAAAATAACGATGGATTAAACCCAGATCCGTGACTGGGGGTGAATGTTTTGCCATTGTGCAACATTCCGTCCATCATCTCGTGTGTTTTGCTGTTCACCCTATGTGGGAAGGGTATGCCCAGACGTGGGCTCACTAAGCCACTGGAGTCAAGCTATCCTGGCTGAAGACGGCTGATAGCCAGAAATCGGTCCTAGGATGCTTGATTCCGGTCAAGGGAAGCCATGGCTTGGCAGTTCGAGTGCTGGATGTATCTAAGAGTTTGTATTGTGAGTCCCCTTTTTCAACATTATCATTTCCTTATGTTTCGAACATGCCTGGTGAACCCCAACTCAGACCTCCCAGCCCTTTGTTACCTTAATTTACTTTGAGCATAGTCTTTTGTGATCTGCACACCATCTCACATGTCTGTGAATGGAAGGTGGCGTGGTGTAGTGCAACGCAGAGAGAGAGATAGGATTTACACTTCTGCTTCATAGTGTTTTCTGGAGAAAATAATTGCAGATTTCCATAGAATCTATACCTTTGCACGTAACACTGGGCATATTACTCGATAGTACAGAAGCTTTTCCTTGACAATGAAGTAGAGTCAGATTACAAAACATTACACTATTGGGAGAAGATTTCTTTTTAACCTATTTCAAAAGACCACAAATGCCACCGAATCATATTTCCAAATGTGGCTAAAGATCAAGTTAATCAGAATTTGTTGGGAGCACATACTAGAGCCGGGTTCTCCAACCTTTTCTGTAAAAAGAGCTACTTAGTTCATGGAAAATCACCTCGAGCTACTGATATTAGTGATGTAACAGTGATCACTGCATCCAAGATTATCAGCAGTGATCACATTGGTGCATTAATCAGGGCCGCTAGTAATATAGTAAAAAGCCATTATCGATTTGGAATACCCTTACATGGGTAATATATAAAAGCCATAGCTGCAATCCTCCTGGCACGAAGGTCATAATATGAGTAATACATCTCTCCAACTCAAATAGCTCTAAACACATTTTGAAAAGTCAACCATTTTTCTCCTAACATCAGTTTATGAAATCTGTAAATAAATACATTTTCGTCTCAAATAAATGTTTTTTTACATTTTGGAATGTATTCAATAATTCAACCAAGAAAAAGCTTGTATAATTGTAGGCTGGACTGCATACAGGAGAGCTACTCAGAGGTAGCTCACGAGCTACTCGTTGGAGACACATGCGCCAGAGGTATACTTCATAGTCAAATGGATTTCTACTAACTAAAGGATTGTGTCATGGTGCAAGATTTACGTACCCTGACATATTTCAAATGTATAGAGGCGTAGCAATTATATGGACTCTTGCAGGGGAAAAGTCTCATCCTGAATGAAAACCCCCTGCACCAGTCATAAATATCACCCACACTTGTCCAGAGAGGGATCCAGGTTTGTAATTTTCCCTTATAGTTATTAAGAATAACATACACACTTCTGAGACACCCATGGAAAACATGTCTTTCATAGAATGTACATGGTAAAGTTGCTTCAAAATGTTTACAATTATTTAATGAAAGAATTATGAGGGCCAAATCCCAGTGGGAAATACCATGATGTGGTAATCCTTATTGGGCTCCCAAAAAGGCAAATGCAATTTAAATGAAGTCAATCTCTCAATGCATTCATTAACCCTGCGATATTTCAACTCAGCAATAGCTTTTGGAATTCGAGCGTCTACCCAAGCAACCTGCTTCATCTGACTCGAGAAGTGATTTCAGAATGTATTATCATGTCCAATCCCCTCTGTACAACCTTCATTGGTTTGACCCTTGTATTTGTGTGGCCCACCTTCGTTCCTCCTGTCTGCGTTTCGTCTGTCTGTCTGCTCTGTCGATCTCTTGGTGCCGGAATTTCCGAGCCTCTTGTCTGTGCTCCCTTTCTCTTTGTACTTTTTTTAAAATAAATTTGTGCATTTATTTCTCCGTTCCCAATCAATTTCTAGACTTTCTTTACCACCATTTACTACCTTCCCTAACCACTTCAAAGTAAATGCAGAGATTACAGAACAGTAAAAAATGCTGCTGTTTGCTGATTTTATTGACAGCTACACAAACCAACCAAGATGGAGGTACAGTGCTTTAAATACAGGTAGGACCTCCTGGTAACCTTCTGTAGCACGCAGAGGGACTAGTGGGTTACAGTAGCCATTAATAACACTTTCTCATTTATCAGGATGCTGGCAACAGGCTGGCAAGGGGCACGGCAACGGTTGGCAGAGGTGGCACATAGAAGAGAAAGACACCTAAGCCGAGCATGAAAAGACCACCAGTACCGAGCATGAGTAACACATGTACGGTGCACACCAAGCGGGTAATCACAGCACAATCAGGAATGCACGTTCTTTGTTCATTGACTGTCTACGCACCTTCTTCACTGGATGGCAATAGTTGGCCCAGCCTCAGAAGTTCCTGCAGGTGGTGGGCATCTCAGACAGAGGTGTGTATGCACAGTACCAATAACTCTTTCAAAGAAAGAGCAACAGCGATACACCAATAACAACTGCCATGCACTGAAACATCAATGACAAATGAAAGGACAGTATGGCAATGATGATGGATGACTTTTGCCTTCTGTCACTGCATGAAGCCCTCACCTACACTCTCCCATATACCCACTTCAAAACGAAATCTCTTGGCAGCCAGACATAAAAGTTATATAGTTTTTCTGAGTATAGCAAGTGTATGTGGAAAAACACTTAACTGAAGAATTACACGAGTAAATATAGACTACATTAGTTTGAACGATGCAGTAGATAATAATCACTTGTAACTGACATACTGACCATGTAGGAGAGAAGCCACATTGTACCTTGGCAACTTACTCTGAAGGATAATCAAACTAAGTGAACACCAGGAGATGGGTGGAGCACAATAAGTCAGGTGAATAAAGGCTCACATTTATTTCTCTTAATTCATTGAGCTTTTTGAGTTAGGAAAGAGAGATTATACCTTACTTTAAAAAATGAAGCCATAGAGGGCATTACATGTAACCCGCTGGAGTGTTTTTCGCATTTTAGGATATAGACAGTGACTATGTAATGAGAAATAAACAAGCTGATGATAGTCATCTGGTGCCAAAGAATTGTTGAACAAAATCACAATGTACACCAGCGCCCCCAGCTCAACATGCTCTCAAGTGATAATTATCAGCAAAAATTCTTACAAGTGTCCCTGCGCTTAAAGATACCCTGAAACGATTGTTAGACAATATGTTTAGTATAGGGCAGAAATGCCCCTGAAACTAAAAAATCAATGGATCCTGCGCTTCAGAGTGTGTATAGAGAAAGCTAGGTTAAGGTTGTTGAGAGTACGTGCAAGAGAGCTGCACACTAACTTGTCTACATAAATGAAAATATTACAAAAAAGGCTTGCCCCAAAATGGCTTGCATTAAAGTGTGCTGGGCTGTACATTTGACTTCGGTTTTGCTGTGGTCTTCTCTGTTAGATTTTCCTTTTCACCTAGGTAATGACTTTAAACTTTCCGAGGTAATGACTTTCCTAACTGACCAGATGGTATTTAAGTGTCGCGCCCCCACTTTAGGGACGTTGGAAACAGGGATTGATCTCCTAGAAGAAAAATAAATAAGCAATAGGTAGCTTCAAGACATAGGGCAAGGCATCACTGGTTATGAGGAGTGCCTTGTGTTTCAGCGCATCAAGCTATTTTGACATAAGCATATACTGAGGCCCATATTTATGGGAAAGTAACACAACGCAGCTCAGCAAGTTACCTTACTGCACTGGTTACAGGAAAAGGGCAGGGAAATTCCTGCCGTTGACCCTGTGTTGGCAGTGTTTTGGATGTCTAGCACCCACGCAGACACTCTTGCACATAGTGCAAGGGTGCCTTTGTTGCTTGCGGATTGCTTTGCACAGGAAGGGGCACCTTCCTGCACTAAAACAATCCCCTGAGGTATTTTCCTCTTTCTATGTGTGCTGCAGAATGCAACAGAAATAGAAAGAGGAAGCAATGAGGAGAAATAAAGATATTTCTTCTCGTTGTGCCTCACCTGAGAAGGTGTAATCTTTTTATTGCACTCCCAGGTCTACCAACTTTGATAAATCTGATAATCCATTAAAAACCATTGGAGTTGCATGGGAACATCCACGCAGCGTCTAAAGAATGCCTTCCAGGGGCAGATTAACGCAACTCAATGATTTGTGCTGCATTGCGTAGCTCTAGATTTATAAAGGCAATCATGGTCAGACAAAGCGGCCTTGCATGGCTTAATAAATCTCATTGTTGAGATTTGTCGCTGACGCACTATGTTGCGTGGTGCAAGTGCAGCGCAACTGGCCATATAAATATGGCCCTGATTGTAGTACACAACCATGGAGAAGAACCAGATCTAACAGTGGTGTCAGAAATGTCTTAATGGTTTAGTGGCAAGTCTGGGTTAACGCATTTGGTATGGATTTACCAGAAAGTACAGCATTGTTGGTATCAAGAACTAGCAACTATTGTTTTTGTAGGGTTGGCAATTGTGCCATCCGCTGCTACTTCTCCATTGGGTGATCTCCTTCCCTGAGTTTCTAAGATTCAACAGTATTTTATTTTAATATGACATTGATTGTTTTTAGTTGGATGATCGATAGGTGACTATGATAATCCCAAAAGAACTGATTTAAAGATGTGTGATGGTGGAAAAAGGTTTGATTGAATTTATTACCACGTGCTACTGCGCCCACAGAAAACTGGAATTAATTTCACATGATTCAATTTCTATGACCAATCTTTCTGAATATTAAGAGCCCCCTACCCCCAATACACAGGCCAATATATTGAGAGGCTGTGGGGTAATAACTGAACAGAGGCCACAGTGCTATATTTTTGTACATATTGTATAATGCTGAGGACATGTATCTTCACAACATGATATGACAATGTATTGATGCACTCCGTTTCTTTGTTTTATGTTGCCAATAACACAGGAAAGTATCAACACAGCTCCACTCCTACCTGTACCTGTGGCACATCCTTAAGGGCTGAGCTGGTTTCCTCTGGTGCTGGATGCATTGTTACATCAATGCCCTCTTCTGGCTCCTCTTCCTGCAGTGGTTTGAGGAGCTCTGTGATTGAGATCTGCATGTTCTGCAGCACATCATCTTTCCTCTTGCTGAGTTTGGTTATTTGGTCTCTCAGATCATCACTCTTTCCCTATGGGATGCAACACATAATTGATTTCCCTTCATATCGTGTCTGTCTAAAACAACACATTTGTTTCAGTAGGAGTACTATACAATTGTAGTTGTGTCATTGTATAAACGTTTGTAAGCCATACTACCTTACATCTTGGAATTTACAAATGATTTTCCGAAATAAGTTAGACGTAACACTTAGCAAATAACTCATTTACTAAAGAAGAAATTGATTATTTGTATCAAATGCACAATGCCACAAAGCACAAGAAAAATTTACTATACAAATCATGTCAGACCACAAAGATATCTGTATTCATTTAATTTGGGTTTCAAGTAAATGCAGAACGAGAATGAAAAGTGCAAATTGTACTTTTGAATGTAAAACTACCAAAGCGTTCTCCATACCTGCCATCTATTTTGATTACACACCGAGAAAATGTTGTTCATGTCAATACCAATGTTAGTTTGTGTGAAAGGCATCCCACTATTAACACAATGTATTTCTGTAAGTTATATTAAAGCACAAAATACACAAAATGAAAGAAGAGCATATTTATTTGCAGCATTTTGCAAACTTCCAAATGTGCCACTGCTGGGCAAAGTACTAATCTTTCAAAGAGTACAACTATACAATATAGGAATTCCAAAATAACTAAAACGTATCCTTTGGAAATCTCATGGTATTCCATTTATTATGAGTGGTGGAGTTCACCAAGACTGCATGACCAAAGTCTCAAAGGATATATTATCTTGATAGAGCACTCTTCAAGAATATTTACTGTTGCCCATCTATTTTAGACATCATGGGCCTGATTCACAAAGGTAAAATGAGACAAAAGTCTAACTTTGCGACTTTCTGTATTCACAAAGGGCATTTACTACTCGTAAATGCCCTTTGTGAGTACCAAAAATCGTAAAGTTCAACTTTCGGTATTCACAACGGGCATTTACTACTCGTAAATGCCCTGTGTGAATACCGAAAGTCGTAAAGTTAGAATTTCGTCTCATTTTACCTTTGTGAATCGGGCCCCATACCTCCATGATATTGCCCATAATAAGAAATGTGCTAAAAAGAAAAAGAAAATGTTAAAGTTTCTTACTGGTTGTATCTGCCACATATTTCTGAAATAAATGCAATTTTCCTTCATCACTGGAAATTGACTTGTTACTTTTGATTGCTTTGGTTTCAGAGGGAATGAGGATAATGCTACCCACCCTGTGTAAGAGTGAACTGTGAACGTTCCTCAACTTTGGTTTTACTGCTCATAAAGACAGAGCTCTTGAGTTAAGATGATGCTCTAATGGCTCCCTCACCATCAGCAAGGACGTGAACGGCAGTCTTGTAAATGTAAGCAGCAGACAACAAAAAATAGCCCCAATGTGTGAAGGCCAACCTTGGTATCAACAATCCACTTTGTTTTTAATAACAATGTGTTAGTTATAGAGTACCTTCGATGTACTTCCTATGTAGGCAAACTAAGTTAAGTAGCTTTCACAAATGTAAACGGGCAGTAAACATTCATACTTGCAAAAATTCAGTATCCATTTGACTGTGGGCCCTCTCCCCTTATGCTAAGAACCTGTGTTTGTAATAATGACTATTTATTGATTATTTAATGCAGATTATCTCTCAAAAAATTAATGTGATAATGATAGAATAGCAACATGCTAAAGCTTATATTTTGCTGCCCTATGACTTTGGTAACTATTACTTAAAATGTCTGATGCAATCACACTATGCAAAATATGTTGCTGAAGAAGGACATGAATCTATAATATAGATGATGCACAACCAACCCATACAATGAGAAAGGCAGAGCGAATGAGAGACAGAATTGGGCTATCTACGTTTGCACTTTCCCAACTGAATATCAATATCGCATGAAGCCAACGTGTCCCGCATAAGGTTAAATGGAAATCCTCTACACATACCAACAGTGGACCTCTATTCCGCACCTAACACTCAGATCTAGATGGTAATGATTTGGTGCACTTCATCTCCAATATCAGTCGTTGTGTGATATTACTGCAGAGCAATGTAAAGTTCAAAATAAAGATGGATTGGTGCACCCACAGAGAGAGTCAATGAATCTTCAAGTATGTTGTTAGAAAATTCTTCTTTTATTTAATTCCTCTTTTAAAATCCATACCTTCCAGCAACCAAAACATATAGCCAACGCGTTTCGTTCAATATACATTGAACTTCATCAGGGCTTGTTGATCTTGTTCTGTATTGATTTTCACTCCTTGAACTGGTGTCAGTGGTGTGTAATAGGCCATACGTGGCATTCCATTGTTCAATTATTCATAATATCTTATGCCCAGTCGTACAGGATCCAAGAGTAGAATCCAATGAAAAGAAGGGGGTACTGATATCCATCAAACGATACCCGGATCCGTGGCGGTACACGGACGGAGCGCTACGATACAGATCTGGGTATCAAATCCTGATGAAGTTCAGTCTATATTGAACAAAACATGTTGGCTATATGTTTTGATTGAAAGAAGAATTTTTCTAGCAACAAATTTGAAGGTTCACTGACTTACTCTGGAAATCCTCTGTATAATTGATGCGTAATGGTAGACCTTTTCTTCAGGATACTTTTGTGTCCCTACGGTCCAATTAGAGGACCATGGGAAAATTAATAAAAATATATGGGATGTACTCACACATTCCCCTGAGTGTCATGCTTCATCATCTGTCACCCTGCGCTTGCAAAAGAATTCCCTAATAGTGTGCGGACCCTTGGATGTGTCAAGAGTACTTGCAGGGAGGAAGAGGTAAAGGATCCAGATGAGGATTAAAAATCCCACTCACTTCCCCTACAGATATTCCAATTTATTAGGTGGGTGGTGAGGGGAGGGTTAAAATCAGAATACTGGCTGTGTAAGACACTATTATGAGTCTTACATCCACTTAGTTGACATATTTCAGCGCTCTTTGTGGACCAGAGAGGACTCCTACTTTCGCTAGGATGAATCCCTGTCTGTGTCCATACACCTCTAGCACTCATACATACAGTACCAGTGTAAATTCTCTGATGGGAGTGAAGATTTAGTATTCATGAGGTCCCTTATTATGAGATATTGAAAGAATATGGAGGAGTCAACGAGGGGAGCCTTGTAGTCATACATTTGTCAAAGGTCTCACTTCGTATTTGCACCTATTACGCGCTTGTAGTGGATGTATGACGTTACAACGCAGGCTATTACAACGCCTGCCTTTACAACGCGGTTTTTACATCGCAAACTTTTACAACGCATAGCGCTTAGAGGTGCTGGATAGTGATAAGTTTAATTTTCTATTCCAACTCCAGTCCCCGTGGACACTAGGGAAGGTGTTGGATAGAAAATTAAACGTATTCCCTATCCTAGAGCGCCCCCCAGCGCAATGCGTTGTAATGGTTTGCGTTGTAATGACCGTGTTGTAATGGTAGTGCGTTGTAAAAGTTTCGTTGTAAAGGTTGTTCACCGTTTGTAGTCCTCTTGGCGATACAGACGCCAGAGATCTGTTTGTCTTTTGCTTCTCTCCCGTGTTTATAGTTTACATTCCCTTTCAATCCTGTTAATCTTTGTTTAATTATTGTCTGAGGTGTCTGTTGTATGTTTTTGTGACGGCATCTTTCTTCTTCCTACATACAGATTCAAACCAATGTTGTTTGTCTGTGTTGTTCAGTGCTTACAATATCCTCACTACACATAATCTCCATATTCACCTTTCCATTGTTTTGAATAATCTAGTGCCTTTCTGTCAGGGATTGTCTGTTGTAATATTCTTGCTACCTCTATCTCACTAAAGTTCTTTTATCAACTTGCATACACGCAAATGTATGTATGGGTAAATAAGACATAACCGAGCGGCAAAGGTTAAACCTAAGAACTAAAGACCATTCAGTTTGTTTCAATAAATTATTAAACTGTGATTGCAATCAATCCTCAAGGAATATCAGCCCACACAACACAGACAAAACAAGGTACCTGTGTAGAGCCAGCAAAGGGTGAAGCCATTTCACGTTCTGGTTGGTGAATTGAACCTATGGACATTTCAACAGCAATATTCTTTGAGGCCTGCTTCAACTTTTCAATTTCCTGATCAAGGTCAGCTATTTCTTTTACTAGTGGCTGAAATGAGAACATATCACTAATCACCAAGTTTGTAACTTTAACATCAGAAGGAAAACAGAAAAGCAGATGAAAAGTGACAGATTAAGTTATGACCCACCTCTCTCCTTTCATTTGCTAACTATTGCTTAAGCTTGGTGTATGAAGCAATTCCCGGATCCGTAGGTACACCCATGCAATACCATGTAAGGACCACATGTTACATAAAGGATAGTATCACGCATACTAAAATATTTATATGCCTTATAGAATATTAATGCCTTATGAATAGGAAATACGTTAGCCTCCTTTTCAGTGACTGCAGACCAGAGCACAAAAAAACACCAGGGGCAGTATTATACTAAGTGCCCCGGGGGGCGCAACGGGCATTTGCACTAGCTTTGTGTGACTCTGGGGCACTTTGGTAATACAGATATGACCGCAAACACTTGTGTGGCCCCTTCTATAATATAGATAGGGCAGGCATACATATAGCACCAGCGCTATCATCTGAGGGTGTCCCTTCATTTGCATGGGGGCATTTCTTTGCCTTTGCGCCCGTGCTGTATTACAGATGCAGGCGCAGAGGCAAAAGAGCTGTCAGCAGGCATACTAACAGTGTGCCACCTAAATGGTTGTGCACTGTCAGCGCATCCCCTTATAGCAGCCCTCTAAAGGGGCGAAAGGGGTCCTAAGGACCCTCTAGACATCCCTTGCAGCCACTCAGTGCACCCGCCTGCAAAGTGATCTCTCACCACTCTTAAAAGCGCAGGCGGGTTTCCACCTGCACAGTGAAACATGGAGTGGCTGCTTCAAAGCTGCTCCATATTTCACTTGAATGTACCTCCCCAGGGCTGCACAACTGCGCAGGTGCCTTTGTTTGCACAGGGCACACTTTTTGAAAGGTGTGCCAGGCGGAAACAAGGAACATGTGCCACAATGTGTAATACAAAAGGAACAATTGATGGACGGAATGCTGAACAATGCAAACATTCACCCTCAGTCCCAAAGATTTCAGTTTTATCCATCGTTCTTCTGCTCACCACGCCACCCCAGTTTGAACACAGCCATATGAAATTCAGTCTTGATCCTGTGCATCATGGGAACAGTCCACCCCAAACTGCCAAGCCAGGGCCTCCTTGGGCTGGATACAAGCATCCTGGGACCGGTTTCGGGGCATCTCCCCTCATCAACCAGATTAGCTTGAATCCAGTGACGCAGTGAGCATGGGAACCATGTTTGGGCATACCCTTCCCACTTAGGGCGACAAATGCAAAAGGAATAATTGATGGATGGAATGCTGAACAATGCAAACATTCACGCTCAGTTACAATGTTCTGAGTTTAATCCATCGTTCTTTTGCTCACCACGCCACCCCAGTTTGGACCCAGCCATATTCAAATCAGTCTTGACCCTGTCCTTGTGCCTCATGGGAACAGTCCAGCCCGAACTGCCAAGCCAGGTCCTCCCTGGGTCCAGTGCTCACTGTGCCACTGGATTCAAGATAGCCTGGCTGACGAGGAGTAATGCCCCGAAACTGGTCCCAGGATGCTTGTCTCCGGTCCAGGGAAGACGTAGCTTGGCAGTTCGGTCTTGACTGTAGGCATAGGGTCAAGACTGATTTGCATATGGCTGGGTCTGAACTGGGGTGGCGAAGTGAGCTGAAAAACGATGATGGATTCAACTCAGATCTGTGACTGGGGTGAGGGTCTAAAATGTTTCAGCGCTCCGTCCACCTTCTCCTTGTGTTTGAAATGTGTAATACGGCACCAGGTTTAATAATGGTTAATTGTCATTGACACTGTAAGCAAGACTATATTTCACAAGTTGGGTTGGAGTCCACTTCCTCATTTCAGTAATGACAAATTGATGTAATGGCTAGAACGAACATGAATAGATTCAGGGTAATTGAAACCTTCCCCCTTCGCCTCGGTCATGATATTACTTTATGACTAAAACAAGGCAGAAAAGCCAGAGTAATGGGTTTACTGTTCAGTAACTGAAACATACCTCTAGAAGTTCGTTTTTCCGATTGGTCACTTTTTCTAACTCTTCAATGACTTTGAATAATTTAGTGGTTCGTTTGTATACAGATAGGGGCTGCACACCTGCCTCAGGCAGAACCAAAATGTGCTTGCAGCTTTCGACCTCTGCAATTGTATTTTTCATGGACTTGAGGTGGCCAAGGATCACCTGAAAGAAAAAAGAGGAAATGCACTGAGAGTTGCTTGAGCTGATTTGAACTCCAATGACCATGCGTTCAAACCTTAAGAGATCCCTCTCTTAAAAAAAACTTATGACAAACAATGATACTAGTGTACATTTTGTACATATATTCTGTCAAAAATTCATTTAAGTCTCCGATATCTTATATATATTTAAAGGTGCAGGTGAGGTGACTCCATAGTATAGGTGTACCATTTTTCAATATATGGGCTGATTTCGATGTCGGTCGGAAAGCCTCTGAGCCTCTGGTTATAGGTTTTCCGACCGACATTATAGGTTTGAACTCCAACCACCATATTCACTGACAGTGGTCGGAGTCCAAACCGACCAGGGAATAAGACTTGGTTCTGACGGGGTCAAGGAGTCCGAAGGCCAGTCGGAATCTAGTTTCCGCCGTCGGGATTATGATGGCACTTTCTGACAGCATTTCCATGTCGGCCTTTCCAACATGGAACTCCTATCAGAAAGTGTCTTTGGGGGCCCCTAGCAGGTCCCCGACCCAACCGCAGTGTCCGTTTGTGGCCCTAGGGGCACCTAAGGTACCCCTCTTAAAATCCTTGCACCGTGTGGCAGGCACTATGATGCGTCTGCCGCAGGGTTATACCCAAACTCTCATAGAGAAGTGGGAGTTCGTGACCGCACCATGTGTGGTTGCATTGTAATTATGTGTGCAGAACCATCGACCTATGGTCGGTCGGTTGTCACACAAAAACTGTGTCGGTTGGAGGCAACTCAGACCAACATCGAAATCAGCCCCCAAGTCTTTTGTATCATTACTGCATTACAAAATGAATTATGAACACTTTGTGTTGCACTCGTATTTTTACACAAATGTGGCAGGTGGGAGGGCTAATGCAAAAGTAGTCTTCTACCTTTGTGAACATTTTGAAATTTCCACTGAAAAGTACTAGAATCTTAAAATCTTAAATCTAGAATCATGGCTGCCTTGCAAATGTAAAGCTCTTGTCTTTTAATGTTTATTTACTTATTTCTACAGCACAAGCATCCCAAAGAGCTCACTGGTGCTAAAGACACCTGAATGCTAAATGAAAACCAATGATTTAATGTGTACATACCCAGATTTTTATTTCTTTTCGTAAAATATACAAATTACATTTCTCATGAAAATATTTAGTTGATGCACCACAGACTGAATAAGGTTGATGTACTAATGATTGAGCCAACATATTCAAGCTCTAAGAACGAGTAACATACCTTTAATAGAGAGCTTTCTGATAGGTACTCTGTCTATTTTCAGTTTCTTTACCGATTGAATCACTTCAAGGCCCCAGACTGGGTCGGGAAACGTTGAAATGGCTATCTTGCAACTGTAGGTGGAGTTCGACTCAATTGCAGGAACCACCCTGAATCGAGCCATATAAGCATAACCCTGGAACACCACCATCAGCTTATTTTCCATTTTTCTCACCCCAATCAGACAGAGATGAAGCCAACTACATTGACAATTCATGCTCTGCTTCAGAGCTAGAGGTGTACTTTCTTATCAGCCCTGAACCATTTCTAGGTCAGAGAAGTAAAAGGGATGGGTGAGGAATCTTCAGGTGGACAGAGTATTCACCAGGAGGATTGTTATCAAGTTAAGTAACTTCGTCTTTTGATGGATACTACTAACTGCAGATTTCTCACCTCTTAAATGCATACCAGAGCAGGGTCTCCCTGGTAATGAGATTGTCCAAGGGGTTAAGAGAGGCCTTACCACCTTTCCTTCTCCCAAAACACCAATTGCTTGCAACCTGGATTTCACCCCGGCCATTCACCCTCATATGTTCCCTTGCTGGGAAATCGGTGAGAGTAGAATCCTACATGACCTCTTCGTAGGAGGCTCTAAAGACCTCTGACCAATACAAATCTGACTTCAAACTCCCTGAGTCAATGTGAGTGCAACATTGCCAAATATGCTCCTTGGCACTCTACCCCTCCCCAGTGTTCAGAGAGCCGCAAGGGCCTACACCACCTTTGAGAAGCTAGTCAAGCGTATGATGGCTTCAAGGGACTGATATCGCGAACCTACCATGTGCTTCAGCATTCCACACCTCCCTGCACATACCCATACCAAATACATTAACAAACAAGCACTTCTAAGGGCATCTCCCAAAAACATGGGAAACTCTTTGGCGTGACATCCCCAAGACATACAGATGATACCCCAATGAGAGAAAGCCTATAAGCTCATGGTTCAGTGGTTCAATACCCGAACACGCTTAAACACTATTTATTCTACAGCTTCTGCTGGCATTGTAGTAAGGAGCCAGGGGATTTCTGCCATATTTGGTGGTCTAGCAGCTTCATCACTAGAGATCATGTGACACATCAATGGGACAGTAGGATTTCCACTCCCTGCCTCATACTCCACTGTTATACTGGGCATCCAACCCCTTGCTTTAGAAGCGATGACACATACTGATTGGAGATTCATTAGCCACATGTTGGGCACTGCCAAGCAATTGATAGAGCTTACCTGAGAAAGGCTACAACTCCCAGCATTGCCATATGGTTCACAGGCCTCTGGCAGGTTATGGCAATGGAGCAGCTATCCCACAAATTGGCCCACACTGATGCTGAATTCACACATGTTTGGTGACCACTGCTTAACTATCTCTCTCGCCTGGAATACACGCTTCACCCTGCTGAACATTAAAGCACTGCAGCTTTTTGACTAGCCAGCTTGTCAGCTGCTTTGACTGTGAAAGCAATGCTCAACCCTTACCTGGTGACCCTCATTCTCTGACGCCCCGCTACCACCACCATTTGGACCCCTTCATGTATCACTCTGTAACATCACGCAGGAATTTGGGGTCACCTCGGACAAGCCCTAACCATAGAGAGTTTGAAATGTTCGTTCCTTGCTTATGGGTTTGTGGCATGTTTCTTTGCATGGGGCTCTCCCAGGTAGGGCATCCTCCACCTGTATCGCTTCCCAATAGGCTGGGACATCTGTACATTTTTGTTTGTGGCAATGCTCAGATATCATGTTATTTGTGCCCAATGGATGTCATTTTGAACAAGTCTTGAATTGGTCTTTTTTAGAATGGTTGGTCCATGAAAGGAGTGTTAAGGAGCTGGACATCAAGGGTCTGGTGCCTCACTTTGTTGTTGGGAACAACATTGACAAATGGCTTGAAGCTTATGAGGTAGCTTAGCAAGTGCATATGATCCCTGAGGAAGATCTGGTGGCTAGCCTTTGGAAGCATATCCCTTGCAAGGGGAGGGACGGGGCGTCCTACTGGCCCTAGGGAAGGGGGATAGGATGAAGTATCCCCCATGAAAGAAACCCTTATGAGAAGATATGGGTGCACCCCAGAGAAGTGCAGGCAGAAGTTCAGGGACAGCTAGAGACTGCCCCAACAGTCCTGGGCGAATTGTGTAGACTTCTTTTGCAAGGCAATGGATGGTTGAGTGAAGGGCAGTGAAGTGATGTATTTTCAGGGGCTATACAATTTGATTGCAAGTGAGCACATGTTCAGTCTTTGTTTTGCAGATCTGTGCCAGTACCTTATTGACAGTAAGCTCACTGACAACAGGGAGCTTGCTAAGGAGGAGGGCCGATGGGTCAGCTCTAGGGTCCACAAGAAGGTATGTGGGTGAGGAAACTGCCCACAAAGTTGGGAAGAGTCCCCACCAGAATTAGGTGAGGGGGACAAAAATAAAACATGGAGTTTTCTACATATCCCCATGCTAGTTCTAAGGGTCAGGTCTCTCAATCCTGTACAGAAGAAGAAATGGTTCCTTGACCGTAAGTCATCAGGGAAGGCACTCCCTAAGTGCTATGATTGTCAACAGGTTTGACACTACAATGGGGATGTCAAGCGTGCCAAGCTGGCACAGCCCCCCACTGGTGGGCAGTCACCAGGATTGGTCAGTTTAGCGCCTGGGGAGGAAATTGCCCCAGATAGTGTGCGGGACAGCGTAGAGTTACCCCTGTGTCCCTAGGTGACGGAAACATGTTGCAGACAACTCACATGGCTAGTAACACTAGGAAATACTGGATGTGGGTCACCATCAGCAGCAGAGAGTGGAGGCTCTGAGAGACACTGGAGCCAGCATTACAACCATCAGATGTCATCTGGTGATCTCAGAGCAGATAGTTTCTAAGTTGTTGCACCCAACAGGAATGAGTTGCTACCCAGCAGCTCTGGTTCTCTTTGAGTGGGGAGAGAGTCTCAGGTTTCTTGAGAGAGCTGTGAGTCCATCCAAGTCTTTGGATTGTCTGCTTGGCAATGACCTAGAGCACACCATCTGGAAGGAGGTGGAGCTCAAGTCCCACTTGGAGATATTAGGGTTTCCTGCGTAGATGTGCCTGACCACATGGTCCATGGCCACCTGAGAGGGTAGTCAGGAGGACCTGAAGCCTGGCAAAGGGCAAGAAAGGCTCAGCTGCCTTCCAAAAACAGGAATGGCAAGGGCCGTGGGAAACCTGCTCCTGAAACTTCTCCAGTCCGAGAGGAGGCTGAACCTGAGGGTGACAACCCAGAGGATTTTGAAGGTGACTCTTTACTCCACGGGAGCCAGTGGAGTCTTCTTAGGTGTTGGCTGATGTTTTCATGCCGGGGGATGCTGAGGATGAGTCTGGCAGTGGTGTTCTGTATTGTCTGGAGTTTGCAGAGTAGGGACTTGTTGATGCTGGCATAGAGTGTGTTTCCATAGTCCAGTCTGCTGGTGATGAGTGTGTGGGTGACTGTCTTCCTTGACTCAGGGGGGATCCATTTGAAGGTCTTGCGGAGGATGTGGAGGGTGTTGAAGCAGCTGGAGGTGACGGTGTTGACCTGTCGGTTCATGGTGAGTGATGAGTGGAGTACGATACCGAGGTTTTTGGTGTGGTCTAAGGGGGTAGGTGGGCTTCCAAGGGCAGTCGGCCACCAGGTGCTGTCCCATCCTGGGGGGTGGTACCGAGGACAAGGAATTCTGTCCGCTCGGCGTTGAGCTTCAGGCAGCCATTTCCTTTGGTTATAGATCTCAGCCCAGGTGTAGACTTCGTCATATTTGTAGTCAATTGTGTCCCTTTTGTATTTTCTTACTTTGCGATCATTGACTTCTTTGGCATATTTATCAAGTTTTGCGTTTACATCCTGTAGAATGGTTTGTAAATCTGGAAGTTTATCCAATTCTTTTTACATACCTTCTAGATCAGCCTCAATTTCTTTTAATACCTTTGAGAGTTCTTGTATTATTAACAGAATTAGATCTAGGGAACATTTGTTAAGGATTTGGTACCATTTTTCTACAAATGATTTACTATTTTTGCACAGCATCGGTTTTAGGGCAATTCTTAGTCCCCTAGGTATCCTTTTGTTTTTATGATAATGTATAAGTGTTGTGGCATGCAGTCTTTGATTAATTTCTTTCCTACTTAGGAATTCGAACTGTCGTATTAATTGAGCTGTAGTTGAAACATTAGGGCTGAATGCTCTGGTCTCCTGAATGAGCGAGCATTGCACATGAAATGGATCGACGAAAAAATCTATAAATTTCTCGAAACAAAATATCCACGGAGACCCAAACTCTACATGCTGCCCAAGATACATAAAAATCAGTTGAAACCACCTTTCAGACCCATTGTGTCAGCTTGTTGGTCTATATCTGAAAGTATAGGTAAATATGTTGATTATTACCTGCAGCCCATCGTACAAAAAAGTCCAACTTACATAAAAGACACTACGGCATTTCTCAATTTACTCAAAACCATTCAACTATTACAAACAGGAGATATCCCAACATGCTGGAAGGTCGCAGCTGTCAGACCCCTCCAGAAAAAAGCTATCCAAGACCCTACAGTATTATCAAACCTACGGCCCATCTCGCTTCTTCCAGCGGTATGCAAACTTGCAGAGACCTGTAATATTAAACAGCTTACGGCATACCTGGAGGGAAAGAATATTCTCCATCCAAATCAAGCTGGTTTCAGGTCCCATCACTCGACATAATCTGCCCTTTTATTTTCTACGGAAACAATTAGAGCTGCTTTGGATCAGGGCAAAAGAGCAGTCCTGATCCTGCTAGATCTATCCGCAGCCTTCGACACGGTGTCCCACGATATTCTGATACATCGCCTGAGGAGTGTGGGCATAGTGGGCACCGTGTTGAAATGGTTTAACAACTTTCTGATACAAAGAAAGCAGATTACCATGCTAGGGCAGTACTGCTCTGAAGAAAAGAAAGTCCAGTCCGGGGTACCTCAGGGCTCTAGCTTGAGCCCCATTTTATTTAATCTTTATATGGTCCCCCTGATTGAGCTCATTTCTTCCTTTACCATCAGCTCAATAACATATGCCGACGATACTCAACTAGTCCTAATCCTAGATGAGGACTCGGCAATTGCTGAATGCTCTTTGAGGGATTGCCTGAAGGCAACTTTTGAGTGGATGAACAATAATCATCTGAGATACAATACTGCAAAAACAGAAATTTTACCATTCAGAAAAAACAATCTGTTTTCCCCCCAGACCTGTTGGCCGATAGAGGCAGAGGCCCCGCCCAGTACCATCACGGCTGCACGAAACCTGGGAATCAAATTTGATGAGACATTATCCTTTAAACAACAAGCAAGTGAAGTAGCAGGATCATGCTTCAATGTAATAAAGGGTCTCAGAAAATTCTTTACCCTTCTCCCCCTATCAGCCAGACGAACTGTAGCAGTAGCTTTAGTTATATCCAGGTTGGATTATTGTAATAGTCTGTATGCTGGGATAAACAAAGCAGCCCTGCACAGGCTGCAAATGGTCCAACACGCTGCGGCAAGATTAGTGCTTAAATGGCCCAGAAAAACCTCAGCCTCTACAGCACTGGATACGCTTCATTGGCTCCCCATCCAAAAGCGGATCCTGTTTAAGGTCCTAATAATTACTTTTAGGGCCTTTCATAAACGAGGCCCACAATATTTGTCCACAAATTTCAATCGCTATCACCCCACTCGAGAATTGAGATCGTCAACAGCCAACTTGATGGTCGTCCCAAAGTTCAGACTCGCTACGAGAGGAGGAAAAACTTTAGCGGTTAGAGGATCTAAAGACTGGAATAAACTGCCTTATCAAATTCGTGAAATCACCTCCGAAAGTAAATTTAGGAAATCCCTTAAAACGTGGATTTATAGTCTGGCAGACACAACCTGCAAAACACTGGTTTAGGATCTGAACGATACTGTGAGAACAACAACTCTTACCATCTGGAGTACACAAGTCAAAAGCGCCAAGATGCTCCTCAGAGTGATAGTGCGCTATAGAAATTCCCCCTCACATCACATCACATCACATCACAACTAGAAAATGACACAGAATACTGGCTATGTACAGTGGACGTTGTATCACTCTTTACTTCAATCCCACATAACAAAGGCCTAGACGCCCTAGAATGGAACTTGCTAAAAGACGACAAATGTGAAGTGAACAAGATATTCCTAATTGAATTGATGCACTTTTCACTCTTTCATAGCTACTTCGAATGGAAATGTAATTTTTACAATCAATGCAACGGTACCTCGATGGGTTTCGGGGGGGCCCCCTCGTATGCAAATCTGTTTATGTCCAAATTCGAGTCTGACCACATTTTAAACAATATTGAATGGACCACCAGTCTGGTCACCTTCAAAAGATATATTGATGACATATTTCTGATTTGGAGAGGTACAAAAGATCAACTTACCAATAACTTAACAGTGTTAAATCAAGTGAATCCTCGAATCAAATTTACCCATACCATACATGAGGATACCATATCTTTTTTGGATGTACACATCACTATAGTCAATAAACAAATCCAAACGAAAGTACACAAAAAAGCTACAGATCGCAATTCAAGTTTACTTTTCCAGAGTTTCCATCCTGATTCTCTCAAAAAGCATTTACCAACTTCACAATTCATTCGCCTCAAAAGAATCACTTCAGAAGATAATATTCTTAAAAACTCACTAATGGAGCAACAAGAACAATATTTAGCAAGAGGATACCCCAAAGAGATACTAGAAGAATCTTTGAAAAGAGTAGCTAAATTGCAGAGAGAAAGTTTGTTGACGTCTTCAAAACAAGCCATAGAATCAAAAACAGTGTGTGTACTGAAATTTTCAAGCGAATCACATAAGATCAAAAAAGCCATTAATCGCCACTGGTCCTTAATCAAAACAGAACCAGATCTACAGAATATATTCAGTGAACAAGTGACCTTGGCCTACAAAAGATCCAAAAACATGAAGGAGATCCTCTGTGCCCCTAAAGAAACCAAAATCGAACACAAAGGGATGGCGAAATGTCACAATTGCATTCACTGCAATAATGTCATAATAGGTAAAACATTCATGCACCCTACTAAAGGACATAAGATCGATCTGCAATACACAGGAACATGTGACTCAAATAATGTTATCTATGCCATCAAATGTCCTTGTGGCAAGACATACGTCGGTCAAACCGAACGGAAAATCAAAGTAAGAATAACAGAACACAAGAGCAATATACGCACTATGAACAATAAATCCACCATAGCCATGCATTGGCTGGAAGCTAATCATCAAATCTCTCAATTAAGATTTACTATACTTGAGATACTCCCACAACGCTGCGACATGGATCCAGTAAAACAACGCTTACAGGCAGAATTCTTTTGGATCAAAAAATTACAATCTCTTCAGCCGATAGGGATGAACGACAGAATTGAACTGGCATGCTTTCTATGAACAATATAGACTGTTTCACAGCATAGGGACAGTGGCATTTCCCTCCCCTTATAGTATCCTTTATTTCAGAACTTTCGATATCCAACAAGTATGCGAATTACAATTCATTAAGTATATTATTATGCTGACTCTTACTTTAATAATTTTCGGATTTATCATCATGATGTTTCAATGTTTGTAATTGTTTACTGTTATTTTGTTACACTGTACATCGCATTCCTTTTTGCTACACCACATTTATTGGACATCCTTTGATATCTAACATAGCGCTCCATGCAAGGCACACTCATTAACCACTCCTTATTTTCCACGTTTGCAACGTTTACGCTCTTCTATTTTATTTTATTTTATTCCATGCTCCCTCGGTCCACATAATAGCGCACAAGACAACTTCTTTTAATACTCCCCATATTATGTTTTACTCGAGCACTAACACACACGTGACCGGAACTTGCGACCAATAGCATCGCACCACCTTAGTTTCCATGGCTACCGCCCGACATTTAATAATGTTTACTGCTACATACGTGGAAACACATTTCCAGGTTTTCGTCGGCCTCGTTTACCATTACTATTTTTAATCATTTCATTAAACTTATAAAAGTTTTCTATTATCACAAGCCGCATTAGGTTTTAATCACGTGACCTCACTCAGTGTACAAGTAGCCTCATGATTGGCTGCATGCATATTCCTTCAACCCGGAATCCGGAAAAGAATCAGGAGACCACGTTGTTTCTAGTAAGTCTGCCCTTCGTTCGGGATATTCTTTCCCAAGCTTTAGCGACGTTATTTTGTTTCCCTTCTTAATTTTCCTTGCAGTTGCACTTTTTATCGTGAATGCCTTTGCACTACGAACGCCCCAGCAACCGCATAGCTCTCCACACGGGACAGATACACCAGTATCCCCCCTTGCATTCAATCCATCCATTGAGCGTGCTCTCAGCTTTTTTAATTTCACTTACACTAGCGGATTGTTACTTGTATGTTTTTCGCATAAAATATGCTTTAGAATAGTCCAACAGGTTATTTACATGTTTATATGTTGTTGTTACTCTGGTCACTCCATCATGTAGTAATGTCAGTATTGCATTGTTTCGTGATTAATCGAGTCAACATGTATGTATTTGATAGTTGCTGAATGTTAAGGTCCTGTATGTTTTCTTTTATCTCTTGACAGGCCCCTGATGAAGGGTTCTTTAACCCGAAATGCATTGGGCACAATAAAAGATGAATGTTCATGATTAAAATGAATTTTCTGCAACGCAAACGAATTGCAATCAAAAATGTAATCCAAATAAAAGAACAAGTATAATCAACAAATTTATGATGTATGGATTCATGATTATATGGTTCAACAGTTTATTGAAAAAACCACCAAAAAATCACCAGAATGAGTGAGTGAAGAAACACACTCGTTTCAAGTTAAAGGAGCGCATCCTTTGTGGTCTGTTGATCACACATGTAACAAATCATCTTTGGCGAGGCCAGTTGGCATTCCCTAAGTCTTCCAGGGTCGAGTGCGAGGAGGGTGGTGGTGTCGTAGCGATGGATGGTCGGGGATCCAGGGTTCCTGGTGCTGGCTGCCGCCGGGTTGCGGACGTGTGCAGACGGGCTTGCCTTTGGCTCGCCGGTGGCAGGACCGCCCAGCGGCCGCCATTAATAGTGAGCCTAAAATTCCTGAGCCTGGTGCATGCAGTGTGTTGGGGGTTCCCCAGTGCTACATGGCCTTCTTACTGGACCTGGCTCATGATGTACCCCTGGCAGGTCATCTAGTGTAGAACAAGACCTTTTACAGCCTTGTCATCCACTTTTATTAGCCCCAGATAAAGAGGGCCTCAGATGAGTTCTGCAGGTCATGTTCTACCTGTCAGGCTAGTGTCAAGTCAGGGGCAAAGGGCAAGGCTCCCCTGCAGCCATTCCCCGTCATTTGCACTCCCTTAGAACTGGTGGGCATCAACATTGTTGGGCCTCCGGACCCCAAGACAGCCCTAGGCAACAGTTTCATCCTGGTCTTTGTGGACTATGCCACCCAGTACCTGGAGGCTACCCTTTTGAGGTCAATGACTCCATCCGCTAAGGCTAGGGCAATAATGGGGATCTTTACCCGTGCAGAGTACCCCAAGGAGGCCCAAATTAATGGGCATGTTGAAAGGTTCAACAAGACCCTAAAAGGCACGATAAAGGGGCTTTCAGAGCCCTTAAGGCTAATGTGGGACTATCTTCTGCCATACCTTTTGTTTGCTTACAGGGAGCTACCTCAGAAGGGGGTTGGTTTCAGCCTCTTTGAAAGTCTGTAAAAGCTCCCTGTGAGATGACCTCTTAGTCAGGTGAAGGAAGGCTGGAAACAAGCTCCCAGGAATGCCTCCTAGGATGTGGTCAGTTAAATGCTTGCCCTCCATACCCAAATGAAGCGCTTTTGGAAGAAAGCCCAGGAAAATATAGAGGCCAGCCTAGAAGTCATGATGTGGTGGTATGACCATAACGCCACTCTGTTCAAGTTTCAGCCTGGTGGACCTTAAGACTCCCAAGAAACCTTTAAGGGGTTTGCACGTCAATCACCTCAATCTGGCAAAAAAGTGGAGCCTGTGAAGCTCAGGGTCCTGCAAGACCGCTTGTCTGCGCCCTTTGAGGTGTAAGAGCACATGAGTGAAGTAATTTACCTGGTGGTTTTTTAGACTCCCAGGAATCCGTTAAGGGTTTTATATGTCATTCACCTCACACCCGACTTTGAGAGTTATGAAGTAACCATGCTGCTGGTCATGGACGATGGAGTGAACCTCTCCCTGACCTCTTTTCTTCCAGGGAGCAGGATGGGTCAGTGGAAGGTTCAACATCTCCACTACCCCTACCCTAAAACAACAGAAAGAGACTGTTGTCAGTTGCTGGGGCAATTTGCCTCATTCTTCTCCCTTATACAGGACTCACTACATTGTGCACCCATGAAATTGACACTGGGGATAGCATGCCTGTGAAAAATCTATAGGCTGTCTGATAAGGTGAGAGCCAGCATTAAGAAGGAAGTCTCGAACATGCAGGCGATAGGGGTTATTGAGCCCTCAAATAGCCGTTGGTCCAGCTCAGTGGTGTTGATCCCCCAGGCTGCTCCTCCAAATGTTGCTCCAGAACTTAGGTTCCGTGTGAATTACCATGGGCTCAATGAGGTCACAAAGACTGATGTACACTCCATGCCCAGGGCTGATGAGCTCATAGATTGGTTGGAAGGTGCCAAGTTTCTCAGCTTGTTTGTCTTAACATCTGAGTACTGGCAGATTGCCTTGCATGGGGGTCAGCATTCTGAATCTCAGCAGTGCACTTTCAGTTTCGTATAATGCCCTTCGGGTTGAAAAATACCCGAGCTTCCTTCCAGAGGTTGGTCAACCAGGTACTGGCTGGGATGGAGAACTTCAGCACCCCCTACATAGACTGCATTATGGTCTTCCATTCTAGATTGGAGGACCACATGCTCTGCCTCCGGGAACAGCTTCAGACTCTGCAGAGGGCCGGACTGACTATCAAGGACAGTTAGTTCCAGATATGGAAAGGGATCTGTGGTCTACTTGGGATACCAATAGGGAGGAGGCAAGGTGTAGCTCCTCTGGGCCAAGATTGAGACCGTTCTGGCTTGACAGCCCCTCAAGACCCAAACAGAAGTAAGAGCCTTCTTAGGCCTCACTGGCTATTCTAGGAAGCAACCCATGCAGGTGATCTGGATGGAGGCATGCCAGAACGTTTTTGATACTCTGAAGGAGGTAATGTGCACTGCACCCATGCTCGAGGCCCCTGACTCCTCCTAAGACTTCACTGTCCAGACAGATGCCTCAGAGCATGGCGTATGGGGCCATGCTTACGCCATGCTCTCACAGCAAAACAAAGAGGACCTGGTTCAACTTGTAGCCTTCATTAGTAGGAGGCAACTTTCCCTGGAACAGAGGTGGAGTTCAATATAGAGGGAATCCTTTGCTGTGGTCTAGGCACTGAAGAAGCTGAGAGTACCTGTTAGGTGCTCACTTCCAGGTTCAGACAGACCACAGACCCTCTGAGGGGTGAGAATTCAAAACTGTTGAGGTAGTAAGGTAATGGACTTCACTGTGGAACACCATCCTGGAACGGACCAGGCCATGCTAAGGGTCTCTCCAGGTTCTTCTGCCTTAGTTAAGAGAATTCCCAAGGGGTTGGATAGTTCTCCCCACTTTCAACTGGGGGACACATGTGTTAAGACTCGCATCATTGCCATGCTTTTCCCCCTTTCCTTTTGCCCTCGGACCTCCTGTTTTGCTGACTTCATTTTTACTGGCTCAAGGACTCTGCACACCTACTACTAATCAGTGCTGAAGCACTTGTGCTCACCTCTCTAAACGTGGTAAAATTGCCTTATACCCAATTGTCACATCAAATTTACTTATACGTCCCTAGTAAACGGGTACTGCATGTACCAAAGGCTTTAACATGAAATGCTACTAGTGGGTCTGCAGCACTGATTGTGCCACCCTGAAACATGTCTCAGGCCTGCCATTTTAGCCTGCGTGTGTGCAGTTTTAAACCGTCATTTCAACCAGGCAAAATAAACCATTTTGCCAGACCCATACCTTCCTCTTTAATACATATGTTACCCCTAGGTTAGGCCCTGGAATGCCCAAAGAGATATTTAAAAAGTAGGACATGTACTTTTACATGTTATATGTCCTGTCAGTGAAAAACACTTACATTTGTTTTTCACAACACGGCCTACCTCTCCCATAGGATACTTTTTTTTTAAGTGTCTTTATTGGCATTTTGATTATGTACAGTACATTACACCATAATATTCTCTTATAGTGGTTATTTCAGCAGTTTACATCATACAACCTTTCAGATAGGAGGTTTAGAAATATAGGAAAGTGGAATACAAGGTTACCGCTAAGGAACTTATTTCATGTAAGTTCTACTATTGCTTATCTTTACCTCTTATTACATTCAAATAATATATCGCCGTAGCTAGGTCTAATACATTCCAGTCCTGCGATCATTTGAGGTTTACACTTGTAAGAGTGCATTATTGAATCAGGGAATGTTACATAGCCATTAATACATCTTAACACTGAAAACAAACAAACTTTAATAAGTCAACTAAAGCAGGAGAGGAGTCAACACCTATATTTGTACGCTAGAGCTGGGGGAGGTTATTGGTGCTCGGGGGCTGCCACTGTGTATAATGTCCGCACTTGGTCTTGGCTTGTCTTTGGGGTCTTGTCTATATCTCACAAAGAGGAGTGGCAATCACTGTATCTATTTTCTGAATGTGCCCCAGGTCTGTCTACGTTAACCCTTATATTTAATGCTATCTTACTCTCTCTCTACTTTCAGCTTCACTCTGAGTATGGCTTGGGTGTTCAATGGGGACAGTGTGTTTTTCCATTGTTCAGCAATTGGGTGCTTCCTCTGTTGCTTTGCATCCTCACTATGCAAGGCCCTACCCTCCGCACAAGCCCATATAACCACATCATGGTTCCACACATGGATTACTGGTCCCGTGGCAGATTGCCATGGCTATTCTCCTTTTTGCTAACGCCAGGGCCAGGTCCATAAATATATTACCTGCTCTACGCTTGGGTGGATGGGGGGAGAGCACCAACAGACGTGTTTCTACTGTGGGTGTAAGAATGCATCCAAGTGTAGTGTTGATCTTGGATATTACTTTAGACCACAATTTGCGTAGTTTCTCATAGCCCAAGGTCATATGTATAAAATCTGCATCAGGCTGATTACACCTTGGGCATCCTTGTGGTTCCCTCCAGAAACCCTAAGTAAACGGTGGGGTGTCATATATTACATATGTATAAAGTTGAACTGTATGTACTTTAACCGCATGTTACAAGACATTCTCTTAGGGGGTTCTAAAAACCTACCCCACCACTTGTCTATTAATTCCCTGTCCAGGATTCGTTCCCATCTGCCCCGTAAGGCTCGTAGTGGGGTAAGAGAAGCTCCAAGTATGGAGGCATATAACAATTTAATTTGGTGACCGGCTGAGCCCAAGGTGAACGGTGAGTGCAGTACCATATGTGTTTCCAGTTCTTCTCTAACCAATGCCCATAGTTGGCCAAGTGCTTGAGCCAGCACTGCATACTGCAGGAACTGCCCCGGTGGGAGGCCACACTCCTCCATCAGTGTTGCAAATGGGATTAGGGCCTTTTCTTGGTAACAGTCGCCCACCATTTCAAGTCCCGCCCATGTCCATGCCGTTACCTGATCTGCCACAATGATTGACCGTGGCTCCCCATGGGGCAGCCCCCCCCAGGGGCAACACCGGTGTATACAATGGGTTCTTATGTATCCTTGCCATACATTGCTTCCAGCACTGCAGGGCAGTTGTCTGCAATATTGTATTGTATGGGACCCTGGTTGTGCGGTCAGCAATTTAGCTAGTAAGAGATGGGGGCGCTTATTAGGCTCCGTGAGGGACGCCCCTTCTTCATTAACACCCTCCAGCCACTGTGGGAGCCACTGCAGTTGAACGGCTAACAAATAGAGCTCAAAATCTGGCACCCCTAGGCCTCCCTCTGTCATGGGGTGTTTCAAGGTCTTCAGCGAGACTCTCCGCCTCACCGTCTCCCCAAATTAGATCCCGGAGTAATGAATCTAGTTGTCGGAACCACCCCGTTGGCATCAAGATCGGTAGGTTAGCAAACAAATATAAAATGCAGGGTAACATGACCATTTTAGTCTAGGAGATCTGAGCCATCATGGGGAGCCGCAGAGTACAATGGGTGTGGATCACGCACTCCTAGAGTTATCCTAGCCGTAGCGTACACCAGAAATGTACATTGGACTTGAGCGCCCGCAGCGTCCTTTCCAGATCTGCCTCTCTCAAGTCATCCAATGAGTGGAAGACCTGGATGCCCAGGGATTTGAATGTATTGTGTGTCCAGTTATGACCAATCAGTAAGTCTGGGGGCCTAGGCAATGGTCCAGCCACCGGGAACAGGTATGTTTTGTTCTTATTTACCTGCAAACCAGACAAATCCCCAAAACTGCCTAGAAGCCAAAGGGCTGTATCCGAGCCGCTCACAGCCTCGTGCAGATAAATCAGGAGGTCATCTGCATATAGAGATATGATGTACATTCTCCCATCTATTGTAAGCCCCATGCACACTCTTCCTTCTCGGAACTTCGCTGCCAGGGGTTCTATGGCCAGGGTAAACAAGAGCGGGACAGGGGGCAGCCCAGGAGACAAGCTATCAGATATTGCGTGGATGTGATTTTGCCATTCGGTCCCTTGCCGTAGGGCATGTATATAACAATTGCACCCATTTCACTCTCCCTTCCCCAAGGCCCATGCATTTCAGTACCTCGAGAAGGTAATCCCAGCTTATTGTGTCAAATGCCTTCTCTAGGTCAATCGACAGGATGGCTGCATGCACAAGAGACCGTGCACTAGGGTGGTACAGAACTACGCAGGTTGTAGGAAGTGTTACAGGTGGGGATAAACCCATTCTGGTCAGCATGTATTGGGGAGTTCATATGTGGAAGCAATCTGAGTGCTAAAATTTAGCTAAGAATTTTAAAATCCAAATTGAGCTTTGAGAGGGGTCTAAATTCTACCACCCTGGCCCCTGGGGGCATCGTTTTGGGGAGTGGCATCACGCGTAGTCTCGGGCAAGTGGCCAAGCTGCAAGGACTCTCTATACAGGGTCACCAAGTGGGGGGCTAGTTCTGAGATATATCTCGTATAGAATTCTGCCGGAAGGACATCTGGGGTCGGAGTCTTTCCTGTGGCCATTGTAGCAATGACTTCTTGGACCTCTTGCAGCGTCTCTGGTCCTCTCAAGTTCTCCTCCGCTTGTCTATCCAATGTCTGGAGCCTCAGCAGATCTAAGAAGGCCTTGAGGTCAGCCTGTGACTGGCAGTGGAGCAGAATATAACGATTCATATCACTTAAATAAGATGTTAATTCTGTCCAGGTCGTATATGGGGCACCTATTTCAGTTTGAATCTGCGTAATTGGTGTCCCTTCAGACTCCGGTTGATCAGCCAAACCAGCAGGCGACCTGCTTTCCCCTCCTCTTTCTGGACTCTGTCTAGGTATTCTCCATGGTCATGACATCTGAGCCTTTCCAGAGCTTCATTATATTTGAATCGTGCATCTTGAATGGCAGTGTGGGCTTGCGCATCTGTACCTTGTACATTGTCTAGTGTTGGCAACTAGTCTTCAAGGGTTGCTCATTCTGAGACGGAGTACCCTCTGTACGCCAACCGTCTTCCCCATACAATGGCCCCTCACCACTAGATTAAATGCCTTCCACTCAACCAAAGCAGAAGACGTCGACTGCGCATTCTCAGAGAAAAACGTTCTTATAAGGGAGAGCAGAGATTCCCCAAATGGGGCATCTTCTAATAGCGAGGGACTAAGTGGCAGATGTAGGAACCCTAATACCGGTCGGTAACGTCCGAAATTACCGAATTTCGGCCGTTACCGACCGGTATTAGGCATTTGGGATGTAGGTGGCTACATTTCAGATTCGGTAATTTACCAAATCGGTATTTAAGAATTCGGTAAATTACCGAATTCTTAAATACCGATTCGGTAAATTACAGAATCTGAAATGTAGGAAGCACTCAAGTGAGTGCTTTTCAGCTGTAAGGATTCGTTATTTACCACCAACTATAAGTTGGTGGTAAATAACGAATATCTTTGAAAATGCCAACCTGTGCATTTTCAACTGTGCCATGTGGCAGACATACATGCCCTTAGGGCATATATGTGTGCCACATCTGCACACAAGCATGATTCAGGGGTGCAACAGGGTGTCAAAGTGACACCCTGGCACCCTTGAATGTTTCCCCATTTTACCAAATCGGTATTTACCGATTAGGTAATTGCCATTCATTCCTATGGGCCATCAGGCCCATAGGAATGAATGACAATTACCGAATCGGCAAATACCAATTCGGTAAATACCGAATCTTACAGATTAGGTAATTTTTACCGAAAATATATCTACATCCCATTTACCTATTCTTAAATACTGAATCGGTAAAATTCGGTATTTAAGAATAGGTAAAATGGGATTACCTACCTCTGGCACTAGGTCTCCATGTGGGAATCACAAGAGGCTGTTGAATAATCAGTAAAAGGCTGTGATCGGAGAGTGTCCATCCTAAATATTCAGAATGTATGATGGAGCCACTAAAGCTTGGCGTGCACAGGAAGTGTCCAACATTGTATGAATTTGATGTATCGGGGAAAAGAATGAATATTCCCTTTCTTTCGCATGTAGCACCCTCCAAATAACCACTAGCTCCCAGTGGTCCCTCCAGTCACGAAACCCCACTGCAGTGCGGTTGCCCTGCACTCCCGTTAAGGGTGGGTGGAAGCAGTCCATCAAGACATCTGCAACATAATTAAAGTCCCCTCCCAGCACCACATGTCTGTTCATCAAATCCGCCATCTGGGCAGAAAGGCAGGCCAGGAAGGCCACTTGTTCTGGGTTGGGTGCATATATGCAGCCAAGCATGAGGTCCTGCCCAATAACCTCCCCACAAGGAGGACATATTTGCCCCCTTTGTCTATCAGGGTACGTGTCGGCTCAAAAAGAACTCCTGCTCTTATCCAGATCAACACCCCCCTGGCAAATGCTGAGTATGTGGTAGCATAAATCTGTCCCCTCCACCGTGTGTGCAGCTTTTCAATCTCACCTTTGAGTAAGCGTGTTTCTTCCAAAAGGGCTATTTGCACATCCCTTTAATGTTCCATGTTAGAAACTTCAGTGCATGTTGGGTTGACGCCATATGTGTAGTGAGCATCTGCTTCTCCCTACACCCATCCCTCGCCCTGCCCCCTCTCCAGAAAGAAAGAGAATACAGCCCCTCTCCTGCAAGAGAAACAAAACAAACCATGTGTACAAACCAACAACTACCCGATACCAGGGTAGCTCAGCAACAGCCAACCACCCAAACCAGTCAAACATCTTCAAAATCCAAGAAGGGCTCAAACCAACCATGGTGAGGTCCTTGAGGGGGTTGCAACTCGGTTCAATAACTTACTAGTGCATACCCCAGGTGCACCGGCCCCAATATTCGTCTGGACCATATACATTTGAAAATAATACCATACGATATGGGAGGAATGGCCTCACCGCCAGATGGACTCTGGGCTTGAACTGATTCCACAGTGGGTACTATTATATTATCTAATTTGCTGTCTTTGGGGTCACTGTTGGCACATTAAGGCTATCTCCTCAGGAAGAGTCTGATTCAGAGTCCTCGGTCCCTTTCACAGATTGTGACCCCGTCTCTGATGGGGATCCATTCCTTCGGGCAATCTCGGAGACCGCCTGCAGCGCCGCCACTCTTTCCTGCTCTGTTTGGGAAGGACTTGTTTTTTTGGTAGACCACGTGTGGGGCGTTTCATGGATCTTTTCCTGGGCCCTCGACCCCTAGGCCCTACTCCCCGCCTCACCGAAGGGTTTTCTGTTTTATGATTCAATGCAATCCCATGCTGCCTTGGGATCTTCACAGAAATGGGCTGTTCCGTCCTATTCTGTAAGGAGTTGAGCAGGGAAAATCAGGAAATATTGTAGGCTCTCTTCCCTCCACTTCTTCTTGACCTCCAAGAACGAAGCTCGCCTTCGCTGCATGTCCAGTGTGTAGTCAGGGAAGATGGAGACTTTACTGTTGTCTACCATGAAAGGACCATCGGTTCGAGCCTTGTGTAAAAGGATGTCCCTGTCCTTGTAGTGTAGGAGCCTGGACACCACAGGGTGTGGGGGACAACCCGGGGCCAGAGGTCTTGTCAGCACCCGGTGAGCTCTTTCTAGAGTGTAGAATAGCAACAAACACCACGGAGCCACGACAGTACTAAGCCAGAACACTAAGTAGGAGACCATGTCCCCTCTTTCCACTCCTTCCAGCAGACCAAGGACTCTAATGTTGTTTCTTTGAATGCATCCTTCTCCATCTTCAGTCCTGCGCTCAAGTATACGGACCCTATCCTTCAGCTCTGCGACTTGTGAGCCATCACCTGCTGTGCCGAGGTCAATTCCACAATTCCAGACTCCACCATAGTCAATCTCTCTCCGCCAGCTGCTTGTGCTCTATTTGACGGAGCCCGAAATCCACTGAGACAGTTATACAAGCTGGGACAGTGGCAGTCTACAAAGAACTAGCCCCTGACCTGCTATCCCTATTTATTATACATGTATTATACATGTATTGGGAAGTACCCAAAAACCTCCACTGAGGCAGCATTTATTATCCTGTTGCAACGTGGTCTTAGTGTCTGTAATGACCTCTAGTATCCTAGCCAATTGCTGTTGCACTGGATCAGCTTTAGCTAGGACTTCCTGAGACTCCTGCAGCAGGCCCCGTGGATTCTCTTCCAGATTGGGGGCCGATTGGGGGCCGCTTCCAGTTGTGTTCCGCTGGTCTTGGCCATTTAGGCCCAGCGTATGTAGCGCCCACGTTCTGCAGAGTGCTCCTCCTCACTATAGTTCCTCAACTGGTCTGTACACAGACAGAGTCCAGTTAAGCATTGCAGGTGCACTTGGCCACTCCCCTTGATGAGTTGGGGGGGCAGCAGGAGCCAAACAATGCGGAGCCCCTCAAGGTTTCCCCCTGTCTCTAGTCTCACAAGGGTGCAAGGAAGCAGGCGTATTCCAGGATGACCACACCGGGGGGGGGGGCCTGTGTATATGCCAGAGTTCCACTTGGGCGTCAGCCCCAATTCAGTCCAGGTAGGAGACCCCAGCCAGGGAGCAGCAGGGGCCTCAAAGGTCACTGGGGAGGGAACTCCCCCAGCAATCAGGTGAGCCCTCACCACTCTATGCCGGGGGCCCGGTACCTTATGGTCCCCCAGGTCTTGCAATTCCCAGGCGTGAAAAGTGTTTGTATGCCTCTCCTCCACTACGATTGCGGGCAGGGCAGGATGCGCCAGTTGCAAACATCACATCCCCCGCCATAGTCCTCGCCGGGATCCCGACTAAGGCCCTGAGCCGCCACCACTCTCCTGTCGAAACGGAGTAGTCCCGTCCCCACCAGGTAGCCAGCTCTGCAGCTGCGGCGTGGTTTGTAGAGCTCCCTGCCCAAAGCTACCACTCCACCACCTGATCACTCCATCCCCGGGGACAGTTCACCTCAGCTGTTACTTCCTCCTGTGCAGTCCGGCCCGGTAGGTCTTTGAGACGGCCAGCGATTCCGTCTTTAGGCCCGCACTTCTCTGGCGATATTTCCAACTTTGTTCCGCCTCCGCCACAGGAGGCACCACCGTAGCAGGCACCCCGTCCGGCAATTGGGCCCAGTACAACACTGGATGCAGCTGTATAATTGATAGGCCGGCACGGAGCTGAGCGCTCACACATCCGCCATCTTCACCTGATAGAGAACAAGTGATTACAATTTCATACACTTATTGCAAAGAAACATATAAATGAATGCAAAAAGATTTATTTCAAAATTGCATTGTTACCTTTCATTGGTTGGATTTCATCAACAATATTTCAACAAAATTTATGTATATGTGCCCACATACACAACATGGAAGGGGGGTGAAGTGAGGGAAAGTGCCAAGGATAGAGTAGGATTAGGGAAATAGTCAGAATCATTCGTGACAAGTATTCATCATGACTTCAAAAACAATGTTGATGTGGTTCCTTAGAACAAGGCTCACAATATTACGCTCGTCTAGGGTCCAGAATTTTAGTAGTGTAGACCACCTAACTCTCCTTCAGCTGCTTTGGTCTAGCTTGGGGGTGGGAGTTGGTGAAGATATTATAGTCTACGTTTCGACCCATAAGGTGCGTAGGGTAGTAGTCCTTACAAAAGGGTCTTCTTCAGGACAGAATGGTTGTGGGTGGGCAACCTCCTAAAGAAATAATTAAAAGAATTTTTATTACACAACCTCCTTGTTGGTACATACAAAGCAGGCGGTTAGTTAAAAACGTGTTGTCATCTATCCACAGAACATAAAGTACATGGTAGATCAGTTGGTTGGAGATGACCTAAGGTGAGCTTTCAATCTTTCAGATGAGTTCTTGAAGAATAAATATATGTTTTGTCTTTCTTTGTCTAGTCGCCTGAGGCCCTGATGAGAATCTCCGAAGAATCAAAGGGGATTCGAAACGCGTAGGCCCATCTGTTTACTGGTCTGCCCCTGTACCTAGGAGTCACGTTAATTTACAGAATTTCTGTCATCTGCTGTGCATCACTGATTCAGACTTATTTACAATCTTTGTTTGAAATTGTATAATCTTTGGTTTTATACTATTCTTCAACCAATTATTCCAAACGTTTTGTTTAACTAAGGCAGTTCCAGTTTGGTTCCTTTCCTTTGTAGATAATGAACATTTGGTATGTTTGAGTTAGGTTTGCATGTGTCGAATGTGAGGCGAATGTGATATGATTGTAGTTGTGAATGGTGGATCGTTTCAAGTGACTGAAATCTTTTGTGTCCGTTCTCCCATTGATTTTCCATACTGTTTTTCCTCAAATGTAAATATGAATTTTATAAAACACTGTTGATCTTTCATAAATAAAATTGCGATTAATAAGCAATCCCTTTCTGGAATTTGATATTCTGTTTGTGGAGTATTAATTATAGTCCTAAGTTATGTTTATCAGCACTGGCACCTCTTGTTGTTATTTATTTTGAGCGATACAGGCAAATTTTTCCAGCCACGCGAATGCAGCTTATAAGTTAAATTAGAGGTACTAGGTATGAATACTTGGTTGTGAATGGGTATAAGGGTACCCCTTCAATACAAGCGTATTATCGATAGTATTTTTGCGATGGATGGAGTATGATGTTCTTAATTTCGAAACTATACTTCACAATAGGTCCCTGACGACTCCTTTAGACTCGTGTTCCAATAGTACAGACAAGCGCTCGGAAGGCATGTCCTCCTTATATTTGATCAGCATGAATAGGTTGTAAATGGGTATGTTGCCATTTTCTAACCGTCTGGGGTTATCCTTTTAAAACTGTAGAGTGTTTAAACTAAAACTCAGGGCCGTTTGTCAGACTAATCTTTGATCATGATCTTTCTTGTAATCTCTACATAGGAATGAATTACAAGTTTTATGAACATTCAGGACCATTAATCTATTTTGGTCTTTCTCCTTCTGTGTGTTAGGTGAGTTGACATTGTACATAAAGGACTCTGGAGGTCATCTCCAACCAACTGATCTACCATGTACTTTATGTTCTGTGGATAGATGACAACACGTTTTTAACTAACCGCCTGCTTTGTATGTACCAACAAGGAGGTTGTGTAATAAAAATTATTTTAATTATTTCTTTAGGAGGTTGCCCACCCACAACCATTCTGTCCTGAAGAAGACCCTTTTGTAAGGACTACTACCCTACGCACCTTTTGGGTCGAAACGTAGACTATAATATCTTCACCAACTCCCACCCCCAAGCTAGACCAAAGCAGCTGAAGGAGAGTTAGGTGGTCTACACTACTAAAATGCTGGACTCTAGACGAGCGTAATATTGTGGGCCTTGTTCTAAGGAACCACATCAACATTGTTTTTGAAGTCATGATGAATACTTGTCACGAATGATTCTGACTATTTCCCTAATCCTACTCTATCCTTGGCACTTTCCCTCACTTCACCCCCCTTCCATGTTGTGTATGTGGGCACATATACATAAATTTTGTTGAAATATTGTTGATGAAATCCAACCAATGAAAGGTAACAATGCAATTTTGAAATAAATCTTTTTGCATTCATTTATTTGTTTCTTTGCAATAAGTGTATGAAATTGTAATCACTTGTTCTTTGTCTGTGACCCCTCTCCCGTATATCTCATACTCACCCAGGTCCCTTGACTTTATTGGGTTTAACCCTTTTTGTGTAACACTTCTTGTACCGGCGCTGGCCGGTGAGGTTACGTTACCTCCCCTTGGAGGTCTTTGACGTGTTGTCAACTTTTTTACCAAACCTTTTCTAAACTCCTTCCATGATTTTCAATTATGGTAGATAAAGAAATACTCACCTACACGGAAGCTTATATAGATCAACTACTTCATGATCCCGTCAATAATTTTCTGACAGCCAGTACACCCATTGTTGACATCACTCTCAATGATAAAATCTCCCAGCTTGAGAGATTAGAGAAGAAATTAGTACGTACTAAGTTGCATGGACACTTTCTTGCACAGTGCCTACAATCAAATATCATACCCACAGGTTTACAAGTAAGAGTAGAGCCCGCCATCTTTATAGATATCCCCAAATTCCAGGAGGGTTTCAGTTTTGTCGCGAACAACTGTTCGCGACATTGGATGGTGCTGGGGATTGAGACTGCGGCTGACCAGGTCCTGGCCCTTACCAAACAGATAGCGGAATTGAAGGCAATCATCTCCGGTGACAACACCCTCACCAATTCTAAAGAGGCTCTATCTAAACTTGTAGCCACATTACAAGATTTCGAGACCTTTACCATCAAGAAAAAGCTTGAAAAATTAGCTAGAGACCTGAAGTTTTACGATAAAAAGAAAACGTACCCCTACCTATCCGACGATTATTACCGACAGGACCAACAGGGCCGTTTTATGAATCGTGGCGGCAGAGGAAGAGGTCGTTTTACCACATTTTCTAACTCGTCCTATAGCTCTGGTGAAGATTCAGATCAAGCAGGCACGAGTGGAGCATACGGTTACCAGGAGACTTACCGACCCCAATACCAGTCGAACTCTTTTTTAGACCAAGGTACATGGAGACCACCTCGCGGTCGAGGCAACAATTGGAACCGCGGCTCCGGACGGGGCCAGCAGGGTCCACCGATACAATGGGACAACGAAAGTGTCCGAGGTCGAGGGATGAAACAGGTTCGATTCCCACCGGAGGAACACGGCGAACGCTCGACCAGACGCAAGAATTACAGGTGGTGAACAACATCGACACACCAGTGATCAACATATCATCTCAACAATTCACTGAAGAAGAACTGAGAGTCCTAGGAAGGGGTTTGTCATTTGTTCCGACGACCACACCCAATGGCTTTAATACACTGATGGAACTTTCTAAGTTCTTTAGAAAAATAAGATTACGGTTTTTCTTTAAGAACAGACCACCATCCCAGATGAAATCCGCAACGGGGTTCCGTGTACCATCGACTTTTGTACCTCCAGCCAACGCAATGAGCCATCAAATATTGGCGTATGAGAGCATTGTTACTGGGGAGGTGAAAAGGATCTTGAGCGACAAGACGTATGTGAAATACAACATAAGGAAGACAGAAAGAGCAGCCCTTGAGACTCTGAAATCCAACTGTAATATTGTTGTGAAGCCAGCGGACAAGGGTGGGGCCATCATCATTCAAGACACTGCTAAATACAAAGAAGAAATCTGGCGCCAACTAAATGATGGAATCAGTTACCAAAAGCTAAACTCTGACCCTACTAAAGAATTGGCGGCTGAGATTCAAAGGGTAACACAGGAGGGGCTTCAACAAGGCTTCCTTACGGATCACGAATATCAATATCTCAATCAGAGACATCCCCGTACTCCAACTGTTTACACCTTACCTAAGGTGCACAAGGACATACAGAATCCCCCAGGACGGCCCATCGTCTCTGGGTGTGGTTCCATCCTTGAGCCTCTCTGCCGCTATGTGGATTTCTTCTTGAAACCACTAGCTGAAGCAACCACTACCTACCTGAGAGATACCACACATGTCATTAACCTGGTTGATGCAAAACCATTCAATCCAGAAGAGGAACTATTGGCAACGTGCGACATTGTGTCACTATATACGAGCATTCCTCAAGAGGAGGCACTCATGGTGGCCACTATAGCCCTTGACAGCCGCAAAGCCCCTGTACAAGTACCTACCAATTTCATCATCCTTCTGCTAAAAATAGCAATGATGAGGAACTTTTTCATCTTCCAAAATGTATTTTACTTGCAAACAAAGGGCGTGGCAATGGGGGCAGCCTTTGCCCCGGACCTGGCAATTCTGTTCATGTCGTTTTATGAAAATACCTTTATCATGAACCACTGCAACCCTTTTCAACATCAGATACGCATGTGGATGCGGTACATTGACGACGTTCTGATCATATGGAACGGCAATGAGGCTGACTTGAATGGGTTCCATTCTTGGCTTAACCTACAGTCCCCGGATATCCAATTCACAATGCAAGCTAGTAACAACAGAATTGATTTCTTGGACATCAGCATAATAGCGGAAGAAGGGACACTGTCCACCACACTCTTCAGGAAGCCTGCTGAACGTAATTCGCTGTTACCATACTCAAGCCATCATCCACGTAGTCTTCGGGACAATTTACCTCATGGACAGTTCCTTCGGGCCCGGGGAACTATAGCAGGAAGGAAGACTACATGGCACAATCTGACATACTGATGACACGCCTAATAGAAAGAGGCTATCCCAAACGGCTTATCAAACGTTCAAGGAAAAGAGCATGGTATAGTCATCGTGAGACGCTCCTGGAACCATCTACGCGCATGGATCAAAAAGAAAAACGCATGATATGTGTTACCACATTCTCAACAAAAAGCCATGCAATAAAAAAGACAATTAATAAACACTGGGGTCTAATAGGCGACGAGTTGGAAATCACTGATCTACCCATGCATGCTTTTAAAAAGGCTAGATGTCTGAGAGATTACATAGTATCGTCCTTCTTGCAATGCCCAGCGGCACCCACCCTGGCCTCATGCTGGAAACAATCACCTATAGTCGGACACTTTAGATGTGGGAGTTGTAAAGCCTGTCCCTCCACTATTCAATCAAAGGACTTTACGTTCAAAAACCACCATCACACCTACAAGAGCCACACGAACTGTAACACCAGAAATGTGATTTATGGAATAATCTGTCCCTGCGATTTGATATAGGTAGGTCTCTATTTACAGAGTACATAACATCCCATCCTCGTCGCCAAATTGTTGTAGAATAATACTATGAAGAATCAGGTATGTAGATGAAGTTTATTGTTAAGCACAGCAGAAAGGATCCAACGCCTGCTGACCAGTCAACCAACTGACTCTGCAGAACTTGGAGTCCAGAACTTACAACTATTCCAGAACTGAATAAGTATCATAGAGAGTTACTATTTACAGAGTACATAACAATCTTAAGATCATAGAGAATATAGCTTACAACATAGGCCAAACCCAACAACGGGTGAAAGCTAGATTCCTTACACACTGCAGCCGCATAAGATGCAAAACACCGGGGGCACCACTAGTAGAACATTGTGAAAGAGAAAACCATCTCCCTGAAACACTCAAATGGGCGGTTCTGGAACATGTGACGCTAGGCCCCAGGGGTGGTGATTTATCTAGTGTTCTCAATATCAGAGAAATGAAGTGGATTCATATTTTTAATTCTGTAACGGAGGGTTTAAATGAATCTGAAAGTAGTTTCGTACAGTTGGCCAACCTCTGATTTCATAAGTCTATACCTTCTTGAGAGATCAATGCACTGGAGTTACTCGTACCAATTTTGGGTATTGCTTTTCACTAACCTGTGAGTTTTGTGCGCATTACCATATGGTCACCCTAGTGTCCACCAAGGCTGTTATACAGTTGTACACTGTGATGTTTTTGTTTACATGCCTGATTACTATGTGAATCATGTACCAACTCCGAGAAATATATTTATTAATTCCCAAGAGTTTGATTAGGTTACTGAACCAAGGTATGGGTCCCGCTATCCTGTGGGATTGGTGTTCACTGATAGAGCAAAGCACTGGAGTCACTCTTATTTGTTTTGGATAATGCTTTTCACTAACCTGGGAGTTTTGTGCGCATTACCCTATGGTTACCTTTGTGTCAACAAATGCTGGTATACAGCGATACACCGTGATGTTTTTGGTCACACTGTTACAATTTTACATTTTTTACATGCCTGATTATAATGTGAATTATGTACCAAATAGAATTATAATTTCTCCTGAGTTTGATTATATCAATGGACAAAGGCATGGTTTCACTATCCTGTGAGATTGGTGCCCATTGGCCTCTTAATAATGATGTGCACAGTTACACTGTGTTAGAGCATTATATCTACTGTAAATCTTTTGGAGACAGAAGTTATCGGTCCCTGCAGAACCCCTTTTCTTTAATTTAGGGTTACAATATGCACCTTCCAATCTTTTTTCCAAGAGTTTTGTTTTCTTATATCCTTCTGATGTCGAGTCAGTGGAGATCAGTCTGTTTACCATCTCTAATAAGAACTCTGAGTTGAGGCCCCGCCCCCTTCTTTCCAACCAGGAAGCTTTCCTGGTTAGTGAACGCTACAGAGACACGCTGATGAATCATACCGACGGCTGTACTGGCGGTTGAGGTGAGATGTTCGAGCGATGAGGGGCCCCTTAACCTAGGATCGCTCGGTCAATTGTGATACCTGTCAGTACGAGCCTGACAGTAACTCGGGCTGTTTCTGTTTGCCTTGTAGATGGTCCCCGTCGATCCCTACGCATTGGCGCAAATTAGATGGAGGTGAGCTGGCTGTTTTTCTAATGCGCTCCGGTTGTTAAGCCTTGCAAAATAATATCAGTTCACTCTGACGCCCTCCCTTTGTCTTGACCTCTCCAACTCTAGAGTTACACGACACGGTGAAGTAAATCCATCCTGTCTGTGTTTGCAGTAGGGCTCTGTTGGTGTAAATCCGATCTGTTTCCTAAGGTGAGCTTTCAATCTTTCAGATGAGTTTTTGGTGTTTAGTGTTGTGTGATAAAACCAATTTTGACTTCGTTCCCCGTATCTTAAATCCTTCTAACGCTAGAGGAACACCATAGAGGCTCTGACGAAGACTCCCCTATATTTTCACAGGCTACAGTGGCAATTTTTGAGTCCCATACCACGCTTCTCTATCCCTGTTTGAGGTAGGTTCTGTCCATCCAAGTGGTAAATTTATATGCCAATTATCTTTTAAATAACTATGATTGTATATTTAAACACTGGCATGTCTTTTTAATAAACAGGTAACCCTGAGAGCCACTATATCGAACTTTCCTTGCCTTTGAGCGATACAGGCAAATTTTTCCAGCCACGCGAACGCAGCTTATAAGTTAAATTAGAGGTACTAGGTATGAATACTTGGTTGTGAATGGGTATAAGGGTACCCCTTCAATACAAGCGTATTATCGATAGTATTTTTGCGATGGATGGAGTATGATGTTCTTAATTTCGAAACTATACTTCACAATAGGTCCCTGACGACTCCTTTAGACTCGTGTTCCAATAGTACAGACAAGCGCTCGGAAGGCATGTCCTCCTTATATTTGATCAGCATGAATAGGTTGTAAATGGGTATGTTGCCATTTTCTAACCGTCTGGGGTTATCCTTTTAAAACTGTAGAGTGTTTAAACTAAAACTCAGGGCCGTTTGTCAGACTAATCTTTGATCATGATCTTTCTTGTAATCTCTACATAGGAATGAATTACAAGTTTTGTGAACATTCAGGACCATTAATCTATTTTGGTCTTTCTCCTTCTGTGTGTTAGGTGAGTTGACATTGTACATAAAGGACTCTGGAGGTCATCTCCAACCAACTCATCTACCATGTACTTTATGTTCTGTGGATAGATGACAACACGTTTTTAACTAACCGCCTGCTTTGTATGTACCAACAAGGAGGTTGTGTAATAAAAATTCTTTTAATTATTTCTTTAGGAGGTTGCCCACCCACAACCATTCTGTCCTGAAGAAGACCCTTTTGTAAGGACTACTACCCTACGCACCTTTTGGGTCGAAACGTAGACTATAATATCTTCACCAACTTCCACCCCCAAGCTAGACCAAAGCAGCTGAAGGAGAGTTAGGTGGTCTACACTACTAAAATTCTGGACTCTAGACGAGCGTAATATTGTGGGCCTTGTTCTAAGGAACCACATCAACATTGTTTTTGAAGTCATGATGAATACTTGTCACGAATGATTCTGACTATTTCCCTAATCCTACTCTATCCTTGGCACTTTCCCTCACTTCACCCCCCTTCCATGTTGTGTATGTGGGCACATATACATAAATTTTGTTGAAATATTGTTGATGAAATCCAACCAATGAAAGGTAACAATGCAATTTTGAAATAAATCTTTTTGCATTCATTTATTTGTTTCTTTGCAATAAGTGTATGAAATTGTAATCAATTGTTCTTTGTCTGGGACCCCTCTCCCGTATATCTCATACTCACCCAGGTCCCTTGACTTTATTGGGTTTAACCCTTTTTGTGTAACACATCTTCACCTGATAAGCCATGCCCCCATAGGATAACATTGGAGGTACCTTATTGTAGGAGAGTAGGGTCTGCTTTCCTATGGTCACCCCACTTTTTGCTTCACTGGTTTTCGACTTAATGTGGCTGTGTGCCTGCTAATCAGACCCACAGCCCTGCTGTTCTCTCTCTAAATTCACACCATGTACTTTAGGTACATCACCAATTGGGAGATGAGTCACTCTTATGAGTCCCTGTACAGTGTACCATAGGTACCCAGGGCATAGGTGCACCCAATGCCTACCAGGGACTGCAGCATATTTTATGCCACTCCAGGCTGGCCATCCAAACTGACCCAACTGGCTGATCACTCAGCTGGGGCAAGGTCGTGTAATCACCCCTTGCTTAGGTATGGTATTACTATACCTACCATTATATATAGACACATATGCACCTATAAGTCACTCCTATGGCAGGCCTTAACAATCCTGAAGGCAGAGTGCTTGGTTTTATGTGAGATGGTGCTCTAGCATGAGCTGAGCCTGTCTGCAACTTTCAAAACCATGTCCTTATGGCTGTTCTATGATATAGCCATACCATATACTCTTAAGTGCATTATAATCCTCGTGGTTGAATGCTAACTTTGGTTTGGCTTTATCAAAACATGTCGTGTAAGGTGTCATACGCTTTGGAATACTACCCCCTCGCCAGTTCTGGCGACGGGGGTAGCATTCCACCCTTCTAGAGGGAGCAGACATGTTGTTCCTACTAATCCCTGTTAAAGTTAACGAGAGCCTCAGAATCACAAAATGGATGCTGCTGCCACAGACACAAGTCTGACCTCCTGCTGCTGGGAGTCCTTCCAGCGAGGGAGGTTTGGACAATAGGTTTCCTGTCTTGGGAGGTGCTATCACCACCCCAGACAGGCCATAGTGTATTGGGGCAGGGAGGGCTGAATGAAATGAGACACTGCCTGGGGCACACAAGGTGTCCCATGCATTGCCGGGTTAAAACCGGTGCTGGGGCACTCCAGCCCCAGCTCTGGCGCGAAACTGGACAAAGGGAAAGGGGTGTAACCACGCCCTTTTCTGGTCCCACCCATAGGAGGGACCTAGCAGGCAATCCAGCCCCTAAATGTGGTATATAGGTAGGAGCTGAGTCCCAAGACTTTAGATTTATCCTGACTGAAACTTGAAACGAAACTCTGGACCTTCGATGTTCTACCTGAAGATAGAAGACTGAAGAATCTCCCTTGTGGTCAAGGAGTGACCACCCTGTGTAAGCAGGCACCATCAAGCGATCAACACTTTGCTTTGTTGACAATCCCGCGGGAGCCCGAGCACAGAGCCTGATAAGACCCAGACTTCCAGATTTCCAACAGCCCGATGCACAGCCACAGCCAAGCTGAGACCCGTGGAGGCGACGAGAGACGTGGGATCGGCCATCTTGAAAAGCCAGCGAATTGCTTTCCGAGCAACTTATGAGGCACCCTCGAAGTTGTGCATTGGGGATTGAGAAGCCCCAGCCCCAAGCACCAACTGCACCGAAGATCAGCCCTCCACACTCCACGAGTTCTGCGTGGGGCCCTTCTGCATTTTCCTGCTCAACGCGTCTGTCCGGTCACTTGCCCATTGGCTAGTGGCCTCTGTGACAACGAACCTTTGAATTTACACTGCTGGCCTGGTTGCTCCAGACTGACCCCTGCTTCCCTGAAAAGGAGAAGCCCATCAGACCTTGCTGGTCTGATCCGGAAGCCATCCTCGAGTCCTGCGTGGGTTGTCTTTGCCAAGGCTTGTTGACTCCAATCCGGAAGCCGACACCGCCGACGGCGAGAGCCTTCCTGGGACAATTCATATCCAGCTCCTGGTCATCGTCGACACCTCCTGGTCCTCGTGGCTGCAGAGTCAAGCTTCACAACATCACCTGATTGCTTCGCTACATCGCCTGGTTCATTCCTGGTTCCTTCCTGGTCACTGGCTAGTGACCCAGACTCTGTCCCCTCTGCTTTCAGGTACTCTTCATCCTCGATCCGCCCTTGGATCCACCTGGACACTTCTCTCCTGGTCGCTTGCAGCATCTTTCTCCAAGGCTCCATAGGAATCAGCGACGAAACCTGACACACTTTCACACCTATGCACCCGCTTCCTGTGGGTGAGGTAACGCGAGTACTTTGGTGCTCCTGTGGGTATTGACTATCCTAGTGTCTAAGTTTTAAGTAGCTTTCTCCTAGTCCATCCGGAAGTGACCTAAAAGAACTAGTTTCCAATTCTTTCGTTCCAATTCTAACTCTATGGTAACTCGCGTGTGTGTAAAGACACTGCACACGTATCCCGTGGGCCTCCTGCTCCCTATCCTTTGGTAGTACAGCGTAGCCCCAGTGATTCTCCAGGCCCTAGGCCTATCCTTTGTTTGTGACGTGGTTCTTATACCACTATTTTAGTAAATGGTTTGAAGTGCCCTTAGGGCATTACTGTATTTTGTGCAACTTATTGTATGATAATTGAGTATCTTGTTATGTGCTTGTGCCTCTGACCTCATAAAGAGTTCAGAGGATTAATTTAGTAATAAATACATATATATTTTATATATATAACCTGTGTGGTGTCCTTTCATTTGGTATTAAAGGGATTGCATATGGTAAAACAGCTGGCTTCACATGCCCTCTTGAGTTTAGCCTAAGACTGGTTTGTTAGTGCTACCACTAGGATAGCTGGTCTATAAGGTTGACTTTACAACCATCACCATAGGGTTGTTTGGACTGGTGAAAGGTGCTCACTAGAATAGTGAACATCATATACCAGGCCAACTTCTCACACTTATTACATTTAATAAGTGTAATTTTCAAGGAGAAACAGGTTCCCAGTTCATTTTAGGTGTCTCTTAGACTGTAATGAATAAACCTAATTTATGGTGAATTTGGAATTTAAGTTACAATTTTGAAAATGACACTTTTTGAAAGTTGGCCTTTTCTTGCCTTAGCCATTTGGTGCCTGTAGCCGGTCTCTATGTCACATGATTGGGTGTAGTTGACAGTTGAGCTTTGTGTATTCCTATTAGACAGCCACACACAATGGGGAGCTTAGGTGTGACAAAATGGGAGGCTGCATATCCCCTGTAGTTAGTCAGGAGCCAGGTCCAGGAAGGTCGGGCACCTGCCTCCAAAAGCTTCGCCCATCTTCATCATGCCGAAATATTGCGTCTAAAATATTGTGAGATAGAAATATTGTCTGCAAGAATATTGTTTGTTGTCAAGAATATTGATTTTAGGTAAGTAATATCGATTTTGCAAATATCGAACTCATAAATATCGTTTACAAAAATATAGTTGTTTATAATATCATTTTAAAACTATTGTTATGTATTTTTGTATACATTTTAAATGTATATGTTATAAATGTTTTGTATAATTATTGTTTATGTTTTTTTACATAGTTGTTATATTTTTTGTAGTTATTAAATTTAGTTCAATACATTCGTCTGATTTTTAGTACTGTATCTAGTTGTGGGGTTTATAGGGGTACAGGGTCGGAAGCACATTAATTATAATTAATTAATAATTGTTTATTAATATATATATATATATTTTTTTTTAAAGAACCTTTATTATTGTATTACGGAGATACAAACATGGGCCTACAACCAATCCGGCCGGCCGCTATTCAAATCGGTTAAAAAGTAATGTAATAGAAAAACATACAGCAGTCCGGAGTTCAAAGGCTGAGTAGTATCCAGGATATGACATATAATTAAAGTACCATGCGATAATAAGGATCGGAGACGGTTCATTTTACAATAACGAAAAATAAAGTGAAAATCAATGTCGCATAATCACACACACCCCTAAGACAGCTAACTAAAAGCAAAAGGTTTTACGCCAGTGATGTACATAGAGTGTAAGAGACGGGGAAAGGGGTACATGAGTCAGGATAGATGCAGTAAACACAAAGCAATCATGGCGAACTAGCCCCACCCCTCAAGGCGAAACACAGTATGGGAGACATGGAAAACGACGACATCGAAAAAGGAAAAGGGCAAAGGGCCATAGAAACAAAGAGAGAACAAAATAACAAACCCATCCCCCAACCCCCAACCCTGCACCCCTGCAGAAGGCTACGGCCTTACCCCCCCAGCAGCGTGCCTGTCGCCCTAAATAAGAGACCCGAAATACAGAGAAGAAAAAGAGAAAAAGAAGAGAAAAAATACAGAAGAAGGGCCCTCGATCTGGTCATCCGGCCCCTCCCACCCCCGCGTGCAAACAATTTGTATAAACAGTAACGGTAGAAAAAGTACAAGTAGCAGCAATCACTTATAACGCAATCAGTTACATCCCCGCTAAGCGCCCCTTAAATCAGGGTCAACCATCTAAGAGTCCCTCCATGTCCCAAGCAAATTCACCCCTGGCCTCGTCTGTCAATAGTACCAACGTCGAACCATCCCTCAAACGGGATACAAAGAAGCACAAAGGGTCCGATTGCACCGGGAGGATAAGGCATTGTCACCGCTCCATAGGATCCCAGCCACCGAAATTTCGCCGATGATGCATGGCGGAAGTCTAATTTTGACAATGTCAACATCGCCAACAGTCTCGAGTCCAAACACAGTCCCGCCAGACATGGAAAGGGAAACACACGATGCGGGAAGCGCCGAAACCCCGACGGGGCCACCCAAACCGTGTATCGACGCTGTTCCTCCACTCGCCAATCAGAGAAAGGCCCCGATGAGACAATCACATGCGCCACAGGTGTATCCACAGTAAGCTCATGAACCAAATCTGTCCACGTCTCCAAGAATGTAGACTCATCCGGGGAATACGTCAATGAAGCAGAGGCAGACACATCGGCGCCTCCTTGAGAGCGATCCATGCCGTTACAAGGTGGCGGGACAACAATGACGGCCATCCTTTGCCCCAATTCTCGGGCCTCCCGAATCAGGGCAGTCTGCAGGGTTATTAGTGCAGCCAGTATACGTTTGGGCGTAGGCGTTTTCTCGCATAGCCAAACCCCGGGATTCTCTTGTGCACCGGTTTCTCCGCCCGGATGAGGGGTGCGCGAGAAAGTATCATCCGCCATTTCAGCCTTCACGTTCTCCTTCCCCTCCGCCTCACCTCAGGATCGGGTCCGACCCCCGGAAACAGCAGGATTCACAGCGGGATCTCAATAGTCGGGGCAGGCAACAGAAAGGAGAGTCACCGAAAGGCTAAACAAGCTCCCTGCTGCCTCCCGGGAGTCACCCACCGGCTCCCGGGGGGGGCTGTTAACATGACCGGGTATCACACCGAAGGGGAACTGGGCATCATGGACTCTCTCCGGCCCAGCTATATCACACCTCCCGCAGGGCAACGCACTATTGGGTGTGGGTTGGTATCATCTCTCCCGGCTCGCGGATCTCAGGTTCTCTCCGACCGGCTTCCCATCACAACCAGAGGCCGCTGGCGTTGCAATCACGGCCGGACACTCTCCTCACTCGAGATCCCGGTCTCGGCACCTCGAAGGCCGCCAAACAGACGGGGACATTTCTTCGGATCTACTGCACGGTGGAGCCTCAAAAGCAGATGGTAAGTGAATGCTTTCCGTCACCTACTTAGATTAGCAAATACTGCTCGGGTTTATCATCAGGATATATGTGCGGGGCGGGAGGGCTCGCGGAGCCAAGCGGTTATGCAGCCATTCCGATCGCCATCTTGGCTCCTCCCTGTTTATTAATATTAATGATTTAATTGCTAATTATATTAATTGTGTAATTATTTTTTTTTACATTAAATTGTATGTGCGGGTTATGGTTTTTTTAGGGGTATTGGGTGGGAAGTAAATTAATTATAATTAAGTGATTCATTACTATAACAATAACTTTGAGAATCCTCTACAGGTGACTGATGTGTTGGGGGAAACTCTGGAAGCCCTGCTAACTCTTCACCCTCGGCCAATTTTCATAATTTGGGCTGGCGATTTTACCGCGCATCCCTGTACTAAACTGACCAGCACATCTGTGGAGAAACTGATACTAATGATTCATTGTTCGCTCATTTTAACCATTCTAACTATGTTAACTTTTTAAACAGTTTTTTATTAACATGGGACTTAGTCATAATAAACCTTTGCACCCCATTACAGGCGACTCTCTTGTCACTTTTCAACAAGCAGGGGCTAATTCTACAATCAATTTTATAATTATTCAAGCAAATTTCTGGAGCTGTATTAAGTCTTCTATAGCAGAGCTGACAGAATTTAGTTATCATACCTTCCTTCTTCTTTATTTCAAATGGCCTCTCTCTATTTCGCCTAATTTTATAACTGTCCCTAAACCTATCCCAAGTAAAAAAAAAAGGATATACACTCAAATGGGAGAAACAGATTCAACTGTTTTTCTCCCTTAGGTGATAAAAGAGGTTCTACCTGAAATTCAATATTGCCTAGAAATTAACTTGGACATTCACCAAGTAGTAGCAACATTTAGTAGTATTTTAGCATCTATAAGATCTAATCTCTCGCACCCAGCCATAAGATATAATCCATCGGTGACACAATGGTTTGAGGCTGAATGCTCGAGGGCATCCAAACAACTCCTTTCTGCTCTTAAAATACACCCTAGGGATAAAAATGTGATAAGGAAGCTATGAGCCAACTACAAGAAAGCTAGAGTGACAAGGATAAAGCAGTTGCGGGAAGAAGCATGGGTAAATCTATGTGAGGTCTCGTTGAACAAGGACAGTAAGGAGTTCTGGAAGGTGGTTTACGCCCCCTTTTTGCAAGAACAGGGTGATCCCTCTCTTGACCTCCATATTGATAAATGTACTTGCCTGTCCTATTTTCAAAGTAGTTTTTCAGGGTGAGAGGGATTATATAACAAAAGATCCAGAGGCTTTGATGGTGGCCCAATCAGGGCTGAATTTCTCCTTGGAGGAAATAGAGATCGCACTCCTTCATTCACCTGCCTTAAAGGCACCGGGACCGGATGGGGTCCCATTGGATATTTTCTTTTTACATACAAATCTGTGGGCCCCACTTCTGACATACGTTTTTAATGCTGTTTCTAAAGTGGGCCTCCCAGCATCCTGGAAACAGTTGGTGATCATTCCCATATACAAGAAGGGAATCCCTCGAATCCCACAAATTATCATCCAATTTCCATGTTGGACAGTACAGCCACGTTAATGGGGAGATTGCTTTTAAAAAGACTGGGAGGGTGAACTTCTGAAAATAATTGTTAGACCTGGCACCATTGGCGTGGGTCTCCCTTCCATTTTTTGCTGTTGCCTTTGATGTTTTTGCTGGTTTTAGATGCTTTGGGCACTGTGCCACTGCTATTCAGTGCCACAGTGCAAGTGCTCCCTATGGTAAATTGATGTATGGATTAGTGACTCCATGTTTGGCTTATTTGGTTTACTTGTCAGACCCTAGTACACTGCACTGCATGTGCCCAGGGCTTGTAAATCAAATGCTGCTGGTGGGCTTGCAGCACTGATTGTGACACCCACCTGAGCGGCTTGTAAAGTGTGTCTCAGGCCTGCCATTGCAGATCCTGTGTGCAGTCTGGTACTGCCATGTTGACCTGGCAAGTGCACCCACTTGCCAGTCCCTAAACCTTCTCTTTTCTACATCTTAGTCACCCCTAAGGTAAGCCCAAGGGAAGGTAGGACATGCCTTGATGTGTGTGGCATCTCCTTATAGTGAATTACAGCCAATTTTGTTTTTCACTTTTGCAAGGCTACCTGGTCCCCATAGGCCTGAATGGGCAGTTTGATCATAACATCTTATAATCCTAACTGACTCAGGGAACTAGATAGAATTTCAAGTTTAGTATGCCTGAACTCAGAATGATAAAATACATCTTTTAGTGAAGTTGGTTTTAACATTCTGTGTTTGAAAATACCACTTTTAGAAAGTAAGTATTTTGTTGACTAACTATCCAAGCCTGCCTCTGCTAGGTGGTGTATTCCTTGCCTGGTTTGTGAGTGACAGGGGCTGGGGGGCTCCAGGAGACAGGGTGAGTCAGCATAGGGCTGAATAGACCCATCTGCATGTAGAGTGGTGGGAGGAGTTGCACCTGGGCCTGAATAGGGCTGTGCCTGCCTTCCACAATGCTGGCTCTACCTGCTGTGGTGTTTCTGATTACCCTGGCCCCCACTGTCAAAGGAAAAGAAGGAGTCCTGTAAACAAAGTGCTCCAGGACTGACCAGAACTGGTTTGGGCTAGGTACAGACACTCTCTGCCTTCAGAGGCAAAGGATTTTGGTGTATAAAAAGAGGGACCAAGACAAACTTATGCTGAGGAGAAGAACCAGGAGGTTGAAGGAGGAGACTAACCCTGTGCTGTGTGTTTGGGGGTTGGCCTGCAGTGGTTACTTCATTGCCAAAGAAAGGAGAAGAGGACAGAGTGTGATGTTCATCAACTTAAAGAAGAATCGCCAAGGCCTTGAACTTGAGCTTGCTTTCAACCTGAAGTCTCAGGGATACAAGACTTCACTAACCAGCTCCCCCTGAATTCCCTTGCTGGGAATTGAAGTGCCTGCTGTTGTACTGGGCCTTCTGAGAGACTGCGTGTCCCTGGGGGCTGGAAGCACGACTCAACGACGAGAATCGTTTTGCGGCAGCAGTAGTTGTTGCATCGTCGAAGAAGCGAGCCGCCGCTGCCGCTGTCACCATCGCATCGCCGAAGCGTGGCGCATCACTGTAGAAGCGTGGCACCACCGCATCACTGGAGAAGCATGTTGCAGGGCCTGGTGTGGCTCCAAGGATCACCGAGTCGCAGCACGGCTGTCGGGCACACACACATCGCATCAACGTTGTCGCATCGTAACCAAGACGCCATTTTGTTGCATCACACCGGCGAGAAGTATCGCATCGAGGTGCCATCTTGTCGCATCATACCGAAGAGCAGTAAGAAACCAACGCATCACCTCCCCACACAGTAAGGAAGTGAGCTTCAACTCCCCTGCGCAGAAGTAAGGAACCGACGCATCGACTCCCCTGAGTGTAAGGAACCGACGCATCACCTTCCCTGCAATCCTTTTCTTTGCTTTGCGTTACGCATCCAAGGTACTTTGAGAGTGAAGTGTTGCATTTACAACTTAAGAGAACTGAGCTATTTTCAACCATTTTAAAGTCTATTTCTGAGTACAGTATTGTGGATTTTTGTAGTTTGGTCTTGTGTTGAGCCTACATAAAAATACTTATATTTATAATACAACCTTTGTGGTGCCCATCTGTATTGTTGTCACTGTATTACTGTATGTGTTCACAAATAGTTTACACACTGCCTATGAGATAAGCCCGCCTGTTCATGCCAAGCTACCAAGGGGTGAGTAGGGTTATTTTAGGTGTGTAGCCACTTACCCTGACTAGACACAAGGGTCCCTATTTGGTCAAAGGTACCTACCTCTGCCAACTAGAGACCCCCAAATCTAACAGTAATGTTTTGGCAGAAGTTTAATATGGGTTTAGAAAAGGGAGGGGTACAATCGTCCAAGGTCTTAATTTAGCCTAGCTCGCAGCGAAATATGTTTATGACTGTCAGTTAATAAATCCAAACCCTTTCTTATGACTGCAGGCTCTGGAAGGTAATGTTTTTTTCATTTAATTTAGATGGAGGACCCTTGGTATGTTGGAGTCTTTTACGTACTTAGGTCTCCTTTTTGATTCCAAACTTAACTGGTTGGCCATGGTAGAAAAGATAACCACCATGCTGAAACAAAGTATAGCTGCCATCTGGAAGTTCGCCTACAATTTGGGCAACAAAACATGTAGGGAATTGGCAGAAGTTAACTCAGCAAAATCGGTTGCCATAGCCACCTATGGGGCCGAAATATGGGGTCGATGCAAACAGTGGTTTAAAACACGAATTTGTTAAAAGGCTGCTTTCAGTCCCTCAGACCTGCTCAATCTGATTGCCCATAAAAAACTTGGCTTGTCATTTATTACCGATACGATGAAATAAGCCCCACTCTTTCTTTGGCTGTGAAATTGGAAGAGGGACTCGGTTATGTTAAATCAAGTGGTTTTAAATGATATTATTAAACGTGACCGAGCAAACAGAATCCCATGGTTAGCTTAAGTTAAGTCATTTACTAACTTGGGGTTAGCTTTTCTGTATACATCACCCTCTAACTGCTTGTCCTTTCCTAAGACTAAGTTACAAGACGCTTTTATAAATAAGTATGATTGAGATCATTGGCATCGCAATCAAAGCAAACACACAGTTTTATTCTACCAGAACCTGCCTGGTGCTGTTAATGACAATGACTCTTACCTTTCTTTTCTCTCAAACAATTTGCACCATTATTTATTAATTACAATGAGACTGAATCTTTTTCCTTTAATAGTAGGCTATCCAGCAAAAACATATTCACTAAACCAGCTATCGCGATGCCCTTGTGACGATCAATCTATGCAAGCCATGTCACACATTTTGTCAGAAAGGAATAACTTCATTTATCCATTGATAAGAAAACGGAGTTTATCTTCTCATGCCTCTGCTCTTACAGTTATTAACACACTGGAAACCCCCTTAGTTTGTTATATGATTGCAAAGTTTCTATTGTCAGTCTAGCGTATCAGGAAAGCTGCATCAGCGAGAGGGGTTGCCCTATTGGATTTGTTTTAATAAGTTTGTTTTTATCACTTAGCAATTTACTATAGGATGTTTTTACAATATCCCAAGTTCACTATGGGATTATGGGGAGCTTGTTTTAGAATGGTGTTGTTTTTAATTGTTCTCTTTTAAAAAACTGTTTTATTATTTTTAACTTGTGGAAAATGAATTATCCTTTGGTGTTTACATTTTTGCTAACATACTGTGCTGATTATGATTAGGGCTCCCTGTTTTGTGGTATTTATTTTTGGGAACATTTCCGTTTGTATTTATCCATATTTATTTTTTGCCAACTTTATCAATCAATCAATCAATCAATCATAACATTTGTATAGCGCACTACTCACCCGGAAGGGTCTCAAGGCGCTTGTATGTATCCATATTTATTATAGATTTTGTGAAAACAATAAAGCTGAAACTGGTATATTTCCACATTTATTCAACCAATAAATATGTGGTCATGCTTGAATGCCTGCCAGGTTTCAGTGATATGAACACTCGCAGAAGATAAATCAATGCACTTATATGAAAATATGCACATTTCACTATCAGCCTTGTGGATATCTACTGCTGTTTAAGACTCTTAACTAAAATTCCTTTTTTAGCCCCCCTTACCTATCAATCCACACAGTTATTGGCCTAGCAGTCAAGGCAAAGTATATTTAGAATCCCTCAAAAAGCACCCAATTTCCGTTTTTATCCACATTTAAAAATACATACAGACAAGAAAATAAATGGTTTTCTATCTGTATTTATCTGTAAAAATCAGTAAAAACGGAAAACAGAGAGCCTTAATTATGATGGTGTCTTGTAGTTTCTCTATAATTGATCTGTGCGTTTGCTGTTCCTTATGTGAAGGTTTATGCATGTATCAGTTGCAAATAAAGTTATTTTGATTGATTGATTGATTGAATTATAATGAATTAATCATTCATTTTGAATTACTAATAATTACTTAATGATTAAATATCTATATTTATTGGGTAAGTATTTTTTTTAAAGTAAAGTTTCAGGTGCGAGATGTAGATTTTGTAGGGCTGTAGGGGTTGCACTGACTGGAGAGGGAATATTAAATTTTACCCCTGTGCAATCCAACACTTTCTCCTACTGTTGCACTGACTGAAATAGGAATAATACATTGATTTATCTGCAATCAAGCACTTTCACTACTGTTGCACTGAATGGAGTGGGATAGTACATTTTACCCCGCCGCAATCCAACACTTATCCTACTGTTTCACCTACTGGAGTGGGATAGTACATTTTACCCCGCCGCAATCCAACACTTATCCTACTGTTTCACCTACTGGAGTGGGAATAGTAAATTGTATTCCTTCGCAATCCAACACTTTCCCTACTGTTGCATAGACTGGAGTGGGAATAGTAAATTTCCCTTTCGCAATCCAACACTTATCCTACTGTTTCACTTAATGGAGTGGGAATAGTAAATTGTATTCCTTCGCAATCCAACACTTTCCCTACTGTTGCACAGACTGGAGTAAGAATAGTTAATTCTACCCCTCCACAATCTAACACTTTCCCTACTGTTGCATACACTAGAGTGGGAATCATACATTTTACCTCTCCACAATCCAACATTTTCACTACTGTTGCACTGACTGGAGTTGGAATAGTAGATTTTAAGCCCCCCCACGCAAGAGTCCAACACTTTCACTACTGTTGCAATCACTGGAGGGGAATAATACATTTTACCCCTCCGCAATCCTACACTTTCCCTATTGTTTTCCGACCGACATAGTCGGTTTGCAGTCCGACTGCCCGATTACAATGTCGGTGTTTGGAACATAAATAGGCCAGTCATTCCGATTCGGTTCTAACCGGCTCTCAGAGTCTTCCTGCCGGTCGGAACCACACTGTAATCCCCTATGCACGGTGTTTCCCCCTTCGGGATTATGATGTCGGTTTTTCACAGCCTTTCTTTGGCTGCCTTTCCGACACGGAAAGGCTGTCGGAAAGAGACTCCGCGACCTACAGTTGGTGGTCGGGTACCCCCCTGTAAAACCCTGCACTGTGTGGCAGGCACCATAGGATTTTACACACATCCCCATTTCTAAATAGGGGCCTGTATTATGGCCAGTTTATGGCCAAAACACAAGCTCGCATTGAGAAAAAGTGAGTATGCGACCGAACAGTGTTCGGTCGCATCGTAACCAGGCTGTCGCAGCCGAAGGTTGGTCGGTCCAGGGAGCAAGAAGGTGTCGGTCGGAGGTAACTCTGACCGACATCGTAATAAGCCCCTTAGATTTTTGTCTAGATTTGCCTAATTATTTTGTATTCCTTCAGGGTGAGTCTAATGCTAATGTTGAAACCATTCCCATTTGGGGGGGGGGTGATTTTAATACGAGGTTGTGCCACTGGTGGGTGGCGGAAAGTGCGGTTTAACCTTAGACAATCTTGACCCATCTTTTCATTTTACACATTCTACAAAAGGTGATCATCTAAACGAGGTCATGTTTAAACATGACCTGGGATTCTCTGATCGCATATGTACGCCTATGGTTGAGTTTGAATATACATTTATAGGGAGAGGAGCGAAATCACTTATTGATTTCATTATTATCCCAAATCGCTATGCGAGGTATGTGAGGGCCTTCTGTACCCACCAAAATGTTATGAGTGACCATCGGCCAATTAGTGTGAACATAAAAACACAAAGTGGGGAACGTAGTAACAAGACAGAATGGGTACGAGATATAACGCTAGGGAAAAAAATGGTTATACAATTCACTGTGGAAGCAGGGATAGCCCAAAATTAAGCAACAAATGAATTGTTAAAGCACTAGACCCAATACAAAAATGCCTAAGCGACAGTCCGACCCATGAGGAAGTCTTAACCGCGTTTCAAAAAATTACCGATGTGGTCAGAACTACTCTATTTAAAGACTCTAAGGGTACCCATAACACAAAAAAAGGATGGTTTGATAAAAATTTGACTAGTAGTTAGGGTAGGTTGAAGAAGGCACTACACAGTGAGGTTAGAGATATGCCCGTGATAAGGGAGTGTAGAAAATTGTATCAGGAAGCTCGAAAAAATTGGTTATTAGAGCTGAAGGACAAAGCCTGGAAGGACATTGCTGAGGCCGATGAGTCTAATGACAGTATGAAATTCTGGGCCACTGTAAATGCACCTTTTTTTGCAAATAAAATAGACAAACCCACCATTGAACTGGCAATAGAAGAACAGGCCTGGATTAACTTTTTTTCTGAAGACTATGCAAGGCAGAAGTCAAATGAGGACACAGCTGAGAGACCAGACATTGTGACCAGACAACAGCCCTTTTTACCTATTAAACTTGACATTACACTAAATGATGTTGTTATGGCGGTTAATGGAAGTAAAAGTGGTAAAGCAGCTGGTCCTGACGGGATATCGATTGACTTATATAAATCAAATTTGGAGGTATGGGGTCCCAGTTTAATGAGAGTTTTACAAGCTTGTTGCGAAAAAGGTTTTATTATTACATGGTTCGAATCCATCATAGTACCCAATTTTAAAAAGGGTGATCGCGAGAACCCTGCGTCTTACCGCCCAATATCCTCGTTGGACTCTTTGATGAAGGTGTTGGGCAGGATTGTTCTCGAAAAACAACAGGAATGGATAGAAGAAAACAATATTTTAAGTGATGTCCAATATGGTTTTAGAGCTGGTCTAGGTACTAATGAACAGATTTTGAATTTAAGTGTTTTAATCGACAAATTTACTAAAGTAAAAGGAGGACATTTTTATCTGGCCTTTGTAGACCTTTCAGCGGCTTTTGATTGTGTGGTTCATGAGATACTATGGGGGATTTTAAATGAACTGAAAGTCAACCCTGTTTTAATCCAGTTTTTAAGACAACTGTATGCAGGAGCTACTGCAAAGGTCCGGTATGGTATTTGGGGTGAGTGCACCGCCTCATTTAAAGTTGAACGAGGCGTCAGGCAGGGGTGCGTGTTGGCACCACTCCTGTTCTCTTTATAGACAAATGCTTTAGAACAGGAGTTGGTGTAGAACACAAGGGATCCTCCATCAGTGAATTCCTGCCCTATCGCTTCCCTCCTATACGCGGACGACGCAGTCCTCATGTCCCGCACCCTATTAGGACTACAGAGGGCCCTTTCTTTTTATACAAGTTTTATGCATAGCCTTGGCCTAAAATTAAATGCTAAAAAGAGTTTTGTGATGTCATGTGGATGGAGTAGAAATAAGACCAGAAGTTTCTAGGCGGGCGGAAAAAAGGTGGAATCTACCCCTGCATTTAGTTATCTGGGAGTGCTTTTTGACAGATCTGGATCTTGGGCTCCAGCAGTAAAGGCTAGGTCCCTACTCTCCATGAAGTCCATCGCAGCGCTTTTTAATTTCTCTAAAAAACTGGGGAAAAGGCCACCAGAAATTTTATTAAAAATGTATCAAGCAAGGTGCGTGAGTATAGCGATCTATGGGGCAGGAATTTGGGGGTACCAAGATTGTGATATAATTCAACGCATTGAAAACACCTTCTTAAGATCCCTTTTATGTGTCCCTAATAGTGCCCCTGTTTTTAACTGTCACTCAGAATTGGGGGTTGTAAACATTACCGACTTGATCAAGGTACAGCCAGTATTATTATGGCATAGAATTTGGACTACTGAGACCACAAGTTTATAGAGAAATAATCAGGGACTCTATGAGATTAGACAAGGTTTGTAAAAACTTATGGTTGAAATATGTTAGAAGTTTTATGCAGGATATTGGCCATCCAGAGTATTACAATAAGCCTGATTGTATGAATTTTATAAAATGCAAAGATTTAAAAAATATGGCTATGGCCCATCTAGAAGAAAACAGATTAGCACTAGAGTTGAGTAAACCCAAGGTGATTAGCCATCAATTGACCCTTACAACTGTATCTATTCAACCTTATTTGCTTTGTGTTTAGGGTGGTTACGACAGATATCTTTTGACCAGATTTAGGTTTGGGACATTTCATCATCTAATCACATATCCAATTGTAAATGACTGGTCAAGAGAACTGAGCCAATGTCCCTGTGATAATGTATCTAGACAAAGTACTATGCATGTGGTTTTATTCTGTAAAATGTATAATAAGGAGAGGAGAAGATGGTTAATACCTCTATTACATCAGGGCAGATGGAGACAATGTCGCCCCGCTTTTATACATTTACAGATGCTTGAAAGTTATTACTGTGTTGGGTCTATGGTGGGCTTTTTAAAGAATGTTGTGAGGACAAGGAAAGCTGTTAGCAACTGAACTGTGGGAGATATGTTCTGGAACGCTTATTGAAAGGAAGAATGAAATTCCACCAACTACTAGCCTAACTCTTCTTAGTAGTTCTTATAATGATGGCTGCCTATAAATGAATGAATATTCTTATGAAATGAGTATTTTTATGTTATGTATGATGATGTATTGTTGGATAATATGTACGCTTTTATGAATTTTATCTTTAAAATCGAATAAAGCTCATTTTGATTGTTTGATTGATTGAGTCATTTTTTTGTTTGCACCACACTTAATATTATTTTTTTAATGAATCAATTTTTGCTCAATTTTTGATTTAGAACTGTAATTAATGCCTACATATTTTATTCTGTTGTCTATAGCGACTAGATCATCAGGAAACTTTGGAGCAAAATTGAATAGGTACAAATTGGGTGTTCAAATTATCGGGGCTCAGGTGATTATTGGAGTTCGGCTCCCACAACGGTTTCAATACATTATTATTCCATAGATCAAGGCTTTTTTAAGCATATTCAGTGCAGGGATCATCACAACCAGAACTGGCAGGAGCTATGTTTTAGAGAGCTTGAGTGATCTACCTTCTCTCTTTCAGGCAGTCCTTTCTGGGCCACACTCCCTGCTTTGTAACTCAGACAGATCAATGAATCAGGAGACACCATATGGAATTTTCTCTCCCTAACCTTGGTCAGGCAAATACGAAACAGAGGTGAATACGAACAGTATACACATGTCTGTTTTCGGTCAAAAAGGCAATGCCAAATTAACAGCCATTGAATTAAAATGTGTTCATGCTGCCTTTCTGCTGTTCATGGCTATTGGCTCACTGGACAGATCAGGTTTCTGCATGCATCCTCATTTTTAAGCATTCTCCCAGGGAGGGATTGCATCATGAAATGACCATTCTAAAAGACATATTTCAGTAGAGAAAATCTTGTTTTGTTTACTTTGTCAAGCAGGATACATTCTTGGTTTTGCTACTGTGTTGTAACAGTAGCATGTGAGCTGCTTTATATTTGTATACCTTCTTATGATTTTCTCCAACCCTCATAGCACAACCAGTCCTTGTTGTTCTTCTCCCTTGTTGGGGCCTCTAACCACTCGAAGAGCAAGAACCCTATTTTCTCAAGAGAACTGGACGTGCTATCCACTCAGGAATGTGACCTGCTCCTGGTTCTTCTTTCTTTGCTCTTTTCCTATTACTCATCCAGCCACTGGAACAATTAAAAACAGGTGTGCTTGATTCGAAAGGGACTACTTGGTGTCTGGAAGATACATAGGTAAAATAATGATGCCTTTCCCTTTCTTTCTGCCTATGGAATCATACACACCCCCAGACACATTCCAACCATGCCCTGTGTTCTCTGAAGTAACCCTAGAGATATCTGAAGTATTTCTCATCCTTTACATCCCTTATGCCAAACAACCAAGAAAATCCAACACAACTCCTTCTAACCACAAGCATGAAAAATCCAAAGATCAGAATACATCTCACCAAGACAGCTGATAGTTATTGATGAAACGAGACCTGGTGAATACATGCCACTGACAGACCCCTGGAAGGCAGTGAAAATCGACAGTTGAAAGACACAAACTACCACCAGGATAAACAAAGTAGATGTAAATAGTTACATGTGTAGAGCTTTGTATTAGTGAAACAAGTACACTGTACATCGCTTTGATACCCGTGGGTCATTTTCGCACTATAGAAAACCTCTGTAAATAAAAATAAAAAAATGAAAAATCATAGCGCACTCCAGCCTGATTTCGAAGTCATACGGACAGTCATTACGTGTATTTGGTTGAGGCATCCAAATCCCTAGTTCACATGTTAGTCAATGATCAAGGTGAGAGTCAAACAAGTGGAACAGAGATGCAAGGAAGGGCTCAATGTGTCACCATGAGCCCAGCATCCACTTTCCAGAAACCTTACTTCCAGCTCACCAAAATTGCATGGAATGAAGGCCTTTCACTCAATAATGTTCACTTAACTCAACCTAATCTGGAATTTGCATCAAGCAATCAGTAAATGGCAAAGGCATATTAGGCCAACCCATCAAGGCCATCAACTCAATAACCTTCTAATGAACCCCATCTAAGTAATCAACCATCTAGAACTGCAAATAACTCCCCAGGGAGAAGTCTGTGGGTCTGAGGGGGACACTAGATCCCAGATTTCAAATGCTGGCGATACATATGTTCTCAGCATTAAAACATTCAACAGACATGTATGACTGCATCAAAGAGTTTTGAGTTTGGACTTCTAGGTATCACTGGCTTACTGCATTTTGAGGATTACAATCACTTCATGTAAAAATAGTGTGGATCAGAGTAGCCACAAACAAAATTCTCCATACACAAATTACTCACATCTTAGTCATTACCAAATGGCTACTGGCTAGCTGCCACACTTCCTTTATGAGTTTCTCAACATGGTGCCCACAATTCAATTGCCGTATTCATGCAGAAATGAAATAGCTTAAAACAAATACGAAAAGAGCATGTTAATAGAATTTGTGCTCACCTGCCCATGTTGAAGATGTTCCTTTGGAGACAAATCCTCAATATCTTGTGATGACAAAATAGCCTTAATTTTATCAATGTTCTTTTCCACCGTTTTGACCTCAAGTTCAATTGCAACTGCTTCCTACATTTTAAAATACAAAGTGAATGAATGCATTGCAACAGTTAACAACTGAACTTAAAATATAAAGTGAAATTCCTTTATTTTTAAAGGCATTTAATCAAATGCAAAATACATTTTACTTCAGAAATTATTTACTTTACAATTACTTGCAGAGGTACAGAGCTAGTTTTAAATAGCCATTGCATGTACAAAGTTTTTATAGACTGCTGAGAAGTCAACAAAATTAAATGTTTCAGCTGGCAGCAATATTAACAATATGTAAATTATCATTTTGAGAAACACTTATCTCGGGAAGATACAATGCAAAACAGCTTAACGTAGTTTGATAACTGGGCAGGCTGAGACAGTTGAACATGCAGAAACAATTACACATGCTGAAAGTTGCAGAGGTGACATCGACCCAGATGATGTTTGAAGGTGCGCCTAAACTTGTTTTTGTAGTCGTAGTAAAATGTATTGTTCAAGACCACAGACTATTAAACAGAATCTCAACATTTTTATTGCATTACCCATTTGATAGAATCAACTTATGATTTGTATACTTTTTGCAGCCATTAAAAGTTTCCCATAGCACATGCTACATGTAAAACAAAATAACAATCTTTATGAATTCATATGAGTCATTATCCTATATTTAATTAGAACAGGTGTTAGAAAATGACCTGTTTGAGGTAAAAAAAAAAAAGAATGAAACAATCTATCAATATGTGTAAATGTGTACACATCTTCCTAAACCACAACTGAGAATTCCATCACCTTCTAGAAAACATTTTAAACCATCCAAATGGGCATGTCATGGATTTACAACTTTTCTCAATTTTAGGAACTGACTTTATATGTCTGTATTTGGTAAGTATGTTAAATTTGGATAAACTGATTATCCCAGCCATGAAGTCTGGAATACCACTGAGCTGCTGAATGCCAACTAACTCAACGCTCTTTGCCTGATTCTATTTTATCCTGATCACACAATTCCTTCTTCAATAATTTTAAAAGGATATCTATAATAAATCATTAAGTTTAAATTATCTTGCAATAGCAGACGAATTAGCTCCATAGCCCAACGATTGCTTATTTGACCTCTATCAAAGCTGGATAATTTTGGCCTCGGAAGTTATCTACTTATGCCACAAACGTGCTGTCCGGGGTCTAGCTAGTACAGGATAACCTGTCAGGGAGACGAGCTGATTTCAGGACAAGGCAGCTCAATGAGGGTGCTTGCTCTATGCTGTGACAAACTATTTATAGGCAAGGGGTTAGGTACAAACAATAGAGTTTCTGAAGGCTGGAAGGGAAACAGGACAGAAGCAGGTTGGAACAGGTAGTGAATTCGGAACGGGAAGTATGTAGGCTAAACTAGAACAACAAGATGGGAAAATCAGGGAAATCATACACAAACTTTCATAAATTATAGTTTATTTGCTCCTTGGAAGTGATCTCTCGGTGAGATGGAAAAGATCTTTTAAAAAGGCACGGACAAGATTAATCCCACAGAGTTCAGGACGACACCTACTAGCTCCTCTGGAGAAGGAAAGGTTTGCAGTTCCTGTGGCAAAGACAAAAGCCTTAAAATCTAATTGGCACCCTTGGAAGCAATGAAAGTCCGGATATAACATAAGCACAGACAAACACAAAGAAGAACAGTAGAAGGAACACAGAAACAGGAACTGGGCTCTAGGAGACTTTGGACTAGAATAAAGATCAGGAACATGAGTGGAACACACAACACTGAGTATACTGGAATGCTGCACACTAATTAGGACAGGAATGTGCAGCCAGAACAGGAACACATGAATACAGGACAAGGAATCTGCATATACAAGACAAGGCTGGATGTGAACAGTCAGAAATAGGGTGAAGGCAAACAGGAAGAAAATAGGTGGGATAAACAAGAGACTGGTAACAGAGATAAATAACTAATCACAACAGAAACATAGAAACTAACAACAATAAAAACGGTCATCAAAGGCAAGCGTGGAATATAGCCAGAGGATCAGACGGAGCACAAGGGGACATAGTAGCAAGGTCAGTGGCTTGCCGCTGCACACTGCGCTCACAGGGCTGAAATAGCTGGAGGGTCATGGGAGTAGCATAGGTGCAGCGAGGAAGCCAGGTGCAAGCAATCAACAAGGTGTAAGGAATCAGGGAATCACCAATGAAGGGGAGGCAGAACTGAGACTTGGAAAGGGGAAGACCAGGGAAACCACCAGACACATGACAGGGTACAGGAAATCCAGGAATGGAGTACGAGCCAGAGCCAAGGGAGTGAAAAGTCCAGAAGCCAGGTATGAAGAATTCAGAAAGGAATTGGGATCCAGGAATCATGGTAGAGCATAGAATACCACCACCAGGGTGTGATTGGCCCAGGGTTTAGAGGCAGAAAGGACTACAGGGACCATGATGCAGCAGGACAGTAGTGCGGAAGCCTGGAATGGAATACAAAGTGTATCTGGCAAGGCAGGTGTAGAAGTGTATAACATCACATTTAGTGAAAAAGGCAGGACTCCAGAGGGCCTTCATGAGTACCGCCTAGAGGTAGGATTGCAGAATCCAAATGTACATCTCTTTAGCATAACTATACAATTCCAAGACTTCAGGCTGACTTTCAGTCTTACAGCTTGCTCCATAGAACATTTAGTTAAAGATAACAGTTTTCAGGCAGTGACCTTCTACCATTCCCCAATCAGATTTTTCACTCAGAAATAAGATCACAGACACTCATATATGTTGTTGGACCAAGGCTTTATAGGCTGGCAGAAAACAGCTTTAGAGGAGCACCACTAATATTTCTTTAAAATGTTTAACCCTTCAATTGTTGTTGATGCACGAGATATTGAAGTGTCCAAGTGCATTTTCCGACTTATCTTATTGTTAAAAGTCATTCCTAGATATCTGTATGAAAATATGTCCTCCCACTCTCATCTCACCAATTAACCATTTGACGGATTTAAATTTAGGGCAAACTGCCAACATTTAAGTTAATTTATTTTCTTCACGATGTTTATTAAATGTTATCTGTTTTCGTTGTACCCCAATTTGTGTTGTATCCATTACAGGCAAATCACAAGGGTAAAGAAGGCAGGGGACATGATGACAGCCCCCATTCTTGGTGAAAAAGAAAATGAATGTCATTAAAAATGTAGGCCAGTTGGGCTTCTTTTTAACTGCTAAATAGAGTCAGGGCTAGAACACAACCCTAATCCATTCGTTGTTGGTATTTCTCTGGCTAAAGACGCACCTGTATCTAACTCTAACCTAGCCCAATTCCCTCATGTAGTTCTTTTAACACTGTTAATATACCTTGAGGTATTTTAATTGTATCTAACTTTTTCCATAAAAGTGCTCGATTAACTGAATCAAAAGTGATATGAAAGTTTACAAAACAGCAAAACAAATTCCCACATCGTTCAATCATCTTCTAGGACCCCCACCCATATAGTCCCTCATGGATGATCAATAACTACCTATGTTTAACGTTTTCTCTCAGTCATACAAGGACCCTTCGTATTTGCTTTTTAATTTATACTAGAGAGTCCAGTAAGACTACCAGGTTTCCAACTGGGGAATGTCCACTTGTAATTTCAAATCTGTGAACAAAGTCAAACGCTAAAATGCTTCTCTCACAGCAGTCAAGAACCTGCTGCTGCCTTTTTGGGGCTTAGTCTGTGTCAGGCAGAAGACATGCTTGCAGTAATAAGTCTTGGGAATGGCAAATGCCTCAATAGTGTCAGTTTTATCATGACCAAAAAACAGGATACATCAAATATTGGAAACAACAGTGACATAGAAACACCCCCAAACATCCACAAACTGCACCTTGAAGACTTTTGTGAAGCATCAAGCTACAGTAAACAATTAATGCAAATAAAAAAAACAGATCAGGCCAATAGCAAGAACAGCCATACTTACATCTTCCACATGTTTTATCTCAGGAAGAAGACATGCTATTTTATCCTGCAGAGTTGTTACTTGACCATCTAGTTCATTAAGCTGTTTCACAGTGTTGTCGGTTTCAAAAATAATTGATAGATCACCAAGTTCTGAGTAAATGGTATGAAGCATAGCTTGCTTCTGTTCTGAATCCTCTAAAGCTCTCTAGAAAAAGAGCATGCAGTAAAAATTACAAAACAGCAAAAGCAAGCAAATTATTTTGCAAATAGGCTGGTGGGTTCACAATCTGGGCAGTACAAGGGGCATCATTAACTTACTCACTTTAAGTTACTTCATTGACCCCTAACTTCAGAACTAACATACAAGCACATTTTGCAAGTAAAAGCAGTCCAGCCACACCTAGTGAAAATCCCACTGACTGTTTCCAAAATGAACACACAATTCAATGTACTAGTCAATGTAACTCTGCCCTTGATTGATCACAAAGAGTTACAGTAAAAATCAATTAAGCAACACGCATCAAAACCAACATAAATGCATTCACAACAAATACCCCTAGTGTCAAACAAGTAAAGTAACACAATGTACGCTGGATGCCGTCCTTGCTCCTCCACTCAAAATATACTTCATATCTTCAATTATGCAGCTATTGCAATAGTGAAAAAGATCATCACTTCAAGAACCCAAGGCTGTGGAACATGTGCTCCCACATCTCTAGTGAGGAATATACCCTGATATTAAGGTAGAAATCGAAAAGGTGCCACCTTGTACCCAGAAACATCATCCTCTCGTTTAGAATGTGTCTAAAGGTCATTCAGTTATCAGTGCAATCTTACTCAAAATCTACTCATTCATTCAGGGAACCATATATAATATTTATTCATATGCTCCAGGCATTCCCGTAAAATGATAAAGCTGGTCTATGGTGGTTAACATGTGTTCTTTGAATATAAACAAACTAATTTGGTTCTTTTAAGTGCCAGTTTAAGAATTTGCTTTTTAAACAACGTTTCCTAAACCATAAAATGATCAGCAAATCTATACCTTTTCTGCTGTGATTTGTTAAGCACCAGTCTCCATTATAGCACTTTGCCCGGATCGAACAGTAATCAGTCTTTGGATGCCTGTAGCAGGCCCCCTTTCACCCGGGCCCTCAGAATCGGGCCGGTGGGGATACCCGGGGTCCCCTCTTCCCAACCATGCACAGTGTGTCAAGCACCATGGGGTGCCCACCACAGGGTGCACGATTATCCCCAACCACCCCTTTTGTCAATGGGAACCTGTGTACGCGTTCGGTACACAGGTTTCCATTGAAGTCCATTGGAGTCCGACCGGAACGTTTCCGGATAAATTCAAATGCATCAAACTCGTTCGGTCGGACTCCCCCAATCCGAGTTGTATATAAAGCATTCCGGACCCGAGTCGTTCAGTATGCTTTCTGAACCAGATCGGAAATGGACCCATAGTGTTTTGTTGTCTGAACAGTTGAGGCTCTGAGTTGCATGTGCATCACCCTAAAAATAAATGCGGTTCTGTAGTTAAACCACTTTAGTAAATCAACTGTAGATAGGGGCTAGAAGGTACAAGGTGCACAAATGTTAAATTGCATATGCAAGCATGTAGAATTACAATTACAAGTGCGTCAAACTTCTACATGGCCTTCAAAATGTCATGCTGATACACAACTTTCTGGTTTTTGTCCAAAAACTAAATCAAACTTCTTTTTTTACAATTGAAATGCTAGATTTATATTTTTGTATGCCAGTTACATCTCTACACCATTGCTTGCAGTTACATCCCAAAAGTAAGAAATCTCCTACTTTAATCTAAAATCATGACATGTCTTGTGCAAGAAGTTACAATCAGCTATAGTTTTAAAGTATTATTTATTTCCCAAACCCAACTTTTGCTACTTTCTGTTAGGAAATTAATACAAATGACATTTTAATGTAATATTTGTATTTATTTTTATCGTTTTCATATAGAGCTTAATCTACAAGTCTGCATCTTAGAATAGACTTTAATTGAACTGGCAAAGAAATAGAAGCCTGACTAAAAAGTGACCAGAAGTAAAATCTCATGAAAACTTAAAATGTATCCACAAGAGAGTAAACTCCCGGAAGAGTAGGAGCACTAGACTAATACACCTGTCTTAGGCACACCTGACAAGACAAGTGAAGTGAAGATGAGGTCCAGATGAAAACTTCAGGATCCAGTCTAACTGAGGCTTTAACAAGATGAATTTGAGCTTTAGAAAATCTGATTCAATTTTCAGTGTCTGAGGAAGGGAAGTTTTGAAAGAGGTAGGTAGCTGAATGGCTAGTATGTTAGTAGAGGCTTACACAGTTTTTAGATGGGTGGTAAAGTGGAACACCTTTGGTCAGATAACCTGACAAGTCAATGAAAAGACTTCAGCAAAAGGCACAGAATTTCACAGTGGGATTCTCTTTAATCTCTAGTGAATGTAACGATCCGGGGAGAAGTGGGTGGTAATTTGATCTGTGCCCCCTAAGATGCAGAAGAGCCTAGCTGCATGGTGTTGAACTCTTTGAGTTTGTCCATTGACTTCTTGAAGTCTGTGAGAATGAGTTGTAGTAATTAATGTGGGATAACACCACAATAAGAGCTAGCATGATCTTGGAGCAAATGCAGATAGTAGAGTGCGTAGTTAATGATTAAGTTCACATAAAGAGAAAGATGATTTTGATACTAAAGATAACACTTGGATAATAAACCTTCAGGACTTGGAGATGAGACTGAACCAATGACGTCTGACCAAGTAAGAGGGAGACATGAAGAATCAACCGGGCCAACCAGCAGTATTTCTGAGTTCTGGTTGGAGAGGCAAAGTCGAATATGGTGAATCGAACTTTGGACTTGTTACTTGCAGTGTGCTACCTTGACAAACCCCATTTTTCTCTAGTTGGAGGTAGATCTGAATTTTGGCTGCATACATTTGGCAGCTGACTGTGCGAGCAGCAGCAGCCGGCACAGGTAAGTGCGGTTGGGCATGGTGTGGCGGGGGGTGGGGAAGTCGACAGATCACAGAATAGGTATTATTTATTTATTTGATTATACCTATTTTGTCATCTGTCAACTTCCCACCCTGCCCTGCCCCCGCCTCACTGTGCTTACCTGTGTCGGCCGCTGCTGTTTGGGAGCATTAAGAATGTGCATTAATGGGGCCTGAGTGACATTGGAGGGAATGAAAGACCATGAGGTATTGGAAATGGAAGACAGTGTAGGTAATTACCTATGTACAAAACTAATAAAACCATTGGCTAATGATTACCTACATTGCTAGGAAGACCTTTTTGAAGAAGTCATATTGCTTTCTTAAAATCACATCCACTATGACTAGTCACTTAACAACAACTTACGGGACCCTTCCCCGGGACTTGAGGTGAGTATGTGGCAAGGTCCAAGGCTGCACCAACAGGTCACCTTTGGAGGCACTGGGGCGTTTGGGTGCAGGGGTTTGTTTTTCAGCATCTGGAGATTTTGAGTGATTTTCAATACTTTACATGGGAATCGAAAGTCTTCCATGTAAAGTTAAGCTGTGCAGGAAAAACACACACAGCATACAGATACTTTGCAGCGACTTACGGGACCAATCTTTTGGGCTGAAGGTGAGTATGGGGCAAGGTTCAAGGCAGCACCAATAGTTCACTTTGGGAGGCACTGGGGCATCCGGGTTTAGAGGAGCATTACAGCGTTGGGTGCCCCTTCACTACAATGCAAAATTGGTCTGGTCACAAAGAGGTTACAGGCTTGGACTGGGGGACCAAGCGAGCTGAACCAGCAAAGGGGCTCAACTCTTGCAATGTCCCCTGAAGTAGAGGCACCTTTGGTTCTCTTCCCCAGGGCCCTGGGGCGACTGATGTAGAGGTGTCCTTAGGCATCGGGTTTTTGGCACCGGGAGTGGTAGCTGGTGAGGGAGGCCTGCACAAAGAGGCTGCAGGTGGTATCAGTAGGTCCACAGTGGGCAAGTCCATGTTGGTTTTTGTCTCTGCTTGTCAACTTTATTAGACGCGCCCGCTAACATGGACGCTGTCGCTTTAATTTTCCCAAGACATACGGTCACGTGACCACGTCACGACATATGTCTTACGCAGTGGCAGGATAATCTCCTGCAGAGATGGGCGCGAACGCAGGTTAACTCAGAGCAGACCCGTTAGTGAATCTGAAGTAAGTTATCCATTACCGCATTTTGTTGTAATTGTGCTGTAGCACATTTAGACCGTTCGAAATGGTTGGGCTGTAGAACTCTGAAATCACCATTGTAATACACGCAGAGTGAGCATTCTTGCTGGCAAACAGTTGCACGGAGTAGGCTTAGATTGGTTAGCGTTATCGTCAGTATGTTGTATTTACCGACAGGCTCACACACAGTGAGCATTTTTAAGTTACTGGGTTGAACATTAACGTTTGTGTGTTCTTTTAACACATAACACTCTACTACAATTCAGGTGTAGCTTGAGGTTTTACACAGCAATGGCGCATTCATTGATTTGATGAGGAAAGAAAATAGTAGAGGCTTAGAATTCTTTTTTGGACTTTATTAATCCACAACTAGAACAGTTATGACATGTTAATTGTTTGTTTTTTGACACTTTACCATGAGATTGATGATTAATTTAGCCTCCTGTTTATTTTACACAGACCCCTGAAGAAGGGTCCAGTCCGTGACCCGAAATGCATTGGGTGATGATTCTCATGAAATTAATATTATGAATTGAAAATATCGACATTTTGAAGAACTTATGATTATAAAGAAAATAAAGAAGATTGAAATCCATTAACTTGTGGATGGTTATTAATCAGCGATCCTTTGAAGTAATGATAAGGAACCAACAAGGTTCCAAGTAAAGAGTGGGCACATTCTCCATGGTAGGATTCTCCCACCTGACCAGTTTACTAAGAGTTGAGAGAGTGTCAGTTCTTGGAGGCAAAAAATGTTACACCTACCTGTATGACAATTAGAAAATAATTTTAAATGGAATTTAGCCGTGGACCTGACTGGAAGTAATGAATAGCCTTTTCACAAAGTAAACCTGTGTCATGGCATCCAAGAAGAATTTCCCAGAAATGTAGAGACCACTGCAGCACCAATGAAGAAGTTACAGAATATTTTCTGTAAGCTGAGACATTTTATCTTTTTCTGGAGGACCAGAACAAGGTGTCAAATGTCCCTGAAAAAGACTTGGGCCAGATTTACAACCCAGTCACACAATGCAGTGCAGCACCCAAAGTTGCTGCGCTGCATTTTGTGACAGGGAGATAGGAGGAAAGCACCATATCTACAGAGATATGACACTCTCCTCCTCTCTCTCTAGTGCTGGCCCACAATCATGCTGCCGAGCACCACACACACTCCTTTGCACCATAGTGCAGGGGTGTGTGAGTCTAACATGAGTGTTGTACTAGAAGGAATTCCTTTCAGTACAAAATACTATGCTAGACAAATTGTAAAATGTTTCCTACTTTGTATGCAAAGTCATAAAAGCCTTCTGATTCAAAGTGGTGTCATTTTTTGGCACAAAACCCTGGCTATTATTGTTAGTAGATAGGGTTTTGCATCAAAAAGTATGGGTTGTTTATTTGTTGATTTTCTTTTTGTATGGGACGCCCATGTACCACTCATGTAACACCACTACGATGCAGAGTAATGCAACACATTATTCTTGCAGTGTCTTGCCACACAACCCTGGCCATCCTTATCCTTAAAGATTCCAAAATCATGGTGACATCTAATTAGCTTGTTTCAGATTTATATGCAAATCAGCCATTTTATGTTTTGTAATAGATAGAAGTAAGTAAGAAGCCATCTAACATTTGGTTACATATGCCAGCTCTGGCTCAGTCATAACCTTCTCATCAGATTCCCTCGTTCATGCTCACTTCCAATGTTTGCCTCTCACATTTTGTTGGTAACAAGTGTACTGTGGATGGAAGCTTTTCCGAAATGTCATTAGAAGGGAACACACATCTGATTCCACTGTTGGTTGCGCAATACTTGTCAAATTAGTCTCCTTTTCAAAACTGTTCATTTTCCCCTATATTAATATGTTACCTGTAGTGCACTGGCATATTTACTCAGTGATTTTGCAGAATCATATTTTGCCTCTCCTGTTAGCAACTCATTAGTATTCTCTATCCATGCTTTTGTGTTCTTTAAATGTTCATCGTATTCTTCTAATTTGGAGGTAGCCTGATGAGACAAAATCAGTAAATTAAAAAAAAAATTTGTATAGATGATATCGATTTTTTTCTTTTAACACATATATGTTCACGGTATTGCAAGCATGGCTTGAAACAAGTAAAAAGTAAGTATGCTACACAGACAAGATCAAATCTAATAACCAAACACAAATCAATATGTACAAATTCAGGAGGCAAACATTTACTGTTTATCTTTTTCTTTTCCATTATACCCCATTCAATTGTCAGAAATACATTACCACCCTTGTCTAAATCATAACCTGTATGTGCAGAACCACAAGGCCACTGTTCATGGATACAGTCCGAACCATTCAAGTTAACCTCTAGTGAAACTCCCACAGTGCCTTTACCAACAGCAAGTAGCCTAATAAGCGGAGCAGCCTTCTGTACCAAATGATTCAGTTAAATTGCCTGGTGCAAACTTACAGGAAGTGCAGGAAGGTAATCTACTAGTTTTACTGAGGCACAGTAAACAGGCTTCTCCCTTTTTTTTTTGGTTTAAAATCAGATTCCACTCCTTTTTACCTTGTTTAACTGGGCAGTCCTTTGTTCTGCCAGTTTTGTCACTTGCTGGTACAGCTGCAAGGGCACCATTAAGCGATCCATCCATTCCCCAGCTTCGCTTGGATCGTCTTCTGCCAGATCTTGAACCTCAGAGTCCAGTTCATTGAGCTTGGAGTGCCAGGTATCAAGGTCATCCCAGGCTTTCTGTACACAGGAAACAAAATGTGGGCAAGAAAAATCAATACAAATTTAGGCTTCATTTGTACATCCAGTGCACAAAGTAATGTTTTGAGTACTGATGAGTCCGCTTTAGTCAATATATTTGTTTTGAGAATATGTAGATATGTCTTCCAACCACAATTTATTAAACAGTCAACAAAATAAGCAAATTGCAGAATACCAATGCTGACAAAAAAATACCATGTGGTAGTCACAGATGGCAATTCACCAAAATGGCAGTCGCAGCGGAAGTGGCATCACACGTCCTGTGACCCCAATGATATGACAGAAGTGATTACATGTGACCTTTGACTCTGATGACATTCCAAGAAGTACTTCACTAAAGATAAAAACCCTATAATTGGTGCAAGAGTATAAAATACAGGTATAATTCCTACCTTTATCGTGTCATCCCATTTCTCTCTCTTTCATCACTCTACTCTCAAACAGTTTTACCTGAGTATTTCTCGCACCTCCGTAGTTGCTGTCTATCACCTTCCATCCCGACTTCCTCTGACCTTCACCTTTTCCTGTCATGCTCATCTGTATTTTTTAGCTTGCCTACTTCAGCCCGTCCTGCTTTCTCCTCTCTCCTACTTTACTTATTAAACATACCTCTGTAATTCTGAGACATTCAATTTATTCTTTATTTTCTCAGCCTATCTCACATATTTCCTCTAATTGCAAACTTGCATTTCTCACATCTTTCTCAACACATCCACGTCTTATTTGCTCACCTCAGTATCTGACATACCTGCTCACGTCTCCTTTTCTCCACCATTTTTCTTGGTTGTCTTGCGCCCCCACTACTTTTTGGGGTCCCTTAGCGCTTGCCTCTGACCTCTACCTGCAACACTCTATTCTCACATTTATGTCTTCCTTTTCCCCGCTCACAAACATCTTTCCCAGCTTTCTTCTTCCCATCTCTACCTCTCTCATTCTCGCATCCATTTTGTATTTCCATTTAACTTGCAGGTCCTTGCAGGTAATTCTCTTAGCTCAATCCCACACAGTTTTCAATCCTGTCTTTAAATGATAATTATCTCTGTCCTTTTAGTTCTACCTATCTAATCTATTGACCATTACATTTCACTATTGCCCACCTACCTAATTCTACCTCCAAAATTCTCGGACGTGCATCTTCCAGATTTCAGATTCTGCTGTCAGGCTGCTACTTCAAAAACTAACACCTTTCCTCCACCTTCTCCAGTATTCACCTCAGATCATTAATTTTACACATTCTTCACACACTGCTTTCCCATTTTATCTAAAAGCTTCCCTCTGTTACTTCCTTTGCCACTTTTACTCTACACAGCCTACTGTGTCTCAGTTCATCATTTTCACTTCTCATCCATCTAGCACGGGATTGCTCCATGTCTCTTACTAGTGTTTCGTCTCTCTTGGAATTATTTTCTTGGTTTCACTTCTGTGGCCTTCTCTTCATATTAATTTCTGCCATGTTGCCATCATTCTGTTGGCTTTGTTGAAGATGTGGTGTGGGCATGGGTCTGACGGAGAGCCGGAGTGGATGGTGTTCATGATTTTGATGGTGTTGTCGTCGTTTATGTAGGTCCAGGCGAGCAGGGGATCGATGTGGGTGATGGCCACGGGGTTTGAGGTGTCGGTGGGTGTCGGGGTGGTCAGGTTGTTGAAGCTGTCATGGATGTCTGCGATCTTGCGATGGAAGAAGGTGGCAAGGGAATCGCACAGGTCTTGCGATGGTGGGATGTTGTTGGTGTTGGAGCTAGGGTTGGAGAGTTCCTTCACGATGTTGAAGAGCTCTTTGCTGTTGTGCCTGTTGTTGTCGAGTCGGTCCTTGAAGGAGGCTCTTTTGGCAGATCTGATGAGGTCATGGTGTCTACGGATGGCGATCTTGGGGGCTGTGTAGCTGTCTGGTGTCTGTTCGAGTTGCCATTTCTTCTCTAGTGTACGGCAGGTTTGCTTGGAGGCCTGGCGGTCTGAGGTGTACCAGCTGGCTTTCTTGTTGGTGTGTCTGTTGGAGGGTTTCTTGATCGGGGCGAGTCTGTTGGTGCAGTTGTCAATCCAATGCCTGAGGTTGCGGGCGGCTGTGTAGGTGTCGGTGGGTGAGCTTCGGGCGAGGGTGGAATTTAGCTGGTCTTCGGTGATTTTGCTCCAGCTGTGGCAGGGGATCTGTTGAGTGCAGTGGTGCGTGGTGGTTTTCCTGTTGGTGATGTGGATTCAGCGATGGTTGATCCAGTGGAGCTCGGTGGTGTGGCTGACGGTGACGTGGGGGCTAGCGGTGAAGATGGGATCAAGTGTGGGGCTGGCGGAGTGGGTGGGCGGTGTGACGAGCTGTCTGAGTCCGAAGTTGGCGAGGTTGTCAATCAGGGTGGTGGAGTTAGTGTCATTGTTGTTCTTGAAGTGGAAGTTCAGGTCTCCAAAGAGGATGTAGTCTGTGGAGGCGAGGGCGTGCATCCTGATGAAGTCGGTGATGGAGTCGCTGAACTGAGGCCGGGGTCCAGGGAGTCTGTAGACGAGAGTTCCTCTGAGGGTGGTGTTGGTATCGGTGTGGATCCGGAAGTGCAGGTGTTCGGCGGTGCTGAGGGTGTCATCGGTGTTGGTCGAGACCCTGAGGGTGTTCTTGTGTAACATGGCGAGTCCACCTCTTGTTCTGATGGTGTGGTCCCTGCGGGAGCTCTTGTAGCTGTCAGGGATGGCTATGGCTATGTCGGGTGCAGATGAGGTGTTTATCCAGGTCTCTGTCAGGAAGGCGACATCTGGGGAGGATGTGTCGAGCAGGTCCCAGAGTTCGACGGCATGTTTGTGTGCGGTGCGGGTGTTCAGTAGTATGCATCTGAGGCGGTTGCGTCCTGTCACGGTGGGTGGTGTGGCGACTCGGAGGCTGGTGAAGCTGCAGCTCCGGCAGGAGAAGGGTCCTTTGGTGTGCTTCGGGGTGGCCAGGAAGCAGGTGTGCGATCGTCCGGCATTGAGTGCGTGGAGAATGAGGGCGGCATAGCACCGTCGGGTGTTGTGGTGTTCGCGGATGGGCGCAGATGGGCTTGCCTTAGGCGTGCCAGCGGCACACCCGCTGGGTAAGGCTGCGCAGCAGCCCCCATATAAGGGGAGGTGGGAGGGAGGAGTAGCTGGGAGGCGGGAGCGGGTGGCGAATGGGCGAGCAGGAGGGTGGGGCTGCAGGGGACGCAGCGGCGGGAAAACAGGAGGGTAGAGCGTGCGGGGGATATAGTAGGCAAAAAAGGGGTACAAAACAATTCAACAGTGCAAAAGAGAATAAGGGCAAAATACAATTACTCACAATACACAATACAGGAGCAAAAGCACAATTACCGCAGGGCATCGAACTTCAAGCAGGCAGCAGCAGCAGGCTCAGGGGCAACGACACACAGGTGGTGCTGTGCGGCGTGGGGAGCAACCTGCCTGAGAACAGGGTCAAGGGTTGCTCTCCTCACTGCGCAGCGGCCACCATATAAGAGGAGGTGGGAGGGAGGAGTAGCTGGGAGGCGGGTGCGGGCGGCGAATGTGTGAGCAGGGGAGCGGGCCGCAGGAGATGCAGCGGCGGGAGAACGGAAGGGTAGAGCGGTCGGTGGATACAGAAGGCAAAAAAGGGGTACAAAACAATACAACAGTGCAAAAGAGAATAAGGGCAAAATACAATTACTCACAATACAGGAGCAGAAGCACAATTACGGCAGGGCCTCGGACTTCAAGCAGGCAGCAGCAGCTGGCTCAGGGGCAACAACACACAGGTGGTGCTGTGCTGCGTGGGGAGTGACCTGTCTGAGATCAGGGTCAAGGGTCGCTCTCCTCACCGTGCAGCGGCCACCATATAAGGGGAGGTGGAAGGGAGGAGGAGGTGGGAGCGGGGTGGCGAATGGGCGAGCAGGGGGGCGGGGCCACAGGGGACGCAGCAGCGGGAAAACGGGAGGGTAGAGTGGGCATGGGATACAGAAGGCAAAAAAGGGGTACAAAACAATACAACAGTGCAAAAGAGAATAAGGGGAAAATACAATTACTCACAATACATAATACTGGAGCAGAAGCACAATTACGGCAGGGCCTCGAACTTTAAGCAGGCAGCAGCAGCGGGCTCAGGGGCAACGACACACAGATGGTGATGTGCGGCGTGGGGAGCGACCTGCCTGAGAACAGAGTCAAGGTTTGCTCCAACCTTGTATTACAAATCCTTTACAGTTTATCACCTTTTATGAAATACACAGATTACTAATGGTTCAGGCCTAGAAACCAACATCTACAAAAATGTGGGTATAAAGGCCTCTACCATGCGTACATTTAGCAACAGGGTTAACTCTGCTGATGAGCTCTGTAGGCAGCTGATAAATAAGCAATGTAGTCGTACAAAATATCAGTAATGATTGCTTTTCATCAATCCCGTCGCGATCATCTGCCAACCAGTATTTGCTCATTGATAATTACCTGCAGCCTCGTCACTGGTCAGCATCATTGTCATCAATGTACCTGTAGATTGCAAAATGGAAGCAAAACACATGTGTCTCCAGGAGAAGCATGGATAAGTGGGAAGTGGTTAAGGTTACTGTCAGAGATTTGTTAATGGTGATAATTGTTACTACACCTGGTTGCTGATCAGAGAGAGATCTACATCTATACTCTGCAGCTAACAACTGAATAAAAAAGTACCATTGGCTGAACAGAAGTTTCTCCCATGTCAAAAGTCAAACAAAATGCACCTGCATTCCTGGTACTAGTTCATCCACATGGGGATATTTAAAAGTATATTATTGATTTATGGTGGAACTGTGTACATAGGGTTACCAATAAAACGAGTCCTTATCATTATTGATCTCTGCTCCTTTCTGAAGAACTTTGACAACTTGATCTAATCAGCCACTGCTGGGGCACATATTCATTAACTCCATCTAAGCATCACTAATAAGCAAACCAATAACAGGCCGTTCACAAGTTCCTGTACATCATGGATGCCCGTGAGTTACCCAAACTAAATAGCTTTAAAACACATTACCTTCCCAGCCACCAACGTCTTCAAGAGCAGCACATGTCATTGCCCGGAACACCTAGAACAAATCCCTTGGAGTCACTCTTTGCTGGAAAATAACATCAAAGCTCAAGCCTAATCAGCTTTCAACTTCTCTCACTACCACCTTTGTCTATTCTGAAGAAACCTCCCATTCAACGCCCACAGTTCCACATGTGTTTGGGGTGAAACCAACCACTATCATCTCTTGGCTTAACTCCACCAACTCCCTGTACCTCAACTTATCCGAAACACCGACTCCCACAATAGCAAGAAGTGCAAAACACAACCCCAGGAGTGGGTGCTGTGAAAAACAAGGCTACCTATCTCTGTCTCAGCACAATGCATTTAATTTCAGATGATGACTGTTAGATTTGGGGGTCTCTAGTTGGCACAGGTAGGTACTTGTAACAAATAGAGACCCCCAAATCTTACATTGGTGGTCAGCGGTGAGGATACTGGACTTGCATTTGTGACTCATGTACAGTGATTGGTGAACACTACTAGTGAGTGCAAAACAAAATACAACCACTTACTATTTTTTCCTGTTTCCCTTTGGAATTTGGTTTTTGGAACTCTGGTTAGTTCTTGCACCTGTTGGACCTTGTCAAAATGGAAGTCAAATTTTCTCACTTGTACATCTACAAGACAGGGGAGATAAAAGTATTTTGCAGGGAGAGGGGGTTGCCTGTGAAGAGGAGATCCACAAGGCAGGATCTTGAGGCAGCCCTGTATAGCTATGAGGTGCTATGCTGGGAAGCAACACTAACAGATGACTCTGAGGAGGAGTCTGAGGGGGAGGATCCCCAGCCAGAATACCAAGAGGGCAGTGGCCCTGAAGGGGAAACATTTTGGGAAATATTGGCTCGTTAAGAGAGGAATCGGATTTGTGCTCCTGACCGGAGGCTGGGACTGCTAGACCAGAAGTGCAAGGAAATTGAGCAAGCCTTAACTGAAAAGAAAAAGTGTGTAGCTCAGGAAGTGGGCTTGGCTGAGTTGGAGGTGGAGTCCAGCTCAGATGGTGGCAGCAAAATTGAATTTTCTAGTGCAGAGGGAGTAGTACACACACCCAGAGATGTGGTGCCTGACTTGGAGGGGGTTAACATACACCAGGAGGTTCAAGGACATGAGGTAGCTCCAGTAGTGCGCAGTGTCCCTGAGGAGAATAGGGTAACTGGGGCAGGGGTTCATGGTCCTAGTGGTAGGAGGGACACTCTACTCACTCTAGATGAGAGGTGCAGGGAGAGGGGTTCCCCCAAAGTTGAAGTCCTGGTATGTGAGTGTGAAGACCGCCCAGAAGAGTGTGGGTTGAGTGACAGAGACAGTCAGATACTGTCTTGCCAATCTCAGGAGAGTGGTGTGGAATACGTGTGCGAGGCACTGGATGGTGAGGTGAAGGATAGTTTGGTTAACCCCTGTGTGGGGCTGAGTGATCCAATTGTGGGAGAGAATATTGTAAGTCCCTGTTTTCCAGAGCTATGCAAACACCTGTTGGAGAGTGAGTTCTCTGACCCCAGGGAGCTCAAATTGGAGGCACACCTTTTGGTGGATTCCAGAGGGTCTGGAGAGGCATGGGGGAATTACCCTGTGGGGAGTGGCTCAGGTATCTTTCAACCCAGAGTGGTAGAAGTAGTTCAGTGTAGCCCAGCTAGGTCCCAGTGTAGTGGGAAGGGTGTAGGGACTCACGTCCTGTCACAGTGGAGAAGGAGTGAGTGTGGGGCTGTGTTTCCCAAGGTGCTCGAAACCCAGTCACAGGGCCTGGGTGGTTCTTTAAGGGAACACCAAGTAGGGAGCCTAGGCTGTCCTCATGGGCCTTCCGTTGAGGGGGATCCCCTCGTGTCTGGTGAATTGGGAGGGTCTGTAAGCAGGCCTCCATCAGTTCTAGTGTCTGGCAGTGCTGCTCCAGTTGGGAGGGTACAGAGGTCCAGACTGAGGTGTGAGAGGGGAAAAGAGTCCCCAGTGGAGGAACCAGTGGGTCAGGGGCCAGCCAGAAGGGCTGCGTCACCAGTGAATGACCATGGTGACACCACTTCTGTCCTGGGGGATCTTCATGCACTGTCAGATGGACAGGGGTCGGGAGATCTGCGCCAGGCAGACTGTCACACGACACATGAGTTATGTGTTACCCTCGGGGGAAGAATATGTGCTCCCAAGGAAGTCCTTGAGCAAGTGTTCAACCGCAGGGTTTGGTCCCTGGGTTGGGAAGCCGGGTTCAGAGGTTGTCTGACCTGGAGAAAGGGGCAACTGTAATCAGTGTCCTGACCGAGGTAGCTTCGAGGGGTACCATTTCAGTTGGGAGGGTGCAGTGCTCTGGAAGGGGGTGCAGAGGAAGAGAGTCCTTGCCTCTGACCCCGGTGCAGGCTGAGGGTTTAGACCCTAGGTTGGAGGGCCAGGTTCAGGGTGTCCCCCTTGACCTGGAATCCTAGTTGCAGGATAGAACCCCTGAAGTGGTGGGCGAATTGTGCAGGACACCTGCTACAGACACCCTGACAATTCTGGAAGGGGGTACCGCTCCAGGTGGGAGGGTACAGAGCCCCAAGGAGGAGGACCGGGTGTGGGAGAGCCCACCCCAGTCTCTGGTCCAGCCGCCGGGTACAGGCCTGGAGGTGGTGGGTCAGTGCCAGGATGTCATACCTGACCTGACAGGAGGGAGAGTGGACAAAGGGTGCCAAGCATCTGGGACTACTGCCCCTTGCTCTCGGAAGCCAGAGAGGTTTGAGAGCCCTGAGAGGCATAAGGCCTGGGTCTCATCACTGACTACTGTCAGTGGCCACCGTGGCTTGCTGTCTGTCTGTTGGGACACACCTGTGAGCAAGTTAAGGTTAGATACTGCACAGGTGGTGTCCACAGGTGAGGGGAAGGGTACCCCATGGATTAGCTTGGTGGGCCCTGAGAGTATGGCCAGAGGAATTGAAATGGGTTCAGATTGGCGAAGAAATGGAATATACCCCTGCTGTTGCGGGCCAGGTCCAGGTTCTATCGCCCAAAGCAGGGAAGCCCATCAAGGTAGTGATTGGTCTACCCTGCGTTTTGACTGGAAAGGGGTTGTGTTGGACTTGGCTCTTTTTGCGGGGTCATCCCTGAACTTTTTGCCTTCGTCCTCTTTTTAGACCTGTTGTTGGCTGTTTTATGACTCTGGGCACTTTACCACTGCTGATCAGTGCTAAAGTGCATATGCTCTCCCTATTGTAAATTGATGTATGGATTAGTGACTCCATGATTGGCTGATTTGGTTTACTAATCAGACCATAGTACAGTGCACTGGGTGTGCCCAGGTCGTGTGAATCCAAATGCTGCTGGTGGGCTTGCAGCACTGGTTGTGCCACCCACAGAAGCAGCCTTGTAAAATGTGTCTAAGGCCTGCCATTGCAGAGCCTGCGTGCAGTCTGGTACTGCCATGCTGAATGGGCAAGTACACCCACTTGCCAGTCCCTAACCCTTCCATTTTCTTCATATCAGACACCCATATGGTAGGCCCAAGGGCAGGGTGCATTGTAAGTATAAGGTAGTGGTAGCCCTGGTGTGTGTGTGGCATGTCCTAATAGTGAATTACAGCCATTTTCTTTTTTCACTATTGCAAGGCTACCTGTTCTCCATTGGCCAGAATGGGCAGTTTGATTATTACATCTTATAATCCTAACTGACTCAGGGAACATGGTAGAAATTCGAGTTTAGTATGCCCGAACTCAGAATGATAAATTACATCTTTTAGTGAAGATGGTTTTAACATTCTGTGTTTGAAAAAAACACTTTTAGAAAGTAGGTATTTTCTTGTCTAACTATCCAAGCCTGCCTATGCTAGGTTGTGTATTCCTTGTCTGGAGTTTGAGTGACAGGGCTGGGGTTTCCAGGACACAGGGTGAGTCAGCCCGGTGCTGAATAGAGAGATCTGCATGTAGATGGGTGGGAGGAGTTACACCTGGGACCTGAATAGGGCTGTGCCTTCCCTCCACAATGCAGGCTCCACCCCCTGTGGTGCGTCTGATGTCTCTGCCCTGCACTGTGAAAGGAGAGGAGTCATGTCAACAGAGTGCTCCAGGGCTGTGCCTTTCCTCCACAATGCTGGCTCCACCCCCTGTGGGGCGTCTGATGTCTCTGCCCTGCACTGTGAAAGGAGAGATGGAGTCATGTCAACAGAGTGCTCCAGGGCTGTGCCTTTCCTTTACAATGCTGGCTCCACCTCATGTGGGGCATCTGATGGTTCTGCCCTGCACTGTGAAAGGAAAGAAGGAGTCATGTAAACAAAGTGCTCCAGGACTGACCAAAACTGGTTTGGACTAGGCAAAGGCTCCTCTGCCCTCAGAGGACAAAGGATTTTGGGGTATAAGTATTGGGACCCTGATCCCAAGAAATTAGATCACTTTTGGACAACAAGAAGAAACCTTTGCTGAGGAGAGGAACCTGAAGAAACTGAGGAGAGACTATCCCTAAGCTGAACTGCTGCTTGGGGGATTGGCCTGCAGTGGTTGCCTGACTGCCAAAGAAAGGAGAAAGGACGTTGTGTGCACTTTATTCAACTCGTGAAGGATCTCCAAGGGCTTGAGAAAAGAGCTTGCCTCCTGCTGAAGTCTCAGGGACAACAGACTTCAACCCCCAGCTTTCTTTGGAAGTGCCTGCTGCTGTTTTGGGCCTTCTGAGGGACTGCGTGTCGCAAGGAGCTGGAAGCGTGACTCAAGAAGGAGAAGCGTGTCGCCACCGCAGCCGCTGCCATTGCATCGTGTATGTTGCCGCTGTAGCTGTCGCATTACACCGCATCAAGAAAAGCGCCTCGCATCCATGGTGAAGCGTGCCGCCGTCGGAGCTGCTATTGTCGCATCACTGAACAAGGGTGTCGCCGCATCGAGCGGAAGCATCTCGCATCGTCGGAGAAGAGTGTCGCCGCCAAAGCCATTGTCTTCGTATCACTGAACAAGGGTGTCGCCGCTGACGCATCGAGCCGAGACTTCTCGCAACATCAGAGAAGCATGCGGCATCAGGAAAAACTTGACGTCTTTATTTCTTTGCACAGGATCTTTGCCTCATTTCCATCTTGCAACACTTTTGTTGCCCTGCGTGTCGCATCTTAAGGTACATTGACTCAAAGTGTCGCATTTTAAGAACTAAAGAGAACTAAGCTAAACCTACCATTTAAGTACAGTATTGTGGATTTTTGTCGTTTGTGGTCTTGTGATAAGTCTATATAAAGAATACTTATTTTTTATATAAAACCTGTGTGGTGTCTGCCTCTGAGATAAGCCTGCCTGCTCGTGCCAAGCTACTAAGGGGGTGAGCAGGGATTATTTTAGGAGTGTACCCCCTTATCCTGGCTAGAGGCAAGGGTCCCTATTTGTCACAAGTGCCTACCTGTGCCAACTAGAGAACCCCAAATCTAACAATGCCCTATTGCTATTCTGAGTATTCTGTCTTTCCTTATACCACAATCATATAACCTCCTTTTCTGTCTTCCCCAATATGCTTCAGCAAAGGAACAAACTTCTACAAACCTAAACTCTTCCTGCACTCATACTTCACAAATAAACCTACGGAATGCCTTAACAGGATACCGCAGCTCAGTAGGGTGGAAGCTTTGCAGTGCAAAGATTCGTAGTATGAAACACACTGCCAGCTGACAACCTGCCTCCATTTTGCAGAATTTATTGTGGGGCTACTGTTTGAGTCAGAAAGAAGAACCTTAGTGAATTAATAGAGCTGCACTACAGTAGACTGTGTATAGAGAGAGTATGTGGCACATCTGCCAGAGCTCCCGCCTCGGGAGCTGGGTATCCGGGTTTGAATCTCAGCGTCGGCGCAACATCCCATGATTCTGGGCAAATCACTTAATCTCCCCTGTGCCCATTGACAGTGCCTGGATGCCCTCATGGGTGATAAGTTGTACTATATAAATATACATTCCTCATAGGGGGGCCCTAACATGGCAACAGATGACAGAGATGAGCTGTAAAGATTCTACTTTTCAAGGACAATGCAGGCCAGTGGGTCTTCTACCTCAAAGCAGAAGTCACCACCTATTAAGATGGAAGCGTGAGCCAGCAAGTGGCTCCTTAAGGAAAAGTGACATTCGGCTTCATATACTTCAGCCTTACACCCGGCACTATGTGAATTTTAACTAAAGACAGATGAAGATGTTGAAATGAGAAAACCAGTCTAATATCAGCATCCACAGGTTTAATAACTCCTGTCCAACTACCTGGATTCTGTGGACTATGAATTATTTAAAAGATTCATTGCATACAGTCAGGACGGCTTTGGGGAGTGCGGCCGCAATGGGCGCTGATTGAAGAGTGGGCGCTGACCTCAGGGGAGGCGCTGTGTTTAGTAATAACTTACGATTTTAAAACACCTGTTGCAGAGTTACTTGTGCATCCAGCTTTCAGGCAACAATAAAAATGTCAAGATACCTCTTGTGATTAATGTTCCCGTTAGAGACAGAGATCAGAGTTTTGTCTAGGGTCAGTTTTGACTCGCCATAAAGTAGCACAGAGGGTTAATATGCCTGTTGCAAAGAATGCCTACCGTGCAGATCACCGATCTGTATTTTATGTGGCTAGCTGAGTGGATTACTGCTTTTCTCACAGAGATCCTTTTGTTACCGCAGTTCATAAGACACAGCCCTAATATAGAACAGTGACTGTTAGTGACTGTCATCAAAGACCTGCAGCAAACTGCACAATAAAGGTCAGGACGTCAGGCCCGGACCGGCCATAGCGGGCACCGGGCAATCCCCCAGTGCGCCGCACGGGTGGGGGCCGATTTTGTTACAGGGCCATTTTTGCAGCATAGCTGCAAAATCGGCCCTGTAACAAAATCGTCCGAAAACCGGCCCTTGCAAAGAGCTCGACGCCACCCCCAACCCCGGAGGGGGGGGTGGGGGGCACCGAGCACTTTGCCAGGGCTGGTTTTGGTTCCCAGTTCGGCCCTGCACGACGTTATTTGTTTCCTTATTCGATCATTATCTATTCCTAATGTAGTAAAGTCATCATTTACCATTGCTTTAAAACAAATGAAATGTATGTGAGAGAGGGGTATGGAGTGTTGAGGGGCACTTTTGCCCAGTGGTCATGAGGAAGGGTGCCACCAGTGCTAAAGCCGGCACTGTACTGCATTCACAATCTGAAAATGTTTTACCTTGCATTGCTCTCTTTAAAGGTGATGCTCTGCACATGGTTACATATTTGTAGAAGTGATTGGCACCGTAATTATCACGAATTACTCTAGCACAGTGGGCGAGGTAGTGCTACTGGTTCAAAAGGGCTCACATTTAATGTTTGCAAAAATGACAAGGCTGGGACAATCTCACGGGGCCTAAGTAGCGGATAATAAGTATGTGAATCCATTTGACACTTGATGGCATTCTTTTCACAGATAAAAAGTCTTTGAGTGTGCCGGGTCTGAACAACATCCCCGTGGTAATATACTGCACACAGCACTTTAGCCAACACAAAGAACACGCTGATTAATGAGGCGATCCTGACTACTTAAAAAACATATAAAAGGATCTTGTGGATAGTCTAATTTTTCATGCGGTTCAGATTCTTGAAATAGTTCGATTTTTAGCCAAACTTGGTAAACTCACAGCTTTCTTCTGACGCGTTTTGGTAGATCAAACCTGGGGAAATGTATTGCGTAGAAGGCCAAACGTGAAATGTATGAGTAAAAACCGATGCCTAATCATGTTGATGTTTAAAACTCGGAATAGGAGGTATTTACCACACATGGTAATGGGGCCTCATTTATGATAACTTTTTGTGACGTTCCGCGGTGCAGGGGCCTGCTCCATATTTAGGTGGCAGCACTAAGCCCCTTTGTTTGGCTTAATGCTGCCTTGTAAATATTGTTCCCGTTAATGCAGTTTGCTGCATTAAAGGGGCATGCAATAGGAGTTGCTGGGGGTGTTTCCAGCAACACCCATGGCTTTTTTATACTGCCTCAGATTTACGAGAAATCGTAACTCGGAGGCAGCACACATAGAAAGAGGAAAATACCTTTCTGCCGGAAGGTTTCTCTTCCTGCACAAAAATAATAATCCCCGCAACGCAGGCACCCTTGCACCATGGTGCAAAGGTGCCTGCGTTGGCACACAGCAGCCCATTGTGCGACGGTGCAGGGGAAAAGAACAGGAATGCGCCTTATCTGATAGATACACCACATTGCTGCCATTTTCTTTTGCCGAAGGGCAGCGCCACAGGAAGGCCTGCAGCCCTGCCCTACGGCAAAACCTCATAAAGGAGCCCCATGGGATTTAACATGTGTGGTAAATACTCACTCTGTTCTACCCAATTTGTAATGAGGCCCTTACAGTGATGATGCCAGAATACTTTAAATTACCATATGTGTTCCTGCCAGTGGGTGAGCCTTCAGCCCTCACAAACATAACACCTTGTGCATTTTTAATATATTTGGATTATTATACATCACCCGAAAGGGTCTTGTTTGCACTATGCACTATATAAAACGCTAAATAAATGTAATCAATTCCTTGATTTTTAGATTTAGATTTTTAATTTAGCGCACTTAGGGCCAGATGTAGGTCGGTCGGTAACGGCCGAAAATCGGTATTTTCGGCCGTTACCGACCGGTATTTCAGAAATGGTATGTAGGGCCCTTAATTTTACAGAATCGGTAAATTTACCGATTCTGTAAAATTCCGAATCGGTATTTTTACCGATTCGGTAAATTTGAGATGTAGGTGGGACTCTTCTGAGTCCCACAAGCCTTACAAAATCGGTATTTTACCATCAAATCCAATTTGATGGTAAAATACCGATTCCGGTGTGCATGCACATGTGTGCATGCACACCTCTGCCATATGACAGGCAGACCTGCCCTTGGGGCATGTATGCCTGCCACATGGCACCGAGCCTGTTTTGGGGGGGCCAGAGGGTGTCAAAATGACACCCCCTGCACCCTTGTGAAATTCGGTATTTACCGATTCGGTAAATACCGAATCGGTAATGCCCATTCATTCCTATGGGCTTCAAAGCCCATAGGAATGAATGGGCATTACTGATTCGGTATTCCAGCACATCTGGAATACCTACATACCCACCCCTCAGATTTACCGATTCTTAATTACCTAATCGGTAAAATTTGGTAATTAAGATTCGGTAAATCAATCCTACCTACATCTGGCCCTTAGTGAAAGTTCTCTGTCTATAAGCTGATTATTGGACACTTTCACTGTTTTAATGCATGTTTCTACTTTTTTTTATTATTTGTTCACAATGCAAACGTTTTTATTAACTTTACAATCAACTATAAAAAAATAATTGGAGCGGGAAATCTTTCAGAAAGAGGACAGTGAAGACAGTAAACTTAGCTTTACAGACACCAACTTCTTTTCTTAGGTCCCACTGTCTTTATTAATTCCAAATTTTAAAGAACCCTCAAACGACAATACAGCTAATTTGATGATGAATGAATAAATAAATAAATGAATTAATTAATGAATTCATACAGCACACAGCTATCCGAGAGTGTCCCAGCACTAATGTGCAAACCAACGGGGTGAAACGTTCTCACTTGACATATTTCTGAGAAACACAGAAAGGTGGTTCCAGATCGAGGCTATGCACAGTGAAAAGGACACTCCCCCTTGCATTTTTAAAGCGGGGGACTGCAATCAGTTGACCCTTTCCTGACCGGAGCGTCCTGACGGGGAAGTACAGATGGATGCTCTTTTTCAAATGTTGAGGGCCAATTCCGTGCAAGGCACAGTGGGCAAGAAGTAAAGCTTTAAAGGTAATTATTTTATTGATTGGCAACCAATGTAACTGTTTTAGATATGAAGAATATGAACAAGAGGCACACTGCTGTGTTCTGCACCACTTGCAGGCGTTGAATCAGAAAAGCTGGGAGTCCTTAATGCAGAGCATTGATGTAATCCAATCTAGATAGGATGGATGCTTGTACGTTAATTTTCTGGGGTTCCCAAGGTAAAAGAGGAAGGAATTTCTTTAACGTCTTCATTATCCAAAGCACACTTTTACCACAGAAGAAATGTAGGCCTTAAAGAAAAGCTGATCATCAATTAAAACCCCAAGATTTCTAGCAGATCCCGTGGGGAGGAGGGAGGGGGACCATCTCCAGGCCAGCAACCCGACCAACCAGTGGATGGATGGGACCCAAAAAGAAGGATTTCTGTCTTGTCCGTGTTGCATTGTAAGTGATTTACTTTCAACTACCTGATGATTGTCCTCATACAGTTTGAAAAAGATGACATCGCTTTGCAAATCTGATGCTCTTTCATAGGAAAACAGAAGCTAGGTATCATCGGCATAGGAAATAATCTTAATGCTGTACGACTCCATCAGAAAAGCCAGAGGGGCCATGTACACATTAAGCAGCATAGGGCTTAATGCTGACCCTTGAGGTACTCCGTCCTTGAGGTTTTGTCACTGGAAAAGTATGGTTTTATCCATACTGACTGTTCTCTCTCAGCCATAAAGGAGCTAAGCCATTTCAAGATGCCTCCACCCAGACCAATGTCTGAGAGTTGTTGTATCAAAGTATGGTGACCGACAGTGTCAAACACTACAGAGAGATCTTATGGTATTATGGCAGCATTTTGACCCTGATCTGCTGCCAGCTTAGTGGAGTCTGGTATTTCTAACGGGTCCGTCTTAGTACTAAGATGTACACGATAGTAGATTGTGAAGGGTGAAGAAGATTGTTGGTTTTAATAAACTTCGATTTTTGTCTGACAATAGACTCTAAAATTTTAGAGTCTGCCGAAAGAAGGGAAATCGGTCTAAAATTTGAGCAGACTGCACTATCAGCAGTAGGCTTTTTCAAGAGCGGAAAAACACTGGCCTTTATCCACATATCAGGAACAGTACCTGACTGTAGGGAGGAGCAGAAGAGTTTGAGGTAAGTTGGACAAATACTCTCACGGATCTGTGCCAGAATATGGGGAAGGCAAGGGCCTAATGATAAGTCCAATTTACATCTTATAAAACATGCTATTAACAGATCCTTTTCCAGAGGTTCAAATTTTGGAAACATATTGTTGGGAAGGAATCGGTAGTCAAGGAGAATGCCTCTCCAGGGACATTTGTAGTTGGGGATGCTAGATTAGACAGTATTTTGACAAATGTTTCTTCATAAAAATCACTTAACCTTTGGCATAAGGTTGGATTAGCTCTGAGAGTCGGAGATCATTCTTCATCGTCCATAAAACAAAGAAACAGTTTTAAAAATCTTCTGTAAACTACTATTAGTGTTACTTATCTTCTGAGTATAGAAGGCACTTTGTGCTGCTTTGATATTGTTGTGATATTTCCTTAAGGATAGTTTATATGCTGTTTTATCTTTATCCTGATACTGTTGCCTCCAGATTCTTTCTAATCTTTTGCAATCCTTTCTTTCAGTGGAGAGTTCAGGAGAAAACCAAAGAGCAAATGGTATACGCTTCTGTCCCCCTTTAGTTTTAACCAGGGCTACAGTGGCCAAAGACAGCCATTGGTTCAATGTTATGGCATCCTTATTGTTTTCTCCTGAAAGTGCAGGTCTGAAGAGTTCTAGTATATCCAGAAGATAAGAAATTGGCCCTTTGTGCCAAGCTCTAACAAGAGAAGTGCTACTCTAAAGTTACTTCTTCAGCCGTCTGGGAAGAAGCCAGGCAAATGGCATTAGGAAATGATCTGACCAGGTAACCTCCACCACAGCATCTGTCATAACAGAAGTGTTGGAAAAAATCACGTCATTCGTATGCCACACCTTATGGGTATGTCCCAAAATTAACAGTGATAGATTAAGAGAGGTCACCATCTCTAGGAAGGATATTGCCATTGCTTTCTCAATGATATCCAAATAGAGATAAAGATCTCCAAGATCCATGATGCTAGTAAAAAATGACTACATTGGGCGCTATAACCTGGTTAAATTAATTAACAAATTCTCCAAGATATCCAGGGGATAGTATATTAGAACTCAAGCAAAGGGCAAACTGGTGGAAGAAGATACACAAAAGCCTAACGATTCTGTCCTCAGTAAATTCTCAAAAATGATGTAAGAAACAAAAAATGCCTAGCAAAGATTCACTGAGATAAAGCTAGCTATATTCTACTGTCAGAGCCTACTAACAATGGTATTTTAAATAAAATATTTTTATTTCTAATGCAAAAGAAAAGGTTATTCAAATGTTCCACTGTAGTGGATCATTGAAAATGGAAAAAAGAAAAATATCCTACTGATCAATTGAAAATTCTTAAAGTGTAACCGCCTTTTGAAAAAACACTAACAACTGAAACATGTCTGACAGAACATTTAGACATGCTATATCTGAATTGCAGCCAGTGGTCAGATACAGTGGCTATGGTGAAATCATGCTGTTCTGCCATGTTTTCGCACAAGTGCTCATTAATAGGAATAATTTCAAAAGTAGCAGCAAATGCAGCTGTTTTGCAGAGCACTGGCACACTCTAGTCGGGGGGACAGTCTGACGTGACCCTTCTTGGGATACTCATAGCACCCCGACTATCAGGAAAGATTATGAAGGTTTCCATGAGGGTGGGTGTAGTACTTGTCTGAAACCAATCTCGCAGGTCCCCCTGCTTCCCTTCTCAAAATTCAAGCGAAGAGTTCCGTAGGGCTGAACTTGACAGCAATACAATTCACTTAATGCTTGCATTTTTTCCATGAAGAGTTTGCCGCAGCTCTAAGGAGTACCAGCTCCCAGGCAGAGGTCATAATAAGACCATATCCCCATTCTTGTTCCGCTCGATATCCCATCTAGAGGTGTTCAAGTTATATACCACTTCCTTAGTGGTTTATTAAGTTTTCTGAAGTCTTTATTGTTGTTAAAAAAACACATTGTTTTTCATCAAATACAAACAATCACTGATACATTTAGAAACAATCTCTTTTCTCGAAAATACAAAATGCTTTGTTACAAAAGTGACTTAATGTTTCTTAGTATACTGGTGATTTAATTCAACTGCTTGTATCCACCCTGTGTGAATGTTTTGTCCGATTTTTCAACCTTAACCTATGGAACTAATCTGGGCTTTAGAGGATTTCTTATGGTGAGTGATATAACACTTCATCTATGTTGGTTAAAGTAGTCTGCTAAGGACCATGCAGTTGGTGTTATAGAGCACTATCTACAGTATGCTGCACTCTCTTTTGATTTACATTTTTCTGTCAAGATGTCTTTTATTATGAATTATTGTCACTCTGACTACTACCTAATCTGATGGCTCTTATTCTGTAGTTTCGCCTTTAAAGACTACCATTACCGTGTCCCATGCGTGTGTGATATCAGGTTGCTTCATCCCCATTTTTGTATCCATATGCAATAATGTGCTCATGGATTCTGCCCACCTCAATACTTCCTTACTTCCTGTCTCTGTTTGGAAAATTTGTAACCACTATTGGTTTGCCGCCAACAACAGTTTTCTGTTTAATTCATGTGGGGCCCAAGTCTCACCTAATCTATTGGGAAACTGATCTCCTATATAGCGAGTCTAGGGTTGCTGAGCCTGGGGCAGCCCAGGTGGTACCCCATTGCTTCAGAGCCTTCCTACTGGGTATGCCTCATGATGTGCCACTCGGGCTCCTTCACTTGTCCTCTGTCTGTTGCCTAAGGCCCACAAGAGTAGGGCACTCTTTCTACGCAGTGTATAACTCCTCCCTGAAGGGACCCCCTTCTTGCTACCAAGGGGTCAGCTCAGACAGGTTCCCGCGAAATGTTTAAAATCTTTAAATCATTGATTACACCACCGACCTCATTGGCCGATCCCAACAAAGCGCAACTACGTTGTAATGAGCTGGCCACATTTTTCTTGGAAAAAGTGATAAATATCTATTCCTCCTTCCCCTACGCCCCCACAGAACCGGCTACTCCTGTGGGTGAAGACATGGCGGAGCTCAAAGAATTTTCTCCCATGGATGTCTTGACTACTCAGGGACTGCTTAAAAACTTAAAATCCGGGTCCCCATTGGATCCAGCACCCCCTACGATTTTACAGCTGGTATCGGAGACGGTGACTCCACTTATTCAGGAGGTGATAAACTCCTCACTGGCCTCTGGCACGGTGCCCCCTTCTTGGAAACAAGCCAGAGTAAAGGCTCTTCTAAAAAAATCAAACCTTAACCCAGATGACTGGGCAAATTATCGGCCTATATCCTTGTTGCCAACAGTCAGTAAGCTTGCGGAAAAGTATGTAAATGCCCAGCTCTCTGCATTTCTGGAGGAAAGGAATGTACTGCACCCTACGCAAACAGGCTTTCGGAGCCTTCAGGGAACAGAGACCGCCCTTATTACGGTGGTAGAGGAGACTAGGAAGATCCTTGACACCGGCTGCAATGCCGCCATACTTCTCTTAGACCTCAGTGCGGCATTCGATACCGTGAATCACAACATCTTGCTGCAGAGGCTGAGAGAAGTAGGGGTTGGGGGGCAAGCGCTCAATTGGCTGTGTTCCTTTCTAACGGAAAGGACCTTCACGGTCTTTGAGGATAACGCTTTTTCACCCCAAATGCGTCTCCAGTGTGGTGTTCCCCAGGGCTCCTCCCTCAGCCCTACCCTATTTAATATCTATATGAGGCCTTTGGCTGAGGTGATTCTGCCCTGGGGAGTACAGCTGGTGACGTACGCAGACGATACGCAATTGATCATCTCACTATCGTCTCAGAATGCCCCCTATAAAAATCTCTCCTCTTGTCTAACGGATATCCACGCATGGATGGAGACATCCTTTCTTAAATTGAATGGTGCGAAAACAGAGGTAATGTTACTGGGACAGAAGCCTCCGTCCACCATTGACAACTGGTGGCCACCTTGCCTTGGACAGCCCCCCCCCACCAAAAAGCCAAATCAAGAGCTTGGGGGTCTGGCTCGACCCTGCCCTAATCTTGGAGTACAGGTGCGCAAGGTAGCAGCGATCTGTTATGCCTTACTGAGACAACTGAGGAAAACCATTAAACTCCTCCCGTTCAGTTCCAGGAGAATACTGGTACAATCCCTGATATTATCGCGCCTTGACTACTCCAATGCACTCTATCTGGGAGCTCCACAAGGCGCTATTAAAATCCTCCAGACGGTCCAAAACTGTGCCGCACGTCTGTTACTGGACATCCCATGACGGACCTCCGCCAGATCTGGTTTGCGCCAGTTACACTGGCTTCCAGTGCAAAGGAGAGTGGAGTTTAAGTCCTTGACCACGGTACATAAAGCTTTCCATAAGACTGGCCCCGTACTAATTCAAGCCATGTTCTCCCCCTATTGCCCTCAACGGACCCTCAGATCTAATAATAAGAATCTGTTAGTGGTCCCTAAAACAAAAAGAACACGTACGGGCGGGAGACGCTTTTCGCTACAGGCAACCAAACTATGGAATAGTCTTCCTGATTCCATTAGATTGGAACCCAATCATCAAAAATTCAGGAGGCTAGTTAAAACTCACCTGTTTGCCTAACTTTGTGGATGAATGAGCAAAGGGCGCCGGGATGCCTACGGGTAGCTGTGCGCATAACAAATGTGTAATTCATTCATTCATTCCCTAGTTTGATCACTTCTTCCCTGTAGATTCCAGAGCACCCCCCTAAGCCTCCTTCCATATCGTGGGAATTTCAGAAGCTGGTTTCCAATGCTCCTTGCCCCTCCTCTTCTTGGCAGACACCTGGACCACTGTTTCAGGCTCCAGGTGAGTTTAACCCATGAACAATGATGACTTCTCCCATTGGTCAGCACTGCACCAAATCCCTAGGACATTTGATGGACTCATAACAGCCCATGATAAAAACCCTTCAATGAAACATCCAATTATGCCTCGCATCAGTCCTCATTTGTCCATAGAATCAAACCCTGATAACTAGTACCAAACTTAAAAGCTACAGTACAGACCCTTTATTAATCCTCACACTGAGGCATAACATAACTTACGCTTTGTCCTGGTTCATTTTTCCAGAGTTTTATCTAGCGTGAACTTGACCCGAAGGTATCAGTTATCAGAGTGCTTTACATGAGCACCTGTTACGTTACACAAGGACACATTCATTTTTGTAAGGCACGGGGAGATTAAGTGATTTTCCCAGAATCACAGAATGTTGAGCGTCATTCCCGAGACTCGATCCCGGTTCCCCAGAATTGAGATCGACCGCCCTAGCCCGTGAGGCCACACCTCTTCTGAAAGCACCTGCTCACCTGATCAAAAGGGAGAAAGAATGTGCACACCCTGACCTAGTGAGTACTTGTAATTGAAATAACATTTATGTAAAAACGAATAGATCTAATCGATAGCCTCAAATTCCTACACTTGAACCACAAAAAAGGAACAATCAAGGAAACTGCCTATTGACCAACTGAATGGCTTAATGTACCAAGAAAGAGAGCATTTTCAAAATGTGAATCTTCCACCTTAAAGAGGACTCTGGTGGAAGAGACAAAAGACATCATAGGCTTTCACTGCTACACAACACTGACCCCTGTGGTTGATCCAAGACAATCAGACATCTAGCACTTACAAAATCAAGAGCAGAGGTTTAACCTACTTAATGTTTAATGTACAAATGCACAAAATATATTACCGCTATTGCTAAAAACAAGGACTTTATTTGTGAAAGAGGAACTCAGAGTGCAGACATAAACTTGATATGGAAAGGTGAAAAAGTGCAAAAACAATTGTTTGCACATGTGCATCTTTCAATAATACAGCCACATGTTTGCTGCTTGTGTGAAGTGGAATGGAAGCAAACGCATGTTCTCCAACTACTGTGACAGAAAGATGTATTCTCCCACAAAAATGGGGATACATGATAGTGATGGGGTATGAAAATTATTAAATTTAAGTGCATCAAACAGATTTTAACAAATAAACCCTATTCAATTAATAAAGATAGCAAAGTTGTTTTGTAATTTTATTGCTACATAAACAGTGACATCACTTGAGCTACAGATGCAGTTACACACTGGTAAAGTTAAACAAAATTCTTTTTTTAGATTCCTATTATGCAAACATAAAACAACTAATTCAGCCCCTATTTAAGGCTAATGTACAAAATTCTGAAATGTATATTGTTTTTGTTGAAATTGCAGTGTCTACAAAAAGGAAAAGCCCTCAAATATTTTCCTTCTATATTTTACTCTGGAGCTCCACTGGCTCCATTCTGCATCAAACATGCAACGAAATTGGGCATACTGTGTTTTTTTTAGCGTGAGTAGAGTGTCTGTGACACAGCCCTGAACTGAGCAGAAATATGGCTAGCAAAGGAATCAAAGAGAATAAAATCATCTGTCTACTTACAAGATTATCTTGCTCTCTAGGTATTGGTAGTCACCGGCCTTGCACTCGAAGCATTAAATCCTAGGCCAAGACACTTTCCACCAGAATATCGAGGGATAAATGTTGTGGGGTCAAAATATCGAGGCCTAAGTATCGAGATCCAAAATATTGTGAAGGCAAGTATTAATAGTTAAGCATAGGTTTATTAGACCTAACTTCACGAATAAGTACCTTAACAATATAAATATCTTCAGAGTATTTGAAGTTAAGAATAGCAAATCAGTACCCACCTAAATAAGCTTACGTTCATGATATATTGCTTCTCCATTTTTTGGCTCTATGGAATTTTTCCTGGATATTTTGACATACAATCAAGACAGCACATGCAGACATGATCAGTAATTAAGGACATGCTGTGTTGGTGACTGGCACTTGTCTCAAAAATGCAACCTGCTGTGTTAGTATTCATGAGGAAAGAGATTGTATGGCCCTCTGATATTTTACATTTTACAATCCAACTCATTAGTACATCAATTGCATCGCAAAATGCTGGGCAGGACGCTAACAGTCAGTGAGCAACTGTCACCTCCTGTTTGAGACCAGCCTAATGAGGTTGGAAATCAGAATGGCCATTACAAAATTATTCTCTAACATAAACATGGTGTCCTGTAAATCAATCACCAACATATTGTCCCATTGGGTATAGATTATCAATTATTACCTTCAATGAGAAGATATTTTTTTAGGCGTTGTTCGGTACACAGGGGCAGATTTATAAGCCCCTAGCGACACTTTTATGCTGCAGTTGCATCATTTTTTGTGACGCAGCAGTGGAGTAAACAACGTGAGATGTTTCACCCAATTTACAATGTGACCCTTCTAGGGAGATGCATCACCTTTGTAAAGCCCTGTGCCACATCATACCTGCATCAGGGATAATGTACGCAGGGTGGAAATTCGCACGCAAAAAGCCACATAGAACTGACACAGTGAAATTTATAACATTTCCCTGCATCACTCAATACCTTAACTTCATCCAAATCCCTACGCCTGCTCGGACCAGGCGTAAGGAATGATGCAAGGCTTTTTAAATGGGACTCACCTATCTGTTGTGGCACATTGCTGGAGTTGCGTCACTTTCATGAGCAACTCCAGCTTTGTGCCACTTTTGCGCGAACAGATGTGTCAGAATTTCTGACGCATCTGTCTATCCTTGCGCCATGGTGAGCTGTTTTGTAAATATGGCGTATCCATGTTGGCGCAAGGGTTTCGTATGGAGGCATAAGGAAACTAACGCATCTGTACAGATGCGTCAGTTTCTTGTAAATCTGCCCCACAGTATTTATGTCAGACTGTATTCTGACCATGATATTTCGGTACCATATCCAGTGGCGGCTGGTAGTGAATGGGGTAGTGGGGTAGGAGGGTTTCAAAATGTAAAAAAAAACACTTACCTCTTCTGCCGTCTCTCTTCGTCGTCTCTCCGCTTCTCTTCCTGACTGTGAGTGCAGAAGAAGCAGGAAGCACACAGGCTCCCCTAAGTAATTCACAATGCTGCAATGCAGCATTGTGAATGGTCTGAGTGCCATGGTTCAGCGCTCAAACGGGGACAGGGAGTATGTGCATGCTCTCCACCCAGGCTGTGTATATCCGCCTTGTCAAAAACGTGCAAAGTGCGCATGACTGTTTGGCTAGCCCAAGACAGCCGGCTAAACCATCATGTGCACTTAAGTGCATGAACCACTCCTCCTCCCAATGCCACCCGCTCCGTCCTAACCCAGCTCTGCAGCAACGAAAAATCAAATGATAGTAACTACGTTATTATCATTTTATTTTTCCCTTTTCCACTGCTCTGAGAGCAGTGGGCAATGCTCCTACGCCTTAGCAGAAGAGCCGCCTCTGACCATACCGCCCAGTGATACATCAAGCCTGAAGTACAGAATCTGCAAGAAGTTAACCTTTGTAACCTTGAACAAGTTACAGTTACAACTGAATATATTCATTTTTAAGCTTTCATAACTCCCACCCCTCGTAAACCACTTCGAACTGACCACATCCCAGGGGACAAGACAAGCTGCGATTGCTGAACATCTTTGAGACATGTCTGCTTCGGGCTGATAAAGACGCATTTAAAGTGACAGGTACTTTGAGAGTCTTTTCTTCGAATCACAGAGGTCAATACATTGATGAGTTTCTGCGAACATGTTGCTATCCACACCTTTTGTTTGTCCTTTATGTGTGTCTTGAAAATCTCCGAAAAGGGACCACAGGAAGCAGGGATTAAGATGAACTTTGAAAAAGCTGCTTTTCTGATCATAAGGAAAGGTCAACTTTTTCACAACGGCAAATCTGATTCGAGGCATTAATAACCTTACCTTTTGAATTTCTTTGGCTTTAATGATATTTTTGCTTTTTTGTTGTAACATATTTTCAATCATTTGAAGGCCAACGTTGATCTCCTCCACTTTTTGTTTCATTATATAGTGAGGTGTGCTCTTCATGGCTTCCTCTTTGATCTGTTTCAAGAAATAAAGTGTTGAAATCACCGAACTGAACAGCTGCACTAAAACTGAATACGCTTATGGCTGCTTACCTGACCAGAATTAAACTGAGTTTTTAATGTTCATGGCTAGCCGTGAATATTACAAACAAGTCCTAGAAAGAAAATCTCCGAAAAATACATCACTTCCTCCCACTAACAGGTTTAAAGATTAAAAATGCTAGTTTTATTTCCAGCTAAAATCACACCAAACCCATTTAGTTTCTTCTGCCAAATATATCAATATAAACCGAGACAGAGAAAGTGCTAACAACAGTGTCCACCAATAAAATGTTTCTTCATTTGCCAGTAGAGAGGATCACTGGAATTATACATCAGGGGAGGAGCAAGTTAAGCGGCAAGGAGGACCAATTTATGTGGCAAGTACAGGCAACGTATGCGGCATAATGCAGCGCATTTTGTGAGTGGATTATTTCTTTATTTTGTTATTTTTGTGTATCGTAACACTCACCTCAGTAGTGAGAGTTAGACAACCAACTATATACAATAACTGAAAGACGATCAGTTAATGTTTGTGAAGGGCCTTCCAATGCTCTGAAACACGTTGCCACTTTTTAAGCAACGTTTGATCCAGTTGGGCAAATTTTCTTTTTTTTTTGTTGCAGCAAACCTATAATTTTGCTCAAAAAGCTGATGCATTGCATGATTCCAGGATCCCTGTCTATAGTGTTCTGATTAATCTGGTTGCTTTTGGTGGTACTGCATTGGCGACAGTTGGATAACATTAATGTATAGATATCAGTAAATTGTGGTTACAGTTGCCTGACATGGCATTTTAACCCCTTCAGCGCTCGTGACAAGGTCAGCTCGTCATGGGCGTTACCTGCGCTACGCGGATGACGAGCTGACCTTGTCACATAAAGCGCGATTTTTGAAATCGCAGCGCGCAGCGGGAAAACCGCTAGCACGCATGCGGTTAAAGCAAATTACTGCATTGGTATCTTGAAATTCGACTTTGCAAAGAAACTTTTGTACAGAGGTTACACAGGTTCAGCATTACAAAGTAACATAAATTGGGATCTAGTACCAAGAAAATGCAACACGAAGTGCAAGGTGATCATGTAGTTTAAGTGTCATGGTTCTTTTATGGTGACCACAGGCCCACAGCCCTTTATTTTAAGAGTGAGGCAAACGACAACAATGAAATGGCGTACTTTCATGTTTTGTCTAGAACTGCAGAAGGCTGAAGGCATTGTAAATGTGCAGGAACACGCCATTCCTAAGAAAGGGCATGACTGCGGAGAAGGACCTTTCCTACTTTCACATGTTGCTACATTCAGAAAGAAGCATGAATTAAGGAGTTTTCATTGGTTCTTGAATTGGTAATCCAACAATCAGTGGAACAATGGTGGAAGGATTTCTTCAGATTCGTGGTATTCAGATCGGATAAGGGCATAATGTTCTTAATGAGTTTTATTTGGAATAATGAGAACTTGACTGCTGTGCTCACCTAAAAGTTGGGGAGTAGGTCAGCTTCACACATCACTCCCACTTTTTGGGTGAGTGGCAAAGAGACCTATTTTGCCAGAAAGGTGAGAAGGTGTCTATTTTCTTGTACAGGTGAGGGAAACTAGGGTTTCTCTTGCAACAATTGACTTAGTTTGAAGGTTTTTTCCCCATTCATGTCTTGAAGTCCCCAGCACACAGCGGCAAACTTGCCCTTTTGTCCAGTGATTCATAGGTATAAGTAGGTTTTTATCATATGAGGGGAAGTGCATGTGGTGCAAATAAAGGTCATCCAAGAGAGGTGTCTGCAAATGTTGAAACACAGGCGTGGCAGGGACATAAGCAAATGCTAAGTGGAGGAAGCACATGCTGTGGGACTCCACAAGGCAATCTCTCTGGGGTAGAGGGCTCCAAATTGAACATTCTGAGGAAGACTGAACAGGAAACACTATAAATAAGGGCATTATCTTTATAGTTGGGCAAAATCAGGCTATCCAGTAACATAAGGCGGATGACCCATCCGCCCTTTTTAGGGTACATAGAGACCCCATAGACTCTAAACAGGACAGGCAGGACATGTCACACATCTACCAAACTCTAAATGACATCCTAAATTTGCTAGCTGTATTTTGCTGTTTACTGCTGCATATTGCCTGCGGCTGTCACCCGACACCTTGCACAAAGACGGTTGTACAGCAAAAAAAAAGGGACCACATAGTTTAGCTATGTACCATCATCCATAGATCCACAAGGGGGAATCGAGAAGAATGTTGGCTTACATTTCTCCATTACAACCTGAAGCTCAACAACTACTGTTATATATGGAGGTGCAATGCCCCATAAAATGAGCTGAGGCCTTGAATTAAAAGTCTAAAGAAGTCGTCAAGTAAACATGCACGGGTGCTAATTCAACTATCATACATATATAAGGCATACATTTAAGAGACCGTGGGAAATCAAGCAATTCATCCACAAAGTCAAAGAGTGCCAAATATTTAACCAAATGTATGTGACCAAATCTTTCCTTGAAGTTCTCATTAAGAAGCAGTTATCAAGAAAGTCTACATGAAATTATAGATGATGCCTAAAATGTAGGAATATGACAGACTATGACGTCCTTGACTATTTCTTAATCTTATTTCTTGGATGAAGTTGTAAACAGTTTGCAATAAAAGGAAGTGGATATTGTCTCCTTAAGCATTTATTGTGGGCCTAAAATTGGGCTGTCACCAACGACTCTAGTCCTGGTTGGAGTCTAGAGAGTGTGTGTGTTGAACTGGACTTCTGAAGTTCAGGTTTATCAAAGCATTTCAACAAAGACAGTAGTTGTGCTGCTAATTTCTTGTGTTTGGAGATGACTTTCCATTCAGTTGGCTGACTGTGGGGCAGTACCTTTTAGAGACAGCTGAACAAGGGAAGTTGTTTTTCATATTTGGTGAACTGACTGTTTCAGGGCTTTAGGAAGAGTTTTTGTTCGTATCCAGTGGTTGGTCAATACTGTCATTTGTATGATTATGGTGCTGTTTGGCTACAGTACTTGCAACGAGGACGGTGATTGTGCTGCTAATTGCTTTTGTTTGGAGATTACTTTCCCTTCAGTTGAGACAAGTCTTTGCCCTACCATAAATATCTTTAAGGAGTTGTTGATGGCCTCAAAGATCTTGGCAGGAAAGTATTAATATTTTGCTGCAGAAATCACTTTGAGATAAAAGGTGCGTGCATACTAAACATCTACCTTTTTCTTACAGTGTCTGCCTGTGCCTCTGATTTTTGTCAAGAAGTTTCCATTTTTCAGTATACTTGTGTAAACTGTCTGATTGGAACTTCAACCCCTTCACCGCAGGGCTAAATCCTCCGTGGCGCTAGGCGGAGGGGGGCGTATGCAGCGCCACGGTGCTTGTGACTAGTTCGGCTCGTCACGATGCAAGGTGGCGCTGTGCTCATGACGAGCTGAGCTTGTCATGAGCACGCCCGTTTTTCAGAACGCTCAGCACAGCGGGGAAATTAGCCCCGCGTGTGAGCGCTGCGCGTGTCAGAGCACAGGGCAACCGTGCCTCATGACGAGCTGAGCTCGTCATGAGCACGGAAGGTGTTAAAGTGGGGGTGGGGGTTTGGGTCAACTGTTGCCCTTCTGGAGGAGGAAACAAAATGCAATCTCCTTAACTTAGCTGAGAGCCGAGGAAGGATTAAGAGACAGCTGGTTGTGGATATTGAGCTGCCTGATGTGGTATGTCCCATGACTTGGAGCTGCTGGAGAGGTGGAGGGTTTAGATGGTATTTTTGCAGGATAGGAGTGGCTTTTTACAGAAAAAAAGTGAATGTTATGGTCTGACCAGATTACTGTGAATGTGGCGATTTTACTGGTGCTGTAGGTTTGTGTCAAGGCAATAAAACCTTAGTGTGAAATTATTTGTTTGACGGAATGTCTATATTAAGATTTCCAATGTATCAGAAAATCTTTCAGGGAGGATGGTTCCTCTTCTAGCCAGAAGTACCAAGGTGGTAGAAAGTCCTAAGGTAGTAGAAGCACTGAGGCTTTAACAAAAGCTTTTTAAATATAGTGTAACAAATTATTAGACTAACACATTGGATAAGTTGTGGGAGCAATATTCAGGTAGGATTCTACAGTGGCCATAATGATGTATGTTAAGCCGTAAGCAAGGGCTGATGGTGGTAAAGTTGTAGTCAGGTTTAGATACTGCAGTTTCGTGTACTATGGCTATATATTGATCTCACGAAGGTAACCTGTTGATATGGGTGAGGCTGTAGTTATCAGGGGCAATAGGATCAAAAGGTGCAACTGGAAGTGCCAGTAGACCATGTTTGTAACAAGCAGGCAAATTGTTTGTCCGAGGCAGATGGTCGATGATAAAGGGCTGTTAATGAAAATGTTTGTTATTTTAAAGGAATAATACAGTTACACTTCACACTTATGGTGGTAGTCTAACAATCATGGCCCATTCTATGTATACACTGAACTCGCATATCCAATTGTTTGCCATCCGACGATTTTGATTGCTTTCCTATGCAGTAAATAAAATATTAAACATTAATATTCCTGGGAGTACATCATTATAAGAGGTAAACCTTTTCTAATCATGTCAACGTACTGAAATTAGCACTTTATACATACAAAAGCCACGTAAATAGGCATATAACGTATGTAAAATATGTATTTCTCACTCCTTTGAAGATTAAGTAAATTCATAAATCAAGGCAGATTAAGGCTCCACTTCTACACACAGAGAGGAGTGCTCCGTTACTACAACTTCACTTTAATTATGCACTTTCTGCAGTAACATAGCGCAGTACCATTCCAAAAACCCCAAGGGATTTTAGTGTTCTGTGGTAGAAGCGTGCTCTTTTTATTATCTTCTACTAAAGATGTTTTCTAAATATTGACATAAGTTACACACATTGCAAAAATAATTAGAAACATAAAGACAATGCCAAACCAAAGCACAAAATAATGCTCTTTTTACCTCCTCCTCCAGATCTTGCATGCATTTTCGACATTCCTCCATTTGGGCTACAATCTCATCAGGTACATCTACAGAGGTCTTTGAGTACTTGGTTCGCTGTTGTTCCATGAGTCTTTCAATGTTTACCCTCTCTCCAGCGATTTTCGTTTGAAGCTCCTAGAAACATAGAGAAATATTGAATGCCCTTACAGGATCAAAACGGGCTTGGACACTTAAACAAAAAAAATCTAATAATTATAGAAATATGTATATGCCCAACCACACGTATACTTCTCAAGAGTACCTTTGTATGGATCAAAAGTTCCTGGATATCCAAATACACCAACTAAAACAGGTGCTGCATTGTTGAGCTTCTTGACTGATGCCAATGTATCTTTCAAGCAGCAAGGCCTAATTACATGTTAATGTATTACAGTAAGGGAACCAGATAATATTATACAAAGACCCAGAATTGGATCCATAATTGTGTAATTTGAAGGTGCCACGAAAGCTGCCTTTATCGTTTCTCCTTGGTTGTGGCAAAAACAGGTTTCCAGCGAAAGCTAAAAGCATGCATATATTTCCTAGCTTTCCAGCATTAATGCCATGACAATGAAAAGCCCTTTACAGATGCAGGAGTGTCCGCTTTCATGTAACTGTATCAAGCAGCAGAGTCCAGTTCCTTTCAAACCATTCAGTTTGAAAAATGCAGCTTTTGGGTGATAAAAGTAAACCGACTAAGAGGTTTGGGATTGTGATAATGAAACAAAGTTTCAAGTCTTTCTTATGCGCCAAACAACTATTGACAAATCAAACAGGTCTGGCAAGTTGATGCAATGGTTGTTTTATACTTTTTAATTGCAAACAAATGTACACAATTTTAATTTAAAAAAGTATTCACCGGTGCATCTGTTTTCTAGTGATGTTTCTAAACAACAAGCCTTCCAGTTGTGTATAGATTTTAATTAAAATTGTTATTTTTATTATTAATGAGGAACAGAATAAATCACCATCTAACCGAGCACTCAAATCGCAGGCAGCTATGTTTAAAATAAGGAGTGCAGGCCAAATAAATATCTGGTATTTAAAGTTACTGTAATAAATAAATAAAATTAAAAAGTGTGTTTTGAACCAGCTTTGCAACTCAAGAGAAATTGACTATTTTTAGGTGGATGTGAAAAATGTGCACAGGCTTTGCACAGACACTCAAAGTGGAGGGATACAATCTCTAAAGTGGGCTGACCAATTACCCTACCCCAATGCTGTGGTGGGCAAAAGCAAACCGTGTATAATAATTTAACAGATCAATGGACGAAGCTCCTGACCAACCCCATCTGTGTGTGTGTGTGTGTGTGTGTGTGCGTATGTGCACAAGTGTGCGTGTAGGTGTGTGAGTGACTGTTAGATCTGGGGGTCTCTAGTTGGCAAAGGTATTCACCTTTGTCGAAATAGGGACCCTTATTTCTAAGTCAGGATAAGGGAATTACACTCCTTAATAACCCATGCTCACCCCCTTGGTAGCTTGGAACGAGCAGACAGGCTTATCTCAGAGGCAGTGTGTTAAGCATTTGTGAATATACACAGTAGTACAGTGATAACACTACAGATGGACACAACACAGGTTTTATAAAAATAAGTATTCTTTATATAGACTTAAACACAAGACCACAAACGACAAAAATCCACAATACTACACTTAAGATTACTTAAAAGATGATCCAAGTTGCTTAGTTCAAGTTGTTGGTAAATGCAACCAAGTTCTCAACAAAGTACCTGGATGTGATACGCAAAGTAAACAAAAGGCTCGCAAAAGGGGAGATGCGTCGGTTCCGTGATCCGGGGGAACGGTTGTGTCCTTCCTCAATGCTTGCGCAGAGTAGGGGACTCGTCGTGAGCCTTACCGGAGCGAAGGTGATGTGTAGATTCTCGGCTTGAGGGACCGTTGCTTTGCGCAAGATGGCGCCTTGATGCGATGTGATTTTTCCGGTTGCGATGCGAGAAGATGGTGCTCTTGATGCAGCAATGCGATGATGATGTGATGACGCCCTGGCAGCCTTGCAACGACTCTGTGCTTTGGAGCCGCAACAGGCCCTGCGACATGCTTCTCCGGTGATGCGATGGCGACTCTCTCGATGGCGTCACGCTTCTCCGGTGATGCGACAGCAGGCAGCTTCGATGAACACACGCTTCTAGGGAGATGCGACGAAGGCTCGCTTCTCTGGCGTTGCCATGATTTCAGCTGCGGTGGTGACACGCTTCTTCTCGATGCGTCGCGCTCCCAGCGGCACGCAAGTGACTGGAGTCAGAATTCCCAGCAAGGAAATTCAGGAGGGAGCTGGAGGTGAAGTCTTTTGTCCCTGAGACTTCAGCAGGAGGCAAGCACAGTTCAAGCCCATGGAGAATATTCTGTAGATGAAATTCCTTACAACGTTCCTTTTCCTTTCCCTTGGCAATGAAGCAACCACTGCAGGCCAACCCAGCAAACAGCACACTGGCAGAGGGGCAGTCCAAACTCCGGCAGCTTCCTTGGTTCTTCTCCTTGGCAGAAAGGTTTCTTGTCCAGAAGTGATCTAATTTCTTGGGATCAGGGTCCCAATACTTATACCCCAAAATCCTTTGTTCTCTGAAGGCAGAGATGCCTCTGCCTAGTTCAAACCAGTTCCTGAGCACTTTGTTTACATGACTCTTCTTCTTCCTTTCACTGTGCAGGGCAGAGACATCAGACGTCCTACAGGAGGTGGAGCCAGCACAGGGGAGAGAAGATACAGCTCTGGAGCACTCTGTTGACATGATTCCTCCTCTCCTTTCACAGTGCAGGGCAGAGACATCAGACAAGCCACAGGAGGTGGAGCCAGCATTGTAGAGGGAAGGTCCAGTCCTATTCAGGTCCCAGGTGCAACTCCTCCCACCTATCTAGATGCAGATCTGTCTATTTACCACTGGACTGCCCCAGCCTGTCTCCTAGAATTCCCCAGCCCTGTCACTCACAAACCCAGACAAGGAATACACAACCCAGCAGAGGCAGGCTCAAATGGTTAGGCAAGCAAAGACCTACTTTCTAAAAGTGGTATTTGCAAATACAGAATATTAAAACAAACTTTACTAAAAAATTTATTTTATTATTCTGAGTTCAGGCATACTAAACTCGAATTTATTCTGTGTTCCCAGAGTCAGTTAGGATTCTAAGCATCTAATAATCTAGCTGCTCATTCTGGCCTATGAGAACAGGTAGCCTTCAATAGTGAAAAATGAAAATGGCTGTAATTCACTATTAGAACATACCACGCACATCAGAGCATGTCCTACCTTATACTTACAATGCACCCTGCCCTTGGGCCTATCATAGGGGTGTCTAATATGAAGCCACGGGAAGGTTTAGGGACTGGCAAGTGGGTGAACTTGGCCAAGTCAACATATCAGTGCTAGACTGCACACAGGCCTTGCAATGGCAGGCCTGAGACACACTTTACAAGCTGCTTCTGTGGGTGGCACAACCAGCGCTGCAAGCCCACCAGCAGCATTTGATTTACAAGCCCTGGGCACACATGGTGCACTATACTAGGGGCTGAGAGGTAAATCAAATAACCCAATCATGGAATAACCAATTAGTACATTAATTTAACATAGGGAGCACTTGCACTGTGGCACTGATTAGCAGTGTCACAGTGCCCAAAGTATAAATCCAGCAAAAACATATCAAAATAGAGGAGGCAATCCGTCAAAATGGAAGGGAGACTCACGCCAATGATGCCAGGTCTAACAGTGACTATATGTGTGTGTGTGTGTAGCAAGAAGCTAAAGCGGGTTTAAAAGCCAGATCTAAAAACTCATGCTGTGAGGATGTCATCATACATTCACCAGCAATGCTGCTAGCTTTCCTGCTCCTCATTATGGTTCGGGGCAAGGGGGTTAATAACTCGTGGATTACCACCAAGGAAACTAATTGCTGCTTGATGCATATGTGGATACCTTTTTACACGTGCGATGTACCCAATCTGACTACTGTTTCTTTTATGTAAGTACGACTTTTTGCTAGTTTTAGTAGCTGGTTTTTGTGGCTGACTTCAACTACTATTTAGGAAAAAGATTCTAAATGTCACTAAAGACTGTTTAAAACATAGAGCTATCCATCATCGAGGTCAAAGCCACCTTTCATGTCACTTCCACTACTCATATGATTTTGTTAAAATTACACCACTGGGTGCAATGTCTATTCAGATTGAAGGTTAGACTGGAGGATACAATATTCTATTGTACCTGTCATGCTTTTGTTATCAGTTTACATGTGAAAGATTTGTAAAGGTCTTTCAGGTTTTCTTCATGGTTACTTCTGACAAAAGCATCTTGACAGTCCAGAATTCCTGAAATATGTTAGAATCAAAATGCAAACTATTTGATGATTATAGCAATATTTCAGATGTGCTTCTCAGAATTACTCGTGAATGAATTCATAGGAATGCATAGGTACTTCGCTGTACATTATTAAATACTTGCAGTCCTTTAAACATTAGTTTAAAACAATTCAGTGCAGAAATTATTTGCTTCTTAAATTTGTATTCTATTGTTTAAGATTAACGATCTTTTAAGCATTATCTAACTCACAGCATGATATTTACACAATACCAATGAGCCTCAAATTATCTTTTTTGATAGTTAAACATCTTTGACAGAAGTGTACCTATGGATGATAAAGTCATGTTTAAAGGGACACTAGCACAATCATTTTTTCTCATTATTTAGGTCGTGTATTTAAAGTCAGTGAAGCTAACTGCTAAAAATGTGTACTCACACAATGGCATTTGTATGTGTGCGATTTAGATGAGTTAAGGCCATCTTTTGGATCAAAGTGTTTGCTCCTATTAAATCAGTATGATTTGCTCACTCCCATTTTTTCCACACTGAGTTCCCAAAATCTTTTTCTGAACACTCCAGAGGCCTCAGATTGGCTACTAGGGCAAAATGACCCAGGGCTACAGGCCCCCAATGCCATCAATCCCCTTTGATAAGGTTTTAAAGGCTTTTTTTTTTGCTGCGCTACACATTCTGTCCCGATTGGACCCACAATCTAGTCGCCTTTATTCCAAGAACCATGTCTCGCTTCCTTCACTTTCCTCTAACCACAATAATCCCTTTCCCACAATAATTTGCAGGGACCACTGGACCCACCATTCTGATTGGCCAATGAGGGAGAATGACCAACAGGCACATACCTTACAGGACTCCACAGTAAAAAGCTTATCCTAATTTTCTCAACCGCACACATTTTCTGCCCTTGTGTCTGTCTTTACCCTGCCCCTCTGAACTGTCCTCACGGGGTTTGTCATCTCTTGCTTCCTCCCTCCATTTGTCTCACACCCAAACCCAGCCAGAATCCACTGCAGGTCTTCTAGAAGGCTTCTAAATTGATGGCCTTGTCAAATGGTCCAAATTTCCACCTTCACGAGCAAGACACTCAACACTTCCATATTTGTGCATCTGAAAAAAGGGTCAAATGAGCCCTTAAACACTTTTTGGGACTAGAAGTAAATAAACCTTTAAGAATCTGTTATGTGTCCTTCACACTTGGGGAAAGCCAATTTGACCTGGGTTATGACAAATCAGGAGCACAGATGACTTTGACATGATCACCTACAACATTACCTATCAAAACTGACACTTCAGACTTAAATGCAACACATATCAGCATACCTCGCCATTCACTATCATGTAGCCCCATAACACATTACACCAGAGTATAAGACATCCTAAACCGTAAAATAGCCAGCACCATTGAAGCCAAACCATGTTGCAAATAACCACATTTCACCACCCAACATTTTTATTCAATAGTCCATCTTTGTAGACCACACCATAGAGGTTATTGTTTGCAGGCCTCAGTACTGTAGTATATTGTTTCACTCACTATCAATCAATCAATCAATCAATCAATCAAATCATTTATATAGCGCACTACTCACCCAGAGGGTCTCAAGGCGCTGGGGGGAGGGGGTCCGCTACTGATCGAACAGCCAGGTCTTGAGCTGCTTCCTGAAGGCGAGGTGGTCTTGGGTCAGGCGAAGGTGGGTCGGGAGGGAGTTCCAAGTCTTGGCGGCCAGGTAGGAGAAGGACCTTCCTCCTGTGGTGGTTCTTCGGATGCGGGGGACGGCGGCGAGGGCATGGCTGGTCGATCGGAGCTAGCGCGTGGGAGCGTAGAAGTTGAGGCGGCTGTTGAGGTATCCTGGGCCTTGGTTATGTAGGGCTTTGTGTGCGTGGGTGAGGAGACGGAAGGTGATTCTCTTGTTGACCGGGAGCCAGTGCAGGTCTCTCAGGTGTCCGGAGATGTGGCTGCGGCGGGGGATGTCCAGGATGAGTCGTGCTGAGGTGTTCTGGATCCACTGGAGTCTCTTCTGGAGCATGGCGGTGGTTCCGGCGTAGAGGGAGTTGCCGTAGTCCAGGCGGCTGGTGACGAGGGCCTGGGTGACCGTCTTCCTGGTCTCGGTGGGGATCCATCGGAAGATCTTACGTAGCATGCGCAGGATGTTGAAGCACGACGAGGAGACGGCGTTGACTTGTCTGGTCATGGAGAGGGATGAGTCCAGGATGAAGCCCAGGTTGCGTGCATGGTCTGTGGGTTTGGGTGCGCTGCCCAGGGCGGGGGGCCACCAGGTGTCATCCCAGGTGGAGGGTGCGGATCCCAGGATGAGGACCTCCGTCTTGTCCGAGTTCAGTTTCAGGCGACTGTTCCTCATCCACTTGGCAACGTCTGTCATCCCTTCGTGTAGGTTGGCTCTGGCGGTGACGGGGTCTTTGGTGAGGGAGATGATTAGCTGGGTGTCGTCGGCGTAGGAGATGATGTTGATGTTGTGCTGGCGTGCGATGGCTGCGAGGGGGCTCATGTAGACGTTGAAGAGTGTTGGGCTGAGCGAGGAGCCTTGAGGAACGCCGCAGATGACTTCGGTGGCCTCTGATCTGAACGGGGGAGGCGGACTCTCTGTGTCCTTCCGGCGAGGAATGAGATGATCCACTCCAGTGCCTTCTCCTGGATTCCGACGTTGCTGAGGCGCTGTACTAGGGTGCGGTGGCAGACAGTGTCGAAGGCCGCGGAGAGGTCCAGGAGGATGAGGGCCGCTGTTTCTCCGTTGTCGAGCAGGGCTCGGATGTCATCGGTGGCTGCGATCAGGGCGGTATCGGTACTGTGGTTGGCCCGGAAGCCAGACTGCGAGAGGTCGAGGGAGCCGTTCGTCTCGAGGAAGGCGGCCAATTGCTTGTTGACGGTCTTCTCGATGACTTTTGCCGGGAATGGGAGCAGCGAGATGGGGCGGTAGTTCTTGAGGTCGGTGGGGTCGGCTGATGGCTTCTTAAGTAGGGCGCTGAGTTTGGCGTGCTTCCAGCTCTCCGGGAAGGTCGCGGTGTCGAAGGAGGTGTTGATGATGTCCCGCAGGTGGGGTGCGATGACAGCGTCGGCCTTGTTGAAGACGTGGTGAGGGCAGGGGTCTGTTGGAGATCCGGAGTGAATGGAGTTCATCGTGTTGACGGTGTCTTCGGTGCTGATCGGGGTCCAGGCACGGAGGGTGGTTGTGGGGGGTGGTTCGATCGTGGCGTGCGTCGGTTGAGTGCTGAAGCTGTTGTGTATGTCCGCGATCTTGTTGTGGAAGTAGGAAGTGAGGGAGTTGCAGAGGTCTTGCGACGGGGTGATGTCGTTGTTTCCGGCGTTGGGGTTGGAGAGCTCTTTCACAATGTTGAAGAGTTCTTTGCTGTTGTGTGCGTTGTTGTCCAGTCTTTCCTTGAATGCTGTTTTCTTGGTGGCGCGAATCAGTTGGTGGTGTTTTCGGGTGGCGAGCTTGAGGGCAGTCATGTTGTCCGGTGTTTGGTCTCTGCGCCAGGTTTTCTCGAGTGCTCTGCAGTTCTTTTTGGAGCTCTTGAGTTCGTCGTTAAACCATGGTGCTTTCTTGCTTCCGGGTCTGCTCGGCGGGGTCTTCAGAGGGGTGAGGTTGTCTGCGCAGTCGCTGATCCATTTCGTGAGGTTGGTGGCCGCTTGGCTGGGGTTCGTTGTGATGGTGGGAGGGTTCTTGCTCAGGGAAGCGGCGAGCTGGTCTGCAGTGATCTTGTTCCAGTTTCTGCGGGGGACCTGTTGCTGGAGATGGTGGAGCGTGGTCCTTCTGAAGCTGAAGTGGACGCAGCTGTGGTCCGTCCAGTGGAGTCCCGTGGCGTGGCTGAAGGTGATGTCCTTGCTGGAGGAGAAGATCGGGTCGAGTGTGTGTCCGGCGTAGTGGGTGGGGGTGGTCACCAGTTGCTTGAGTCCGAGGTTGGCGAGGTTGTCCAACAGGGTGGTGGTGTTGCGGTCGTTGTTGTTCTCCAGGTGGAAGTTGAGGTCCCCGAGGAGGATGTAGTCAGCGGAGGGGAGGGCGTGCGGGGTGATGAAGTCGGCGATGTCCTCGCTGAATTGTGTGCGTGGTCCCGGGGGTCTGTAGATGAGAGTGCCTCTGAGGGTGGTCTTGGGGTTGACGTGGATCTGGAAGTGCAGGTGTTTGGTGGGTGCGAGGGTATCGTCGGTGTCGGTCGAGATGCGGATGGTATTTCTGTGGATGATGGAGATGCCTCCTCCGGTCTGGTTGACGCGGTCCCTCCGGATGATCTTGTAGCCGTCCGGGATGGCGATGGCGATGGCGATGTCGGGCGCTGAGGAGGCGTTCATCCAGGTTTCCGTGAGGAAGGCGACGTCTGGGGCTGTGGTGTCGAGCAGGTTCCAGAGCTCGACGGCGTGTCTGTGGACGGAGCGGGTGTTGAGCAGGATGCACTTCAGGTGGGTGCTGCTGGCGTTCGGCTTGGTGGTGGGTGCTGGTGTGGCGTGGGTCCGGTTGCAGGTGAAGTTGCAGGAGTGGCAGCTGAAGGGTCCGTGGGTGCGTCTCGGTGTGGCTCGGTAGCAGCCCGGGGTTCGGCCGGTGTTGAGTGCGTTGAGTTCGGTGGCGTTGTAGGTCCGTCGGGTCGGCTTCCGTCGGTGGGGGCCAGGGGTCCTGGCGCTGGGCGCGGTGCAGGCGCGGACGGGCGCAGACGGGCTTACCTTTGGCGCGCCTTCGGCGCACAATCGGCGCGCCCGCTGCGCGTATGCCCGGTCGCCATTTATGGCAAAGTGGGAGGGAGGGCGGAGCAGCTGGGAGGGGGAGCGGGGAGGGCACAGAAGGGAAGGGGGCGTGGCCGCACGCAGGAGGCGGGAAGCGGGTGGGGGGGCACGGAGAGCGGCGCTACACAGAGCAAGGAACAAGAACAGGAGAAATAAAAATAAAATAAGATTAAGTGTGGCACAGAACACAGAAGCAAAACGATACAGGCAGCACAAAATCAACGGATGACACGCAAAATATCTATCACATGACTCCATCCACAAACACATCATCCTGTACCAATCTCTAAACCACCTCACCTCACACCTTATCACACTGCTGCACACTGTACTAATCAGTTCACAAATATACCACATCACACCTTATCACATTGCTGCACACACCTGAATAACATCACACAATATGATCAGGATTTCATACCACACCATATCAAGGAAGAGGTTTGGCGCCGCGGCCAGGGCGACTGACTCCGGAATCTGGGGATCACGGTTGATCCCCAGTGCCGGCGGCAGATTAGCCCAGCACCATGTGACTCTGCGCAATAGCTTGCTTAATCTTCCCGACGGCCCCCAGCGCCTAGAGACCCTTACGGGTGATTGTTCGCGCTTTACAAATGTGGATTATTATTATTATTATTATCTCAACATAATTACAACTCACTTTACAACACTAGACACACCAGACTATACCATACAAACAGTAATTAAGATTTTCCCTAACACACCATTACCCAATTTGTGGGCAGCACTGATCAAAACAACCTGGAGAAGATAAAGTCATCTGGTTTAAAAGACTTGTGGATTGCCAGAAGTTGCTGGATCAATAACAATCAGGATTTAGGATTATATATGGAACCAAAGCTGTGCTTGTGGCCCTGACTAGTTGTTTTGTTGGACTTCACTTTGGCACTTAACATAGTGGACTTCAACTTGTTACACCAGGTACACATGCCAAATGCAGCCATGTCAGAGGAAGCAATTAAATGGTTTGTTCCATTTGCATCAAGCTGCCCTTAAAGTATATAGATGGGTACCTTTGCCCCCTGAGATATTAAGGATTAATAAATAGTTTCTTAGGGTTCACACTAGATCTTTATACTACATTTTAATACCTCTGCTCTCTGTCACCAAAGACAGAGGAGAGCAAACCCATTCCTTTGCAGGAGACATGCAGATTAATTTGTGTGGCTAAGGCTCAGGAGACAACTTTGGTGACCTAAAAGAAGGTTTGGAGCAGGCTGCCTCCTACATGAAGAAAAGTGCTTTGAAATTGAATGAGGAAACAACTGAGGTGTGTCTGCTTGGCCCCAAAAAGACACAAAAAAACACATTGAAGTAACATGGACATCTAACCTAAACTTTTCAGGCCTTTCAGTGGAAACACTCTGTTAGCCATTTTTTGTTACAGACGCAAGAAGATGCTACCCTACTTCGATAAGGTTTGACTTAGCTATCAACTCAAAGATAGACAATGTCAACATTCTGCTGGGTGGATTCCTAAAAGGCCACATACCCAGGGATGATATAAACTAATAGACTAGAATAATAGACTAGTGTTAAGCCTTAGCAAATACATAAGTATTGCTGAAATGCTGATCCCCATTTACTGGTTACCAATGTATAAACGTGTGAAATTTAAATTGGTTGGCCGAGTTTTCAAATGCCTGATGGGACTAGTTCCTTGTTGTTACATATAAGAAAAATAGTTCAGATTGCTACTGTGAGACCGCAAACATGTCTATTTCAAAAGTGACGGTTCACAGATATGGAGCCCTAGAACTTCATATCCGGAACTCATTTCCAAGCAAGTTCCTAATTTGCTGTGTTTTAAAAAGGATGGTTTGATATGGTGTTTTGTGACAAGTTCTTTTTTATACAGTTTAGCTATTTAAATGTACTAGCACTAAAAAACAATTACACTTTTCAATATGGTCTTCATAAATAAAAAAGATAGATAAATATATGATATCATACAAAGTACTGTATGAAATGTATTAATGATATGATAGCTTGGTGAATATATGAAATCTCATTGTATGTGTACCACACATAAAGTTAATAATTATTATTATTATCCAATTTTTTTTTAAAGATGCCATTAAACTAACTTCTTCATCAGATATTTCGCTGAAATTGGAGATCCAGATTTAACTTTTCTGGACACAAAGATATAGAAGGAAAATGATAATGGATCAACAAAATGGATATTTCACATCAAAGTCACAGACAGAAATAACATTATAAATGTGAGTTTCAGGCCAGAATCCACCAAGAGAAGCCATCTGTTCAGCCAATCTTTAAGACAAAGGAAAACTAACTCTGTAAAAACCACCTAGAAATACCATAAAGTTGAAATGTAGAATACATTTTTTGATAGTGACTATAGTGAGTAAAGCAAAAGGTAAAATGCAAGTGTTCACACAACTGGGAGCCTTAAGTACCCCTATTAAATGTCAGAATAAAAATTATTATACAATTTGCCGTACGTAAGACAATCTTATAAAGATCATTAATTATAAACGCTGGAAAATAACTCAAGACAATGAGTTTTATCCAACATTAGCAAATAGTAAATTCTGCTTCCAATAATCAATGTGAGAGATAAACTGATCCGAGGTGACTAGGAACTCCCAAATAACAATTTTTTTATTAGCAAAGAACAGATTAAAACGTTGCCTTGTTTGCAGTGCAGATGTTTCAGCAATACTATATTGCTCTTCCACAATCAAAACAAAATAATTAGTGAGATACAAAGCAGCCTGTGTAACTGAGAAAGAACTTAATTGAAGATAGATCCATTAGTTCAGACAACACACAAAATAGAAATGAGATCACAAATAAACCATCAGAACAAATATATGAAGTCTAACAGTGTGTGTTATTTTCACCACTATAATCAGCCTGTATCTCAACTCAAAATTCAGGTATGTGCATTTATGAAGACGTAAAATGAATACAATAAAGAGAAACATTGTGGATTTTCAAGACACTGTAAACCCAAAAAGGTTAAATAAATAACAGAACTTTAAACAAGATTTTTTCAAAGCGACCAACATAAGCAATGTATAAAAAGGATTGAAAAATGAGCAAACGTTCGAAAATAGAAATGACAGAATTGTGTATATATGGAACCAAAGTGAACGCAGATGCTGCAAAGGGACATTTTAGCAGAACTTTTGATGCAGTAAGATAGTTTGAAGTGAAATATAGATATAGGCTGCACTATTATGAAAATTATTATAAACATGAGAATGCCATAAAAATAATATTTTTTTGTTTGATTAATTGCGCAGCATAAACTTAAACTAACGGAAGGAATAGTTTAGTCCCGCAATGCAAGGAACACTGTTAAAGAATGTGAGTTAAAGACTTGAAACAAAATACAGATGGAAAAAAAATCTATAACAATTCATACGAAGTCAAATGATAAATTAATGAAAAAATACTTTTTCAAGCATTAAAAAAAGTGTCTAATAAATAAATAATTTGTCCATGATAGTGCAGCAACATCTATATTTGTGACATTCTAGCGACCACAGACCGAATAGGGCCCATTAAGGACATTTTGTAGGCCTTCCTGACAAAGTTGTGGCAATTGTGGTCCTTACACAGTGGTGTCTATCCTTAACTAAGGGTGACAATTCTTGACATTATCCTGACCCCAGGTACAACAGTTCTGAAATCCTTGCCACATGGCGACCATGTCTGATATATTATCATAATGAATTGGCATGAAGAGCAGCATGTGTTCTTCTGTGACAGTTGCTTTTGTGAGAGCATGGTAAACATGACACACTGAGGTTTGGAGACAAAATATCTCTTTGCTAACAATTAAAATAATGGAATTATAAGCTTTTATTTGGGGGAGCCAGCATATGTATGCCCAACTAATTGTTTTATTTCATTGTAAAATGGCTTTAATTTCAGAAACTGGCAAGCAGATCTTTTATACTAAATGTGTGAATTATTTAAAATATATTCAAAGCTTATATTTCAGGGATAATTAATGCCGAGTTCAGGAGACTTGCTGTTTCTAGTGACCTCTTACTACCAGAGGCCATATGCTGTAATGCCTCTTACTCTATGGGGTGGTTGGAGGCATGTCATAATCTGTATAGATGAACTGATCTATGAAATTATTACTATTGCTGTCTGAAGCTTGAGCTTCTAAGACTAATATAACCTGTGTGTTCCCTGAACCTATAAACTTTAAGTATTTTAGCAGACTGAGGGCCATATTATCATGAAAGGGCGATACATTATCGCCGCTTTTATCAGCAGGAAACTGCTGCTAAAGCGGCGATAATGGGTTTGATAATATGCCCTTGTGAATTCCCATAGAAGCGCATGTTCTGGTGTGAACCTGGGCTTCTATGGGAATTCACAAGGGCATATTATCAAGCCCATCTAGCGGCAGTTTCCTGCTGATATAAGCGGCAATAATGTATCGCCCTTTCTTGATAATATGGCCCTCAGTTCTATATGTGGCTAGAAGATTCGTCTGACTCTAATGACTGCAGTCTGTGAATGTCAGATCTGTACACTGTTGTATTTCTCCTGCCTCTTTCAAGTAGATCCTCTGTCACAACACAAGGCTGAGAATGTACTTGGATGACGCATGATGGGCACAAGGTGTGAAGAAAGATGCAGTATATATTTTGAAAAATGAACAGATGAGTTTTTTCGTCTCCCTTGCTGTCTCAGACAGCAGAAACTGGGAGTCCTCATTTACCATTCTAACTCAAGTCCAAGAATATTTACTGAAAGTGTAAGAAGACTAGGGGTGTTGTTTACAATTTAAGTCCAATCATAAACTATTTTTCGTGAAACGCAAAAGAATAGGAGTACCTAAAAAATGGCAAGTCATGTCACATTTTGCCACATATTTTTGCAAGCTTTCCTGCTGAGGGTAACCTTTAGTCCTCCTCTCCTCAGAAGGAGCTAATGTGCTCACGTTTGCTTGGAACACTACAAAAGTAAGCCATATTGCATTGGTGACCCTACCCAACCTCTGAAGTTTAAGCCAATGTGAAAAACTGTGTGGTAAAATGAATGATTGGACATTATATTTAAAAAATGTATAGGTCGAGAACCTCATTTAATCCCCGTTCATCGAAGTCTGCCTTATTCACTTCTCTCAAGCAATTTAGGGGGGTATATATGCAATTCTACAGTCACAGTTCCGCTGCAGCCACTCCATTCCAAGTATGTTTTTTGGATAATTATACGGTGTCTGAAGAGCAGGCTACACAAATTCTAATTTTCATTTCTAAAGCCTAATATGAGCCTCGATGCTGCAGAGGACGATATGATGATACACCAGGGGCACAGCACAGGCGCCTGCAGCCCCCGCGGGGCAGGGGGGGGCCTCACCCTCCAGGGGGCCCCGTCAGCACAGCACTTCTGCTGGGGAGCTCTAGATTGAGTCCGGAGGGGGCCCCTTCACGTACCCTGCAGGGGGGCCCCCTCAAGGTTCGTTACGCCACTGGGTGGACGTCTTGGTTTCTAAGTTCAGTTACACATTTTGCCATCTTCTTTGATTAATAAATTCTCTATGTTTATCTTCACATTGTACCAACGTAAAACACTGAGGAGGCAGATTTACACATTTTTAACACAACTCAGGGCTGCAAGCAAAGTTGCTGAGCTGCGTTGCATGAAAGGGAGACAGCATACATGTGCCATTTCAACTAAGATGTGGCACATTTCTGCTACCTATTAGAGCTGTCACATTGGGTGCTGTCAAGTACATACGCAGGCACCCTTGCACAATGGTGCAAGGGTGTCTGTAATGCAGGACTTTTTTATGTAGGAAAGCACACGTTGTGCAACAAAAACAATCCTAATCAGTTCTTTCCTCTTTCAATGTGTGCTAGAAAATGCAGCAAACGTGAAAAGAGGAAATAACAAGGAGAAATAAATATATTTCTCCTCGTTACACCTCACTGGCGAAGGAATAGCATTTTAATGCATTCCCAGGTGTACAAGTCTCTGTGGAAAGCACCAGAATCCAAGTGGGGGATGAATGGGAATGCTCATGCTCCACCCATGGAATGCCTTCCAAATGCAGGGTAACTCCTTGCGTTACTTTCCATTTTGCAAACTATAACAAAATGTTTTTCTGTCGGGGCTGCACCACAAAAGTGAAGCAACCCTGATGCAAAATTGTAGTAAATCTGACCCTCAGGCTGAAGGTTAACTTCATTAATTCATCATACATTCGTCAAAGAACTTATGAGGATAATAACTTTCACAGAATGTTCAGCTTTTTGGTCTAGTCACCCAGTGAGTGCCTCTGGAGGCCAGCAGAAGATGCCCACACATTCCAGAGGCTGTGGGAGCGACACTTTTTGAAACTTCTCATGTAGAACGACTAGCCACTAAATAATCATTTTTTGCAGCTGTTCAAACATATTAAAAATAGGCATTTTGGCTCAAGAGAAAAATGAAGAATGTAGGACTGTTTCAGTTACAGAATCATGACAGAACTGACATTACCTTTTACGACTAGGACAGGTCCAGGGGTAAAAAGCAAAACGTGTTTGAAAAATAGTTATTTCATTGTCCATACCTCTAACTCTGCAGCTTTTTCGGGAGTGCTGCTTGATTTCAGGCCTTGGAGGGACGAGGAAGCGCCAAGTAACGAGCTGCGGATGGTGTTGATTTCCTCTGTAATCTTGTCCCTTTCCTGCACCTCCAGCTCGACGGCCTGTTTACTCTTGTTGGCTTTTTGAGCGAGACTAAAGAAACACAAGAGCTTCAGTACCTCATCACAGGACGGGCAGCACTCACAACATGCATCCTCAACAGAAATGAAACTGACCTGCGAGGCCTGGGCGAGGTAGTCCTAATATTCACAATACTACTACTACTACTAATAATAATGGTGGCAGCAGTACTAATGTCAATCACACTAGTAGTAGTAGTAATAATAATAATAATAACAAAAACAACAATAATCGCAGTAGTAAAATATAATTCATAGTATTAGCAGTATAATAATAACTTATTTTCTATATTTTTTAATGCAGTGCTGCATATAATAATAATAATAATAATAACCCCAGTAGTAAAATATCATTCATAGTAGTAGTAGCAATAATACATTTTTTACATAGTCTTTCATATAATAATAATAATAATAATAATAATAATAATAATAGTAGCAGTAGTCGTAAATTAGCATTCATAACAGTAGTAGCAGAAATATTAATAGCTTGTTTTGCTTAGTGTTTCATATAATAATAATAGTAGTAGTACTAGCAAAATATAATTCTTACTAGTAGCAGTCATAATAATACCTTGTTCTATATAATGGTCGATGTAATAATAATACTACTACTAATAATAATACAAACAACAATAATAGTAAGGACAGCAGTCTTAGCAGCAATCATAATATTAATTATAACTTGTCTTCATATAGTGCTCCATACCTCACTTTGTTTTTCCTATACATTGTAAATAGTAGGCGTTATTCGTAGCCAATTTAACAGTACTCAATTCACCAGCCTGAGAATGGTGAAAGGCTGAGTAGGTCTAGCCTTAAATTGCACTTGCGACCTGTAGATTACTACATATGTGAGAAGAGAGCATTAAACTATTTGAGCCTTGAAAGGTCGGACTGGGACAAAAAATAGTCGGGGCACCAAAATGAAAGTGACCCCATTAGGGAACCAGATATCTACAAAATGGCCCGCATTTGTAAATCGGGCCAGTTTCTAATATTAAATTAAATTAAAATTACATTGTGTATTTTGCAAACTATCAGAGACTACATGCATTCACGTTAGCAGGTAATGCTGAGGAAATATCAGGGAAATCATCATTAAAAATCAGCCCAACAACTATAAAACGGGTCCAAAAACTGATAAAAAATCGGCCTACACACTGCCCTGTCAGACCGGCTCCTTGGACATTGGCTGATTGTCCTATAGACCCGCTGTCCCAGGAGACATCCTGGGAAAATATGGAAGAAAGGCAAACACCTGACCACGTCCAGAAGCAATATAGCAAATTCAGAAAAACAGACAAAAGGAAACTAGAATGGCAAGCGCCTGGGAACACAGGAGAAGATAGCGCTGAAGCATGGATTACCAGCCTTCTATGTTCCTCTTCCCCTAAAACTCACGTCCAACACTTCACTACATTTCACCCTCCTGCTCCTAACCTCTTACAGCTCCATTGGTCTTTCTGCTGGCTGGGTCGTCTGTAGGCCCATATAAGTGAAATAATCAATAGTGTATTGGATAGTAAAGCAAAACACCCACTGCTGAGGAGTGACAGTCAACATAAATGGCTGGACTGGGGGGGATGTTGCAATGCATTTGAATACTAACCAGTAGTATACCAGTATAAATCATATTTGTAAAGCGCAAACATATTACCCTTAAGGGTCTCAAGGTGCTTGGGGCTGTTGGGCAGATTAAGTGAGCTATTGCCCAGAGTCACATTATGCTGAGCTGCCGCCGGTGCCAAGGATCAAACCGTGAGCCCCGCAAGTCAGACGCTCGGCCGCTGCACCACACCTCTCCCCTCTCTACCATTCTGCTAGACATCTTCTACACCCTTGAGTTGGTTGGACAACTGTGAGGGTGTTCGGGGAGCACTGTGATGACTGTTCAAAGTGATGAAGGAATTCACAGTGGAATTTCCTTTCTTTTGTGACATCTATTTTGTTATTTGTTCATCTTGAGAACAGAAGTTCAGCTGGACTGAGGTCACTCAGCAATTATTGCACAAAAGAACCGCAAGTACAGTGCAACTGAATTAAGTTAGTGCGCCCAAAAGAGTCAGGTTAGGTAGTGAGGTGATTAAATGATGCATATTAAACAGAGATTTGCATAAGGTACCGTAATAAGCCCTATTTCACTTTAAAACTATAGTAATTTATACATTTCAACCGCATTAGTTACTTTGTGCCATTTGTAACACTATTGCTGAAACATAATGGCATTGTCTATCTGTACAAGATTAAGAAGATAGCAAGTTACAAGTGTGTGGGGTTTTAGTGTGTAGAATCAATATAGCTCCCTAATACAGCCAGTCATGTTCCATCTATGATAAGCAAGTTGATCCACAACACAATAATACATGGTAATACATAATATACACTTTACCTTTTCTTTCCACTGCCCACTAAATGCATCATTATGTTGCACTGCATGAACGATGCAATCCTTACTAGTCAACATCTAATTTATTCGTGTTGACTGTCTTCCACCTCACTCTCATGACCACTCTCTTGTGTAAGACACCTATGAACCAACTACGGAATCATTCAATTATATATTTTGATGTACGAACAAAATGAGAGGAGCCTACTGGACAGCTTTGTATGATCCACAGTTATCATTGATCACTTTATTACATTCTGTCTCTATTTAGTTGCTTCATGAGATAAAGGGACATCAAAAACATTTATGTTGCACAGATAACATTGGTCAGACCCAGAGGTGACCCTACACTGGACATGGCAAATTTTTCTTAGGACCATGTTATGCACAACTTACCTGTTACACTTGTCTTGCAGCGAGAGTATCTCCTGAGCTATGGAAGCGGTTTCCGTTTCAGCTGGAGGAAGTATGGTCTTCACGCGATGTAGCAGTAAACTCAACAGACACCGCTGTCTGTCTACGTTTTTCTCATAGCGGTTGACGCACCGCAGCGACTCCAAGAGCTCCTCTTGGGCTGCATTCTTCTTGACTCTTTCTGGCAGCTCATCTTGAAATTGGTCTAGGAGGATTGTTTCCCTTTCGATCTAGGAAAAAGAACATCAAAAAATCAACATTAAGGCGATTTCGTGTTTAGAGTAAGCGGTGCCAGTGAGAGGCACTGATCCGTTGAGCACCATATGCTAGGAGGCACAGCAAACTGTGGCTGGTGGAATTCCGCCTAGAACTGCTCTGCAGAGTGGAGCAGCATAATCCTGCCCTTTTGAGTTGAATTCTAAAAAAGGTGTTGTGTTTGTGCTAAAAAAAAAAGTAGGCGTCAAATATAAAAAAACAAAAAGTGTCTTGTGCTCAACAAATCCCCTCTGGGCAGACCACTAACGTTTTTATAAGTGTACATTCCAATTATGATATCACAGGAAAAGCTGGTGAATGTATCGGAAAATCAAACGTAAGATGAGCAGTTATGAAACATTCACACATCTACTGTGTCTTTGCAGCTGAAGGCTTTAAAGTATTTGGCAGACAGTGTTTACGTCATGACCATGGTAACACTGGCACTCATTGTCCTACAAAACGAGGAGCCAAATGCTCCAAAAACCATAAACGAGGAAGTTGAAGAGATCCAGGGAACTTTCACACAACGCGTTTGTTGGGCATTGGGTGGGTCACAATACGAAACCTCAGAAACATCTAGTAATTTTATTTTTTTCTGGCCAACTTTTCTCTCTTTTTCCCACAACAGTGAAAGTTAACACTTGACAGCTGACATCTTTCTTTCTTCTTGCTATTCTCTGACACACTTCAACTGAAAGTGAGGCACGGGTTTCTTATGTGGAACACACTGGCAAATGCACACACACAACGTAGCAAAGTAAAGTGCCTCCATTCTACTAAAGGTGTGTAATAGAAATATATGGCTGCTAACTTTCAGATGTTAAAATTGGAATAAAGTGGAAGATGTTATATCGGCTTCATTATGCAGTGTGGGGGCCAAACACTAAGTAGTGTCTCTTCAGATGCAAAATATCAAGACCAAACCAAAAGTAATCAGAATGAGGTATAGTTGTTGATGGAATTACTAAGGTCCCATATTGATTCCATTCTCAGTAGGAAAGATCAGCAGGACCAGGCAGTTTTAACCCTGGTCTCCCATGGAGTGCCACTTTTGACTCATGAGTCTCATACATATGTGATGCCTCTGCTGCAGCTCTATTGCTAAATCTAAACAACGAACAGCTGCAATGAACAGCTGGTTGAGCCTCCAGTGTCTGAGTCAAAGATGGGAGCAGTAAACATAAGGGTATTGTATCGTGCCTCAATTTGAACATTAGTTCAAGGGTCCATTACTAAATTTAAGCAAAATAACTTTCATTTGGGGCTTAAACTTCTCAACTTCACAAAATATCAGAAAAAGTAACCTATTAAAGAACACAAGTGAAAACACCTTCTTACAATATATTAGAATGAGGTTTCAGCTCAAGAGTGAGATGATTGATAGTATCCAAAAAAGACAAAAAACTAATTGCAATTCAAAGAAGTACGTCTAAACAATAACAAACAATAATTCTCAGGGACCTTGTTTCCAGACATGGATCACATTCGTTTGGTCAACTATTAGCATGGCATTTGATGGGAAGGGAATGTTCCCTGCTCGGTGGACAATCATGTTCCTTGTGTAGCTGAACTCCATAACTGTGATTGTGTTTTTTATTTTTTTATTTTGGTTATGCCACACACTTACCCCTTGAGCACATTGGAATGGAATGGAAGAGGCTTTTATATAGCGCTTGGCTACCCGGAGGCATCCCAGCGCTGCAGCGGTCGCTAGGGGGAGGGATGGGTTTATGGGAATAGCCTGGTTTTCAGATGTTTGCGAAATGTGAGATGGTTGGCTTCCTTGCGGATAGGGAGTGGAAGGGAGTTCCAGAGTTTAGGGGCATTGTACGAGAAAAGGCGGCTGCCTGTTCTAGCCACTTCATCCTGGGAACCTCAGCCAAGTTAAGCTCGTCTGATCGAAGACTTCGAGTAGCCTTGTATGGTTTAACCTAGGTCCAGTCTCATGACACTGCTATGGTCTTGACCTAGACCTGAACTGGGAGTGGTGCATCAAACACACCCTCATAGTGATAGAGGCCTATTGTCCCTGTCATGGGTTTCATGTGTGCAGCGAAGTGGTGACAGCATACCTTGTTAGGAAATTTTAATGACAATACAATGACAATTAATGCGTGCCTTCTGGGTCATTCATCTAAAGTTCCGCTGCTTGTGATTAATTCAGAAGCCTAACCGTGACATCTTGCTCAATGTGTGTGTTGTGTGCATGTATGCTAGAAGCAGTAGTATGCATAGCAGTGTGTTGTGTGTGTGCATGTGAGCTAGAAGCAGAAGCGTGCCATGTAGAAATTATGAAGGCCTGCAAGATTCATTTTGAAAGCCTACAGCCTAGACCAGAGTAAAGGATGGGGAAGAGGTTGGTTTTATCCAGATGGTAAATGTGTGTTGCTGCCATGTCCTAGATGGGAAGGAGAGCCCCAGACACTATGGTGAGAAAAGAGGAACTAAGCTTTCCTTAGAAGTGCCAGAACCCTTCCTGATACACAGGACTGGAAAAGACTTTGACTGCAGAGGCTATTTGGTGGAAGGCAGGGGAGACAGGATTATGCTGGCAGTATCTGTTGATAGCGAAAGGAATCATTTGAATCATCCCACTGATAGCGAAAGGAATCATTTGAATCATCTCCACTGCTCGCGGTACCCGCTGCGCGGGTCCCGCTTCGTCGGAGGTCACCCTTCTACAGCGCCACTGCCCAAATTGATCCTCTGGGTGCTGGGTCCTGCAGGGCTGCGAGCGTGTTGTGGGCGCAGGACTCCAAGTCCCAGGAGCGCCCACAACTCCCAATTGCCAACAGCTGGGATGCTCTCCCTGCAGGCCCCTCCCCTTCCTCTCCAGCCAGTATATCCTCAACCTGAAGTGACCCGCTGCGCGGGAGGGCGCCGGGAGAAGCCCGGGACAAGGGCGGGACCGTCTGTGGCCGTCCGGGGCCGCAGGAGGCCGGGCTGGGCCCACTCTATGACATCTTCATTACGGACCTGCTAAGGTACTGTGATATTTGAGGAAATTCTCGTGGTCTATTGACATTTCCTGTTACCGAACTGTGTTGCTCGGTCCATTGGCCATTTGTACCCTCCATTCTTCTGGTTACCAGACGGGGGTCAACTTGAAGAGGGTTTTGTTGAGCTCTCACTGAATCGTCCAGGTATACGGATTAGTAGGAGGGGCTATTGTTAATGTTACAGAACAGGACTAGATCTCGCCTACATGATCTTTATTAGGACTTTGCTGAATGATTTTACCTCGTAGGCGACTTATCTGAGATTAACACGGACTGTTCTTAGGCTACCCTGAGATTATCCCATATTTGAACCTCAGCCTTTATCTGCAATTGCTTTAGGACTTTGAATTTATTGAAGCAAGAAATTGTTTATGCTGTCTTGCTAGACTTGCGGCCTGTCTTTAAACACTCTATCCTATTTACTTGTGTAGTTTTTGACCTTTGATATTATCTTTACTCTTTTGCAAATATGCCTAAAAAATTGGCCCCAGTCACCTCAGTACCACTTAAAACCTTAGATTCCTTCTTAGTCCAAGTCGTCAAAAAAATAAATAATGAAAGAAGGGAATCCTTAGGTTTGAGCCAATCACCAATTTTGCTTCCATTAAGTCCCGAGCCTAGTACACAAACGCCTGGTACATCATTACTTGATCCCATAATCCACATACCCGATACTAATTCATTAGATATTGGCATAGATGATGGAAATCCCGACCTGTCAGCTGATCAGTCAACAAATGTAGTGTTTGACTCTGAGCAACAGCAAAATACCGTTGCGGAAATTCCTTCACCTTCATCACCTATTATGCGACCTGTGAGAAACTGTAGAAAAGCTCAAGTTAAACGGGGGGGGGAAACAGTTAGGAAGGAAAAAGACCACCCCACCCCCTAGACATAAAGGGAAAAATGTGGAGCGCGAAGATGCTGATGAGCTCAGACAAATCATCGACGATGACCTATTTAATAGGATTTCGGACATGATAGATATTAAAATTAAGACTATTATCAAGCCACTTATTGGGAAGGTAGATAAATTAACAGCAGAAGTAAAAAAGATGGGCGGGTTGCAAAGCAAGTTGGTTAATGGCTTGGAGAATCTAGCCATGCACGTTATTAAACCGGTAGTTATTTTGGAGGAGAATCCGGGTGCCGATATAGGTCCTATGGAAGTCCAACAACAGCTTACCCCTGAAGGCCAATTACCACCACCTGTGCCTACCCAGGACGTAATAAGAGAGCCCCCCACTTTACAACCTGTGGTCCCAGCACCATTGTATTTAGGGGATGAATCTTCACAATTTATCATGGAAGCCTCACCATTAGTCCTGGTACTGGCGAATGTCCCTGTCCTATCTCAGGAACAAAAAGAATCCGCTCAAGGTTTAAAAGACAAAGCTTTATATTGGCTTACCAATAATATGCGTATGGCAGATCAGGGAGTTGACCAGCTAGCGGGGGAAATTGTCATGACAAGGAGGGTATCATGGATTGGGAATAAGACAAAGAAGTTTAAAGGGGACTGCGTAGTACTAAATTTTGCTAGCGCAGAAGGACTCCTAAACATTCTCGCTAATATCCTCCCGCCCCAACGTATATCCCCCTCACCCTGAAATTCTTTTACAATGAGATTCAGATGGCGACCTCTTCTAACATCCCCAGGCCTAGAAGGAACGCTAGAGTTGCTCACTGGGGCGGGGAAACTAGACCCAGATTTAACAATGATTGTTTTCACCCCATGACTAGTCGCGGGATAGGGCAACACAACTTCCCGAACGGGCCAATGGCCAGAACACCAGGGCCAATTTGGCCCAATATAAATAGGTGGGGTTCTAATACTCCGGGATATGATAATAGAGGCCAGGGAAATGGGTTCATGCCCAGGCAGGGGAACGAACACTTTTTGATGCGACCTAATACTCCTCAGCCTATGTGGAACTTAGCAGCAAACGGATGGGGTCAAGTGTCTACACCTTTTGATTGGGGATTGGGAATGGGGAATAGATACGGAGTTTTGTCCGGCCTAAACGACTGCGACTGACATATTGAGGTTATAAACCAGGGGACAGAGGCTATAGTCCAACAATTGGATCAGATCAGCCCACGCACTAATGGCCCAGATTCTAATGAGTCCACCTCTCAGTCAGGGCACGAAGATCGAATTACACTTGGGCATGACTGTCCCATACCCACGCCATATTTGCCTGACCATAGCCCGATTCAGGGCCAGGGTTGTGCTAACCCACATAGTTTACTGAACGTGGCTTTGAATGAAGTAACCCAAATATCGCGAGAGCCTGAAGTGGCATTGGTACGGCACCCAGAAACTAAGGCATCTATAGACTCCTGCAGATTAATAAGCTGGAACATAGCAGGGTTAAATGGCAAGCGTCAGGATAAAGCTTGGTCAAGCTTTGTTTTAGGCCACCATATTATTGCCCTTCAGGAAACTTGGGACACTTCTGCCAATCTGTGGTGGGATGGGTTTATTAGTTTTACCAAAGCAGCCGTCCATAGTCGCACGGGGAGGGCCAAGGGAGGCCTTCTATTACTGTTCTCTTTAGATTTAAAGGGCAGTTGTAGGCAGATTAGCACCGATTCCCCTAACATCCTGATGGTCGAAAGAGTGATTAAAAACACCAGTAGGACCATTTATATAAATTTCTATAACTCAGGGAATAGTGATTATAGAGGCCGTAATATCATCGAGTTAGATAACATTTTAAATTCGGTCAGTCAGAATAATATGTTTGACACAGATTATATTTTATTAGGTGATTTTAATATTCATCCGTGCAACTTAAATTGCAGGAGAAGTAGCATTGAAGGGGATGATGGACTCGAGGGACCTCATTTTGAACATTCCACGGAGGGAGAGGAGCTGGAAGATTTCCTCGCTAACTTTGATCTGTATGAACCAGATGGTGGCACTAGATTGCCAACCTTCACTGGCATCCCTCATGGTACAATTATAGATTACATATTTGTATCCCTAGGCATTTTAAACCGGGTTATCGTCTACCACACCACACAATCACATTTTAGTGACCATAATCCGGTAGAACTAGAAGTGGCGTGGGGAGGCAACATGGGACCATCCCCACTGAAAGTAATTGCCCACCCCCTGAGGACTACTGACCAAGGTGGACATATGAAATGGGCAAAGGTGGTACCGGAAAAATGTTATGCTGAAATTTTTTTAAAGATTATGGGGCAGGTCGAGGTCTGTAATAATCCTTGTGCACAGGGTCAAGAAATTGTAGAGGCATTTGAGGTAATATGTGGGCAGGTGTCACAGGACCTTCTAGCAAAGACAAAAAAAGGAATCCCAGGCAATAAGCGCTAGTTTGATTCAGCATGTTCAAAAGCACATAGATCACTATTGGCAGCCCTAAGAAATACCCCCAGGGTAAAAGATGAGATTACCAGACTCAGGAAAATATATAAGTTAGTAATAAAAAAACGAAAGGACACCATCAAACAAGAAGCATGGGAGGGCCTCCTTTCGGCGGCAGTCCTGAAGGATAGCAAAAAATTTTGGGAGATCATTAAACAGCCCTTGTTCTCAGACAATAATAACGATTCTATGGACTGCGTTATTCCTGATGAAAAGTGGTTATCTCACTTTAAAAAAGTCTATGGGGATACTGATGATGCAACTAAAGATGTCCTGCTGTCAAGCCCAGTTACCCGCCCCATCCTTTTTAATCGAGATGAGGTGGAAAAAGCCATTAGATCCACTACAAAGCATAAGGCACCTGGCCCTGACGGCGTGCCTGCCGACTTTTTTATGTACTCCCCAAAATTGTGGGCTGAAGTTCTGGTAAATGTGTTCAATGCAGTTAATGGTAATCCTGTACCTGCATCATGGAACACCTCCACCATAGTCCCCATCTTTAAAAAAGGTCAGCGGGATGATCCAGGCTGTTATAGGCCTATATCCCTTCTGGATTCTTCAGTAAAAATTTTAGGTAGAGTTCTTTTATCCAGGCTGAGGGAGAATGTTGAGGGCTGTGGTGGATTGTCCGAAATCCAATATGGATTTAGGGAAAGAAAGGGGACTATTGAACAGTGTGTCAACTTACATTTGCTTATTTCCAAATATACCGTAGCCAAGGAGGGGTCCGTATATCTTGCATTTATGGACCTCTCCTCGGCATTTGACCTGGTCAATAGGACAAAGTTGTGGTCTATTTTGCTGGAGATGGGGATTGATGAAGCATTGGTCACCTTTATGGCCTCCCTGCACCAAGAACACTTCTCAAGTGTACGTGTGACGAACGAGGGTAGGCGCACCCCTCTTTTTAGATCATTAAGGGGGGTGCGGCAGGGCTGCATTTTAGCCCCCCTGCTCTTTACCATCTATATCAATGGCCTGGGCGCACACCTAGGAGGGCAGGAAGCCGACGTCCCGCGTGTAGGAGCCATAAAGATCCCGGCGCTCCTATATGCGGATGACGCCGTGCTGATTGCCCGCACGGGAGTTGGTCTCCAGCGCCTACTGAATGCCTTTGGTTCGTTTATGGAGCAACTAGATCTTAAAATAAACGTAGCCAAGTCACATACGATGGTGGTGGGTCTAGAGTGTCGCAGGAAGAGAAACAAAACATTCACATGCAGGGGGGACATGGTCTCTAGGGTATCCACATTTCCATATTTAGGTGTACTGTTCGATCAGAAAGGGTCCTGGGGCCCGCAGGTTAGAGCTAAGAGGTTGTCTGTTATCAGATCATCATCAGCACTTCTGAGCTTTGCTGGTAGGCTAGGGGCCAGGCCTATGGAAGCTATACTAAAAATCTATAATAGCAAATCTGTGGCTATTGCATTATATGGTTCCGCATTGTGGGGATATGCAAATGTGGAACCAATCCAGAGAGCGGAGAATGGATTCATCAGAACCCTACTCTCTGTACCCCAGTCGACCCCAACGTATTCTATTCACAAAGAAGTTGGTTTACAGTTTCTTTCTGATAAGTTGAGTATGGCCCCCTTGATTCTTTGGTTAAAAATGTGGATGAATGAAGAACTCCCATTAAATCACAAGATTATGTCCGATGTCCTGTCCCTTGATAAATCCAACAAGATACCTTGGCTGGCCTATTTGGCCAGGGCTTTTTTGGACCTAGGCCGCCCGGAGCTTTTTACCTCCCCAGAGAATATTAGGATTCAAGATCTTGCTTTTGTAAAAAAGTCTTTCATGGGAAGGAGGGAAGCCTGCCGCGAAGAACGTGAACTAGTAAAGCCGGCAGTGAGGGATCATTGTTTGTTGGTCAGCTCGCCATCACTCGCACCTTATCTTGGTTTCGTTACAATCCCCTTCCACAGGTTTCTTTTAACCAAATTTAGATTTAATTTGCTGCATTTTTACTTAGGTTCTTTTAACAATTGGCAGAAGCCAGAACTAGCCCCGCCCTGTAGCTGTGACCAGTTTTCAGTGCAAGATACAATGCATTTTGTCATGTTTTGTGGGTTGTACTTAGAGCCAAGGAACATTTTTTTGTTGCCTATCCTTAAAGAAGCCGGCTTTACCCAGGTAAGACCGGCTTTGCTCTTCTTACAATTACTGCCTAATCCCCACATTACTTTCTGCATTGCTAAATTTCTGGTAGCCGCCTCAAGGGCGAAAGCTGTCTGTCAAGATTAGTTATCTATGTCAAACAATTCTTTTTAACTGTCTGTCACAATTTTAAAACTTGTTGTTAATATTCAATATTATGTGTATTATGGAAAAATTTTGTATGAAATGTATTTTATCCTTTTTCTCTTTGTATGGTTTTTAAATAAGCCGAATAAAGATATTTTGACTGACTGACTGAATCATTTGAAGGTGCACTGATTCTTGTCTCTCTTCCTGATCTCTGTGAAGGGGGGTCATAAAACTGGATGCAGTCTGCTCTCACCTAATTGTAGTTTTGTGGTGGGTACTCTACCTGGAGACTGTCCTTCTGGGCATAGCATGCTTGTAGATATAAGCCAGACCTGGAAAGCGGCCTGCCAGGGCAAATGAAAGGGGTAACACCCCAAACCAGAGGTGCGCCTACCAATTTCCCTAACTGACCCTTAGCCTGCCATGAGGGGGTGGAGGGGGCCCAGTACCAGAAGGGAGAACCCACTAGAGCTGGATGACAGCCTAATCAATGAAGGCCAAGACAGAATCAGGCCCCATGCCTGTGAACTTGGTATCGGTGCCTAAATGGATGTGTAGTGACATTCTATGTTTTTTGTGTGATAAAAGTACTTGCCTTTTTATACAAAGAGAAGCATTGGGCTGGACAATGATTTAATTGCACTGCTGGGTTGCATTGTATTGATTTGTGAGCCTGAGTAACCCCTCCATTAGCCTACCTGAAAAGCCTGTGACCGCTTGCCCTCACTGCCACTGAGAGTTATGTGCTGTAAGTGGTCAATTTATATACACAGAAAGGTCAACCCCTGGACAGGAGAGGTGAAAGTCCTCACCCCAAACGTTTGTGACCCTTTAGCCCCTGCCTGCCCCATTTACCTGGCTACACATGTGGATCAAGTGTCACACATCTAGCAAACATGCCTAGTCAAGTATCACTTTCTGCCTAACCCTTCTCCCACACCTAATGCTTTTGGTTGTGCTGTTTAGTAATTGCATCAGCGCTGATATGATTCAAAGACAAAACTCACCAGCAAAGGACATATCTCTGACTTCAAATGGAAGGCTGAACATTTATCGACTAGAACATAGATTTTAAGTAGGTCAGTGTGAGAACTAGGGTTTCCGGTTGGAAGAGGTATGCACCCTGTCCAAGCAAGAACCACCACTTTAGTCAGGGTAAGCTACATACTCACTAAAATATAACTAGTGCTCACTCTCTGGTAGTTTGGCATAGAGCAATCAGGCTTATCTAAAGAGGCAATGTGTAAAGAATTTGTGCAACACACACACAGTAACACAATGAAAACACCACAAAAATACTCCACACAGGGTTAGAAAAAGAGATTATAATTGTACGGATAAAATAAGACTAAAACGACAACGATCCAATAAGTTGAATGGGAGTTATGACTTTTTAAAGATTGAATCAAAGTCTAGTGGTTAGAGTCAAATTTCTCTTATGGGTTACTTGAGGTCGCACTGGACCAGGTAAATCCAAAGGTCAGGCAGACCATGATGAAGGGTAGGCTGGCTACCGGACTCATGCAGGTCCATCTGAAAAAGTACCTTGGATGGAGCAAGCGCCGACATAAAAGATTTGATGTATCAGTTCCGATCCACGTAGACTATGAATGCTTGGTCAATGAACGTCTTCACTATGCAGGCACTATGTTGTCATCGAGCAGTCTGCCATCATTGAGCTGTGCAGTCTGTCGAAGCAATGTAGTTGATTAGCTCCTGCATCAGCAAAGAAGGGCAATGTGTTGATTCCGATCAGCACAAAGTCATTACTGCATCGATATCTATGGTTCTGTACAACAGAAGTCACCTTTCAAGGGCCCAGGACTGGATTGGCACCACTTGGTAGGGCAGGACTCACAGATGGCAGAATCCAGGTGCTTTTGCAGGGTTGAAGGAAGTCTTTTATGGCCCTGAGACTACAGAACAGGGGTCATTCCAGCAATCCCTTGGAGTTACTCTGGGTTCGAGTGAGATGGGTCCTTGTCCCCAGTAGGCCAGATATTGGGATGCAACAAGGCAGCACAGGAAAGCAGTTCATTCAGAGCAGCAGTCAAGCAAGGTGGCAATCCTTGTAGCACAGCAGTCTTGACTCATGGCAGAGTTCTTCACAGATCCAGTAGTGTATTGTCTTGGTAGGGTCAGAGGCCCGGTACGTATATTCAGTTGTGCCCTTGGAGAGAGGGTGACTTTGAAATGCACAGGTCCCCCTTTCTTCCCAGCCCTGGCTCCAGACTATCAGTAGGGGGAAATCAGCCCTTTGTGTGGGGAACAGGACACTGCCTATTCAGGTATAAATGTGAGCTCCCCCTACCTTGCTGTCTAGAAAGAGCTGTCAGGATGCAGATGAGTTCTCTGTCCCACCCAGTCTTTCTGTATTTGTGGCTGTCTTGAGGGAATGCACAAAATATAGCTGTCAGCATACTCCATACGTGTATTGGAGACAGGCTGCAAGGTGCACATAGCAGTAAGAGCAGATAAATGTCCTAATTCTAAATATAGCAAAAAATAGTAATGTTAAATCCAACTTTACCTGTAAAGATGAGTTGTCATTAAATTGTGGGAGGCAACATTAAAGCCAACATACATAGGTTCTCACAGATATAACACCTCGCAATTCTGTAGTGTGAAAGCTAGTGGGGCGGCTTTTAAAAGGTTCTTTGGATTCTAGGTTTGATTGGTTGAGACAAACCTCACTTTAGGCCTGATTGTGATGTCGGGCCGAAAGCCATCCGTCAGCTAGTCGGAGGATTTCCGTCCGACATCAATGGTTTCCCTCTGACTGTCGTATTACAATACTTCCAGTCATGTGGGAAACACGCGGGGGATGCTGCTCCGCTTCTGACGGGCTCACAGAGCCCGTTGGAGTGTCGGAAGGGCTCATAATCCCATAAACACGGTGGATCCAGCCTCGGCTCCACCGTCGGGATTATGATGTTGCTGTCCGCCTGCCATGAAAAGGTTGGCGGAAAGAGACTTTGGGGGGCCCCCAGCAGGGCACCCCTCCCCCTGGCCTTCCACTATGGGGCCTTGGGGGCACCTATGGTGCCCCCTAAACATCCATGCACCAAAGATCCATTTTACAATAGTAGCTTGTGCTGCGGGCCTATTCCGCCCTCCGCACAACCTACAATTGAAAAATGAATGTTTCCGACCACCCATAGGGCGGTGGCATCCAAATTCTTTGGGAAGAACCACTGACCTATGGTCAGGGGGTCCCATTCCGCAACGTTGTTCGTTGGACGCAAGTTTGACCGACATCTTAATAAGGCCATTAGTTTACATTGCTTCATTGTTTAGGGTGAAGAAAAGAAATGGACCTAACTTGCAGCTGAGTGATGGTGAAAAATCTCTGAATTCCGGAGGAATTTCTATATCTCGAGGAGAATCCATCTGCACATTTGAATCTTCATTTCCTCTTTCATTTTGTTGGTGGGAATTCCATCAATTTAGTGTCCTTACCTCAAATATTAGAGGATTTTACACCTAATCTATGTCTTTGAGACCTTTATACTGAAGACCCTTTAATGTACAGCAGGTAATGAGTCTTTCATTCAGGTTGTGAGCAAATAGGTATGTGGAAGAGCCTATCTCCCATCCTCTTATCAATAATTTTTTCCAGAATTTGAAACCTATAACTATGAAGGCAGGACCCATTTCACCACATCTAAAGGTTTAGGTAGTGTATGAAAAAATACTCAATAGGAAGACCTTTTACTCTCCAGAGATGGCGCAGGAATCAGGAACACAAATCTTTTCGTGAAATTCTAATGCCTCTTCAATCAATCAATCAGGATGTATAAAGCGCAGCTAATCACCCGATACCTCTTCATATGTTGGTACTAAATAAAGATACAGTCATTTTCGTATCTAATCTCCAGTGCATTGCTAATTGTGAGGATCCCTGAGCACTGGTGGTTAGCCAAAGTACCTCTGTTATGTCCTAAACCCCTACCTGTGCGAAACTGAGTTGAGATCCCTTTAAACCTAAAGCAATCTGGTGGTCAAGGCACCGTTCAAGATGGCTGCCTAGTGGAGGAGCTCCGCCGCACCGGGACACCCTCGCAATATTATTTGCGCCTACCTTCGCTCTCCCTGATGTCGGACCATTTCCCTGCGCACCGGACCTCAAGAGGAACTCGGTGAGATCTTTTCCTCGAAGAAGCGAGCTATTTTGACGCTTGTTTTAACATCGCGTCTTTTCCTCGCAATGTCCGACGCCTTTTTGCCGAGGTCCCGCGACTGACTGGCGAGTTGCGGACTTCGTGCCTCTTCTTTTCATGTTGCTTCGTTTGCTGCTTTATATCTAGATGGGCTATTTTTCTCTGCAACTACGACCTGCCTTTCATTTGTGCCACTTGTTTCGGTCATGAATTTTTTCTCTTCATGAGCCCGAGTCAGCAGCAGCCCCCATTTTGTGACTCTATGCTTCCAAGTCAACATTGTTGTTTATATTCTTGAGTATGCTGTGTGACCTCCATTGACTTTGTAACTTATTGGTCCTTGCTTTTAAATCGTCTGGAGTGTTTCATTAATACCTTACAGCTGCGGATTCCAACTGTTCTGCTGATTTTTCCTCATGTAACAAGACTTGTTTTTTCTCAGCCTCTGACACCATTACCTTTCCTGAGGAGTGTTCTTCAATACTGCGTGGAGCTTAGGTGCTTTGCATTTCTTTCATTATAATTTGGTGACTGTCAACAGAAGATATCTAATACCACTTTTTCACTAGCGGAATCTGTTTGGATTCTTCTCGAACATTTTGGGCATCCTCATCTCAAGCTTCTTGCATGGTGTTACTGTCTTTCTCTCTTCAGCTTTTTTACATTGTGGATCCTTCAGCTGCCATTTTTAATTGACTTTGCTGTCTTATAGGCAAATTGCGCAAACCCAAATTTATATTCAATCCTTCCCGCAGTGCACAGGCTCCACCTTCTTCTGCCTCCTCTGTTTCTCCTGTTGCAATTCCAATGGCAGGGGCTGCGCCCAATCGCCCTTGTTCGACGCAAGCTACATCTTTTAAGTCCTCGCCGCCTATCACCTCATCCAAACGCTTAAAACAGGATCCTCCGTCTCCGGATAAACCATCCTCTCCCATTTCCATGGAATTAATTTTGGCAGAAATTCGCGCCTTGCGCCCATTTGTTGAAGAAACCAATTCTGAAATGCAATTCCTGAAGGACAAATGGTCTTCCATAGACAGTAGAATTACTTTGGTGGAACAGCAAATTTCGGACTTACCAACTCATGCTCATCGTATTTCTTCCCTGGAAAAGTCGGTTCTTGCCCTTCAACATCACACCAAGGATTTGAAAAATAGGAATAGAAGGAATAACCTCTGCATTTCTGGTCTGCCAGAATCTTTGGAAGGAGATGACCCTATCACATTCTTCACGTCTTTTCTTTCGAAGCTACTAGAAATGTCACCTACAACTTCACTTACAATTCAAAGGGCTCACAGACTTGGTCCACGTTCTTCTTCATCGCCAAAGCCACGTGGTGTCATCATCCTTTTCCTGAAATTTACAGATTTACTCTCAGTTCTTTCTGCGGCCCGCTCCAAACGTCAAATCTCTTGGTTAGGTCAGAGAGTGTTTTTCTCTCAAGATGTCTCCAACGCTACCGCATCCAGAAGGAAGGAATTTTTAAGTCTACGTGCTCCATTACGCTCTCTTGGAGCTAGATTTGGCTTGTTTCACCCGTGTATCTTTAAGGTTACATATCAAAATCAGACTTGGACTTTTCAAGATCCAGCGGAACTTAAGAACTTTATTCAGATCCACTCCACTACCACCATGGATACCTCTTCTTCTTCTAGTGGCTGATTGATTTGTCTTATGCAGTTGCTGTCTAATCTTCTTACAATGTTTTAGAAATTGCTTTGATGTTATTTCTTTATTTGTTTCAATGTATTTTATGTAGCCTACTGCATGTATTATGATGGTATATCCCTTTGTTATCTCCACTATTTATCCGTCTTGTGATTTGCCTTTTATCACCTGTTTTTTCTCCTTTTTGCATTCTCTTTTAGGGTCGTGATGTTCATTTCCTATTTTTTATGAGCCTCCTCGTTTCTGAGTCTTATGTCCTGATCCGGCTTGGACCTCCATACCTTGAGCGGTTTGTTTTGTTGAGTGTCGCCATTACCCCTTCACCCTCTTTTGTATTTCCCCCCCCAGGTTTGTTATGTTCAGTCGTCCTTTGGATATGTACTGTCTTTTCTTCTCTTGCATTCTTTCCCTTCCTACCTTCCCCCTCCCGATCTGTTTTTTGCTTCCCCTCTTTTTCATCCTACCTTCTTTTTGCTATTGCTACATACTCTTCTTTTCTTCTCCTACCTGTTTCTTTTTCGACTTTATGATTTATACATATTGTTTAGCATATTCTATTATATTTTACCTCCTCCTATTTAACATTTAGAGTAATTTCTTGGAATGTAAAAGGTTTTGCTCATCCCATTAAACGGCAGAGAGTTCTCTCTCACTTGGCTTCCTATACCCCTGATATTGTTCTTCTACAGGAGACTCACCTTAATGAACTTGAATCCCTTAAATTGAAACGTAACTGGGTTGGCACGGTTCTTTTCTCCCCCTTTAACAATAAGAAGAATAGAGTTGCCATCCTATTTCATAAAAAGTTGAAATGTAAGGTATTGTCAGAGGAAAGGGACGCTGATCGCAGATGCATCCTTGCTAATTTACTAATTAATTCAATTCCTTTAACTGTTTTTAATGTATATGGTCCTACTCATCCTGATTGTACATTTTGGCCTCTAATTATGAGTAACTGTATTCAACATAAAAATGACTTATTCCTGTTAGGCGGAGATTGCAAAGAAATTATGGACCCATTCCTTGACCGCAAATCAACGGTTCGATTTACGCCTTACAAGTCTCATAAACAATTTATTGATACCACCTTGCAAACACACCTCACTGACTCTTGGAGACTCTTACACCCAGACACTTTAGACTATTCTTTCTTTTCTCCCCCCATGCTTTTTTTTCTAGACTAGACTATACTTTTCTCCCTCAATCTTTGTCTCAAAATTTGCTTTCTTCCTCTATTGAACCTATAGTTATTTCTGATAATGCTCCCATAGTGACAGACCTTGATTTGCTATCACCTCTTCCCAAATCATCTCGTTGGCGTTTCAATTGTGCGCTACTTTCTGATCCTCACTTCTCTTCCCTATTCCGCTCTTTTACCAATGATTTCTTTCAACTTAATTCTGACCCTAATATACCTCCTTATATCCTCTGGGAGTCCTATAAAGCCACAGCTAGGGGTTTTATTATTAATTTTGTTTCCAAAAAAAGAGAGAATTTCTTCAGCAACGGAAACTTTCCCTAGCACATATAAAACAACTAGAACATCAATTTTACACCTCTTCAAATAAGAGTATGTCTCCGGAACTTCTTCGTACTAAAATCGACTTTAATAAACTCACAACAGACAATGCTTCATCTATTCTTCCCTGCAGTAGCGCACGATATTATGGTGGTCGCAATAAATCTGGTAAACTATTGGCTAATTAACTTAAGTCCCGTAAGGAACGCACTCTTATAGATTCTATTTACTCTTCTGACAACATTCTTCTTCAAAAAGATAAAGATATACTTGAGCACGGCCACAATAGTCGCGATACCTAAGCCCGGCAAACCCCCTGAAGAGTGCGGATCATACCGCCCGATCTCCCTCCTTAACGCCGAAAGTAAAATTCTTGCGAAAGTGTTGGCCACCAGGCTACTGTCCCATCTAGCACACCTGATACACCCAGACCAGTCGGGCTTCATGCCACACCGGAGCACGGCGCTGAACTTGAGACGGCTGCATGGGGTGCTGGCCCGAGCCCCGCAGCTGGAGGAACCGGCAGCGGTACTGTCACTAGATGCTAAAATGGCTTTTGACATGGTGGAGTGGCACTATCTTTTTGCGGTCCTGGAACGCATGGGTATTGGCCCGACGTTCATATCGTGGGTCAGACTACTGTACACCGATCCCATGGCGCGGGTAACCGCGAACGGACATATTTCAAGGGAGTTTCCGCTGGCACGGGGCACGAGACAGGGATGCCCACTCTCGCCACTACTGTTCGCCCTAGTACTAGAACCCCTGGCCACGATTATCAGAACCACCCAGCTGCTGAAAGGCATACAGTGGGGAGGTGGCTGGGAGGATAGGGTATCCCTGTACGCCGACGACATGCTCGTCTACCTCATGGACCTCGTGAACAGTATCCCGGTCTTACTGGCACTGTGCGAACGCCACGGTGCGGCTTCCGGTTACAAACTTAACTGGTCCAAGTCCGTACTCTATATGGTGCAGGGTGACCTTCCAGCATTGCCTGAGGATTGCCAACTGCTCGTAGAACACATCTCCTTTAAGTACCTAGGGATACAGATTACAAGGGACCACTCAACCTTCCTTGAACTGAATCTTAAGCCCCAACTAGACAGACTCAAATCAGACGTGCGCCTCTGGAGGAATCTCCCCTTGACACTTCTAGGTAGAGCAGCGCTCTTCAAAATGATGGCGCTACCTCGCTTCCTCTATGTTCTGGAGAATACGCCGGCGATGGTCCCCGTATCCTTCTTCCGCCAAGTGTCGGCACAACTGTCCGGCCTTCTGTGGGGAGACAAACCGGCCAGGGTGGCGCAGTTGAAATTGACTAGGGACTGGTATAGTGGGGGGATAGCCCTCCCAAACCTTGAAATGTACTACTGGGCCGCGCACCTCAAGGTGATCAACCAGTGGGTCCACGCAGCACAGGACGACCCTGCATATGAGGCGGATAGACGCCAACTGGGCATATCCACCCTTCTGGCCCCACTCTACAACAAAGGTATGGCGAGGAAGCTGGAAGGGCCTACCAAACACACGGTAGCCATCTGGCACAAAGCGCAAAGACGGCTGGGATGGGAGGGAGTGATTACTAAACTCACGCCACTATGGGATACCAAAGCCCTCGGTAACCTGCGCAGTTTAAAAGGGTTTGATCAATGGGATACCATTGGGATCTCTACGGTGGGCGACCTGTGGACAAGGGACGGCGTGCTGTCCTTTGCGACCCTGAGGGAGCAATACCACCTTGAGGTGACCGAAACATACAGATACATACAAATTAGGCACGCACTCCTGTCAGTGTTAGAACCAGGCGTTACCCTTCCGGAGTCGGCTCCGTTAGAGGACCGACTGCTTACGGATTACATGGAGTCAAGTGCAACCTCCCTCACTTACCGCAAACTGTTAAACAACCTGCCGGATCCCCTCGGGAAACTGAAGGAATACTGGGAGGACGAGCTGGGGGACCTGGTCGAGGCGGACTGGAACGCAGCCCTGGCATCACCCAGGGAGGCAGGTATTTCCACCCGATTCAGGCTGGTCCAATTCAAGATACTGCACAGGGTCTACTACACCCGCACGACACTATATAAAATACACAGAGCAGACCACCCGTATTGCCTGAGAAACTGTGGGGAGGAGGGTACATTGTTCCACACTATATGGACCTGTCCAAATATACGGGATTACTGGAGGCGTGTAACACGCACGATCAGTCAAACCCTCCGGAACCCGTTCACCCCTGATCCCAGAATCTGCCTTCTAAATGTGTGGGGCCCAACAGACTTATCACTACATGCGAAGAGTTGGGTGGTCATTGGCGTAATGATGGCAAAGCGTGATATTGCCAAAAACTGGGGGGCACTTGAGGCACCCACTCTGGCGCAATGGTGCAGAAATATGGACGTGCTTATGGTGACAGAGAGGGCAGTGTATCAACAGAGACATAATCCGCGCAAATGGAATAGAATCTGGACACCATGGAACACATATAGGGGGGACATTTGTGAGCCTCTCCCTGAGGAGGAGGATGAAGACAGTTCAGGGGATGAGGAGGATCTGGAGTGGGGGGGGGGAGGGAGGGATGGGACCCAGGTATAGAGCCTGTCACAAGGATTTGGGAAATGTAAGTACAGGCGAGAGTGTTAATACCAGTAACTGCGTTCAGAGTGGCTAGAGGCCCATGGACACACCGATGTTGCATTGGACTACTGTGCCGGATCGTGAACTTTGACCCTTGAAGTAGCAAGTTTTAAGTTGGGGGGAGTTAAATGCAAAAGTTGCTCTATTGATCGTAAGCAGCTGAATGTTGACGCTGCTCTGCTGATTGACTAACTGTCATTTAATACCATGTGATGGCAACGAGGAAAAATAAAATTTATAATAAAAAAAAAAAAAAAAGATAAAGATATACTTGATCAATTTCAATTGTTTTACCAGCAGCTTTATACTCCGGAGTCTCCTCCTCCTCCTCTCTTATCCAATCCTATTTTGAGATACTACCTAAGCCTACCACCTCCCATCTTAATTTTTCTGCTCTTGAACTTGATCTTTCTTTACAAGAACTATCTATCGCTTTATCTTCCCTTACTAAAGGTAAAACACCCGGTCCTGATTGTTTTCCTGTCAAATTTTATTTACACTTCACTGATCTTTTATTACCCAAACTTTTGTCGCTCTTTCAATCATTATATTCTTCTGGCAAAGCTGAAGGTTCTTTTCAAGATGCTACCATTTGCTTGATTCCAAAAGATGGTCGTGACCCCAAGTATTGCTAGAATTACCGTCCAATTTCATTAGCTAATGTCGACTATAAACTCTTTGCTAAACTATTTGCCTTTCGTTTAGACCCTCTTATGCCTCATCACATTGGTAAGGAACAATGCGGTTTTGTTAAAGGTAAGCTTACTTCTGACAACTCTCGGCTTCTTCTCAATGTTTTGAATAAAGCCTCTTCCCTTTCAATTCCCTTAGCTGCTATTTCTGTTGACGCAGAGAAAGCTTTTGATAGAGTAGATTGGTCCTTTTTGTTTGCTTCCTTACGCTGGCATGGTTTCGATCACAAGTTTATCTCTCTTATTTCTTTGTTATATTCGTCTCCCAAAGCTTCAGTCCTTGTGAATGGTCAACTTTCTTCCTCCTTTATTCTTTGGAGGGGTGTACGTCAAGGTTGCCCACTCTCTCCGCTTCTTTTTATTTTGGCTCTTGAGCCATTTCTTACTTCTATTCGAAACAATAAATCGATTTCTGTCTTTCCCTACGGTGATGATCACTTAAAGCTTTCTGCATACACAGATGATATCCTTCTATTTATCTCCAATCGTCTCTTTCCCACTTACTTTCAGAAATTGATGACTTTTCCTCTGTCTCCGGTTATAAGATCAATTCCGATAAAACTAAAATTCTTCCCCTGTCCAATAGTTGTCTCCCACATATGTTCTCCCTGACCGGTTTTGCTTGGAATAGCACAAAGATTAAATATCTCGGAATTTTTTTTTCCAAGTCTATTTCTTCTTCTGTCACATTGAATATGTCTGCAGTTTTATCCTGAGTTGAGAAATTATTTTCCTCCTGGAATCCCCTATTCCTCTCTTGGTGGGGTCGGCTTGACGCTATAAAAATGATGGTTGCTCCTATCCTTATTTATATTTTTTCTATGTTACCCGTTCATAACCCTGCTCTTTATTTTAAACGCCTTGATTCTTCTCTTTCCAAATTTTTCTGGAAAGGTTAAAAAGCTAGAGTTTCTTTAGTTAATCTTCGTAGACCCAAATTGAATGGTGGTGCTAATTTTCCAGACTTTCGTCTCTATCATAAATCTTTTTCTCTGCGACAGGCATCTCGTTGGCTTTCTTCCGATACCTCCCCCTTTTGCTTGATATTGAACGCACTTTGTTGTTGCCCTTTTCTTTTCAAGAATTATTGGGATTTTCTACCACTTCTCTACCTCAGTTTAAACATGCATCTTCTCTTTTAAAGCCTCTGCTTTTTCCGCAAGACATTTTGCGGGAATCCTTTCCGAACACTCCAATTTGGTATAATTCTCTTATACTTTTTAACAATAGACCTATTTGTTGGACGTCTTGGAGACTAAAGGGTATCATGTGGGTCAATCATCTTTTTGACGGTGTTTCACCCTGTTCTTTCCCCCAATGTCAGCTTTTGTTCCATTGTCCTCACTCTTTCTTACATAAATTTACTATTCTTATGGAAACAATTCTTGATCGTTATTATTCTCTTCCTGTTTCGGCTTCGTTACCTTCTCAGTCTCCTCTCCTTGTTATTCTTTCTTCTCTTCCTAAAGCATCTTTAATTTATAAATTCTTCTCATCTCCCAACCCGTAGCGTGCCAAAACCAAAGTAGAACTTTCTTGGGAACATGATTTTGATTGTACTTGGTCTGTTGGTCTCTGGGATAAGCTTTGGTCTAGATCTTTAAAGATTTCTCGCTCTGCTTCCCTCTCTCAATCCTTATTTTATCTTTACCCTAGACTCTATCTTTCTCCTCTTTCCCTGTCTTGTTTCTCTTCTTCCTCTTATTCTAAATGCTGGACCTGTGGCTCTTTAAATGCTGATCTCTTCCATCTATTTTTTCTTTACCCTCCTGTATCTTCTTTTTGGAATAAAATATGGTCTTATCTTTCTCGCATTTTTACTTTTTCTCTGCCCTATTCCAATACTCATCTCTTTTTAGGCAGTCTCTCGGACTCTTTGGACCTTCCCCCACATTCACATGGTCTTTATGATCTCATGCTAGCACATCTCTTCCAATTGGAAATCCCTTTCACACATTTCGGTACAACATTGGTGGAACTCCTTATGTCATTTTCACAGACTTGATGTTGCCTTTGCTTCTTCTTGTAAACCAAGACGTAATGTGGACCTTTATTGGTTACCCCTTACCATATATCTAGACCAATTAGCTCGTCCATTATACAATCATACCACCTCAGAGAACTTTAAACCTCCTTGAAGGACTTATACTCTCTCCTTATTTGTTTACTTGATGTTTTTGAAATTTTCCTATATTATGTCACTTTATTTTTTATATATATATACTGATATTTTATTGAGCGTATCCTCTCATAGTTTGTAGTGCCGTTGTTCCTTATAGTATTATTATTCTAATGTAGAATTGCTTCTGCTTCTTCATCCTCCCCTTCCCTCCCCCTCCCTTATAACATTATACTCCCATAAAATGTTTTTATTTTTCAGTTATGACATTAGCAATTATTGTTTCAGATTTGGTCTTCACATTCTTGTTTTATGCTGATGCCTATTGTTGTTTATCATTCCTTGTTTAATAAAGCTTTCAAACACAAAAAAACCCCTAAAGGAATATTCTAGATATGCAATACATGAACGTAACCGTTATGAGCAAATAAATATTCATCTTCCAAAAACGATTTCTTCTACTCTTTGGTTTCTAATACAACCTGGAATTGTACCTGTTCCGTGCTACTTAACAATCTCGATAGCTCAAATAATCAATCCAAAGTAACACATTCCTAACCATTTGTGTCACTCACCTGTTCACTAACAGCCTTCCACTCTTGTTTCAGTTCTTCGCATCTTATTTCCCATTCGTATGTTGTCTCAAATAAAAGCCGCCATTTATTCAAGTGTATGGTAAGAGGTTTTAGAACAAGTGCTCTATCATGTTCTGTACAAATAGCACATAGTTCTCTAGTACTGCGTCGTAGTTGCATTAAATCTTCTTCAACTGAATGTATATTTCTAACCATCACCTTCAAAGAAAAAGAAACATGCACAATATGAAGCCCACAGTCAATATTTCCAGGCACAGGTGATCCAGTAGTATGTATTACCCATTTTTTGAGACACGTTACACATACATATATGAGTCAGAAAGATGTCAATCAATTTGTACATCAGGTGAATGGTAACTGGGCCATGTCAGCGAATTATCAACAACTGGTTGTTTCTCTACATAGCATAATAGATATTTTACCATAACAGTAAGGCCAATAAACATAACATTCAATTGAAATATCAATACTTTAAAAAATATATAATTACTAAAAAAAAACCTTACCTTGCTTCCGTCCCAATTCTGCAATGCTTCCTTGTAAGATGTTGGCGTATGAGAAATAGCATCTCTGAGTGCCTTTTCCAAATCACCTAATTGTTCACCAATCTTCTGCTTACTTTGTTGATAACTATGGTATTTTTCGGGCCAACTGCAAACACAATTTTAGCCAAAATTTTATCAGTCTCAGCATTGACCCTTCATACCATGCAATACACTGCTATCATCAGTGCCATAACTTATAGAGTAATAATCAAACATTTCTCTGAGCCTTGTTAACGTCTTGCAGAATCATTACAGTTACAAAGACTGTGTGCCATTAGTAACTCAATATAAATAGATTATTTTTCAATCTACGGGAAACATAACATATACACGCATGCTGTGTAATTGTGTAACATATATACCTTTAACACACTTAGGCCCACTAGATCAATACTTGATCAGAGAGTGAAAATAGGAAGACGGTGCAACTCTAACATCATGTATTACTAGTTTAATTATTATCTTGCTGAAGTAACAAGAATGTAAATTAAAATATAAAACTTAACATTAAAGAAAGATTTCCAGTTCTATTCTCAGTGAAAACCGTTGTGCAGAATAAATTGCAACTTCTGATGCCCAGGTCAAAATGCTTAAATGAGAGTTACTCAGGGAGTCAATTATTTTTTATGGGATGCTACCTGCACTTGCTTTTTTCCCCACTGGAAGAGAAAGAGCGCGTGCTCAAAAAACATTGCCCGTCCAAAGTGATGGCATATTGTAAATGTTCACAAAAGCACAACTAACTAAACACAGATAGAAGGGACTGCACAACAGACTAGAAATTATTTTTCAACCTAAAAAGTGAAGGTATAAGTTCTTTATTCAGGGGTCCTCACTTGGTCTACAGAGTGCTTAGAGTACAGATTTTAAATTTCATGCAAGACATTTTTTTTTTCCCTAGAACAGCCCTAAAAAGTACTCACTCCAAATATTAGACTTGGAGTTTTCTGGGGTCACCAATGTGGATTCTTTGATGCAGACGTTTGTGGGTTGTACTTCGATGCCTCAAGGATGTATCACCTGTTAATAGTGTAGATTCATCTGGTCTAAAGAGGGTGCCTGTGGCTTTTTCCTTTGCTCAAAGACTTGGAACAAATTAGCCACATACCATCAAATCCAACCTAAAAGATTTAAAGGGGTACTAGTGGATTTGGACATGGATATTGGCTTTGTCCTGTGTTGGAAACGATAGGCAAGCAGACAGAGCTTGCCTCTAACATTACCATTAATTCCTTGAGGAGGCCTGCCTCTGCGGTACTGTCTGCAGTGGTGACCAGGTGACAATTCTGTCTCACATCTTTTATGTGGAAGTCATCCCTTGGCTTTATGCTTATCAAACTAAACTCAATTCACTAAACAAAATGTTTTTTTCTTAGGCTAGAAGAATCAATAAAACACGAGACATGATATATCAAACATTTGCTTCCTTTTAAAGCTCAAAACTCTTGCAGTGTCTTGAGTATCTTCCTCCAGCAGGATTCTTTGTGCACAGTCATCTTTCTCCGGAACCAGGTTATGCATTAGTAGTAGAGCTTGGTGCAAGGGTCAAGCTCATCAACAAGAGGAAATGTTATTTGTCCACTTCTCTCAGCATTATAGTGGGCTGTTTCTGTCCTCTCGTTAGAATTTGAGAGAATTGTGAATTAACCCCTTCCATGCTGATGACGGCCCCCGGCCATCATGCATCACGGTGGGCGTGTGCTGATGATGGCTGGGGGCCGTCATGAACCCGCCCACTGTTTAAAAGTGCCGCACAGGCGCAGAATCGCGGCCGCGCCCAAGGGGTTAAGAACTTAATCAATGTTTGGAAAACTGAATTTTCCGATGCCTTGAATATAAATGTGGTCTACTAAGGTTACTATGTAGAATGACTGCACCCATGGACAGAGTCTGGATTCCTCCTGGTCCATCACCGAACAATTGGTAGACAAAGTGTGCTATGTGATGTGTTGAAGTCCTGTTGCAGATGGAAGCTTGTTGGACCTCACATTCTTATCGTGGTTTTCTCCCAACTTTTTGCCTTCAGTTCTCGTATTTTTGCTGTGTTTGTTTATGCTGGCCTTAGGGCTCTGCACACTTTACAATTGCTAACCAGGGCTAAAGTGCTTATGATCTCTCCTTTAAACATGGTAAACAAGGCTTATGCTAAATTGGCATATTTAATGTACTTATAAGTCCCTAGTAAAGTGGCACTACATGTACTTAGGGCCTGTGAATTAAATGATATTAGCGGGTCTGCAGCACTCATTGTGCCACCCACTTAAGTAACCTTTTTAAACACGTCCTAGGCCTGCGATTGCAGCCTGTGCATTCAGATTTAAACTGCCATTTCGAACTGGCAAGAGGAACATCTTACTAGGCCCACACCTTAGTTTTTAATACATATAAGTCACCCCTACTGTAGGCCCTACACAGCCAAGAGGGCAGAGTGCAGTGTATGGCAAAAGTTGGACATGTACTGTTAGGTGTTTGGTGCCTAAAGAATTGCCATTTAAAACCATTTTTAATGATAAAGTTGGAGTCTAATTCATAGTTCTGAAAATGCCACTTTAGAAAGTTGGTATTTCCTGTCCTTACAATTTGGTGCCTGCAGCCTGCATCCCGGGTCAGATGACTAAGTGTAGCTGACTTTTGGTCTTTGTGTATTGCTTTCAGACAGTGAGACAAGGGGAGGCTAGGTGTTGGCAGGATGGGCCCTCTCTGACTTGATAGGGGACGGAGCGGTCCCCTATCACACTTGCACATCACAAAGGTTCTGCCTGAGCACACTCACAGAGGGTTTGGCACAAGGCTTTGTGACCCAAGACAAGCTGGGGCCAGAGCAGGGAGGCAAAAAGTTCCAAACACCTCCAGGGGCGGTAGCATCCAGAAACTTGTCCTACTTCAACGTTGGCATTAGGTATAAAAAATGGACACTCAGATCCAACTCTTCAGTACCCCTCTGGATCTGTGGAAGACTCAGAAGAAGGGGTGGGTGGTAAACGCCGCTCTTCAGGCCAAGTTTGCCAAGCTTCGCTCACTCTCCACTCTGCTGGGAGCATTTCATTTCGGAAAAAGTCAGCTAACCGGTGTGTGGCGGAGTCTTTTCTTGCTCAAAGCTTGCCAGCAGTAAGTTGGCAAACATGAGAGGGGAAATCAATCGCTAGACAACCTCCCAGCAAGATTTCTCAACGCAGGTGTTGGCGGTAGTTCGCTACTGCTCATGTTAAGAAAGCTGCTGCTCGCAGTGAGAAAGCTGCGGCTCGAGTAAAAATGTACTCAAGCAGCAGAAAGAAGCAGCACCATCTGGTGCGCCCTGTGGCACCATTTGCACTGATTTTACAGCGTGGGGCAAACTCCCGGCACTAAAAATCAGAATGAGCAGCGCCTTGTGCCACAACTTGGTTTTTTGCAGAACTCCCTGGAGTCTCACTGAGATTTACGGTAACCCCTGCTCAGAAGGACTGCTGTACTGCTCTGCAAGAAGGACTACTACTATGTTGCCCTGCTGCCACTCTGCCAGCATGAGAAGGACTGGACCTGGATCCTGAACCCAGCATCACCAGAGTGACTCCAAGGAATATTTAGCTGGCCTACTGATCAGAGCCTCAGGAACAGAAGAGGCTCCATCCACCTTGAACCCAGCACTTACACTTCTGTGATTCTTGCCCCCCCAAGTGGTGCCACCTCAGTGCTGGATCCTTGGAAGTGGGCCTGAAGGTGCTCTGCCAGTCCAAACTGTAGTCCAAGCAGAACCGACACAGCACAACGCATCACCTGGCAGCCTCGCATCGGAAGCACCACAGCATGATGCATCCCCCATTGCCGGAGTCTGCAGCTTCTTTGAAACGCAGCTGCATAATGAATCCTTTACGTATGACCTCGTATTGTAGCCCCTCTGCTCGTCAAAACCACTGCTGCTTGATGCATCCTCACCACAGGACCTTGCAACCTTCCATACCAACATATCCTTGATGACAGTTCTCGCAACACTCAGCAACACAATTTTAAGGTACTTTGTTCAGCAGGCCTAGTCTTACGTGATCTTTGTATCCGTCCTGCACTCCAGGCTGGAACTTGTGACTTTATACCGGTCCGGAGCGACCATATAACCATGGTTCCAAGCAGGTTTTACTCTATTTTTCTAAATTGGTGAGGGATTTTTCTTGTGATGTGTCTTGACTTTATTACTGTTTGGATTGCTACATAAATATTTCACACATTGCCTCTAATTTTAGCCTGGATGCTTTTGTTCCAAGGTGCCAGAGGGTTAAGCACAGGTAATTTGGGGTTTGCTTGTGTTTCACCCTGACAAGAATTGTTGTTGCTGCATGGTGAAGGTTTCAACCCCTCAGCCAGTAACTCAATTTCCTACAGGGCTATTCTTAAACCCTGTGGTGCTTAGTATGCTGTCACCAAAATCAAGGCTGTGAATAGATAAGATATATTGATTCCATCCAGAAGGAAAACAACTGCAATGGATTATCTGCATGATGTCACTGGTAGAATGCTTTACAAACATATTTCTGAAGAATGCATACATTAACATACTGATGCCACATGTCCACCAGACGTTTTTACCAATTGTGGTGCCAGATAGACCTCTCTGAATCAAGATGCTTTCCTTCACCTTGACATCAGGATCAAGGTTTTTCACCAAATCCTTACTAGCAAGATGGCTGAGTGAGAAAAGGGCTTCCTCTTGGCACCCAGTGTGGTTTGCAATTCACCAGCTTAAATCCGGGGCTAGCCAATGTAAACTTCTATCCTTATATGATTGATAAATGTAGTACTTTTTAAATTCCGTAATGGTAGCACCTGTTATTTAGAATATTGTAAAATGGCATAAACCCTGGGTTATGGGCTACATTAAAAAAACTAACGTTGTTGGTATTGTTATTACAATTATTATTATGTTTTATTAGCTGGCCTTTTTCATACAAGAGGTATTCTACTCCGCCTGTACCTTGGCGACTAGCTAGTCTATGGAGGCTAGAGCCATTAGTCCGTGAGAGAAATGCAGCCTTTTTTCTGCTTTTTGTGGAAACACAGGTGGTCACTGCACCAGGGGCGTAACACAGGCCCCCGCAGAACACGCGGTGTGGGGGGCCCCTAGCTCCAAGGGGCCCCTTTGGCACTGAACTCTGGCCGGGAGAGCTCCTGATTGAGCCCGGAAGGGGCCCCCCTAAGTACCGTGTAGGGAGACCCCCTCATTTTTCGTTACGCCAATGTACTGCACATCAGGGTATCAAGCTTCAAACCCATCTGTAATATCTATTCCTGGCTAAGTCACCTTTGAGGAATTACTGGCCCAAGTACACATGCACTTATGATAAATGGGCATAGGTAAATAAACTCATGTTTTTCTTATCCCCAAGCACGGATGCATTTGAAGCCCCTGGTTCGACATGTTATGGACTTCTGGTATCCAGAATTATGAATTACTGCTATTTGATCCCCTCTGCCTGCTGGGAGGCTCAATAATTGCTGGTTCGACATGTTATGGACTTCTGGTATCCAGAATTATGAATTACAGCTATTTGATCCCCTCTGCCTGCTGGGAGGCTCAATAATTGAAAATTCCACTTGAGGTACTCGAAAATAAAACCCTACTAATATAATTGTATATCATAACTGCTACAAGGCAGCTGCTGACTGGACAGGTAGGATGTGTCCTAGGCTTAAAAGCAAGTATTTTTCCTACACAAAAGGCTACATAGTTCTTTCAACAGTAGCCCAATTCGTACCCATTCATGCATTTACCACCTTTAACTTTACTAGATACTGTAAATAGACTATTGCACCTAGGAAGTTTGGATAATGAATACATTTGCACAACAGTCTCACTTGGCAGAATCTACCTCAAAGTTTAAGGGGCCGATTATGATGTAGTTCGGAAACTCTTCCAACCAAATCAGTTTCAGAATCTTTTCTGACCTAATCGGGTACTGTGAGTTTGACCGACCTATTACAATGCTTCCCGACATCGTTCGGTCGGACTTGCATTGACTTCAATGAAAGACTGTGCTCCGAACAAGAACACAGGCTGCCATTGAAAAAAGGGGTGGTTGGGGAAAACCTTGCACTTTGTGGCGGGCACCCCATGGTGTCTGCCACACTGTGTATGGTTTAACAGGGGGGTCCCTTGGGAACACCCATGGGTACCAACAGGAGACCTCATGGTGTGAAGGGGGGCTTGCTACGGGCCCCCAAAGTCAGATTCCGACAGCAGTTTCATGTCGGGCAGACCGAATCGGAACAGCTGTCCCAAATGGTCATCGTAATCACTCACTCTGGAATGTGTCCCTAGAGCTGTAAAATTCTGCTCTGAAAGACGCTTATCTGACCGACATCGTAATCAGCCACTAAGAATATGGGGCATATTCCAACAAGTAGCGATAATTATCGCTAAATAGGCTTAGCAACGATTTTTTTATCGCTGCCTATCGCTGGATATGTTAGCGGAGAAACATGCTATTAGCAACGTTTTTCTCCATTGTGCTAAAAGATCCAGCGATAGCGGCGAAATGCGTGAATATCACTGAGAATACAGCGATATTCACGCATTAGCGACAAAATGCTCTTAGACATGTTATCCACCTCCCATTGGATAACATGGCTAAGAACTGGTCTGAGCAGGCGTTGGTTTTTGGCGATAGCGGGAACATTTCCATCGCTACGCCTGCCTTGCTAATAGGCGATAGAGACGTTAGCGACTGCTTTCAGTCGCTAACAGGTTGGGTACGCCCACTTTGCATGTCATTAGCGATAAATATCGCTGACATGCAAAGCTGGCCCCAAACCGCTCGCTATCGCCTAAAAGCTGTCGCTAACATCAGTTAGCGACAGCTTGCTAATAGAGTGATAGAATTATCGCCGCTTAAACCGGCGATAATTGCCTATCACCACCCTTGGTAATATACCCCTATGTTTTTAACAGTAGCAAAAAAAGATATTCCCATGAAGGAAAGTTAATAAAGCAAATCAAAATGAGTCTTGACTGGATCTTGAATAGATGACTTACAAGGATATTAATGTGCTCTATGAAACTTCTTTTCAACATTCCCAGCCTGAAGGCAAAGCCTGCTTGTTAGAACTGTGGGTCTCTAATTGGCAGAGGTAGGTACCTTTGTCCAAATAGGGACCCATGCTATGGGGGATACACACTGTTGATAACCCCTGCTCACCCTCTTGGTTGCTTCGCACGAGCATACAGGCTTATCCCCAAGGCAATGTGTAAAGTATGTGTACTAACACCCACAGTAACACAGGGAAACACCACAAATGGACGCCACACAAGTTATTTATAAAAATATAAATCTCTTTATCTGATTAGGCAAGATCAAAACGACATAAGACCCACATACATAATTAATCCTTTCTTCAAGAAGTGTTCTTTGGAATGCTCTTGTAAAAATAACTGTAATTGTAAAAATAAAGGAACTTGTAGAGTCAGTATGGCAGTAAACTCTGTCTTCCAACTTGTGGAAAGTCACTGTAAAAATGTGCTCCTCTCAACAATGGGCACTTGTACCTTGTGCGTGGGCCTCACTTACCCTATGATCGGGTTGGACTAATTACGGTGTTCTGGCTAAATTGCTGCCTTTAATGTTGTGTTTCTACCAACAATTACCCCGCTGCACTCATAGCAAAGAATGCTGCACTTGTAGCAAAGAACGCTGTCCTTCAATGTTGCTTGTTTACCAACAATGCCCCCGCTGCACTCGTAGCAAAGAATGCTGCCTTTGTAGGTTGTGTGTACCAACAATGCCCCTTCAAGCCAGCCCGGGTACCACACGCCAACAGTTGTGCGCGCACAAGTCAGCCGACACAGCTCCCAAGTCAGCAAGGCACGGTAGTGCTCCCCCCAGCAACAGTCATGGGCGCCAGTTCTGATAGCTGATCGGAACTGTTACCTGGGGTTACGATGTTGACGCTGTAGTCCGTACTGGCGACTCGCAGGGAAGATCTTTCCTCGCAAATATCTCCCCGACTGAAGACGCCGGATGTCCCGCTGGGAGATTCTTCTTTGCTGGCAACGCTTCACTTGGAGAAGCCCCTGATTGCTAGGTGACACCTCGCGGCCGGGGGTTTCAACTCGGTTTCTTTTCTCCCTCCTTGTACGAGGCCGGTGGCGGTGATTTCGGCCCCTTTTGAAGGTCTCGGGTAGTTCACTGACACGCACTCTCGGGCGCCGTGATGATCCCTCAGAGGATTCACGCTTGGGGCAAGGCAGACCTCGCGATGAGCACCCGCTGTGTGCCGACAAGCATGCCGAGTTCATAACGCATGGGCAGGCAGTGCGGAGTTCACAAGGCCACATTCTATGTGCGGAGACATGCACACAGCGCTGACAAGATGGTTTTTCCCAGAAACTTTTGTATCCCTGAGTTTCCAGCGGGAGGCCAGCTCTTCTTCAGGACCTTGGAGACAGTTACACTTCAGAGGGGACAAAGCACACAGCAAAGCTCCTCTTCAAGCAAGGGGGACACAGCACACAGCAAAAAGTCCCTTAGTCCTCTTCCTCAGCAATAACAGCAACTGCAGGTCAGCACACAGCAATGGCAGCACTTTTCCTCAGTCTTCTTCAGCTGTTCTTCTTTGGCAGGAATTCCTTCTTGATCACAAAGTTTCCTAGTCTAAAGTTTAGGGGTTTCAGCTCATATATTTATACCCCAAAAGTCTTTGTTCTTCGTGTGTGAGGGGTCCTGGACCCAGTCCAAACCAGTTCTGGGTCTTCCTTTGTGAGTGTGGGCCAGGGCCATCAGACGCACGTTCAGAGATACACAATTCCAAATTTCTGTCTTGCTGCTATGGGAAGATATGAAGGTAAACATGTTACACAGCATTCCCCATTCTGTCCTATGGGCAAGATAGCCTTTCAATAGTGAAAAACGAAATTGGCAGTATTTCACTATCAGGACATGTTACCCACACTAGTACATGTCCTACCTTTCACATACACTGCACCCTGCCCAGAGGGGGGGGGTTGGTACCTTGGGCCTACCATAGGGGTGTCCTGTCCAATGTGTAAGACATGGAAGGGTCAGGACTGGCCAGTGTGTACACTGGCCAGGACTACATGACAGTTAACAAACTGCGCACGGGCACTGCAGTGACAGGCCTGAGACACCATTTTAGGGCTACTCCTGTGGGTGGCACAATCAGTGCTGCAGGCCCACTAGTAGTATTTGAATCACCTGCCCTGGCATACTCAGTGCACTTTACTAGGGACCTACTAGTAAAACAAATAAGCCTCTTGTGTGGGACAATGATGCTCTATATAAATTGAAGGATATATTACCTATTGTTATACATAGTTCTAGGAGAGGTTCTCTTTCGTTTTTTGGATTGCTTTTCCCTGCCTCCTCCCTTAGTTATTTGCCTTCAGGGACCCTCTATTGTTTCTTGAATTTTCCCCAGCACATTGCTGTGAGGGTTCTCCTTGTCCCGTGTTCCTTTGCTGCTGGAGCTTGTGTATCCTGTTTATTCCTTGTTTATATTCCCTTAGTTTTGGTACGTTTCCTTCTTGGGAACGCTCATTTGGTTATCGGTGTTCTATACTATACTTCTTTTCATTTTTGCCTTTTATCTGTCCTTGGTGGTTGATCCTGTCCTTCCCTGTGTTTTTTGTTTTCCCTTTTCCGGTGTCCCAGGAGATACATGCACAAGATCAAAACATTCGAGTTTTCTGATGAAGAATTCTCCAAACTGTTAGGACTTAACACACCATCTGAACGTCCCTTCTTGCTGAACAAGACAGACAATGATGAATGGCTCAAATTGTTGAATCTTAAAAAGAAGGCCAGAAGAACTGAGTCTCATGCAGAGTTCATGCTTGCTTATCTTAAAGCAGGGGTTATACCGAATGGACTCCGCATTAGAAATATCCCAGGACTATTCATTGAAATAAGAAAATTCCTTGAAAAGTGGTCCCTCATTGCAAACCGGTGTTCTCGAGATTTAATGATCTTGATTATTGAAACAGCCCGGGAGGTAGTGGACTCACTACTTAAAGAAATAGCAGAAATAGAGGAAAAACTTAGTACTAGTAATCCAGTGGATGAGGCCAAAAAGAAGCTAGAGGAAGTTAATTCTGATCTTTCCTCCTTTAGCGACTATCTGATCAAGAAAAAATCTGAGAACCTTAAGAAGGACATTCGCTTTTTTCGGAAGAAAAAGTTTATCCATACCTTGGGGCCCAATATTACAACACTCCTAGAGATCAGGGCTATCAGGGTGAATATCCATATTGGCCCAATAAGAAAATCCTTACGTTCTCAGAGTCCTCTGATTCTGAAGGAGAAGGTGGCCTTAACTTCTTTAGGGGTAACAATTATAGGAGACCAGCTTTTGATCATCACAGTAGAGGTAACCGTTTTTTAGGGAACCGACAGTTCACCCCAAGAACCAGGTTCAGATCCCAAGGCAGGGGTCAGTATCAACAGACAGAGGACCAATACTATTCAGACAGTTACCCTCAATTCCCGTCTGGGAGAAGGAACCAATATTGGAGACACTGAACTATAATAGTGAAGCCCCGCCTCTTGTTGAAGTAGGACTAGGATTAGTACCTACTCATTTTGGATCCACTTTTACTGAGGAACTTCCTTCCACCTCAAATAAGGACGAATCGGTTTGCCCAAAATCTTCGGAGATAGGAAAAATGACTGTCCCGAGTGACCTTGATCCTATACCTATCATTAATTTATCTAAGACTAACTTTGACTCTAGTACCTTGAGCCTCTTGTCTAAGGGCATGTTGTTTGTCCCGAGCACTGGTTTAAATAAATTTGAACTTAACCGGGACATTCAGGCTTTTTTCAGAAAAATTAGACTCAGAAAATTCTTTGAGAATCATGAGCCGCAAGTTACTCTTAACCGATCAGGACTGCGTCCTGATTCCATTTTTACTCCTACCCTGGACGAGGTAGGTCCAGAGGTGGGTATATTTGAGAGAGGGGTTTATTCTAAAATTCAGAACCTGACCAGGTTTGTACCGAAACCCATTTTTAACCTTGACTATGATGAATACCAAACCCTTAAGACCCTGTCTAATAATACAGCTATTACCTTTAAGCCATGCGACAAAGACGGGGGCATTGTTGCCCTCAATACTGAGGATTATGTTATTCAAATGAATGCTATGCTTTCCATCCCAGAACACTACCATCGTGTTACATCTTACCCGGGGAAAAGAATCAAAAATGACATTCTTCACATCACACTGGGAGCACTGAACAGAGGTAGTATATGTCAACAGGAATTTGACTATCTTAATAAACCATATTCCAGTATACCTGTGCTCTACGGGCTACCTAAAACACACAAGAGCCTTACCCATCCTCCCTACAGGCCTATTGTTTCAACTATTGGTTCGATCACCGAGCCACTGTCCAAATATGTGGACACATTCCTTGGACCTCTGGCTCAGACACTACCAGCCTATATTAGAGATACGGGACACCTTATTAGCATCATTGAGGGACTCCCATTCAATCACGACTCGGATATACTAGTCTCTATGGAAATAGAGGCATTGTATACTGCGATCCCCCAAAGGGGCGCACTAGAATCGGTCAAAAAAGCTTTAGAACGGAGCAATAGTGATTTAGATAATCTCTTTATCTTGGAATGCCTGGGCACTGTGCTACAGGAACATTATTTTGAGTTTAATAAGTTGTTTTTCAAGCAAGTCCAAGGTGTTAGTATGGGCGCAGCCTGCGCCCCTAACGTGGCTAATATCTATATGGGAGAATTTGAGAACCAGTTCATTTTCAATGAAATTGCTCCCTTTTTTGAAAATGTCCTCCATTGGTATCGTTTTATTGACGATATTTTTTTTTTATTTGGAGAGGCCCGGAAGAACAGCTGGAAGAATTCACCCTATGGCTGAACCTGTGTGATGCACATCTTAAATTTAGTTCCAATGTTAGCAGAAACCGTATTGAGTTTTTGGACATTTGGATTCAAGCCTTGGATGGAGTGATTGAGGTCTCACTTTTTGTGAAACAGACTGCGCGTAACACGCTTTTACAGTATCAAAGCTTCCATCCTCGTAGCCAGAAGGATGGCATACCTTTCAGCCAGTTTCTGAGGCTGAGGCGTAACTGCACTAGTATAGCTAACTTTGAGATCCATGCAGGAGAACTTAGAAATAAGTTACTCAGACGTGGTTATCCTCCTAGACTCCTCAAAGAATCCTACAAACGGGCCAAATATTATAATAGAGAAGCCCTGTTAGAGAATAGAAAAGAGAACAATGATCCCAAACTTGTCTGTGTTACGCGCCACTCGAATGTTAATAACCAGATCCGACAGATTGTCTGCTCTCAATGGCATATCCTGAACTCAGGAACACCTGGAACAGCTCTACCCAAACCGGTGTTTGCGTTTCGTAGGAATCGGAACCTTCGAAATCATTTGGTTCATTCTAAATTTAAGCACACCTTTTTATCCAACCAGAAATCTATTACTGGAGAGAATCCAGTGCTTGGTACTCACATGTGTGGAAATTGTCATGCCTGTGGTTCAGCGATAGTGTCAGATGTCCTAATATGGGGCAAGAATAAGTTTCCCATGAAAGAAATGACGAATTGTAGATCAGCGAATGTGATTTACCTGATTTTGTGTCCTTGCCCGGCTGGGTATGTTGGGGAAACTAGTCGGGAGTTTAGGACGCGTCTCAGCGAACATAAATCTTCGATCAGGAATAATAAAAAGGAGGGCTCCCCTAGTGGCACACTGGCAAGAAAAACAACACTCTATTAATGATCTCAGATGGAGAATTCTGGAGAAGGTCCACAATCCACAGGATAATAATATCAACGGCTTACGAGCCAAAAGAGAGGTTTTTTGGATTTTTACCCTGCAGACGGCAGTTACAGGGCTCAATGAATCTATACCCTGGCATAATGCGATACTTTAACTTGGTCTTTTCTGTTGCCCGGTTGACGGCTGTCAACTTGCTACCAGTATCTGCCTTCCGTTGATAGCCCCTGAGGTCACCTTGTGCAGTTTAGCTTATGGTTGACCACCTTTCTTGTGTACTTATCCCTTGGTCACTTTGCCCCTGGTAATATCTGTTGTATGGACGAATAGTGTCTGACTTTGTTCTATTTTTATATCTGTCCTCTCACCTTGGGGACTTTGTGTTTTCTTATTGCAGTTATTTTACTGTTGTCACATCCTGCCTCTTACATGGCCACCCGCTCCTCTGTGTTAATTTGGGTAGCAGGTTGTGGGTTGGATTCTCTGTCTCTTCATGGCCACACCCTCCTTTTTTGTACCAGTCTCGGCCTTACTGGTTTACGTTTCTTATTTACGTTTTTTATTTATTGTATATTTCTTATTTTTTAGTCCTTATTTTCCGTTTGTCTTATCGTAATCCTAAGTGTGGATTATTATCTCTGTCCCCTGTCTGTGGCCATTGTTTGATTAAACTCCTTATACTAATGGGCTATATTTTGCCATTTCATCATGGCCGTCACAGTAGCGCTATCCATGGCTAGTCCTATCTCTATTATCTTGTGACACAGCTGGGACCGGTTATCCCATTAGGCTTTCCGTATTTAGAGGGGAGTATTCCTTTCTTCCAGCCACCTCACGTCAGAAGAAGATATACAGTCGGATGCGGACGCTTATTCATTCAGGTCAGTGGGCTGATGAGGAATCGGTTCTATAGGAGCCTTACAGGAGGGTTTTAGGAAGGGGAGTCAGTGCGCGTTAGCGGCCCCACGAAGGATCATTGATTTAATCCTTGCCATATTTGTTTTCAGCCACACAAAACTCGTACCTGACGGCTACCTCCTCCTGGGTATACCTTCCTCTAGGACTTCATCAAGTGGTGGGGAATTACATTTAGAGTGCCCGCTACCTTTGAGTGGCTCGTTGAATTATCGGCAGGGCATCGGTGCCTTCCCCAGGTTTGTACTATCTTTAATTGGGTGGATTGTTCTCCCCCCTTCCCGGTATCGTGCCTCATTGGACTAGGATTTAGGACTATTTCCTTAACATTGTATTCCCCCAGTACTTATCCCTTGTTCCTTTCTGGTTGTTTTTTCAGTATCCGCTTTTATAATTCATATCGTATTTTTGCATTGGACGACTGCAGCCCCTGTGCTTACCTAGTTTCTTCTTCATCCTACTTTGGAAAGTAAGTAGACCTGTAATCAGTACATAGGGCTCATGGATTAGGCCCCCAGAGCTTGGGATGTAATTCATTTCCCCATACATCTTGTACTTTCACTAATTGTGATCTGTTCTTATTAGATTTTATCTCTGGACCTCGCAATACGTTGGGCTAATTCTGAGGTAGCGTGATCTACCTTCCTCTTGGTAGGTTGTTGAACACATGTTTTGTTTGAATTTGGTGAAGATTGGCTTCTATCCTTGTTGACGCCTCCTTTGGGTACTACTTAGGGCTTAAGGTTGTTGTTCAAATTCAGATTCTACTTTTCATCTCCTTGGTGTACTCCTATTATCTCTGATACACCTATCTCTTTACTTATCTTCTGTGCACTTGTGAGTCTCAGTATGTTTTCCTTGCACTCGGTGGTGGCTTCTCCAGCAGCGCTTAGCAATCATGATATTAACTGTTGTCTTATGTTTTTCTTCATTGTCCCCACAGACAGTGGATCATATTTTGTACATCCACTTCAAGATATTGTCATGGAAATGTTGTTCTAAAGAAACTATGTTCTTTGAAAATATTCAAGTAATCCTCCATCTGGAAGAAACTAATGTACACTTATTGGCCCCCATTGCGCCCTGACGAAGGAACTCTTGGACATATTGTCCTTTCCGAAACGCGCGTCGGCGCATTGTTTTTGCTTGTCATTTTTTCTTTTGATGTATGGTCTGTTGACTGTTTTGTCCTGTGTTTTGTAGTGTATGATGCTGTGATTGTGATTGGTCGAGAGGATGTCCGAATGTGTGAATTTGCTTGGGGGCTACTTGTTGTGTTTATTTGATTAACTTGAACTGTATATTTATATATATTTATGTCTTTGATGAATGTTTGCCTTTTGATGTATTTGTTACAATAAATATTCATGTTGTTCTTATAAAATCTCTTGTGTGGGACAATGATGCTCTATATAAATTGAAGGATATATTACCTATTGTTATACATAGTTCTAGGAGAGGTTCTCTTTCGTTTTTTGGAAAACAAATAAGCCAATCGTGGTTAACCAATCACAATAACAATTTACATAGAGAGCACATGCACTTTAGCACTGATCAGCAGTGGTAAAGTGCCCAGAGTCCTATAGCCAACAACCACAGCTCAGGAAAAACAAAGCAGGAAGAAGCAAAATAAATTTGGGGATAACCCTGCAAAAAGGGCCATTTCCAACACTGCTTTAAAAACCTCCACCAAAACCACTAGGATCTTGCCCCTTGGCTCCTTCCCCAATCCCAAAGTGTCTAAAAGTGTTCAATGTAAATGATTCTGCAAGTCTTTATTTTTCAAGTGAGCAATCAATCACCGCTTGAGTGTAAATAAAGGGTTGTTTATCCTCCACCTGACTTAATCTTTACTTACATGTTTAGCCTTTTGTAGGACTTGTGCTTGCTAGATTGCATAGGTGAACCTCAAAATTGGTTGGCAGAATGTGAAAGTCATTGCCTTAGGCAATTGCTCTAAGCTACACTGCAGTCCTTCATTTGTCTGCCCACAATGCCACTCCAGAGAGGGGCAAGACATATGCAAATCAAACTTATTCCTGCTCCAATGGGAATAGTCCAGCCCAATCGGCCAAGCTTCATTCTCGAAAAAACACCCAAGTAGACGCACACTATGCTTGGCCTTGTTGCGCCTCATTCATGGGATGCAGTCTGAGTTCTATGTTTTCCAGCTTCCAATATTTCCCATACATCACTTTCAAGATGTGTTAGCTTGACTGTAACTCTGGTTATAAACTAGAAACCACAATGAACAACAAAGCGGTGGACAATCATCTTGAAGATCCATATCATTTACTCGGGGGTTATAAAGGGCCTGTACTGAATGTAATTTCAAAAAGGGGGTGGTGATGGACAGAGTATCTGAGTTAATCAGAACACTCCTACCCAGTCAACAGATCAGGGCTTGATCCATCACCGTTTTTTAGCTCACTGCACCATCCCAGTTCAGAACCTGGCTATATGCCAATTAGTCTGTCCCTGGCCCAGTGCATCATGGGAACAGGGCAGACCAAACTACCAAGCCAATTCTTCACTGGAAAGGAAACAAGCTTCCGGGGACCGGTTTCTGGCATTACAGCCGTCTTCGGCCCGGCTTGCTTGAATCCTGATGGTGCAATGAGCAAGGGACTCATGTCTGAGCATACCCTTCCACACTCATGGTGGCCAAAATAATTTCAAAAAGGGGGTGGTGATGGACAGAGTATCTGAGTTAATCAGAACACTCCTACCCAGTCAACAGATCAGGGCTTGATCCATCACCGTTTTTTAGCTCACTGCACCATCCCAGTTCAGAACCTGGCTATATGCAAATTAGTCTGTCCCTGGCCCAGTGCATCATGGGAACAGGGCAGACCAAACTACCAAGCCAATTCTTCACTGGAAAGGAAACAAGCTTCCGGGGACCGGTTTCTGGCATTACAGCCGTCTTCGGCCCGGCTTGCTTGAATCCTGATGGTGCAATGAGCAAGGGACTCATGTCTGAGCATACCCTTCCACACTCATGGTGGCCAAAATAATTTCAAAAAGGGGGGTGGTGATGGACAGAGTATCTGAGTTAATCAGAACACTCCTACCCAGTCAACAGATCAGGGCTTGATCCATCACCGTTTTTTAGCTCACTGCACCATCCCAGTTCAGAACCTGGCTATATGCAAATTAGTCTGTCCCTGGCCCAGTGCATCATGGGAACAGGGCAGACCAAACTACCAAGCCAATTCTTCACTGGAAAGGAAACAAGCTTCCGGGGACCGGTTTCTGGCATTACAGCCGTCTTCGGCCCGGCTTGCTTGAATCCTGATGGTGCAATGAGCAAGGGACTCATGTCTGAGCACACCCTTCCACACTCATGGTGGCCAAAATAATTTCAAATCCCATGATGCACTGGGCCAGGGACAGACTAATTTGCATACAGCCAGGTTCTGAAACTGGGATGGTGCAATGAGCTAAAAAAACGGTGTTGGATCTAGCCCTGATCTCTTGACTGGGTGAGAGTACTCTGCTTAATTCAGAGACTCTGTCCATCACCACCCCTTGTTGTAAATTATTTTGTCCACCCTAAGCGTGGAAGGGTATACTCAGATGTGAGTCCCTTGCTCATTGCCCCATCAGGATTCAAGCAAGCCGGGCCGAAGACGGCTGAAATGCCAGAAACCGGTCCCCGGAAGCTTGTTTCCTTCCCAGTGTAAGAATTGGCTTTTGTAGTCTGGTCTGCCCTGTTCCCATGATGCACTGGGCCAGGGACAGACTAAATTGCATACAGCCAGGTTCTGAAACTGGAATGGTGCAATGAGCTAAAAAACGGTGTTGGATCTAGCCTTGATCTCTTGACTGGGTGAGAGTACTCTGCTTAATTCAGAGACTCTGTCCATCACCACCCCTTGTTGTAAATTATTCTGTACTGAATGTAGACCAACTGGCGTCCTAGCGTGGTGCACTACATCCAGGTGCTCCTTGTCAAGTGTCTTTATTAAAAGACTTTAACATCTTCAAGGGGATGCAGAGGAATTTCTCATCTGTTACAGTGGGGGCGGGGGTCTCTTTGCCTTGCTACATTCAACCACACACCCTTTGTTCTTACCACTTCCTTCCTCTCTGAAAATGTGATAACTCGTGCCAAAGTGTATGTTTTGACATTTTTAGCTTTTGAAACTTGGAAAATGTGTATTATGGTTTGTTGGAATTAGGGGTCTGATGCAACAAAGGGTTTTACCTATTCTTTGTCTAGGGGAAAATATGTTAGCACACTAGTGCCTGGATTTCTGGGAAACGTGTTTGTATGTGTGTGTGTATATGTGTGGGTGGGGTCATTCTCAACTTCGGAGTTCCATATGCCTATTTGTGTTTGTCAAAACTGGGACCACACAATAGTATCATTTTCATTCCCTTAGAAATGCATTGTGCCCTGCTGAAACATTTGCCACACAATCATCCACACATTGTCATATGGTTTAGTGCTCGGTCAATTCCTACACAAGGCCCCCACAGTGCAACCTCACACACGTCAGAGGAGTCGCTGGGATTAATTGATGTTAGAATGTATTGGCTCTTGCAGTGGCAGATTATATTTCCCAGGGGCCCTCCATTAGTAGCATTTAAGGGCGCCCCTGAATCCCACCAACCTGTCCATAGCTGCACCCTCTACCCCTTGGCTTAAGGCTCTCTCCATAATTTCTTTGGAAGCACCACCATTCACACCTTGATCTTTTTTCGTGCGCATTGGCAGCTTTTCCATAGGTGCAGTTACTCCCTGTTTGTTGCTGACATGACGTAGACACATTACATGAGGGCTGACTAGCTGATTAATGGTCACTGGCTTATGCAATATCAAGGCAGACCAGAGTCCCGTCTTCTTGGGCAATAACATCTGTCAATAACTCCACTAAATACCACGGTAATAAAAACTGCTTTGCTCTTCCTCCTCACAAGTTCAACAGGGAAAACTTTGCTGGTCCTCTAACTACACTTGTTCTTCTAGAGTGCGTTCAGTTCTCCATGGTTTTCCATTCACACCCTAGGTGGCAGCATCTGCTTTAAGTGCTTGCTTTTGTGCCTGCTGCGTCATCCCAACTCTTCCTATCACCATAGGACATGCAGTAGCCAGCGACCAGCACCTTCAGGCAGACAACAGACACTTGGCTTCAATCCCCCATCAAACCCCCGCTGCAGCCACTCCAAGGATTCTCTGGCTGCTGCCCTGGAACTGGGAGGGAATCGGTAAAGACCAATGAAAATAATAGTAATCTGTATAAAAAATAATTGATCGAGCTTCAACTCTAGAAAAATAATCAGTGAGAGCAGTAAAGAAGTACAGCTGCTAGAAAGAACACATCCTAGCTAAAAAAGCGAAAGTTGGATCTTTGGAGTACAGAGGCCACCTGGCCATTCTGTCCTTTCATAGCTATTTCTACCACGGGGCCTGCACCTCGATGAGGCAACCATTGTCCACCTCAAACATCCTCTTTCAGCAATCCCTGCAGTGTCTATGTCTTAAGTAAATGTGCTTGTAATAAAGAAACCTTCACTAGATGCTTTGTCAAAGGTCAGGTGATGTCACTTCTTGTGACACGTCATTAAGGTTATGTCACATGGCTTCACTTCCCGCGTTATCACAGTGGCTGACACATGATGTCGACATCTCTGATATCGTACAACAAATGATGATTCCCAAGGTTGATCAATTCAATTCAATTAAAAATCCTTTATTCGACTGTATGAAATGCAGTCATAAAAGTACAATAAAATCAATCATGAGCATTCAAAACAATGTTAAAAAGACAGTTTATCAGGAGCGAGAAGTTACAAAAAAGAGGAAGAGACAGTTTCAAAAAGAAAAATATGAATATGCTATTTAACTAAAAAACATCTTGCTGGGGGAGGAGTATTTCCTGGCGGAATTAGCCTTCCATACTTTTTCGGAATTTCAGGGCTGTTTTTAAAAAATTACATAAAAACAGTGTACTTTCACAATGTAGCATTTGAAGATAAAATAATGCAGGCCTTATTTGTACAAAGCTCACTTGTTTAAAAAGTGGTTTTAAAAACAGTTTTCGTGGTATCATGTAGTAGGAGCATATAAATAAAAAGTGAGCCAGATCTTGCGGAGACTTGTTGTCGCAGCCGCAAGCTGGCAACACTTGTCCCCTGTGGGCCCCGCTAGGTACAACTAGCAGCAAGTGATACAAATCAAAGCGAAATCTGGTCATCAAAAAACGATCATATCTAGAAATAGGCCAGGATAGATAGGGTTCAATTTGCACACAGGTTTTTGTTAAAACATGCTTCCTCACACTGCTTTTTTTAAGCTCAGATTGTTCCCTAGCTAGCTGCCGGTTCAACATAAAAAAGTCTTTCACATGAATTACATCTTGTTTTGAAACTTGCTGTGGTGTTAGGAAAAGTTCCAGCCGACCCAATTCATGAAGACAATTTCTGATATATTTTAACCAGGGTATCTTGTATTTCCCTTCCCAGGTAAGTGCGTCAAGAAGGATACTTTGGGTAAATGGTATATCTTCATTTGTCCAACAGTTTAACCAGCACAACAGAGGGTTTACAGCTATTTTATCTCCTAGGTAGGGCATACCAAGTTCTTCGTGGATGGAGAAATTAGCTGTACTTTTAGGAAGACTTAGAACTTGTTTTAGGAAATTGTTTTCAGTTGTTATGAGGTCGGCCACGGGGACAAAACCCCAGATTTCACTCCCATAACAGGCCACGGCGGTGCTTTTAGCTTGATACAGTTTCAACAAAGCAACCACTGGTGTGTTTCCCATTTTACGTGCAAAGTCTATTATTGCGGCATTTGTCCTTGCTGTTTCTCCCTTTTTTTTCACTACCGCAGGTCCCTAAGCGAGTTTATGATCAAAAAATACGCCAAGGTATGAAAAAGTCTTTGTTAATGGTATTTTTTCCCCATTAACAAAAAAGGGATAGGACTTTTTTGAGCCAGAGCCTATCTTCATAGCAAATGATTTTGTATTATTGATGCTTAGACCCCTTGAGTTCATAAATGAATAAAAAGAGTCAAGTAATGTTTGGAGGCCCAATGCAGTTCTGGAGATAAGGACGGCATCGTCTGCATATAGCAGAACAGGCACGCCCTTTCTCCCTATGTATGGGTAATCAGTTTTTGTGTTTAAAAGATGCTCCTCAAGTCCATTAATATACAAATTTAAAAGAAATGGTGCTAAAATACAGCCCTGTCTAACCCCCCGATTTATCCTGAAGTCTCTAGTAACTTTCAAGTCTTTTGTATAGCGGACATTTGCTCGAGTATCACTATGGAGGTCAGCTAAAAAGTTAATCAGATTCTTCTCGACCCCCATTTGGAGCAAAACGTCCCAGAGCCTGCCTCTATCAACACAATCAAAGGCCGATGATAAATCCATAAAGGCCATATACACAGTTCCTTTTCTGGCCATAGTATATTTTCCGCTGATTAGATATAGGTTCAGGCATTGAGTTATTGTTGAGTGTCCTGGTCTGAACCCATATTGAACGGGGGACATTACGTTGTTGATTTTGGCCCACATCGTCAACCTGTTTAAGATTATTCCTCCCACTACCTTTGCAACTGAGTTTATCAGGGAGATGGGCCTATAACATGCCGCATTATTTCTGTCGCCCTTCTTGTAGACGGGTACTATAGTTGAGGTCCCCCAGGACTTTGGGCTCCCGGTTGCGACTCCAGCATTGACAACCGCAGTGAGAATTGGAGCCCATAGAGAGATATTTGATTTGTATAAGTCTGGAGGGAGGCTGTCTGGACCAGGGGCCTTGTTACTAGTTAGGCCACAAATACCCTTCTCTATTTCTTCAACTGTAAAGTGCAAAGGAGCTTCTTCTGTAGTTTTAGGTTCATACGCTGCCTGTGGTTTGTCGCTCTTAAAGATTAAACTGAAATGGGAGATCCACTCATCCTCGGGTATGTTGGTTCCAAGGCTGGGAGCATTAGGGTCGTCAAACATGGGCTTATTGATTATGCTCCAGAACTTGGAGCTGTTGCCCAGGATTGATGGGTCAAGCAGAGACTCCCAGATATGTGCTTTTATTTCCTTTTTCCGGGTTGCCATAATAGATTTGTATTCAGTTCGCAAGATTTTAATGTGTGCGGAATCCCTTGGTTTTTTCTTGAGGGACATTTTCAGGTTCCGATTAGCTACTGAACAAGCGTGGTCAAACCATCTTGGCTGGTAAAAGGTTGTGCCCTTTATTGGTGCAGATAGCAATTGTCCAATTTTTTGAACCACGACAGCAAAGGCAGATAGGATGGTTTCAGGTGGTGTAGACTCTGAGACACAGAGGTTAAATTCCTGGTTGCAACTTTTATTGACCGACTTATACAATGTATCGCTATTTATCATGGACCATTTCAATCGACGATTTCCATTGATCAACTTTAGAGCACCCATGTCTTTATGATTTTTCTGTGAATCAAAAAGTCCCACTCCTAGTACAATTGAGATTGGGTTGTGGTCACTAAAGATGCTTTCATGTATTTTAAAGTTTGAGGCTAAATTTGCCAGGTCAATAGAAAGAAATATATGGTCAATGAAGGAGCCATGCTCAGAGCCTTTATAGGTTGGTACTTCATAGATAAAGGAGTCATCTTTCAGAGACATAGCGATGCTCAAGTTCAGATCGTCAATTAAATTATTGACATGGGTACCTCGCACGCAATGAGCAAAATGAAGGCCTGCCCTGTTTTCACACCCCAGGGAACCCATGGTTGTCATAGCAGGGTTTCCACAGATATGCGCGTTCAAATCACCAGTGATTATTATGTTCCGTGGCAATTTTGCCTTTTCGCCTTGCAGGTAATTGTGGAGCTTAAGGATATTACACTCTCCTAGTGATGTTACTGAGTTGTAAAAATTAACCAGGGTTAGTGCATTTCTGCCCTTCCTTAGCTCCATAACCTGGATGTTCCTATTTTCCAGTTGTTTAATTTTGGCCTGACAGATAAGGGAGAGGCTGATGAATATTGCCAAACCCCCCTTTGATCTGCCACTGCGCGATGGAGTAGCTGGCACAAAGAAGCTCTGGAAACCCTCGATAAAAACATTATTATCTGTGAGCCATGTTTCCTGAAAGCACAGTATGGCAAAGTTCTTTACGAATTCAATCCACGTGTGATCCTTTATTTTTGCAGCCAAACCTGCTATGTTCCATGACAAGATTTTTATAGTCTTGAGTACATCGTGGTCGGCCACTGTCTCTTGGGTCATACCAATGGGCAGATGCAAGTCTTGGTTATGTCGGTTTATTATAGCTGCTGATTTGTTTCTAGTACTAGGTGGCAAGTTAGGAGCTGTAATAGGAGGAGAGCTGCAAAAATCATGGGTGGAGGGAAAATATGCCGCTTGTAAAGAAAGATTCTCAGGAGGAATTATTAGAGGCTCTGTAGTATTAATAGTGGCTACCACTCTTAGAGGGGCTAAGGTGCTTGCTGAGTTGTCAGTGCTTATTATATTGGATTGTTCCACCCGATTCAGGAGGCCTGGTGAGGCGTTGAGAGACAGGGCAGGTGTCAGTCAATCCACCTCATCCAATTGACCATGATCATAGAAAACATCATATCTGTTTGAAGTCGGAACTCCGAATTGATTATGAAACAGATAGGGGTGTACCTGGTCTCGTTTATATACATATGGTACAGATTCCCTTCTCTCAAACATTGATGGGGGATAATTATATGGTCTGTCTTCACAGGGTTGTGCGTATCCTCTTTGTTCAAAGTCTGAGATCGTCACCTGACTAGGGGCAAGAGGTGGCGCCCATGGTTTATCTTGAACTAGGGGCACCAACAAGCCTTCCTGACTATAAGAAGTCTGGGCATTTTTATTTTGCCCATTTGTTTTAGAGGGGTAAAAGTAACTTAAACCCTTCGTCCGAATCAGGCTATTTATCAGGGGACTCCTCCAGCTTGTGATAAAATTTGCCACTCGTCTATCTCTGAAATTAACTACAATGCAGTCTCCCTCTGTTGATTTGAATCTAGGGCCCACCCAATCTACTCTCTCCACGTGACAGATCTGCCCACTTATGTGAGAGGGAAGTGGTCTATGTATAGTTAGCCACTGCATTACCTTATTTTTTAGTTCCGTATAGGTCTCCCCCTGTTGTCGGCCAGTTTGGGAACCCCAATCATGACAATGGTGTATGCGTTTGATTCAGGTGGAAGATTTAAATAGATAGGTCTTTTTGCTGTCATGGATTTAAACTGATTTGCCCCTGCTGTTTTGATGGGAATATTCGGTGTTAATGGGGTCGGATTTTGCAGCAGCTCTGTATTTGTTATAGCTAGATCTGGGGAGCAACCCTCAGCGGCCCACTCACTATCGTCAGACTCATCAGCTACCTGTATAGCTTGTGTGTTACTTATAGGCGTGGCTACAGAGTGTGGTAAATTGAAGGTTACTTGTGTGGTGATTACTAAATTTGGGGTAACTGGGAGTCCCTGTCGCTGATTCGAAGGCTGTTTGATGGCACTAGTTGTGGTGTCTTTAATAGCCTTTGCGGTTTTAATGTTATTCTTATTAAGTGTTTTACTTGCTGGAACAAAGATGGAAGTGGGTGATTTCAGTATTTTAAGCATGTTGGAGGAGACTTCATTTTGTGCTCTCTCAAATTTTCCTAAGGCCTTCTCTATATTAATAATTCGATTACTGATGGGCTGTAAAAGAGATTTGACCATTGATTCTATTTCGCTCAGGAGGGGTATTTTCAATGTAGATGAGTGATCCGTTTGACTTATCTGGTCGTTAACCGGATTACTCTCTAAAGACTTCTCGCTTAAGATTATATCTGGGTCCTGGTTAGATGTTGAGGGAATCCCGGTCGTGATTTTCGTGGTGAGTTTAGCCTGTCTAAGTTTTGACCAAATGTCTTTAATTGAATGTTGCTGTTTTTTTATTGAACGGTAGGTTTTCCTCAGCGGGCGCTTAGTCTTACGTTTTTTCCTGTGTTGCTGGATTACACTAGATGTACCATGGGTTATACCTGTTGTGAGTTGAATAGCAGTTATTGGATCCTCGACTAGTTGAATCTCTGAGTGAAGAGACGATGTGTGCAGGCAACTTGTGTTGTTATCGAGACTGATCATTTCCAGGGGACTACTCTCCATGGAGTTACCAGTATGACATGTAAACAAGGCTCTCGGGGTATTGTTTTTGATATGTGAGCCTGGCAAGTCTGTGAATGACTGCATTAACAGAGATTCCTGGAAGTTAATTGTGGCATCCATGATGTGTATATTGCAGCTAGTATGTAAAGATAAGTCTGGGAAGCACAAATCCGGAGTCAGGGAGAGTCGTCTCTCTGTATCCTGTATGGCATCCGCCACTATGCCAATAGTTTTTTGCAACATAAGGTCTATGGCAGTTATAGTGGGTAGTGGTGTACTAACAGGTTTTAGTCTTGTAGTGGATCTTGTCGCCACCAGGGTTTTCCTTATTTGGTTCATTCTTGTAGTATGGATGTATTATTAAGTACTACAAACCTAGCTCACGAAATACCTTGTGCCCAGGATGTCGGGTGGGTAGATGTTAAGGGGGTGGCCCGTCCCGGCCTCCTCGGTCCCCTGAGGGCCACAGAGGGCCCGCCCATTGCCCGGGCTTAGCCCGGCGCGGCACCGCGCGCTCCCGCGACGCGAGAGATGATTGCCGGTTTTAAGCGCCACCAGGCGCGCTCCGCCTCAACGCGACTTCCGGTCGCGGAGGCCGCTGGGAGATGTAGTTTTCCTACACTCTCCCCCACACTGCGGCAGCCGCTGATGGAGGAAGGCTGCAGCGGGGGGAGGTGTCAGGCAGCGGTGGAGCAGCGGCGAAGGCAGCAGTGCCGGCGTCTGGACAAGGGCTCTCTGGCAGGTTAGCACACAGGTTTCCCACTGTAGGAAAGGAAGTTTTCACAGGCACCCGCTCCACTGCAGGTGATTGCCGGTTTTAAGCGCCACCAGGCGCACTCCGCCTCAACGCGACTTCCGGTCGCGGAGGCCGCTGGGAGATGTAGTTTTCCTACACTCTCCCCCACACTGCGGCAGCGCTGATGGAGGAAGGCTGCGGCGGGGGGAGGTGTCAGGCAGCGGTGGAGCAGCGGCGAAGGCAGCAGTGCCGGCGTCTGGACAAGGGCTCTCTGGCAGGTTAGCACGCAGGTTTCCCACTGTAGGCAAGGAAGTTTTCACAGGCTGATCTTTTTTAGATAATAAAGCTTATGTGAATTAAAAGTTGCTAACTAAGTATCTCCACATAGACCAAAAGTGATTTTTTTTAAAGAGATATATTTCAATAAAGGGAGGCTCGTGAAATATAGAATGTCACACAGAATAGAATAACATAAATGCAACCATATTATGTGAATTTTAAAAAGAGTGAACGTTCTCAATTTAAGCAGCTAATACATACGCAGGTCCCCACAAAATCTTAAAACTTTTTATTCAGGCCCTCTGAGGCAGTCAGCCTTGAATCACCTCCTTAGAATCAACATTATCGTCTAACCTGGCTATTTTTTTTAACAAAATTACATACATTATAGAAGCAGTACAAGCAGGAAACTAAAAGGGTAGGGTTGCCTGGGGACTCAAAAAAGGGAAACATGAACTTTCTACTTGGTTTTTGAGTTTTATTTTTCGCCCTCATTATATGTGAATATTAGTAAACACAAATTGCAACTAAATATGCCAGATGTATTGTCCTCCCCCTCACCTTGCATGTTTACCCAGTTTGATGCAGCGCTTTGAAGCAGTATCTCCTGAGGCTCAGCCGGGAGAAGGGATCTTTGTTCACTTTTAGCCTGTAATAACTTGTGTTTGTATTTAAAAAAAAAAAAACAACCTTTTGCACTTCTCCTCGCACAGCGCTCTGACTGCTGACGCGGACGGGTGATTTTTGGAAAACTAGAACGCCATTGGCCAGATTGAAGGGCACGCCCCCCTGCCAATAGCCACGCCCCTTTCTAGTACAAAGCGCGCGCTGAATACGAGCGCAGCGCTTTGAAGCAGTATCTCCTGAGGCTCAGCCGGGAGAAGGGATCTTTGTTCACTTTTAGCCTGTAATAACTTGTGTTTGTATTTTAAAAACGACCTTTTGCACTTCTCCTCGCACAGCGCTCTGACTGCTGACGCGGGTGGGTGATTTTTGGAAAACTAGAACGCCATTGGCCAGATTGAAGGGCACGCCCCCCTGCCAATAGCCACGCCCCTTTCTAGTACAAAGCGCGCGCTGAATACGAGCGCAGCGCTTTGAAGCAGTATCTCCTGAGGCTCAGCCGGGAGAAGGGATCTTTGTTCACTTTTAGCCTGTAATAACTTGTGTTTGTATTTTAAAAACGACCTTTTACACTTCTCCTCGCACAGCGCTCTGACTGCTGACGCGGGCGGGTGATTTTTGGAAAACTAGAACGCCATTGGCCAGATTGAAGGGCACGCCCCCTGCCAATAGCCACGCCCCTTTCACTCTCTTCTCCCACAAAAGATGTGTCCTTACAGGAAGCGCAGCGGACGAGCGCAGCGGGCGCGACGAATGCGTGCCAAAGGCGAGCCCGTCTGCACCCGTCCGCGACAGGCCGGGACCAGGGGCCACAACCCCTCTCTCCCCAACTACTAATACACCAGGCAAATCTGCGCTGGTATACTCTCGTGGAGAGTTGCTCAATCTTAATACTCCTATATCATCCTATCATTCCCATTGTGCTATAGTAGGACCCTCAAATACCTTGGGCCCCTTTAGCTGTCGGAATTGTAGATGGAATAGTGACTACACGGAGTGTCCTATATCTGAAGAAATTCCCACTCAGGATTTCTCATGCATTTATGTCAATGCAAGGTCCCTTCCCAAACACTCTATTGAAATATGGGATATGCTACAGGATATTAAACCGGATTTTGTTTTTATCACGGAGACTTGGCTTGGTGAGCACAATACCCCTGATATTACTGCAGCTCTACCCAATGGGTACAAAATTGTTAATCTAAATCGATCAATTAAGAGGGGTGGTGGGGTGGCCATGATTTTTAAAGACATCTTTTCATGTCGTCAAGAAACAGTTACACAACTAGGTAAACATGAAGTTTTGATTATCTCCATCTCTATTAATACTCAGGTGATCCTCGGAGGTGCGATCATTTATAATCCTCCCAATAGTATAATTGACTTTAGCACCCAACTCCTGGAACAAATTCTTCCAGTCTGTCTCAATCATAAAAACATTATAGTCCTTGGCGACTTTAATGTTCATTTCGATCTACCTGATAACCCTCTAACTAAACGCCTTGCAACAGATATGGAAATTATGCAATTGACGCAGAAAATAGCATAACCCACACATAGAGCGGGGCACATGTTAGATCTTATATTTACTAACATAACAAATACTACCATCACAAATATAACACCTTTGACATGGATGGATCACTATAGGATAGAATTTACCTTAAACCTACCTATAAAAAAGTAAAAGACTGTTAGTTCAGTCGACTAACTCTACAAAATGCTGGAGTAAGTTTTCTGTGGAAAAATTTAAAGAAGAGTTTTTCTATAATTCCAACTCTGAAACTAGGAAGAAATTTGTCAATTGCTTGGCAATATAGAGAAAGCGCTGGATCATTGTTCACGGACCCGCGCAATAGATCGACCTAGACGGAAAATCTCTGAGAAATGGTATGGTCTAGACCTAAAAATTGAAAAAAGAAAATGTACTACACTAGAACACAAATGGAGAGTAAGTAAAGCACCCGAAGACAGAGCCACTTATAAACATCAACTGAAAATATACCATACAGCCATACGTAAAGCAAAGAAAGACTACTTTTCCCAAAAAATACTAGAGAACAAAAACTCGTCCAAGGAGCTTTTTAAAATAGTAAAAGAACTCTGCAACCCCCCTAGTCTCACCTCTAACTTGACTCCTTCACACGAAAATTGCAAAAAAATTAGTGATTTTTTTAGTGAAAAAATTGATTAAATATATGCTTCCTTTACAAATAACAGCCAGGCCTATGTAGAGTATCATGTTGATTCTACTCTGCAGGCCAGCTGTTCTACTTTCGGCCCTTTTTCTGAAGACGAGGTTAGTAAAGCCATGTCAGAAATTAAATCAGGTTCGCCATGGGATGTTTGTCCACACTATATTTTTTCCCAATTAACACCCATAATTTGTCCAGCAGTTACAAAAGTTCTGAATCTGTCCTTGGAGCAAGCTGTATTCCCAGAAGTTTGGAAAAATTCTGCTGTAATTCCATTACTAAAAAAAGCTGGCGCGGATATAAACGATCCAGTCAATTATCGTCCCATTTCACAGCTTCCATACCTATCTAAGGTTTTAGAAAGATTGGTAACTAAACAGTTGTCAAGTTTTCTGGAAATCAATAACCTGCTGGACGTCTCCCAAACTGGCTTTAGATGAAATAACAGTACTGAGACAACGCTCTTGGCTGTGATGGACGATATTCGAATGCAGGTTGATAAAGGCAAAACGGTCGCCCTGATACTACTTGATTTATCAGCGGCGTTTGATACCGTTTCTCACAAACTGCTAATACATATGCTAGCTGCTAAAGGAGTACAAGGTAAAGCCCTGAATTGGCTGGAGTCTTTTCTATCGAAAAGATCCCAGTCCATTTGTTTAGGAAACTTTACCTCTACTCCTCGGAAGATCAAATATGGGGTGCCTCAAGGAGCAACATTGAGCCCAACATTGTTCAATGTCTATGTTTCCTCATTGGCATCTATAGGAAAAAAATGAGGTATCAATATCTGCTCTTATGCTGACGATACTCAGCTGATGGTAACCCTAAACGGTGTAAAAGACGCCAAAAATAGACTGCATAACTGCTTGTCAGAGCTATCCAACTGGATGCAGGGTCACTACTTGAAACTAAATGCTGACAAGTCAGAAATCCTCCTTTTCGGCGAAGCTAAACAGCTTTGGGACAATTCTTGGTGGCCAAATACCTTAGGCACTCCACCAAATCCAACCTTGTCCGCTAGAAATTTGGGAATCCAGATGGACACTACTCTATCTATGAAACATCATGTTACCACAATATGTGGCAAAGGATTTGCCATATTAAAAATGTTGAAACGTGTCTTTCCCTGGATTCCACTGGAATGCAGACAGATCCTAGTCCAGTCTCTACTAGTCAGTAGGCTGGACTATGGTAATTCGCTATTCGTTGGTATGGCGGACTACTTATTTTCAAAACTACAATTGGTCCAGAATGCGGCAGCTAAAGCTGTCTGCAATAAAAGAAAGTATGATTCGGCCACCAACTGCCTGAGAGCGTTACACTGGCTGCCTATGAGACAAAGAGCATCTTTCAAATTGTTATGTATTGCTCACAGAACTTTACATAATACTGGTCCTTGTATTCTGCGGAATAGAATTAAGCTCTATGCTCCAGCTCGGAACTTACGTTCACAAGCCTCAGCCAAAGCAGTCACCACACGAATCAAACTATCCAGGATGGGTGGACGCGCCTTTTCACACATTGCTGCCAAATGTTGGAATGATCTGCCCATCGACCTCCGACTTACGGACTGTTACCCCACCTTTAAGAAAAAATTAAAAACTGCATTATTTCCTATATTAGAATAAACAGTGGTCTCTGGTAATTGCCCATGGTTTACTGCTCAATTTCAGCGCCGTGATATCCTGGTTGGATGAATGTTGCGCTTTAGAAGTATATATAACAATAACAATAACAATAACAATGCACTCTGTGATTTTCTATATTTTTCGAACTGCGCTATACATTTATGTGTTTCTACCTCTCGCAGTGATATGAAGTGGACGTAAGGTGGAAATGATAGAGCTAAACGAAAGACATACCGCAACAAACAAAAATGTCACTAGGGTGTAAAACCCCCTGTCAGGTGGAACAAGGCGCTAGAGGTCCCTCGGTTAGATGCATTGAATTTGCCTGAGGTAAACACCTTAACCTGCTGCTTTATGTTTTATTTTTCACACTGCGTCAAACTATGCGCCTATCAACATTGAATGCAACAGATTTAAAAATATGTTTCAATTTGTATTCCTCTAAGAAACAATCATGACATTGTGTGACTCTCAAACAGTCACAAGAATCCATTTTTAACTTGAATTAAAAAAGATACGTTACGATCTTGAAGTACCAGCGTTTCAACAACATACAGCGTATACCAAGAAATCAAGTAGTTTGTGCTATAACAATACACCCAACTTTAGGAACATTGCACAGCAAACACCATATCTTGTGAGTAAAGCTCCCGTGACTAATTTTTCTGCAGTTTTGCCATTGTAAGTGCAGTCAGTGATGAGGACACTCACTATGTGAGTAGGTGATCTTCTGTTTCAGTAGTAGGATTGGGTATGGTGGCTTTCCCAGGAATTCTTTTGAGGAAATGGCTTATTCTCTGCCTGTAATGTAACGCTGATTAGTTATTGGTACCAATCGCTCATTCAACAGTCATTTGTATTATTGTGTTAGTGATGGATCCTCCAATTAGACTATAAGCGGTAACCTAGGCATGACGCTAATGGCACTGCAATGTTTTTTAGGAAATGTTATCGCATTTTATTTCAGCTGAATGTAGTGCTTTTTTTAAAAAACTATATGTTGAGATGAAGTGCATCAACTTGGCTGTTTTGTGGTCAAATAAAGACACTTCCAATGCATCATTTGAGTGACAGTGCTCTTTCTATTTTAATAGAAATGTTGGAGCATCCGTCTGTCTGTCTATCTATCTATCTATCTATCTATCTATCTATCTATCTATCTATCTATCTATCTATATATCTATCTATCTATCTATCTATCTATCTATCTATCTATCTTCCTATCATTTTCATTCCTGCTTTCTCCCTTTGTCATTGCTTTTTTATCTTTCTTCTTCACCCTTACTCTCCATCTTCTGAATTTCCCTCTCATGGTCTTGGTCAAAGGCCAATAATAAAAAATATATTCCAATCCATGAAAATGATTACTGGTGCCCACCACATAAAACACAGATTTAATATTAAGCACCAACTGGAATACAGTTACAACCTTACTATTAAACTCAGGAGAATTATTTGCTCAATTGGATATCTGGCATTCTGACTGCTAACATTTCAATTCCTTTTCATGTTTTAGATTTAGGGCCCGACCATAATTGACATTTATTTTCTACCATTAGCAAATTTTGTGAAAAGTTGCAGTCTTACATGTTTTTCATGTGCAAATGACACTCAGATCATCGTCTCCCTATCACTAAAGGAGAATCACAGACCTGAATATTTGTCTCAAGAAAGTGGTGGTTTGGATCAATAACAACTCCCTTAAATTGTATAGGGATAAGACTGAAGTTCTATTGATAGGTTACTATCCACAATTTTGGAGTCCATATCTTTGGCCCGGTGACCTTGGGTCCCCCTCAATTCCAGTCTCTGTAGTCAAAAACCTAGCATTCTGGCTTGATGAAATGCTCTAAAAGAATTACCAAATCACAAAATAGCCTCCATCTGCTTTGGTGTTCTGAGATGGCTAAAACAAATCCTTTATCTTCTGCCCATCTCTGCACAAAAATACAGTAACTCAAGCACTGATTATTTTCAGGCTAGACTACGGTAAGATCCTCTACTTAGGGGCCCCTAAGGCTTCACTCAAACCGCTCCAGTTAGTTCACTATGCGGCTGTTAGATCACTATTTCACCTGCCTAAATATTAGTCTGCCTCCAATCTTCTATGGAATCTGCATTGGCTTCCCAATTGAGAAGCGCATCCACTTCAAAGCTATGTGTTACATTCATAAGGCTTTGTCAAATTTAGGGTCGCTTTGTCTTAGATCTCTTCTGGTACGACTTCTTCGATCATCCAATAGCAATCTTTTTACAATTCTGAGAGTGAGGAGAACTCCCCAAGGTGGTATGTCTTTCTCCTATTTAGGTCCCAAAAAGTGGAACACTCTGCCTGCTATTTGAGATCGTGGCAATCTTTTGTGGCCTTCCGAAAGCTTCTAAATATATGGCTCTTTTGAATTACGCAACTATGGTAACCATCCAATGGTATACCCATAACTTTCACTCCTTGCCAAATTGACTGTATTCAAGAAGATAGTTTTCCAAACAAAGAATATTAGGTCAAAGGCGGTCAAAACCAGAAAATATTAAAATGTAAATATCCCAATGTGGAAAATGTTTCGTAAAGACAGATTTAGAAAAGGCTCTCCTATGCCCAAAGTCACGTTAATGAGAATTGAAATCCCCAATAGCTTTTGCAAGAATTAACTTTAATTCTAGCTAAGATTGAGCTAAAATAAATGAAAAACCAGACACCTGCATGTAAATTCCGTTATTTTATTTCCCAGTACAAAAACTAAGAGCAACCCCTTAAAGGTTTTGCTTTTATTTTGGTGGAATATTTTGGGGAAGCTAGACTAACCTATGTATTAGATGTATGGCAGATATAGGTTCTCTGGCACACTGGTGATACAAATCGTTCTGTCTTTTCAGTTCTCAGTCATGACAGCTGATGTTTCTCCACATTGTTGCTGTCTTTGCCAATGGAGAGCCAATGTTAGTGGTGAAAACCCCAGAAAAGAACTTGCCATGACAGTGGTAGATGGAGAACTGGCCACCACTAACTGCTAGCTCCCACATAGAAATGGAAGAACACTGCCAGTACCCACCATTCTAGTGTCCATAAATGCAAGAGGGTGGCTAATCATGGTAATGCCACTATGCTTACCTTTTGTAGATAGTCTGCTGCATTTTCAATGGTGTATTTTCATGGACTTAACACTGCAAGACACAGTGATGGACCTCCTATCCTAAACTGGACAATTCTTATGTTACCAAAACTGGCAGTTACCACTGCACTTTGCCATATATAGGCAAAGTGCAGTGGTATACTAGGCCACTGAATAGCGCTGGGACACACTGGCTAGTGTAACCAGGCACTCTATAAACTCAGTATAAATAAATAAATAAATAAATAAATATATAATAGTAGGTGTCCCTGTAGATGGGATATCCACTTTTGAAGGTCACCAGAATTGTGAACAGTGATTCTGTCTTTTATTGGCAGGATCACCATTACTGACCTCCTCCAAATAAGTCCCCTAGAATTTAGAAATAATACATTTATTATCTGCAACCAAGCTACTATCTACAGAAACTATCCAACATAATGGATAAAGCTCTCCTTCTTGAGCAAAATGTAATGTCCTGAAAAGGGGAGCAACCTTTCAGAAAGGTTGAAAGTTCTGTCCTTCACACCTATACTGGCGAGATAGTATGATAGACCACATAGAAGGCCACTGAGGAGGTCTCCTGCACCTAGCAGCATGCAAATCTCTTTTCCAACCCAGGAAAGAACAGTTTTAGTAATGAAAGTAGGATGAAACCCAGATTGGTGAGGATCAATGGTATTATCAGACTCCACAAATACAGAAAGCTGCTGATTGACAATACTTTCTGTAACTTTGACTGGGGTTGCTAGTTAAGACATTGGTCTACAATTGGCCATAACTTTAGGATCAGCTGTTGAGTTTTTCAGCTAGTGAAATACCAAAATCCCTTTTAAAGTCATTATTCACCTCACCAGAAGATAGAGAAACTTTGCATACTTTGAAGAGTGCAAGAGTGATAGAAGGAGTAGGACTATTTGCCACCTTCAAGGGGCAGTGATCAAAAAGAAATAGAATTCATTTTGTTTAGGATAATGTCATCAGTTGAAGGATTAAATGAGGGGAAATTGCTGGGTGCAACAGAAGACTGTTTGCCAGAAGAAGCAATCAATGTGACAGAGGAAACCTAAAAATGCCATTGGTCTTGGTTAGAGAAGACAATAATAAATGGTGAAAGAATAATTCTAGTAAAAAGGAAACAAAAAATTTAAATTGTGTGTGGCTACCCATCAAAGGATGTTATCATAGCAAATTTGGAAAGGTTTGATACAACAAAAATCATAAACGATATATTTTCCAGACATGCTTTGCCGTGGAAGACATGTTGGTGCCGCCAGGACATTCTCATTCAGTTTTCCTGTCAATTAACAGCAAAACATTATATTATTTGACAAAGTTGGACACAGCGTAGTTCCAGAACAGCCTTTTCAAGTGCCCTTCTTTATATTACATTCATGTGTTCATTGTTTTGAGTGTAACAATCTTAAATGTTTTTGTTTGAAATTGGGTTACTGTGGTTACTGGTTGAGGGGGGTGAAACCCTACTCAAGCAGAAACCACAATCTCTGTCAGGGTGAAATCCCAAACCAACCTGTGCTTAACTCTCCAGTTATAGGCAAGGGCAAAGTGCAAAGTATTTATGCAGCACTTCAAACAGTAGTAATGTGAAAATACAACACAAGATAAAACCCACAATAGTTTTGAAAAATAGAGTACATTTGAATAAGTTATTTGAGGCCAAAATGACAAAAATCCAATCAGTAGAATTGGAGCTATCAAATGTCAAAGTTTTAAGAAAAATAAGGCTAGGAGCACAATGCGCCGACTCTGATTATCTGGTCGCGCTAGATCACGACAAAGACACAAATTTAGGCCAACCAAGATGGAGAGAGGTTCGGATACAGGGACTAAGTTAAACCCACTGAATTAAGTACCCTAAATCCTGGTTGCTGTGCGTAGCAAGAACCTATGTCTAGGTTGCATCGTGCAGCATTGGTTCCCAAGAGCTTCGAGTCCGCGATGCAGAGTCCTACACTGTCATCGAGAATGCAGTAAACAAGGGGCTTGTGATGTGAAGTCCTACATCAAAGAAGCTACAGGGCTGCGATGCAGAGTCCTGCATCGTCGTCAAGGATGCCGTTGATGAGTGGCTTGGCATCTGAAGACCTGTGTTGAGCGGTTCCAAGAAGACTGTGATCATGTAAATTGTATGGCAAACAGCACACCACTGCAATTTGCCCATATACATTTGGTCAGGAGAAACCTGCCAAACTTTGCTGGGTCTTAAAGCCTGTTAAATTCAGGAACATACTTCATTTGGTGTGCAACATGCTAATTCTGCATGAAATTCACCATTTTCAGTGGGAAACTGAGAGTAAGAGGTATTTATCGTACTGGGTATGTCTCCCTGTGGTTCAGTATTTCCCAGTAATGGCAAATATTTCACCTCCATCCGGGGCACTATTAATCGGGACTTGAGTGTGCATGGACAGTTTAGAGCCCAGGTAGATTCCGATGACAAAGACATTATTGCAAACAGAATTATGAGACAGTTAACAGAACTTCATAGTGGAGAAAACCCAATCCTAAAAGCAATAATCTACATTACTCTGTAGTTCAACCTTCACCAAGTGCCCTCTTAGCATGTTATTGAAACTAGGTGATGACACCGCTGGAGCCAAAGCCTATCCAAAGGTAAATATATGTTTTGCGAATATAGTTTTTTTAAACTAGACCACGATGTCCCTTAACCCTAAGAGTGCATCCAGACACCCTGACTGAAGTCACTGAAAAAGAAATCTCACCTGCTTTGACAATTTGTTGCAGCTACAATTGAATTCTCTCCACATTGTCCTGGTCAAACTCATGACGCCTCAAAAAAAAATAGGATATACACCACTAGACACTGACTTATCATGAGCCAAATCAACAATATACTTTTTCACTTGCACTACACAATTAGAGTCTGTTTTTAGTTGCATAATACAAGGCATGACACTCTGAGGTCTGTGGAGTGTGGCAGGATCCATGGCCTGAGTGAATGATTGGAAGTGGTAAACAAGACAATGCAGTGTGCAGGGAAATGTGCATGCTAAAGAGGGGCATGGGTAGGCAGCCAGGCGGTAGCATGGGGTTGCACAAAAAAGGGGAGCAGGTTTGGCTGCACTGGCCATGCCCTGTGTAACGATGGTATCCAGTAAATACTATTGCAACGAAATCTCCTCAAACCTAGATCTACAGTAAAGGAACTGATTGTGAGAGCTGTTAAATATGAAAGTATAAAACCTGACAGGTAGGCACCCAATGGGGACATTATTACAATGTTCTCCTCAAAGTGAAGAGTAAAACAAGTAAAACAATGTTAATTCATTATGGCCCAAAAGAAAGGTACAATTAATACACTGGTTTATTGCAGGGCTTTTCCTGAAGATGCATCAACACTCTTTTTAAAGGTGAGGGACACTAACACCTGTCCCTCATTCTGAGTTGCAATGTACCCATGTAGTGCAAACTCCACACCAGAAATTACTAGTATTGCGAGGTAAAAACCTGCTAGTACCAGGCAATTACAAGTAAAACACCATGGAATTGTGACTAACTGTGCAGACTCCATTTTACCAGATGTAAAGAACGAAGGGGCATATTATCAAGGGATTTATCACTGCTTTTTTGGCTTTAAAAGCCAAGAAAGCGGAGATACAATTATCTCCCTATTACCTAGCTGTCGCTAACACCAGTTAGTGACAGCTAGTAGGAGATAGCGACCATCTTGGGCCCCGCTTTGCATGTCAGAGAAATTTATCACTAATGACATGCAAAGTGGGCGTGCCAAGATGTTAGTGACTGGAAACAGTCGCTAACATCGCTATCTCCTATTACCAACTTTTGGAGATATTCGCGCTAAGCGCGAATATCTCCAAAAGCTAACACCTGCCCTGAGCAGTTCTCAGCCATGTTATCCAATGGGAGGTGGATAACATGGCTAAGAGCATTTGCTCGGTAATGCATGAATATCGCTGACTTTTCAGCGATATTCATGCATTTCGGGCGATTTTTATCGCTTAGGAGATAAACCTTGATAGTATCAAGGGTCCTAAGCGATAAAAATCGTCGCTACACGGTGATAAAATTATAGCCGCTAAGCCAACATAGCGATAATTATCGCTAGTTGTTGGTAATATGCCCCGAAATTCTCAATTCCATTGCGTCTAACACTCCCATTTACCACCTGCTCTAGGCAAATAGTAAATAGGATCAGGGTGTTCTGTGAAGGGTGGCATGGAGAAAGGAGGCAGCATGGGTAAGGGAGAGACAGGAAAGAAGTGTCCTGTCAAGCCCCCTTGTCAGAAAGGGAGGTTGTGCAGGATAAAGGGCTGATTCCTGGCTGCTGTTGCAGTCGAAGCCTGAAGCGACTTTACCAGCCCCGATCCATAGCTCTTGCACCACACAACGTTCAGCAAGTGTGTGCTACTAAAAAATCTGATTTATGAAGCCACGCACAGCCACCTTGCGTGGCCCTGAGTGGCTACATAAGTCTCAAGTAAAGCAGCACAATGTAAATTGCTGTGTTGCCTTACTCATCACCAGGGAGGCATTTCATGGGTGTTGCGTGAGTGTTCCCACACAACTCCCATTTTTTTTATGCATTTCCAGATTTACCTGGAGTGGTAAATTTGGGAATTCACCAAAAAGATGCGCCTTCACAGGGAAGGCTTAACGAGGAGAAATATATTTATTTTTCCTTGTTACTTCCTCTTTCTGGAGTTTGCCTCTAAAGATTGTTTTAGTGCACGAAGATGACCCTTCCCGCACTAAAACAATTCTGCATTCAACACAGCCATCATTGCACAATGATGCATGGATTTCTTCATTGACGCCAGGCTGTTAAAATGGCGCCAGTGTAGGGACAAGGACAGGAATGCGCTATATTCTTTTATTCTTGATTTGGTGTGCTGCGCGGGAAACATAATTTATTACACAGTCTGAACCATGCAATACCTTTACTACACATGCATTACCACACAAATGCCTTTACCCCGTATGCCTTTACCACACATGCCTTTACTATGAATATGCCTTTACCACCCATGTATTTACAACAAGTTAGAATGTATAATTGAGGTGTAAAGGCATACATAGTAAAGGAATTTGCATGGAGAAGATTTGCATGGTAAAGGCATGCACGGTAAAGACATTTGTGTAGTAATGCATGCGTGGTAAAGGGATGCGTGGTAATTCCATGCGTGGTTCCGTCATACATCAGCACTGTGCCACATTCTCATAAATATGCCCTTCAGTGTTCCCGGGACCGAAAAGACCAGGCTATTCATAGTCAAACGAGAGCAGAATTCCATTTCATAAAAGAATGTCGTGTCACCCAGTTCCAAATGAGGGTTTTTAGGTCCTGACCAGAACTCTGGCGCTGATTATACAAACAACATCTCCTTATCGTCCTATATTGGTCCGTGTTGGATTTAAGAACAAATAAATGGCACAAGCTTTCGAACAAAGGTGGTAAACTTTGAGTAAGTAGCTTGCAGGTTTAAAGTTGGCCTAACGGCTAAGGCGCTCGACCTCGGACCTGGGGAACTTGGTTCGAGTCTCGGTAACGACGCCATAAACCCCCTGTGATTCTGGGCAAATCACTTAATCTCCCCGTGCCTAAAAATGAAAGTGTGTCCTCATGTAATGTAACTGGTGGTATGTAAAGCGCTCTGATAACTGATTCGGTTCGGTTCTAGTTCGCGCTATATAAAACTCTGCAAAAAAAAAAAAAAAGTGCTTCTTAAGTAATAATGTTTTCCACTTGCACCCAAAAGCCAGGGCCTTTAGTTTTAAAACACTACTATGATTTTTAGTGGATGGATGACACTATTAAAATTTCTCAAGTTCAATTATCGAATAACATACTCGAAAGATGCTGCTCCACTTATTACACATCATAGCATACCTGTCTAGGTCAGCTCTCTTTTGGGCGAACTCTTCTGCCAGCAGTGAGCGCCTTGATGTAAGCGCGCTTAAAACATGCTGAAGTTGCTGTTTGGCCTTTGGGTGACACATGGGTTCCAAGCCATGGGCCAAGGCTTGTATCTCTGCGACAGTCGACTCAAATTCTGTGTTCCACTGCATCATTTTGGAGAAGAGGGGGGAACCTTGTTCCAACTCATCAAGGGTCACTTTTTGATGCAGTATATGTGACTCGAACTCAGCAAGGAGCGCGGCAGCTCTTTGAACAGCTTCTTCATGTTTCTTGACATTGTTTAAGGATTCCTGGGTGACATTCAAGAAAAATGTCAAAGAAAATTACGGTTTAGAAAGATTGCCATGGAAAAGCATTTTTCATATATTTTGCATTACATCTTCATTCCACCCACTGCCCAAGGATTTTCCCAAATTCTTGGCAAATATATGAAAAACCTGTGTGTTGTTGTTGAAAACGCCCTATAAAATAAATTACATGAATTATTTTGTTCACTTTTGTCAAACGTTCCACACACCTCCTAATGCACTCTTTCCACGAGACATAGTAACTTAAGAACAAAGGATCATCTGTTTATGTTCATGGTGCTCATGTTTGAGTCATTCCTTCAGAAAAGGGAGGAACTTCACTATTACCATTCGAAAAATATTGATAATATGATAATATTATTTACTTTCCCACCCCTTACACATTCCCAATTTGCAGATATGGCAATGCTACCTTAATGCAAAACAGGTTAAATATATGTAACTTCTCTCTGCACACAGCAGTTAGCCTTTCAATTTGAGTTGACAAAATATATTGAAGCCTGTAGCTTAGATGAGTAGGTCAGTGCTCAATATGGCGAGCTGAGAGTAACTGCACACAGGCTCTAATCCCAGAGGGGCAACTGGATTGCACTCTGCTTCATTAGGCTGTGCTGTCTACTGGAGACCTATTCTTTCTAATATATTATACATTCTTAGAGGAGGCTCTGGTCAGTCCCTTGTTCATGATAGGATGGCTTTGTTTTATATCTTACTGCCCTGTTCTGATTCAATGGTTTTCTTCCCTATTCTTGCTATATTTGTGTTTATCCCACCAAGGAGCACTTTAGTCTCACAGTGCTTTGACTGGATGATGTATCACCTTCTCTTTAACCCCTTCTGCGCTCATGACAAGCTGAGCTCGTCATGAGTTGTGCCGCTCGCACGCTCATGACGAGCTCAGCTCGTCATGTAACGCGGCTTTTTGAAAAAAGCCGCGCAGCGCAAAAATAGCGGCCGCACGCATGCGGTTAATAATCCCGTCCAACCAACACCATAGCCAACAAACTCTTGCACCACAAACCCCCTGGAACTTTATGCACCACCTGCTGTGCTACCGTAGGACTCTCACCTTAAAATTGTATTTTAATCATTCCATGATGGTCACAATGATGTGCATCTTGGAATAGTATTTTTTATATTTTATCAATGCCTCTTCAAAAATGGCCATTATGAATGCTGGTCTATTTAGGAAGTAAGAAATACTGACTGCTTCCAGCCATAATTCAGTCATTGAATTGCATGTTATACACATCTGCATAAAAGATGCTAAATTAACAAGCCATATATCAAATCACAGTAGGAGGTGCTTGATACATAGTCCCTATTTGGCCCTGGGTCCTGGGTGCCAGTCGTACCATATACAAGGAATTTACAAGTAAAATAAATGTAGGTGTAAGCCAAATGTTTTATGGGGAGAGCACAAGCACTTTAGCACTGATTAGGAGTAGTAAAGTGCACAGAGTCCATAAAGCCTACAGAATTTGATTAAAAAAACAGGAGGAGTGAAGGCAAAATGCTTGGGGGTGTCCATTCGGAGAAGGCCAACTCCATCACACTGTTAGATTGCAAATTTGACAACTTCAGACAACTTTGTTTCTTTCAATTATTTCTTTATAAGGGGTCTTATAATTTTGGATGTGTACTAAAGCAGGTCCCCATCGGATGGTGAAGGTGATAAATACAGAAATTCAACCATAGAAAATAGGAAGTTTCTGAATGATCAATCTTACAGTGATTTAGTTACAGAATCGTCTCCATAAGACACAAGTACCCTGTGTGAAGATCCCCACCAGAAGAAAGAATCATGAGAAAAATAAGGCATCTAGAATTTGTTGTGCATCTTGAATAAGTGACCCAAACCATTCAAGAAACCTCAGTTACAAGTCTGGAGCAGAAAGAAATGAATTTGACTATCAATCTGGAAATCAATTCCAATTTCAAAGGAAATGTCACACATAAGTATATAAGTTATTATACATTTTGGTATGAAGGAGGTATTCGTTTTAGAAACCCTGTTTATAAAGCCTTCTTTTACCAGCAGAGGTATGTCACCCATTAAAGAAGTTTGTAATAGTTTAGTTAAGGTTACATTTCGATGATTACTTAAAATTTGTATAAAGCTCATAATTCCCCCAGAAGGGGAACTGGAGCTAGTACACATTGGTAGACCAGCTTTTACATGCATAAATAAAGGTGTCAAAACCCCTATTTTTGTTTCTTTTTTAAATATATTTTTGTTTCTTGGGAGGGAATTCCTAAGGTCCCATGATGCACTCTCTATCACATCATTGTGATTCCTGCGATTGCAATATGTAGGGGGCTGGCTTGGTATATGGTACACACTTATTTAAGTGATGCACCTTGCACTAATCCATGCAACCCTTATGGTGATTGTTGTGGTCTTTGATAACAATAGAAAGCTCTCAAAGTGGTACCTGTGGAAGGCAGCCTACAGGCTGATCTTGAAGGTGTGTTAAGCAGCTTGTGTTACCAATTTAACTATGAAGTGTAGGTAGGGGCGTGGCTTAGCCGGCTGCAAGATGGCCGCACTTTAAGTGGGCTCTGCCGGCCAAGACTTTTATCCGCCAAAATCCTGCAGGCTACCCTATCGTAACAGCCTGACGCCATGCCATCCTGACTCACCTCAACCTGGGGCACCGTCTGTTATAACTTCTGGCCCCCTACGTCGCTGCTGAGCCGTGTTCTGCCGCCGGGCCTAAGCCCCGAGTCCGGGGCCCTCTGCTGGTGCAGCCTGACCCTCCTGCTTCTCCTTGACTGCCGCCCCCTGCGCCCGGAGCTTTGGCCTGAGGACTGCCTTCACCTCCTGACCGCCGGAGCCGGTGAGTGCTGCAGCTGTGGGGGCATCTTGCGGCGGGATTGGGGGCGCTTGTGTTGCATCGTCCGGCCCGGGCCTTCTCATAGCGCGGGTGCCATCTTCCCAGCTACTGACGCCTGTCGAGATAGCCCTCCTCCACCGGGCCTGACAACGGGGGCGGGCGCCCCCTGTGACTCCCTGCTGCCAGTAGTCCTCTATTGGTGCGGCCCGCGGCAGGCCCTTCACGGCCACTATCCTGACTGGTGACTGGCCTTTGACCCCTCCACTGCTGCTACGGATTCCCTGCTTGCTTGCGCTGGAGACCACACCTGCTGTCTGCCACGCCCTTCCTGTTGGACCCGATGCCAGCTGGGGGGCCGTCCTGGTGGGCGCCCCGGCTCTTGGCCACCTGGACACGGCCTCGGCGGCCTTTTGCCCACCACGTTCCTCCTTCTGTGGCAGCCCACTGGGGGCCCGCCTGCTGCTCGTCTCCCGCCGACCCAGATGAGCACTGCTGCTGCGGGGGATTCCGCGGCGGGTTGGGGTCGTGCGAGCCATACCGCGGGGCCTTATCCTCCACCACGGTCACTGGGGTATCTCAGTAGTACCCACTCTCGCTTGTCCCGCTGCATTGGCCCCGGGCCGGGGGTGCGCGCCCCCTGTGTCTCCCCGCTGCTACTACCCTGCGGCTCCGCCATCCTCTGCGGTGCCTACAACCGGGCTGACACTGCTGAGGCCACTCAACACTGGGCAGCACCCGACTCCACGGCCTCTCTGCACTTCCTCACTAGTCCAGCGACACTACTGCGCTGTCCTCCTCGACATCCCTCAGCTGTGACCCACGGACCTGCTAGGCACCTGCTGCAACATGTCATCGTGAGAGGCGCAGTCTGCAGCTTCCCCGCTGCAACCCGTGTCTACCCTGGCGACTCCTGCTTATTGAGGGCCTGCACCGCTGCCTCCTCGCCCTGCCCGCCTGATCCATCCTTTTCTCACCTGGGCTGTTTCCTCTACACCCGAGGGCGCAGCCATCTCGCCTCTCAGTTGTGGCCTCTTCCTGCTGCCTGGCTGCTTCCCTCACCTGCCTCCGCCTGGCCATGGGGAAGACTGACCCCAAACAGACAATGATCGTCTTTGACCAGCGCTGGCAGAAACGCCAGGATGGCCCAGTCGCAGATGGGGGTGACCCCGCTGCCCCCAATGCTGTGTAGCATTTTAGGATCTAAGCGTAATTTACTGATTCATGCCCTTATATAGGTATAATTCATATTGCCCTTATATAGACATAGAAATCATACCCATATTTAGACATAATCCATCCAGTCCAAATACAGGCATGGCTACTTCCACTAGTTCCAAAAAGCCACAACAATTTCTTGGAAAACTCAGCTTCAGCAGTCAGGGACATCCCCTTGCTTGAATATTCATTTGTCCTAGAAATCATGGAGTTTTCAAGGAACTGCCATTCCCTTAGGATTCTTTGATGACATTATTATGTCCGACTTTACGTCAAACTAGGCACCTTCAAGGTATAAATTTGCCTACACTTGCCCTACCAAACACAAGGTGGTTTGGAGCAGCTCGACTATCTACTTGCCCGACGCAGCTCGCTACAGCAAGTGCCGTAGGAAGCCGACCCTCCAGCTGACGCACTGATCAAGAGGCTGCATTTCCCCCGGCGAGAATCCAGCTCCAGTGTTTCCAAGCTCCCCTCGTGGGGTGTTGGGAAATCGAGTCCGAGACAGAGATACCAGACCTCCTTCATTCTAAAACCAAGGTACGGAGCTGATTAGACCCTAAGAGAAATCTTGGTTAGATTCTTTGCAAAGAAAAACGAAACCTATGCTACACCTCACTTACTTCTTCCCTCGTGCTAGAATTAGGCTAGGTACATTGGGGTAGGCGTATTTTAGAAGCACCAGTTGAGTACTTTTAGCTTTGTTATTTATGTATGTATTTATCTATGGTTTAGAAACCATACAATGCTTTTACAGTATTATTTTATACTACTCTTCTTACTGTACGCATTATACTTTGCAACCAGTATTACAATTGTAGCAGTTCACTTTTCTTGCATGAGAAAGAAGACTGTTCAATAAACCCTTTTATTGAAAACGCCCGTCTCTCTATTTCTCTGCACCTCTGATGAAACGAAGCATGCACGATTGACTGAGTAAAATATCTATCTATTGTTTCCATGACTCTGAAGATCAGTTTTATTCTTGGGGAAACAAAGTTGTCATGTTTATGCGGTTGTCAGAAACGAATCCCTTTTTGTTTGTTCAAGAAAGTTTCTAGTGACCTCTGAGCTAGCTGGCACTCACAAGTAAGTGTAATATATTCCATAGAGACCTAGTAGACATAAGTCCTACGTCAAATCTGTAGGATATATTATTCCAAAGCGCAGTACCTATTGGGAATATAGGAACTACACTACACCACAGAGATGGCCTTAACATGGGAGGACGATCTCAAGTCCATCATGCTGGAAGTCAAATCCTCAGTAACGGGTATTGCGGCCCAGCTTGAACAACTGTTGTCTCGTCTGGAGACGGTCAAGGCCCGTGTGGACTCTCATGATGCCCGCCTGCTACATGTCGAAACGAGGGTCTCTGACGTGAGGATGCCACCACTCAGGATCCTCAAAGCGTCTTCAAATGGACAAGATACTGGAGCTGATACGGAACAAAAACAAGAATTTGGAGGCGCGTTCCCGTAGGAGCAACCTTCGCATCACAGGTGTGCCACAATCCACCAATATCTTGCGAATGGAGGACTTTGTTGAACAACTCATCCGCAAACTTTTTGGCGAGGTCCTTTCTTCGGTCTTCATCGTTGAGAGGGGGGCCATCCGCTCCCTCAGTCCTCGCCCCGGCTTGACGGCTCACCCATACATTGCCAAAATCCTTAATTTCAGGGACCGCAACGCACTTCTTTGAGCGGCCAGGGAGAAAGGCGAGATCCGTCATCAGGGCAACTCCTTGTCTTTTTACCCTGACTACACCATGGCGGTTCAGGCTGCTCGCCGCAAGTTCTTTCCTGCGAAACGAATCCTCCAGAAGTATGAAGTCTCATACTCCTTGACATATCCTGCTAAACTCAGAGTCAGGCAAGGCTCCAAGACGCTCGTCTTCCCTGATCCCAAGGGTGCTTTGGCCTTTGCAAAGAAACTAGAGCGATCAAATTGTTCCTCTCCTGCTAACTCTCAAGCCACTGCCGACTGCAACTTAAGTGACAATGACTGAACTGTAGTGAACCATTGTCATTTCTGCTGGTTCTTCTTCATGTTGCTCCATTACCTGTTTTGACTTGGCCCACTTTGCATCTCCTTTTTCGAGAAGGCTCTTCCTATCACAGCTATGCTTTGGGCTAGGCGCCTCTGATCCTTTGGCATTCTTCCCTCTGCTGTCTGCTACGACATATGGCATGTCCTGGCCACCCTGCCTCCTTGGCAGGGGTGTATGCTGAGCGACGCCAGGCCTCAATGGGATGATTCCCTCCTTGGACATAGACTTCCCCCTTCCCAGTTGTGGGTCCCTGGGGTGGGTGTGGATGGTCTCTCAGCCTGATTGAGGGGTTTGTGTGGGTGGTAGGGTGGGGGTTCCTGGGGTTTGGTGCCTCCCTCTGAGGCCATGTTGTTTGTTTTGGTACATACTGTGTTGTGTTATTGCGCTTCCGATGCTGTTGCACTGTGCTTATCCCTCTACTATATTCTGCACAGCTTCACGCCTCTGCACAAGGTTTCTCCCTCACGTACCACTTCCCTCTACACTACTTTCCTTGACATGGCACTATGACAGACATGGACCTGGAACGTCCGTGGCCTTAGCAACCACTGAAAGGCATGCTTGGTCCATGCCCACCTCACCCGGCATAAGGTAGACATTTGTTTTATGCAGGAGACCCACCTGCTACCTGCGACCTCCTCCAGACTTCTTTCCCGGCATTGGGGTGAAATACACTCCTCCTTCTACTCTAATTATTCTTGGAGGGTGTCCATCCTTATATGCAGAGGGGTTACGTGGCAGACTTCCCAGGTAGTTATTGACACTGGGAGGGGGGGCGCGTTTTCTGATCCTTCATGGTACCCTCCAGGCCCAGCCATTGTGCTGTACAGTCCCAATAGTGATGACCTGGACTTCTTTGCACAAGTCTGGCACCATATTTCATCCCTGGGCCCTGCAGCGCTCCTTTGGGGAGATGACTTTAATGTAACACTGTCCACCACATTAGATTGTTCCGGCCCCCACGCTTCCCACCCGCAAGCTGCTACACTCCTAAGTTCCATTCTCACTAATAACTCCTTGCATGATGCGTGGCGCCGCACTCGCCCCGAGGCACGTGAGGGCATTTGCGTCACTGGCTCCCGTGGCTGTTGGTCCCGCCTGGACCTCTGGATCACCACCTCTATTGATCACATGGCACGCACACTCTCAGATCACGCTCCTGTTTGCTTCTGTCTGCGCCTTCCCCATTCCCCTTGCCACGCATTCTCCTGGCGGCTTCCCCTCAATGCGCTACATGACTCGGTCTTCTGTGATGAGATAAAAACCGCGATCACTAATTATTTTGAGCTTCACGAAGGCACCATCGACTCCCCCTCCATGCTCTGGGAGGGTTTTAAAGCCTTTATTTGTGGGGAATGTATTTCCAAACTGTCTGGTGTCCTGCGCTCTATCTCGAATACTCTTGATAGATTGGAAATCGAGATTAAGGCTCTGGACTCTACTCACTCCTGGGACCCTAACCTTGACATGCTAGATCAGATAAAAGGAAAGCTCACCGACTTCACCGATGAGGCCAACAGAGAACTCGCATTCCTCGGTAGGGAGGAGCGGGCGTGCCGCTTTGGTGCGGGCGATTGCCCTGGTAAAACCCTTGCCAACCTCCTCCGCCAGCCTCGAGCTGCAACCTATATAACTGCCCTTCAGGATGGTGACCCTGCTAGAACCACCTCCCCTGAGGAAATCAAAGCGTGATTTGCTGCATTTATTACACAACTTTACACGGCCAGACTGTCCCCCCGCGTGAGGTTCTCAATCAATACTTTGTTACCCTTAGGCTCGGCAACCCTCACCGGGAATTCCTCAAAGAGCCCTTCTCTAAAGAAGAAATCCTAGCCACGATCAATGGTATGCCTGGTGACAAGGCCCTCGGCTCGGACGGCCTGCCAGTCTCCTTCTATAAGTCATTCGCTCATCTTCTGGTCCTCCACTTGGCTGCCATGTACAATGAATCCTATGAGAACGGTCAATTACCCCCTTGCTCTGCGAGGCTTTAATCACCTCACTCCTGAATCCGGACAAACCCCGTGAGCTGCGTGACTCCTATCGCCCCTTGTCACTAATTTATACGGACAATAAAATCTTCGCCAAACTACTTGCTTCCAGCCTTCTCCCCCTCATGCCGCCCTTTGCCCGCCCAGACCAGTCCGGTTTTATCCCCGGCCGCGCGACCTCTCACAATCTCCGGACCATATTCTCAGTCCTCCATCTAATTTACCCAGCGTTCCTGGCAGTGGCCGCCCTGCTCGACGCCACCAAAGCCTTTGATACCTTAGAGTGGCCTTTACGTTTTTATCTCCTCCCCCGCTTGGGCTTCAGCCTGGTCTTCAAATGTAAAATACTACTCCTCACCCTTCCCAATGCCCGTCTCCAGATTAACGGTCAAATATCTGAGCCCATCTCCATTGGGCGTGGTACGCGGCAAGGGAGCCCGCTGTCACCCATGCTTTTCACCATCACAATGGAACCCCTTGTGGCTAGACTTCAACAGCATCACACCCACAGAGGCATCGGTTTTGCAGCTCGCGCCCCTTTAGTCTCCATGTACGCGGACAACGTCACTGTTTATGTCCGCAATCCTCAGGAGAACCTCAGCCTACTGGTTCGTGAGGTGATACGGTTTGGGGGCTACTCCGGAATCCAGGTGAACTGGAATAAGTCCATGCTGTTCCCCCTCACTGATGCCATGGTGCCTTTCACTCCAGACTACCGCTTCGTGTGGGCATTGGGCTCCACTAGATACTTAGGTATCTGGCTGAGTAGGGACGTGGACGAACTTTGGAGAGCTAACTTTGGCCGTGCTGTGGACTGGGTTTGAGTCCAAGATTCCCCTCTGGAGCCGGTTGCCTCTTTCTTTTGGCCGGTCACATAGCTATCGCCAAGATGGTGGCGTTCACAATGCTTTTATAATTGTTCGTCAACATTCCCATCTCCCTCACTTTCCACTTTTTACGCAAAGTCCGCTCTGCTCATTAGTCTGGTCTGGGCCGCTCGACAGCCTAGGATCGCATATAATATTCTCACCCTCCCGATGTCGTGTGGCGGACTTGGCGCCCCAGATTTTAAACTTTATGCCCTTAGCGCCCAAGCCGGTTTTCTTCATTTTTGGCTCCATCCCACTCCCTTTCAGCCGCATGTCGCAGTGGAAGCCGACCTTGCTGCCCCGTGGCCGCTCACGACCGCCTTGTTTGCCCCGGCGAAACTCCCACGCACTGAGATCGATACGGTCGGGACCATGTGCTGGGCCTGGAAAGGGCCCTGTAAACTTTCCGGCTCTGGTATGCTTCCCGCGAATACGATGCCAATTGCTCATCATCTGGCTTTTCCTCCTCTCCAGACTTCTGGGATGGTTAAACACGCCACTCGCTTGGGGATTTCTACTGTGTCGGATCACTACCCTGGGGGCACATTCTTCTCACTCGCTGCCGACTCCGGCCCCATGGACACTCTGCTTTACTATCAACTCTGGGCTCACTGCAGGGAGCTTCACCCCTCGTTTCCCCAGACCCCTCCCTCGATGGCCACTCTCGACTTCCTTTACACGTCCCCCTCCCCTCGAAAACTAGTCACTAAAATCTACGCCCTCAAACTGGTAGCATCTTCCATTTCCACTGACTGGGCACGCAAGGGGTGAGGATCTGGATGTCGAAATCTCTCAAGTTGACTGCCTCTATTGTTGTAATAAGATTAAACATCTCTCCCCAAATTACTGTCTGCGCCTTATCCACTTTAAATATTTTCTTAGGCTCTACCGGACTCCTGCCAAGTTGCACAAGATGGGACTTATTCCCAATGATAGAGGCCTGCCCTGCTCTGCTCCTGCGACTGATTTTTCCCACCTTGCTTGGCTGTGTCCCCAGGTCTCCGCATACTGGCGCGAGGTCTGCGCCGCTATTTCTGAGATCACCTCATCGCTGGTTCAGCCCGCGCCTCTGCTTTGCCTCTTAGGCTTCGTTAAATTTTGCCCAGAAGCCTCCAGCCGCTTGATTGCCATGCTATTGGTCTTTGGGCGGCGGAGGGTCTCCTTGTGCTGGGGATGCAAGCCTGCACCTAAAGTCACCCTTTGGCGTGAGGATACATCGTACTGCCAGACTCTCCTGTCCGAATTTTGGGACCTCATGCCAGCCAGATCACGCCCAATTGACATATGAGGCCCACTCGTGTCTTACCTCCTAAGTCGCAACTCTCAGCACCCAGCGACCTCCCCCATGCTCCCAGCCGGTGCTCTGCCCGCAGCGGCCACCGGTGAAGGTCAATGAGTAGCTTGCCTCCTACTTTCACTCCCCTCTGCTCTATCAACCTCTCTCCCTTACTTAAGGTGCCTCTTTCCGTGGTTCACCTTACTGTCCTGGTGCTCTCACAATATTTCTTCTCTGTATTGATTTCAAGTGTTACGTGTGCAAGGTAACCTTCGCTGAAATATATTGCATTCCTTTACATGATGTCTTGATACGGTGCAATCTTGTAACTTTGCTATGCAATTTTGAAAAATCAAAAAAAGAAAAATAAATTATGTAGTGTAGGTTAAACAAAAAAGAACCACATAGTGTTTATATAAAAATACTTCTATTTATTACACAACACTCACTAGCACATTGGTGTATCCCCTACCTGGGGCTATCAACACAAATACACAATAATACTTCAATTGCAATAAGCTAAGTAGCACACAATACAGTGGTCTCCAGGGGGAGACCAAATCATATGTTAAGAAAGTGGAATGCCAACTGTAAAGCATGACAGGACTTGGACCAGAAGACCCAGAAGAGCTGAGGAAACAAGGAAGCACCCAAGGCAAGTACTCAAGAACCCCACAGAAGCTGTGTGCAGGTTGGGAACACAGCCACGTGCCCAATGGAAGTCAATGGAGAAGTCCCAGTTGCAATTTTGCAGAAGAATGACCCTTCCCAGAGGACCCTGAAGAATTCCTTTGGAGGATGGAAGGTTGGATAGCCACCCCACCTGTGGATACCCCAGAGACCAGATTACCTACACCAGGGACGACAGGTGCATAGGGGGTGAAGGGACAACAGTTGCATAGGGGGTGAAGAGACGTCAGAAACCTCTGTAGATGACAATGGAATACTTGGAGAAACTGCCTCTGGAGAAGAAGGTGAAGAAGTCCGGTGGAATCCAATAGTGGATTCTGGAAGTGACGAACCTGCAAGCAGAGGGGAAAAAGTCTATGCCACTCAGGAGTAACCAGGAGGCATGGAAGAGCAATGCCCACCGATGTTGAACCAGTCAAACGAGTTGACGGTGACCTTGTCTCTGCAGCTGTGAGGACCATGCAATTCATAGGAAGACCAGGAGCTGTGCATGAAGTATCCCACATTGGATGTCAGTTACCAGGGGGTCGGTGTCTGGTGGGAGCACCAACAAGCTTTGGTAGATGCAACTGGCGTGGAGAACGAAGAAGGAGCAATGACTCACCACAAGCGGAAAAGACAGAGCAGACCCTGAGCAAGCCCACTGAAGCAGGGGAAGACCCACAGGCTGAGGGCACAGGAGTCGTAAGAGGACCTCAAGCAACTCATCAAGGAGGAAGACCCATGGTGCAGAGGATGGCGTGAGGACACAGTACTTGGCAGGAAGAGAGGCTGGCAGCTGGAGCTTTCTGTAGCCCGAAGATCTCTGGCGTGCAGAGCAAACAAGCCTTGGCAAGTCGATGCCGTGCACAGGAATTCGGTCCCAGCGGTTCCGATGAGGGATACTGGCCTCAAAATTGCAGAGAGGACAGGTCAGGCCGCGAGGAAGTTGCAAGACCACCACCTGTGTTGCTAAACCTTTTGAACTCCATGGGACATCAGGAGTAGCAGACCGGTCAGCTTCATTGCTGTGCCTGCAAATGCAGGGAAGTGACTCCTTCACTACAAGAGAGATTACTTTGAGTGTCCTTGATGCCCACAGGTCTGTTGAAGATCCTGGAAGAAGTACAGACACAAACAATGAAGAAGACTTGCAGAACAGTGAGACCAGGAGCAGCAGGAGACTTCCTTGGTGCAATCTCGGTTACAGGCGAAGTCCAGGTGTCCACACGGTTGAAGAGTGTTGTGGTTTCAGGTTTGAGTCTTGTCCCACAACGAATCAAAGGATCCACCCACAGGAAAGCCCTTAAGTACCCTAGGGAAAGGGTTGGAAGGACTCAGGGGTCCCTCCCAGAGGAGGGGCTGGACAGAAGGGAGGATGCTTCCATGTCTTTTGTCCAGTTTCGCCCCAGAGCGGGAGCCAAAGGCTCCTTGAATTGGCTCAAACTGGAGTATGCAAGGAGGGCATCAAATGCGCCCTTAAAAGCAGTCTGGTGGCGCTGGCAAACACCCCCAACCCCAGCCCAATACACTAAGTCCTGTCTGGGAGGTGGTCACACTTCCCTGTGACAGGAAACCTATTGTTCTCCTTCACCTGCTCGAGCTTTGCTCCGCAGCAGGAGGGCAGAATTGTGTCTGTGGTTTGCAGCAGCACTAGCTGGCTGTCAGACACTAAAAGACTATTACAGAAATGACAGGGGGGCATCCCATCGGAGCCCCCCAGTACATGGGATCATACTCCCAACACTGGAATCAGCATTGGGGTATGATTCCTACATGTTTGATACCAAACATGACTGGGTCCGGTGCAGTCACTATATAGTTAGACATCTCATAATTACTGATGTCCCCTAAATGTATTAAAATGGCTGACCACACTTACAAATCCTGTAGAATTGACTCCGGGGTTTGTGGGGTGTCCTGCTCATGCAAGGTCACCCTCACACATATAACCAAGCACTCAGGACTGAAGAGCCTACCATTGGGGTGGGTGACTTATTGACTTATAGGTTTTAATTGCAGTGACACCAGATATAAGGACACTTATATCTGTTGTGAAGGGTGCAAGCACCAACCCACACAGGCTGCAATGGCAGCCCTGTAGTCACAGTTTATGTGGTCTCCCATAGGTGGCACAATACATGCTGCAGCCCATGGGGGGCCACTTGTGTACCTATTCCCTAGGTACCTTAGTTCCATATGCTAGCAACTTAGAAGGGTTCACCAGTAGCCAATAGAGAATGTACAGAAGTACTTACCATGGTAAATTTAGGGAGAACGCACTATGACTGGGGTCCTGATTAGCAGGATCTCAATCAGACTAGTTAAAAACATACTGAAACCAAGGAAAAAGTGAAGGTAACCATGAAAGCAGATCCTACTTTCCTACACTATAAAAAACATATTTCTGAACATTCTGTTTACTTAGTGCCCCATAGATGTTACCATGGCGACTTTCCAGTCCTGTAGGAGCAATCCCACTAAAAATGTCTATAGTGGAAACAGGAGCATTGGAAACCACTAACTTAGCAGTTTTGAGCAGAAAGTAACAATCAAGCAAAGTCTTGTAAGAGCTGTCCTCCATTTGGAAGCTGTACTACAGTTTCTTGAGTTAGGGGAACCTTCTCTCTTGACTGCGGGGGTGGGGTTTTAAATAATATTGGCCAATGGAATTTGGGCTCTGTCTGGGGTTGTGTACCATTTAGAACTGAATGCACCTTCCTGCATGTAGAGTTTTGTTTCTTCGTTGAGACCAACCATGCCCACAGGAATCCTTCAGTAGTGCATCAGGTGTTGGCGCTTTGCTCTCTGGTTTCAAAGACAATATTATTGGTCTTCCAGACCATGACAAGTACTGCGGAAAAATAGAATAGTTTCTGAATTTAGGGTATTTGATTATTATCTATTCCCACTCATCCAGTTGGTTATGGCTACCTTAATGAGGCCACATTTGGGAGTATCAACACTGATATGGGTAAACCAGTGGATTCATACAAATATTGGAAATAGAGGGGCAAGGGGGCTACACCATTCAGAATCACATAATGCATTTAGCTGACAAAAAACTATGTCCAAAAAAGTGATCAAAGGTATGCTTGAATTAATCTCAGCCACTAGTAATCACTTGGCCCGCATCCTAACTCATTGTTATTTTGCACACCATGCCACCTCTGTTTGCACACAGCTAGATGCAATTAAGTCTTGGCTCTGCTCAATGGAAACAGTAGAGCCCAAACTACCAGGCCAGGTTGGTCCTTAATGAACCATAACACAAGCAACCCAGGACTGGCTTCACCCTAGTTAGCACTCATCAGCCAGGTATAGCTAGGTTCCAGTGACACAGTGTGCACGGGACGCACATCTGGGCATTACCGCATCACTTCGGGTGACACACTAAAGTATACAAAAAAGTGATTGATGGAATGCTTGAATTAATCTCAGCCACTGGTAATTACTATGGGTGGGCGGAGTTGCACTAGGTGGAATTCTGCAGAGTTGCATGAAAACTCGCTGGAATTCCATGAGCGGGCAGAGTTGCTCCACTCGCCCACCCCTAATACAAACAATACAAGCAGACTCATATAAAGAACAAGTGCGTGATAATTAAAACATGCTTCTCTAATCTCAGATGTGCCCCGCTTACCAGTACTGAAAAACATGACACTGCAAGTCAACGACAACCGTGTTCGCCACTACTGCCTCAATTGACTTATTTATTTATTATTTTATTTTATTTTTGAGTTTTAGAGAGCGCAAACTTGACCCGCTAGGGTATCAGAGCGCTTTACAGGAATCAGCAGTAGTATGCTAAAGACTTGGAGGTGGGGGCTGGATTCATAGTGATAAAAGGGACAAATAGGTACAATTTACATTTATATTTTACGAGAAACGAAGGTCCCACTTAATATGGAAGTGCTCCCCTATTCGGCAATATCATTTCAATTGTCCAATAACAGAAGATGTGTGCCCATGTATGTCTCAAGCAGAAATTTTAAAGGTGCCTTAACTGAAAATACCAATAGTGATGCTGCCATCTCCTGAAACGATATAATTAGAGTCCTTTACGCAGATATACGTAGGAAAGGCATTATAAAAAAGCCATACCACTCTGAGAAACTTAAAGGTGCCTTCTTTGAAATACCAATAGTGATGCTGCCATCTTCTGACAGGGTTTTGCAAGTATGGACGGGCAGCAGGCAATGCAGCCAGTGTCCTGCCCCAGTGAGCCCCCATCCATAAACTCTAACCTGGTGTGCCGGATCTCAAGGTTGGCCCTGGGGGAGGGCAGCAGGGATGCCGCAGGGTCCTACTAAGCTGGGGCATCATTTCAGCAACAATAAAATCAAGCGAACACCCCGAGATGAGGCAGGGCCTTGCTGCGGCCCGTACTCGGAAGCCATGCGCAAGCGGCCTGTTTACCAATGGCTCTGTGAAAGCAGTCTTACTCTGCTGATTGCAAGTCTGCTAAGCGCCAGGACGCCCCTTTGCTGGGGCAGCTGTGCGCTATAAAAATAACATTAACATAACATAACATAACTTGCAGTGAAGCGGAGTCCACCTGTCAACTGGGTAGGGCACCTCCCTCCGGAATACTGAAGTGACAAATCAAGAACCCTGAGGGAGCGCCATTATTGGACTGTTTTTTCATGAGTATTAATGAGACCCCATTAGGAATTGCAAACAGTGTCTGAGACTATGTTGTAAATTCCAATTGGTGAGTCGCATATTGTGAGTCGCAAAACAACTCAATTTGCGAGTCGCAAATTGGAAGGGTCATATATCTGGCCCCATATGTGTTTCAAAAACCATAAGCAATTTGAAGAGAAAACAATATAGCTCCCGAGTTTCTTGGCCTCTCGCAAGAGTGCCAAAGCAGCTCAGAGGCTAGTGGTGGCTGGGGGGTGCCGGTAAACTCCGCTATGCGGCGTAGTCAGAGTTTTTGCTAAACTCCGCCTTCCAAGCAGCGTATGGAGTGATAAAAACTCTGTGAACTCCGACGATAGAGCGGAGTTTACCGCCCACACTTAGTAATTACTTGGGTCACATCCCAACCCATCGTTATTTTGCAGACCATGCCACCTCAACATGGACCCAGCTATATGCAAATCAGTGTTGATCCTACACCAATGGAAATAGTACAGCCCAAACTGCTAAGCCATCCATCACTTATTCTGTATATGTCGCTTTAAGTGGGACGGGTATGCCGAGACATGAGTCCTGTGCACACTGTCACAGGAACCAAGCTGTACCTGGCTGATGAGCCCTAACTAGGGAGAAAACGGTCCTGGATTGCTTAAGGTCCAGTTCAGGAGGACCTCGTATGGCAGTTCAGGCTAGACTGTTCAATTGGAGCTGTGTCAAAACTGATTTGCATAGGGCTGGGTCCAAACTGGGGTGGCATGGTGTGCAAAATAATGATGACTGGCATGTGGCCCAAGTAATTACCAGTGTCTTAGATTAATTCAAGTATTCCATCCATCACTTTTTGTAGAAATAAAAACATGGCACTGCACATAACTGAGATCTATCTGTGAAACACAAGAGAATCAAATCCAGTGATCAATCACAGGCAAATTCCACTGACATTTCCTAAAATCAGTACACAGACACCACTGCTATAGGCCAATGTTCTGGCATCTGGCACCAAGATTATGATTGGCTCCTTTCCTATGCTTGGAAGAAAATCTACACAGTAATGGTTTATAACTTTTCTTCAGCTACTTTATCCAGCCAGCACAACTGCTGGAAAAAATTATTAATAGGAATGAGACTTAGGAAGCATGCATTTTCGGTGAGCACTGATTCATGGTTTGGCATGGAGTCAGCATTGGGATTCTGATGCTAGATTCAAACTCTAAGTAGAATAAACAAGATCACTATTAAGGCAAATATGCCCAAACCATTCACAAAACTACTACACATATATTGATTTAAACAATACAACATACACAGCCTGTCCATCTCTAAGAAGGCATTAAGGAAGTGCACACTTTAACATAAAGGGATGAGAACCAGGAGCCAGAATTACAACTGTATTTTGCGGTTGCAAACAGGAAATTGGCCCGTTTGTGACCGCAAAATAGGACTTCCCTATTTACAAACCACATTTTACGACTCAGTAACCTATTAACGACTCATAAAATAGGGTTTGCGACTCACTATTAGGAAGGGGCGTGCCAAGGCCGTCCCTTCCTAATAGTGACTCGCACTTCAATGTAAGATTGTTTTGCGGCCGCAACTCGCAGTTTACCACCAATTTCAAATAGATTGTAAGCCACTCGCAAAATGGAAGAGTTCCCCAGGGGACCCCTTCCCCTTTGTGACTGCCATTGAAAATATTTTTTAGGAGCAGGCAGTTGTCCTGCAGACCACTGGCTACTCTTAAAAAATGAAACAGTAACATTTCATTTTTACATGCATCCTGTTTTCCTTTAAGAAAAAAACAGGGTGCATTTAAAAAAAAAACTAACAGTTTTATTGAAAAAGCAGTCACAGACATGGCAGTCTGATGACCCCAGCAGGCCACCATCACTGGGAGTGCTAGCCATTCCCAATGGGGTCGCAAATTGCACCTGGCTCATGAATATTAATGAGACCCCATTAGGAATTGCAAACAGTGTCTGAGACTCTGTTGGAAATTCTGATTGGCGAGTCGCAAATTGTGAGTCGCAAAACAACTCCATTTGCGAGTCGCAAATTGGAAGGGTCATACATCTGGCCCCATATGTGTTCCAAAAACCATAAGCAATTTGAATCACCAAATTGTAGGTGTTATTCTTGATTGAAGCATTTTGGCTACACTATACCCTTCTCATAAAGTAGGAAGAGTATCATTCAGTACGGGGAAATTCATAATCAAAGGTTATGTTTAGTTTATGAATAATGTTACGGTTATAATATTACGACACATGATTCCAGAATATTTAGGTCAATATGCTAATCGAAGTTGTCTTTCACCGGACTGTGACATACAACAAAAATTACTTTACCACTTTTTGAATCACATTTTTTCTATGGACAGTGTTCGACAAAAATACCTATGTATGACTTTATGCTACATTTCCCTAAAAAACATTATGTTACGCCAGCTGATGCAGACAGTGGCAATGTCATTCAGGGGTACCGACTATGGAAGATTTCTTTCTAAAATTAAATTCATTTGCAACCTCACCATGCAGTTGGTGGTAGATGTCCTGAGAGACATGTAACCAAAAGGGATTTAGAACTGGTGGTATGAAGAAGCCACCAGTGTGCTCACGATGTTGTATGTGTAAGCAGGTAAATGAATGATAGTTATTTTCAGTATTTAAAGAATGAACAAACATTAATTAACAGTTGAAAATGTGATGTTCTACGGTGGCTTTACACTGTATCGTACCTACAAGAGGTGGCTTTCTTTAGCTCTGAGTACAAGTGTCCCTGACAAAGGTGTGCTATTTATCCTAATATTTAAAAATATTTAAAAACAATTTTGAGAAATGTTGAATTTAATGGGTGCAACAAATAGCAACTATTACCAGTTTGGGACCTTCAAAATGGGGCATAAAATGCGCATTTTGACGGTTTCAGCTCCAATATTTGGGAGAGGATATAGCCTGACGGCTAGAGCGGTCATACTAGAAGCCGAGAAACCATTTTGAGTCACGGCAGGGACGCTCAACATCCTGTGATTCTGAGCAAATGACTTAATCTCCCCTGCCTACCAAAATGAATTTGTCCATCAGTAATGCAAATGCTGCTCATGTAAAGCGCTCTGATACCTTCTGCTCAAATTTGCGTTATATCAAACTCACAAAAACAAAATATTTGCATGTCCTGGCATTTACCTGATATATATTGTCAGATTTTACTTGATAATATGCTCGTGGGGAAAATCGTGAGAGTGCATACTTTACTGCACCATTCATAATTTTGTCCCTTTCACAGAGAGGGGTTTGCGCTTAAGTTTCCACAAGGTGGGGTTAGTATTTTGCCCCATCTGTTAAAATGGTGTGCAAGAAAGCAGTGCAAAAAATCAGCACATGCTGACACAGTTTTCATGCTCTTCTCTAACGGACCAGCTTCTACACTACAGTGGCGATGCACTGAAGTTCTCTTATAGGTTTAAAAATAATATAGAGTATTTTTTGCTTATTTACTCTGCAAAAGGAATTGGTATTCACCTGGGCAGGCCCGGTTTAGGCACGAAATACTCAATAACTGAAATAATGAACCTCAAACATACATTTTGTATTTTCCCTGCCATTTTCTGTTTGAAAGAGAATCGTACTTAAGGTCAGGTATAACTGTGCTACTAAAAAGTAATAAATACATTCGGGGAGAGGATGTGGCTAACGGCCAGTGTTACCGACTTTGGAACTGTGAACCAGGTTCGAGTCTCGGCATCGGCTCAACATCCTGTGATTCCGAGGAAATCATGTAATCTCTCTGTGACCGCCAAAAAGTGAATGGACCCGATTTACAAAGGTAAACTGAGATAAAAATCTGACCTTACAACTTTTGGTATCCACAAAGGGCATCTACTACTCGTAAATGCCCTTTGTGAATACCAAAAGTTGAACTTTCCGCCTTTTGGTATTTACAAAGGGCATTTACGAGTAGTAAATGCCCTCTGTGAATACCGAAAATCATAAAATTAGACTTTTGGCTCATTTTACCTTTGAGAATCGGGTCCACAGTGTCCTTGTGTAATGTAACCGGTGCTCATGTAAAGCGCTCCAATACCTTTGCGTTGAGTTTCCGCAATATAAAAAGTTCAACAAAAATAAATTACCTGAAGTGCACTGACTGACTGACTAGCCATCGTTGGATTTTCATTTTTAATCCTATCAGTGAAACCACAAAGGTAGGTAGCTCGGCTGCGTCACACCCATGTCTCGAGACATGTGGGCCATTCAAGAAATGGTGCTCCTGCGACTGACTGTTCTCCCAGACTAACCTGCGTCCCTATCTATAATTGTGTGACGCAGATGTTTTGAGGAACATTCTGAATAGCACTTGAGATGGTACACCGAGTCCCTTTAAAGATTTGTAACCAATAGCTGGGACTGAGAATGACGACCAAGTGAATAGAGATGGAAATTCCAGACAGGCTCAGAGTACTTACCATGTGTAATGAAATCTCGCCATCCAGCTGGATTTTGAGAGCATCCACTTCATTTAGTTTTTCTGCGAGGCTTTCTTCCCCTGCACCACTCACATCGCTGATCCCACACAGTTCCTTCTGAACTCTTTCAAGGAGAGCTTCGCATTTTGCTTTTTCATCTTGAATGTGGTTGATTTCAAAATCCATTAAGAATGGCTGGTGCAGCTCTGTCTGAATCTGCTTGAAAGTGTTTAGAGTACGTTCTAGTCGTCTCTGAAAGTCCTGGTTGCCCTCAAGTTTCAGTTGCAGGTCCGTCATCATGCCGCTGAGGAGCTCGTGAAATCTACCCAGGTCCTCTTGCTGTTTCTTTATCTGCTGCAATTCTGACACTTTCATCTCTGCACTCAAAGCTTCAGAGGATTTCAGCAGGTTTTCTGCTTCTTGAGTTAGCAGCATCAGTTTTTTGACTTTTTGGTACAAATTCTGAACAGCGGTTAAGTCAAAGCTCTGAAGAGCGATGTCTGCTTCCTCCTGTACGGCTGTGGCTGTACTCTTGATTTCACTTGAGAAGGAGTCATACCTGTTGATTTCTTCAGAGATCCTGTCAAGGCGCTGAAGGTGCATCTCAGTTTCACCTCTGATTTTTTCACACAAAGCTGGGATTTCAAGGAGATGAGGGCTGTCCCATTCTAGGCCGAGGCATGCCAATGCATCCTTGTCCTCCTGTATCCGTAAGAACATAGAGTGTGCAGACAGAATTTTATGTTTACAACCTATCAGCTTATTTTTTACGTCCCTACTTGTTCCTGATTTTTCGATGGTGCTTGACACAAATACATTATTCTGTAGTTCCCTCAGATCCTGGAGCAATGAATTAGCTCGGTTTGTTAAATCCACATAGGTCTTTATTTTGTTATTTGTCTCACGAATTTCATTTTTCGTCACTATGCAAGCCCTACTTATCCTGCTCTTCAGAATGTATAACTGGTCAATAAGAAACAATTGTTCTGACACATTCAGTTCATTCTGTAACTCATTTCTTTCGTTCACGAGTGACAAAATCAGATTCTGACCTCCATGCAATGCATTTTCTTTAGCCTGCAGCTCTTTAAGTTGCTGGTCCAATTCTGACCGGGTTAGGGTTTGGTTTACACCTGGAACAGTGTCTACCTCACAACACTTGAGACAGTCTTTAACTTTTTTTATTTCCGCAAAGAGCTCTTCTCTCTTTCCCAAGGTGGCTTCTAGCTGCTGCAGCCTATCACTTGAGATAGTTGTAAGAGCCTGGTGTAGAACCCCCAGTTCATTTATAAAGGTCATTATGGCTTCTTCTTGATTCAACTCAGGGGTAAGGCGTTCAAGCTCATCCGTTAGTGACTGTGCACTGGACTGCCTATCCAGGATATCTCTCTTCAGAGAAGTACAGCTTCTGATTTGAACCCTGACATCATCTGGAAATAGTGCAATATTTTGGTCAAAAATACATTTGCTCTTGGTATCCTTAGCCCATAAAATTGCTTTTTTCAATGAAAGTATGACTTTGTTTTTTCCTAAATGTGGGCTGGAGCTAAGCTCACCCTGGCCCGATGCTTGTTGCTCCAACATTTTCAGCTGATGGTCTAAATTGTTTACATCTTTTTCTAGAGTTTCTCTTTCCATTTGCCCTGACATTCTTTTAATCTGCAGCTCAGCTTTGTCCTTAATTTGAGAAAATTCATTTCTGATGATCTGCAGCTGTAGAGGGGAAAGTGCGGATACTTTAGACTTCTCTCCGGGGCTGTCACGTTCTTCTAGCAGACCCCCCTGTGTCTGTAGCTCTTTCTTAAAGTCCTTAATTTTCTTATTGAGATTGTTGAATTCTCCCATTTCCACTGAAAGGTGAAGCTGTTTCTTTTGAATGATCTGTTCCACTTGTTCCCACCACTGCTCAATCTGCGTTACTTGACTTTCCATTAGTTCCTTCTCCAGGCCAATCACATCTTTGGAAGCGATCTCTTGATTCCTTCTCAGCGTACTCAAAATGTGTTTTTCACTCTGAAGGCTATTTAAGAAATTGTGTATTCTATCCAGGTACGTGGTGTAGCATTCATTAGGCCCCCTGAAAATAAAACAATAAAAAAGTTTGACTTAATCTATTTTTTAATTTACATTCAAATCGCCAAGTCAAAGTTAAATCACACATTAGCAAGACTGCATATCTATGGATCCCACTGCAATAATTCTATATATCTATACACCTTGCACACAGAGGTGATAAAACAGAGAAGTGTCCAAAATATAGCGGAACATCTCAATTGTCAATATCCAGCCTCTCTTTGGCATGGATTTGCTTTAAATAGAGAGGGCTGTCTGGCAAAACGATGGCTTGTTATCAGCTGCACCTGAAGTGTCCTGCATCATTTCATGTTGCTTCTGAGCGGAGATATTGTAGCGCACTTACCTCACCTGAGATAATTCTGGTAAAGTTGGTGTTGCATGGATGTATGCAGAGCCCTTGCACCTGATTGTACTATAATAGTACCCCAATGGACAGCGCTGCAGAGAGCCAGCTTTCCATCTACTTAAGAATACGAGACAGCATCCCCATGGGGCAAAAGCTTTGGTCAATTCCTTACCCCCTCCCCACCCTAAAAGCTAATCTTGCAAAGTTCACACTGAGGACCACTTTGGGTTTAGTAACGAGACAGCCATCAGGATATTGGGCCTTTGCTCATTTGGGGGCAGGGTATTATGTGCACATGCATGTATGTATATATGTACAGGTATTTGTAGAACATGAACCGAGCTACAGCATAAAGGAACGCTATACAAGGGCCATGAGCATTGGGTTATGATTCAAGATGGTGGACGATGATTTGGGCGGTTTGTAGGTGTTAAATCCCACTGTACGGAGGTACTGAAGGGAGCACCTCATACAAATGAGTGACCCACTTTAAAATACAATGGATACACTGGTGGGTCAGGTAACCTGCCATATACAGTTCCCGTGGGTCTACCTACGTAATGCACGGACTAGGATCTCGCTTTGTTTGTTAGACATGACTCTGGTCTTTACCTGCTGCGATCAGCTGTCAAAGTTACTGCTGTTTGTTAAAAGTGACTCTGGCCTCCACTAACAGTTGGCATGGTACATAGCACCGAACAATCTAGTACTCACATTTCCAAGCCAGGGTCTGCGTCATCAACCGGGTCCCCAACCGGTTTTGCTGACATTAACCCCAACTTTTGGTTTCCCTTTAAGTTTCCTTTTTCACCCTTACCTGATCTTCCTGCTCCACACCTCATTCCGACCCTTTTACTTTCCCCCGCTACCCCGGCTATCTTGTGGCATGAAACTGTGTAATGTTTTTTATGTTCCTATGTAATGGTGAATTTCCTATTTGCATATATAGAACTCTAACCACTAGTATATGTAGAATACCTTTGTGCTTACCACCATTCCTATGTGTTTTTAGAGTTTATACCTCTTCCTTGAGTGACTTTACAACTTGTACATTTGCACATTTTCTCTGTTTATATCTCTTCCTAGAGTGACTTTACAACTTGTACATTTGCAACTTTTTCTGTTTGTATCTCTTATGTAACTCATGTTATCCAAAGTCCTTATGTAACGCAACTGGTTCTTTTGTAAAGCGCTCTGACACCTTCGGGTAATGTTTGCGCTATATAAAATCGCATTAAATAAATAAATAAATAAAAATCAAGCTCTCTGATCTGATGTCTTTTTTTCTTCTTCAAATTGACACTTTTTTAAGGTGGCACTGTACAAGCTAATGAATGTAAAGCGTCCACATATTTCTCTACTACGTAAGTTCTATAAAAGTAAACAGGGTGCCAATGGCACAAATATAACATGCTAGAGGCTGCTTATCTGTACATCCCTTAGTTTCTGCATCCATGATGTTAGCTGTATGCATGCGATAATAACTTTTTTTATATGCGGCACCCATGATGTTTCTAAGCGGTGTAACTAACGGGTGTAACTCTTAACCAATTGTAAATGTACTCACCTCATACACCTCAAAAGGATGGAACTTTGAGTCAATTTCGAAGGGATTAGAACCCGTTATCGCTAGATGTCTTAAGTGTGGACAACAACATTGAACTGACGGAGCTGGGCTGCTGGCCTTACAGCGATGTGTTCTACTCTCAAATTACGAGGCAAAAGCCAAAAACTGGCCCAGTCTCGAAAGCAGAATAATGTGCAACTTTGTAGAACATTATAAGAAAATGCCCATGAGACAATCTAAATTGTAAAATATTTGCTAAAAGTATAAACATATGAGAGTTTTGCCATCATAACTTTAAAAATAATACAACTTTTAAGGCAAATGACTTACATTTTTACGTTTTCCTTTTCCACAATCAGTCTTGCCTGTAACGATTTTGCAGCGCCAAGGGTCGCGTGGTAACGATTCAGCGCGTCTCTCTGGTCCTGTTTCTCGTGTTTGATGCTTCGCAGGTCTTGCAGGAGCCTGTCCCAGTGGGCCGCAATGCGCGCGCTCTCTGCCAGGCCTTCAGTCTCGATGGCGCTCTCAGGGAAGACCTCTTTCTCCGCAGATAAAACTTGGTGTTTCTTTCGCTGTAACTCACCGTGAAGCTCCTGCAGTCACAATAAAACAGGAGAGGATGTATCAGCTGTTGTCCTTTAGGGAGTGTTTTCCTTCAGGCGTCGTGAATCTTGACTCAGAGACAACACCACACAGGGCCACCTTCCGCCCAGAGGGCTGCGCCACTCCACTTTAAAGTGCGGGAAAAGAGTGCACCCTTCCTAACTTGCTAGGACATAGATATACACCCATCGCCTTGCCCAGTGCTATAATTGTCAGACAATGATGAACTGCACGTTGATGAATAAAAAGATAGTGTTAACAAGCTAGGCACTTTTTACTGAAGGAAGATATGAAAGAAAGAACGGAAGGACAAAAGTAACAAAAGAAAGGAGAGAAAAGAACAATAATAAAAGAATGCTCGAAAAGATGGATGAAAGAAAAATGGCCGGGAAGGAAGCAGAAAAAAAGAAGAACAGAAAAAGAGGTAGAAGGAGTTAAAAGGAAAGACATAAAGGGAGAAAGGGGAAAGGGAGATGAGTGTTCATAGTGCAACTCCCAAAATGAATCCCATCAAAGGGCTTCCTGTTCAGGATGAGCGAGTGCCTTCATTAAGTACAGGCATATTTGGGTGCGCACACGCATGGGTGTCACAGGAGCAGCAAATGCTTTTGACCCAAAACAGAAAGCCCGACTTGTTCTTTCTTAATGCAGCTAAAGCTCTGTTCCTTGTATCAGAAGTGTAGGGCAGGCCCCATACAAGTTTGGCCAACTACCCCCAGACAAACCGGAAATTCTTATACCACCACGGTGTCATTGTTTAGTTAGGCCATTGAATTAAATGATTTTGCCACTCCTGACCCTTGCCACCCGAGGCAAACTTCAGTGGGTGTGCCACGATATAGGGCCAGCTCTGGCGGCGGCAGTTTGTCCACATTTGAGCCTAGATGAGTTGACTTGGTGTCCTTACCCCCATGTCCTGTGAAATTATCAAGGCACAATATGTCCAAACTAAAAGGTTGGACTGCACTTTGCTAAAATTGGTGGACTTCTTCTAGACAGCACGCATAGCCCCTGCATGCTAAATACTGCGTTGGTTGTATAAGCATCACTTACAGTATGAATATTTCCTTACCTCAACTTTTTGTAGTGAAATGTCTAATTCATCTGTTTGGTTTTTCACTTGCTGGACTCTGTGCTCAGCTTCCTCTAGAGCTTCAGAGCAAAGTTTGTTTCTCATTACTAAATGTATATCCAAATTCTGTAAACAAAGAATTACAAAACATTTAAATCAAGAATTTTAAGCGCGATTACGGCTGAGCCTGTAATAAAAAAATAGTGTGATTCAATCAGGTTTCTGGGATAGGCATAAAAATGCATACAAGATCATTTACTGTTATGGAAAGCAAGCTGAGAGTATTTGCACATTTTTAGTCATTCTGAAAACCCTACTGTATTTTAATGTCCGGTGTGTTCGCACACCCAGTCCAAACTATGACATAATTGAAAAGGCTTGCATTTTAGTGTTGCAAAGCCATCCTGTGCCCTGGGTACCCCCAACGTTTTGCTGACTAGTACTGGGGTAACTGACTCTGACTGTCCGTTGGCTCTGCCTAACCAGACCCAGTGCTATGCTGAAAAGACAGTTAGAATACACTGAAAACACCTACATACACTCGGGTACACTAAGGATTAGGTAGGATACCCCTATGATTGACATGACCTTCCTTATAATCAGGGCCGGACTGGGATACCAAACCTGCCCTCGCAATTACATCCGACTGGCCCGAGAGGAGGGGGGATGGTGCTGGCAGTACCACTGCTGCTGCGGCTTTGGTACATGGGGCTGATTTTGCAGCACCGCTGCAAAACTGGCCCCAGTAACAAAAACAGCCCCCACCGGTCAAAAACGGGCCCCCACCCTTCTAGCCCACTAGGGAAATGCCTGGTGCCCGCTACGGCCAGTCCTGCCCTGCCTATAAAGCCCCAGTCTATAATAGGGCAGGGGGATTAAAACTACCTTTAAGACCCTAGTATATAATAGGGCCTGGCAGTTTAAACGCCAGCAGCTTTTTTGCACTTGCATGTGTGCATTGCTGATGCCGGAGGTCTGTTTAAAAGCAGCCCTGTGTTGCAGGACTGTCTTTAAAATGCAAATTGTGCTTAAACTCAACTTTGGCGTTTAGGGCACTTAAAAATTGATAAACTACAATGTTTGGGCATATAAGGTACCCCCCAGGGTCTCCCCTAGATGTACCATGGGTGGGGGGTCAGGAATTTATAAGGAGGACATTTATAAAATGAGTTTTAGTGAAATTGCATAATTTACATTGTGGTAAAGTGCGTTCAAAATCGACTTTTGTGCTAGGAGCACTGTGGAGGGATCTGTAATATTTATACATATTTAAAAACCCTAAAGTCCTAGGTTTCTAGGGGTGGGGTCATGTAGCAATAGTCTGGGTCATAATCAAATATATTTTCTAAGCCCTGTTGTTGGAGAAATTGCTCAGTTAATTTTCTCCATTGCAGATCCCCAGCCACATAATTTAACATGGCAAGAAGTTATTCAATAACAACTAACGTCATTAAGGTGATAAAAATATCATTCAAGAACTTAGTAGAATGGTATTGATGGATCCAACCATATGGTATTGTTGAATTTGTTCTAAAATGTACAGACAAGTAGTTATAAGACTTTCTTGTCTGTAAGCCAATATTCAGCCCTCTACAGCTCTGATCTGATTGGACAGAGTCAAGTGGACTAGCCAGGCTGCATTGGTAAGGTGCTAAGTAGCCCAGGGGGTCAGGGAGCCATACTTGGTTCTCCTACATAAGAATGCTATGGCAGGGGGAGGGATCGTAAACATCTTATTCAAAGAGAGGAGGGGACAGACAGTGTAAGTCAGGTCAGTTACAGCCCTATCCTCTGAACGTAAGGCAGGAATTTCCAAATGTAAAGGGGAGAGAGCTTATGTAGATGATCCATATTGTAGGCTATTTCAGTTAGCTTTTCTCTCTCTGCTAGAAAATCAGCCATGATGGATTTTAGAGAAATTGTGCTTTTTGGGAAAAGATAGTGCTACACTTTGGAGGATGTGGTCATACCCTGCAGTGTTGCCCTGCACCTCATTGGACAGAAGTGCCCCCCTGCTTGACCCACAGAACTTGGAATAAGTATCTGAGAGGGGCAGAGCTCATCAGATCTGCTGCTTGAAACTTAAGGAAGAAGAAGGGTCAATGCTGGAAGTTTGATTTGCACCAACGAGGCCCTGCACTCTGAAGCCTGTGCCTGCTGCACAAACTGGAGCTACCGCCCTGTCGACCTAACTGGCCTCAAAAGGACTAGAGAGTGGGCTTCCTGCAAGCGACCGGTTAACAGTGTTCACCTGGAACATCACCACCAAGAATCCTCAGCCTGGATTACTATGGGTGAATTTGTAAGGATTTTTCCAAGTGGATTGTGGGAACTGAAGGCCCAAAACTTACAAGAACCTTTTTAGAGCTTCCAGACCCTTAGAGTAAGTTTTGGACACGTTGGGAACCTTTGGGGAACTTCAGGAATAAGTTCTTGAAGTTTAGAGAACCTTGGAACAACTATGAAATAAAGCTCCATAAAGGGACTGACTCGACCTGGCCAGCCAAGCTGGCGACCCTCAACCACGAGCCTGCCTGCAGACCTGGATCATCCCGCTCAAAAGCTCCGGAGGTACAACTTCCAGAGTTTGACCGGGAGTAGGCTGAAACCGAAGCTGGCACACCCTCACTGAATCCGGCCTGGTGAAGAGCATCGAGGGACCCTTCAAGAAAAAGCTCTGTAAAACATTCCCACCTTCAACCACGAGGCGGCCTGGATCTCTGGTTCGTCCCGCTGGAATGCTGCGGAGGTTAGATTTCCAGTAGTTTGACCGAGAGCTCGTTGCAAGGCAAGCCGGCGAACCCTCACCAAATCCAGTCTAGGTAAGAGCTTTAAGGGACCCCGGGAAGAAAAGCTCCAGAAAAGTTTCTATGTCACAAGGTTAAAATTTGACTGAGACCTATCGCGAGAGGTAGCCGCACAGGGCTCCATTGTGGTTGACTTGAAACTTTGACTTTGTCCCTTTCTAGTGCGACCAGATGTCCAAATAGGTGCTACCGGTTTCTAAGTGCTATATAGTGCTAAATACTTGAAAATGTATATCTACAGTTCCCTACATTGGATTTATTTCGCTTTGGTGTCATTTTATAGATACAAATATTTCCTATATTTATAAGTTAGTGTTGGATTTTTATTGCGGCTTGTGTCTAAATAATTTACTGAATTGGTGTTTTTGAATGCTTTACATAGCTGTCTTTGAAGTTAAGCCAGCCTACTCACAGCCAAACTACCGAAGGTTGAGCATGGGAATAATTTTCTAAGACCTATTCTCAGCCCTATATTGTCTTAGTGGTCTTATTGCCAGTGGTAGATACATATTTCCACTACTAATAACCCACTTTCCAACAGTTAGTAATTACAATTTAAAGTCTTTTGTGCTTGTGCTTAGCGTAAAGCTAGAAATTGACTGCAACATTGATATAGCTATTCCCGTAATTCTGTGATGCATAGCTGGTGTATGTAAATGACATTCTGTTTGCTTAGCTATCTTTGCATCAACAGTAGGACAAATATCTGAGAAACTATCAGCTTGTAGGGTATGACCACTTGTTCATTAATCAAGCTACAAAATCATTGATTGGCAAGAGGCACAAAGCTAAATATTGGTTAAAAGATTTTAAGTTGAGCAGAAGAGGTTTGGGTTTCTGAAGAAGTACAGTTTTAAAGGTAGCAAATAGAGGTAAGCGCTGTTGCTGAATTTATTTTCTTTATCTGTTGGGCCATTAGTTCAATAAAATCCACAATACCATGTACAGCCAGCATCAGATATCCAGCTACCAGCAGAAGAGCTATTAGGAGGGAATAATTGTGAATGAAAATGATGCTTTATTAGTTTCCCAATGTATACATGGACAACTCCCACAGACACAAGAGTCTTTGGAAGTAAAAGTAGATGTGGGGCTTATATGATCAATTTTATAAAGAGTGTTTTCATGCACCTGGGGATAGATTTACTGGGGAGCTTAATGAAGGTACTCAGTTCTACGACTTGAAAAAATGGAACAGACTGTCCTGCCTTACAAAGAAGTTATATATTCACTGCTTGCACTATATAATTATGGCAATTTTTATCTCAAAATTTCTCCCATCCTAAATCTATTAAAAGCAGTGTTTCTTCCAGAACTGAATGTGGAGCAATGTAGGCGAAGACAGATATCCCAGTATAACAGCAAATTGTCAAAAAAGATCTATCATAAGTTTTATGGAGTAATATTCTGATTAATGTGTAGTGCAATTTACAAGACTGATATGTTTTTCCTTGTATAATAAGTTTAAGGTCTGCATAAAATTTGTATTTACAGAGTTAGAAAACCTAAAGTTATCTGTGAGGATTTCTCTAAATCCTCACTGAAGAATCATGGGTAAGTGCAAACTAAAGTACCATAAAAGGGCTAACAATCAGTTAAGGACATTCAACACAAAGCTAGATCTAGGGCTTCTTACAGTAACACATGTTTGCTTTTCTTTTTGCAGCAAAAGACAAGAATTTCCTTTGAGCAACATAATTCAAAGATGTAAGAAACACACTATTTAATTATTTGACAAAACTAAAGCATTACAAATCAGGGGGGCATTACCAAACACAATAATTGTGTTGTCCCTGTAATAAATTAAGTAAGACTTTGAATGATAAAAATGTGGGAGAGAAAGTCTATAAGATAGAAATACATTGAAAAAGTGTTATATGCCACTTCTTTAATTTATATTGCTACAGAATGTCATAATGCATCTTAAACCAATATCTGTAGTCCATTCAGGTCAATATACAAAATACTTCAGTTGCCTAAGGATGAAGACTTTGCTTTACTGAAGGACTCCGGACCAGGACGTGGCTGCGGGCCTAGAAGGAAAGGAGAGGACATAGTCTCTTTATATGAGGGGTAGAAAGCACATGTGGATGAAGGCCACTCTTGCTTATTTATTAAGGTGCTTTATAGAATATTGGTTTGTTGTCTTGCTACCACTTTGCAGTAACTGTAAATTCTGAGTGTAATAGTCGTAGCTGGAGCCTCAAACTAAAGGATATCTGTCTTAGTAGTAGGCCATAATAGAAATGTGAGTTCATTGGGTGGTGGATAGTGAGGCATCATTAGTATCTTACTGGTAGGTGTCTTGCACATTTCACGCAGATTGGGAGTAGTCCAGATCTGGTTTGGTATATGAAAAAGACCCCCTTAATTGTTATGTTTTCAGAGATGTCTGAAGGTGTGAAAGAAAAAGAATTTGAGAGTTATTGCCACCATACTGTTAAATTTCCACCATTTTGCTTCTTTTCATTGAATATGCTTGGAAGGCCACTCTTACATTTCCAGACCTGAATTTGCAAATAGGGACGTAGGGGGTGCCCGCTTCAGCTGGCACTGTAGGCGTTTTCTCTTAAACACTTTAAAGACAGTACACATTATTCTGGATGTATTTCACCACTCCAATAGGGAGTGATTGTAGCTCTTTCAAGGTCAGCGTAACTGACCTTGAAGGACTCAAATAGAATCTTGCAGCTTGATTCTCAATGCTCTGAAGATTCTGACTTTTTTCCTATGGTCATCAGCATAGGTTCAATTGCAATTATGCAGCGGAGGCATGACCCTGACCATTGAGATTTAATGAGGTGGCTTACCTATGTGAGCAGGAATACCACTCTAAGAATTTTGACTTGATAATTTGTATTTCTTATGATGTGATGTTATAAATGAATAAAATCACTGTATAAACCAGACTAAGAATGTGGTTTTCTGTTTTACTGAGGTGATCAATTCCTGTTCCTGTGGCCACATGAAAGAAAGAACAATCTGAATGGGATCACAGATTATTAGCATCTACTTTAATGGGATCTTCAGGTGCAGAGTACTCTATGACGTCCAAAGGTATGAATTTAATAAATAAGTAAAGATCCACTAATGTAACCGTGAATGCTTTATGGCAAGATACTTTAATAGGGAGTCACCGGGTGAGCTGTGGCTCTCTTAAATGTGCTCTCTTTTTCTTCCCTGAAATGTATTCAATGAGAGGATTTTCACAATAAAGCAGTTCGATTTTAGCATTATTTATTTTTAATATCAAGAGATTCTTTTGGGAGATCTATCTGGTTGTGACATGGTGGGATACTACTGGAGGTCTCACTCACCGGTGTTCTGGTTCTCACCACAATTTCTTTGCATAAAAATTAATAAATATTAATTTTTTTAATCTGAATGGAATATTTTCCTTTGAAACTGTATGATAAACTGGGTGGGGAAGAAAGTCTAGTTTGCCAAACCAGCCAGCAGCCGGATTCAAAGAAAGAGCCTGCCAAGGTGCTAAATATCACAAACAAAATTTCTGGTGGCTAAGGCCCACAATAAAAGAGTTGCCTCTAAGCAAAAAGTCATTTATTAATACAATTATCCTGAATAATTAATGTGTTTGTGCTTGGAGTCAGCAACTAGGGGTCCTCATGGGCTGAACAAATGGTTCACACCCAGAGGCATTATGATTTTGCTATTATATAACTCCGCCCCAGACAATACTTTAAAGCAAGGCAATCAAGTGGGCACTTTTCATAGCAAGTCCATTCATCTCCCTTAGTGGGGTGTCTAAAGGTCAGTTCTTAGACTTAAGACTTAGAAAGTGCAGCTTTTCATGCATATTCCATCATTGCTGGTCTGGAAAATGAACTAATGTTTCCTTCATCCCACTAACGAAAGTGCCAGGAAATATTCAGCAGCTTTCAGAAGGATTGACTCAGCTCTTACACAGCAATAGACTCTCCCAAAGGAAAGTCTGAGTAGATTATGTTCTTCTTTCTGACATCTTTTTTAGGGAAGTGGGAATAATGCACTTGTGTGATTCATCACCACTACAGGAAACACTAAGGAATAAACTTTTACCTCGATTTGAGGAACTGATCCATCAAAGAAAAGACTTATGGTCTAATTATGAGTATGGCGGACCATGAGACCACCAAGCTTGTAGTGGAGATGTGGTTGCGGTCAGGGACCGCCGCACCAGCGGTCTGACTGCCGTATTAAGAGTACAGCATTTAGCCCTCCAGAGAACTGCTGCAATCACCAGATCCCTGGTGGTGGTGGGGATGTCTTGAGGGTGCAATAGACTTGGTGCTGCCACTGCGGCACTGCCAAGCATATTATGAGTTTCCTCACCACCTGCAGTCTCATGGCGGTTCTCATGCCATGAAACTGCTGGTGGTGAGGAAACAAATGGGGACATACAGGGCCCCCTCTTGCCCCTGTGGATGGGTCTGCATGCAGGGGGGCACATGTTGTGCCCTCCTGCGTGCATGCACCCCTATTGCTGCACGGCATGTACTGCACAGTCCATGCAGTGCAGGGACGTGCATTGGTGGTCCAGCAGTAGTACAGTTCCAAGGTTCACATATGACCCTTTGTACTGCACCACAGCAGGACCGCCACACCGCCTGCTAGACCATGAAATTACTCATAATCTGGTGGGCAGCAGTCCGGTTTGCCAGTGTGGGAGCGGGCCAGTGGCATCGTGGCCTGCTCCCATACCACCAAACCTGTAATCAGGCCCTTAAACTCCTGGGGGAGTCCAACTTTATAACTTCCAGCTCAATTGTTAATAATAGACCTGGCTTTCCAGTTCAATTGCATGTTCTATATTAGAACGAAGAAACTATGGAGCATACATGAGGAGCACTGCTGGATGTGCAATTTCTCCATGTTTCTTACCCTAGTAATTACCAGTGCAAAAACAGATGGAGGGTTAATTAGAAAAAAGAGAGAGATATGGCTAAATGGCTAATGCAACAAACCACAAGTCGTAAACACAAAAAACATTAAGCATATTGATAAAATAATTATAATAATATTTGTGTAATAGCTGAGACCACTTTATCATAATAAGTACCCCATGAAATAATTGAGGGTACTATCATTATGTGATATTGAAAAAAGTGCCCATAACTCTGCCCAATATACTCCAGAAAAAAAATGCATGAAGAGGTACAGGAGCTGATGGAATGCCTACCATATCCAAGTAATTATCTACCTAGATACAACAAGCGAGTTACAGATAGTTGTAAGCTATTTTAAAACTTCTAAGAGTAAAACTATTTGACTTGTTAAAAACTGGAACACAAGGTAGAATTTCGACCTCAATGCTAACTTCAAAACAGTAACTGCAGCTATTTAGACAAATGCAAACTATGTAGTCTAGACTTATTTCACAAGGATTTTCTCTCAGGATCAAAAAAGGAAATTGTTGGAGTATCCCAGAAGTATACCAACGGTCTTATACCACATTCCCACATATTAACACAGAAGCAATTCTAGTGATGTCTCGGTTATCTTCATAAAGATCTAGAGCAAGCCTTTGCTAATATCATTTGCTACGCTTTATGAATCTTGCCAGCTCAATCTTTTGACGCGCTCCTCCTCCACATCCAAATATTTAAAGACCCTGATTGGTCATATTACGTTAAAGGGTGGGATTCTGACGGAATCGTACATAACACCCAAATGCAAGTCCAGACATCTGTGGTGATTGTGTTAGCGAAAAAGAAAAGAGAATGCATTGGCAAGGTCTACAGATGCTATAAAGGTTATCCTTTTGTTCAATACTCAAGATGTGGTTCAGTACACAGGAGATCTGAACAAAGAGACACTATAGAAAAGGAGATATGATACCCTAGGTGCAATGTACGCCGACCATATTTAAAGATGTTTAACCAGCGGGTCTGAGGTAACTGACATTTCGGGGCAAAGTAATGGAAAAAAGAAATCGGTTGAAAATAAACATCTTTAGAAATCCTAAAACTACTCCACTATGGGCCTTCCTTTCTTTTTTATTGGGACATCCGCATTTAATTATGTGCATTTGTTTTATATAGTGCACACGAGCTAGTGAAATCAAGCTTCAAAGCTCATATATAAATGAAAAACATGGCATTAAATATAGATTTTGAAACACTGCGACACAGTAAGTCAATTGCATATGTCAATCACAGTTTTAATCACCATTTACTCACAATGGTCAAATCCATGTCAGGTTTCATGACTATCTAATTTTCATACTGTAATGCTAAACTGTATTAATTTACATAAATTAGGATTAACATAAAACTCTGTCATGGATCCTTCCACGTTGGCTATCCCTGTATTGGAGTCATGCATGCACTTAGAATAGGAGATAAAGGAATGCAAATATGATTTCATAAACAATACTTTCGTTTTACTTTCTTTTTCAAATACATTAAATGCTACATTTTCACTTTTTTTTCTCTTTTCCACGTTTGCCCAATTCTTGAATTTCTTTGTCAGGAGTTTTTGACAGTATTTTGCTCTTCAAAAAACTTTCACTCAACATCTCTTTCTGCTACTGGTAACACAATGCGAGAGAAAAGGTCAAAGTGTAATTACCTTTCAAGATGTATTTACAAATATACTATTAAAGAACAGTTATGCAATTAAAAACACGCCAACACTATATACGTGTGATTATATTTTAACTCGCAGTAGCAAGAATTCTTATATTTGTGCTAAACGGTATAGTGTTCCTTCTCACACTTGTCACACAAACGGTACAGAGGGAAACAACCTTGTAAAATTTAAAAAGTAGACAACATCTTTTAAAACTATCAGTTTGCTGGCGTTTTGGGAAAAGCTTTCTGTATAACCACTGGAGAATATTTAGATGAACATATTAGCATTTTCATTAAGCAATAAAAGGTGTTTGAGCTGTTTATGTGGGTTTGCCCCTCGAGACATATAGTACTGAATTGGGATACGGTTGCAAAAGTTGTTTATACCAAATGGATTCCCCGCTGGCTACCTCTCAGGTTACCTTGCTCCTGCTGAGTTTGTATTTTGAGAATACACATATCAACCAGAAATATTTTGGAATACAGCTGCTAATGTTCATGTCACACAGCTCTAGTCTCATTCTGTCAGGGCTATGAATAGTTTGGGAAAAATTCGGAATCTTTAATATGTCAGTTTTTAAGTAATATATTCAACAACCGCCTGGCAATGATGTGTCTGACTTACACATCGCTTTTTCATAATTAAAGATGTGTCGTAAAAAGTTTGCACTAGCAGATCCTCACCAGTCCTTTACAAGATAAGGGCCAAACAAGCTTGGCTTTAGTAGAGGACATGCATGCAGTGACATGTATGTGCACACTTATATGTATATCACACATACTTGCACATATGCAGTTCCAGCTATACACTTAGAGATACAAAAGCACACACAAACCAACACCGCACTGATCAGCAGACATATTGGCACACATCTATAGGTATTACACTAACCCATAGAAAGAGGTAGCATGTACAAAAACGAAGAGACATTAAGACACCCAAGTACACAGATCAAAAGGCCTGCAAGTACCTTAGTACACTATCAGAGATACCTCTTCAAACAGACCAACAAACACACATTTACTCAGGCCAACAACCATTCAGAAACCCATGCACAAAGGCCAACAGACTTACAAACATTCATTAATATAAAAACACAGATGGGTTCCCACACACAGTCTAAATGCATTTATGCCCACAGGTGTACATGCAGCAAGGTACAAAGAGGTATATATAAACATGCCTTAATCCCATACAGTAACTGCCAACACATAAACAGACACATATAAACAAGAGAGAAATAGATAATAGACACTTCAACCCTGAATGCTTGATTTTTGCTTGAGAAACTGAGAACTCATGAGTCTGGAAATTGCATTTGATGTGGGAAAAGTGGCAGTGTGTCGACACTCATTGAATGCTTGGCCGCTCCTGGGTGAAAGCACTTAAGGTGGGTGGTGGGATACCTGTACTTCATATCCCCCTGTAATTGACACACTATTTATCGTCCTGTTCTCAACGGAGACGGCCGCTCCACAAGCTGACCCCCGCCCTGCCTGCCTGGTGACACAGTAACGCTTGTCCATCTCAGCGCGATCTGCTGCATAGCGTCCACATCTGCTTCTGCCATTTGTAGCATTGCATCCGCCTCGTAGCGCTTAACTGCTAATTTGCATATTGCTGCATATTGCTCTGTTTTAAAGTGCGCACCTACATCGTATTGCCTGTGTTGCTTATTAGTTTGCCTACAGTTCGTATCTGCATCGTAGCGCTTAATTGTGTGCACTGGCATTTACTTCGCGTCGACGCTGACTGTGCCCCCAATCCTGCTCCGCTTTGGCTGGCAGACATTTTGTTGATTGTTTGTTGTTGACTGACCGGATATCCTCACAGATCCCGCCTCCCAGCTGCCCCTCCCTCGCCCCTCCCCCACCAGTATCCATTTATGACAGATGCTATTGCGCGCAGCATTCACGCGCAGCGGACAAGCCCCATGCGTGCCGAAGGTGCGCCAAAGGTAAGCCCGTCTACGCCCGTCCGCGCCTGGACCGCGCCCAGCGCCAGACCCCCTGGTTCCCGCCGCTCCAAACACTCTAGAGTCACATATGATGCCGCTACTCTCCTCGCCCTCAACGCCGGACGCTCTCCACTATGCTGCAAAGCCACTCCTGGACGTACCCACGGCCCATTCGCCTGCCTCTCCTGCAAGTTCAACTGCTTCAGAACCCTCACTAAACCCACGTCCTCCAAACACAACTCCGACTCTAACCGCCTACATTGTATCCTGCTCAACACCCGCTCGGTCCACAGACACGCAACAGAACTCTGGGACCTAATTGACACTGCGTCACCTGACATCGCCTTCCTTACTGAAACATGGATGAACACATCATCTGCTCCCGACATCGCCATAGCCATACCTGACGCTTACAAAATTATCCGAAAAGACCGCACCAATCAAACAGGAGGAGGCATTGCCATCGTCCACAGAAACACCATCAAAATCACAACCAGCTCCGACGTCAATCTTACAACCGCCGAACATCTCCACTTCCAGATCCACACCGACCCCAGGACCACACTCAGAGGCACCCTCATTTACAGACCTCCCGGCACCCGCACTCAATTCAGCGATGACATCACGGACTTCGTCAGCCCACACGCCCTCGCCTCCGAGAACTACATTCTTATAGGAGACCTCAACTACCACCTTGAAAAAATACACGACAGCAACACCACCACCCTTCTGGACAACCTGGCCAATCTCGGACTCAAACAAATTGTCGACACCCCCACTCACACAGCCGAACACACGCTCGACCCTATCTTCACCTCCAGCAAGCACATCTCCTTCGACCGCACTACAGCTCTCCACTGGATGGATCACAGTTGTGTTCACTTCAGTTACAAAACCACCCTGACCCACAACCGTCCACAACCTATTCATCGGAGAAACTGGAACAAAATCACCACCGACCAACTCCTCACATCACTCAGCCAAAACTCTCCCACCCTCTCTATGGACCCAGACCAAGCAGCCACCAACCTCAGGCATTGGATTACCCTCAGTGCGGACGAATTAGCACCCCTGAAAAAGCACCAGATGAAATCAGCCAGCAAAAAGGCTCCCTGGTTCAATGACGAACTTAAAAAATCCAAGAAGCTATGCCGCACCATAGAGAAAAATTGGAGAAAAAACCCAACCTCAGTCAACATGGCCTCCCTCAAGACAGCCACCCGCAAACACCACCAACTAATCCGATCCGCCAAGAAATCAGCATTCAAGGATCGCCTTGACAACAACACTCATTACAGCAAGGAACTCTTCAATATCGTCAAAGAATTTACCAACCCCACCGCAGCAACTAACGACATCACCCCCTCCCAAGACCTCTGCAATGCGCTATCCTCCTTCTTCTACAACAAAATTGCCGACATCCACAACAGCTTCAAGAATTCTCCCAGCGATCAACCCCCCCACCCCCTTCAGATCCTTCTCCTCCAACTAACAACCTCAGCGCCTGGAACCCAATCACCACCGAAGACACCATTCTCCTCATGAACTCAATCCATTCCGGCTCGCCTTCTGACCCCTGTCCCCACCACATCTTCAACAAAGCTGACTCCATCATCGCACCCCAACTCCGCGATGTCATCAACTGCTCTTTCAACTCTGCCACCTTTCCAGAAAGCTGGAAACACGCCGAACTCAGCGCCCTTCTGAAGAAACCCACAGCGGACCCCTCAGAACTGAAAAACTACCGACCCATATCCCTCCTCCCTTTCCCGGCCAAAGTCATCGAGAAAGCCGTCAACAGCCAGCTCGCCACCTTCCTTAATTCCAACAACTCCCTTGATCCATCTCAATCCGGGTTTCGAGCCAAACACAGCACCGAAACTGCCCTCATTGCAGCAACCGACGACATCCGAGCACTCCTGGACACCGGAGAAACAGCGGCCCTCATCCTACTCGACCTTTCCGCCGCTTTCGACACCGTCTGCCACAGCACCCTTATACATCGACTCAGCAACATCGGCATACAAGGAAAAGCCTTGGACTGGATCATCTCATTCATCGCTGGAAGAACTCAAAGAGTACGACTTCCCCCATTCTACTCAGAGGCCACCGAGGTCATCTGCGGCGTACCTCAAGGATCCTCACTCAGTCCCACCCTCTTCAACGTCTACATGAGTCCTCTCGCCTCCATCACGCGTCAACACAACCTCAACATCATCTCTTACGCCGACGACACCCAGCTAATCCTTTCCCTCACCAAAGACCCTAACACCGCCAAAACCAATCTTCACGAAGGCATGAAAGAAGTAGCCGAATGGATGAAACAGAGCCGCCTAAAACTCAACTCAGACAAAACGGAGGTGCTCATCCTAGGATCTTCCCCCTCTGCTTGGGACGAATCTTGGTGGCCTTCAGCTCTGGGCACAGCACCCACACCCACAGACCATGCGCGTAACCTTGGCTTCATCCTAGACTCTTCTCTCTCGATGTCCAGACAAGTCAACGCCGTCTCGTCCTCCTGCTTCAACGTACTTCGCATCCTCAAAAAGATCTTCCGCTGGATCCCCCTCGAGACAAGAAAGACTGTCACCCACGCACTGGTCACGAGTCGACTGGATTATGGTAACACACTTTACGCCGGAATCACAACAAAATTACAGAAAAAACTCCAGCGCATCCAAAACGCGTCAGCGAGACTCATATTAGACATCCCGCGCCAAGATCACATCACCGGACATCTAAAAGACCTCCACTGGCTTCCCGTCAACAAAAGAATTACTTTCCGCCTTCTCACCCACACACACAAGGCCCTCTACAATCTAGGACCCGAATGCCTCAACACTCGACTGTCCTTCTACAAACCCACCCGCCAACTAAGATCGTCCAATCAAGCCCTCGCCGCAGTCCCGCGCATCCGGAAATCCACCATGGGTGGCAGATCCTTCTCCTTCCTGGCTGCCAAGACCTGGAACTCACTCCCCACCCACCTCCGCCTTAATCAGAACCACATCTCCTTCAGAAAAGAACTGAAAACATGGCTATTCGACAAATAATTGAACCCCTTCCCCCAGCGCCTTGAGACCCTCTGGGTGAGTAGTGCGCTATAGAAATGCATGAACTTGAACTTGAACTATTTATAATATTTACTTGATAATACACAGTACATAGAATCCCAGTCCATTCATATATATATATATATATATATATATATATATATATATATATATATATATATATATATATATATATATATATATATATAAATATATAGATTCACTGAAAAAACCATAGGTTTTACTCATGTTATAGTTAGCTGGACATTTCTCTCCTCTCATACAAAACCATTGAAATTCCCCCGTTATAGTTAGTTCAGCTAACTATAACTCGCGTGCCCGCAATTCACTGCTGATGACGTCACATATAACATCACTCATGACATGGTCAGTGACATCACTCATGACATCACTGATGACATCTCAAATGACATCACTGATGACATCACTGATGACATCATCCACTGAATGTGTGTCTTTCTGAAAAATAAATATTTTTATATATGTATATCTAAAGGTCGATGGAAGAACAAATGGGTAAATAAGTGTCTTAATGGATGGTTTTGTTTGTAAATTTCATTGTATAACTGACTTATTAAGTGTATCTTAGTGAATACATGTATTAGCGAGTAATGTTTAAATATGTAAATATCTGTATCAGTGTTTCACTTTGTGTATAAGTGGTTGCATGAGTTGGTGAGTAGCTACATGAGTGTGTATATGGCTTATTAGTTGGTTTTTTGAGTATCAGTATGAGTGTCTGTATGGTTTGGTGGGGGATATTACTTAGCGCATAGATGCATGAATGACTGACTCACAGTTTGTATGTGTTTTGAAGACAGCATGTGTGCAGGACTGCACGGGTGGATGAATGTGTGTATGGGTGTGCTAGTGAGTGAATGGCTGCCTCAATAGTGTCTTTATGAGTAAGTACATATGTTTTAAACTAGTATATGTGAGTATCGATGTATATAAGTAACGATATATGACAGTGACAGATTGAAAAAGTTCGTGTATAAATAAGTATGTATTTCTATCACTGATTGTTTAAGAGAGTAAGAATGTGTACGTTTCTGTAAAAGTAAGTGTAGTGGTGTGTGTATAGCTGTATATGCAAACAAATGGATGTTTGATATTTTATTTGCATGTGTGAGTATGTGTGTGAGTAACTGTATGGATGATTGTCGGTGTGTAACAGTATGTATGGTTTTTTTGCCCTTCGGGGTCCTTCAGGGACCCCCTGAGAAGGCCTAGGGGGTCAGGAAGTCTCTACCATAACCCCTTTTCACGTTGTCCACTTTTGTTTTTCACTCTCTTCTGAAACTACACAAAATGGCGGCTGAAGGGTGCGCGCAACGTGCGCGCACCTCGCAATTTAAAAAAAAAGGAATGGTTTTTTTTGCCCTTTGGGGTCCTTCGGGGACCCCCTGAGAAGGTCTAGGGAGTCAGAGAGTCTCTACCATAGCCCCTTTTCACGTTCTCCACTTTTGTTTTCCACTCTCTTGAGCCTCGAGGGTGCGTGCACCGTGCGCGCACCCCGCGGTTTAAAAAACAAATAATAATAATATTTTGTCCTTCGGGGTCCTTCAGGGACCCCCTGAGAATGCCTAGGGGGTCAGGGACTCTCTACCCTGCCCCCTTTTCATGTTCTTCACTTTTATTTTGCCCTCTTTTCAGCCTCACACTGATAAAATGGCGGCCAACATTTCCTGGTTACCACCGAATCGAATGTTCACAGACGTCTAACAGCAAATCAGAATTCCGCTCGCGCACACCCGATGCGCGCACGGTGCGCGCTTATATATATATATCAATTTTTTCAAATTCGATTTTCTCAACAACTACTGGAGGGATTTACACCATTTAAACAAAAGGGTGGTCTCCGAATCAGACTCTACCATTTTGCCAAATTTCTTGTAATTCTGTTCAGCCATGCGGGCTGTAGCCGTATCTAATCGTCCTATGGAAAATAACATGGGGAAAACATGTTTTGGGACCCCCCTTTTTTCTCAGCCCCCACCTCACGAATCCCCTCAAAACTTTCAGGGAAGGAGCTGAGCGGAGCGGGCCATCTTCTTTGAGAAATTCGCGAAGGTTCATCCACCGGCACCAAAGTTATTCCCAATAGAATGTTGCGGATTTCCTATAGAAACTAGGTCCTAACTATAACTACCTACTATATATATATATATGTGGAACCACATCTCCGCATCCATGTGACTACCTAAACCTTGACCTCAATTTAGGAAAGAGCTTCAGAGGTGCAGCACACGTCCACTCTCATTCTTTGCCTTTGACCATGTACAAGCACCACACTGCATATATATGTACTATATAGATACATGTAACTGCAACTAATACATGCATTTCTCTGTTTTTCCAGAGCCAACATAGGCTACATAGAGGGTTATTAAATTGCTTGATTTATGCTGAACAACATTTATACAATCCTGAACCTCCCTTTTACTAAACATTGTTAAAGGACTATTCAGTAGTACTGAGAGTCAAAAGGGACTACGACCCTATTATCTTGTGGTTAAAAAGAGCCTATTCTGAACAAAAGGGGAATGAGATAGCTTAATTGCTGTATGTATGCAAGTAATATAAAATGGGCTCCTTCGAGCTTGACACGGCTATCCCTGTCTATTTCCTACCACCTTGGAGTCTCTTTTATGTATCAATGAGTTTCAAGATGCTTTATTTTCATGCTTCTGGGAGAGATATCAGCATGTTAAGTTTGGTTGCATTAAACCAGCATCCTTAAGACCTCACACTCCAAATGGTCACTCCAGAATGAATCAATGACATGACACCGATCTCAGTGTTTAAAAAAGTAGCACTCTTATTTAAGGTGAAAATGGCTGATAGAGATATATTTGAAAAGGGCATGCTAGCTTGGGGATACCATTTTCTGTGGTTCAACGTCTATTCATTTATTTCAGGGGTGACTTTAGTGTCTCATTTTTGAGTATGGGATACCTTCAGACATGTTTAAGGCTAGTACTTCACTATGGCCCCGCCTCTTGACTAATGTCCTAAATGTAGCCTTAGTGACTGGCCCGCCCAAAGGTTGGTCCCATGCCATCATTGTCCTAATATTTAAAAAGGGCTTGAAAGGCGACCTACAATGCTACCACGTCATATATTTGATAAGTTCTACTGCCAAGGTTATGGGATGTACTTTGCTGGATCATCGCCAATCTTGGGCCGATTAACATAATGTGCTTTCAGAGGTCCAATATGGCTTACGGCCGAGTCTTGGGACTGTGGAGCAGTCTCTCAATTTATACCTGTTTATAAGTAAGTATACAGTGACTAGGAAGGGTAAGTTGTAACTGGGCTTTATGGACCAGAGTGCTGCTTTCGACCCTGTCAATAAGTCCAAGCACTGGAGCATGTTGACTAACATGGGGGTCGACCAGTACATTGTCAATTTCCTCAGAGAGCTTCACAATGAGATCACTGCTAGCGTGAGATTCGGTCTGGTGGACAGACTAATTCAGCCTTTAACCTTGCAAGAGGTGTACGCCACGGCTGTGTTTTGGCCTCATTTCTATTCTCAATGTATATATATATCTTGAAGGCGAATCTTTTGAAACTTAAGGTTGACTGCCCCTGCATAGGTGACCACATTGTTCATACGTTAATTTATGCCGATGATACGGTCCTAAAGGCGAAGACAGCAATCGGCTTACAACGCTTGATTGATCGTTTTTGCCAGTTTATGACCAGTTGAGATCCGAGGCTCAATCAGGTCAAGACACACGTTATGATCTTTGGTGCAAAGAAAAACGACAGCAGTGCTATTGTAGGTAATAGCTCCAAGGTCAGCACTGAGCCCTCGTTCTTGTACTTAAGTATTCCCTTTGACACCCACATAGCATGGGGCCCCTTAAAGACCAGTAGAGTCGCTGTTTCTCTAAAGCTGTTGAGGCTCTCCTCAACTTTGCCCGTAGATTAGTCCACTAGACTATTAAGGAACATGTGGCCAGGCATAAAGCCAAATGTTGTGCCATTGCTTCTTATGGGGCCGGGTTATGGGGCATTACTGATGAGCCGAGTCTAGATGCCTTTGAGAATGGTTTTACTAAAAGGTTACTATCTGTCTCTAGAAACACCAGCTCTTTTATCTATCACGCAGAGGTTAGAATTGGGTATTTAAATAATTTTATACAGTTGCAACGACTCCTCCTGTGGCTCAGAATTTGGTGCAGGAGTCAGACCTCTTTCAACAGAACGTACTCGCTGAGTGTTTGAAACTGGACCAAGGCTTAACCATCCCCTGCTTAAGGTATATCCGTGACATCTTCCTTATTCTGGGACGCGAATACCTGTTCACTTCTCCTAGCAGTGGGGCAATTGTCTCCCACACTGCTCCTAAGAACACATTTTTAGCTAATCGAATTGATGAGAAAATTCAGATTGTGTTTGATATGTCTACTGTCCAGGTGTATATGCGGACCCGTGTAAACACTGGTATTAGTCAGATTCAGACAATTTGCAGTGTACTTTCTGGCTGCCTTTTCTCGTCAGGGCTGATATTTCTGCTGCCTACCCGCCTGTCCCTATAACGATCACTCAGAGCAAAGTACGATCCCTTTATGTTTTTCCGTAAATTTGATGAATTGCTGAGAAAGCGCTACTTGCTACCTTTTTAAAAAGAAGCGTACATTTCATATATTGTAAATCAGCTTTTAATTATTTACAGACACTTCCTTCTGGGAAAATTTGTTATTCAACAGCCACTTTCATTCAATGTGCGATAAAGTAGAAGGCAACGCTGATCATGTAGTAGTGGATGCACCTTCTTTTATTTGCTTGTGCCTACATGAGCATTTTACATCTTATGATCATTTGTTTGTAATGTTTTTTTACATTGTCTTTTAATTGCATTCTACCTGCTGTATTATTTCAAAGTAGTCTGTATTTATTTGTATGAATTTATTGTTTTTATTCTTTTATGGTCTAGGTAGATCGAATGAAGTTGCTTCTGAATTTGAAAAGTATTGTATGACTCAGATGTAGATACCTCCTGATTTACCCATTTAAAAATAAGTAGTTCCATTTTCTTTTGTGCTGACAGTGCCTTTCTGTGTATTTTCAAGTTGAAAAGAACATTGAGCTTCTCCTGGCTGCTTTTGAAAAATTCTGAGGACAATCTAAACTCCCCATCAATGATCCAAAATCTAAAAGGCAAAAAGCAAAAGTTGAAAAAAAACAATCTGTAGGATAATGCACTTTCTCAGCTATCTGGTCATCCAGTTCCTGGTCTACAGAAAGTGGGCAAATTCTAGGCCATTATGGGTTGGATGCTAAATTATTGTAACAGAAAGTACAGGGATTGCACCATATCAGCATCGTTGACATCCTACATGGTTACATGCCTTGGGAGTTGTCTTTACAGAGATAACTCCATGGGAAACTCCAACATAAACTGTTTGACTACATTGGAAAGTAGTTTTTAAAAGTCATTATTGTCACTCCAGCATACAACTCTTGCTTACTTATCATGGCAACCTGGACATTCACATCATCTCTTGCTGTGCTTCCTAAAACGCCTACTTAATTATATCCTTTTGTAGACAAATCCAGAGTGCAGTAGTCAGAGACACCACAAGTGACCTACTTTCCAAAGAAGGGTCGCTGTCCCTTCCTTGACTCAAACGAATAAAATCTGTTTGTTTTAGCCTTGTTCTCCTACATATGTCTTACCCGGACACACTATAGAGTATGTCTCTTTACTAAGCTCAAGTACTATAACTGGGTCCAGAGTAACTACCTAAAACTAATTTTGTTAACTAACATGGGCATATGCGATCTTCCAAATATAAGTGTAAGTGGTTGAGAACCATAGCTTGAAGTTAGGCACTTGCAACCACACATGATATATGTCTGTTAGATTTAGACTGACAATTTAACCAGAAGCGAGCAGTAACTCTTACAGTCTGCTATGCCTCCTTTTTCAGTGTGAAATGGAATATGGCCCTTAACAACGAATGATTTCACTACGCATTCCCTTACAACACAGCCGGTACAACAACCGCATTATTTCTACGCGATCCATTACATCGCAAGACGTTGCAACGACTTGCTGTAGGGGGCGCACTGGACTTAGGACTAGTATTAATTACTATTCCTACACCCGTCTGCGCAACAGCAGGGGAGGTGTTGGATTTAAAATCAAACACATTCCCTGATTTGCACGCCCCCTACAGCAAGTCGTTGATACAACTTGCGATGTAATGAATTGCATAGAAAGAGAAGGCCAAAGAATTCCTAGGCATTTAAGAAAGGGAATAAAGGTGTTTTTTCAAATAGGTACTGCCTGGTCTAAAAGTGAGTCACTGAAATAAATTGCATCCTGCTGAAGAATGCCCGCAGGCTAAAACAGAGTTGGGTAATTCAGGCAATTCTCCTTTTCAGCTTGGACTCTTGCTCAAACATAAGGAGCACTTGGGTCTAGCCATGACCGTACACAGGGGAAACTGAAGTCAGAAGAGGTTGAGGGTTTTTCGAAAAGGGGAGCCAGTTTCATGGCCAGAAGAAAAGGAATTTCAGCTGAGACTCCCTGGAGACATCTTGAGAACAGACACAGGTAAAAAATAAGCAATGATATCATGCAGCAGCACATAACGACCAAAACAACTGATTTCCCTCTAGATCTCTGTCATTCACAAAGTAAGAGAAAAGATAGCTCTAATATTGGAACACTAGGTGCGAGAAGAGATCTGCCATAATACCAATCAGAGCCGCATTATACATGACACACTGTCACTGTTTGCGCCAAGGTGCACCTTTCAAAAGGTGCCCATTGAGCGGACCGAGACAACTGCGCCCACCTGTATAGGAATTTTTCGGGGATCTATGGGACTGCTCTCAGGGAGCACACCTTTTTGTGGTGCACTCTCATTAAGCTTCCTAAGGGCATGTTTGTCTCTGTCCCTTTTTCCTTATAGGGAGCAGGCACAGGTGCAGAGGCTAAGTGATTTCTTCATTTACATGGGGCCACGCACCCAAGTACATGAGGGAACGCCCTCAATGATAACACTCCACCAGAGTTATCAGTATTACAGAAGGGGCCGCCTGAGCATCTGCAGTTTCTTCTTTAATACCATAGGTCTCGGGGGCACACATGGTGGGCTCACAGGTCCGTTTGCCCCCGAGGCACTATTCGTGATATGGCCCCAGCTGGTTACAAAATTAGCATATCTAAATACTGAAAGGTACTGTCTGCATCATCAGTCAACGTGGGCTGGGAGTCCACATGGATGTCACAGGTGTTTGTATACATCAATGCTTTGATGACAATCATCTATACATTCAAGTTTCTTTTTCGATAGATGTCCTTTTTCTTGAATGCTACATTGCTGCTGGACAGAGCTGATGCCCTCTACCCTCCTCAAACATAACCCTCTAAACTGAATTCTTACTTTTCTCTCCTCCATTCTTGTATTCATCCTTCAAAGGATGGCCCTGTCTTCACGCTTGTAAGTCTCAATCCATTGCTTCCTCCATCTCTAGGCATTAGCTTGGGCCTTTTTCTTAACGTTACAGTTCTTTCTGACAAAAACCTTAAAACCTGTTTCCTGTAACTACAACTTATTTGTAAAAAACAAAATATTCATTGAACTCTCTAGCCTCTGACAATAATTATCACTATAATGGACTGTGAAAAATCCCTTCTGATAGACATTCCCACATTATATGCTTTCCATGTAAAAATTAATTCTCCTCCTGTCTGCTTGCCTCATATAAATTCAGAAAATATTTGACCAAACCTTTGAAACCACTAATGAGTTTCAATGGCTCCCTAGTAATTCTTTATTCGATGATTAAAAAACATCATAAAAGTACAGATATATACAGAATTAAAAATAGCTCTCTAGTAAGAAAGACATTATTTTACCCTTAGCCCGCCTTGCAATTCAAGCCTTCAAACATCAAAAGATATGAAATTCAGTTTGCCAAAATATATAGAACTTATTCTTGCTTTTTAACCGCTTGGATTCGGGGCTTTGCTTGAGTCTGGGGCCTGCTCAACAGGCAACATACCCTCAAATTCTCATTTTAAAGTGGCTTACCTAGCCCATGCAGTGCAACCCTTCCTAAGTTGGGACTGTCTTGGCACTGAACAGGTCACTTGGCTGTCACACTAAAGCTTTCACAAGCAATTGTAATACCTCTTCTAAACTGCACACCGGTTAATCAACAAATGCACAAACCAGGCTTGACAGACTGTCACAAATATTGCTTTCTAAATCTGGCTTGAATGTGGAATTGTCTGCAAGATGCATTGTTACCAGGTGTTAAAAAATACATAGAGTGGGCTATGGTTCCACCCGGAGGAATCATTACCCTTTTACCTCATACTATTGGCTATTTTGGTAACATATTGTCTCCTATTTGTGCTACTATTTGAAATGAATGAAGGGGTATTTTATATCTGAAAAGTACACCCAGTCATCATACTGTTTGTCACATTCAATTCTTTATCCGTATTCTATAGAGAAAACAATAAATTCTGCTACTTTTTCCCTAGCATTGGAAAAGCTAAAGGGGAAGGCTTTAAAGTGAGAAACAACATCTCTGCATGCTTGTGTGCTGTCACATTAATACTAGGCTTATTGGTTTTGCTAGTGTTTGTTGAAGTAAGCCTATGCAATTTTGTTTTACAAAGGACTATTTAAAATAGTACTTTAAGCAATAAGTATTAAATACTAGATTACAACATTTACTATTAAATGTTAGATTGAGGTTTAAAAGGCAGATGCATAGATCTTGCTTATACCAACAAGTCCTTGACAAAACATGAAATAACTTTCAGCGAAATAGCTACCTTGCATTTTCTTGACTGCTTCTGTAAAAACATTTCAGCTCTTGAAGAGTGAAGTACACCCCTATCTTCTCTGCCTTCTATCAAAGGCTTGATACTCTCAAGTACTTCTCGCAATTTCTGTTGATAGCATATCCAGCTCTCTCGCAATTCATCAGAAATAATGTCCTCTTCACCGGGTTGCTTGTCTGAGATCAGAAGCATTTCCTTTTTTTCATCAAGAGGGCTCTGTGCAATGCACTTCTCCACCAAAGTGTCTTCTAGTTCCTAAGAGAAAGAGAAGAAAAATAGTAATGTCTACAGAACAGAGGTCCTGAAAGTTGCTGGCACCTTTAGCAAATTCAATTATTTACTTGTATAATGATTGTTATCCATCATTGAAGACTAGCAAAGCTCTTTCTTTATAAATCAATCTCAAATTTTGTGGAGCAACATTTTCTGATCCATGATATAGTAAGTTCAACTATACCATTAAGTCTGCCCAAGGGTTCATGCAATTACTTTGATTATAGCAAAGTTAGTTAGAATGTTGAAAGCAGGGAAGAGTCCAAATAATCCAGTCTATACCTTCTGCTAGATGATTGCTCCAATCTCCATTAGACCACAGGACATTCTAAGCTCTGTATTTAGAATGTTGTCAGATTGTATTATTGACCATGGAGCCAGTCATTTATACTAGTTATTGGCTTTTCATTCTTTATATGCCTTCATCAGTGACCCATGTCCATAGCCAAGAGAGGGCCAATAACAATTAATATTGACCAGCTCTGTGGTCAGTAATGCTACATTGTGTCATGATAAACATGGGGATGAGGTATGGGATTGAGTTCTCCTACAGTTATGTTATGTTATGTTATGTTAAGGCCGTACTTTTAGAGCGCACGGCTACCCCAGGAGGTGTCCCGGCGCTTTGGCAAAGAGACCTGAAATCCAAGAATACAACAACAAACACTCGCTACAGTCACGGTGATTACACGGAAAAGAGCATGGTCTTCAGCTCTTTCCTAAAAGCTAAGAGGCTGTTAGCTTTGCGGAGGGAGAGAGGGAGCTCATTCCAGAGGCACGCTGCCATATATTGGAAGGACCGTCCTCCCATCCGAACTCATTTGACAATAGGCACCTCCATTTTAGCCAAGTCTGCTGACCGCAGCAACCTCCGTGGCACATAGAAAGCAGTACGCTTTCTTATGTAGTTGGGACCTACATCATGAAGGGCTTTAAACGCCAGCGTAAGAATTTTAAACCTAATTCTTTTAGAAATAGGCAGCCAATGCAGCCTATTTAAAAGCAGAGAAGCACCGGCTCTTCTTGGGAGACCAAATATAGCTCGGGCCGCCGAGTTTTGCACAATTTGCAGTCTGGCCAGTAAATATTTGGGCAGGCCTGCAAAAAGCGCATTTGCGTAATCTAACCGTGACCCCACTAGTGCCTGGACTATAGTCTTTCGATATTGCAGGGAAAGCAGTGGCAGAAATTTCCTCAGCATTTTAAGAATGCCGAAGCATTTCCCTGCTAGCCCCAAAATATGGGGACGAAACGAAAGATCATCGTCAAAAACCACTCCCAGGTTTTTCACTTGGGAGGATGACTTCTCGGGAGGGAACATATCCTGGGGCCACCACGACTTCCAGCTCGAATCGGGGGCACAGCCAAAGAAAAGCAGCTCAGACTTGTCCGAGTTGCATTTCAGGCTGTGCCGCTGAAACCACGCAAAGACTGCACTCAGACAATCCTTAATCCTGTCGCCGTCAAAGACCTCTCCTTTGCTGCACGTGAACAAAAGCTGGGTATCATCAGCATATGAGATGACCCGGGCCCCAAAAGCCTCCGCTACCACTGCCAGAGGAGCCATATAGATGTTAAATATGGTGGGGCTCAGAATGGAGCCTTGAGGAACCCCGACCTCTAGCGATGGCATTTCAGCTGAGAACGGTGGAGCCCAGATCACCTGCCGGCGGCCCGATAGAAAGGATTTGAACCAATCCAACACCGTCCCCCGCAGTCCTATCTCCCTGAGTCTTAAAAGGAGACCGGCATGAGGGACGGTGGTGGAGGTAACAATTAAAAGAATAATTAGGTATTTCTTTTGAAAGGGCCTGGAATGCAAGGAGCAGTATGTGTTCTACCATTAACCATGGCTTTAGTCAACACTCCCTTTTGATTTGATTATGCTTGTAAAAATGTATGTTAGTAAGATGGAAAAACTGCTAGAATGGAAGGCCTGATACTTTGCCAAATAAATGACCTGAACAGCATGTAAATAACTTCTTGAAAGTTGCCATTACATTTGTAAAGTCCTCAAGTAACCAGAAGTGGGATGTCCACAGACCGACCAGAAGCAAGGGGCTGACAGAGGCCTAAATATGAATATTTCTAATGCCCACCAAGGGAACAGGCGGCCTTTCCCCTTCCTTGCATTCTTATGAATTTCACATAGATAGTCTACCCAGGCACTCCGCATCAATCATCCACCATGCATCCACCATGGGGTGCTCGCACACAGTACCAGCAAGTTTTTCTGACAATGTTTGCCATTTAGCTTGCAGACTACTACTACTATACTACTACTACTGTTGGTGTTATTTGTATAGCACACTAATTATACAGGCAGGGTCTCAAGTGGAAAGCAAAAAAATAGCATAGATATTTCGCTCAGACTCCTTCAAAGAAAAAGTGAAAAACACATTCAAACACTAGTTAACCCCAGCTACCAGAATGGTTGCAAAACATTCTACAATGCCTTGAATAAGGAAAGGAATTCATTTTCCTCCCCTCACGTATGCATAAAACGACCCGTCTACGCTGCTTAAATTGTGAAACCCCAAATTGTACTTTGAATACATTATTATCACACTCTGCGACCATTTCCATTTCTAGATGTGCCTCACCTGAAAGCGAATAAATGAATTGCAATTCAGCAATAGAACCTGGCACTTTATGAAGGCAGACAAACACATTTTATTTTTATACCAGAGTCTTTAATTACCTCAGATGATGAAACAGGAGTAGCTGGCGAACGTTCTTCCTGCTTGTCAGTTAATTTGGAGTCTGGAGTTGGTCCTACACTCTTTGGAACTTCGAAGAGTTTCTCCACATTTTCTGTGAGTGCCTGAGGCTGGATTGGACTTGACATGGTTGAGCGCATCTCCTTTTGGGAATTGGAAAATGTGAAACTTTAATTAGAAGACTGTACAAGGACCATGCTTGTATTCCAGAGAGAGTGTAATTGGCATGGAGTCTACCAGCATAGACCCCCTTGGATTGGTGCTGCTGTCAGGCCTAGCTGGGGTGTACGTTGGGGTGTACGTAGCTAGAGGAGAGATAAATTAGGAAGCGCAACAGAATTCCAAGTCACAGATCTCATCTAGTGCTACTATTATTGGGCTTGACCATGTGACTTGCGTCATCTGGGAAGTGTCATCCAAAAGGTACTGAAACTGCTTACAATCAAGCGGTAGGAAGATGGGGCAATTCACAAAGCACTGCAGAGTGATGTGCCTCAAGCTACCAGGGGGGTGAGAGACAAACAGACCCATTCAAAGCAGCCAATGCCACGTATAACCATGTGAAATGTTAGAGTGTGTAGTGTAATCCCAAAAGTGCCAAAAGCAATGGATTCGGAGGTAGGCAGGCAATGTCATTCAAAAGGTGCCAAATGCAGTTGCAAGTCGGCCGGAGGTATGCAGGTAATCACTATAGTGCTGAGAGCCAAAGACTCCTGTAAAGTGCTGCCCATGTCAGGCCTGCCCCTTCATCTTTTAGGGGCAGACAGTCACACAAAAGGCATCCAGGATCATGCACGATATGAGCAAAACCATAGTCAAAAGATTGGCTCGTCTCAGCCAATGAAATTCTAGAAGAGGGTAGGTAGGAAAGGACCAGTGACATTGGTCTTTTGGCATGAAGAAGTACCCTATATTTCCTTAGAACCTTCTATAGGCTGTTCTCTTTCATGTGATCACTTGAGACACTTGGAACTTACTTCTGTACTCCAGGTACTTCAGTAAAAGTATTTTTGTTTTCATAATAAGCAAAAGTTCAGCTTATTTACCCGGTCATCACTATATGAAAAAAGTATTCTATGGTTTTTCTATGACATCTTAGTAGAAGGTTGCATAGCCTTCTCTATGTGAATATTTTCCATCATTGCTTAGAACTGAGAAGGACAAAAGTGTACTTGGATTGCTCCCCCTTCCCTTTCAGCAAGCCCTATTCCTAAAATGGCGTCTAGATGCAACTGTACACAGCTCTTGCTAACTAAGATCCATTCTAACACACAATTTAACACCCTCTCTGTCCCTTGGTAAATGTCTTGTCTATAACTGGGAATGTGACATTCCCCTATAGTAATAAAGCACTTGGGAACAGAAAACGGACGTCAATGCACCAAAATGTTAAGGGTAGCAGTTGTGACATCCTACTCTCTTTGACCTTTAGGACAGGAATTGGCATCATATGACCTTTGACCCTGATTTCTCAAAAGAAGTGCGGTCACATGACCTTAACCCTGCTAACATCACAATAAATGATGTCACTACAACGCAACACAGACAAATGTCTGTTTTAGATTTCATCTATGTTAGGGTACTGAAATGATATGCCAGAGGACCATTACTTGTTTTTCTTTGTGTTACAGGAACAAATGTATATTTGTCTAAAGAGAATATAGTCTAACAAAAAACAGAACAGCACTAGGAAAATAAATGGTTTATACCATAAACTTTCATGATTTAATATCTCCTCTAGTGTATAAAGGAACAATAAATATATTGATAAATCACAAGAGGACAAAATGCTGAATTGTATAGTACGTAGGTTCGAATTAATTGATACATAACATTTAATTGATACAGAACATTTATTGAATATGAACTATGTTATTTGTTTAAATGATTACTTGTTTATTATTAATACATTTATATTTATTATCTTGTTCAAGGCACTATCACTCGTGCTAAGCCCGGAGGTGAGAATTTTATTTAAACACATTTTTCATGTATTTAAAATAATAAAACATGGCAAGTACTTGTTTAAAAATGTGTTTATTTTTTATAGCTCTTTTTTATATTTAAAAAGAAGGGTGTGCATTGCGCTGCTGAATTTATTGATAAAAAACCTAAAGCATAATGTTCAGAACCCTGTGGGAGCTACAGAAAGTAACAAGTGTTCATGAAGACAGTTTATCTTCTGTTCTTGTAGTAGAAGCTGGTGATTTTTGAAGGTGGTGGGAAGTAATACTTGCCCTGAATTGTAGCGAGTGAAGCAAGTGAGCCCTGCCTCTTCTAGAAAAAAATTGGGTGTTCTTCTTGAGAAAACATTGAGAAATGGGCTCCAATAGTGCATTTCAAAGCCCAAGTTTTACATACATTTTCTCAAAAGCCTTAACTTCTAAAAGAACACTCATTAAGTTCGTTCATGATGTGCCAAGCCAATGAAACCTGACACTCCTCAGAAGTTGACCTCATTCTTTTCAAAATGTGCTATAGTAGCCCACATATGTAAAATAGCATCTCCATTGCGCCAGGGCCAGCATTTTGAATTGAGTGCCCCCCCCATAAGCCAAGGTTGATCCCACTTAGGCCAAAAGTTATATACCACATAACAGTGCCTGAATTTTGCTATGACTGCTGTGCATTACCATTGTCTGGTCTTTTATTTTGTTGTCGTTGCCTTCCTTTCCACACACATCGGTAGTCCTCCAATGGGCCAGGGCCACCATTCTGCTACTGGTGCCCTATACTGTTTCCTTAAGCCAAGAATAACCTTAAATATGCCAGCACCAGAATTTTGCCGTGGGTGAGCCGTATACCAAGTATTATCTTTAGTATAGCAGCACCAAGATTTATCTCTAGTACGTCAGTGTCAATTATTTTTTAACTTTCTTATTTTTGATTTTCAAAACAAACAGTTAACTTTAAGCGTCATGTAGATAATTATTTGTATGATCTTGGATACCTTGCCATTCCTCCTTGCGTTGACATAATTTTGCAGCATCTAAACATAGTTTCCATATTTCCTGTAAACGGTTGACAGGGCTAGTTCACACCTCTTCCCTCCCTCGCTGGCCCCCTCCTTCTGTTATGTGTACCTTCTTACCAATGGCAAATGTTACCTCAAGTATGCCAGTGCTAGTATTTTATGATAATTGTCTCCAATCTGCCAGTGGCAGTATTTTGCCATGGGTGCCTAGAATTATTGGAACATTTTAACCAAATGTTCTTGGGATATGAAAAGTAATTAAAGAGCACTATATCATGTGAGGAGATGACAATATGTTCAATGGTATCTTCAAAAAGAGAACTTCTTAACTTACCAAAAAAAAACACATTTTTGGTTTTTCCTTGGGGAATGTGTGATGAAACTGAACATTTTGAAATAACAGTTCTCATCTCCAGTGGTGCCTGCTATTAAATATGGACAGGGGTTGTTAATTTGGTTTTGCAGAAAGGAGGGAAGGCAAGTCAAATTAATCATATATTCTAGAATGATGATTGATAAGGTTAAGCTGAGGTTGTTTAGGTGACGGAAGGGTTGGAAAGTGATCTCAATTATCAAACTTGTAACTTTGTTACTCCCAGGATTTCTCTCTACCGCACCAGCATACATACAAATGTGGGGTTGCAATGTCAGTTAACATAATTGTAAAAAGGTGAATTTTGAATCAATCAACATGAAAGTTTTTATGCAATATATTTGTGCAGGGAGAAATTTCCCTTGCTAATGTTCTCCATTAACCTTCTCCTTCTCCTGACTTTGTTATGTCCTAATTGTAAAACATTATGGAACTCTTCGGTACGTGCCTGGCCATCTCTGAAATGGTACGGACAACATGCATACAAATCTTGGGAAACTTGGGAAAGGTCATGTGTGTTAAATCACCATTGCTAACACTGAAAAAAAAGTACTATTCTGATCTTAAAATAAGAGAAACTTGCACTCTTTATAAAATTACACAGGGCAAGAATGAAAGTAGAATCAGTTAAAACACTGACCTGTTAAGTAAATAGTTCTTGGGTCCAGGAATCACAACTTTGTGAAAACTGGTTGCTTTGGTTAAGGGGCAAGGTTCTACTGGCGGAATCCAATAATGAAGGTTGGCCTAATAGGTTAGCAAATATAATCTGAAAACTGTAATTCATTGAAAATGATTGCTAATAATCCCTTTGCTGCAACCAAGTGTGTTACCTTGAAGGGTTCTGAGATCTAAGGGGAAATAGAGACTGCTGCTCTAACCTTTGGTGAAGATAAGCCAAAACCCCAGGCCATCACTTAGAATTTCTAGTTTTCTTCTAGCATGACTGCCACATCTGGGGCCAGTTTTGGAATGACCTCCTTAGGCTGTATTGATTATAGACAGTTCCCTGCATTAGTAGAGGGGATAGAGAACACCTCAATGCACAGGATTATTATTTCCCCTTAAATAAATGGCAAACGTGTGCTCTCAGAATAGTATTGACTGCAGGCTTTCTCCCACCTACAGAGGAAATCCATGCACAGAAAATATTAAAGTACATTACAATATGACATAACATCTCTCATAATTCCAATGCAACTTGCTTTTCATTGACAGAAAAATTTACACATTGCATACAGAATAATTCTTTTTCTGGATAAAATTGGTCTGAAGCCACACTTTATTTACATTTCTTGAAAAGAAACGAATACAAACCATTAGCTCCTTGGTAATAGAATCATATTTATCTCTTATGGTTTTGCTTCTTGTTTCAGCTTTGCATGAAATTTTTAGACTTCGAATATGAGACAGCTTGGAATTAAGGAGATCCATAGAGACTTGTAATTCTTCGTAAAGGGGCTAAACAAAATAAAACAACATGGTTATTCACCAGCTTCACAGAGTAATCATCAAAAAGTACCCCCTGCTACATGCATCCTATGTAAGAAAGACAAAACTAAGTAGAAGGTATTGAAGGAGAAGCATAGATCTTGTAGCAGTTGAGTTTGTTCCTGACGTGCCCTAGCATGCTGTGTGCCCTTGCAACAGCAAGAGTCAGGTCAAATAAAAACAGTTCTTCATTTATTGCAAAATTGACCACTTTAGAGCAAAAGAGGAACACTTTTTGTTATGTTACCAAGTGCTGAGGTACAATCGTATTGATTGAAGAGATTATGGATACTGCGCATTAAGTGCACTTTATTGAACATGAGGTAGTTTACAATCAGCCATAGAAATAGCATGAGTACAAACTGTCTGCTATGTTAGCAAAGAGAACAGCCATTATTTGGCAATTGTGGCAGTCTGCAACCAACCAGGTGGAAAACCAGTTTAACCCAATGTTTTATTTTTTGTTTCAACTTCTTATATCATTATAGTACACAATATTCTACATTTGCACAGATTTTGCATCGGTATCAGGTCTGTCTATATTACAGTCTTAATTTTGAATCATTACTGTATAACTATTTTGCATTATTATTTTTGTGTGAACAGGGTAGAGTTTGACCATGTTTATTTCAAGCCATGACAGAGTCAGCAGGCCCAAAGATGTAGCAGTACATCATTATCCCAATGTCAGATATGGTAAGTTGAATGCCTTATTACTTACCAGTAATCTTCATTACTCCTGATCCTCATCCCATTCATTACAATATGAGATATATATATAGCTCGTGGACAGAAAAAAGGGCAAAAGGCGCGCTGGAGCCCCTACCCTTGCTCCCCACCAGGAGTACATAAGACATACTTACCAGGCATTCCTTCTGAACTACCAAGTCTCAATAAGAAGGGCAGCTGTCCAGAAGGAAGGGAGGGGAGTAATGAATGGGATGAGGAAAACGGGACGAGGAGTAATGAAGATTACTGGTAAGTAATAGGGCAATACCCCAGGTCCCTCCAGTCCTTGTCCCATTCATTACAATATGAGAATACCCAATCCAAGCATCCGGCACTTATAACAACAGAAAACACAATAGACACAACCACCACAGCAGCACCCAAAGTGATTTATAGCAACAGGAAGGAAGGAAATCAGGAGCTATCAGCCTGTTACATCCCAATCAAAAATTAGCATCATCACACAGCACATTCCGAAGCCGGTAATGCCGCACAAAGGTGTTAGAGGAGGCCCAAGTAGCAGCCCTGCAAATGTCAGACAGGGCAACTCCCCTGCAAATGTCAGAAAGGGCAACCCCCCTCAATTCAGCCCAGGAAGCCACCATCTCTGAGTAGAGCAACCTTGCACCTCCGCAGGAGGAGGAGAACCGGAAAGAGAATAAGCCATCTCAATCACCTGCTTAATCCATCGACTAATGGACAAGGAAGAAGCTTTCTCACCGCGTGGGGACACCCCAAAAAAACAAACAAGGAATTGGACTTCCGAAATGCCAGTGTGCACTCCAAATAGATAAGCAAGGCCCTCTTGAGATCCAATAAGGACCACTGAAGGTCATCCTCAGATGAACTCTCAGCCACAAAGGCAGGCAAAACAACCTCCTTAGAACAATGGAATTGGGAAGCCACCTTGGGTATAAAGGACAAATCCAACCGTAAAACAACCCCATTCTCAGAGAAGGGAAAGGAAAGGTTCCCACTCCATCAGAACCCCCAACTCCGCAAGGCGCCTGGCCGAATTGATGGCCACCAAAAACACAACCTTCAAAGAGACAAACTCAATGTCGACCAGCTCCAAAGACTTAAAAGGAGCCGCGATCAACACCTCCAGGACCAAAGGCAAATCCCACAAATGGAACAGAGGTTTCACCAAAGGGCGAGACAAAGAAAACTCCTTCAGCAAGCAGAACACCAAATCATCCACTTCAGACAGATTACCCCATGAGGACATAAATGCCTTAATCGCAGCCCACTGGGCCTGTAAGGTGGGAACAGGAAACTATTTCCCAAACCGTCCCAAAGAAACTGCAACACAGAAGTCATGGAACATTCCAGAGGGGACAAAAGGAGAGGCTCACAACTCCGTTGGAAATTCCCTCCAGTGGTGCCCATAGGATTTGAAAGTAGAATGCCTACAGGACTGCTGAATGACCAGCGCTAAATGCCAAGGGAACCCTTTGCACTGCAACCCCCTCCTCTCAACCTCCAGACCGACACATGCAGAGGTGGAAAGGCATAACACCGGCAGGGTGGCCAAGGTAGGGTCAAAGCATCCACACCCCAAAATCCTTCCTGAAGAGAGCGAGCACAAAACTGGGGCAGCTGAGGGAAGCATAAAACGTCCAGGAAAGAGACACCAAACCTCCTGAACACTTGCCAAAAGACCACAGTGGTCACATATTGAAACTGATGCAGCAGTGACCCAGCCGAAGTGCCCGGGGCCTTCTCCTCCGGGAAGCCCATATTGGACTTTACATGTCTCAACAGCTCTGGTAACATGACTCTGTCCACATATTTCCCTTTGTGCTCCTCTGCACCCAGACCCTCCTCCTCCAAATAAGAGGAATGGGAAGGTGGCACAGGGACCGAGTCCATGGGCTTCCGACTGCCCATCTGCAGCAAGGTCTCCCTGATCAAAAGCTTCAGTCTGGCATCATCACCTTCCCGCTTATGTTTAGAGCTGGGTGGGAATAGAGAAGAAGCAGAGGGAACAGGTATAAGAGAAAGGCTCCTCATTATGTCTGGGCTTCCCAGAATGTTTCCTCATGATAAAGAATAGTGCTGCCCTGCACAGGTCACACTTACCCCTAGAAGAACAGCAACAACTGACCCACAAAAGCAAGGGGTTGCAACACCACCACTATGCAGTTACTCAACCCTGGCCGGCATAATAAGGCATCAGGAATCCACTCCCATGATCCCACGCTGACGCTGACTCACACCAACACAGGTGCGTTTGCCTCCCAGCATGCCTGCAGCGTCCCAACCAGAAGCCAGGCAGAACAACCCAGAAGTGCCCTTCACCATGCACTCCCGGGCCGTCCCCCACTGTAGCATCAACCTGCATATCCACTGCATGCCTTCCATCCTTCCAACATACCGGGAGACTTGCACTATTGAGGCCCCAGCTGCAGCTGAAACGCATCTTCCTCCCGGCCCAGCCCACAGGAAGACACGCGCCTGAAACCCGAAATGGCACTGTGGCTACGGCTCCCCAGCTGCAAAGAGCTGTCCGTACACCAGCGTGCGTCCCGGAAAGCCCGGCAGGCTGGGAGGCACCACCAATCAGTGTACTGCAGAGCCTAGCAGCCTAATAGGCAATCCAAGAACTGCACGGACGAACTCCACCCCTGCCTAGCAGGAGCAGCACCCAGCACATCCTCGTCCCATTCTGATGGAAGGCATGTAAAAGAACAGAAGGAATGCTGGGTAAGGGGAAACAGTCGGAACAACGCGGGCAGACCCACGTGTGTTCCGACTACGTCGGCCCTACCATACTGGCCTTAACTATGCATATGCATTAACCATGCATATGCGTGGTTAATGCAGAGCATGGTCTAGCTGCTGTCTGCAGCTTGGCGAAGCAGGAAGTCACCAAGAAGAGTGGACGCAGTGAGGTAAGTGGGGCTGAGGCCAGGTTTGGGGGAGGGGTAGTTTGTATGGTTGAGAGGTTGTTTTCAGGGCTGGGGGATTGATTTAATTATTAGTGCTGGTCGCGTCCTGGGATGTTCTCTGGGTAGGGGGGTCGGGTTAGTTTTCAGGGCTGGGGAGGGGGTTGTCCTTTTCAGAGCTGGGGGAGGGGTTGAGGTCGTTTTCAGGGTTGGGGGTTGGGTAGTTTTCAGAGCTGGGGGGTCAGGGGTAGTTTTCAGGGCTGGGGGAGGGTTGAGGTAGTTTTCAGGGTTGTGGAAGGGTCGGGGTAGTTTTCAGGGCCGGGGGACGATCAAGGTAGTTTTTTTAATTAGGGTTAGGGTATTAGGCTTAAGGGCAGTGGAAGGGGATGGGGTAGTTTTAGGGACAGTGCAGGAAGGTGAGAGGGGGTCTGGGAACAGGATTTTAGGCCTGGGGTAGGGGAGGGGAATGGGTAGTCGGGGTAGTTGTTAGGGCTTAGGTGAGGGTGGGGTAGTTTTTTAAGGGCTCGGGGGGGGTCTGGTAGTGTTTTTTAAATAGGGGTTAGGGTTTTAGCCTTAAGGGCAGTGGAAGGGGGTAATTTTAGGGACAGAGCAGGGAGTTTGAGGAGGTCGGGTAGTGTATATTAAGGGTTAGGGACAGCGTGGGGGTGAGAGGGGGTCAGTGTATTTGGATCACAGGGCAAGGGGGGCAGGTAGGATGTTTGTAGCTTGAGGAGGGGGGTTGCGACCTTAGCCACGTATACCTCTTTACCATTGATGCTTTTACCATGAAATTGCGTGGTAACGGCTTGCGGTGGGAGAGGGGTAAGGAATGGGTCGTCGGGGTAGTTGTTAGGGCTTAGGTGAGGGTGGGGTCGTTTTTTTTTTAGGGCTCTGGGGGTCGGGTAGTTTTTTTGAATAGGGGTTGAGGTTTTAGGCCTAAGGGCAGTGGAAGGGGTCGGGTAATTTTAGGGACAGAGCAGAGAGTTTGAGGGGGTCGGGTAGTGTATATGAAGGGTTAGGGAGAGCGTGGGGGTGAGAGGGGGTCAGTGTATTTGGACCACAGGACAAGCGGGGAAGGTAGGATGTTTGTAGTTTGAGGAGGGGGTTGCGACTTTAGCCACGTATACTTCTTTACCATTGATGCTTTTACCATGAAGTTGCGTGGTAAAGGCTTGCGGTGGGAGAGGGCTAGGGAATCCAGCCTTCCTTTTGTTCATTTTTCTGTCAGCAAGATATATATATATATATATAAATGCAAAAAAGAAGGGGAGAACTCTGGGTAGTTCTCAGGTTTAGGTGGAGAGCGGCTCCTGTTAGAGCACTCTCAACACCAGCGACACTCTAGATCTGCTCACCTCCAATGTCTGTTTTTCTATCAAAGTCTTTGAGCATAGGATTAGCACAGTGCTATCCACGCCGAGATAGAAAAGGACAAAGTATTTTGCCATTTCTACAGCAAAGTCTTTAAGCATAGGACTAGCACAGTGCTGCCCTTGCCGAGCTGTAAAATGACAAAAGCCATTTATCACTCCAGGCACAGTATTACAGCTTTGAATTGGTAAAATACCAACTCAAGCCAACCTGAAATGAGTAAAAGCAACCCCTGACACAGTGTTTCGCTCTAATTAGAAAATCCTCTATTTTGTGATTAAACTGTTATAGCCAGTAGACTGCTTTAAGGTGGAATTTCCACATAATCATACACAGGGCAACGCCCAGTGATTTTCCTTTCAATTTATCACAAATCAAAAAAAGTTCAACTGTCACTCAGTTGTGACTAGGGCTAGTGGTAATGACTGGAGAAACCTGAAGTTACTGGGAGAAGGAGCTGGTACAAGATCTGCTTGCTAGAAAGGGAGCTGGGAGAAAGAACTGGGAATCATTGTCCAAACGAGCTCTGACTACACACTGTTGTGTCTGCCGCACAACCGTGTACAGCACAACCATAACAATGATAAGCATTGAGTAAGCAAATTAGGACTGTGCATACAGAGTTTGTTAAAGTGTCACATATATGATAAGCGTGGCTGTGGAAAGCTTACAGTGCAGGCAAAATGGCAGGTATTTCTTTTTCTTGATTTATTTTAATCCATTGAATTATTATTTTAGTCATAAAATGCACTGCCAAACAGAAGAGTGATACAATGAGACCGCATTTCCTAAAAGATTTTCACAATGAACTGAGTGCATATATGTTAGACCTGGGGGTCTCTAGTTGGCTGAGGTAGGTACCTTAGTCCAAATAGGGACCCTTGCTTCTAGTAAGGGAAAGGAGAGACACCCTCTTAGATAACCGCTGCTCACCCCCCAGTAGCTTGGCACAAGCAGCCAGGCTTATCTCCAAGGCAATGTGTAAAGTATTTGCAACCACACTTCCAGTAACACAGTGATAACAACACAAATCGACACCAAACTGATTTAGGAAAATAGTGGTATCTTTATCTAGAACAAATAGGATGAGACCAAATGACAAAAATATCCAGCAAATGCGTATTCGTAATATTTCACTGGGACGGTTATTAAGCCAACAATCACTTGTAGGTTCCTGCGGTATTAATGAGCAGTTCACGATGATCTAATGCAGTCCTAATGCAATGCTATGCAGTTCGTAATGCAGTTCGTAATGTAGAAATAAGACAGTCCTTAATGCATGTACTAATGCAGTTCGTAACGCAGGGATAATGCGGTTCGTAACGCAAGAATAATGCAGTTCGTAATACAAGAATAATGCGGTTCTTAATGCAAGAATAATGCAGTTCGTAAAGCAAGAATAAGGCAGTTCTTAATGCAAGAATAATGCAGTTCATAATGCAAGGAATAGCGCTATAAGCCAATCTGCGCGATCAGCTCAGGCACCACTAGGCCCCAACAACAGAGACAATGGTCGTAAACTTAAAGGGGCGGCCCCGGTACTGCTGGGCAGGTAAGGGCCGCTCGGGCCTCAGTGAGTCTAACGTGGTGCAGCGGGAGAGAGAGCAGAGCACTCCTGTACTCCTCCTGCAAGCCTCCCCAGTCCACTCACGCTTGCGGCTCCCGACCGGAGTCCAAGCCTTACCTGGGGGGTGCACTGCCTTGCTCGCTCTCTCTCTCCCCGCTCGTCAGATGTCCTGCTGGGCAGTCCCGATGACATTGCAGCTCCGGTGGTTGGGAACGCTGTAGCCAGACAGGTTACGGCGCTGCCTTCTCCTTCGTTGATGATCTTGGGCAGATTCCTCTTGGTGAACAACGTTCACAATCCCTTTCACCTTGCAGCTTCCTTAGCTTCCAGAAATCATTTAGCGGCGGTGATCCTTACTCACAGCCTCAGTTACGCTGACGGTTCGGGCCACAAACAGCAATGCAACAGTGCGGACGATGTTTCACGCTGCGGGGGCAATGCGGTCACGGGGCACCTTGTAAACAGTAGCACAGACCACACGGCAGTCTTCCAGTAATCATTTAGCACATTGCGGCTCGAGCAGGCGGCGGCGATCCTTACTCACAGCCTCAGTTACGATGACGGCTCGGGCCACAAACAGCAATGCAGCAGTGTGGGCGATGTTTTATGTTGCGGGGGCAATGCGGTCACGGGCACCTCGTAAACAGCACCATAGACCACACAGCAGTCTCAGGCATGCAAAAGCACAACACACTAAGTGTCGCTGAGACACGGTTGGAAACTTTGATGTTCATGAGTTTCCACAACAGGGGACCAGCTCTCCTCAGGCCCTTGGAGACAAGTTACTTCAGGACACAGCACACAGCAAAGTCCTTTCAAGCAGGGGGACACAACACGCAGCAAAGTCCCTTGTCCTCTTCTTAGTCAAATCAGCAAACTACAGGCCAGCCCCAGAACACACAGCAAGGGCAGTCCTTCTCTTCAATCTCTACAGCTGTTCTTCTTTGGCAGAGGTTCCTCTTGATCACAAAGTAGTTTCAATCCTTTTTCAGGCTTGAGTTCAGTCTTGAGATCAGGGGTTTCAGCTCTCACATCTATACCCCTAAATTGTATTTTATTTATTTATCAAGTTTTATATAGCGCGTGAATAAGATCCCGGAGGATATCAGAGCGCTTTACAATAGGATGGAAGGGAGGACATAAATGCAAGATCGACATCAAATAAGAATAAGCAACAAGACTGAACACATAATTACAGGACAATTGGGTTAGGGAGATTAATACATTGAGCAAGTATTTATCGGGTTGCGATGGGTAACCATTATGCGGTAAGGAAGAGCAGTAACTAATGAAGGTACAATGGTTGTAGGATCACAGACTTTGAGCAGGTGAACTAGCCCAATTAAGGTAAGAATTTGTTCATTAGGAATCTGTTGGTTTCCAGATTGAAAGCAGTCGTTGAGGAGATTCTATGTACTTCCGGTGAAAGAGAGTTCCATATCTTTGGGGCAGCGCCAAAGAAGACTCGGTGACACGTTCTCTTTTTGCTAAGCACGAATGGTTTCAGGAGGAAAGTGTTAGTGCTTCTTGAGCCTCTATCGCCACAGGATAGTTTGAGCTTTTGCGCTAGATATCTGGGAGTTTGGAAATGAAGGGCTTTGTTAGTCACAACGGCAATCTTTAACTGAATTCGGGCTTTGTAGGGCAACAATTTAAGTGATTTTAGGACTGGGGATATGTGTTCATTTCGTTTGGCACCTGTAACCAGTCTAGCTGCAGTGTTCAATGATGCCCTTCGTGGAGCCAGGGTGTATTTGGGAAGGCCACAGAGCATAGCGCTGCCGTAGTCTAACCTCTGCAAGACAAGCGCTTGGACCACCTGCTTGAAATCAGTTTGTGGAAGGAATGGTTTGATCTTTCTGAGTGTCCTCATCAAGTGGTTAGCTCCCTTGAATACATTGCTGATATGATTCGTCCTATTAGGTGCTTGTCCAGGGTGATTCCGAGAGATTTGGCTGAGTCTATGATGAGAGGGGTGCAGTTGAAAGCCGTGAGGTGATTCAGCCAAAGGTCTAGCTTGGGGATATGATTCGGAGGAGAGATGAGCAGGAACTCAGTTTTGGAGGTGTTGAGTAGGAGATAGCTCTTGGTTAACCGATTTTGCGTAAATGTAGTGTTGAGTGAGATGATATTATCCGGGGTTGAGATTTTCAGATAAAGTTGTGTATCATCCGCATACATATGGAAAAAAATGCCAGTGGAATTTAGTGAATTAGCTAATGGTTCCAGGAAAAGGTTGAAGAGGATTGGCGATATGGCGGTCCTTTGGGAGACACCCATGAGTACTGGAGAGGGTTGGGAGAGGGAGTGGTTTGCCTTTACTCTTTGTGATATGTAGTGGAGGAAGGATGAGAACCATTGTAACATCAGACCGGAGAAACCCATCCTGTTCTTCAGAATGGATAGGGGGTTGTCGTGATTAACCGTGTCGAATGCGGAGGACAGGTCAAGGAGGCAGAATTCATTTTGGTCAAGCATTTTTAAAATGTCATCCAAAAAGTGAAAACGAGAGCCGATTCAGTGATGTGCCCCTTCCGAAAGCCAGATTGATGCTGGTCCAGGAGTTGGAAATTCTCAATGTGAGCACAAAGTTGGGATTGAATTGAGTGCTTTTTTCAAGGAGATTGACTAGGGTGGGGATGTTGGAGATAGGGAGGAAATTATTGAAGTCAGCTTTGTCTGCGTTAGTTTTTTTTTAGTATTGGTGATACCTGAGCTGCTTTTAGGCAGTCGGGGATCGTGCTTTGTGAAAGAGAAGTGTTTACAATCCTTATCCAGGTGGGGATGAGTATATTCTTGGTTTCTTTGAAGATGGCCGGGGCAACGGGTCAATGAAGTGGTTAGACGGGTTGATTTTCTGAAGGATCTTGTTGATGTCTTTTTCACTGAATGGGGTAAAACTGCCCCATGACGCATAGTTCTTGGTATTGGGACTGATAGGTTTGTGCTTTACTAAAATGTCAAGGGATGGGGCAGACCCGGAGGAAGGCAGTAGGGCCTTTTTAGAGGCGAGCTCGACGGCGATGAGTCTTGATTTCTCAGTGAAGAAGGCAGCAAGATCATCACAGGAGGGTGGGCTGCCTCAAGAGTCAGAGTGGTTTGGACCTATCACTGATTGTTGTTTAAACAATTTGAAAAGTTTCTTAGGACGGTTAGAAGCTTGATCGAGTTGGAGTCTGAAATAATCTTCCTTAGAGCTCTTGATTTGTTTGTACCATGATTTGTTTGTACCATGGCTTGTTTATTTTTGTTGATGTATCTTTTTGTTGGAGTGGAGCAATGCCATCCATGATGTTAGAGATGGTTGAATTGTATGCGTCGGTTAGAGACTGAACCTCAACCAAGTCAGTCTGGGAGGAAGAAAGGGCAGATTTACAATGGGCAGCTAGTTCACCTGAGTTTTTTGATCTGAGGTCCCTTTTCCAGGTCTTTGATTTCGTTCGATGACTCTCCCTCCTCGACACCTCCTTGTTAATATAAAAGAGGATGCAGTGGTGGTCGGACCAATTGCAAGAGATAATGGTATCCAATGTGATGGACTGCCCTTTCGAGATAATGAGGTCTAGAATTTCCCCTTTATTATGAGTTGGTTGGTCACAATGCTGAGTCAGCTCTAGGTAATTTAAGAATGATTTAAGGCAGGTTACAGAGTGGTCATTGGGGTTCGGCCAGTGAAGGTTGAAATAACCGAGAAAAATTTGGAACACGGCTGAGTCGACATTGCCTGAGATGATTTCAATAATTTGCTCGATGAACGGGAGGTTCTCTCCCAGGGGGTGATAGAAAGTGTCTAGTGTACAAACCGGCGGGTTATTACTTGAGATGCCGAGTCAAAGGTAATCACATGATGAAGGCGTAGAGGACTCCAAGTGAGAAATTGAGAGAATGTTTCTATGAATACAGGCTAGGCCCCACCCAGCTTCAGAGCTCTGTCTAGCCTAATTAGGTTGTGAGTGGGAAGTACTAGGAGGTCTAGGTTGGGAGTGGAGGTGGGTTTTAGCCAAGTTTCAGTGAGGATGATAATGTCTAAGTGGTTGAGTTGGATGAGGTCGAAGATATCGGAGGCGTGTTTATTGGCTGACCTGCAATTAAGTAGTACACATTTAAGTCGTAACAGATTTAGTGGGAAAGGAGTCTGGGTGATGTTTACTCTAGTGAGATTGTCTTTATTGATGACCCTGAGATTGTGAGGAGCTTCTCTGGGTTAAACTGAATGACTTGTATTTTCTTGGCGGGATCAAGTTGGAGTTATACCTAGAAGAGTAAGAGTTGTAAAGGTCATTGAGATCTTTGGGCGCCAGGTCAGATTCAAATCTTCTGGGGCAGGAGGGGGCATTAGGTAGGCGTATAGTTTTTGAGATGGAGGGGGCTAATAACTGGCCAATATGATCCCTAACCCTAGGGGAGGCACTGGGCACATTAGTGGATGCGAGGAAAGAGCTGAAGTCTTTGTGTCCAGGGGGCTCTGAGCCTGGTCCCAACCAGACCTGGGTGTCTTCTTGCCAGTGCATACCATCTTCCTTTGATAGTGAGGGTCTGGTTCCCAGATGGATGCTCTGCAGGAGCTGGAGCCATCCTTTTGTAGCAGCAACACAGTCCTCTTCACATCCAGGGGGCTACTCCTCCCCCCAGATCAAATGCAGGAGAGCCTGTTGCTGTCTCACCTACTCCTCTCTGGGGTCAGAACACTTCCCAGACCCTGTCACATCTAAACCCAGACAGTTAATACACAACCAGGCCCACAGGATCGTTTACGACAAGAAACCACCCACTTCTAAAAGCGCGATTTTTAAACACACAATTCGAAAACCACCTTCACAAAAAAGATGTGTTATTAAATTCTGAGTTCAGGCACACTAAACACCATCTTTCCATCTTATGCCTATGGGAAGATATGCTGGAAACATGTGATACAGCATTCCCCATTCTGCCCTATGGGCTAAATGTCCTTGCAACAGTGAAAAACGAATTTGGCAGTATTTCTCTGTCAGGACATGGTACACACCTTAGTACATGTCCTACCTTTCACATATACTGCACCCTGCCCAGGGGGGTACCTTGGGTCTACTATAGGGGTGTCTGATGTGCATAGAAAGGGAGGGTAAGGCCTGGCAAGTGGGTGCACTTGTCAGGACAACAAGGCAGTTAACAACCTGTTCGCAGGCACTGCAGTGGCAGGCCTGAGATCTCTTTTTAGGGCTACTTGTGTGGGTGGCACAACTAGTGCTGAAGGCCCACTAGTAGCATTTGCATTACCAGCCCTGGCACACATAGTGCACTTTACTAGGGACTTTACTAGTAAGACAAACTTACAAATTATGGACAACCAATTACCATAACACTTTATACAGGGAGCACTTGCACTTTGACATTGATCAGTAGTGGCAAAGTGCCCATAGCATCTAAGTCGGCAACATCATGTCAGAAAAAGGTCTAGGAGGAAGGTCAAAAAGTTTAAGGAACTTAAGACAAAAAGGGCCAAGTCCAACAATATATGTTAACCATTTATTGAGAATGTTCTGAAGACGAAGGAATGGTAAATTACTTATGACATGAGGTCAGAAGGTAGAGCAAAAGAAAGTTGAGAAAGGAAAGAAGAAGGAAGCTGCAATGGTTGTACATCCACACAGTGCCAGTTTGTAGCATTTTAGCAAGCAGATTAATGAATAACAAAGAGAAAGCCAGTACTAATCCAGCTAAAGCTAACAGTATAGATGGTGAACTTCCAAATGGGTTGTAGCAAATAAATGTTGATTATCCATAAGGCTCCTCTAAATTGCAAAGAGTTTGAGAATGTCACTGGATGTTTCAGCCTGCTAGACAAATAATCTCCTGGCAATGTTTTGTCCCGTAACTGTTCATATTATTTGCAACTGTTGGGAAGGGTGGGATAGAGTGGCATTTCGAAGGGGCTGGAGCATGAAGCTTGTGGCTAACATGACAGAGAATCTCTGGGAGCATATCAGCAGTGATGTCAGCAGCCATCTTGGAATGTTTTTTTTTTTAATTAGAAAACCCATTCCAAAATTTGTCATTGGATGTTTATGTAGTGTCTTCAGGAATGTCCATACATGCAATTGAAGAAAGAAAATTGGCAATACCTTTAGCTCAGCATTACCAATGCTTTACCAATGCTTACTCAGAAAGCAAGTGGATGGGCTCGACCTCGAATGAGCAACGCATATATGGGACCAGTGTTCCCATACTGTGTCTGGTTTTTCCTACCAAATACTAGTGGGGATGGTGACATTGAGGTAGTTAGAATGTAGCGGAGTGGTATCCTAGGTGCTGAATTTGTAAAAACAAATAAGTACCAAGGCCCTAGGTATTTCATAGGAGACCACTTCAGCTTGCACCACTCACAGTCCAAGACAATGTTGCTAAAAGCCAAGGCCATTGTTACCTAGTAACCATTACACTTTGGACAATCCCATCTGACCCAAAGCAGCGTACATTTTTTAAATATATTGAATTAGTACACACAGTTGCTGATATGCTCTGCTACAAAGATAGACAGACAATGTCATCATGTGGTGGTGGACTGTCAGAAATAAGTGCAGTAGCAAACACTGGCACAAATTGAGTACTGTTGTATCGCCTTCAAGGACCATCAATCTGGGTAACTTTAACAGAGATTTTTAATGAGAAACATATATTGGTGCAATCATATAACAATGTCAAAAAATAAAAACATATTCGAATTGTATGCACTTTTTTCATCTGCACCTGATTCGAAATCTCAAAATACATATCATATGTAAGTGTAAACCTTGTTTAGTTGCCACTTCCAATAAAAAAATACTTTTTGTTTTTACAATTTTTTTTGCAAAATATTTTAATCAGTCATTAAGCATTTTACGAAAATGTAAAAAAAAAAAGCTAGGGCATCTGTAAGCCATTACTGTAATTGTTATGTCAACGTGGAAAAATAAACAAAATTTGCTGGAGAAATTATTGCAATTAAAATGTCATTCCAGTTGCTAGACAAAATGCTAAAAACCTTAAAAAGGGCTAGCACGTGTGTTCAAAACCTTAAGCACTAGCATACCGATTGTTAACACTATTATTTTTTTGTTAACAAATATAATGAACAAAATCAATGAGGAATGGGGAATGTTTATTTTATCACAAAGCATTTGGGATGTACCAAAGTGAGCAAAACATCTAGGGTCTTTTTTATTTCTGATGTAGAGAAACTGCTGTTCCGTCCATCAATTGGGGCAGTATAGTCAAATGATCGGGTTGCGAATGTACACCCAGTTGCTCATAGAATAAAGGAACATCAGAGCAATTCAGAAAAAAAAGTTTGCAAGTCACTATGACTGTCTACTTTGAGTTAGTTAACTGGCAAGAGCAAACCCATAAAACTCTCCACGAAACCACAACAACGCTTTCAGAACTTGAAAAGTTAAATTATTTCACTTTTTTAGTTACATAATGAAGAGCAATACAATTACCTCAATTTCAGTCAAAACTCGGACTTTTTCATACGGATCACTTAAATATGTTTTGCTTTCCTTCATCTTTTTCTTAAGCGCCTTTAATAAATCAACAATGTGGTGGTGTTCTGTCTTATAGTTCTTCAGATAGGCCAACGCAGATTCAAGCTTCCTGTAAAAATACAGCATATTAAGAAATTGGCATGAGATTAGTCAAACTTCACTGACAAGAGAACCAATTGATCAATTCTAATGTTTTATCTCCTTATCTCTGTGAGTGTCCCAGCTCCTACTTCATGGGGGAGTGTTCAACTCATAGGAAAGGTACACCCCTCCTTAACTAAAACCAGAATAAACGGAGCACACCCTTTGATCCTTCATTAACCTGACAGAGCACATGAAATAAACTCGCCTATTCATGTCTGTCTCACCAGAACATTTGCCCTGACACCGGCTAGGCCCGATTAGCCTACATTAGAAATGCCCAGTTTGTGCCTGAATGTGAGGCCTTCTCTATTACTTCTTGGTCCCTGGGCAGCTGCGGGTCTTGGGCTCTGGTGGTGCCGAAAGATAGGGTTTACCTTAAGGGTGGTATGAGAGGCAGCATGGCCACTTTATGGCTCCATTTAGCCACTCAGGTGTTTTTCCTCATCAGTGGTAGCCGCTCCATTAGAGCGGAGGAGTGCACCCCCCGCCACCACCAGCAAATAAAACGATAATAAAGTGGATTTAAACTTGTTTTATTTTAGTTTTATTTTAATCCTCAGGACCCTCCCCCAGGACTCTGACGAGTCTTGGGGGCGGGTCCAGGGGATAATACTGCTGGTGGGGAGTGGTGGGCACCCCCTTTTCTGCGCATGAGGTGCATGGTAGACTGTCTCAGGCCGGCCAAACCCTCATGCGCAGTGACGTTCTCTCCATCCCCAGCTGCATTGCTGGAGCTGGAGAGAGCAAACTCTGGCTCCCGGTCTGCCTGCGAGTGCAAGTTTTTGGCACCCAGGCCAATCCCCACGCTGCTTTCATGCAGCGTCAGGATTGGCCCAGTACATTCTTGGAGCCTGTGCCCAGAATCAGGAAGAGCGCAATGCGGCAGGAGACGGAGGCGGCAGTGTTAAGCTAAGCTTATTTATTCATTTATTCCACAAACATCTGAAAGTACATGGCACCCAGGTGGGGAGTCCCTTTCCTTCATAATGGTTGCCCGGTGCAGCCAGGTTGCAGCCGCTGGTGCCTGATTGGTCTTCTTTCCTCTAAAGTGTGGCATGCACACAGAGGGGCAGATTTACAAGCCCATTGTGCCACTTTTGCGTCACTTTTAACATGGAAAAAGTGACGCAAAAGTGGCGCATGGGGTTTGTAAATCTTCCCCAGAGTCTCTAGCTGTGTTACGAGCAAGCCCTCATGGATGGAGCAGCTCTTCTAGTTCAGTTTTCCCTGACTTGTTAGAAGCACAACAGAGTCTTTGGTGCGGTCTCTAAGCCGAAGATTGAACGGTTGGCAGGAGAAAATTGAAAAAAAAAAACCTTCATTCCCCATCTACTTCCTCCATTTGTTCTGTGTGGATTTCAGATTGTGTCAACTCCACATATGGGGGCTTATTTATGAACCCGTGAGTCACTTTTGAGCCACCGGTGCGTCACTTTTTGTGACACACCAGCCGCGTAAAAATGTTGCGCCATATTAAAGAAGTGACGCATCTAGGTAGATGTGTCATTTTGTAAACCCCTGCGCCACATTAAACGTATGCCAGGTACAACGCAGAAAGGATCGAAGAAGTGAAGCAGTAATATCTAAGAGATTTCATAGCGCCACGTCTAGGACGCAAATGCGTGAATATCTTACGCCTGCCTCAAGGCAGGTGTAAAAATGATGCAGGTACTTTTAACAAGGGACTTGCCCATGTGTAAATGACACATTGCTGAAGTTGCGTCACTTTTGTTACACTCCAGAAATGCGTAATTTTTGCGCCTACAGATACGTCAGAAATACTGCTGCATCTGTAACTCCTTGTGAGATGATGCGTCATACTGTAAATATGACGCATCATTGCTATTGCAAGGAGGGCGCAATGAAAAGTGACGCATCACTGTTTTCATGCAGCTATGAGTCACTTTTCATACATGAGGGGTTTTACCTTGTTGCAGTTCCTATGTGGGAGGAGAAACCTCTGGTTGGGATGTGGGATCAAGTAATTAAGAACAAAACAACACCAGCCAAGAGCTTTATGTCCTTCAGTTCTCTGCATCACAGAATCATCAGAGGTTATCTGTGGAGGATTGAAATGATGGTAGAGGATAATGTGAGTGTATGCACCCTCCCTCTCCCAGGTGGACTACCGCTGATGGTGTCAGGAGCTCTATCCTGTGTGGGTTGTAGGTGAAACTGTGGGGCATCACAGTAGGAACCTGAAATAATGACCCTGCCCAGTTGTCTCCCTTACTAATGAACAGGGATTGTTTCATCTACATATCCAAGAATTTAGTTAAATATTTCTTTGCTCGTTTATTCAAGGAGGGGAAATATGGTACAGGCCCATTTTACACTGTTGATCCAAATTAGTCAGCTGAGTTCCATCTTGGATTTTGGTTAGTGGATGGAAAATAAGATCAAGACAGAGTCCCTTGAGGGGTTATTTGGAGTTGCTCGCTGAAGCTGACAAGTCTGAGGGAACCGGCTATCTTAGGGTCTCAACAGGGACATGTATTCTAAGTACTTTTCCTTTGGTAGAGCGTCATATCCTCTCTTTCGGGGTGACTACACCTCAATAAAGTAAGGTCAGAAATGTGGGAAGGAGATTCACAGGAATGATAGTCATCAGTAAATGATTTCAGCATTTCATTCACACAATATGGAGCCCAGTCCCAACGAGAGAAAGAGTACCTATTTTCCAGTTGGCATGTGTTGTTTGGCTTGCTGCTTTTCTCTAGCAATTAGCCAAAACTGGTGTCTTTCTGCAAGGACCTATCTCTGCCTAAACGCAATGAATGGACCTCAATGCAATGGCATAACAAAAGTTGATGGGCTGAGGGGGCCCCTGCAGCTCGCCCCCCTCCCTCCCGCACAGCAGGGGCTGAGGGAGCCTGTATTACGCCACTGCCTCAACGTTAATCTACAGTACAGTACAGAGTGGCAATGTGACTTCAACTCGGTTGAGCAGGCCACTAAAACCCGAAGAAAAATTAAGTTGTCTTTATTTTTCTGTTTGGCTCTTGAATAAGTCACATTTTCCATCTCACCAGCCGCCTCTGTTTTCATCAGCTAGAACCTTGGCGGACGAGTCGGAGCTCCTTGTCCGTTGTTTAAACCAACGTCAGGGTTGCGCACAGTATTTTCCAAGAGTGAAGCATACTCCCTCCGCCAGTGGAGTCTGTTTCATCATTTAATGTTCACTTACCACTGAATGTTTTGCAAGGCTTCGTACTTCTATTGACTTTTACTGGTAGGGAGTGGCCTCTTGAGTCATTCCCTGCTGTTGTCATTTCACAAAAGGACTGACCTTAATTTGAGCCGGTGGTTGAAGGTAGGGCCCACATATTTTTAATCATCAGACTTTGACCCCAAATATGAGCGTGAAACGTGCATGAACAAGACAGAAAAAACAGTGGCAAACTGCGACTGAGGTAGGAAAGACGAACCTGCCAGAGTGTGCCACAGGGTTGGGGAGGTGATACTGGTGGAATAAAGAGGCTTGAGTTGAAATTAAGACCAAACAGCCTTGGTGTCTGGAAACCCCGCCATTTGGCAGCACTGCTGAGAGGCTTGGATAAAAAAAAAATCTGCTCTGGCAGTTACTCCCTCACAAACTAGGCACTGCAGGAGGAGCTAAGCCCTTTCTCCTGTGGATTCAGAAGCGAGTCATTTGCCTCTCCAAGGCAAGGTGGTGAATGATTCAGAAAGACCAGAGCAAAAGATACACTTTTACATGGTTTTGATGATTCAGAACATGGTACATTTTCCCTTAGAACAGCCTCTCAGACACATAAAGGGCAGCATGTCTAGCTCAGAAGCTGTTTCTTGGGGTAGGTCGAAATTTCAGGCCATGTTTATGACCCAGTTTGCTTTGCTCTTGCACCACACAACATGGTTCAAGAGTGACGTAAACACTTAAGTCATATTTTTGAAATGACGCAAAGCGTTCTGCAGCACACACAGAAAGAGGAAAAAGCCTCTCTGGATTGTTTTTGTGCAGGAAGGTGCCCCTATCTGCTCAAAAACAATCCTGCCTACAACACAAGCACCCTTGCACAGTGGTGCAAAGGTGCCTTTTTTGGAGCTAGGCTGCCAAAATGGCTCTAGCTCAAAAGAGAAGGACAGGAATGCGCAGTATTAGATAAATACTGTGCATCCTTGCCCTTTCCCTGTGACGCAGGGAAGCACAGCAAGGTGACTTCTGCGCTACCTAGTGCCACCAAACTCGTAAATATGGCAATTTGTGTTTTTCAAGCTATCAAGGATATCAGTGGGTGGTGCTTTTTGGACAAACATGCCCTGGCCTCCATATTCTTTGCCACATTTACTACAGGGAAAGAACTCTGATTAGATGATTATTGAAGACTGAAGCCTGTATCAGTGTTAGAGTGTGACTCCCCTTTCACTAGTACTTTTCCAAAGACTGTATTACAGAAAGTGCCCTGGGGGCAAAAGTCTTTGGCATCCATTTTTTCTACTTTGGTATTACAGAAAGTGGCCACAGGCATTTGAGCATCCCCTTCCATAATATGGATTGTGCCATGGAACATTCCTTATTTTGCAACTCCAAGGAAGGGGGTATGGCCAACTGTAAATGAATAGACACCTTTGTCCTTGTGCCTGCACCATATCAGAGAGTTAGTGCAAGGGTTTCCCTGAACCCCTGTGTCTGTTGGCCTCAAGCACTGTACTGGACACTCTATGGACAGCTAGGTATTTATTTTATTCTCAGTTGAGGGTGCCTGATTTAATAACAACCAACCACATCATTTATTATGAAGGTATATGGACTTGTACCACAAGCTCAAACATCCTAAACGAGGAGCAGCACATGGTCTTTTGTGGGATAATTTATGAAGGTAAAGCACAACATTAGTTTCAAAGCGATGATAGTCTCAGGAACACCTTAACACAAAACTAACAGCCATTTCAATGTCCTTATATAACTAAATCTAAAAGTCCTTTTCTTTGCGAGACAGCACACTACTGCTTGTTCGAGTTCGAGTCAACTTCCAGTGGTTTTTGTATGACGACACCTTTGAAACCCCAAGAACTACTTTTACAATTTTTCATCCTTTCCTGTACCATGCTTAATTATTGGACTCATTTACCATTAAAGCCCTTTTCATTTTTAACACTTCCTTTAGTGTGAGGTAAATTGTGCTCTTTTAATATCTTTTAATAGTCGTAATAGTCGTTAATGAACTAGATGTTTTTTATAGATTCCTTGTCTTACTAATAAAAAATCTTTATCTCAAGTGAGGTTGAAATTTTTAGAGCTAAATCTCACACTCATCATCGTCTGTGCGCAAAGCTATCTCAGTCTAAGTTCTATGTGATTTTCAGTTTAGTGACAATGTATGCCCTTAAAATGGACATCAGTTAATTTCTTAATGTGTCTCATAGGAGAAGGCATTTAAGTAGGTGAGTGTCGACACTTAACAGTATACGCAAACAAAACAAGCATTGGCATAGCCAAAATTGTCTCGCCTTTGGGACCTTATAAGTGTTTAGTTATCCAGCTCAATATCCCTTCAGCAACAACATCAACTGCTGTATGGCTAAACACTTATAAGGTCCCAAAGGCGAGACATATTGGCAATGCTTGTTTTTGTTAAGTACTCAATTGTGTCCATTTTGGCAAACTTTTAGGTCTGACGTGTGCTGGGGCGAAGAGGGAACTGCTGATCAAGAGGAGCATTCATTAATATACACAAACCTTATTAAAACGGCACGGCAGTGAACAAATCTGGAAAAAGTTACTACTGATGGGCAATTAAGTTCACTTCCTGGCTTGAAGTGGGTGCCAAAGTGCATGCGTGTGCAGGTGGAGATGGAATGGGTTAAAGTACTACTCTCATTTCCAATAAAATAAAGGACCACAAGGTGATCACTTAACAGTTACATTTATAAAAGGGATAACATATCAGCGAGGTCTGAATTGATGCGTGTTCAGAGTTGCCAGTTTAGATTAATCACGAGAAGATACGTCATTCCGGGGCCCTCCGTTTTTCGGGGGGGGGGGGGGGGGGGGGGGGGTTCTGAGGCTATGGTCAAAAAATAAACTTTCAGCCATTTGTTTCTTCTAATCATTACTCCATTGTATGCACACAGTAGAATTACCAACAAAGAGTACAACTCCCAAAAGTGAGGTGTGGGGGATTCAACAATGCAGACTAATATCCGGGATACATGACACGCGCAGTACCAAATATGGTATGCCAACAAGGTACAGCAAATGGAGCACGCATAACTACCTCAACAAACAAGCATTTGCAATGAAATAGGTCTCACATTTACGCACGTTTGAGCTATTGGCATAGTAAATGACCATGCCTTTTATTTATGTTTTGGTTTTTAAAACATAAATAAAAGGCATTGTTATTTACAATGACAATAGCTTAAAGTCGCGTAAATGCGAGACCTACTTAATTGCAAATGCTTTTTCCTATTTTCCTATTGCATTCATTGGTGACGTGACAATAAAATACCGATTTGAATTTAGACACCTCAGATATTTCAAAAGATTCAGTTTGCCACATGTTGAATGACACACAGATACAGGCACACGCTTACTTCCTTAAAGTGCAAAGAAGTTCAAGTAACTAAAATAGAAGGCAGTGTTAACAAAGTTAAGGGGTCTGGTGAAAATTAAATGTGTCTCCTTAAAACAAAAAAAGCCCCATCACAATTTGTAGTTTCTAAGAAGATGCCGCTGGAGTTCTTGCGAAAGCAGGGCAAGTGCTTGCTCCGCGTGTTGTATGCCGCGACTGACATGCAAACAAAAGTGGAATCCTGGTAAAGACAGCTCAGCCTTTCATCTTTCCTAGGTCAATAAATTGAATACCATCACATTTGATAGTAGTACCGCCTGTTATTTATATAGTTGAGAGACCACAAAAGCGTGGTAGTAAGGGCTTTGTAAAAAAATGCGAGACCTATGGCACTGGAATGCCGGCCGCCATTGTCCCGGCTGCTTACTGCAGGCACGACGTGCTTTGCTTACATTCAAACACGTCGTGCCTGCAGTAAGAGAAAGTCAATAAAGTAAATAGTGCTCACAGACTAAAATGAAGGCGGTGTTGTGCAGCTGCAAGAGCACTGTCTGAATGGAGGAGAGGCAGCACTGTGTGTGTGCTGTGCAGTGCGAGAGCTGCCGTGAATAAACAAGAGCGGCCGGGAAACTGAAAGTACGGCCGGCCACCGGCCAGCCATGAATAATTAGGGGAGGAGAAGAGGACACGCTGGGAGAAGCCCTTTGATGTGGTGGTGGCCGTGAACAAAATGCAATTAGGAGGGAAGGAGGGAGGCTGATGCGCGTGCTTGTTTGGTCACGTGATTCACGTGAACTCAAAGAAAACCGCACCAAAAAGCCCTTGGTTTCTCGAGTATTTTGAGCACTTGAATTCTCTCCATTTCCCATTCCTTCGGAATGGAAAAGGCGAGACCTAAAAAAAGTGACACTTTAAGAGATTTCGTAACTGTAAGGTGATTGGTTTGGCCCATCGAATCCACCCCATTTTTTTGCTTACCTGTTTTTTTTTACTTTTTTAGTGTGGGTGAGCTTCACAACTGGTGACTCACCCACGGTAAACTCGCAGTAACTGTTTACCACCAGTGTCCACCTTTTAAGATAAGGCCACTGCAACACAGAAATGGTAAGGGGTGCTTGACTTGGATACAGGTGAACACGTGTGTAAACGCTTGTACACACATGTGAGGGCTAAGCGTGGGAGACTCCTGTCATGCACAGCCCAGTTTAGGTAGCCCGGAGAAGAGAGAACTCTGCAGGATTGGATACTGATTTAGGATTTGGGTCATAATGTTAGGGTACCCTCATTAGAAAAGTTGGTGTGGGTTACTGTCTTGTCTGCAGTGACACTTCATCCACTCTGGAGGGTTCCGTGGGTAGGTCGGTCGCTAATCACGTTCACCGACTTTTAGGTTTAATGAGACGCCATTGAGCGTCCGTACATACCGTAGTGATTGGCCCCCTTCTCCCGTCCGCTTTGGGTTCTTACTCCGAGGGACACTATTAAGGTTGGTGTAACTTGGTGAAGGTATGGTTACTCATTTTCACTTATATATTAACCACCCCTCAGTGAGTAGATAGAAGAGTTTACCGGTCTTGAAGAATTGCCACAATCTCATTGACGCTAGAAGGCATGCAACATGTACACCCATATCTAGGGTGACCAACCGTAAGTAAATTTCACCGACTGCCTGTAATTTGGGCCTCTTGTTGATTGTCCGTGAAGAATTCTTTCACAGACGCCTTTTGTCCCTAATTTCGGACTTTAGAGCAAGCTTTCCCCTGCAAGCAGCCTGAGAATCCTATAACTCTCACTGCAGGGGCCAGCTCGCGCTCCTGCTGTGATCAGTGGCATGTGGCAGCCCCTCCACAACCTGGCACTGGCTGCTATTGGCCCATTATCATTCTGTTTGTCGGCCTAATTATCAGATACAGAATGATAATGGGCCACGGACAGCATTTGCTGGGCCTCGTCCTGACAGAGCCCAGGTAATGGCAAACTGCTTTTGTTTATTGGCTCCTGTCACCTTACCAGGGGCCAAGCTCTGGGATGAGTGGTGGTTTCATTTTGGAACATTTTGGAACATGTTACCCAGGTGCATCCAATATGCAAACCCAGGTATGTAACTTTCACTCACGCACACAACAGATGCAGTGCAAGGTTCTCGCAACCTAATATAAACTTATTTTGACTTGTGTTTATGTTGGTTGTCAATTTACTTATGTAATATTGCACGACCTCCTCTGATGTGTCTGTAAAATATACCTTTTGTTCCGAATTTTTGTCCTGGAATCTGGCCTTCTGTCCTGAATGTTTGTCCTGAATTTTGACCATTTGTCCTGAATTTTCACACTCACTGTCCTGAATTTGCACCCATGCCAGTTGGTCACCCTACCCACATCCTTACTCAACATATGCCTGATAGGATTATTACATCCTTTTCTTGCAACATTGAAGTTTTTTTTATCACAACATGGAGTATGTTAATTAAAGTTGGTTCAGCTGGTTCTCATAGTTAGTTTTAGCTCATATTTGCACTGCACTCTACTCACCCTTATATACACCACACGTACCACACACACTCTCTTCATCATTGGCCAACATCACAGGTAAAAGATCTCTGGCAAAGAGCCCCCTCGTGGGCCCACTGGGCATTGCAGCGCTGGCCCAACAAGGAGCTGCCCGATGATGAAGCATGACATCCTTTGTGTGTGTGAGGGCTCTTGCTCCTATAAGGATCACTCCCCGCATGTGCCCCTTTGGTTAGGATCTCACCTCCCTTCCCATTACATGAACATCATATCTCCTGTTTTCACAGTGGCACTCCATTATACACCTATGGGGAAGACTGCCTTATAGTGCAGCTTTGCTTCCCTTTCGCATACAGAAACCAGTGGCATATCAAACTGGGGTGGAATCTGAATGCCTGACCCAAATATGAGAGTTCCAAGAATATATCTGTGCAGCTTCCGGGTTATCCAGGAATGTCATATTTTTCTAAATCAGTTCAGGATTGGAGCCTGGGCCTTTTGTCACCCTGACGTGCCAATTTATTTACATTTCTCTCAACAGCAGGAACAAAGGCCTCCCCACACAAAGGGAGCAATTAACAGTGCCTTGCTCAGCTCCTGAGTAGGAAAGGGGTGGGGTTGGAGCCTCTGCATCAGTCAGCTGTCACACTGCACCATGGATGGGCCAGCCCAAGCCCACCGAACAAAGGAGGGAGCCCAGACCTCTGGAGCCAACACAGGAGGAGGCCCTGACAGTGATGTCAGTGAGGGGAGATGTTGAGGCCCCCAGAGAAGATGTGACTAGTGACTCCCGGGTGATGCCATTTTGAAATGTCCCAGCAGGCTGTGCAGGAGGGCTGGGACATGGGCGGAGGGGTGATGTGGCACCTCAGGATAGGCCATAGGTGTCTCTCTTCTGGAACATTCTGCCCCCACTTAAAAGGTCTTGCGCAAGGGGGAGAGAGAACTCTCTCATGGTTGCGATTTTCTGCTGGACACTGGGACTGGAGGCGGCAGCCTTGGACAACTGGAAGGAGGAAACCCCCGATATCCATCTGGACAAAAGCCTCTGACTACAGTTGCCCCCGGGACCAGTGGGGCTTTGCCCAGGACTAGGGAAGCTGGTCTCCTTACATCCCCTGAGGACTAGCTGGGGGAAAGACTAGCTTTTGAGCCAAGGAGGAGTGAGGCTTCAGAGGAGGAAAAGGAGAAAGAATGCAGGGAGCCAGTGGAACCATCTCTCTACAAAGTGTGCCATTTTAGAGGCCATGACGCCTAAGGAAAGCATTCCAGATGGCAACATCTTGCAACCAGGAGCAAAAGGAGCACCTGAACATGTAAAATAGCCCAACAGGGCCTGCAATATCTGCAGGAGAAGGATTTGACCTTCGACCCCTCCCCTAACGAAGTCAGAAAGCATGGAGCTCTACTGCCGGAGTGATTCATGCCCCTGGGGTGGGCCAGGGCCCAGGGTATGCAAAGGAGTATGTTTAATTTTCAAGGCCTGGGAGGGGGCGTGCATGGCGCTCCCTCCCAGAACTCTAAAGGTCATCCCCCAGGCCAGAATTTCATTATGGGGGCCAAGGATCCCCAGCTCTGGGCCCAGCGTGCAGAACTTCATGGGGGAGCACTGTTGCGCTCCCCCAAAGGATGAAGGAGGGGCCCTGGATCCCCAACTCTAGGCCTGGCCATGAAGAAAAAGACATGGGTGCCGCCGCACTTCCCCATCTGTGATGGTCCATCCCCCTCCCTGTGGCCGTGTCTGAGGGAATGGGCGGCAAGCATGTCATCCAGCACCTGCCCACAAGAGCAGGCAGGCTTTGAGAAGTGCTGATGGCTTCCACAGGCAGCAAAGGAAATTCTGCTCATGCTAGGAGCTGGCGGGGGCAGCCAGAGGATGGGCACCCTGGGCTTTCCACCATTGTTGTAAGCATGCGGGGTGCCCGCATTGGATCGGGCACCCCCAATTAAAAAAGGGAAACAAATCAAAAAGGGACACGTTGTGTGGTGAGTGGATAAGCAGCGCAACAGTAACAAGCTGCTGGAGCTGCTCATCAAAAATTCAACAGCTCTGCAAAGGAGCATGGCATAATAACTTGTGGGGCTGTCTTTACACAATAAAAGCAGAATGTGATGGCACCAGGATAGTGGGGGAACCACCAAAAAGGAACAAAGAGTGAGGGGGAGCTGCAGAAGCAGTGCAATTTCCCCCAAAGGATTTAAAGAAAGTGCTGATCCTACGTTTACAAGGTCCCAAAAAGATGGAGCAACCCGGATCTTCTTCAAGTTTCCAAGCACTCCAGAGGCTGGACCATGTGTTCTACAGCTGGGAGTACAGTGCCCTCTGGGTCTAAGATTATAGCTGCAGTAATGGTGGCCTCAAGGTGTTCAAAATATAGTATAGGTTCTACAGTGCCCTCTAGGGCCTAAGCCTATGATTTCATATTGTGTGATCAAAATGTGAAGCTCTCATGGGTGCCGTTTTTGTAATTTTATTTAATTGTATCACACAACCAGATGTGAAATTCCTTTGTAAATATGACTTGCCATAATGATGTTGACAGTGAATACTGATCAAAGTGAATATATTTTATTAACATTAATAAGTGAATTCACACATGGTTATTAATGATTATTGTGCATGCTCCTAAAAGTATGGTTTTTGACATGTGGTTTGTTGTTGTTGATCCCTTTAAGGGGTCAGAGGTGATTACACAATGTCATCAGCCTTATGTATATTGGTGAATCACTGCATAGTATTGAGTAATGTGTGTGTAATAAATGCCCTTTTTTCCTTTTTCAAACGAAAAATCACAGACTGGACAGTTATTTAGTGAGTGCTATTACTGTGTGCCAGCGAATGGCAATTGCTAGCCCCCACTACCTTCCTTGAGTAGGTCTTGGGTTGCTTTGCTCTGCTACCCTGAGAGAGTCAAACACTACAATGGGATTTTGTTTCCCAATAGAGGGCAAATGTGAACCCATTGTTTGTGCAGGCCACACAACTAATGGCCTGTTTCCTTACAGTAACAAAATGCTTTAAGGTGACAGTTAAACAAGATGTAATATCTGAGATTACAAGGATGACAGAACTACAGAACTGCAATTACCAGAATGCAATGTAGAATCTATGTTAACATGTTACTAGTGTGCTAACTCTCCACACAACACTAGTTAACCCCTCACCGACGGCGCAAATTCTGCCGGGTGCTGGGGAACTAATGAGTGGACGGGGTTCGGAGAGCCAGGGGCCGTCTCAGCACACGCCCACCATGACGCATGACGGCTCCCGGCCATCACGCGCACGCAAGGGGTTAAAGCTCCTCCATAAGTGAGTGATCTAGCTGATGAGCAATGGTACACCTGCACGCTTTGGGGTGCTACTACACCAGATGAAATACTAGCAGACTTTAAATGCATACTTCGTAAACACATGTCTAGGAGAGCACAGAAATACTATCACTGGCTGTACAAACTAATGATAAACACTTCTTCATTTTCAAGATACTGAAAAAACACGAACTGCAATTCCAAAAGTCACAGGTACAGCAACTATGAGATTTGAGGAGCACTTTCACTTCCTTGGCTAGCTCTCCGGGACAAGGACTTCCTTATACTTTTTAGAGCAGTGCCTGAACTATGATGTACCATCACCAATGTTTCCCTACTCCTGTTGACCATATATATGTATAAGTGCAAGCACATTTATCAAAAGGCTCGGCATGCATGCAAGAAATGCACTGGAATCCCCCTTTAGCCCAACTTCACACAAACATTTAAAACAAGGGTGTGCAGCCCCATTATAATAAACAGCCAGGGTCGGACTGGCCTATAGGGTAATCAGGCATTGCCTAATGGGCTGGTCTGACAGGTCAGAGTTTGGCCAATTCTTTTTTGGCTGTTTTTTGGGTCTGTTTTATGGTCTTCTGGGCCATTTCTTTCTGTTGATTTCCCCCATTTTAAAACAAGCATTTCCTGAAAAAAGCTCAAATACATGCAGTCTTCCATACCTCGCAAAACACTTATACAGCGTATCTTTACTAACCCTGGGCATAGTTCACATAGTAGCGCTACGTGTAGCTACGCAAAGTGCACTTCGCACTACCAAGCTACACGTAGCTACGCCAACTGCGTAGTGCACTGTGCAAAATGCTGTTCGCGCTGATTGCACAGTGCCAGATGCTTGTCCGCACTGTGCAACCATTGCAAACCGCATCTGTCACAGTGCAAGCGGTCGTTTTCTGCCGCTCGAGTACATTTGTACTCGAGCGCCAGCTTTCTCAATGTGGACTGGTAGTTTCTCATCACAAGCGGTCGCGAGCATACGCGACCACTCGCAATGAGAAACCTGACCTCCCCGCTTTGAGAATCTCACCGAGAGGTTTATTTTCCACGCTCGCGTTCGGCAACTTGATGTTGCTGATCGCAAACGAGGGAAAAGTCTCGCCGGGATGTTATTTTGCTCGCTTGCAGACGCCAACCTGATTTGAGGGCCGCTACGCATTTTTGCACTGTGCTACGTGCAATTTGCGTAGCACGTAGTTGCGCAAACTACGCAAGCGTATTGTAGTCCCACGCCCAGGGTTAGTCTTTACTAGTTCAAAACTGTCATGATTTGCAAGCATGGACCATTTTTTTAGCTATCTGATTCACTAATGGAAACAACTTTTATTTAGTGCCCGTGCCCATTGTCTGCCCCAGTCCGAGCCTTACAGCAATGGTTAAAAGCAGAGATAGCAGTGTACGCTTTCCTCTCAAGATACCTGCCTTGCAGCAATTCAAACGTGTTCAGGGAAAGTAAGACATCCTCATTTTATTTTTATCGAGTTTATTCCCCTCTCCTTTTGCTCTGATTCCAATACAACTGCCTTGCTGCCATCTGGTGGCTTTAACAGTGTAGGTTCTGATTAAACATTGGTTTTGATCAAATGTTTAGTATCGTTTAAATAGTACATGATTTACAAACTATACGGAAGTGAATGAAAGCGTCCAATAAATAAATTAAAACATTGAATTAAAAAATACCATTCCAGCGCCAGGCTAGACAGCTGAAAGAAACTGATTTTTCAAGAGCGGTTATAGCCTATGCTATGCTTCAAAGATAACAGGGGAAGTTTCCTGCCCAGATTTGTTTCAAAAGCTAGTAAGTGTAAATCCCTTTTAGCAAGCATTGGAATACAACTCTTTAACCAGGAAGACTTTAGACCTGCTTCGTGCGCCTTTTCTCTACTCACAATATTGCCTCTTTTACTGTTATTCATAAAATGTGGATGTAAACATGATTTCTTGCACATATTATCTTACACTAATAATTAAACGGTTTACCTGTCTGCATATTTCTACAATATGACCACGTATATATGATATCTTTGCCTGATTATGCATCCTCTAGTCTGTGCCGTACAGCTAACTACACACAGCTTTAGATCAAAGTAAACTGTCTTGGGAAGCCCACATATTAATTAAAGTTTATCATCATTTTGTTCAAATTAAACCAAAATAAATGCACAACAAACATTATTGTAGATTTTATTGACCATCAACAGATGCTACACTGCAGCCGACACAGGTTTAGCGATAAGCCTTTTTGTTCAAGGCCATTTTCCTTGTCAATTTCAACAAGTTTACCAGCCCAAATTGAGCTGAATGGATAAAGGGAGGAAAACTGAAGCTTTTCCCAACTGGGAGCCTTAGTTTGAGCAGATTAGATTTTCTGTAAGAACATCCGGTCGAAAACATTCCAGCTGGACACACTGCTTTGAATCCCCATTCATGACCAAATGCATGTAGCAAAGTTATTTCACAACTTAAAAAATTAGCACAAGCCCAGGAACCACAAACACACCACGTACAGGTCAGTGACTGACATCTGCTTTCTGCACCCGCAGCATGGTTTGAAACTGATCTTTTTGGGGGGGGACATCATTACATAGCACACTGGAAATCATTTTAGAAGTCAATGGAAAACCACAAGATTGGGAGCACGTGGTATGGAGCCAATGTGGAGCAGCACAGTGACATCTAGCAGTATGCGGGAACACTGCTGAAGAAACGTTTTTTAAGGTAAAGAATCTGTAGTTAGAATGATCCAGCAGAAAAAAAGTACAAACACTGGATATGAACCATGGACGCTGAGACAGAGGTAAAAGGGAACTATAGCAGAAAGGCTTGACAACACCCTCACTCCAACTGATTGTCCCACTCACAGATGCCAGGAACAACTGAAAGTCCAGGTCCTCTAGAGGGGTGCACAACAACATGGTACTGAAGATCAGACCTACAATATTAACACAAATACTACTGTGTAAATAGCACATTATGAAAATAGTGTAACAATATAATTTATTTATTTATTTATTTAAAGGTTTTATAAAGCGCGTAGTAACTCAAAGAGCATCCCAGCGCTGACCTGTTTCTCCAAGGGTTTCAGCCGTCTAATGAAATTATGTCTCCGGGAAAAGGAGGGTCTTTAGGGTTTTTCTGAACTGGAGGTAGTTCGGTTCTGTCCTGAGTCTTCGTGGTAGATGGTTCCAATGTTTGGCCGTGTGAACCGAAAAACGACGGCCACCGGTCTTGGCTTTTCTGATTCTAGGGACTACGATAAGATTTTCTACGCTGGACCGGAGGTCTCTCTCCGCTTTGTATGGGATTAGGAGTTCTTTGAGAAGAGGGGGCCCGTTATTGTTGAGGGTTTTATGGGCTAGACAGAGGGCCTTGAAGACGACCCTCTCCCTGACTGGGAGCCAGTGGAGGGATTTAAGAGCCGGCCTGGCGGAGGATCTTCCTGGTGTGCCCGTGAGTAGGCGGGCGGCGGCGTTTTGGACTTTTTGCAGTGAGTTCAGGGTGGCTTCAGGGGCTCCCAGGTAGATGGCGTTACAGTAGTCTAATCTTGCCAGGATTAGACCCTGAATGAGGAGCCTCCTTGCGGTGTCGGGAGCAGAGGGAAGATCTTCCTGCAGGCTCTGAGTAGCCCAAAACAAGTCCCTGCCATTCTTTTAGCCTGGGTTTTAAAGCTCATGTCCTTCTCAATCCACACACCAAGGCTCTTGACCTCTTCCTTGGGTACAGGAGGGTCACCTAGGCAACTGGGCCAAAGGTGAGATGGCAAAGAGGGCCCCTTGTGGCCCATCAAGAGGATCTCAGTCTTGGACCCATTCAGTTTCAGTGAGGAAAGATTCATCCATCGGTGTACTTCGGAGAGGCAGCTATGAAGATCCGATGGGGCGTGGTGGGGATGTGAGAGGGTTACGACCAGCTGCGTGTCGTCGGCGTAGTTGATAATTGACACGCCGAACGAACTGATCCTCTTCTAATAAGCTGGCGGTGGCACCACCACTGGGAACAATGCCTTGTCTCGCTCCAATAACAGGGATCGGAAATGCCTGCAGCGCAAATTGGACTTCTGTTGAATGCTGATGGACGTACCGTTACCATCCTCTCCTGGATCAGGGAGTTAGTGAATAAGATTAAATGGAACTACATTGATTCATCAGTGCTACAATTGCCTACAATTATTTCAGGGCATGCTGAATCTATCTTTAAGGACATATTTCCCTCACATTTCATTTGTTTTATCCACTGCAAAATGCAATTTATAAATGTCATTGCCCCCCATTACTAAATTGCTTTCAAGAAGAATGCTGACTTATTGATGCTGAAACCGCCACTTACCTCTTGTATGAATCACAATCTGTAAGCAGCTTCAGCACTCTCTGCCTGGCCTCATTTAGCTCTCTTTCTCCTTCGCCAGTCTTACTTTGTCTGTCAAACGCATCCAGTTTCTTTTCCCCCTCCAGGATATCAGAATGTAAAGCCTGGAGGAATTAGACAATAAATGTTCTTAATGTCATGCCAAACAGCACAATGCTATGTTTTTTAATTATAGAAAAGATTGTGGGGATGTCGTTATGGTCATTACTGATATATTTAATTTCTGCAATGTTGGAAAATGGGACTCTTTTCTCCTTTTTTTAATTGTTGCTGCCGTTTGCCATTTTAATGGCCCAGTACCAGCCTTAGAACCTATCATTGTACAACTTCATCAAGTTCTCTAAATGGGATCCCTTCAACAAACGTTTGTTCTGGAAATCACAAAAAATCTATTTATTGCTTACTCTACCACCTTTGCTGATTCAACAGTCCAATGCTTCCAGTGTGAGGCAATTTTGTTTTTGTTTGCCTTCCTCATTTTGAATTGACCAATATATTCCTGAACATAATCATACCATCAATAAATGTACAGGACAAGATATTGGGGGAGGTGTGCAAAAATCTAGTTGAAAAATATTAGTAACAAACTGTAAGAAAGTATTTTTCAACCAGCAAAGATTTCTAAGAACCAACCTTAGTACTAATAGGGAAGCTCTTAAAAGTCCCAATCCTAGTGAGTCACAATCTTACCTACCTCATGAATGTTAATGAGCTAGGCTACAAATTGAGACTCTCTATGATTGGAGGCCATCACAGGGATGGTGGCCTTCTGGAGCCAGCAGACCATCATGTCTGTGATTGCTTTTCAATGAATCAAATGTTTTCTTAATATAGCTTATTTTCCTTACAGGAAAAGGGACACCATTTACCTTGTTTGTTTATTTAAGAGCTGGCAATGGTCCTGTAGACTACTATTTTTCCTTATTTTTTTAATACTTTCAAAAAGAGGAAGGGAACCAAAGGATGTCTGTCAAATATCAATGTTTGTGGTCAGATTTCGGTCACAAACATTGATACATTAGAAGGGATGCCTATTGATACGGTATTTTGAAGTGATGATGACAACACACCCCTTCCACATAGTATATTATTATCTATTTGCAATCCTATTTTAGGAGGAACATTTGTTTTAAGACTCCTAAAAAGGGATCAGTACATAAGAAAAAACATTGGCACATTTGTAAGCGTTAAAATGCTTAGAACATTGGGCCCTTCATCCTCTAAACTCTTTTATTTTATCAGCAATGTGGCAGTCACTGAAAAACCTCCCAATTCTTTTTCTACTTTAAGCTTCCATAAATGCTTTTTACAGTCATTTAGGGATTGTGCTTCACTTTTGTGCAGAATTGTATTATATCTTCAAATTTCACTATGACATTAAAAGATCCTTATACCTTTTTTAAACTGTTTTGCTCAAGCCCATACTTGTCACACTATAGTAACCGCAGTACAGTTTAAATATTGCTAACGTGTGCTATTGGGAAAATCAGTTGTCTGAAAAAAATGGTATCCTTCACCAAACAAATTAATATCATTTTACATTAACTTAATTAAATCTGAGATTGTAGTTGATAAAGCTGTGGTCATGAGTTTACTGGTTCTTGGAGGGAATCCCTTCTGCAAATGGTAAATATTATTTGAGTCTTCCACCCAGTTCTATGATCAGTCGATCTGGTATTTGGATACGACTAGAAATATAATTGGAAAGCTGCGTATTAACAGTTATATAACACAAGTGCTCTTCTAAAGAAAAGAATTATATACTCAAACAATCCAAGATTCTGCAGTCTTTAGCAGAATTTATTTTCGAAGGAAATACCTTTTTTTGGTAAAGAATGATGTAATTCATGCAGCATTATTTTAGCACTTTGAGTTACCCAAACTCTACAAATTCATAAATAGGGAACCAATGTGGCACCAGTTCATGTGGACAATAAGTGCTCAGTCCTGGGCTTTTAACAATTATGTACTTTATTTGTCTTGACTGAAGAGTCCCAAGATATCTGCATAATGCATTGGTTCAGCACCAAAGGTCCAGGACTGGAAGTATAGGGCCTAGTCAGCAACAGCCATCTGGCAATCCTACCTCGATCCCCTTTGAAATACATATACCTTTAGTCCACCTCCCCAAATATACCTCATCCCTGGTGTCCAACCTCACACCACCTCCCTTAAACCTCTTGCCAGGAATCCTTCCACACCACACATTTATACTTTGTTGTCAGCACACTCTATGAAATTCATAAAACCTTGCTCCTGCCACTAACACAGGCCCTTGACATCTTGCTCTCCGAGACTAAGCACGCACACACAAAAACATGCATACATCCCCCCACACACACACTGTTTTAACCACAATGAGACATACATATACTGCCTTCTTTCCCACAGGTAATCCTTATAATAAGTGCATGCACCTTCACTGAAACAAAACCACTGATTTATCATTATGCCATTATCACTGACACGTGCATACTTGGCATCCTGCCCTATTCCTCTTCCACACATTTCCCTCCCCTAGAATACTGTCTTTCAGCACCCCTCATACCTTGTCCTTCAGCACAATTGTTTGCTGTCCTGCCCCTCCAGGCAAAACACACACACTTGGAACCCTCTTCACCTCCAACCCACAGACAAACACAAACCTCATGAACAGTAGGCCATGCCTTCTAATTAGCATGTGTTATACATTTCCAAGCCCCATCAAAATGGGAGATGCACTCTATTTAAAAGTTCAAAGAGACAACAGTAGAAAAAACAAATTAAACTTGAAACATTTTTTTTCTGCAAGTCACGAGACTGCACATATATTATGTATGAAGGCAACTTCAGCATAAAGTGTGACCTGCTCAGGGTTTTTTTTTTACTAAACTGAGCTCTTACAAGAATCTAAATTTTGCTTTCAACACTTATTAAAATAAACATGGTGCATGATTCAGTGTTATATCATATTGTGCCACCTCTAGATGATGGATTTTTTTAACGAGATCCTCTTCATCCGACTGTGTTTCGTGATACGTCTCCAGCTCTTCTGCCAATCGCTGAACCCAATTCAGTGGACTGCTCGTGTCCTCCGATGAACCTTCTGTCTCTGCCACAATCTGGATGTTTTTCACATCCGACATCTTCATAGGCTGCATTAAAATGCAACAATACAGATTGTTAAACACCATCTATATTGCTTCTTAAATGTAGACATTTTTAACTGGATACATGTCAAACAATTTCCGGCTTAAACTATAGGCTTAAGCGAAGTATTCATCAAATTATATGTTTTACATAGAGCTATCACTTCCAGCGAATGGCTTCTGAACACTAAAAATTTTTCTCTAAACTCACACACTCGATGGAAGAGTTTAAGACAATTACAACATTTACCAATTACCCCTCAAAAAGACAATGTTAATTTATATTGAAAAGGTTTTTTTTGTTTTTGTGCCATGAACAGGTACATCCAAGGGTCACCGTTATAGAAAATAAGAGCTGCCCTATAACCCAAACAAGAACCATAGGCATACTGATGTAACAAAAAAAGGCTCACTGTACCTTTAGTGATTTTTCAAAATAAATTCTTTTAGCAATTAATTAAGCATGACGGGTATGCCTAGATGTGAGTCTCATGGGCACTGTGCCACAGGCTTCAAGCTATACCTCAATGTTGAAGCCCAAGTAGGCTGAAACCACCCTTCTAATGATATCTGAACTAGCAGTCCAAGCTGGTCTATTCTTACTGGAGCACAACCAAGACAGAGATGGATACTGGTGGTCTCCATCTAGAGTGGCATAGCGGGTGAAACCGATGGCCTAGAAAATGGCACAAATGATCACCAGTGGCTGAGATAATTTCAAACATTACTTCTATCACTTTGGTTTTTATCTCACTCATCAGGAGTTTCTGATGTAAAATAATCTAGACTCTTCTCAGATGAGCTGTACCTTTTGAAATCTTTCAAATATTGGAGTCTTGACTTGCATGTCTTTTATCCCGTGGCAAATATGATGTACTGATCTGCATTAACTTTGCGCTTTAAATTCTCGTTTGGTGATTGAGTATACAAACAAGTTTGAGTCTGAACTAGGCTCTAAGAATGAGGTAGAATTTCTGGTCAGTAACAAACTAATGCCAGTCCATAAAGCAAATGCAGAATATTACAGAAGGTTACAGAAACTAAGCAGTCCTTTTTCTTAGCTTTCCGTGTACACTCTTGAAGCGGCAAAAAGAAGCCTATTCTCAATAGTTGACAACGAGGAGTCTCAGGCACGTTAGATTCCTTGTTGATCTGCAGCTTAACCAACATGGAAAATAATATCCACGCGCCATTACGCAGAAAATACGGCATTGATGAAAAATCACTTGTCTTGTTCCTGCACAACAAAGATAAACTTCTCATCCAAAATATCATCATCCTAAAGGCATATGCTCCAAGGAGTATGTGGTCCAAAAAGAAATAGTGCATGCTACAAATTGGCATCCTTAGTCATTTCATTCAGCAATACACTTTTATTGCTACAGAAACCAAATATTTTCAGATGAATGATTACCATTAGCGTTAGGTCCAATAAACATGGCTTTGGTACTGTCCCCTTAGGAGTTTCGGGTCTTTCGGATGTTTCTATAAAGGTTGCTTTTAGATACACCTGAATGTCCCTGAAGGAGTGAGGCAGGTACCAGTAATTTGCCGCTAGGTTTGTCACTATATTTCCAAAAGCAGGAAATATGGAAGTTAAGCTAGTGCAGAAAAACTCCTGGGGGTTTTATGGTAGAAGCCACACTTTTAATTATTTAAGTGAAGAATTCAGAATCTGTAAATTGTGTGTTGAAGATCAGTATAAGTTCTATGAGGTGTCTCCTGGTGGGTTCTTTCAAAGACTCTACATCTCTTTGATAAAAATACTATCTATGAATATTTGATTAACATATATGTAGACTCATACCTCCGCCCTCTCACTGTGCAACGCTTCTTTGCTTCTGAGCTTGGGTTTGACATGCATGTATTTATAGTTAGCACCTTGTTCCCATAGGAAAAGCATTTATTGTTTTGCCAATACCTTTGTCGCAGTGTGATGAATCTTCACAAAATGTTTAAAACTAGTTTGCCAGTCACTTCAGCTGGTGTCTGCAAAGTTTAAGATGATCTGTCAAGCAGGGACCAGAAAAAAGGGGGTCCCAAAACGTGTTTTCCCATGCAGTTTTCTTTGGGGAGTTTAGACATGACTACATCCAGAACTGCTGAACGGAATTACACCAAATTTGGCAGAAAGCTAGCTCATGGTCCAGAAAAAGGCGCTCTTTCATTTGGAGCTATTCTATTTAGTAGATTTGGTTATATTAAGCAAAATAGATTTATAAATATCTAGGGACGCGGATCCTCCACAGAGAATCTGGGTACGTGCTAACAGCAAAGCGTGATTGGTTGGCTGCAACCTGAGAGGAAAGTTACAGCCACCATTTTGTGCATCAGGACATGGTTACCAGGGGGAAAATTAAAATGTAAAAGTGCCAGAATGAGTAATGGTAGAGGTACCCTGACCCCATAGCTCGTTCCTTAAAGTAACTATAGCTCTTGCCTTCGCCATGCACTGCTAATTACCCCACATATTACATCACTCATAACATCCTCTATGACATCATTGATATCATGGCAGGGGCGCGAGTCACAGTTACTTTAGGGCACGAGTTATAGTTACTTGAGATACCTCTAACTATAACTGCTGAATTTGTTTGGTTTTGTGTGTGTAAAATCTGAACCTAACTACAACGTCCCTGTAACTTTTAGTTTTTTAGTGATTTTATATATATATATAGCCCCTGAAGAGAAGCATATGGAGCTTCGAAACTTGTCGGGCAGATCCCGTACGGAGCGGCGTCTACGAGTGGATCCCCGTCCTCACCTATACATAAACCAAGCTGCTGTTCACGTGCTACTCAAAGGTGGACACCTTCGAGCATTGATTTATACGCGGCCGTCCAGCCGCGGAGTATGCACCACCCCGGTACCCTGGGGGTCACGAAAGTGAAGCAGCAGTCGTACTTGGAATCGAGGACGGGCCCACTTGTGGAGTCCATACAGGACTTGATTGTGTGCTTCCCGGACCACACTTCCCAGAATGCACAGTCTCATTTGAGCCTCCCATCGGTGGGTGTGTTATATATAAAATGGGGAAGTGGGTTGGCGGTTGCGCACACCGCTTCCGTTAAAGCCCCTGAAGAGAAGCATATGGAGCTTCGAAACGCGTCGGGCAGATCCCGTACGGAGCGGCGTCTACGAGTGGATCCCCGTCCTCACCTATACATAAACCAAGCTGCTGTTCGCGTGCTACTCAAAGGTGGACACCTTCGAGCATTGATTTATACGCGGCCGTCCAGCCGCGGAGTATGCACCACCCCGGTACCATGGGGGTCACGAAAGTGAAGCAGCAGTCGTACTTGGAATCGAGGACGGGCCCACTTGTGGAGTTCATACAGGACTTGATTGTGTGCTTCCCGGACCACACTTCCCAGAATGCACAGTCTCATTTGAGCCTCCCATCGGTGGGTGTGTTATATATAAAATGGGGAAGTGGGTTGGCGGTTGCGCACACCGCTTCCGTTAAAGCCCCTGAAGAGAAGCATATGGAGCTTCGAAACGCGTCGGGCAGATCCCGTACGGAGCGGCGTCTACGAGTGGATCCCCGTCCTCACCTATACATAAACCAAGCTGCTGTTCGCGTGCTACTCAAAGGTGGACACCTTCGAGCATTGATTTATACGCGGCCGTCCAGCCGCGGAGTATGCACCACCCCGGTACCCTGGGGGTCACGAAAGTGAAGCAGCAGTCGTACTTGGAATCGAGGACGGGCCCACTTGTGGAGTCCATACAGGACTTGATTGTGTGCTTCCCGGACCACACTTCCCAGAATGCACAGTCTCATTTGAGCCTCCCATCGGTGGGTGTGTTATATATAAAATGGGGAAGTGGGTTGGCGGTTGCGCACACCGCTTCCGTTAAAGCCCCTGAAGAGAAGCATATGGAGCTTCGAAACGCGTCGGGCAGATCCCGTACGGAGCGGAGTCTACGAGTGGATCCCCGTCCTCACCTATACATAAACCAAGCTGCTGTTCGCGTGCTACTCAAAGGTGGACACCTTCGAGCATTGATTTATACGCGGCCGTCCAGCCGCAGAGTATGCACCACCCCGGTACCCTGGGGGTCACGAAAGTGAAGCAGCAGTCGTACTTGGAATCGAGGACGGGCCCACTTGTGGAGTCCATACAGGACTTGATTGTGTGCTTCCCGGACCACACTTCCCAGAAAGCACAGTCTCATTTGAGCCTCCCATCGGTGGGTGTGTTATATATAAAATGGGGAAGTGGGTTGGCGGTTGCGCACACCGCTTCCGTTAAAGCCCCTGAAGAGAAGCATATGGAGCTTTGAAACGCGTCGGGCAGATCCCGTACGGAGCGGCGTCTACGAGTGGATCCCCGTCCTCACCTATACATAAACCAAGCTGCTGTTCGCGTGCTACTCAAAGGTGGACACCTTCGAGCATTGATTTATACGCGGCCGTCCAGCCGCGGAGTATGCACCACCCCGGTACCCTGGGGGTCACGAAAGTGAAGCAGCAGTCGTACTTGGAATCGAGGACGGGCCCACTTGTGGAGTCCATACAGGACTTGATTGTGTGCTTCCCGGACCACACTTCCCAGAATGCACAGTCTCATTTGAGCCTCCCATCGGTGGGTGTGTTATATATAAAATGGGGAAGTGGGTTGGCGGTTGCGCACACCGCTTCCGTTAAAGCCCCTGAAGAGAAGCATATGGAGCTTCGAAACGTGTCGGGCAGATCCCGTACGGAGCGGCGTCTACGAGTGGATCCCCGTCCTCACCTATACATAAACCAAGCTGCTGTTCGCGTGCTACTCAAAGGTGGACACCTTCGAGCATTGATATATATATATATATATATATATATATATATATATATATATGTATGTATACAGACATATATATGCCATACTCTTTCTTTTGTTGTGTGCTGCTATGCTCCTGATCGCAGCGGAATGTCAGCAGTAACTGAGATGGCTTCTCTGTATACCATATACATAAACCTTTTTAGAAAAATAGGCACCGACACTAAGAGCTGTCCCTTCTCTCAAGTTTATTGAGAGCTCGCTGCTTAACGCGTTTCAGCCGAGTACACCGGCCTTAGTATCAAACAAAGAAACACCAGCTTTCTAAGCATTTATATACATCTATATTCCCTCGCTTGTGTAGCTTTAAAACTGTTTTCAATGTAGACAGAAAATTGCATTTCAATCCATTCAAAATCAATTGAGTGTGTTTTACATATACACACTGTGAGTTATGCCAATAAATATGAATTCATCTCTGTCAGAGCCGCTCTAATAAACATTAAAAACGCTGGATACAGTCCCATGTGGAGCTCGACGCTAAAAGCCATCCAACAGCGCACATTATAAGTTAAGTGGCTTTTAAAACTAAAGAGCAAAAATAATCACACCCAGCTAATCCCTGGCATCAACAGGAGCAATTTTGTGAGAGAGGTTTGGCCTGCATGTGAATATTCCCTCTCCAGGCATCCTTATGAATTCACAGATATGTAGATTTTTTACAAGTAAGAGGTAAATGGTATTCAGGAGTTAGGCAACCAACTTGTAAAACAAGAGAAAGAGAAATGCATTTTATGGCAAAGCAAATAGATAAAGTCTGTGCTCCTGTCGTGATTTATTTTACAAAGGCCCAAGGAGGGCAACAGATGCACCTCTGAAAATTTAGTTTACTTTACACCAGATTTTACAACAGTGATAACGTTTTTTTATATAAAAATCTTAAAACTGAAGTATGTTCCATTTCAAAGTGATGTAAATAATGTGCTACCCCCACCACATTTTTAATGGTACTACATTTTTCCAATTTCATGAAAATGAACAAATTGGCTCCATCAGAATTTGAACGCCGGAATCCAGAATACAGATATTTCTGAATCAAGGCCTATTAGTTACTCAGCCATCTTGCCTGCTTTGTTTACTGAATGTGAAAGTCACCAAAAGCAACAAAAACTTCCTTCCTGGTAAAACAGCTCTAAAATTCTTTTCCCAACTGATGTCGTGCTAGAATAGTCTAGCCTTCTTTCTTGACCCAATTCTACATATTAGCATGATTTCTAGGAGAAGATGAAAATAGTATTTGGTCTAAATGGCATCACTAAGAGGTCAACTCTCTTCCTCAACATCCTGGCATGACTGGTTAAAACGAATAAGAATATCATCATGCATTGAACCCTGAACTTACTGAAGGACTCACTAACTTTAATGAGTACCTCGCTGAGGCTGCACACCAAGCTCTGTTTCGACCTACTGAGCACTTTAGGCAATGTTTAATCTTTACCCTCCTCTTCCTTCAAGTTATTGGAGTTTTTGAAACAGTAGTACTACATGTAATCAACCATGTAGGGCCACAGTCAAGAGTGTGACCATCAAAAGGCCTATGGTCTATAATACTGGCCATCTGGGAAAGTCATTGATGCAAACTCTGGGACATATTAGTAAGGGCGTGCGATAAATATCGCAAATCTCGCTTTGCGCATATTTTTTTATCGCTATCGCTGGATCTTATTGCGGAGATAGCGCGTTATTAGCAACGTTTTTCTCCAATGCGATAAAAGATCCAGCGATAGCGGCAAAATCCACCAAAAACACAAGTAAAACAGCGATAAAACTTTTATCGCTAACGTAAACCTTGCTAATAGGCAGGGGAGGATTCAGCCTTAGAATCCAACTTCCTTTGAGAATAATGGCTAAGTCAGGGTTTTAGCAGGTGTAAAAAAAACCTGCAATAACCCCGGTTAGTGCGACTTTTTACATCGCTAACCGTGGCAGGGGCCGCATTGCTAATAGGCGTTAGGTCTGTTAGCGGTTGTTTCCGTGGTCTTTTAGTCGGGTACGCCTACTTTGCATGTCATTAGCGATAAATATCGCTGACATGAAAAGCGGCCCCCAAAACGGTCGCTTTCGCCAGCTGTCACTAACAGCTGTTAGCGGCAGCTTGCTGATAGAGCGATAAAAATATCGCCGCTTTAGCAGCAAAAAGTGCCACTAAAGCGGCGATATTGCCCTTGCTAATATGCCCCTTAGTTCTTTTGAGTACATCTTTAGTCTCTCCCCACTCTCATACACAAACCACCTCACTGTTTGGTAAGACATGGCCTTCTGTCATGCTGAGGTGAACAGGTGAGGACAATGTAATGCAGAGCACCACCAGGCTAGTATGGAGAGCCTAGGGAAAATAATTTCACACCACTATACGATACATTGTAGATGTTAAACAGAGATAGAACAACATTACAAATGTACCACATCTTGATATTGGTCTAAAAGGTCGGTCAGATTTGCTAAGTGCTGATAGTGTTAATAGTCTAGCATACCGTAAATAATTTTTTCCGCATATCTTCCTGTGTACTGATTGGCGTCGCAGGACTTAATGAACTGTCCTCTCCACTTGTCTCATCCTTGAGTGACAGCGCTTGAATTGGTTTTGTGGACTCATCAGATTCCAGGGTTGTGAGTTGAGGTTTATCTTTTGACCCTTTTTCCAGAACCAGATGTGCTTCCGTTTCTCCTTCAACAATTTCTGTTTTTTCTGAAGAGGTGTACTGGTCCATGGCAAGGTCAGTCTTCTCTAAAGTTTCTCTATTCTCTTTTTGGGACATCTGCAGTTTTTTTTCAAAGAAAGAAAACCTTTAGTATAAAATGATCACTTGCACACTAATGCTGTCAAAGAGCCACCAAACAACATTAGACTACATGTAGAAATTATGCAACATGGTTGTTATTCCTAAAATAATGTTTACAGGTGTAAAACTAGAAGGATCTTGTACTCCTTGAAACACTGATAATGATTTCCTACAATATTTCAATTAAATGTACAAACTGTAACAATGAATTACACGTGTTTGCAAAGATGGTCACATAACCCTTACTCAGTATGCTATTTAGAGAAGCTAGGAGCCAGAAGGAGCACTAAATGCAGGTGATTTCCAGAAGAAAGAAGGAACCAGGGTATGAGAGCTACTTTTCCGAAGCAATCTCATTTAAAATACATATGCAAAATCCTAGGGTCAGACAACATCTAATTGAAGGTGGCACCTGTTTGGAAACAGTCCCCTGCATTCTTGTCTTGGCCTAGAGTCTGCAGAGACATCTTATGAATTTAAGGGCCCTAGGCAACATGTATTTTGGGGGCCCCCTCTTTGGAACACATTTGGATTTATTGCACTTTTTTTGCTAATTCTAGCCCTAATTATGCCAAATATTGAATTAAACATGAAATGAGGACCAAAAGCTTAAACTTCCTGTTGCCCGCCATTCAAACAGTACCAAAAGAAAGCATGAATGAGCATAGATTAAGCTATTTCTTTTTGCCCTGGATGTAGTATTGTTAGGCCTGACACTGTTGTAATTGTCTAAAAACAGAACTCACTTACTTTGAAAGGTGGCCAAATAAAGCCTTTAAGCGCTCAACTGTGAACAGGGCAGCACCGCATGCAGGAGAGGCACTGTACGTGGAAACACTTTCCACACTCACTTTACCAGTGGGGCCACTGAAATGTGGGGGCCCGGGGAATTGGCAACTTTGCCCAGGTCTTAAGACGTCTTAGAGTGTCTGGAATAGTAATATATGTTAACTCGTAAGTCACCTAATACTTCACAATATGGAAACGTTGCTGTCACAGTGATAGAACATTTCCAAATTTAGAAAGCACAGGCTTCAGTTTAATACCACACACTGGTGCATTATATTGTGTTTATTTTCTTCTCATCTGTATAAGCTACTTCCTCTCACCATATTTCAATGGAAGAGAGTGACTCTACAATTGTACTACAACAAAAACAATTTTGAAACTTGCAATTTCAGGAATTGTGTGTTCTTCTGGAAGCAGTAAGGGGACATGGGGTTCCTCACTCGCCAATGAACTGGGCATGGTTACACAGTTGGTACTGTAATGTTTCCAATGATGGTACTTGTACAGGTGATCTAAATAACAGTATAAAGGTCACCGGAAATTAGAGTAATTGATTTTCCCTACTAGTATATAGTGTGGAAACTACACCCCTGGCAAAGAAGGTTAAATGTCACTTGTGGACTGAAGCACTTATTTTGCAATCCACAATTGTGACAGGGAAACCTTGGATTCAGGCCTAACAGTGTAGTATGACTGCTGTAGTTTATACCTGGGGTCTGACCTGTCAAAATAACACTTTTTAACAGAGAAAAACCTCCTTTTTAAATATGAATATCTCACCCCTATGTAGACGTTGTGCTCCGCAAGACCTACTAGGGTGCATGGTATTTTAAAAAAATGGGGACATGAAGAAATTAAATGTTGGCATGTCCCTAATGTGAGAAGACCCAAAAACTATTTTCACTGTTGCATGAGAATACTAGAATACAGATCAAAACATAAATCCTGCAATCTTGAGCTATGGACCACCAAGAAAACGTTCAATCATTATTTTCAATATTTATTAAAATCTAATTTAATGGTAAAGTTGAATTTTTAATAAATATTCAAGACAAGTACCTTTTAGAAAGTTTTCTTTTTCCTGTCTGAAGGTCCTGAAGGCTAATTAGAATTAGCCCAGCCAGTACATGACTTTCATGAGATGTGAAAAATGATTCTAGAGCAGGGACAATGGCTTTCGTGTAGGAAGGATTTTTCCTCCTCTGGCAGGAAGACCACTTAGGTTGGACCCAGGAACTACTTTAACTTAGAAAGGGTCCAGCCCAATCACAAGTTAATTTAAGGTGAGACCTGGGGATGGCCAACTTTTGTTCTCTGGTCAGACTGGCGCCAAAACTAGTGGGAGGATTTCTACCTCCCAAACTGGTTGTGAGTGAGTACAGAGGAAGGGACTGCTCATTTTCCGGCCACACTTCTAAGTGAGCACACCGGCCCTGCACAAGGTAGGAAGGGTTTCCCCATCTTGAATTTTAGGAGTAAGGTTGACTATGGGACTGTTTGCAGTAGGTCAAACAGGAACTGCTGCAAAAGTGGGTAGGAGGGTCACCTCCACTCACAAGCTAGTGCCAACTATAACTAATGCTTCCCAAGGTGCCCTCCTCAGACCACTTTATGGGCCTGTCGAAGAACAGAAGAAAGACTGCAAATGATACTGAGATCTGGTAGGAGACCTGAAGGACTGGACCTGATGCCGCCTGTACCCAGGACAAAGAAGTGGACTCCAAGGGTCAGTTGGCTGTACTCCTTTGTGGCTACAGGGAACAACAAAGCTGCAAGAGGCCTTTTCCCTGAAGTGCCTATGTGACCAGTTGCAACTGGACCTGGACTAGACCTGCTTGTAGCATCTGATGGAGTGAGGTCTCATGCCTAAGTCTTCTCCCTGAGGTCCTGGGACCCTTCGCTGTGTCTAAATGTCCTTCTCTTACAAGCTCTGAAAAGCTTTTGGATACATTCTGATTTTCAGTTGCCTTAGAACCAGGACCAACCATCTGATCTGATTCAGCCATGGCTCAACTTCGCTGTGCTGAAGAAACAGGTTTTTCCCATCTGGAGTTCTCTGCAGCAGCAAATCCATTTCATCATTCACTTGGCAAGAAAGTATATGGCCTCCTAGAACTCATCATCAGATACACCCTGGAGCCTTGTCCCATTGGAGGTTTCTAGGCATCGAAAAAGAGACTAAGTTCAAATGTTAAAATCTTTACTGAGCAAATGGGCCAAAAGTATCTGACCATCGAGAGGACTTTCCCAGCTCTGAGCTTTTCCCGCCAATACCAATGGTTTCGGCAGGACCTTGCTCACAACCTATTTGGCTTTGAGAGGACATCACTGGACACAGTCTGCTGCCTTTCTTTGCTGGAGGACTTTGAGTTCCATTTCAGAGACTAGGTCCTAGGGTAAAATCTTTGACCAGGACTAACCTGTTTGGTGTGCCAGACAAGCACTTTATCCCTGTCAGCCTGAAATTGCATCTAGACCCCAGGCACCCACGAACAGTGATTATTGAGTGGGGCTTTTTCTCTTAAATCTTTTTTTTTAATTCACATTTTTGGTTTCCCTTACTGGAGTTTTGTATTTTTTGTGTCATTGTGCTTATTAAACTAACTTTATTTACATGAATTGCAGTGGGATTTTTATTGTGTTGTGTTTTTGACTTTTAAATTGTTCTTGTATTTCTAAATGCTTTACACATTCTCTCTAAGTTAAGACTATATGTTGTGTGACATAGCTAGCAGAGGTTGAGCTCAGGTTTAAATTATTGAAACCTTTCCTTGGATCTAAACATTTAGTGACTATATGAAATGTGATCTACTACCAACCAATTATCATCTACCAACACTGAAGTACCTTACTCATAAAGATTTTATTCAAGGTAGTAACACAGGGACTGGCCCACCAACCAATGCATTTCAGCCTGATCAGATGAGGTGTTCTTCTACAGAAACTCATTTGTACTGGGCTACCACAGATAAAGTTGGATACCATTGATTTTGTATCAAAATGTGAAGGCTTTGATATAGGCTATGTTAAAAACCTCATTTACATTTCAAATAAAAAGGGAGTCTTAATAGTTGTGCCTAATTACTGCAATCCTTTTTAACTTATATTTAGAAGTTCTGTATCACGTGCTAAGTAATTACCCTAACAGATTTCATTTTAAGGCAAGAAACTGGACTAGAAAATCCACCCTTCATTTGAACAATTTGCTTATCTATATTGCAAATTGGAAATTAACCACAACAGCATGAGTTGGTAACTGGCCTGCAGTCATCTTATAATACAAAACAAATCACAACAGGTGGCTGCTGGGTAAGGCAACAATTCATCTGCTAACATATTAAGGATGGTGGCTTAAATAAAGTTAACGTTAACAAGCTGGAAATGTCTCTTACTTAAAGTAACTGGACATATATAGCTTAACAAACTGGAAATACCTCAACCATCCTTTTTAGACTACCAGAGAGGTATAAATGTTAAGATTGGGCAAATAACCACATGGAACTAAGCTGTATAAAACGAAGGAGGCCACTCCAACAGCCTACTATACTACTATTTCACTAGCCTTACCAACCTACTAGCTAAGGTTTCAGACGGAGGTTCTATGCTGCATTTCACCAGTGCCATCAGACAGTAATGACCAGGTTTAAAATCCTCACGTAGTTACTGTTTGGAGTGGAGGATAGCAAGGATGTTGTCACCTGTCATTCACAATGACCAAGTAATGAATGGATTATGGCAGATGAAGAAGATATTCAGTTTCCTACGAACAATATTTCAATCAGATGCCCCCCTATATTTTCAGTATTGCCTGGTGCTTGTGCAGTAGTCAAGGGATAGTCCCCATGACAGTCCTACATAGCGAGGGTTTGCATCAGATTACTATTGATGATTTTAGTGTTATCCTTTCTCAAACACAGTCATAAATGTAGCAGGGGACTGTGCTTAATTCTGGTTTGGCAAATGCTTATTTACCTGGCACAGTTGCTTGCTACACCTATGTTGAATTACTTTGATGAAGCTCTACTCTTTATTCGTCACAGAAACCTAGTACCTGGATGAACACACTATGAGCCTGGCACAAATCTTTCCTGAGGGATACATGTGAAGGGGCTGCATCATATTTACCAAAGGAAGCTAAAACATAAAACAGAGGACACAGTTCCCTCTGTGGACTCAGACCCTGGTCGTAAAGGGCAGTAAAAACACAAAAATGCCTTGTTTATTTTATTTTTAAAAACAAATCCCGCTGCAGGTTGACAGGTGGCTCTTTCATGCTGACGGAGCCACGCGTCACATGTAAAATCTGGCTTGCCAGCCATTTTTAAATTTGGCAGTCGGGGGCATTCGCCAAGTTATAAACCACCCCTTTTGTATTTACTGAACAAGGCAAAGCCACGCAAATAGACTTTGCAAGGCTTAGTAAATGCCAAAAACGATTTAGCGTCGGGTTGGGTCACCCACATGGCGCAGCCCCAGCTCACTCATCTATTCAATTGCCCACCACTGATTCATTCCCTCACTCAGCAATCACTGATGGAACACTTTCATTAAAATAAGGCAGAACTATTCATTTTGACAGTTCTTGCTTCTCTTTCCTTTCTGAAATTAAGACTTTGGCGAAGAATAAGCATTCAGTTTGTACCCACAAAAATAAGGATCAATGTGTTATTTTTAAAAATAGCGGGTTTGCCAGAACAAATGTGTTGCTCTTACTACAGGTAGATGTCTAAACATATTTTAGATGAACACACAGGGCCAGGATTATTCAAGAAAACAAAAAAGAATAAAAGGAGCACTTTAAACTGGAGTGGAAAAGAACCACTAGGACAAGAGTGGCTCTGGGCTAATAAAAATGAAAAACCTGTATAGCATTTAGAAAGCATATCATATGGACCTCAGCAACACACACACCGGAAACCACACTGCTGCCGTGTATCCCCTGGCATCACGGTAGGCCCTTTAACATGCACCCATTGCAATTTCACCTGCAACACCTCAGACGCCGAAACCACCTCCTTGCACCAACGGTCCACTATTGTCCTCGACATCTGATCCCTCTGAAAACACTGCACCGAAATCTGGGACCTCCTCTAAAGCAACACGCTTGACCTTCTCTCCCTGACCGATACATGGCTGAACTCAGACTCCTACCCGGACATCGCTGCAGCCATCCCGCCCGCCTACAAAATAATACACCAAGACCAAACCCACAAATCAGGCTGAGGACTCACGATCATCTACAAAAACACGATTAACTGCGGCACGGATTCAGACACCAACCTCACGGTACACCTCCACTTCAAATTACAAATGGACTACAATGCCACCGATAAGGAAACCCTCGCCTACCATACCCTGGGCCTTTGGGTGGAATTCTACAAACACATCGCAGACCTCATCACTTGCCTCTCCATTAAATCAACCAACTACTTCTGTCTTCTTGTTCTCTTTGCTGTTTTCAACATGGTCTCCCACAATCAAAAAGCTTCAGCACTTGGGTATCTGCGGACCGTCCTCAAGTGGATATCCTCCTTCCGCATGGACAGAACTCAGCAAGTTAGACTTCCACCCTACATCTCAGAACCCAAGAAATTCATCAGCAGAGTCCCTGAAGGATTGTTGCTCAGCCCAACACTCTTTAACGTCAACATGAAGCCTCTTGCGGACATCATCAGAGCCCACGGCATCAACATAGTATCCTACGGTGACAACACACAGCTCATCCCCTCCCTTACTGACTCAACCAGAACCACCAAAGCACACTTTGCCAGCTGCATAACCAATGTTGCTGCTTGGATGAAAAACAGCTGCCTCCAGCTCAACACAGGCAAAACCGAAGTCCTAATCTTCGGCAACAACCACTCTCCCTGAGCCGCCTCTTGGTAGCCCTCTGAATTTGCACCCCACGCACCCCTGCGGACCATGCCCAGAACCTGGGGACCATCGTGGACACCAATCACTCCCTGAGCAGATAGATGCCACCTCTTCATCATGCTTCCACATCCTGTGAATGCTACGCAAGTTTTTCAAGTGGATCCCACTGAACACCAGACGAATGGTCACCTAGGCTCCTATCACAAGTACACTTGATTACGGAAATTCCAGCTCATGTCCTCCACCAACTCCAAAAAAAACAGAACGCCGCCACCAGACTCATCCTGAACATCCCCCAAAATAATCACATCTCTCCACAACACCAGTCCAGCTTACCTCAACCAAGGCTTAACTTCTACTGACCCACTAGACACCATCAATCTGCATTCCAAGCAAGAGCATACCTCCCTCGCATCAAGAAGACCAGAAGCAGAGGACACTCCTTCTCAAACCACACAGTCAAGACCAGGAACCACCTCCCGAAACACATCAGAAACTCCCCCTTCCTCATGGACTTCCGAAAGAACCTGAAGACATGACTCTTCCAGACGAAACAGGCATGATCTCCTCCTCCCGCCTCAGGACTGCTCCACTCAGCACCTGGATACCCTCACAGGTGATTAGCTGTGTTTCACAAATCCACATAACATAAAAGACATAACACTTGCTATAGTTTGATTGTGTACAGTTGGAGAATATTTATCATATATAATTAGGATTGTCATTTTGTATTTATATTCACGCATACCTCAGGCAGTTGACTGACTACTTTCTTTGAATCATCACTCACTAATTCGGAAACAGCTTGAATCTTCTTGTGAAGTGAGGTATCTGTCTCTGTTTTAGGTTCTCCTGGAAGCAATTTAAGTTTTGCTTTGATAGAATCTTCAGGTCTCTTGTCCACATCTAATTCTTTAACTGCTTTCATATCAGCCATAAATCCTTCTTGAAATGGCGAAGCATCTTGTTTAAGTGACTCCTCTGAAAATAAACTCTTCTCTGATGTTTCCTCTTTCCTGCTGACAGGAATCTGTTGATTTTCCAAAGTGAGATATAATAAGTCATACAGTATCCCTTTCATTCTATATTATTATAAAGTGGCAAGTTACACCATATATAAATGCAATACCACACAGTACATATGTTTAGTAAAAGTACATTATTTATTAAGAGCTTATCTGTGGGAACTCACCATAAATATACCCTAATAAAATTAACAATGGAGGCAGACCTATGTTTTAACATCAGCTTGCTTTTCACAACTTACTCACCCCACATATCAGAGTAGGACAGCTTAGTGCCTAAATATTAAAATTATTTAACTCTTTCAAGCACAACCAGGGTTAACCTACATCATGGCGACTTTTTAGAATTAAATACCATACATTTGTTTTTTTGGGCAATTTACCTCTAATCCATGTTTACAGCAAACTAAACCAAATTTCTCAATTAAGATATGGAGCCTTTTTGTGTTTTGGAGATCAATAGAGTATCATCAGTAACAGGCGACACAGGCACTTTTGAGCCTGCTAATGTAGGTGAGTCATTCCCACAAAGAAAAAAAATGCTATACAGACATTTATGAAAAGAAGGACACTTTGTAGCTAGAAAACAGCTCTGGAAAACTCCTTTTCTAAATTATATTTTTCCTGAGAATTTGCCATTGAGGCCACAGCAAATCTGAGTAAAATTATTTAAGTATAAGCACATAATAATAGCAAGCATGTCAGAAGGAGTATTCAAATCGAGAAGAAGTTGCCACAGTTTATCTCTTGGATCCGTTTCAATCACTGCTTGTAGATCAACAAAAGCTACATACAAGCAACCTCCACTCATGTTCACTGTCTTCCACCAAATCAGCAAGAATAAAATAGCCTAATCTACTGTACTTACTTTATTTAAAATCTGCTTGAAATTGATTTACGATTTGTTTTTCTGCCATCCAGCCAGTGAGTTTGTCCGAGTATCCGCTTATAGAATACCTTTTATAGATTATAGATTGTCGGTCAGGCTAATTGACCAGTAATTATGTGGGTTAAAAGATCCCTTTTTAAATATGGGTAGTATCTCTGCACCACTCCACGTGTCACGTATCGGAACTCCTGCCAGAATTGCATGGGATAGAGCATTCATCTAAGGCATCCATATATCAGGATCATAGCAAAAAAGATCAACAGGAATCTTGTTCAGACATAGGGCCTTCCCTGGGTTCTGTGCTTTAAGTGCTGCTGCTGTGTCAGCCATGGAAAGAGTAGGAAAACATTAATTACTAAGAGTGTTTGGAAGCAAAAGAATATGTAATAAAAGTGGGAGCTGGGGGCATGAGCTACATTAACTAAAAAATGTGCCTCTGGTGTATTATGATCTCTCCTGCCACTGTGGAACACTTGATGCCAAAAATACTTTGAGTCTTTAATTTTGGCTGCTTCTAGAAACTTTTCCATACTTGTATTTTCCCGGGTGTTTTTGGCCAATCTTATAGCTTGCTTGGAGAAAGAACTAGATGCCTTTATTGCGCCTCTTTTGCAGACTTAATGGCATTGACAAGATCGAATTCCAACAAATGAAGTACACTACTCGCATTTTAATCAATACATTGCAATCATACCACCTCAGTAAAGAACTATTGATGCTCTGATGAAAGGAGCTAAAGAATCTGAAGCCATCTCTAATTGTGGGTGTTAGCCCTGTCATCCTTAGGGTGTCTCCCCCCAAACGTTGGAGCTTACTCCTCCATTTTTGCTGATCTCGGTTTTGTAGGCGTATGCTTTCCCTGTAAAATATGGTAATATTAGCTTACACCCGATTGACACATGTGATTTATTTCTAAATCCCTAGTAAAGTGGTACTGCATGTACCAAGGGACTGAAAATTAAATGCTTCTAGTGGGCCTGCGATACCAGAGATGATGATGGACGGAGCGTTGGAGTAAATCAAACACTCACCCCCAGTCAACTGAACTGGGTTTAATCCATCATCATTCTTTAGCTCACTCCACCACCCCAGTTCAGATATGGCCATATGCAAATCAGTCTGACCCTGTGCCTCATGGGAACGGTCCAGCCAGAACTGCCAAGCCATGTCTTCCCTCGACCGGAAACAAGCATCCTGGGACCGGTTTCTGGCTGTCTCCCCCCAATATCTACAACCATGTCAATAAGAATTTATTTTGAATAATGACGTGTATCACCTATTGTTCCTTATCTATGAATTAACCCTGTATTCAACCATTGTGGAACTCGCAGTGTCATTAACTGTAATGATCAAATGGGGGTTTGTGGCTCTTTGTATATATTTGTATTTAGAATGTTTTGACCCTTATCTTTCTAGGACGTATGTGTATGTGTGGGTATGCACTGATCTGTATGAATGATAGTGTGTGTGCGGTGTTGGTTGCACTTGGGTCATTTATGGTTTATTATATATCAATTCTCAAACATTTGTATGCTCTGTTATTTATGGAATACATTTAATAATTTTGTATCCAAAATACTAGTGTTTTGTATTGTGGAAAGCCAGTTTTCATGTACGCGTGTATATATATCAGTGACGATTAGCACTTTGATTATATCCAACAGGCAGAGAGATTTTGTCTTGATTGTATTTCACAGTTGCATTTTGAAAATGACACTTTTAGAAAGTTGGCATTTAATTGTCCCGACCATTTGGTGCCTGCAACCTTTATCCTGGGTCACATGACTGGGTGTATCTGGTATTTGGTCTTTTTTACTCCCAGACTGTGTGACAAAGGAGAAATAGGTGTTGGCAGGATTCGCCCATCTCTGACTTGATGAGGGGGGAGGAATTGTTACATATCACATTTGCCTTCACAAAGGGTCTGCATAAGCACACTCAAAACGGGTTTGACACAAGTCTTTTTTGTCCCCAGACAGGCTGGGGCCAGAGCAGGGAGGCAGGAAATTCCAAATACCTCTGGGGATGGAAACCTCTAGAACCTTCACCTACGTCAAAGCTGGCACCAAGTATAATAATTGGACCCTCAGACACATCTCTTCAGTATATATCTAGACCTGTGGATACTACAGAAGAACTGCTGTGCTGCTTTGCTGCCAGAAGATCTGCTACTCTGCTGCCTTGCTACTCTGTTGCCCTGCTGCCTACTGTCTCGCTTGCTGAAAGGAAAACTAGACCACCACCCTTTATACCAGGCTAAAGTATCTCCAATGGGCAGCTGACAGACCTTATGCTCCTCTGACTTACAGGGATACAACAAGCTCCAAAGACATATCTGCAGCTGTCTAGCTGACCTGCTGCCTGGAGTGGGTTCCTGATCTCTAAGAGGTGCTGGGGCGTGGCTTGCGCGCCGCAACGAGATGGCAGTTTGCGAGTAGCTCCGGGGCATCGACGGCTGTCGGGACGATTTAGGATCCCTTTTGACGGTGCCTGCCTCCTGAAACTCGGCATTTCAGCTACCGGAATATGCCGTGAGCGGTTTGTAGCATCTATCTAGTGGCGGAAACTGCAGGGACCTGCTTTTTTAGTAATTGAAAGCTCCGCTTCCTGAATTTCGCGAGCGGCCGCCATTTTGTTTTTGGTGGAGCCGCTCGCGTTTTCTCCTCACAGGTTTGACACAAGCCACTGTCACCTGCATGCCACGCTGGATTATGGTGCTTTTTAATATTTTTCTCGTTTACCATGCTCATGGAGGCATCAATTTGTCTCACAGGCAGTGTTTTGAGACACTTCAGTCTTTATATCGTCATGACTGATATTTTTTGCCTTTCCTCATTCTCTCCTCTAAGTCTCCGGCCCAAGCATGGTTGATGAACTACTTTACTTGTTTCTTTCTTCAGTAAGGGCTGGTCAAACTATTTTTTCAACGCTTTTTCAGCGCTCCTTCAACATTTCATATGGCTTTATCCTCCCTTCTTGTCGATGACCGCCATTTTGTGCTCTACTACTATCACTATTGACAGTGTCTTCTTTTTACAGGCTACCTACTGTTTTTATTGGGTCCTTGTGCGTTACTATTGTTTGTTCTGTCATTTTCTGGTCCTTTTGGGTCAGATTCTTTTCGCGCAGGTTTATTTTTTGTGTGGTAATATTATTAGACTTCTCTTGTGGACATACCTTATGGCTGACAGTATGGGTCCCCCTTCTACTGCTAAAGACTCTAAAGGTGCTCTGAAGAGGTCTAAACAAATTTCTCCTACCCCGGAGTCATCTCAGAAGGGTACTGGTACCATATTGGACACCATTTTGTCACGTTTAAATTCTGTACATGACATTGCGCAATCAATCTACCAAGACAAATACTGATTTACTACAAGTTGAGGTAGCGGCTATCAGAAATGATTTTAAAGCACTATCTATCCGTGTTACGAATGCGGAGACACTTATTAGTGGTGCGAAAGACACTGCGCAACAGCACTCTAAGTCTCTTCAGCAGATGGAACGCTCAATGGCGGCGTTGCGGAGGGATCTTACGGAACAAGAGGATCGCAACCGTAGAAGTAATCTACGGATTTTTGGTCTCTCTGAGGATGCGGAAAAAACGGCATCTTCGATGATAGACTTTCTATACCAATGGCTTCCATCTACTCTTAAAATTTAATTCCAGAAGGACTTTGAAATTGAAAGGGCTCATCGTGTACCTACTTTTAGACCCAAGTCCTCCTCACATCCAAGGGCGGTAATTTTTAAACCGCTGCGTCATCAGCACTCGGAGCAAATTTTGGCTCACATGAGGAAGGTCAAGGCGGTAACTTGGGAAGGACCGGATTGCTATATCACAAGACTTTGCCAGAGACACTGTAATTCGAAGGAAAGGTTTTCTTAACTTACGAAAACGTCTTTCAGATATGAATATCCCTTTTTCCTTTGCAGGACCTTCGAAATTTCGTATCACCTTTAAAGGCCGGTCGAGAATCTTTGATGAACCTTCTGATCTCTCCTCATTTCTGGATATTCAGTCTGAGTCTCAGATGGATTCTTCTCCTACTCCTGGTCCTTCGGGCTCTTGATTTCTAGTTGTCCTTATGAAGATTTAGTTTTCTCTCTTTCTGCTTAGCTTGTGTAATAGATTTCAATTATACATGATATATTTTTGCTCTTATTGTTTGTTAGATGGTATTCCTAGCTTTCTAGTTCACATGTTGTTTACTACAGTGGAGTTCATATCTTTCCTATGTGTATTTATGTCTCTTGGTTCTTTTGTCCTTGATACTTTATTTTACATATCTTGCTTATTATTTCTGACTTTCAGATATGCTGCTTCTCCTTATATTCTTATTTCTATATATGGATGTATCTTCCGTTGTTTCCTCATACTTCGGTTTTTCTGTTATTGTCTATCACTGTTCACAGTAGTTACTTTATGTTTTGCTTGATATAGCTTTTCAGTTTGTATGTTTATTCCTTTTTACTATTTAGGTTCCTGGTGGTTGTTTTTCTGTAGATGTTTTGTTTTCTTACTTGGATGTTTCTTTTTATGTGTTCACTACTTCTTCTTTTCTATGCATTTGATATTCTGTTTTGATCTATTTTCGTAATTTTTCTCTCCCTTTCTTTTGTGTATATTTGTTTTGTTTTTTCCGTTTGTTTGTGTTTGATTACACTGGCTATGATGTTTATATGTATTCCTGATTTATTAGCTGTGTTATTTTTAGTCTTGTCTCTTATATATTAACATCTTTAACTTATGTCATCTCAATGATTATTGCTATGTTTTCTAATTTTCTTGATCATTGATGCTCATTAATTGGTTTTTTCTATTTTTGTTATTGTAATGAGATTTATATAGGTATATTTTAGACCTGAGTTATTTTTGTTTACGTCTCTATGCATTTTCTCTGCTCCTAAAAATCAATTTTTAATATTTAATCTGTTTGCTTAGTATACAGTTCTTCCTTATATACTGCACATATAGCTGTAGATTTTACTCTTTGTTATGAACTATACTCATTGCTATTTCTTGTTAGTGTTTATTCATGATGATTATTATATTGTATATATTGGTTTATGTTTCTTATATATAGCTGACTGATGGTTTTTTTAGAGCTTTTATAAGCTGTTATGGCCTGTTTGATTAGCTCATGCTCTCTCTTTTAGTTATCTCTTAAATATGAATTATAAGGCTCATTGGCACCTGTTTTTCTTATCACTTTTTACGCCTTTATCTGTAATATTTCTAATATGGGATCGTTATCTTCATTACTATGTTTTTTCCTGGCGGTCCCCTTGCTTGCCCCTCCATGTCCCCCCTGGTATGAATTTGGTCCTCCATAGACCTCTCCTGGTGGGTCTCTTTCCTTTTTTCTTCCTATTCCCTCTTTTGCTTTTCTCTTTCCTTTTCTTTTCTTCTACTCTTTCCTTTCTCTCTTTCTCTTACTCTTCCTGGATCTTATGTTGGTGCATATAAAAACCAGAAAAGGAGGTACCCTCTAAGCCAATACAGGACAGGGTGCTCCTTTTTTGTGGTATTTATTGTGGTCCTTGGATGGTTGCCTTGGTTTTTGTATTGCTCCTTCTTTCATAATTGTTGTTCGGATTTCCTTGTTGATGTAGGATTATGTCTGGGTTGAATGTTGTCTCCCTTAATGTTAGGGGGCTGAATCATCCGGTGAAGAGCGCTAAAATTCTGGATTACTGTAAATCCTTATCCTCAGACTTGGTACTTTTACAGGAAACGAACGTATCTTATAAAGAGGCTCTTTTGCTGAGGAAAGAGTGGGTCCTTGATGTGGCGTGCTCTGATGCCCTGGGGAAAAAGAATGGTGTGATAACACTCATTTCTAAAAATTCTGGTCTCTCTGTGGTCTCTGCGGAGCATGATTCTGAGGGTCGTTGGCTGTTATCTAGACTTACTGATGGTGTTGTTGATCTTTATGTCTTAAATATCTATGCTCCAAACATCGATGATTCTTCATTTTGGCGGGAGATCATTAAAAAATTAGCACATACTCCTCATAAAGGAAATCTAATTGTGGGAGGTGATTTTAATTTACCAATGGACCCCTTGTTGGATAGGAATTCTGCTTTCCCCTTCCGCTCTTCCAGAGCTCACAAACAATTGTTAAATATGTGCTCCTCTGCTACTCTTCAAGATATTTGGCGTCTTCATAATCCTACAGGCAGTGATTTTTCGTTCTTCTCCTCTCCTCATTCTAGCTTTTCTCGTATTGATTATCTTTTGGTTCATTTGTCTCTTCTACAATCCTCATCTTCTCCACATATCCATCCTATTCTTGTTTCAGATCATGCGGCTGTTTCCTTTTCTCTCTTAACTCCTGCTCCTAAAACACAACCTCGCTCTTGGAAACTGAATACAGAGATTTTGCACGATGACTCAAGTTTTGGCTCTACTTGACGAAATTGAAAATTTCTTTTCTGATAATGAAGGCTCAGTTAGTTCGCCAATAGTTTTGTGGGATGCATTTAAATGTAAACTTAGAGGGCACATTATCAAAATAATGGCGAAAAGGAATGCTGATATCAAAAATGAACTTACAGATCTGGCTGATAGTATTAAACGACATGAGGTTCTTTTTCGACGTTCTAAAGATAAACAATTACTGCAAACCATTAAAATTTTTAAATATTTGTATAATACTATCGTTACCAAGAGAGCTCACATTGGGGTTCAAGCCCAGAAATCCAAACCATTATTATTGAAAACCCGTGCTGGTAAAATCTTAGCAGCGACGTTAAAATTTAAGGAATCTAGCTTCAAGTCCTCTCAAATCTCTTCTATTAATGATAGGTCTGGTGTTAAAAGATTTCAGCCTAAGGAAATCCTTGACGTTTTTTGTGACTTCTATAGTAATCTTTATACCCCCACTAATCAGTCGTCTTTTGAGAAATGCCAAGAATTTTTGAGTACAATCCCTCTTCAGGCTGTCTCAGCGGAGGATGGTGAAAAATTGGGGGATCGATTACGTCTGAGGAAATTATACATGCCATTAAGAACGGGAAAAGCTCCGGGTCCGGACGGATTCCACATTATGTTTTATAAAACCTTTCTTCCTTCGGTGGTTCCTCGCCTTAAGGCTGTTTTTGATGCTTTTATTCGAGAAGGTTCGGTCTCGGGCACTGCGGCAGATGCCACTATTGTGGTGATCCCAAAGAAAGGTAAAGATCACTCAGATCCTAAGAACTTTCGCCCTATTTCTTTACTTAACATGGAAGCTCAGATTTTTGCAAAGATCCCCGCTAAGAGGTTGGAATCTTATATCCCTACTTTGGTTCATCCCTCGCAGACGGGCTTTATCAAAGGTAGACTTGCCAGAGATAATATCCGTACCTTTTGCCATATCTTGGATACAGCCATGCGGTCTACTCTTCCAGCAGCTGCGTTGGCCTTAGATGCCGAGAAGGCTTTTGATAAGGTCTCCTGGCCCTTTTTACATGCTGTTCTTCATGCACATAATCTTGGTGAATCTTTTGTCAACCTGGTTATGTCTTTATATTCCCAGCCTAGAGCGAATATTAGAGTCAATGGGGCTACGTCTGAGTTTTTTAGTTTGTGTCAAGGTACTCGACAAGGTTGTCTGTTGTCTCCACTTTTGTTTTTATTATATATTGATCCGCTCCTCCGACTAATTGATCTCCACCCAGATATTAAGGGGTTTACTTTCGGATCGCATTGCATAAAGACAGCTGCTTATGCGGATGATGTTCTCATTTTTTCAGATGATATTGTGTCGGCCATTCCCGCTATTACAGAACCTATTTCTCTTTTTTCTAGTGTCTCTGGATATACCCTTAACAGAGATGAGACATAAATGTTCCCTCTAAATGCATATTGTTTCCCTGCACATATGGGTACAGCTGGTTTTAAATGGCAATTTAAACATCTTAAATATTTGGGGATTTGGTTTTGTAGCACTCTTTATGATACAGTGGTTTACAACGAGGCTCAAACTTTAATTAAAGTACGTCATCTTTTGGATACCTGGTCCCCTAAGCATATTTCCTGGTGGGGTCGTCTTCAAACCTTAAAAATGATGATTACTCCTATTATTAATTTTGTTTCATCTATGCTCCCTGTAAAATTGTCTTCTTCCTTTTTTCATGAGATTGACTCCCTCACGTCTAAATTTCTATGGAATGATAAGCGAGCTAGACTTGCATATACATTTTTAAGGAAAGCTTATGATATGGGTGGCTGTAATTTTCCTAACTGGGAGAAATACCAAGTCGCTTTTTTAGCTTCTCAAGGTGCTCTATGGTTTTCCTCTGCCCCTGGACATACGCCTTCTTGGTTGGTGATTGAGCAGGATCTTTCTTTTCCCTTGCCAACCTCTTCCTTTTTAACTACGTCCACCTTATCTATTCCGTTTTCCCGTACAATCATCTTCGATACCATTGCAGCAGTTAGATCTATTGACAAGAAAGTGGCTTCCCCGATTCATAAATCGAGGTGGTCTTCATTGTGGCGTAATCCTAGAATTAAGCTCATTCTAGAACCCACTTTGATAACTTACTGGGCATCTAAGGGGATTACGCTAGTTCGTCATCTATATGACTCTAACAATGATCCTTTACCCTTTTCCTCCTTAGCCCAACAAAACTCTCTCACTAACTTAGACTTTTATACTTTTCTCAAAATAAAGGTTGCTCTTGCTAAATTACGTTTGGAGCCCAATTCGCCTACTATTACATTGTTTAATTTATGGCTTAGATCTGGGCATGTCGCTTAAAAAATGTATAAATTTTTGTGTTCCACTCCCTCTGACTTACCTACTGTTACCCAACAAAAGTGGTTGCGTCATTTTGATCAGGAACTCATTGAACATATATCTACAGAGACTTGGCAGTTGATTGGGAAACTTTCGCTTTGCAATAAAATTGCCCCTTCTTTAATTCAATCTAAATTCTTCTCAATCTATCTTCTTCATTGGACTCCTGTACGTTTACATTCCCTAAACCTAAAGGATGATCATATTTGCTGGAGTTGTAGTCTGACTGCTGGTGATTTTTCACACATGTTCTATGAGTGTTCCCTTCTACAGCCCTACTGTAATTCAATACATAAACATTTTATGTTAATCTTTCAATCCCAATTCCAGCTTTCCTTTCCCATGGTTATGTTGGGCCCTTTGGCTTCCCGAGCACCTCTACCGCTAGATACCCTAGAGTTACAATTGTTGGATCTTTTATTGAGAGTAGCTGTTAAGGTGATTCTTATGGAATGGAAGTCTTTTTCTTCCATATCATACCATACTTGGTGGGAATGGGTCTCTTTTTTAAGAAGTGCACATACTTCGGTGGATGAAGCTCATCTTACCCCTAATATCTCTGGCAATGTCTGGAGAGCTCTGGATTCATATATGGATTTGGCTTTGAAAGGGTTGGTCGATCAATATCCCTTTGCATCGTCTAGTTAAGTATTGTATTGTCATATATTTTTAGCACCACATTAGATCCTTCCTTCCTTCTCTTTCCTTCCCTCTCCTTTCCTTCCCCCTTCTTTTCTTGCTAATCTTTTTTCTCTCTTTTCTTGTTTCTTTTCTCTCTACACATATTCTTTTTCTTTTATCATAGTGATACACTTGTTGACCATTTTTGGTTCATTGACATAATTCTTCATATCTTCATATGATATTATGTACTTTTTGTGATTACTACATGCTATATTGATATTCGTGACTTTCATCAACTGTATCACTTTGTAATATACTTAACTATTTATTTGCCTTTTAAAATTTAATAAAATGATTGAACAAAAAAATAAAATAAAAATAAGAGGTGCCTCTTAGGACCTTGGCTCTTGGTGTGGCATCAATTCAGCCCTATTGCCAAGAAAAGGAGAATCCTACAGGCTTGGGCTGCTCACATCAGCAAAAACGCCTGTCTACACCAGGATTCTGCCAGCCATGATGCCCGCCAAAGAAAAGCTCAGATGAACCTGATTCTTCCTGCCACTGTGACCACTAGCCACGCCCTGCAATGCAAGATCTGCACTTCAAGCTACAGCATTAACAGCCCATGGTGATTGCCAACGTGAATTTCCAGCACCGACCGTCGGTGACACTCAACAGGATATTCACGGTGCAGTGACTACTCCACAACACCCGGCCTGCTCTTTGCACCACAGTGATGACCATCTGTGACACTCTCCCTGCATCTCCCTCCATCACAATTAGAACTCTTTGAGCGAAACTTTTGAAGGTAACTCTTTCAGCGGGACTCACCTCCTAGTCTCACACAACCAGATAGCTGCAAGTAGCACTTTGTGATTTTAGGCGCTTTCCTTTGAAATTGCCTGCCTCCAGTTCTACTGAATGGATTTTTGTCATTTTGGTCTCGAATAATTTAATAAGTGTTACTCTATTTTACTAAATTGATGAGGGATTTTTTCTTGTGTTGTGTTTTTATTTTATTACTGTTTGAAGTGCTCTATAAATACTTTACACATTACCTCTAAGTTTAGCCTAACTGCTTTTGTGCCAAGCTACTATAGGGTTAAGCACATGGTAATTTGGGGTTGCTCATGACTTCACCCTGACAGGAATTGTGGTTGCTGCTTAAGAAGGGTTTCACCCCCTAAACCAGTAAACCAATTTCCTATAGTAGGGTGACTCATCGGGCTTTTATGGGCTCAGGAACAGTTCCCATTTAAATGGTTATTGTAATTTCGGAAAGGAAAGTACAGCAGAGCATATGGCTTGTCACCTTACATGATGACATCACTGCTGTCTCTTCATATTGGTAGTCTCACTAAATTACTTTGGAGCTAACAAGTTATTAGTCAATACAGGGAGATTAAACTATACTATCCCATAGATCAAGAAGCCTATCACACACAAGCATTGCAAAATCAATGTTTGGTAGTTACACTTGTGAACTGAACATTGTGTGTAAAGTTCCGGAAATATTAAAGGTTGTAAAGTAATATCTAAAACCCAGCTGAGAATATGTATAATGTCTTTTAGAAGTCTGTCACTCATCTTCACCCAGGGATCTGAAGGAAAATGCATAATTGTTAAATTGCCTCAGGTAAGAATCACATCTTAAGCACCCTCTTTGAAGCCCCATCCACATGTGTGTGCATATAGTAGGACCTTGAAAGATCAGTCAGTACATGCGAATGATATAAAAAGTACAAACTATTCCATACCTCACTCACTACTATGGAAGGAGTTCTAAATCCTATGGTTTAAGCATTTGTTCCCAATGTGCTCATTCATATCAGTACAATACAGAGAAAACTGAAGAAGCATGGAATACCTAAGTAAAACTGTGATTTGCCAGCTTTATCTTTGCATTTTAAGATACTACACTGTTAAATACCTCGTCCTGCCAGAGGACTGAAACTGTACACATATGTTTTAGGGGAAACCAAGGAGAAAAGACATTCCTTAGAAGGGACTTTTGATTTGAAAAAAATCAACACTTCTTCCTATGGGACTTGTGAGAGATTGGAAGCACACACCTGTGACGAGTCTTGTGCAGCCCAGTAATGTGACTCCTCCTTGGGCGTGCTGCTGCCAGGTAGTGCATATAAACTGCCTTTAGCTGAAGCTCCTTGTTCATGCATTAAAGTTGCTTGTTTTTCACACCGATTTCTGCTTTCCTACGGCCAAAGCCTGTGTCTAGTTCCTGTGCAGCCTGTTACAGATTTTCCAAGCCCTGCTTTACTTTTATTTACTTCCTTGTCTGCCTTTTTTCTACACTTTGGTGCATCCCCTGAGCTGCTCCCTTTCTACTTGTTCCTAGATTGTTCCTCCTCTTCCTGCTATTATTTTCCCTTTACCTATTCATGTTGCTTCTGAAGTTCCAGTCTCTTGCTTGTTACAGTTCCTAGGATCATTGTACTGACTTGCTTGTTCTCCAGTTTGTTCAAGAATACCTTGCTCCAGCTCTCAGGTTTCCATTCTAGTGCTTGCTCTGCATTCTCCTCTTGGGCTCTTCTGTCTGGTAAATGTACTATTTGTTTCTCACTTGTGTGTACGTGTATTCCTTTGTACAGGGATTGGCTCCTGGTTTAAATGAGGCAATCCCTGACCCATCCTTTGTCTTGTGTTATATGTAGTCTAAAGAGCCCTAGCTGTGACAGTGTACTATTTCTATTTTTTATTAAGAATTGCTACTGTGTCTCCAGCTGGACCCATAAGAGCTTGTCTAGTGTATTTAAGTACACTCCTTGTTTGTGCCCTAGGGTTCAGAAACAGAATCACTTCTGCTGCACCCTTTCTATGGGGCTTGCAGGGTGACTATCTGTAAGAGTAATCGGCACAGAGGCATTCACATTTCCTGTCGCTGTGGTAAATTCTGAGTCTTACCTCTGTACAACCCATATGGTAGCCCAAGGTGTTTATCCGTTATTGATCCATTCCTTGTTTGTTCACGCTAAGGTTGCTTGCCTTCTCTATCCTGTTCCTGTGCTTTGTTCTATATTTGTTCTTTCCTGGTGTATTCCTTTGTATGCTCCTCAGCTTCAGTACACTACATCTACAGGGAGATATTCCTTGACCTTGAGGGGTCCTTCGTCTGGAGTCCATAATACAGTGTGTGAATATGATGTAATACAAGGGTCGGTGTACACTAATGCAAGAACTCTCAGGAACATACACTTCAGGGATCTGTTTACTGACAAACTGAGGCACACTGATTCACCCTTTTATGAAATATTCAATCTGAATTAAAAGAATGCTTGGCGACCTGTGATATCATTTAAAGATGTGCAATTGAAAGTTGGTACAGAGCATAATCTGTCTGTAAGGATATCTATCTTTTTATCATGTTTCCCATTGTTTCTTTTAATTTATTGGACTCTGGAAGATGCAATTTTGAGAGGAACCTACCTATATGTGTCTTTGGCTTACAATTAAAAACATTTTTGTTGTTTAATATATATTCTGATGTGTGTGTAAGTCAGCTGAAAAGTGCACACAAACAGAGCCAGTTGCTTAACTTTTAAATTCAAATATGAGACTGCAGACTAGCAGCTTTGAACACTCATAAATGGTACAAAAACCCTGTGAGATGGGTAGTGAAATAGATGTGTTGCACTCCTCTTCATTCCAGTGGTGTAGCAAGGAGGAGGGGGGGGGGGGGGGTCAGGAAATCCTGGGCGTCACACGGTTTGGGTGTGCAAACTCTTAGGGGCAGCCGTTGAGGGGTTGGTGAACGCAGGAATCGCCAGCCTCCCACACCCGCTTATCCCGGCGGCCGACGCTACCGGGCAGCAACAGCATTTACCGCCACAGGCAGCAAAAGGTCTATCTATGCCGCTGCTCCATCGATGCTAGGTCTGGGTTTAAAGACAAACTGAAGAAATTTTTGTATAATGGATTTAACACTTTGTAAGTCAGTTGAGACTGTATCTTTTAAAAGTTAAGTCCTGCTGTAAAACACTTAAATCTAACATGTAAGCTTGAATATGCTTACCTTAGACACAGGTAGTATGCGCTTTAGTGCTAAGCTAACATTGAAGCTGTGGACTGTTACACTTTTGCACCATAAAAGACCTTATTTATGTAACTCCGTTTGGTAGTAAACTAATTATTATAGCGTTTATTTAACTAACATAAAGTGGTCAGTAGTCAAGATGAACAACTATAAGATGCAAAAGTGATTTTTGTAGATTGTCACAAATAAGATCTACGATAAAGCAGTGGATGACCTGTTGATAGGTTTCTTTCACACTTTCCCCACTCGAGGGAAAGGTGTTCCACATCCATCGATCAGCATTTTAACTTTATGATATTCTTCCTGCTTGTCAATGCTTTTTTGTTTCAATGGTTATTTGTCAAGACACACTTTTGGAACTTAGCAACTTTGGCATGCGGGTATCTCCGAGAACCTTAGCAGGTGGTGGCAGAAGATGTGCATCTTAGTATGCTTACAAAAACATGTTATCTTAAACATCAAGAAAACATGGTCACCATAGCAAAAGCTATAATTGGCTTGTGGATTGCCCACTACCGCACGCCAATAAAAGGGAAGCTTAAGAGGAATGTTAAGAAGCTGAGTGCACTTCAGAACAGTTTTATATAAGCTGTGCAGGGTCTCCTAAAAATAAATGCATATTTCTGCTCCTTGGAAAGAGCTGCATTGGTTCAGCTCGAATAACCTTCAAGAATCTTCTTACACATAAGATACTTTGTAGTAATGCAGCAAAATAGTTGACCTAGTCCATAGTTTGATATGTCCTTTCAAAACTCTTAGATCAATTGACACACATCTGCTATTTCCACCCATGTCGAAAAATGGCAAGGTCCAAATAGTTCCTAGTGATTGCCAGGAGGTTGCGAAATGACCTGCCAGTAGACCTGCAAGGTCTCTTAGAACTGCTACTTTTAGAAAGATGTTAAGTACCCTATTATTTGAATACTTGGATCGACCTATTTTGTGCTACATACATTATTTCATTTGAATTGTAGATGTATGCTTGTACTTCTCCTCTGCTATTTTTCTTACCTATTCTTAAGAATGATTCAATAACTCTGAGGAGTAGGTCATTTAGTGCCACTATGAAGGCATCTCTTAACTACGTTTCTGTGAGGACAACTAAATGCCAACTAAATGACAAATGGAGTCAGAAATAAGATGTTGGTTATCCACTGCATAGCCCTAATCCTGCTAAGGATATCCCAGGTAGAGAGAGTACTGTGGGGAGGAGGTTGGGGAGGTGGTGGTTATGAGATGGAGCATGTTGGTGGTGTAGGTGGTAAGTGGGCAGATACAAGTGTCCAGGGGTGGGTTAATGAAGTGTAGCTGAGAGTAGGTGGTTTGAGGAATTTCAGTATCTTTTAGTTTGGTTATTTTGAGGTGCTGACAAATCTCATCAATACACTTTCCTTTCAATCGTTTAGATGGGACTAGTCACATTGTCAAATGTAATATTTGTGAATTTCGTTCAGAGACCATACAGGATGGTGATGTCAAATTAGGTGGAATTTTGATTTTTAAGACGTTGCATGAAATAAATTTCTGAGAAGTTATCCATCATGGGTTATGCCAAAAGACAATGAGGTCTATCTTTGTAATCTTTTTTTTGAGTTGGGGTTGTAGGCTTCTGCTATGAGGTTTTTGGGTCTGGCTTAAATGTGATATTTGTTATTCTTTTGAGGGCCTTTTTTAAGTTGTTGTTTCTAAGTAAAGTAACAAGAAGCCCTGTGCTTGTGCATGGCTTCACATGTCTTATGATAGGGGTCATGGGTATATTCGGTGCCAAAGCATATACAGGGGCTATTCCAATAGGTATAAAGTCTTCATAAAAAAAGGATTCAGATTTACTTCCACATGCATGAATAATCTCTCAAACACAATCAGAAGTCGAATTACAATGGGATGGATACAGGTCCCTTTGGTACTTACATGCCAATGGAACATCAGTTGCACTATATCATTATTTCCATTTTCTTAATTTCCCCAAATTAAGGCTTCAGGGAAAATTCAATTCTTTAATTCTCTTTGGCCACAAATCAAAGTATACTGCAGCGCATGCACTTGGTTTTGCTCTATTTCTATAAGGTCTTCTTTTCATGTAAGAGAGCAACATGCATATTTTAACCTTTCAGTACTTGATCACTTGCAATACCCATTTGACAACCTGAGTGTGCCTTCCTCATTGCCAACTGGAGTACAGATCCGAGGTCACTTGTATGGTGGCTGTCTGGGGCAAATGTAAAACCCCATGTTTCATTAGAATGTTAGGACTGTGATTTCAGATTGAAGATAGACAGGGGCACGGGCATTACTTGTGAATCAAACATTAGGATGGTGGGATGACATCTATTAAGTTGTGAATTCAGGGAGCCAACAGGAGGCCAGGTATGTTTTTAATAGTGGAAAGTGGACAGCAGGCATGAGGTATGGATGGTAATTTGGGTGGGAAGCAGGAGTGGCAGTGGACACCAGGAATGCTCATGATTTAGAAATGCATAATAAATACATTTAACTGGGGAACATGGTAGACAGCAAAACCTAAGTATGTGTTGGATTGTGCCTGAACAAACACCATACATTATTAAAAATTAAACAACTCATTTCAAGAACATCACTAGCAGAAGGCTTCTCTGTGTAGTATGGCATCAACAATATAGACATGGAGTAACCTGGTGCCTTTTAATATCCAAATTATTTATGGTTTGGGAGAACCTTTCTACTCTGTGCAATAATGGTAATATCAATCCATGAATATTTGGTTAGAAATGTTCTCTTGAGCATAGATCACCCTTTCAAAAGTAGCTGCGTTCACCTTGCTTGCTGAAGTACTCTTTTTCTTTGTAGCACTCTTGCGAGAATGTCCACGTTTTGGTTTCCTATTGAGGTCTCCAACACTTTCATCCAACTCTTCCATTTTCATAGATTCCAGGTTGACTGCTGGAATTTCTTGGACTGTTGATGAAGTTTCTTGTTTATCCAATTTATCTGACTGTAAAATATCCTGTAACGTTTCATCTCTTTGACTTGAAAGTACCTGCAGAATAAAAACAATATATTTTTTTAAGTAGTTGCATATTAGATGTTTTTATTGCAATCCTGTTCTAGCATAAAGAGCCTGATAATTTGTTGAACACAACATGACAAACAGACAACAAACAGTACACAGCAATATTAATATAAACTTGAGATGCTTATTAAGGGACAATCCAGTGTTAAAATATATAGTCCCTCAATTTCAACCATCAAGCAGCCAAACTATCAGCCACCTGTTTCGGCCTACTCAGGCTTATCCGAAAAATCATTACTACCCTTTAAAGCCAGACACATCATGATCCAGGGTCTAATCTTGTCACGTTTGGATTTTGGGAATGCCCTCTATCTAGGGGCCCCACAGGCCACCTTAAACAAGCTACAAGTCATCCAAAACTGTGCGGCACGCACCCTGCTCCAGATCCATCATCGTATCCCCGTTAAAACCAAACTCAAGAAGCTCTACTGGCTTACTGTCAGGGAAAGAATCACATTCAAGGGCCTGTGCATCGCCAATCGAGCCTTCTGGAAATCGGGCGCCACCATCAATCACTCTCTGGTCACCCCCTACCAACCAAACAGACAGCTTTGATCTACCTTCTCACACCTTCTCACAGTACCCAGAATCAAGAAGGCCAGATGTGGGGGGACCTTCTTTCTCAGACAACACGGCCAAACTCTGGAACTCTCTACCTCCCCACCAGCGCTCAGAACAGAATCATCTTTCCTTCCGGAAAAAGCTTAAAATCCAGCTGTTCAACAATTCAGACTAGGCTCCCTCCGTTCTTCCACACGCGTTTGTCCGCAGCGCTAGGACGCCTCAGGGTAGATACCGTGCTATACAAATGCTCTTTTTCATTTCATTTCATTTCATCCATTTCATTTGTGAAGAGTTACAATAGATACTAAAATTCAACTGTCAAAGTATTCTTTCCTCTTTTGACCAGTGGGGGGTTGCTGCTCTGTAGTTTTCAATATAGCTGGATCTCTAGTTGATTACAGCAATAAGGTATATCTGGGCATTAGTAAAACTCTTACTCATCTTCAGATTTAGCGAAATCAGTATTTAGCAAAGCTTACAACATTTTGATGCAGCTGTATTAGCTGTCTCTGCATTCTCAAATTATTTTCTAAATGCTCTGCAAAGCGCATTACTCTGTCTACAGTGAACTCCCCACTAGTCTCTCAAAATTGTATCCCCTATGTCCAACCAGAGCTTTGAGCTACTGCAACTTCACTCTTGAGGATTCTGCAATTCTACAAATCTATATACCAAAGCTGTTCTATCTCTGGCATTTGTTTTGGAATAGCATTCGTTCCGGTTTCTGCAGGAGTTTGAAATATTTATCTTTCAGAAGGAAGCTATAACTCTCTTTTTGTATCTGTTTCATAAAAGCATATCACATTTTTTTTATTTGAAGGAGGAATTATTAATTAAAAATTGCAAAATTATAAGCATTCTCGTATCTCTTTCTGATAAAGAATGTTTTGCTATTTACCATGAACTAAAGTACTGAAAAATATGCAGCGAAAAGACTGGCGATCACCATGTCTAGGAATGTGGATAAATAAGATAAGACTCTCTCTTTATCTAAAGGGGCAAACAGAGATAAGATTCTTTTTTTTAATTTTTAGAGGGAAATTTGATCTATAATCATTATGGGAGGTGTCAAGTGGAAAGTTTGCGGGAACTATAATTTAAAACTATTGTGTTGTGAGGTGCAGAAGAACTCTAAATGAGTTCTGCAGTAAGCCAGTAGGTGGAATTCACTACACTTGTTTTTATCTTATGAGGCAGAGACTTAGCAATGAATTATTTTTAACTACGAATGGGACGTAGTAGGAAAATAATTACATCTTCATTAGGGGATGAGCATAAAAATCCCTAGTGTGGGTATTTTTAGAGAAGCATTTAAAAACACAGTTTAACATTTGAATGCTTCCTTTTTCCCAGATACAAGTCCATTTTGTGGCAATTTTTTATATGGTGTAAGTCGTGCATGAAGGCACCTTCCTAAAATGGCCTTCATATTCCTTAATGTTCCTTAATGTTATTAATACAGCAGGATCAAGGCTGATTTGCATATGGTTTGATCTAATCTGAGGTGGCTACAAAATGACAAATTGGAATGTGGCCATGGGAAATGATCAGTGGCTGAGATTAATTCAAATGTTCCATCCATTTGTTTGTTGGGCATATTTTCAATTTAGCGAGCAGCACTACAAAAGGGACGTTTTGAACTTTTTGGATGCAGCAACCAAAGAACACCAAGTGTGATCTGAATAGAAAATGCAGTTGAGCAAGTACAATGCGGACGTATGTTGGGTTGAAGATTCCAAGTGTGTCTTGCATGACTGGATGAGATGAGAAAGACACCACACCTTTTAGGATTTAAATCGTTATATCCCTATAAACCATCAGGCACTGGTATCATCTCTGAGCTATTTCCTACCAAAAGCCCTCATCTCATGGGTTATGGAACTCCTAGATGACTTACACTTGCATGGCCATGTATAGGTGGGGTCCTTTACCTCATATACTTTGGATCATCTTAATTTGGGAAGCAGTTAATTTACATTAAATTCGAGCATACCTCAGGTTGTTTGTCAAGCAATTTCTCTTCCACATCATTAGCTACTTCAGAAACAGCTTGCGTCACCTCGGTCTTAGGTTCCTTAAGTTCAGGTTTAGCTATGATGGCATATTCAGAAATGGTGTCAGAATCTTCCAGTTTAACGGTCTCCATTTCAGCCTTATTAATTTCTTGAACAGGTGGAGTGGCTTGTTTCGCTGATTCCTCTGAGGGTAAATTCTTCTGTGATGTTTTGTCTTTCATGCTGATAGGAATCTGTAGTTGATCCAAAGTGAGAAATAAGTTAGGTATTCATACACTTCCTCTTTCATTCCACACTATTCTGCAGTTTCAGGCTCTCTCTAAAAGTGTAACTCTATATGGCAAATAGGTTTTGTGAAATAAATCATTTACTCTTGTTTATGTAAAAGAGTTTCATTGGATACCCACTATTGCTGGTACATTAGTGGTATGGTAGCATGCCATGATTGGTTGGGAATATAGTCAGGGGAAATTGTTATCAGTTGATGAATAATGAAGCACTGAACATATTAGAGTAAAAGCTCACACTACTTGCATGTTGTTGAATTAAATAAAAAAATCCATGTGCTTAGCAGTGCGAACTGAAAAGTGTCCAATATGACAACAGATGGAAACTCAGTTTAGACGCATAAGTAAATAAAGCAAATTGGGCACTATGTCTACTTACCTACCTACCTACCTACCTACCTACCTATCTATCTATCTATCTATCTATCTATCTATCTATCTATCTATCTATCTATCTATCTATCTATCTATCTATCTATCTATCTATCTATCTATCTATCTATCTATCTATCTATCTATCTATCTATCTATCTATCTATCTATCTATCTATCTATCTATCTATCTATCTATCTATCTATCTATCTATCTATCTATCTGTCTGTCTGTCTGTTGGTCTATCTGTCTATCTATCTATCTATCTATCTATCTATCTATCTATCTATCTATCTATCTATCTATCTATCTATCTATCTATCTATCTATCTATCTATCTATCTATCTATCTATCTATCTATCTATCTATCTATCTATCTATCTATCTATCTATCTATCTATCTATCTGTCTGTCTGTCTGTCTGTTGGTCTATCTGTCTATCTATCTATCTATCTATCTATCTATCTATCTATCTATCTATCTATCTATCTATCTATCTATCTATCTATCTATTTTTTTTATCAGCTTAAAACACAACTTTAACGGCAAACAAGGTTTGGCCATCTCTTTGGAATTTAATCTCTTCACTTTCTAAGCATACCAAATCTCACATAAAAACCTATAGTTTACTACAGGATTGTTCAGAGGAAGTCCAGCCCCAATGCAGACTCTTTACAAGTGTGGCGGCTTAAAGCAACATTCGTGAAAATCCTTAGAAGTTGCAACTTTAAGAATGCGCCAGGATGGTCATGTATGGATTTATCCATAGTCACTCCACTGAAACAAGGTGTGGCTCAGTACACAAACGCATACCCTAAGAAGAGTAAATATGGCTTCAACTGAATGCACAAGAATTCCCCTTGAAGTAATCAGTTTAATAACATTAGCAGATAGAAAGACCAGTTAGTTGGCAATTCAGTATAGAAGTACTGGAAGAAGTAGCATGGAGTGTGAAGAGCACAATCCTTATGGATGGGATACCTCCAAAGCCACAATAATTTTTGTTATATGTTCTTTGTGATTTTGTAAGAAACAAGCACTTCATTTAACGCACGTGATTTGCAGACATTTGTGAGGTGTATCCATCCAAAACTCAAGACACATGTGAAGGTGCTACCCTGCAAATTGGCAGTGAGAATTGCAGTGACCCCTTACTTTGTAACTTAATATTGGAGTATATGTTTAAAATAAACGGTTTGAGGGGGTCTAATTATCATGGTCAATCAGAAGGTGGGCGTTTTTCCTCCTATGCTTATGTGTGGAAACATACAACATGCAATGTATTGTTTTACCAGTATTGTATTTTTATAAAGTGTGTACATTTGCTTTATTCAAGTCCCATTTTGAAAAAAAGCTTTACAACTATAAAATATCACAAATAGACAAGGTATTCTTTGAAATACAACACTTTACAAAATACACAGAGTGCGCTATTGCTGGCAGAATGAGAACACAGCGAAATAGTAATGAGATGAACTGCCAGGAGCCTGGCACTCACATCAGCCTCACACGGTGTGCTTTAGGTCAACAGGCCGACAATTAAATGCAGTGGCCTTTGGGCTATGGGCACGGAAGTCAGGACAGCAGTCATCTGACCAGTGCGGTAAGTGAGAGATCACAATGGCCAGGCTAGTCAGCTTCTCCTTTAGGTATTTCTAAGAGTCCACTTAAATGAAAACGTGTTTATTAGAAGTATCGTTCAACTTTCTTCGCAACTGTATTCCTGCCCTAAATACACCCTAACACTCTGTTTTACTTTGATCTTTGCCTCTTGTCTAAATCTCCTTGTCCAATTAGTGCCATTTTTCTTGAAATTAAGATGTGAATCCTTTCATGGGACTACAGACCTTAAAAGTTCTTTTTACAGCCAGATACAAACCTGTAGCTTTGCAATTTCATAATCATCTGCCCTCACCTTGCTCACTGATGTGTCTTTTTTCTTTATAGCATTTTTTCGATCAAGTCCACGCTTTGGTTTTCTATTCAGGTCAACAAGTCTCCCATCCAAATCTTCTTGTCTTATTATGTCCATTTCAGCCTTAGGAATTTCTTGAACTGGCAAAGCAGTGTCCAGTGTTTGCAATTCCTCTGAATGCAAAATAACTTCTTTCTGGCTGTCGTAAACCTATAGGTTTAAAAAAAAAAGTGCTCTTTAAATTATACAGTTCTTTTCTTCATTAAATTTGCAATTCAGTATAAGAAGGAATTATCGATAAGTGAAATAAACATAATCTGATTAATGGGCAACAAATAACATACAGAAATGTTAACCTCACCAGGAGGTGAATGGCAAGGGACAACCCAGTGTCGTACTGAGAATGGCAACTGTCAGGCCCAGTTCACAGGACATGGGGCAAACAGGTCTACCTGACCTCAGCCAAGGGGGCTGGGGTCGTTCACCTCTGATGTTCGTGGGTGCATCCTACCACAGCTCCTCGAACTGGGCCAAAAAAAAAACCTTCAGTGCCTGACTTTCAATGGCAGCGAATAGAAAGTACTTTAACAAACTTAAAATTGTAATACTACACACTAGAATATGCAATTACAAATATCCAATAATGCAGTGCCACTGGATCCATTGTCAGTGTTCCCTTCTTCCCACCATCCCCTAACCAGGTGTAAGATATAGTAAAGTAGGTTTCAGGCACAGGTGCAGTGCTAACCCTCTTGTTTGGAGTTTGTACACTCAGTTCTACAGTCTTAGGGCCTCATTAGGATGAGGGGCGGACTTTGCCCACCCGTCATCCCATCGTAAATCTGGACCACCCGTCATAAGGGCGGGGGTCCCGGGGGTGCTATTAGGATGTGCCCGCCACAGTGGCGGGCACATCCTGTATTTTCAGCATTGTGGCGGGCGGTGCTCTCTGCACCGCCCGCCACAATGCTGAAAATGCACTTTCACATTGTCATTTACAAAGCGGCAGGCACGCTTTGTAAATGACGATGAAGGGGGGTACCACAGGTACCCCCATGTGCACCCCCCACCTGTACTTCACTCTGGGGGCCCGCAGGCGGCCCCCAGAGTGAAGACCGCATGCCTTTCCGTGGCGGCATCGCCGCCGCGGAAAGGCACTGAAAACCAGACATCATAATATGGCTGGCGGTGTCTGTTAGACACCGCCACCATATTATTCCTTTTCCGCCCCGGCCGCAAGGCGACCGGGGCGGAAAAGCGGCGGACGGTCTTTCCGTCCGCCGTGGCCCCCCCCGCCATCCTAATATGGCGGGGGGAAATCTGGTTATGATATCGGGCGGATTGCCTCCGCCAGGCTGGCGGTGGCTACAGCCAGCCTGGCGGAGGCAATTCGCCCGATATCGTAATGAACCTCTTAGTCTCAGTATGAATGCAGTGCAGCCCACTTCGGGCGCACTTCAGGTCAGTGCCACATACAGTGCACGCCACTTCAGGGTCACAGTGGAGCAGCCCACTCGGGCACACATCGGCAGTGCCACTGTGCAGCTGCTTAATGCAAGATTGTCAGTTCTCCAAACGGAAGCACTCCGGTTGCTCTGCCTCGAGCTCATCTGGGACAGGGACCCTGTACTCTGGGGGGGCAGCTTCTGCTCACTCTGGTAGACAGCACCTCCAGCAAGTCTCACACCCTCCTTCCCTCTTCTTCTCAGATAGATCCACCTCCAGACACTTATGGACAGAAGGACAGCTCTTTCTCCTTTGGTAAATATTTTTAGTTTTAATCTTAATTGTTAATATAGTACCTTTAATTTGTAATTCTTTTGCTTACATTATTGTAGGAATAGTTAATTAGACCCCCCTCGAAAGTCCATCACTTTTCCTTTTGTTGCTTACTTTGGAGTGGCAGTAGTGAATTTAATCCCTGGATGTGTTTTTTTTTTATGTCGTCCTTTTTTCGTTTTCAGTTTTTTTAAAGATTTATTTTTGGTGATTTCATTTTAAACGTTATTTTAATTTTTATAGTAATAGGCTTATTATTTTGAAATAATGTTATTGGTATGTATTTTAAAATGTTTACCATATACTGCTTATAATTATTGGTAGTTATTATAAGTATTTTTATTTAATTATACGTGCTTATTCATCAATTTATTTGTTTGTATATTATAGTTAATATTTTGTTAACACTTATTTTTAAGTATATATTTTAAATTTGTAAATTATTACATTCAATTGCTATATATTTGATATTATATGCATTTTTCCAGGTCATTTTTTAGGTGATATATGTATTTTTTAATTAATATACTCTTTAATAGTCACATTTTAATATACTTATCTATTTTGTGATCATATTTTGGTCTTCCATATTTATGGCCTTAATATTTTGGCCTTTACATGCAAAGAATGTAAAGTCAACATTTGTGTCTTGGATATGTTTGGCAATGTTATTGTTTTGCAATATTTTGTCACCGATATCTCGACATACAACCATAGATAGAAGTACAAATCAGAATCAGAAATCAGATACTGTTTAACAGTAACAGGAAATTCATGTTTAGTTAAATAGTTACAGCAGAAGGAAAGAAGCAATAGCAAAAAATTGTTTCACTCAGAAAAGAGTATGCGGGGACAACATTTTACATAATGACCTAAAAAAGGCACCCACCTGAGAACAACAAATGCTCACAGAAACATGATGTGCATACCTTATAAACATTCAAGACGGGACAGATTATTGTAAAAGGCTATGCAAGAAATTAATCTCATAAGTGTTTGAGCAAAAATAGGACCACCATTGATGCTATAATAAGACAGGGTGTTTTGCTCAATGTAGAATATGTATTAACTATCACCTGACTGAAAAGTGTACAAAAAGTAGCTTCACCTGGAAGAGTTAACTTCTTTCCTCGAAGAGCATAAATGCTGAGTTTAGCAACGTTCATGAGAGCGGGAAGGAAATCAGCGAGCCACAGATCCAAAAGTAAAATACACCTCAAAAGTAGTATACTTTGAACAAAATACCCTGTTTGATGACTCCTACTCCAACACTCATCCTCATCCAAAATAACGTAAGAGATGTTGGAGAAATGAAACTCAAGAGAAACCATGTGCTGGCCTCCAACAAAGGCAAGTACGTCTTTGGAAGAGAGGTGGCTGACTATAGGCTGAGACAACACCAATCTAGGTATTGCTTCTAAAAAGAAAAACAGCAAACGGCCAATTAGACTCCCTTGAACGAAGAAGATGCTTCTGTTGCTAATGAGCTCCGGCACTCAATATTTCATTATAAAGTGAGAGACTGCCTTAGGAACCAGAAATCTCAGTGTACGCTATCATCTCATGAGAAAGGCAAATATTCAGATTGACAGTCAATCCCTGTACATCAGCCCATGGTGCAAGCAAATGCGTTTTCTTGTTAAAATGAAAGTGGTCATAGGACAATAACAAACATTACACTTCTGTGTTGAGATTCAGCCTCCAGTCAACATTGTTTACCAACGGGTGGAGGCCTGTTGATGATCCTTGCCTGAGACTGCATTTCTGTTTATACGTTCAAGCCCTCATTATAAGATTATTCTTAATTCTGATGGGGCTGGCAGCAGCAGTTACCAGCCCCATCAGAATTAGATATGTGGTGTTTCTACATACCTGTTTATTTTCACACAGATATTTTGAGAAATTAGGAATTATCTGGGCAATCATCCTTAAAATTAAAGTTTTCACTTTTAATTGGTATTGTTTTAGGAGACCCTTAGTGTCCAACGTATAAAGACCTGGAGTTTCCATATCACCAATACTCTAGGCCACTCATAATGAGAGCCTAGGGGCTATCATTGTTTAGACATATTTTTTATGTATGTTTACGGATACATCAAGTTTAGCTGGGCTTTTTAACATTATTAACTGTTAATTTACAGACAACTTGCACCACCTGGTTAAGTGTGTCCCCTATCTCCTTTTTGGATTCTTCAGGAAGTTGTACTGCACTGGGATGATCCAGTAGTTTACCCCCATGTTCCTGCTGAATAGTTTCCAGGTCTTTCTGATCCATATCCTTAAATACTGTCGACATATCTTTATCTAATTCAACCGAACTTGGAATCTTGTCATTTATTTATTCTTTCTTGCTGTCAGACTCCTGTAATTGTTTTCCAATAATGCGGTACATAAATATTGCATCACACTATTTGAAATTTAATTTTATTATACAATATATCGAAGTTGATAAATGAATACAAAGCCTAGTTAATAGAGTTGAGGGAAAGAACAACATGCTTTCTGATTTATATAAAACAGTATTATTTGGAAAAAGCAAATCTTATTGTGTCCAATTTTTTTTAACGCCTTCTTGACATACCCAGTGATAGTTTCAGATAAATAGTTGAGAGAAAGAGCAACATGCTTTCTGATCTATACAAAACAGTATTACTTGAAAAATCAGAATCTTATTGTTTCTTATTATTTTACAGTCTGCTTGACATTCCCAGTGATAATTTCAGATAAATATCTGGAGAATCTACAGTAAATGGTAAATTGCTGCAATGGGGTATTCTTTGCCACAGATTACTTAGATGACCCTGGCGAACTCTGGGCGGTTCCCTCAATTCCTACATAGAACCTCTCCTCAAAGTCCACATCCTCTGTGTTGAGGTATAGAATGTCTGACAGCCTTTCGTATACACCTCACAGGTTCAAGGTTTATGGCCTTTTCAATGACAGGTTACAACCCAGACCACCAATATCCTTACCTCCCAACTTGTAAAAACATACCCAATTTTTGTTAGAAAAGATACAAAGCAGTCGATAACTCCAAATACAAAATTATGACCTAAATTAAAGAAAGGAAGGATCATACTCATTTATTATGTAATTTAGATAAGGTCCAGACGTTTAAACATATAGAAATTAATTATGAAACCATATTTACAAGAGTTACTAAGTATTGCAATGACTTAAATAGAGGATAGATGGCTTGTGAAGAAATGGTTTTGTTGCAAATACTTTTGGATTTTTTTTTAGTTCATCATACATATCTGGTACCCAGTAAAAATATTTATTTTAAAAAATATGAATCAATTATGAACACTCTTTATACAAGATATGCCAGAATATAACAATATCTGTCGGAATTCTGATTTGAATGAACCAGGGAATGCGCATTATTAGTATATAAAATTAATTTTGGGTAGAAGTTTTCAAAACAACAACAGGTGTATCCACTAAACCTAAATAGTTGTATTTATATGTCTAGAACCAACTGTGCAGAAAGTATTGAACAGCATACATTATAGGGAATGAAGTAGGTCCAACTTTACACATAATCACACCATGGCAATATCTCAGAGTTTCAAGATTTTTAGAAGCACATGGGAGCAAGGTGTTAATTGCTGGGTGACTTAGCATATATGGGATATAGCTCATTAGAGTAGATTATAAAGCAGTTGTACGTCACACACGAGTTCCAAGACACTACAGAGACCAAGCTGTACCCTGAGTACCTTTGTAAGGTTGAATATCACTAGAGTGACCTGCAAAGCCATTTTAAGTTGTATGTGTATTCCGTATAATACTTGTCATTTGGGAAGGAGCAGGAGAAACATGGCTCCAAGGATATGACGAAGAGGATAAGATTGGGAGGTGGAACAACAGCAAGGGCACTAAATAATGCTTTATAAAAGGAAGGTTTGCTACAAATATGTTATCTGTTTGTCGTAATGCAGTACCACCACTTACAAGCTTGCTCTCGTGGACCGGCATTGGCCATACTAGTGTTGGCATGTTCTGGAAAAAAAAGTGGACACACACACACATTATTACACTGGCCTCTGCATTGAACCCTGACGTGCTTTCTTTCATTGATACATAAATATCATTTCCCTTTGGTGAGATGGGAATTGTATTCATTTTCACTGGTACCTCGGATAGTGTGAATGCTATTTTCACATGAACAGTAATCACTGCTTCAGAAATAGCTGGCACCTTCTAACTAATTAATACATCAGATTTTGCAAAGATATATTGCCAGACTTTCCTAGTGCAATTGCTTATATTTCATCCCTAGATCATGAACTGATAAATTAGTATCTTTCTTAACTGGACCCACTGAAGTTAACATCTTCTTTGATGTTTATTCTTTCAGACATTTATAGAGGTTTGAAATACAAAAGTAAGTGGTGAATATGTTTCTTTGTTTTTTAATTTAAATACAGTGCTGGGTAGAGGGTGATAAATGAATGTGCCTCATTGGTCAACCAACTTTTTGTGCAAGAGAGTAGTAAGAAAAATTAAATACCTTCACTTTGACCAGTATACACTGACTGAAAAGGTGATAAGAGCAAACCCAGCAGTCGTTTGTGGCACTGCTACCTCTGAAGAAATTCAGAATTTCTGAAAATTCCTGTATCCTTCCCTTCACCCTTCTTTGAGTGTTTTGTCCTTCCTCCCTTCTCTCCATTTTTCTTCCTTCCTTCTCTCCATCTTTCTTTTCCTTCTGCCTTCTTTGAAACCTTTCTGTACTTTTTTTCATCATTACTTCATTCTGTCTTTTTACATCAACCCATCCTTCCCTCCATGCATACTTGTTTTTATCCATCTATCCTCTCTTCAAGCCATCCTTGCATTTTTCTTTAGCCACCCAACCTTCCTTCTTACAATGCATTCATACATCCTTCCACCTTCTCCCCAACTGAGCATCCTTATGGCCTGCATCAATTCCCTTTCTTCTTTTCATTCATTGCTCGATTCATCCTTAGTTCCATCCATCTACTTGTGTATGCATGCATTTCTCAATCCATCCTTTTCAGATTATATCTTCTTTCTAATCATCCATCTCTGCATCCATCCCCTCTCCTTCCTTCTTTACACTACGCCTTCTCCTCCTCCTCATCCTTTTCTCAGTTCCTCACTCCCATCACCCCTCCCTTCTGTCCACTGCAAGAACTCATGTTTATGATTTTCTGTACAGATTCATAGGAACCATTAACACCAATGCTAACTTTTCGTCTTACACAGGACTTCCCTTTGGCACACAATCCCCACTCAAGCTGCCAAAGTGGGGGGATCATGACGCCCCTTTTTGTATGTCAATTATTATGTTAATCGTGCTGTAGTGCGCGTGGAAGCAGGAACGCGGTTTATCTAGGAAGACAGAAAGAACCTTCCTGGTAGGTGAGTGGTAGAGCATTGACCTGAGAGGAGACCTGCCACTGTAGCCCGAGAATTCAGGGAAGACTTTTAAATTAAATGAATATTGGTGCTTAACAATGTATATTGTAGACCCTTCAGCATGATCTACATAGTATGCAACCATAAGTTGAATAATTACTGAGTCGCGGTAGATTAGATGTTGTCATAGAGAGGTCAATTAGCTGGAATTACCCCCTTCAATATATTTTTGATTCCTAAGCAGCAGCAGTCTCCAAAAAGACACCTAGTGGATTATTACGGGAAAGAGTATAGGGCAATTTGAAGAAATATCTTTTGTCTCAATAAGCACATGTAATATGAAGCTTGGGACAGGGCGGGAGAGGAAAAGGCTTATAGTAGAATCTTTTTTAGACATTTAATTTGTCATGTTTAACAGTATTCAATGCACATTCCCTGTCGAGATACACCAGATCCTAGTAGCAAGGAAGCACCATTGTTATTGTGTTAACCCATTTTCACTTGGCTTCACCATTTGTTGAATTACATCTTGTGGCAAACAAGCCATACAATAACTATGCATTCAGCAGTGCTTGCTATGTGAATGATCAAGATTTCAACATGGACATATTGCAGCAGGCCACAGGAGCTTAAGACAGAGAGCCTCGACCCTTCAGTGGGCTCCCATTCTCTATGAAACCAATAAACATAATTGAGAAATGAAAGACTCCGGGGTCCCTCACCACATTCTGCTGGGTGGGGGCCTCATTATGTGTTCCAACAATTGCAGGCCACATTAACATTCAGAATATATAGTATCTCCCTCCATGCCCATAGTAATTCTGTACCCCTTCTTGGCAGAATGAACTTACATATCTCACCCCCACAGATTTTAAGGAAATGAACCCCACTATACATCTTGCAACTGAGCAGACCTGTGGAGCAATGGCTGGGCAATCCAAAGTACTTTCCATAAAGTTTGTAGGGCCCCTTTAGTTTCCTCTCTGCTACAGTTTTCATGGAGGAGGGACTGCCATGACATCGGTCGTAATATGTTTGGCAGGACCATGGCCGTCCCACCAACCATATTGTGACCTCCTGAGTATTGAAATACTGCCAGCTGCAGCGGGGCAATGGCGGTCCAACCACCCTAATTGTAATAGGGCAGTCAGAATATCATCATTGCCAGGCCCCCAGACTCATAATAGATCCCAAAGTGTTTAAAGGCTCACAAGATTATAATCTTGCGGCCAACAATGATCATATAGACTGATACACACATGAAAGTAAAAATATCAAAAGCACCTAACAAGGTGTACTAAATGTCACAAATGTATGATACTGTAAGTCAGATAAATAATCAAACCCAGAGGCTAGAACACTGTACCCCCAAACGAGGGTTCAATAGTCCTAACTCAGCACATACATATTTAGAAATCCTCTCATAGCATACAAAAAATTTCTCAACCTACAGTAGGGAACGTACCATGAAGGTATCAACTCTTGAGCTTCAGCCCTTCCGCAGAGTAAAGCAGACTGCAAGCAGTGGCATAACTAGGCTGGAAAATTAATCCTGCATTTCAGGGCCCGCGTGCTCGCAGATAAGACCGCCCCCGCTATGCCACTGGCTACAAGACCTGTATATCAGGTATAAATCAAAAACCAAACACAAATAAAAAGCTGAAAAACTGTCTAAGGAAGAGCTGAAGGAGAAAGGCATAACTTGTGGGCCAAGCAGTAACAGTAATCCAGAAAGCCATATATTATGGAATTTAGTGTAAAGAACACACTGTACTCTACTACTATAGTAACTGCTGACCAGAGTAAGGGTCAGGCAAAAACGTGGAAAGAATCGCAAGGTTAGTTAAAGAACCATAAACTCCTGCAGTAAGCAGAAACATCACACTGGTTGCAAGTAGAATACATACTGCAACGCAGTGATAAATAAACACTTCCGTCTACAGAGTAAGAAAGAAAGAAAGAAAGCAGAGCCTTCAAAGACATGTCTAGGTGTCTTTATCACATCGTGCAGCTCCAAATCATAACAAACTGAATCAACATGTACACCAAATGTACGAGTTACTTACCTTTGGTAAGGATGTATCTGGTAGAGATGATTCTAGCCGCAGATTCCTTAACATGGAATTATCCCCAGGTGTGAGACTAGATCCGAAATCACTGTACGCCGGGGGGACAGCACCACGTGACACCGCCCTGACGTCCACGCCCATGATGTCAGTGAGGATACATAAGTTCCACCCCGGCGCGCCTATGTCAGTTTTCTTCGGATAACTTTTCCACGCCACAACGTGGAGCCATCACAAACAAAACTGTGAGAATACTAGAACAGTGTGCGAAAAACCCTGCTAAACAGATGGGGAAGAAACAAATGGTGAGGAACAGCACCATCCAGAATAGAGCCAGGTACTGAGGCACCAAGATCTGGAGTGAAAGAACAGGGCACAGCTACTGCAAAGCAATCCTGCAAACAAATACAACAGCCTCCCCGGGCGCAGAAGCATGTGAAAAATACACAGCAGACCAAGAAGTCTGCAGCCACTGTCCAGAACAGAAAGGGACACCAAGGTCAGAACGGAGAGCAATGACCATTCAACCTCAGACAATACCAGCAGGGAGAAAGTCTCCCAAAAGCCAAGGTCGAGACCAGCCAAGGTACCCCAACCCCAAGGACTGCCAAAGACAGAAGTGCAAGCAACAAAGGGAAGAAGAGCACGAGCGAACCCCAAACTGGAGACCAGGGTGCAGGGGCACAGAAGTACCCCTAAAAGTCAAGAATGGAGCAACAACAAGGCGAGCATCCCCCTAAGGAGGGAGTAAGAAAAGACACTCGCAAAAGACAACCACCCGGAGGTAGGCGAGTGCAGAAAACCAAGAAGGGCCTTTGCAGAACGGGGAGGAAGGGCTGGTCGTGAAGGAATCTGCGGCTAGAATTGTCTCTACCAGATACATGGTTACCGTAGGTAAGTAACTCGTACATCTGATAGAGACTACTAGCCGCAGATTCCTTAACTTAGTATAGATACCCTAGCCATACTCAAGGGGAAGGAGGGTCTGCGAGACGACCTCCCCAGCTCATGCGAACACAAGTCCCCGACTGGGGACAAATCACCGGGAAATAGCCCAGTCCTCCCTAACAGGGGATGAGCCACAGGGACAGGGGAAAGAGCCCAAGCAGACTAGAACCTCAGTGTCACGGAGAACGCTGCCCCACAGAGAATGTGTCATAACGACAAGCGGCAGCCCAGCCCTCACCAAGCAGGAGAAGGCAGGGCAATACGAAAGGAGGCCAGCAGCCAATGTACCAGGAACCTCCACCAGAAGCCCCAGGTACAGGCAATATGAAAGGAGGTCAGCAGCCAATGTACCAGGGACCTCCACCGAAAACCCCAGGTACAGGCAATGCATGGGAGTTCTGAGGAAGAAGAGCATCCAGGAAACTCCAAGGAGAAAAGTAGAAATGAGGGCAAGGGCCCTCCACTGGGAACACACCCAGTGAAGAGGGTGGCCGAATCCATCACAGCTGGATGTCAACTTGCCAGACAGAACAGCACCTCAGTAAGAAGGCAGGTGGAAGAGTAAAACATAGCCCCAGAAGGCTCTCAAAAAACAAGAAGCAGGGGCGCCAGGCCTTACTCCAAGGCCCCCCGGCCATGGACCAGAAGAGCAGGCGGGCGCAGCTGGACGCCGATAGTGGCCACTAAATTAAACGTCCAGACCACAACGTCCAGGCGGGCACAGCTGGGTGTCGACAAGCAACCATCCGGAAAACAATAGGAGAAACAAGTAGGACGAACCAGGTCATCAACATAGGAAAATAACCCTTCTGGACACCAGACAGAGGACCAGGCCAAACGACAGACAGAGGGCAAAAACCGCCACAGCACAACGCTGCAGCTGCCCGAGAAAACACACCAGCGGCATACAGCAACACGAGGAAGGGTGAGGAACCCGCAAGGGGGAGTCCACACCTTCCGAGTGTAAGACAGGGCTATCCAATAGCTACAAATACCCCACGTAGGGTAGGACATGGCCCAAGAAGCATGGGAACCACTCCTAGGGAAGAAAATCCCGCCTCAACGAACACATTAGAAAATCTGTGACAGAAACCACATAAGGTTTATTAAGCAGCCAAAAAGAACACTCTTTGCCAAAAAGGGCTGAACCAGCAGCCAACTGAAGAGGTAGGCCAACCTAGGACCCCGAGGGCACAGCATCCCCCACAGAAAGTGTAATGTTCACCCCAACACCGGAATTCAGGAGCAGTGGGATAACACCTCCCACTAAGACCCGGAGGATTAACAAAACCACCTACTGAGGAGGAGGAGGAGGAAGAGGAGGAGGAGGACGGAGCCCCGCAAGAAGACACTGAATGGCGGAGTCCGCATGAGTGTTAAACCGAAGGACCCCATCAAAGGGTAGGTCAACCAAATGTTCACTAAAATTTTCCGGAAAAACAGCATCACATAGCCAGGCATGGCGACGGAGAGCCACAGAAGTGGCCATAGCACGTCCTAGAGCAACAGCAACATCCAAGGCCACATGAAAAATAAATGCGGCCAACTCCCTACCATCCAACACATGGCGCCGTAGGTCAGCTTGGGCACCCTCATAACAGACATGAGAAAGAAGGGACTCCACAGACTGGAAGTAGCCCTAGTCAACACATACAAACTGTTAAGCACCCGCAAGGCAGCGCTAGAAGAAGCGAAGACATTATGCCCTCATGAATCCAACCACTGGGCCTCCAGAGATGGAGGAAACAACACCACAGCCAAACAGAGAAAGGCATTCCGCAGAAGAAAGCCTTGAGTAGAAGGGTGGAAAGAAAGACAAACAGGGTCCTGCGGAGCAGGGCAGTGGTGATGCAGAAGTGCCTGAGGCAATTGTGGAGTGACGCTTCAAAGAGAAGGAACAACTCCCGCCCACCAGAGCCCTGGTGGAGAACTTCCAAAAGGTTGTCCGTAGGAAACGGAGTGACAGGTTCACCCATCCACAGAATACCAGCGGTTGTGGAAATGGCCCGAACAAAGGCAACACTAGCCTCCCTAGGGCGCCGAGGAGTAGAAAGTAACTCCTCCGTGGGTGACTGCTGCAGGCTCAGCCACCCGTCCCCATGTCCAGGGGAAAGCGGCCAGCCCCGGAATAGTGGGGGATCCACAGATGAATGGGGAACCTGAGGAGCCCCAGGAGGCGGAGAGGCCGGGGGAAAAGCCATCCGCGAGCGTCGGAAAGAAGGGTTTGAGCATTTAGGCCGCGGGGACGTTGAGGAGCCCTCCCTGGAAGATGCCGGTGAAAAGGCAAAAATACGGCGACCTGTCTCCAAGGAGGAACACACCAACAGATGGCCGACCTCTGGAGAAGAAGGGACCTCAGGGGATGAATCCACAACCCGGCGTGGCTCCATGGAGTCCGCCACCGGCGCCTGCTCGGCGTCGATCGGCGCTGGAGTGGACACTCGTGGCGCCGGTCCGACTCGTGCCACCACACGCTCTCCATGAGGATGGGGCGGGGTCAACGCCAGAACGACAAGGGGGCGGCGCCGTTCAGGCGCCGGCTCGGCCTCAGACGGGGCAGCCTCCCGCATCGAGGACCGAGGGGGCCTTTGGAAAGCACCCCAGGCCCCTGCCTCCACCGGCGACTCCACCGGAGTCTGGGAGGTAGGCTCCCGACTCCAACACAGCACCGTCTCAACCTCGGGAGAGGCAGCCACCTGCTCCGATGACTGAGGGGGACTCGGGGGCAAGCCTGGAGTCCCGGCGGTCTCCTGCGATGCCACAGGGAGCCCCGTATGGATTTGCGGTAAGGCAAGGATGCCAGGCGCCAAAGAGGGGAGCCCCGAAGGACTGCACCTCGACGACACCACCTTCCTACGACCGGGAGCCGAAAATTCTGGTGACTCCACGGAAGGCCACGCACTGGGCAAGGGATCTGCGGACGGCTCAGGAGCTGGAGGAAGGGCCAAAGAAGCCTGCAGCACCGCAGTGTGGGCTGTCATTTGGGCCCTAGTCGCCTCTGCACCAGGAAACAGTGAGTAGGAAGGCGACAGGAGGGGGCACATGTCCCGGGGGGAGCAGGCCCACCGCGAAAGGAGGACAAGGCCTCGGAGATATACTGAAGGACCTCACAGCCGGTGAGCCACACCCTTGGGGCCGCGGCACGCCAGGGTGGGTCTTATGTATCTTCGCTGACGTCACGGACGAGGACGACGTCAGGGCGGAGTCACGTGGTGCCATCCCCCCGGTGTGCAGGGATGCTGTGGCAAAACATTTTCCGGATTCAGACTCACGCCTGGGGATAATTCTACGTTAAGGAATCTGCAGCTAGTAGTCTCTATCAGATAAATGTACCCCATCAAATTACATATCTTTGAGGCTATTCTGTATGGGCTCTGAAAACCCAGATCGATGCAGCCAAACTTGTCTGCGCAGTGCAAATGACTGAGCCACAGGTCTACCCATGGAATCAGTGGTGTCCATGCCACATTTGATGGTGAATTTTTCTGCCTCTTGGCCATTACACACCATCTGTAGCAGTTAACTTCTTGCTTCCTCTGGGAGAAAGGGAAGCTTACTCTTCCGAGAATACATGTAGTATTCAAAGATCGTAATGTTGCACTAACCGAAGAGATCAGATTCATCCGACAACTTTACAGCCATCTGGACTCTGTGCTTGATGGCACCAGAGGGATGGTATTTGGGTCTGCAGAGGGTGTTGCTGCTTGCACAACCAGACCTTTTGTAGAGGGATGTTTTAAGAGACAACAATGGTCCCCAGGGGTGGGCCAATGCCTATGGTATATAGCTCTGTCTAAAGGCATTCCTGTTTTCAGCCTTGCCCAAGCCCCTAACAATATGTTGTGGAGAGACTCAATATTAGGAAGTACGGTCTCCACTCCTGTCTTACCCTGGTGTAAAACATCCACCAAAGAGTCTGTGGACAATTCCACTGAAGGGAGCTGGCAATCTAAGACAACATCTGCCCTCCGTGATACCACAGCATCAGAGGAACTCACCTCTGTTGCCATACCATGTGGAGAAAGCAAATCTGAAGCTGGGGAGGATGTGAAGGCCACTAGCCTCACCCAGGTCTGTCAGCCAATTTTCCTTCAAGGGAGGCTGGACAGTATTGTCAATTGGGTATTGAAACCTTTTTTCTCCCCTTTACCTGTCAAACTGCATTCCCATAGGAAGAGCAGAAACAGACTGTATAGGGGCAGATGGAAATTTGCTTTAAGAGGTCAGCTCCATCGGTGTCAGTGAGGTGATGTGTTGATGTGAAGTTGAGTACTTGGTGAGCCATCAATTTGAGCAGCTTAACTCATGGGCTGACCTGACTCCGATGCTGAAGGTGAAGACCTTGAAGGGCTGAGCAACGGCACTGTCTTGAATCCGATAACAGATTCAGAAGGCACAACTGGCACCAAGAGCAGACCCATCAGCGAGGATCGATTAGGGACACCTCCCACCTTGTTGGGGCTAGAAAACATGGCAGAGAGGTATTGAGGCCCAAAGACCTTAAGCAGGGAAATGTAATATTTCTGTATTGGGTTAGAGTCACCCCAGTCCCAGGATATTTAGGGAGGCGCAAGGTAGACTCCAAAGAATGCTCTACAACTGAAAGTTGGGAGACAGTGTCAGAAACAAACATAAGTTTTGACTGCTTCAGTGCCTCCCTTGACGTTGACCGAGATGGCCCCTCACCTGAACGGCTACTGGACCAGTCACTGCATTTCGGCGAGGACTGGCGATAACGCGTACCTCAGACAGTCTTGCCACCAGAGGTTTCATGCAACGCTATCTCAACGCCTTCGGCCAAAGATGCTGTCAGAAACCACACTCCTCCGTGTCATGGTGGTCTCCCAGGCACCGCAAACTGGACCTGTTACTGTCACAAGATCCACAGGATTTAAACCCAGAAGGCATTGCAAAAAGCACACTGTTTCTCACACAAAATGTGGAAATGGGGCACAAAGTGGGCCCCTAAGGTCTCCAAATCCATTTTGCAAGCACAGAAAAAAAGGAACTGATGTCAGAGAGTTGGGGAGGTGGATATAAGGATTCCGTCTGTATCACATCGCGTGATGACATAGATACAGAGTAGAGCGGTGCCCTCTTCCGATGCATGGACAGGCTGTGGAAAATGTTTCCAGATCCAGTCCAGCGCCTGGGGTAGAATTCTAAAGTAAGTATCTTTGGCTAGATGTTTCTACCAGATGACATATTTTCCTTTCCATATTAATGAGTCAGTTTCTGAGTCACTCTAACTTCCAAGAGCTGTACGGTAACACAAATATTTTCAATTTTTTAACCAGAGTCTTGCTAATCCCATCTCCACAAATATAAAAAGAATCCACGCAAAAATCAAAAATATCACCTATATTAATGAGAATTTTCATGTCAAGCCAATTTGAGACAAAATCAATTCATGGCATTAACCCAGAGTTTATTAACCATTTAGAGATTCACAGCAAAGTGGTCTTGGAATCCTGGATGAATACCAATCATGTATCATTGCAGATTCTTTATCCCACGTACTAATGAATAACTGTGTTTGTAAGCTGGGTTTTATATTAATATTCAGGCGTACCTTGGATAGTTTGGCTGTTATAATCTCCTGAGTGTCGGTTACGAGTTCAGTGACTACTGTTACCGTCTTCCTCACTGAAACATCCTTTTCAGATTCTTCAATAGTAATACCAGATGTTGGTTCTATGGGTTGTCCCGGTCTCTTGTCGGAATCTCCCTGTGTAATGGTTTCAATTTCAACCTTAAACGATTTGCAAACTGGTGTAGAAGTATCTTGTATAACTGAATCCTGTGATGTTAATTTCATCTCAGAAGATTCTTCTTCCTTCCAGAGAGACACCTGCAGTTTTAGCAAATTTAAAAGGTGTTACTGAACTAGAGTGCCTTTTTAGACTAGCATTAGTATTCCATATCATACAATCTGTTAAATTAATGTGAAAGAAAAACAAAATGGCTGTATAGTTGTACAAACAACACGTTACTTTTGTGCTAAGTGGAAGGATCACACTGATCATCAATCTTTCATTCGGCTATAGTATTTGGGAGATGAGGCACACTAGAAGCTATGGAGGAGAGCACAATCTTAGTAAAACCCAATGCTGAAATTTGGGCTCCCATGCTTCACCTTTAGAACAAGGTTTCTTGATCATTAGCAATGCCTGGTGAGGACCTCTAATGTCACTAATATGGCAAGAAAACCTAAATGTTATTAGGCAGGAAATACTATATTATAGGGTATTATAAGTGTAAGAAAGTGGCCTGATGGTTGACTGGGGTATGAGACCTGGTTAATCTTTAATATATACGACTTCTCATATGTTCTTTCCCCTTTACAGGCTGACAGACTGTGCCCTGGTAGCTATTTGCCATTCCTAATCGATCTCATTCTCTGGTTTGGAATTCCCTTTGGGCCCTACTGTCATTTCACTTTTCCTCTCCCCATGTACGTTCTTCTGACACCATTAAAAAGTGATTTGTGTAATCTTTGTCCCGATGATGACCTAACATAATACAGCGTGAAACGCCGACTGCACAATCCAGCAACCTAACGGCCTCTGGCATTTAACATGCTTCTGTAAAATTATTCTCTCCAGTATTCATGTGATGAACCATTTTGTAACATATGACAAGTCTTATGTTAAAGATTAATTCTGAAGAGGTGTAGCTAGTTGAGTGGAGTACAATTTTTCCAAAAAAGGGGGCCACCAAATTTCATATTTGTAGTGTAGGTGCTGGGACACGAGGTTTGGGTGGGAAAAGGACCTCATTGTGAGGCAGGAGGTTTTACATGTCGAAATCCTATCAACACAATCCAGCGAATTTATGGCCTAATTTAATAGTGTTCAATTTACCAACCTCAGAATGATGGAGGTCTGAGTCAGCCTTGCCTTAATTCAAACTCCTGATGTAAATATACCTAAATTACAGTAACAAGGATTTAATCTCTGAGCAAGGTTTGAATAAATAAAAAAAAAAAAGAATCCACCTATTAAGTTTTATCTACCTCAATTACACCGGCCATTCATATTGTAGCAAGGGGTAACAGTACGGAAGACTCCTGTATGTCATCCTTCACTTTAATCAGTAAAAACTGTCCCCGTGTAGGCCCATCTTGGAAAAAGATTATTTTTATTTTTAAATAATTCTGGGAGTGGGTTAAGTAATATAACTCATGTTGCAGCTTTTGTCTTGGCATGTGTCTCTCCTCTTACGCCCTGTAACTGCCATGGGAAAGCAGGCCCAGATCCAGAGATTTCCACATGCTCACCTTAGTGACTTCAGTGGAAAATTAGAAAAACAACTTATTTGCCCTTCTTTACTACGTGGGCGCCCTGTTTACACTTGCATCACCCAGCAGTTGACATAAGCATAGGTGCAGCCTCCCATAATACAGATAAGCTGGTATGTCAGACCCTCCGGTGTAGTCATTCAATCCTGCACCTTCTACCATATAATTCAGTTCAGTCCTTGCAGTAGAGGGATGCACCACAGCAGGCAGTGCCACTTAGAAGAGAGGAGTAAGAGCAACATTCCCAGGGTTTGACATGGCAGTACTCTGCAGCTGCCAATGGCAGCATGCACGGTGCATAGGCAGACTGGGTACAAGGGACCAATGAGGATACATTCTATTGAACTAAATACTCATGGGGTCCTTGTGGAAAGGGTAAAAGTGGGATAACAGTGGGTATGCAGTAGATGTGCATGCAGGGTGCTGAGATACTTTGAAAAGAGGAATGTTTAGTCTAGTTCTGCTTGAAGTCTAGGGGGTCTCCTTATTCCCTATTGGCGAAATATATTTACATATTTCATATTTCCCTATATCTACCCAGAACAGTAATTGTTGAAGTAGATAAATGATTAAGATCCCCTGGGAATTAAATATGTATGTAACATTTCTACCTTGACTTTGAGGTCCAAGAGTCTGTACACTATTTAAGGTAATGGGCTACAAATGTACATTTTAACAGAAAACAGTCATAATTCCCAGATGTGAGATTCAACTCAGCTAGGAAGCCATTATATCTACAAAACAGGATATGCTTTTCTATCATGTGCTCCACTTGAAGCAATGTTTCCAAGACACTTTGGGCCTGATTACGATGGTAGTGAAAATGCCACTGACATCCTGTCGGTGGTGGTTTCAACACCATCGTAAGTAGGTTTTACCCCCGCCATATTACAAAGCTGGGTGTGTCTTTGGCAGTTAGCAAGACCGACCGACACGGTTCCGACGGGCTCAAGGAGCCCTTCAGACCACCGGAGGGGAATCATATCCCTACAACGGTGGTGGTGCACATCGCTGTAGGGATTATGATGTCCCTTTCCTAGGTTTATCATTGTTTAGACACATTTGTTTATGTATGTTCACTGATACATCATGTTTAGCTTGGCATTTTAACATTATTAACTGTTATCACCTGGCTAAGTATGTCCGCTGTTTTCTTTTTGGATTCTTCAGGAGGTTGAACTTCAATGGGATGATCCAGTTGTTTACCCACATGTTCCTGCTGAATAGTTTCCATGTCCTTCTGATCCATTTCCTTAAACACTGTAGAAATATCTTTATCTAATTCAATCGTACTTGGAATCTTCTCTTTTATTTCTTCTTTCTTGCTGTCAGACTCCTGTAATTGTTTTCCAATAATGAAGTACATAAATAATCGTATCACACTATTTGGAATTTCATTTATTATACGATATATCAAAGTTGATAAATGAATACAAAGCATGGTCAATACAGTTGAGGGAAAGAACAACATGCTTTCTGATCTATACAAAACAGTATTACTTGGAAAAGCCAAATCTTATTGTGTCCAATTGTTTTACAGCCTGCTTGACATTCCCAGTGATAGCTTCAGATAAATAGCTGGAGAACTTACAGCAAATGGTAAATTGCTGTAATGGGGTACTCTTTGCCACAGATTTCTTAGGTGACCCTTGTGAACTCTGGACAGTTCCCTCAATTCCTACATAGAACCTCTCCCCAAAGTCCACATCCTCTGTGATGAGGTTTAGAATGTCTAATAGCCTTCAGCTTCAAGGTTTAGGGCCTTTTCAATCATATGTTACATCCCTGACCAGGAAGGCGACAGGCGGGGGCACATGTCCCGGGGGGAGCAGGCCCACCGCGAAAGGAGGACAAGGCCTCGGAGATATACTGAAGGACCTCACAGCCGGTGAACCACACCCTTGGGGCCGCGGCACGCCAGGGCTTGTCTTATGTATCTTCGCTGACGTCACGGACGAGGACGACGTCAGGGCGGAGTCACGTGGTACCATCCCCCCGGTGCGCAGGGATGCTGTGGCAAAACATTTTCCGGATTCAGACTCACGCCTGGGGATAATTCTACGTTAAGGAATCTGCAGCTAGTAGTCTCTATCAGATAAATGTACACCATCAAATTACATATCTTTGAGGCTATTCTGTATGGGCTCTGAAAACCCAGATCGATGCAGCCAAGCTTGTATGCGCAGTGCAAATGACTGAGCCACAGGTCTACCCATGGAATCAGTGGTGTCCATGCCACATTTGATGGTGAATTTTTCTGCCTCTTGGCCATTACACACCATCTGTAGCAGTTAACTTCTTGCTTCCTCTGGGAGAAAGGGAAGCTTACTCTTCCGAGAATACATGTAGTATTCAAAGATCGTAATGTTGCACTAACCGAAGAGATCAGATTCATCCGACAACTTTACAGCCATCTGGACTCTGTGCTTGATGGCACCAGAGGGAGGGTATTCGGGTCTGCAGAGGGTGTTGCTTCTTGCACAACCAGACCTTTTGTAGAGGGATGTTTTAAGAGACAACAATGGTCCCCAGGGGTGGGCCAATGCCTATGGTATATAGCTCTGGCTAACGGCATTCCTGTTTTCAGCCTTGCCCAAGCCCCTAACAATATGTTGTGGAGAGACTCAATATTAGGAAGTACGGTCTCCACTCCTGTCTTACCCTGGTGTAAAACATCCACCAAAGAGTCTGTGGACAATTCCACTGAAGGGAGCTGGCAATCTAAGACAACATCTGCCCTCCGTGATACCACAGCATCAGAGGAACTCACCTCTGTTGCCATACCATGTGGAGAAAGCAAATCTGAAGCTGGGGAGGATGTGAAGGCCACTAGCCTCACCCAGGTCTGTCAGCCAATTTTCCTTCAAGGGAGGCTGGACAGTATTGTCAATTGGGTATTGAAACCTTTTTTCTCCCCTTTACCTGTCAAACTGCATTCCCATAGGAAGAGCAGAAACAGACTGTATAGGGGCAGATGGAAATTTGCTTTAAGAGGTCAGCTCCATCGGTGTCAGTGAGGTGATGTGTTGATGTGAAGTTGAGTACTTGGTGAGCCATCAATTTGAGCAGCTTAACTCATAGGCTGACCTGACTCCGATGCTGAAGGTGAAGACCTTGAAGGGCTGAGCAACGGCACTGTCTTGAATCCGATAACAGATTCAGAAGGCACAACTGGCACCAAGAGCAGACCCATCAGCGAGGATCGATTAGGGACACCTCCCACCTTGTTGGGGCTAGAAAACATGGCAGAGAGGTATTGAGGCCCAAAGACCTTAAGCAGGGAAATGTAATATTTCTGTATTGGGTTAGAGTCACCCCAGTCCCAGGATATTTAGGGAGGCGCAAGGTAGACTCCAAAGAATGCTCTACAACTGAAAGTTGGGAGACAGTGTCAGAAACAAACATACGTTTTGACTCTTGGTGCTTCAGTGCCTCCCTTGACGTTGACCGAGATGGCCCCTCACCTGAACGGCTACTGGACCAGTCACTGCATTTCGGCGAGGTCTCCAAATCCATTTTGCAAGCACAGAAAAAAAGGAACTGATGTCAGCGAGTTGGGGAGGTGGATATAAGGATTCCGTCTGTATCACATCACGTGATGACATAGATACAGAGTAGAGCGGCGCCCTCTTCCGATGCATGGACAGGCTGTGGAAAATGTTTCCAGATCCAGTCTAGCGCCTGGGGTAGAATTCTAAAGTAAGTATCTTTGGCTAGATGTTTCTACCAGATGACATATTTTCCTTTCCATATTAATGAGTCAGTTTCTGAGTCACTCTAACTTCCAAGAGCTGTACGGTAACACAAATATTTTCAATTTTCTAACCAAAGTCTTGCTAATCCCATCTCCACAAATATAAAAAGAATCCACGCAAACATCAGAAATATCACCTATATTAATGAGAATTTTCATGTCAAGCCAATTTGAGACAAAATCAATTCATGGCATTAACCCAGAGTTTATTAACCATTTAGAGATTCACAGCAAAGTGGTTTTGGAATCCTGGATGAATACCAATCATGTATCATTGCAGATTCTTTATCCCACGTACTAATTAATAACTGTGTTTGTAAGCTGGGTTTTATATTAATATTCAGGCGTACCTTGGATAGTTTGGCTGTTATAATCTCCTGAGTGTCGGTTACGAGTTCAGTGACTACTGTTACCGTCTTCCTCACTGAAACATCCTTTTCAGATTCTTCAATAGTAATACCAGATGTTGTTTCTCTGGGTTGTCCAGGTCTCTTGTAGGAATCTCCCTGTGTAATGGTTTCAATTTCAACCTTAAACGATTTGCAAACTGGTGTAGAAGTATCTTCTTTAACTGAATCCTGTGATGTTAATTTCATCTTAGAAGATTCTTCTTCCTTCCAGAGAGACACCTGCAGTTTTAGCAAATTTAAAAGGTGTTACTGAACTAGAGTGCCTTTTTAGACTAGCATTAGTATTCCCTATCATACAATCTGTTAAATTAATGTGAAAGAAAAACAAAATGGCTGTATAGTTGTACAAACAACACGTTACTTTTGTGCTAAGTGGAAGGATCACACTGATCATCAATCTTTCATTCGGCTATAGTATTTGGGAGATGAGGCACACTAGAAGCTATGGAGGAGGGCACAATCTTAGTAAAACCCAATGCTGAAATTTGGGCTCCCATGCTTCACCTTTAGAACAAGGTTTCTTGATCATTAGCAATGCCTGGTGAGGACCTCTAATGTCACTAATATGGCAAGAAAACCTAAATGTTATTAGGCAGGAAATACTATATTATAGGGTATTAGAAGTGTAAGAAATTGGCCTGATGGTTGACTGGGGTATGAGACCTGGTTAATCTTTAATATATACGACTTCTCATATGTTCTTTCCCCTTTACAGGCTGACAGACTGTGCCCTGGTAGCTATTTGCCATTCCTAATCGATCTCATTCTCTGGTTTGGAATTCCCTTTGGGCCCTACTGTCATTTCACTTTTCCTCTCCCCATGTACGTTCTTCTGACACCATTAAAAAGTGATTTGTGTAATCTTTGTCCCGATGATGACCTAACGTAATACAGCGTGAAACGCCGACGGCACAATCCAGCAACCTAACGGCCTCTGGCATTTAACATGCTTCTGTAAAATTATTCTCTCCAGTATTCATGTGATGAACCATTTTGTAACATATGACAAGTCTTATGTTAAAGATTAATTCTGAAGAGGTGTAGCTAGTTGAGTGGAGTACAATTTTTCCAAAAAAGGGGGCCACCAAATTTCATATTTGCAGTGTAGGTGCTGGGACACGAGGTCTGGGTGGGAAAAGGACCTCATTGTGAGGCAGGAGGTTTTACATGTCGAAATCCTATCAACACAATCCAGCGAATTTATGGCCTAATTTAATAGTATTCAATTTACCAACCTCAGAATGATGGAGATCTGAGTCAGCCTTGCCTTAATTCAAACTCCTGATGTAAATATACCTGAATTACAGTAACAAGGATTTAATCTCTGAGCAAGGTTTGAATAAATAAAAAAAAAAAAGAATCCACCTATTAAGTTTTATCTACCTCAATTACACCGGCCATTCATATTGTAGCAAGGGGTAACAGTACGGAAGACTCCTGTATGTCATCCTTCACTTTAATCAGTAAAAACTGTCCCCGTGTAGGCCCATCTTGGAAAAAGATTATTTTTATTTTTAAATAATTCTGGGAGTGGGTTAAGTAATATAACTCATGTTGCAGCTTTTGTCTTGGCATGTGTCTCTCCTCTTATGCCCTGTAACTGCCATGGGAAAGCAGGCCCAGACCCAGAGGTTTCAACATGCTCACCTTGGTGACTTCAGTGGAAAATTAGAAAAACAACTTATTTGCCCTTCTTTACTACGTGGGCGCCCTGTTTACACTTGCATCACCCAGCAGTTGACATAAGCATAGGTGCAACCTCCCATAATACAGATAAGCTGGTATGTCAGACCCTCCGGTGTAGTCATTCAATCCTGCACCTTCTACCATATAATTCAGTTCAGTCCTTGCAGTAGAGGGATGCACCACAGCAGGCAGTGCCACTTAGAAGAGAGGAGTAAGAGCAACATTCCCAGGGTTTGACATGGCAGTACTCTGCAGCTGCCAATGGCAGCATGCACGGTGCATAGGCAGACTGGGTACAAGGGACCAATGAGGATACATTCTATTGAACTAAATACTCATGGGGTCCTTGTGGAAAGGGTAAAAGTGGGATAACAGTGGGTATGCAGTAGATGTGCATGCAGGGTGCTGAGATACTTTGAAAAGAGGAATGTTTAGTCTAGTTCTGCTTGAAGTCTAGGGGGTCTCCTTATTCCCTATTGGCGAAATATATTTACATATTTCATATTTCCCTATATCTACCCAGAACAGTAAGTGTTGAAGTAGTTAAATGATGTGATCCACTGGGGATTAAATATGTATGTAACATTTCTACCTTGACTTTGAGGTCCAAGAGTGTGTACACTATTTAAGGTAATGGGCTACAAATGTACATTTTAACAGAAAACAGTCATAATTCCCAGATGTGAGATTCAACTCAGCTAGGAAGCCATTATATCTACAAAACAGGATATGCTTTTCTATCATGTGCTCCACTTGAAGCAATGTTTCCAAGACACTTTGGGCCTGATTACGATGGTGGTTTCAACACCATCGTAAGCAGGTTTTACCCTCGCCATATTACAAAGCTGGGTGTGTCTTTGGCAGTTAGCAAGACCGACCGACACGGTACCGACGGGCTCAAGGAGCCCTTCAGACCGCCGGAGGGGAATCATATCCCTACAACGGTGGTGGTGCACATCGCTGTAGGGATTATGATGTCCCTTTCCTAGGTTTATCATTGTTTAGACACATTTGTTTATGTATGTTCACTGATACATCATGTTTAGCTTGGCATTTTAACATTATTAACTGTTATCACCTGGCTAAGTATGTCCGCTGTTTTCTTTTTGGATTCTTCAGGAGGTTGAACTTCAATGGGATGATCCAGTTGTTTACCCACATGTTCCTGCTGAATAGTTTCCATGTCCTTCTGATCCATTTCCTTAAACACTGTAGAAATATCTTTATCTAATTCAATCGTACTTGGAATCTTCTCTTTTATTTCTTCTTTCTTGCTGTCAGACTCCTGTAATTGTTTTCCAATAATGAAGTACATAAATAATCGTATCACACTATTTGGAATTTCATTTATTACACGATATATCAAAGTTGATAAATGAATACAAAGCATGGTCATTACAGTTGAGGGAAAGAACAACATGCTTTCTGATCTATACAAAACAGTATTACTTGGAAAAGCCAAATCTTATTGTGTCCAATTGTTTTACAGCCTGCTTGACATTCCCAGTGATAGCTTCAGATAAATAGCTGGAGAACTTACAGCAAATGGTAAATTGCTGCAATGGGGTACTCTTTGCCACAGATTTCTTAGGTGACCCTTGTGAACTCTGGACAGTTCCCTCAATTCCTACATAGAACCTCTCCCCAAAGTCCACATCCTCTGTGATGAGGTTTAGAATGTCTAATAGCCTTCAGCTTCAAGGTGTAGGACCTTTTCAATCATATGTTACATCCCTGACCACCAATACACTCATCTCCCAACTTGTAAAAATATACAGAATTTTTGTTAGAAAATCTACAGAGCTGTCGATAACTCAAAAAACAAAATAATGACCCAATTTAAAGAAAAGAAGGATCTTCCTTATTTACTAAGACGTTTGGATAAGGTCCTGCATTTTAAACATATGGAAATTAATTATGAAACTGTATTTACTAGAGTTGCTAAGTATTTCATAGAGGATAGATGGCTTGTGAAAAAATGTATTTGCTGCAAATACTTTAAAAATATTCATTTTAAAAAATAGAATCAATTATGATACGCACTTTATATAGGACATGCCAGAATATAACAAGAAACATCAGAAGTCTGATTTAAATTAACCGGGGAATGCACATTAGTAGTATAATAAATTAATTTTGGGTAGAAGTTTTCAAAACGACAGGTGTATTCACTAAACCTACATAGTTTTATTTATATGTCTAGAAACAACTGTGGAGAAAGCATTGAACAACATACATTATAGGGATTTAAGTAGGTCCAACTTTACACATAATGACACCATGACAATAACTTAGAGTTTCAGGATTTTTAAAAGCACGTGTGCGCAAGGTGGTGATTGCTGGTTAACTTAGTATATATGGGATACAGCTCATTAAAGTAGATTATAAAGCCCCTGTAAGTCATACAAGAGTTCCAAGACACAATAGAGACCAAGCTAATCTATGGGTACCTTCGTAAGGTCGAATATCATGAGGGTGACCTGCAAAGCCTTTTTAAGTAGTATGTGTATTCTGTATAACACTTGGCATTTGGGATGCAGCAGGAGAAACAAGGATCGAGGGATATGACGAAGAGAATAAGATTGGGAGGTGGGGCAACAGCAAGGGCACTAAATAATGCATTATAAAAGGAAGGATTGCTACAAATATGTTGTTTGTTTGCAATTATCCGGTACAACCACTTATAAGCTTGTTCTCGTTGCCTGGCGTTGGGCATACTAGGGTTGGCATGTTCTAAAAAATATGTGAACACCCACATACTTTAAATGTATGGGTGTTTATGGTTACTCATAACTATTTCCTCATCCCATTCCCAACTTGAACACCGTGAGTGATTTAGTCATTGCAAGGAGCACTAGTAAGTCAGTTTCCAGTGAGGGAATGGGCAAAGGCCACACCAATATTGTGGAATTGTATAGGAAGGGGTTTCTATACAGGGAAAATATGTTCCTCATAGAGAAAAGAGGAAAAAGAAAAAGGAAGTTAGAACTTGCTTGAAGATTTTTGCATGAGCAAATAAGTATTTGTTCATGAGAAAATGGAATACACCCTGCGCACACTTCACATGAGTGCTACTGGGAAACGGCATGGATTCTGTGAAAGGCAAAAATGTACTCCAAACATAGAAGGAAAACTGAGGCAATTTTACAGTTGAAAGAAAGATACGTAGTCCAAAGATGTATATTAGGATCACAGCTTTATTCTTCAGATAAGATCCAAGTTATGCCTCATACTATGCCCCACCAGGAGCAGCCTCCTTGCCGCTCAGACCTTCCACACCACTGACTCCTCCTTCCACACAAACACTCTCAACATTCTGATGACATCACATAGACTGAGCAGCAAGTCAAATGGCAACAATAGAGAGGATGCATTAATCACTTCCTAGATTATAACACAACCCCTCTCATCAAAAGTGTTGTATTCTTCAAATTGCACGCCTAACACTCCAAGGCGTAACACTCTAAGGGTAATTTTATAACCCTTAAATACTGGGTACTAGGTAAACCCCAACCAAAAACAACAATAAATCCAGAGAAGCTTCGGAGTCTTCTCATATTCCCAAACAGTGAGAGAACAAATACTCTCATAACAACCACAAGGGGTAAAGACACACATTGTCTACAGGGTGACGTACCTATGTTAACACACAACCAAGAACAGCGGCAGGACTAGGGACAAACCCTCTACTGCACACTCTTGCAGGACTAGGAAAACTACAAAACAGCGGCAGAACTAGGGGCAATCCCTCTACTGCACATGCTTGCAAGACTAGGGAAACTACAGAACAGCGTCAGGACTAGGGGCAAACCCTCTACTGCACACGCTTGCAGGACTAGGGACACTACAGAACTCCCCCTACTGCACACACTGTGCTGCATACACTTCCAGGACACATTGCTTAGAGGGTAACAAACCTATGTCAACCCTCAACCAAGAACAGCGGCAGGACTAGGGACAAGTCCTCTACTGTACACACTTGCAGGAATAGGGATATTATAAAACAGCGGCAGGACTAGGGACACTACAGACTCCGCCTTCTGCACACACTTACCCACACACAACAATCAGGGATACAACTGCATTGCTCCTAAAAATACATGAATGTAAAACTTTCTCTCTGGTGAGTGATATTTCACCAGAACCCAACTGGAAATACAAACCCTGGACTTTACTGAATGAAATCTTGTCCATAATGAACATGCCCAGAGACCCCCTCCCCCCTTGCACAGTCAAGACGAAAAGGAAATGCTCACGCCAAGGAAAACCACCTATGATAAGCGCAGCTGTTTTTGAACTCGGTCCACAATCTTCAGAAAAGTTAATTGCCTGACTTAAATTCTTCCATGAGTGATGCAGCGCCCTACATCAAGAGCTCCATACCACAATAGGCAGAAGAATGTCCATAAAATATGCCTGCGACAGGAGATTCCTTCGATTCCTAAAAAACGTGCAACGTCCAACGTGGTTGGCAAGGATAGATCGATAGGCTGTGTCAAGTGGCAATCCAAAGATGGCGGCACGTTACAAACACAGAGCCTGGTGGCTAACTGCACGTTCTTACAGCAGAGCATCCTTGGCAGCACAGGAGCTTGGAACCGAAGGTGCCACAGATGACAATCGCGTCACCTTCACGGACATTAATCCGAACAGCTGGGCAGTTCTCCGGGGGCCAAATTTGACAGTCCGGTGCAAATCAACCAAACACCAATCCAGTTAACTCCGGGGCTAAACATATTCCCCCGATCACCACACCATGCAAGGGGCAGGTCTAAGTAACTGAAGCCACACAGATAGTGGTTTCGGAGACATCACCATCCATCACATTTTTCACTTTCACCGCAGTTCAGGAAGGGTGTAAGTTTCTCCAGCATACTTCATAACGGTGTAAATTTTGTTTAAATTAGGCGGGCAGCAGGAATTAGCACAAGTCTAAATGTACAGTACACTGTAGTAAAGGCAACACAATGCAGGTTACAGTAGGTTACAGCAGGCCAATGTAGGGAAAAAGTAGCAGAAGTCTTCCAAGGCAGCAGGCAGGCAAACAGAAACTGGCACACTAAAGTTGTGCGCGACCGATGGCAGGGTCACTGGTGGGGCATTTGGGGTGCCAGGTTTCTTTAAATCCACAGGTTGTAATTTCACTTACTTGAAGTTCCTTTAGTTTCTTCAGTTTTAAAAGTCCATTTTCTATTGAAGTAGCACGCAGGTTCTTTAAAATCATCTATACAAAAGAGAGGAGGGGGGACCAAGGAGCTATTAAAGGTCCAGTGTCCATGCTCCTTATTTCATAATGATTTCCAAAAAGGGGACACTGTTCCTAGTGCAGGGTGCAAAAGTCACCAATGCATGAGGGTGCAAAAAGTCGCCCATATATGAAAAAAGAAACTAAAAAGGAGAAAAACAGAATCCCTAGGGCGACCTATGTCTTTCTATACCCGGGCATAGTATGCCACTGGGGCTAGATTTTATTTAGCAGATAAGTCTGCTTAGGGTACACTATCAAAATATTCGCTGCATGGTTACCCATTATGAATTTTACACTACACTTGCACGCAGTATTTAACCCTTTTTTGACCCACCACCCCGCACACCGCATGCACCATCCGGCAGTCCTACAAAAGATCTCCGACAAAGAGACCCTTTGGGGGACCCGTAGGGAACTGCAGCGCCGGCCCTACGAGGAGCAACTGCCCGATGATGAAGCATGACACCTTTCGAGGTGTGTGAGGGCAACAGAGGACACAAAATGGTTTCCCTGTTTTCTGTGGGTCTCTTTACCTAGGGATTCTGTTTTTCTCCTTTTTAGTTTCTTTTTTCATATATGGGTGACTTTTTGCACCCTCATGCATTGGTGACTTTTGCACCCTGCACTAGGAACAGTGTCCCCTTTTTGGAAATCTTTAAAATCATCGCCAGTGTTACAGTTGAAAGAAAGATACGTAGTCCAATGATGTATATTAGGATCACAGCTTTATTCTTCAGATAAGACCCAAATTATGCCTCATACTATGCCCCACCAGGAGCAGCCTCCTTGCCGCTCAGGCCTTCCACACCAACTGACTCCTTCTTCCACACAAACACTCTCAACATTCTGATGACATCACATAGACCGAGCAGCAAGGCAAAGGGTAACAATAGAGAGGATGCATTAATCACTTGCTAGATTATAACAGGTAAATTCTGGACTTTTCTGTGAATCTGCCTTCTAGCACGTCTCTGTTGCCCTTTCTGTTAAATATATGTATGGGAGTGGCACTAGGGGGTGCTCCCTGCTCTCGATGATGATACCAGTCCTCCTCGCCACCCTAACTGCATGTGCCGACTTGGATTGTACTGTTACTTATTGTCACAGCAACCCAGAGTCACAAAATAAAAGGATGGTAGCTGGGAAGTAGTGACGTGGACATAACTCTTACCCATTCTAGGGCACTCCTAAGTTCTCTGCTGCCACCTGCTCTGCTTGCCAGTCCTGTAGAATCTCAGAGCACCCATCTTCAGCAGTGCCACTGTGTCACAGACAGAACAACAGAGACAAGACTTGCAAGCAGCCTGTCGCAGCAGGGAGGGAGATTAAACTTATCCATGCTGGTTACATCACTAGGTACCTATTACAAGTTTTACAGTTAGTTATGCCCATTTGTAATAACTTGCATGCTCTGATGTCTAAACGTGCTTGTAACAGGAAACTGACTCACATCAATTTATAGGAATATTACACTGCCCTTCTTTGCATTAGTCCCTGATGTGCTTTCTTTCACTAATACATAAATATAATTTACCTTTGGTGAGATGGGACTTGTTTTCATTTTCACTGGTACCTCGGATAGTTTGAATGCTATTTTCACATGAACAGTAGTCACTGCTTCAGAAATAGCTGGCTCCTTATGGCTAATTAATACATCAGATTTTGCTAAGATATATTACCAGACGTTCCTAGTGCAGTTGTTTATATTTCATCCCTAGATCCTTAACTGATAAATGAGTATTTTTTTTAACTGGACCCACTGAAGTTAACATCTTCTTCGATGTTTATTCTTTCAGACACCTATAGTATTACCAAATTCAGAAGTATTTAAGTAAGTGTTGAATAAGTTTCTTTGTTTTTTAATTGAAATACAGTGCTGGGTAGAGGGTGATAAAGGAACCCAGTAGTCATTTGTGGCACTGCTACCTCTGAGGGAATTGAGAATTTCTAAAAATTCCTGTATACTCCTCTCCATCCTTCTTTGAGTGATTTGTCCTTCCTTCCTTCTCTCCATCTTTCTTCCTTTCTTCTCTCCTTCTTTCTGTTCTTCCTGCCTTCTTTGTAATCTTACTGTACTTTTTACCATCATTACTTCATTCTGTCTTTTTACACCCACCCATCCTTCCCTCCATGCATATTTGTTTTTTATCCATCTATACTCCCTTCAATCCATGCTTGCATTTTTCTTCTTTTCTTGAGGCACCCACCCTTCCTTCTTACAATGCATCCATACATCCTTCCTCATTCTCCCCAACTTAGCATCCTTATGGCCATCATCATTTCCCTTTCTTCTTTTCATTCATCTCTCGATTCATTCTTAGTTCCATCCATCTAATTGTCTATGCATCCATTTCTCAATTCATCCTTTTCCCATTACATCATTCCCTCCATTCCTATCTCCATCCATTCTTCTTTCTTGCGCTGGGATACCTGGCTTCACCTTGGGGGTGCCCAGGGGTGGACATTTCACAGGGAAAAGCCAGGAAGGGTTCCACAGCGATATGAGTACAGCGCCAGGACGCCCCGTTGCTGGGGCAGCAGTGCGCTTTACAAGTACAAACTCATTTCATTTCATTTCATTCTTCTTTCTAATCATCCATCTCTGCATCCATCCTCTCTTCTTCCTTTTTTACACTACGCCTTTTCCTCCTCCTCATCCTTTTCTCAGTTCCTCACTCCCATCACCCCTCCCTTCTGTCCACTTCAAGAACTCGTGATTATGATTTTCTGTACCGATTCATAGGAACCATTAACACCAATCCTAACTTTTCATCTTACACAGGACTTCCCTTTGGCACACAATCACAACTCAAGCTGACAAAGTGGGGGAATCATGACGCCCCTTTTTGTATGACAATTATTATGGTAATCGTGCTGTAGTTGGCTGGGAAGAGAGAGAAGCGGTATATCTAGGAAGACAGAAAGAACTTTCCTGGTAGGTGAGTGGTAGAGCATTGACCTAAGAGGAGTCCTGCCACTGTAGCCCGAGATTTCAGGGAAAGCTTTTAAATTAAATGAATATTGGTGCTTAACAATGTATATTGTAGACCGCTCAGCATGATCTACATAGTATGCAACCATAAATTGATTAATTACTGAGTCGCGGTAGATTAGATGTTGTCATAGAAAGGTCAATTAGCTACAATCACCACCTTCAATATATGTTTGATTCCTAAGAAGCAGCAGTCTCCCAAAGACACCTAATGGATTATTACTGGACAGAGTATAGGGCAATTTGAAGAAATATTTTGTGTCTCAATAAGCACATGTAATATGAAGCTTGAAACAGTGTGGGAGAGGAAAAGGCTTATATTAGGATCGTTTTTAGACATTTAATTTGTCATGTTTAACAGTAGTCAATGCAAATTCCCTGTCGAGATACACCAGATCCCAGGAGCAAGGAAGCAGCATTGTTATTGTGTTAACCCATTTTCACTTGGCTTCACCATTTGTTGAATTCCATCTTGTGGCAAACAAGCCATACAATAACTATGCATTCAGCAGTGCTTGCTATGTGAATGATACAGATCTCAACCTGGACATATTGCAGCAGGCCACAGGAGCTTACGACAGAGAGCCTCGCCCCCTCAGTGGGCTCCCTTTCAGTATAAAACCAATAAATATCATTGAGAAATTAAAGACTCCGGGGCCCCTCACCATATTCAGCTGTGTGGGGGCATTATTTTGTGTTCCAACAATTGCAGGCCACATTAACATTCAGGGTACATAGTATCTCCCTCCATGCCCATAGTAATTCTGTACCCCTTCTTGGCAGAATGAACTTACATATCTCACCCCCATAGATTTTAAGGAAATGAACCCCACTATACATCTTGCAACTGAGCAGACCTGTGGAGCAATGGATGGGCAATCCGAGAACAATTACCAATTGGAAACCCCAAGACTGTGGAATATCCAATGCTTTATGCAAGTTGGAGAAAGGAAGACCCTTTGCAGATACTTCCAAAGTACTTTCCATATAGTTTGTAGGGCCCCTTTTGTTTCCTCTCTGCCACAGTTTTCATGGAGGAGGGACCGCCATGAAATCGGTCGTAATATGTTTGGCAGGACCGTGGCGGTCCCACCAGCCATATTGTGGCCTCCTGAGTATTAAAATACCGCCAGCTGCATCGGGACAGTGGCAGACAGACAACCCTAATTGTAATAGGGCAGTCAGAATACTGCCACTGCCAGGCCCCCAGACTCATAAAAGATCCCAAAGTGTTTGAAGGCTCACAAGATTATAATTTTGCGGCCAACAATGATCATATATACTGATGCACACATGAAGGTAAAAATATCAAAAGCAACTAAAAAGGGGTACTAAACGTCACAAATGTATGATACTGTAAATCAGATAAATAATCCAACCCAGAGGCTAGAACACTGTACCCCCAAACAAGGGTCCAATAGAGCACAAGCTGAGAGTCCTAACTCAGCACATAAATATTTAGAAATCATCTCATAGTATACAAAAAATTACTCCGCCTACAGTATGGAACGTACCATGAAGGTATCAACTCTTGAGCTTAAGCCCTTCTGCAAAGTAAAGCAGACTGCAAGCAGTGGAGTAACTAAGCTGATTAATTAATCCTGCATTTGCAGGCAAGCGTGCCTGCAGATGAGACTGCCCCCACTATGCCACTGACTACAAGACCTGTATATCAGGTTCAAAACAAAAGCCAAACACAAATAAACAGCTGAAAAACTGACTAAGGCAGAGCTGAAGGAGAAAGGCATAACTTGTGTGCCAAGCAGTAATAATAATCCAGAAAGCCATATATTGTGGAATTTAGTGTAAAGAACACAACTGTGCTCTACTACTATCATCTTAACTGACCATAGTAATGGTCAGGCAAAAATGTTGAAAGAATCGCAAGGTTACTTAAAGAACCATAAACTCCTGCAGAAAGCAGAAACATCACACTGATTGCAAGTAGAAGAATACCTACTGAAACACAGTGATGAATAAATACTTCCGTCTACACAGTAAGAAAGAAAACAGAGCCTTCAAAGATATGTCTAGGTGTTTTTATCACATTGTGCAGTTCCAAATCGTAACAAGCTGAATCAACATGTACACGAAATAAATGTACACCATCAAATAACATATATTTGAGGCTATTCTGTATGTGCTCTGAAACATAGATCTATGCAGCCAAGCTTGTCTGCGCAGTGCAAATGACTCAGCCACAGCTCTACCCGTGGAATCAGTGGTGTCCATACCACATTTTATGCTGAATTTTTCTGCCGCTTGGCCATTACACACCATCTGTAACAGTTAACTTCTGGCTTCCTCTGGGAGGGAGTGAAGCTTACTCTCCACTAAGTCTCATAACACATGGGGAAACTTTCAGAGAATACATTTAGTATTCAAAGATCGTAATATTGCACTAACCGAAGAGGTCAGATTCCTCCGACAACTTTACAGCCATGTGGACTCTGTGCTTGATGGAAGGATATTTTAAGAGACAAGCATGGTCCCCAGGGGTGGGCCGATGCCTATGGTATATAGCCCTGTCTACAGGCATTCCTGGTTTTAGCCTTGCCTAAGTCCCTAACAATATGTTGTGGAGACTCATTATAAGGATGTACGTTCTCCACTCCTGTCTTACCCTGGTGTGAACAGTCACCACGGAGTCTGTGGACAATTCCACTGAAGGGAGCTGGCAATCTAAGACAACATCGGCCCTCCTTAATCCCACAGCATAAGAGGAACTCACCTCTGATGCCATACCATGCGAAGAAAGCAAATCTGAAGCTGATGAGGATGTGAAGGTCACTAGCCTCATCCAGGTCTGCCAGCAAATGTTCCTTCAAGGGAGGCTGGACAGTATTGTCAATTGGGTATTGACACCTTTTTTCTTCCCTTCACCTGTCAAACTGCATTCCCATAGGAAGAGCAAAAACAGGCTGTATAGGGGCAGATGGAAAGTTGCTTTAAGAGATCGCCTCCATCGGTGTCAGTGAGGAGATGTGTTGATGTGAAGTCGAGTTCTTGGTGAGCCATCAATTTGCACAGCTTACCTCATGGGCTGACCTGACTCCGATGCTGAAGGTGAAGCCCTCGAAGGGCTGTACACTGGCACCGTCTTGAATCCGATAACAGATTCAGAAGACCCAAGTGGCACCGAGGGCAGACTCCCCAGTGAGGGTCTATTAGGGGCACCTCCCACCTCGGGGCTAGAAACCATGACAGAGAGGTATTGAGGCCCAAAGACTTTAAGCAGGGAAATGTAATATTCCTGTATTCAGGTTAGAGTCACCCAGTAGCGGGATATTTAGGGAGGTGCAAGGTAGACTCCAAAGAATGCTCTACAAGTGAAAGTTGGAAGACTGTGTCAGAAACAAACTTAAGTTTTGACTCTTGGTGCTTCAGTGCCTCCCTTGACGTTGACCGAGATGGCCCCTCACCTGAGCAGCTACTGGACCGGTCACTGCACTTTGGCGAGGACTGATCACAACACGTACCTCAGACAGTCGCGCCACCAGAGGTTTCATGCAACGCTATCTCAACGCATTCGGCCAAAGATGCTGTCAGGAGCCACACTCCTCCGCGTCATATTGGTCTCCCAGGCACCGCAAACAGGACCTGTGACCACATCTTTCTGTCACAAGATCCACAGGATTTAAACCCTGAAGGCATTGCAAGAAGCACACTGTCTCTCACGCAAAATGTGGAAATGGGGCACAAAATGGGACCCTAAGGTCTCCAAATCCATTTTACAAGCACAGAAATAAAGGAACTAATGTCAGCACATAGGGGGGGGGGTGGGTTATATGGATTCCATCTGCATCACATCGCATGATGACATAGATACACAGTAGAGCGGTGCCCTCTTCCGACTCATGGACAGGCTGTGGAAAATGTTTCCAGATCCAGTCTAGCACCTGGGGGAGAATTCTAAAGTAAGTATCTGTGGCTAGATGTTTCTACCAGATGACATATTTTCCTTTCCATATTAATGAGTCAGTTTCTGAGTCACTCTAACTTCCAAGAGCTGTACGGTAACATAAATATTTTCAATTTTCTAACCAGAGTCTTGCTAATCCCATCTCCACAAATATAAAAAGAATCCAGACAAAAATCAAAAATATCACCTATATTATTGAGAAATTTCATGTCAAGCCAATGTGAGACAAAATCAATTTATGGCATTAACCCAGAGTTTATTAACCATTTAGAGATTCACAGCAAAGTGGTCTTGGAATCCTGGATGAATACCAATCATGTATCATTGCAGATTCTTTATCTCACGTACTAATGAATAACTGTGTTTGTAAGTTGGGTTTTATATTAATATTCAGGCGTACCTTGGATAGTTTGGCTGTTATAATCTCCTGAGTGTCGGTTACGAGTTCAGTGACTACTGTTACCGTCTTCCTCACTGAAACATCCTTTTCAGATTCTTCAAGAGTAATTCCAGATGTTGTTTCTATGGGTTGTCCAGGTCTCTTGTCGGAAACTCCCTGCGTAATGGTTTCAATTTCAACCTTGAACAATCCGCAAACTGGTGTAGAAGTATCTTGTTTAACTGAATCCTGTGATGTTAATTTCATCTCAGAAGATTCTTCTTCCTTCCAGAGAGACACCTGCAGTTTTAGCAAATTGAAAAGGTGTTACTGAACTAGACTGCCTTTTTAGACTAGCATTAGTATTCCATATCATACAATCTGTTAAATTAATGTGAAAGAAAAACAACATGGCTGTATAGTTGTACAAACAACAAGTTACTTTTGTGCTAAGTGGAAGGATCACACTGATCATCAATCTTTCATTCGGCTATAGTATTTGGGAGATGAGGCACACTAGAAGCTATGGAGGAGGGCACAATCTTAATAAAACCCAATGCTGAAATTTGGGCTCCCATGCTTCACCTTTAGAACAAGGTTTCTTGATCATTAGCAATGCCTTGTGAGGACCTCTAATGTCACTAATATGGCAAGAAAACCTAAATGTTATTAGGCAGGAAATACTATATTATAGGGTATTAGAAGTGTAAGAAATTGGTATGATGGTTGACTGGGGTATGAGACCTGGTTAATCTTTAATATATACGACTTGTCATATGTTCTTTCCCCTTTACAGGCTGACAGACTGTACCCTGGTAGCTATTTGCCATTCCTAATCGATCTCATTCTCTGGTTTGAAATTCACTTTGGGCCCTACTGTCATTTCACTTTTCCTCTCCCCATGTACGTTCTTCTGACACCATTAAAAAGTGATTTGTGTAATCTTTGTCCCAATGATGACCTAACGTAATACAGCGTGAAACGCCGTCGGCACAATCCAGCAACCTAACGGCCTCTGCATTTAACATGCTTCTGTAAAATTATTCTCTCCAGTATTCATGTGATGAACCATTTTGTAACAATGACAAGTCTTATGTTAAAGATCAATTCTGAAGCGGTATAGCTAGGTGAGCGGAGCGCAATTTCTCCAAAAAAGGGGGCCACCAAATTACATATTTGTGGTGTAGGTGCTGGGACACGAGGTCTGGGTGGGAAAAGGACCTCATTGTGAGGCATGAGGTTATACATGTCGAAATGCTATCAACACTATCCAGCGAATTTATGGCCTGATTTAATAGTATTCAATTTACCAACCTCAGAATGATGGAGGTCTTAGTCAGCCTTGCCTTAATTCAAACTCCTGCTGTAAATATACCTAAATTACAGTAACAAGGATTTAATCTCTGAGCCACTCTGTAAGGTTTGAATAAATACAAATTAAAAATAATCCACCTATTAAGTTTTATCTACCTCAATTACACCGGCCAATCATATTGTTGCAAGGGGTAACAGTACTGAAGACTCCTGTATGTCATCCTTCACTTTAATCCAGTAAAAACTGTCCCCGTGTAGGCCCATCTGGGAAAAAGATTATTTTATTATAATTCTGGGAGTGGGCTAAGTAATATAGCTCATGTGGCAGCTTTTGTCTTGGCATGTGTCTCTCCTCTTATGCCCTGTAAGTGCCATGGGAAAGCAGGCCCAGACCCAGAGGTTTCCACATGCTCACCTTAGTGACTTCAGTGGAAAATTAGAAAAACAACTTATTTGCCATTCTTTACTTCGTGGGCGCCCTGTTCACACTTGCATCACCCAGCAGTTGACATAAGCATAGGTGCAACTTCCATTATACAGATAAGCTGGTATGTCAGACCCTCTGGTGTAGTCATTCAATCCTGCACCTTCTACCATATCATTCAGTTCAGTCTTTGCAGTAGAGAGATGCACCACAGAGGGTAGTGCCACTTAGTAGAGAGCAGTAAGAGCAACATTCCCAAGGTTTGACATGGCAGTACTGTGCAGCTGCCAATGGCAGCATGCACACTGCATAGGCAGACTGGGTACAAAGGACCAATGAGGATACATTCTATTGAACTAAATACTCATGGGGTCCTTGTGGAAAGGGTAAATGTGGGATAACAGTGGGTATGCAGTGGATGTGCATGCAGGGTACTGAGATACTTTGGAATGAGGAATGTTTAGTCTAGTTCTTCTTGAAGTCTAAGGGGTCTCCTTATTCCCTATTGGCGAAATATATTTACATATTTCATATTTCCCTTTATCTACCCAGAACAGTAAGTGTTGTAGTAGTTAAATGATGAGATCCACTCGGGATTAAATATTTAATTAAAATGTCTACCTTGACTTTTAGGTCCAAGAGTCCATACACATTTTAAAGTAATGGGCTAAAAATTAAAAATATAACAGAAAACAGTCATAATTCCCAGATGTGAGATTCAACTCAGCTAGGAAGCCATAACATCTACTAAAACAGGATATGCTTTCCTATCATGTGCTCTATTTGAAGCATGTTTCCAAGACACTTTGGGCCTGATTACGATGGTGGTGAAACTGCCACCGACAGCCTGTCGGGGGCAGTTTCACAACCATCGTAAGCAGGTTTTACCCCCGCCACATTACAAAGCTGGGTGTGTCTTTGGCGGTCAGCAAGACCGACCGCCACGGTTACGATGGGCTCAAGGAGCCCTTCAGAACGTCAGAGGGGAATCATATCCATACAACGGTGGCCGTGCACACCGCTGTAGGGATTATGATGGCCCTTTCCTCCTGCCTTTGTCATGTCGGGTAACTCGCCATGAAAAGGCAGGCGGAAAGGGACCAGTAGCGGGCCCTCCTTTCCCCCTGCACCCCGGATATGGGCATTGCATGGTGCCTGTCATGTAATGCAAGGATATGTCGGGTGTCCCCTTTTTGGCTTGCGGCGTGTGCTGCAACTAGCAAATGGGCTGATTTGTCTAATTAATAAAGGCATTTCCCTTTGTACAAAATGCAATTTTGAGATTGGGTAATAGGAAGGGGTGTTCTCTTCCTAATAGGGGCTCGGCTCACAGAGGTATATATGACCCATTCCCCTTTCTGAATGGTGGCGAAAAAGTTTTTGAGAACAGGCACAGACCACTGCCTGCCGTCAAAAAATTGAAAAGAAAACTTTTACGTTTTTTCTTTTAAACGCATCCCATTATTCCCTCAAGGAAAACGGGCTGCATCTGAAACAACACATTGCTTTATTTAAAAAGTAAACACAGCCATGGTGGTCGGCTGTCCCCAGCAGGCCACCATCCCTATGTTATTGCCCATTCCCAATGGGTCTCAAATTGTGAACTCAATATTGATGAGGTAGGTAATTTGCGACCCAATTGGGAATTGCTAATGTGTCTGAGATGAGTTAGTACGTTGCATTTTGCAACTCAAAATTGCGACTCACTAAAAGTCCTAATTTGCGAGTAGCAAAATGAAATGGTCGTACAAGTGGCCCTTGCATCCCATACCTAAAAATGGCACTATCACTCGAAACACTCTGAATATTGATCTTATTTTCCGATTTGTCATGAGATGCAGTGGTTCTCACGGCTACTGCTGGTATTGGTCCATCAAGCGTAGTAGACTCTGTGACTGTCCTCAAGGGTATTTCAGCCCCTGTTAACAAATTATTGTACTATCCTATGACATATCCATGTTGTGGTAAGAAATGCTAGTACTTTCCCCTGAAGTGTAGGAGATATGCAGGGAAATGCTAGCAAACCCAATGAAACACATCAGAACTGACAAAAACTACTGGAACTGTTCCTTAAAGTATACCAGCAAATTTGTACAAATGTTGTGATACCCATGTGAAGTCTCAACTATGTCAAGAAATACTGATTCTGCAAAATAAAAGCAATCACAAGAATTGTAGGAACCTCTAATGCAAAAGATGGCATTATCTTTGCATTATCCAAGCTAAAAAATCAACGTATTTAAGACTAGACCTGGCTATATAAGACCTTTAATTGGTTTAACCCCTTCACTGCGGCGATAATTTTGCCGTGGTGCGGGGTTGTGTTTAGGGGGCATACCCCTTGCGTGCTCAGGACGGCCCCCGGCCGTCCTACATCACGCTGGGTGTGTGCGCAGGTTGACCTGGGGCCTTCCGAACTCCGGCCACTAATTAATTCCCCAACGCAGGCAATCGGCGGTGTTCGGACGGCCCCCGGCGGTCCTGAGCACATGCCCAGCGTGAGGTAGAACGGCCGGTGGCCGTCCTGAACACGCAATAAGTTAATAGTTGTGCCTAGAAATTTGTGCCTGTATTTTCCTTTTTGACACTCGTGTTATGTATTTCAGGCTGTCACTGGATGTTTGAGGATGAACCTTATTTTGAAATAATCATTGTATATTTGTTGCTGTAAAATTTGAGGCTAAGACAGGATATTTTGAGGCTGTGTTAGGGCACATGCGGTAGTGCCTGGTCCTCTGAATCTGTGATTGGTCTTTTATGGCTATATTATAGCATACAATGGTATAATTATGCTTCTGGCAACATTATTGGGTATATCAACTATATCTGGGTGTGTGATGCCTGTACCCCTGACATTTCCTGGCTGCATCTCTGGCATATAATGATACCACTCTAAATAATATATCAGTAGCAAATAAATTAAACTTCAAAATGCTTTATTAATATGTTTATTACTTTACATATCTGGCAATTATTTTATTTGCAAAATTTTAGCGATATCACACATTGTGAAATGAGAGTCAGAGGTCACGTGACAGTTTATTGTGTTATCATCGGATTCTTGAGTCATACACTGTTGCTAGGCATCATGACGGAAGAATGCCTGCATGGTAGGCAGGATTATTTTTGTGCATGAAGGGGTACCTCACTGCACAAAAACTATCTCCAGAGGCCATTCCTCTTTGTATGTGCACTGCAGCATGCAGACTCCAGAATATAGTATTACGCCTTCCATTACCAACCACCCCAACGTCCCAAATCCCCACCAGCTCTCTTCTGACACCTTCCGCCTGCGCAGAGCAGTCAGGAACGTCAGCACTTTTCTCCCTGCAATTGAGGAAAACTCCTTGTAAACTGACCTGGTATCGCTGGACTGTCTGGTTATTCCTCATTCCAGGAAGAAATATGATTATCAAAAAAACATGTTTTTTTTAAAAGAGGTGGGAGCATCAGATATTATTTATTTGAATTGAAGACAGATCGGCTGTGAATTAAGAAATGGTGAACACAAGGTGCATTTTTTAAGGTAGGGTATAGGAAGAGAGGAGAGAAGGAAATGAGTACCGCTTTGAGTTGTCAGGGAGAGGACATCTTGTATAATAAATAATGAAACTAGTTCCTCTCAGAGCTCCATGGCCTTTCAAATGCACTCAGCAAAATGGCAGTGAAAAGCCTTGGTGATTTTCTATACCCAAATTATACACAGTTTATCTTCACTTGATGAGCTGGAATTGCTCAACATACCTCTGATAGCTTGCTGAGAACAGCTTCAGGTACTTTTTCCGAAACTGCTGGTCCAACCGCATGTGTTGAAATGCCTAGTTCTATTTTTGGTTCTTCCTGAGAAAACTCATATTTAACTCCTATCATCTCTCCAGGTCTCTTGTCCAAGTCTCCCTGTTGTTTTGTTTCCATCTCAGTCTTAACCGCTTCGTCGACTACTGGCAAAGTATCTTGTTCAACTGAGTCATATAACAGTGTCTGCTTTTTTGTCATTTCTTCCTTATAGCTAGTGGACACCTAAAATGTTTACAAAGGTAAGTAAAAGGTTGCTATAAAGTGCTAGTTTTCATCAAGTAGTTGGAGGCAAATTTGTATAAATAAAACACAACATGGCAAATAAAGTTGATTACAATAACCAAATAGTTTTCAGTGCTTGCTTCAGTGTGAATTGGCTTGAAAATATTGGCCTAATGAGCTTGGAGGATGGACATACTTGGCGGCAGACACTCAGTTATTGGTGGGACAATGATGGCGCATTGACCTGTCACTTATTCCCACTCTCCCTTTCATGGTAGAAAACACGTGAGCTGACTTGTTAGTCAATTAAAAACAAATAATGGGAGGATAATAAGTGCTTCTGCTATTAATTATCTACCATGCCACCAGAGATGATGAAAGTCCACTAGCTCCCCCAGCACCATATTCAAAACCCACTGCGTCAGCTACCAACAATCAGAACTGGCAGCCCTTGCCTAGCTAGCCGACAAGCTCAAAATAGGCAATGGCTTTTCACACACCTGCAGCTAGCACAATATCAGCATGGAGGTAAAGAAGTGTAATAAAAGACCTTCCCCATTAAGGCACTGACAATCCTAAAGAACATCTCCATATCCATTAGGACCCACCAATCCTGCTCAGGTTTAGGAGAGCGCTTATGACCAACTCTTTAAAGAGCACCATATAACAGTGAAATAATGGTCCATCATCCGCTCTGAAGAACACAGTTTTCCCTGCAATTATATATCAACTGTAGCTTTACCTTTTACCATGTACAAATCTTTTCTTAGAAGTGTGCACAAGGACATGAATCATATTCTAAAAATAGGATATTTGAATGTGTGGGAGAGGCATATGAACAACACAGGTTTAAAATGGTCTATGAAGGTGGAACCATTAGGGGATAAGGAGTGGCAGCTTGAAGTTGAAAATAGCAGGTCAGGACCATTTCTTGGAATTTGGGAGGAAGTGAAGCTTCAGTTATGTCATGAATTAAGGTGAGGTCAGCACAACATCAAGTCTGTTTTGAACTGTTCGGGAATGACAGCAGGTCACAAAGTGAATTTCTTGAAGTAGATTAACATAAATGGTGGCAGCTCACAAGGAATGTTGTCAGGTGTAAGGATATGGGAAGAAATGGCACATATATTTGGAATGTAAGGCCTACGAAAAGGAAAGGCACTAGGTACCATTTAGACTACGCTGAAAAATCAGAACATACTATGGATTTAATTATTACCTTAAAACATGTTGAGAACATGCCATCATCTCAGAATACTACAATTGTATGGAGCTTTACACTAGAAGGTCAGAGAATGTCTTGCCCCTTGAAAGACCCTGATTGATTTGGGGTAGGATACCTTAAGAGTATCAACAATGATGACTTCTGTGTTGTTACACTTTATACCTTTGTTTATTTAAAAAACAATACCTAAATATTTTGTCAAAATGTACCTTTTTGATATTAATCACCATTTCAGAAGAATCCAGCCTCACCTCACTTGCCGTAGAAACCTTCATCTTTTTAACACCTTTGCGAGAAATTTCAGGTTTTGGTTTAATGTCCTGGTCTTTATGTCCTCCACTGAAATGCTCCTGTTTAATAGTTTCCATTTCAACATTAACATTTTCGACTTTCAGCAAAGATGTTTCGTGATTAATCAGATCCTCTGGGGTTAAAACTTTTTCAGGTGTTTCCTCTTTTTTGCTACGTAATGCCTGTAGTTTTTCAAAATTCAAAAGTAGTTAAACAATCAGTACTTGTTCTTATTCTACGCAACTGTGCAATAACAGGTAGAAATTTGTCGATTAATGCATGGGGTGCTAAGACTGGATGGAAATAGAGGCATTCTTAAAGTAAAATGGAAGCTGATTGGAACATATATAGTGAAACACTGACAAAACACTTACTGATACCATTTCATCCATATTCCACTTTCTCGACCTTTGAAAACAATGACTAATGGCTACTACAGGGCTTGGTCGCCCCACTCACTGCTCCGCTCCTGCCTGCCTTTGCCGCCTCCTGCCTGCAGATTCCTTCGCTCGCTGCCCGCTGCTCCTGAGAATTTCCTGCTGCTCTTGGGAATTTCCCGCTGCTCCTGGGAATTACCCGCTGCCCGCTGCTTCTTGGAATTTCCCGCCGCTGCCTCCCTGCGGCCCCGCCCCCCTGTGATTCCATTCGCCGCCCCGCTCCCGCCACCCAGCTGCTCCTCCCTCGCGGCTCCTTACTTATGACGCCCACGGAGTGACCGCGCAGCGGGAGCACCGATTGAGCGCCGAAGGTGCGCCAAAGGTAAGCCTGTCTGCGCCTGTCCGCGCCTGGCCCGCGCCCAACGCCAGGACCCCTGGCCCTCCCCGCCAAGGCAAGACGACCCGACTGACCTACGACGCTGCCACTCTCAACGCACTCAATGCCGGCCGGACCCACGCCTGCTGCCGAGCCACCCCGAGACGCACCCACGGACCCTTCACCTGCTGCACCTGCAAGTTCACCTGCCTCCGAACCTGCCCCGCACCCGCAAAGACAAACACCATAAGCAACCACCTCAAGTGCATCCTGATCAACACCCGCTCCGTCCACAGACACGCCGTGGAACTCTGGAACCTCCTCGACGCTACATCACCAGACGTCGCCTTCCTCACGGAAACCTGGATGAACGCCTCCTCTGCACCCGACATCGCCATCGTCATCCCGGACGGGTACAAGATCATCAGGAGGGACCGCATCAACCAGACCGGAGGTGGCATCGCCATCGTCCACAGGAACACCATCCGCATCATGACCGACGCCAACGACTCTTTCGCCGCAGCCGAACATCTCCACTTCCAGATTCACACCGACCCTAAGACGACCCTCAGAGGCACCCTCGTCTACAGACCCCCGGGACCACGCACACAATTCAGCAAAGACATCACAGACTTCATCAGCCCGCACGCCCGACCCTCCACCGACTACATCCTCCTCGGGGACCTCAACTTCCACCTGGAGAACAACAAGGACCGCAACACCACCGCCCTCCTGGAAAACCTCACCAACCTCGGACTCAAGCAACTGGTCAACACCCCCACCCACTACGCCGGCCACACGCTTGATCCCGTCTTCTCTTCCAGCAAGTACATCACCTTCAGCCACGCCACCGGACTCCACTGGACCGACCACAGCTGCGTCCACTTCAGCTTCAAAAGATCCATGACCACCACCACCCGTAACAGGTACCTCACAGGAATTGGAGCAAGATCACCGCAGACCAGCTCACCACCTCCCTCAGCCAGAGCCCATCCGCCAACACAACAGACCCCAACAAAGCAGCCCGCAACTTCACACAGTGGCTGACCGCCTGCGCCGACGACCTCGCGCCACTAAAGAACCCTCCCAGCAGACCCAGAAGCAAGAAGGCATCCTGGTTCACCGACGACCTCAAGGACTCCAAGAAGACCTGCCACACCCTCGAGAAAGCCTGGCTCCTCGACCGGACCACCGACAACATGACCGCCCTCAAACACGCTACCCGCAAGCACCACCAGCTCATCCGCACCACCAAGAATAAATCCCTGAAGGAACGACTGGACAACAAAGCCCACGACAGCAAAGAGCTCTTCACTATCGTCAAGGAGTTCTCCAACCCCAGCACCGGCACCAACGACATCACTCCGTCACAAGACCTCTGCGACTCCCTCACCTCGTTCTTCCACCGCAAGATCGCCGACATCCACAACAGCTTCGGCGCCCCACCCACGCACCCAACCGTCGAACCAACGCCCCCCACCGCCATCCTTCGCACCTGGACCACGGTGACCACCGAAGACACAGCCCGCACGATGGAAACCATCCACTCCGGATCACCGACCGACCCCTGCCCACACCACATCTTCAACAAGGCCGACTCCACCATCGCACCCCAACTTCGGAACATCATCAACGCCTCCTTCAACACCGCCACCTTCCCGGAGAGCTGGAAGCACGCCGAGATCAGCGCCCTCCTGAAGAAACCTACAGCGGACCCCACCGATCTCAAAAACTTCCGCCCCATCTCGCTCCTCCCTTTTCCTGCTAAAGTCATCGAGAAGATCGTCAACAGACAGCTGACTGCCTTCCTCGAGACGAACGGATCCCTCGACCCCTCGCAGTCCGGCTTCAGAGCCAACCACAGCACCGAGACCGCCCTCATCGCAGCCACCGACGACATCCGGACCCTGCTCGACAAGGGGGAAACAGTGGCCCTCATCCTCCTGGACCTCTCTGCTGCGTTCGACACGGTCTGCCACCGCACCCTAGTCCAGCGCCTCAGCAACATCGGTATCCAAGAGAAGGCACTGGAGTGGATCATCTCGTTCCTCACCGGAAGAACACAAAGAGTCCGCCTCCCCCCGTTTCGCTCCGAGGCCACCGAAGTCATCTGCGGCGTCCCACAAGGATCTTCACTCAGCCCCACCCTCTTCAACATCTACATGAAACCTCTCGCAGCCATCGCACGCCAGCACAACCTCAACATCATCTCTTACGCCGACGACACCCAGCTGATCCTCTCCCTCACCAGAGACCCCGACACCGCCAGAACCTGCCTACACGAAGGGATGAAAGACGTCGCCGAGTGGATGAAGGACAGCCGCCTGAAACTGAACTCGGACAAGACGGAAGTCCTCATCCTGGGATCTTCGCCCTCCGCCTGGGACGACTCCTGGTGGCCCCCAGCCCTGGGCACCGCACCCAAGCCAACCGACCACGCACGCAACCTGGGCTTCATCCTGGACCCCTCCCTCTCGATGACCAGACAAGTCAACGCCGTCTCCTCATCGTGCTTCAACACCCTGCGTATGCTTCGCAAGATCTTCCGCTGGATCCCAACCGAGACCAGGAAGACTGTCACCCAGGCACTCGTCACCAGCCGACTGGACTACGGAAACGCCCTCTACGCCGGAACCACATCCAAGCTACAGAAAAGACTCCAGCCTATCCAGAACCCCTCCGCCCGACTCATCCTGGATGTCCCCCGACGCAGCCACATCTCCAGCCACCTGAGGAACCTGCACTGGCTCCCCGTCGACAAGAGGATCACGTTCCGGCTCCTCACCCACGCACACAAGTCTCTCCACGACCTGGGCCCCAAGTACCTCAACGACCGCCTGACCTTCTACACGCCCACCCACCAGCTACGGTCCACCAGCCTCGCCCTCGCAGCCGTATCACGCATCCTTCTCTTACCTGGCTGCCAAGACTTGGAACTCCCTCCCCATCCACCTTCAGCTGACCCAGGACCATCTCGCCTTCAGGAAACAACTCAAGACCTGGCTGTTCGAGCAGTAGCATACCCCTCCCCCCAAGCGCCTTGAGACCCTCCCGGGTGAGTAGTGCGCTATACAAATGGCATGATTGATTGATTGATTGACTAGCAAATCAAAGTGATAGGTGTCTTCTATACCCAAATGGCACGAAGGCGCCAAAGTAGCATTTGTTTGGAGGGGCGGGGGCGATCCATCTGTCTGTCATGTAGTGGACCATTGCAACCCAGGCAAACTTCCATCTGTTATATTTAGAGATTGAAGTCATCCCAGCAGTGATGAGGAACGGCTGTCATTGTGGCTCCTCTGTGGTAACTGCATGTCTGTTTTGCTGCTCCTCTTTCAGGCATGTTGCATACCAAAAGTTTTTGTTTTTCAAAAACACACTCCCGAAGCAGAAATTTGTTATTGAAATGCAAACAACTAATGACCTCAACACCATAGGATTTTCTCTCAGGCTGTGGAGTACCCTGTCTGTCAAACTCTAAAACAGCCCTTTCGGTAAGATCATTCAATAATTACAGTTTACTGCAAGATACTGGAAGGTGGACATAAAAATAAATCAGCCAACTTAAACAAAGGATAATCCAATGACAAAGCAGGTGGATTCCAGATTTAATATTTTATCACAGAACAGTTAAGAGATCATCCAGTCTCTACAATGACTGACAATTGTCACTTTTCCCCTTAATGACCATATGTAGTTATGAAAGTTGGGAGTTCATGTGACTTCACGTTTTTTTCAAATTGGGGTTTGCAAGGAGGGTGGTAATCCAATAACTGTGTTGCAATTCAGGGTTGTCATGGACCAACAGAAAACCAGCCATATTTGAACTGAGAGTTAGTAACAGCAGGAGACCTGTTATAAATGCAACAGAAAATCAGTAACAGAGCCTAAACCTCAATGATGCAGCACTATGTCCCAAACAGAGATGTTAAAGCAACACACATCCCTTGTTCTAAACTGGATGTGGGTGGGGGATAATGTTTGAGCATGGATCCTCACCACTGCCTGCCCTCTCTGTACTGGCCACCTGCTGCTCTTCTAGGACAGTATTTAAAGTTAGGAGATGATTAGGCATGGTTCAGAGAGGCATACCTGTACTTTTTACACAGGGCAGATCTGAACTGTTCTGACACATGAGTATGCTGCTGTACCTTACTATTTAAGCTCATGTGGGTATACATCAAGCAATGGAAGGCATCTGTGGATGTGTCAATACCATACAGTCAGGACACTAGTATTGCGATAACCTTGGATCTGGCAGGAGCTAGAGGTATATCTAGAGGTCTGAAAGGGGCACAGACATTTTTGGTGAGAAAGCATCAAGTGCACAACATGTGCCAAAGGAATGTGATATACAGAAAGGAACAAAATAGAAAGTTAAACAGCCTATTAATCTACCAGAGCATCATCACTCAGTCATTCACATAGCTAGGCATTTCAGCATACATTAAGTAAAATATCCATTGGCCAAATCAAGCATGCCCACTGTGAAATTAGTAATCATTCGGTTGACCTGATTTCCAATGGGTAGCATTGAGTTGAGTAGACTGCCTTGTGACCAAATACTTAATCTCATGCAGGGTTGTTCTTGCTTTATCAAATGAGCAATTTTTAGCTCCTTTCTAACTGAAATATTTGGATTTTTTTATGGTTTGATGTAACAACAGATGTGTAGTTTTGCTGAAAAGTATCAGTTGTAATTGGCACAGTAAGGAAACAAGAAGCAAGTGACTTGTGTTTCTTCCATAGATGATCAGATTGATAGATAATTACATGCAGTAGTAGAAAAATAGTCTGATACACCCACCGTGCCCAAAACAGAAACCAACCAAGGGAATGTGGGGCCAAATACATCAAACTGTGCATTTGCGATTTCTAAATTGCGATTTTTAAGAAACCGCAATTTAGGAATCGGAAATGCTTATGCATGTAGGAATCGGCAAAAAATTTGCGATTCCTACTAATTCTCTTATCACCACCCTTATCTTTTCTAAAACTGATTACTGTAACGGACTGCTGCTCAATGCCCAAGAAAAGGTTCTCACAAACTCCAGTCAGTCCAAAACGCGGCAGCCAGAATTCTACTCAGCATCCCCAAATTCAAATCCATCCCATCTGCCATACGCCAACTTCACTGGCTGCCTATCAGAAGCCGAACCAAATTGAAAGCACTTTGCATTGCTTACAAAGCATCAACAATTCAGGACCCCTTTTCTTAAAAAAAGCTTTCTCCATGTATACACCTAATAGACCCCTTCGTCCTCCAAAGCCCACCTCCTACCGGTCCCACGCACTAAAAAAAACATCCTGGGGAAACAGGCGCTTCTTAGTCGCCACTGCCAGACTCTGGAACTCCCTTCCTCTCCCCATTAAAACCAGCCCCACTCTCATTGCTTTTAGGAAACAATTAAAAACCTGGCTTTTTAACCAATAACTTATCCTCTAGCGCCTCCTCTGTCTTGTTTCGTAGTCCATAAGCGCAGAGACACCCCAGGGTATTTGCGCGCTATACAAATCACCAAAACATAAACATAAACATTCCTTATTTGCGACTCGCAAAGTGCAATTTGCAAATAAGGAATTGCTTCCCATTCATTCCTATGGGCATATAGGCCCATAGGAATCAATGGGAATTGCATGCGCAATTTGCGAGTACCAAATAGGTACTCGCAAATTGCGCATGCAATTTCAAGGGTGCAAGGGTGCCAAAAGGACACCCTGATGCACCCCTGATATAGCAATTTCAACACATGTTGCACACACACTTGCCCCAAGGACATGTATGTGTGCAACATAGAACTTTGAAAAATGCCCTTTTGGGCATTTTTCAAAGTTCTCGCAAATTACCATCAACTTTGAATTGATCGTAGTTTGCGTTTCTTAATTGCGAAATTGCTATTTCTTTGGGGTTGTTGCAATGCATTTAGCGAATCACAATTTGCAATTCCCTATATGCAATCGCAATTTAAGTAATTTTAGCGATTAGTTAAATAGCGATTGTAGCTGTGGGTTTATTCATCAGTTCCCACGTACAATACATTCTATACAGTGGGCTTAGGAAGACTGGAAAGAGGGTACAAATAAGCATAGGTTGGCAGGTTAATGATAATTATGTACATTTGACCATATAATCAAGGATATGGCTCTAGTTGCTATTGGTCCTAGAAAGGACCATGTTTAATAAGGTTTACATGGGGAAATACCCAATCATATATGTGAGAATGTTCAGCTCCATGTAACTAGGTTAGAGCTTTACTCCAGGGTGGGTAAACTTCTAGAAATTCCTAACCCAAAGTGTGCCATGTGTGACAATGGAAGATTCACTGTTTGGGGGACTAGATTTTGGAATTAGCTTTATGATTTTACAATAGCCTTGTTTCTCTCACACATATTTACATGATGTACATTTCAGACGTAGTGTTGCATTAGTCATAATGTTAGACCAGCAACTGAGGGAGGTGCATTTCATAAAGGTGCATGTATGCACCGCCTCGTCCACTCACTCCCTCACTTTATTGAGTGGCTTGAATGGCATTTTTTTAATGAAAACAAACATTATGTTGGAAAAAAACAGTGGAGGTATCTTGCTGCATGCATTAAAAATGTCTCGGGAGAGAACACTTACTAATATTTCCTATCTGCAGCTCTGGGGCGATATTTGTAGATTCAACATAGGAAAGGTGAGAGCACACCAGGCTTTTGACAGGCCAAATTATGATTGATTCTAATTATTTTCAATGCAACAGGGCAGTGCCAGCAAACATGGCCTCATGTATCCTATAAAAATGGAGAAGGTTTCAAAGTGTGCTTTGAGTGATAGAGGAGAGTGGGAAGGCGACAAGATATCCATTGGAGCCTAATGGGCAGGACACCATGTATTATAGGAAATAAGCTAACTCTGACCTCGTACTCTACCTAATTAGGTAATGTTTTAATCACTAGTAAAACCTAGCAAAATGTTTATGGAAATCCTAGGTCACTTTTCAAACCAGCATAACTTACAGTTCATAATTCTTTAGCAAAGATAAAGAAATTATGACTAGTGAGCTAGAGTCGGCATTAACATTCACACATACCTCTGATTGTTTGACAGACTGCTCCCCTTCATCATTAGACATTGTTTCAGAGAAAACTGGCACCACCTCATTCAATAGAGCCTCCTCCATTTTAGGTTCTTTGAGTGCAACCTCAGGCTCTGATTTGGTGGGTTGTACACCTCTTTTGTCCAAATATCCCTGTTCTGTTTCTTCCATTTCAGTCTTTATCAGTTCCTGAACTGTTGAGGAAGTATCTTGATTCAAAAGTAGATTATTCTCTGTAATGTCTTCTTTGTTGCTGGCAGACATTGACATCTGTAGTATTCGAAAGTTTAGAAATACTTAGGTGACCATACAGTACTTTGTTTCTATTCCAGTACACAGTGGCACACTGGACTTTGTAAATGAAAGCAAAACAACATGACAACTGCTTGTGAAAGGCAAATGCTCATTCACTTCCGTGGTTCTTAGTAAGAACTCATGCCTCACTTTACACCAACGTGCAAGCCACACTGTCACACTGTAATTAGGGGAAACCAGCCTGAAGACACTCAGAAATGTTGGTAGAGGGATTATAGTGCCCTCACCAAATCATTAACACCCAATACCCACCTTACTGCCATCATATGTCAGTTATCGGGGCTGACATGATAATTGTATTAAATCAAGATGGTTTAATGAGCAGGGGGTAATGACGGTGCTCCACTTATGATTTTTTTAAACAGAACTTTGCTTAATAAGAAACAAATAAAAATATATATTTGATAAAAAAGTGGATGTAAAAACTCAGGTGAAAATAAACTGAAATATCCTGTCAGTGCTTGCTTTCTTTTAAAAAAACATTCACCATTAAACAACATAGCCTGTTTCAGGCCATTATGTTGATCATCAACTATCTGTGACTTACATTAACCATCCATTTACCCTGATAAAAGGTGAAGGCTGAGGTGGCAGTCCACTAGATAGATATATAATGCCATGCCTGTTAAGTCCTATACACATTAGACAGCAGGGTCCTCTTAACCTTCACCCTTAATGTCCAGTCCTACCCTATATCTTGGCATCCACACTCCAGGGAAATTTACAGATGCAAGTGGCGCAGGCCCCGGTCTTGCTTTATTCAATGTCCTCCTCTTCTTTCTCTACTAGCCACAGGCTCTCTTCAATTGCAGGCCGTGACTAGACTTTCAGCCTTCTGCAAGGTGATTGTCAGTATGGGAAATGGTGGCTATGGAGCCTCACAGGCACTGTTTAATAATGCTCTTGCACAGTGGCAAACGGAAAAGGCAGTAATAGGTCCCAACTAGACATACATTGAAAATTGGCAAGAACTTGCAGAGTACACTGAAACTCAAACTACAGTGGGTTCCTCTACTTGTCCTAAGATAGTACCCTCAAGAACAAGGCAATGAGTGGTGTCAATTCCAAAAGAATTGCCCATGCTGTACATCATGAAAATGTCGCCTGTTCCAGTGGATTCTCAAGAAGAAGGTATTTGCAATACATTGTTTACTTAAACATGAGTGCTACAAGCTACAACCATCAGGTTCCTGTTGTTTTATATCAAAAGTGCCGTCATTAGGAGACAAGAGCTAGTGTTTATGGGAGGCATCCACTGGCAAATGAGGCATGCTCCCCTTCACAAACGCTCTTATAGTTGCGGATTGTGTTTTTAAATTAGAGTTCTGGTGTAAGAGACTCACATCTTATATAATGCTGTGAAAATTGTGCTGTTAGCTAAATGCTTACTACTAACAAAATGTAGTGTATGAATTGAATCCAGCATGGCAGACTAATTTGTCCTTTATTTCATAGATCGGCAGATTAAGTGGATGAATTGGGCAATAATAACATCTGTTACTTACAGTACTATGAAAATGGCAAAGTGTGGTACTTAGTACTATATAAGACACAAAATAGTATTGTGTTTTGAAAGGGGAAGCTGGGGTGGCAGCAGATCACTTTTATTATACACTGGGTGCCCAATTCACAAAGGTGAAAAAGACTTTGGTCAATGTTTACTACTGTTGGGTATTCACAAAGGTAAAGTTACAAGTAGTAACTTTACGAGAATGGAGGCGCAGCACTTGTGGCAGAGTCTCTGCACTTGGGGCAGAGACTCCGCCCCGTAAAGTTACTACTCATAACTTTACTTTTGGGAATACCCAAGCATAGACCTTGACTAAAGTCTATATTTACCTTTGTTAATTGGGCCCTAAGAGTTCTCAGGAGAATGTATCCTTTTACAACACATATTTCAGACATAGCCTCATACAATAATATTAGGACCTTACAAAAACACTGTGGTTGAGTTGGACATGTTAGTTCATATACTGAGAGTGATTGTTGTTTTATTGTATTAGTGTATGTTTTCATTTTCATGCATAACATAAAGCATACAGTGAACACAGTTTATGAAATTATCTCTTGGCCTTCAGTCACTGTTTCAGATGATGCAGGTTTTACTTGGTACAAAAGGGGTTGGTGATGGACAGAGCATCTGAATCAATCAAACACTCACACCCAGTCAAAAGATCTGGATTCAATCCATCACGTTCTTTAGCCCACTCTGCCACCCCAGTTCAGACATGGCTATATGCAAATCAGTCTGACCCTGTGCCTCATGGGAACAGTCCAGCCCGAACTGCCAAGCCATGTCTTCCCTGGACCGGAAACAAGCTTCCGAGGACCGGTTTCTGGCATTCCAGCCGTCTTCAGCCCGGCTTGCTTGAATCCAGTGGCAAAGTGAGCAAGGGACTCACGTCTGAGCATACCCTGCCACACTTATGGCGGCCAAAAGCGGGACAAAAGGGGGGTGGTGATGGACAGAGCATCTGAATCAATCAAACACTCACACCCAGTCAAAAGATCTGGATTTAATCCATCACCGTTCTTTAGCCCACTCTGCCACCCCAGTTCAGACATGGCTATATGCAAATCAGTCTGACCCTGTGCCTCATGGCAACAGTCCAGCCCGAACTGCCAAGCCATGTCTTCCCTGGACCGGAAACAAGCTTCCGAGGACCGGTTTCTGGCATTCCAGCCGTCTTCAGCCCGGCTTGCTTGAATCCAGTGGCAAAGTGAGCAAGGGACTCACGTCTGAGCATACCGTGCCACACTTATGGCGGCCAAAAGCGGTACAAAAGGGGGGTGGTGATGTGCAGGTTTTACTTGGTCTTACCTTGAGCACTGTCTTCTTCTTTTTAGTTTCTTTTTTAGAAATTCCGGGTTTGGGTGTATGCTGTTCTACAAGGCTCCCATCCAAACCTGCCAATTCAGTTGCTTCTATTTCGACCTCTGTTCCTTCATGAATTAGCAAAGATGTATCTTTCTTAATTGCCTCCTCTGAGGTTGAAATCTTCTCAGACCTTTCTTCTTTATCACTCACAGGCACCTGTATAGGTAAAAATTAATAAACAGTTAAATAATTGTACAGCGCCTTCTTCTCTTTATGATAATATACATATACATGTTGAAGTTGAGAAACGAATGCAACACAACAAAGAAGACTTGTTAAAAAGACACATCTTTTCAAGATGGTCTCGGCGAACACACACCCCTGTGCTAGTCATCATGGTAATCATGATGTGATTGGTTGGGAAGAGTGTATGTGTGAAGGCAGATGTAAATCTATTAGTAGTTGAATAGCAGAGCACAAATATGACACTTATGGATAACATGAATTGCTGGCAAAAATAGAGAATGCCCGATACATAATTATGGGAGTCATGAAGGAAATTGGGCCTGTTTCCTTTGAAATGGACTTTAGGTATGCAGGCAAACTAAGCCGGACAGCTCTGTTAACAAAATGGTAAGGCATTGGGGCAAATTATTTTGAGCTATATTTGCAGTGGAGAAGGTGGGCAGGGACTTACAAACTGGAATGACTGTCTGACTTTGGGCATTGAACAACAGCGAAGATACCTTTGTGTGACTGACTATGACCACTAAACGGAAGATCACTGGTCAGAGGGCGGGGGGGGGTGTAGCGGGAACGCTGGACGCGTTTTTATTAAGGGCAGAATCAGTCTTACAGCATGAAATCCAGCTGACAGAGAAAAGGCTTTCTTTGGGTTCATACGCGGGACAAAAAAGATCATCATTGGGGGCGATAACCTTGGTTAAATCTCCCTTGAGTGCCCCGCAAGTTATGACCTGCTCAAGTAGGGAGTCACTAGTAGCTGGCGCGGTTGGCGCATCGGGTGACTTAGTGCCCGTCAACTCATGTATTACGGAGCATAACCAAAGCCCAACGCGGAGCCTTTTGATGGTTCCGGAGGGGACCATTCCAGTGTGGGAATTGAATCTCCCTGTTTCCCCTATCTTACCCCAAGCCCTTACTACAATGGCGCCCCAGGCAGTTCAAAGTGACGAGCCACTAGATCAAAAAGAACTGTCAAGGAAAGGGAGAGTGGGGCATGTTCCTCGAAATTCAGGCTGGGAGAGGGAGGGAACAGGGAACCACTTGCAAAAAGGGGTGGCGTGGCATTCAGGGGTAAGGCCAAAGCCAAGCTTAAACACCAAACCCTAGGGACATGCGAGAATCACTCCCGGAAGTCTATTCGCCCTAACCCCCTAAATTCAGATTCGCCTGCATTGATGGATCATGGAGGTGATCCTGATCACTGGGAATGCCTGGAGACTTTAATTTCTGTTCTCCTAGCACCTTTTTAAAATAAATTAGGGGCAATTGAAGAAAAACTCTCTCTATTTTTGAAAGACTATCACAGCCAAGGTAATTTGAGGGTATGTGGATGTCACAGTACTATTTGGGTGGAAGCCAAGGGACCAATGGTACCATCACTGCCAGGGGTGTTAGACCCTGCAGGGGTTTGTAATGGGGATGTGGCTTATGGGGCTGGAAATAAGGCTACTGGTAATGTGCACCCTGTAACGCTGCGACCCTTTAGTTTGCCATCTGAGTCGAGAGCGAATAGGGCTCTTTTGCCTTGGGGAGGCCAGGGGTTAGGTGGTTCGACGAATGATTTCCGCCCAGACAAACAGAACATGCTTAAGCCGGGGACCCCCCAGGGAAATGTAACTGTTAAACAAGTTAAATCCACTTTGAACCCCTGCAGTGATCACAGAGACGGCCCGCTATGTCAAATCCCGTGATTACTAAGCTTTCCCGGGATATCTTAGATCTCCCGCCAGCTGCATGTCCTTATGTTGTGGTGTTGGCTGGCGTTCCCCCACTAAGACCGGACCAACCTGAATCCTGGATACAATTGCGTAACAAAACTGTAGATTGGATATACAGACATAAAGGCTTTAGGGTAGCCATGAGTAACAATATCATAATGGTACATAGAGTTGGGTGGGTGGGGCAATCGTTAAAGAACATGGAGGGTGATTGTGTGATTGTTAACTTCCGAAGCCCCACGGTTGTTCAAACGATCTTAAGGGCGCAGGTCCCGTGCCCTACGTTGGTCACCTCGATCTGGGCTATGCCGCTGGGATATTTCTACAAACCCCCATTGAGAACATCGAAAGAGCCAGTCCCCCCCATTCCGGTTACAAACAAGTACGAGGTATTGTCTGGATTAGATACCCAAGACTGACTACCTGTTAGCAACATAACCCCAAAGGTTCTACTGAATCCGGAGGTGGAAACGGTGGATGAAATACATGCTCCCCTAGTTAGCCCATTGACTTTAAATATTTCTTACCCTGTGGAGGGTCAGCCCTCTCCACTTGGCATTGCCAATCTTGCTCCCACCCGGCTACCAACAAATGGAGGTAGCACGAATGTATTATCATGGAATATTGCTGGCCTAAGGGCTAAAAGAGGGGATGTTAATTGGGAAACTTTCCTTGCCACCCATCATACTATAGCTCTTCAGGAAACATGTGAGGCTAACGGAACCTATTTTTTTGATGGGTTCATATCATTTAGTAAACAGGCTATAGCATCTGGTATGGGGAGAGCCAGAGGGGGGTTATTGTTGCACATTAGTCTTAAAATGTCATACAAAGCAAAGCCGATAGACATATGCTCACCTAATATTTTGGCAGTTGAATTGACAGGGAAGAACTTGCCAACCCTTCTAGTGGTTAATTTTTATAATTCCTTCACTAGAGATGATGACTTAGAGCACTTAAGATCCCTCACTTTTTTTTGTCTAATTTCAAAGGCAGCGCTGGTACCCATTATAATATATCAGTCCTTGGAGATTTTAATATTCATACTTGCCCCACTAATTGTTTAGTAAATCTAGAAGAGTACGGCACCCACGGGGTAACTCACTTTGAACACACCCCCTCTGGGTCTTTTTTAGAAGGCTTTTTATCGGCCCATAATTTGATCTGCCCGATACAGCCGGAGAGGATATCACCTGTACCCACATATATTGGTCAAGGTTGCCAAAGCGCAATTGACTACCTTCTAGTTTCAGCTTCACTGCTGACTTGGCTAGGCATATTAAGGGTAACAACCGCTTGCCTTAGTGACCATAATCCTTTGACACTGGATATTAATATCCCTGCTGCTAACAAGGGAAGGCCTATGGCCAAACGCATCAATGCTAATATTGCACTCATAGACCAAGATTGTAGAATAAGGTGGGAAGCAACTACCCCTGACAGTTTTACTGATAATTTAATTAGTGTCTGTCCACTAGAGTTTAAGATTTGTTCAGAACAGGAATCCCAGCCATCATTAGTTCTTGGGGCTTTTGGCCGAATTACAACCCAAGTGGCGGTGAATCTAACTGTAGCTTGTAGACCAAGGCCACTAAAATATAAAAAATGGTTTGATGGAACCTGCATGAGTACCCATAAAATACTCATGCAGGAGCTTAAGCAAAAACCCAGGGTGGCTGATAGAGTCAAGAATGCCAGGAGGCCATATAAAGCGGCGGTGGAAATTCGGAAAAAGCAACTAAGAGAAATGGAATCGGAGGAGCTTAGTCAAGTCAGCGTTCTGGCAAACAGTACCAGATTCTAGAGCGTTGTCAATAGTCCAATTTTTGATGAATCATTAAACTCTGATAAAGACTGTTTAATCCCTGTGGAGAGGTGGGTTCAACAAAGTGTATAGCAATGGGATTAACGAAACACCCGCCTGCTCAGCTGGCAGCGTTCGTGTCTCTCCTCCTTTGGTTTTTACAATGGATGAAGTCACTAAGGAGATTATGTCGACGTCAGGGAGTTCCGGCTGATCTCTATAAAGCAGATCCTAAACTATGGGCACAAATTTTAAATAAGGTTTTTAATGCAGCCACCAGGTCTGGCTTTTCCCCGTCTTGGGCAAAGGCGGTGATTGTACTGATTTTCAAGAAGGGAGCCAGAGATGACCCAGCCTGTTATAGGCCTATTTTGCTTCTGGACTCTACGGCAAAATTTTATGGGGAAAGTCGTCCTTGCTCGCCTTATGGAGTGGCTTGATCATAACAGTATAGTTTTTGATCTCCAATACGGCTTCTGGCAAGGGAAAGGTACGCTAGGACAATGTCTCAACCTTCATTTGGTGATAGGGAAGTACACAGCCGCAAAGCATGGGGACTTTCATCTGGCATTTATGGACCTAACCTCAGCTTTCAAACTTGTTAACAGGTCAAAGCTCTGGGTGATCCTTCAAGACATAGGCATTGAGGATGACCTGATCTCTTTTCTGGTGGCCATCCATGAAAATACATCAGCGGCAGTGCGCTATAATGTAGATGGGAGCTTAACTGATTCCTGGGCAGTTAAGAGAGGGGTCAGGCAGGGGTGCATTCTGGCCCCCCTGCTGTTTACACTCTACATCAATAAGTTAGGGGTTGCCCTAACCTCCAGTTGTAAAGATATCCCTAGTGCGGGCACTAAAATGATTCTCGCATTGTTGTATGCCGATGACGCGGTATTGATAGTAAGAACCGCAAGGGGGCTGCAAAAGCTTTTAGATTGTTTTATATATTTTATGGAGTCTCTGGACCTGATTACTAATTTTAAAAAGTCACATTCCATGTCCATTGATTCTAAATTGGCAAGGAGTGCAAAATTCTACTGCAGGAATCTGGAACTAGTAAAAGTCCCCACCTTCCCGTATTTAGTTTTTTTTTTGATGACCGCCGTTCATGGTCTATGCAGCTCACCCACAAAAAAAACATATTGGCTGGAGCTTCGGGGGCTATTTTAAATTTTGCTGAAAATAAAATTGGCTCTAAACCACTACCAGCACTCATGAAGATCTATAACTCCAAGTGTCTTCCAATGGTGACCTATGGGAGTGACATCTGGGGATATATAGATGCTAGAGAAATATTGGGGGTTGAAAATATCTTTTTTCGTAGATTATTGTTGCTCCCGCCCTCTACCCCAGTTTTTAATATACATAAGGACCTGGGAGCAGGTTTTATTTCTGACCAGATTGCGGTAGCCCCACTATTGTGTTGGCTGAGAATCTGGGCCCAACCCACACCAAATCTTAATCAACTGATCATTCAAGACTGCATGTTCTTAGATAAGGAGCTAGACATCCCATGGGTTCGATATATTAAAACCCAAATGGAAGTTCTTGGATGCCCTGATTTATTCTTTAGTCCCAAATCGCAGGGTGATTCAGCCATCAGGGCTTTCAAGCGGCAGTTTGTGGATAGATCGATGTTAATGAGGGAGGAGAGGGAACTGGCAAAAACCACAGTGAGAAGTTTTGTCACAGTGAGCTTAGGTAGACAGTTGCAACCATATTTAAACTATATAAACAAGCCCTATCATCTCTTTGTTTTAATAAGATTTAGGCATAATATGGTCTCCTGGCTTCTAGCATTTCCGAAAGGGTTTTTTAAGGAAGGGGCATTAAATCCCTGCCCCTGTGACAACTTCTCCGAACAGAATACTCTCCATCTAATATTTTTCTGTGCTTACTCTCCATATAATATTTTTCTGTGCTTATTATAACTCATTACTCACCAAAGATATTATCCCCCTACTTAGAGGCTGTAACTTTGTACAAGTTAGGCCAGCGCTGGCATATTTGCAAATGCTAGCATCTCCAGTGGTGTGCTTTGGGGTTGCAAGTTTTTAATAGGTGCAATCAGGTATAGGAACAGGTTACTATTTAACCATAGTCTGGACTATGTTTTAAATTTTGCTATTTAGTCACTTTTGTTCTTTTTATTTACAATCTTCTCCTTGTATCATATTGGATAAGATTAAGATGGGTTGAATTGTATGTTATATATTTATCTTACTCCAAGGTCTGATTAATTTGGGTTGAAGCACTGTATTTTTGTTGTTGCTGCTTTTGTCTTGTTTAGGGGGTATATTTCATCATATGAAGTCCTTGTGCAATTCTGTGAAGAGCATTATACTCATGTACTTTGTATGCTGTTTTAAATTGTTGTGTTTTGTGTTTTGCACTTTGATGGATTTAATCAACCGAATAAAGTTAAATTTTGACTTTGACTGTCTGAGGGCATCCCACCAGTTGAGACATGAAGGCATGGAGTTAAAAAATGCATTTGTCTGAGAATACACCATTGTTGATGACTCTGGATGTGGCAGTGAATACATCCAGTGGCCTGGTTCCTGCATATTTATGCAGTAGATACTTAAGCTATTGGGTGGAATTTATAACTCTCCATATTTTACCATGCTTTAAAGAGAAGATGTCAGTATCTGCACAAATACAATCCTGCATGCAGCACAGACACCCTTGCACCATGGTGCAAGCGTGCCTGGGTTGGCGCTAGGCAGAAAATTAGTTGCCAGCACAGGGGAAAAGGACAAGAATGTACTGTGTTTAATAAATACTGTACATTCATGCCCTTTCACAGTGGCGTGGGGCAGACTTGCAGCGCTGCCATACGCCAATACCCCATAAACTGAGGCCCCAAGTAATAAGGCCTTACGGCCTTCCACATGGGAGACATACAGAAACAGAAGCACTATTGGTGGAAGTGGCAAAAACGAAACAGAGGGATGTTGTACCTAGAGTGGTGAACAAAAGCCCGGTCTCTGCCTGGCAGATGCATGAAACCATATGCTCCTGGGCTTAAGCAGAGCCACAATGCTAAGAAAAAGAAAGATTCAGGAAATTAAAAAAGAGCTTCTTGGAAATGCCTTGTAAGATTCCCAGCAAAATTGGTGGTGAAACACCAATGAAGAGTTTATATCTTGAGTAGCCAGAAGTAGGCAGAAACCTTCGATAAACCCACGGGGATTTTGCTAGCTGTTCTCCCGTTGTTTTTTCCTTATATCTCCTCTGAAAAGTTGCCTGTTAGTCTCCCTTCTTCTGTCCCGGTCCTAATCCCAATACGGTTTGCAGTGTGATGCCCTTCAGTGTTAATCCCACTATTTAGGGCCTGTTCCACTGTGGGTGCATACTCCAGTTCATGTCTGAAATAGGATTATAATCGATGGCCCCATCACAGGCATTTACTTTTCCAAATTGTGACTGATGCAACCTGATGCAAACGGCTAATGTAGTACCAGTTCTATCGTGAGAGGGAGTTCCAGCATATGCATGCAGGTGTCGCTCCATTGAAGAAATCACTTTGCCTCTGTGACCACCCGGCAGACACAGGTGCAGAGGCAAACATGCCCTTGAGAGGCACAATGTCAGTGTAACACAAAAATGTGGCACACTGTTGGTACGCTCCCTGAGAGTAGCCCACTGGAGGTGGCATACGGGATCCCATGGACCACCCAGGTATCCCTCTGCATGCAGGATCAGCCACTCACAGCACCTGCCTATAGATGTCTGTATCTTCTTCAAAGTGCAGGCAGCAGCTGTGTGCACAGAGAAACATGGAGCAGCTGCTCTGTATTTCAATGAATGCCAGCCACCAGCGCAGCATAAGATTGCGGCTTCCCTGGGAGCATCGCTTTGTTCATAACAGGGCACACTATCCTGTTCTGTGCTGGGAGAACCTTTTCAAAGCTGTGCCGTGGGGCAAAAAGAAAAAATACACCCCATGTCAAATACTTGTCCTGGCATCTAGCAACTATGGAAGGCAATATACTTTTCAGAATTCAATTATAAGGCAGTGTTCAGGATATTGTCATCATGCCATGAAAATACTACCTCATAAAGACATTCAATGAGGTGATATTAGAACATTTAGGTGCTTGAAATATCCTGATTGTTTAAAGTTGGGGGGTACAAGATCTAGATTAATAATAGCAACCAGTAGTTGACTTATTCCCATTACTGTGCATACCTGGACCTCATTAATCATTTCAGAAGAAGTTGCTGGTCTCACCTTTGTCAATGAAGTTCCCATCTTCTTTTTAGAACCTTTGTGACTGAGCCCACACTTCGGTTTCAGGTCCTGATCTCCAAGTGGCTGGTCCAAATGTTCCTTTTGAGCAGTTTCCATTTCAGCTGTGCTCAATGTCTGGTCCAGCGGAACGGTATCTGGTTTAATTGACAATTCTGAGGCTAAAAGTGTTTCATCCCTTTCTTCATCCTTGCTGACAGACAACTGAAATTTTGAAAAATCCTTAGATTAATTAAACATGTATAGAACTCTCTTTGTTGTGAAATGACATACGACAGGAGATTGAAGTTAATAGATAGAAATGAAGCAAAATGACATGACAACAGGAAAACTGCAATAATTCTAGAATTTGTCATTGATATCCAATTAGTACTCTCCTTTATGTGCTAGGGAAGAATTGTAATTACTGCACCCAGATTAAATGCTTTCAGGGAGTAAACAGTGGTGTGAACAGATAACTCCACTCTTGCAGCAACAGCTGCCATGAAATTCCTTTGAAAAGTGAGAAATATGGAACTGCATTACTTCATGTAGGACTTCTAAAATACGGTTACTCAGGAAGTAAAGGCAACTTTCATGGTATCAGAGGAAAAACAATCCACTGTCGTAGTATGTGGAACTTTTTCCATGTGGTTGTTTTGCTCTTGAAAAGACCCAGTTTCCAAACAAAGAAAAGGACTTAACTCCTCTTTTGTTGCAACAGATGTAACAGATGTAATGACATTCTTTCAAAATGTGAGAAATAAGGGACCTGAACTACATACATGATTGGCTTCTAAAATATGCTTATTTAGAAAAACAAGGTAATTTTTTTGAGGCAGTGAGTGCTGTGCACTTGGGCACGATCACTCATTACAAAAAAACTAAACAATTAGCACAACCCGATTTGTAGAGGCAGACAAGCCTCACTTGACACCGATTCCTAAGTAAGCATATGTAACGTGAGGGCTGAATGAATGAATGACACCAGGTAGAAGGTAAATTTCTTTAAGGGACTGGCAGAGTACCAGGATATTTTTGGTGGTGCTGTGGACGTCTGGTTAGGTTTTCTAATGGGAAGGTGTGAATCCTGGATTATCGTGGTACCCGCCCTGTTGCAAATTAGAGAAAAAAGGATAGGGAAGAGAAACTAGTACTGCTTTAGAGCGCTACAAAACATAGTCATAGGAATTCTCGGAGTCTCGCCTTACTTTGATTATGTGCAAGTGAGGTATTGTAAGCAGTATTCTGTTTTGGGAGCGGACATGTTAAGCATACCTCAGATAATTTGCTAGGAACTCCCGGATGCAGAGACATGCATGAAGTTAGATGCAAAGTCAGTCACACATACACACCTGAAAGGAACCCCCTGTTTTAAGCTGTACTCTCTTGCCACACCTTTGAGCAAAATGGGCTATGGTCATGGGTAATATGCTGTGAGTGACCTTCATTGTGATATAAATGGCATGAAAACTATAATGTGACTAGTGTGTTTAATAAACTAGAAAAATGTGAATAAAGAAAACTCACTACGCTAAAAAGAGATTAATCCATTGGTGCACCCTCTCCTTCTGCCTTACACTTCCCAGCAGCGCTAACCTATGGAAAAAACAATGGACAAGTTTGAGTTTCTGACATTTTGAGCAAGTATGTCTCTCTCCCTCTACATATGTGAATTCAAGCGTGGAAAGGGCAGAAGGAACCCAGGTTTATTTTATGTTTTGTGATTCAGTTAGGTGTGTCATGATATCCGTTATGTGACACAACAGAGTGACTGGTACGTACGAAATTGTGACATGGGTTGTAGGCATCTTCTGGACACAAAGAATGTTGTGTATTATGGAGGTCAAAACGATTCATAAAGGGGGTGGTGATGGACAGAGTATCTGAATTAAGCAGAACACTCCTACCCAGTCAAAAGATCAAGGCTTGATGCATCACCGTTTTTTAGCTCACTGCACCATCCCAGCTCAGAACCTGGCTACATGCAAATTAGTCTGACCCCTGTCCCAGTGCATCATGGGAACAGGGCAGACCAAACTACAAAGCCAATTCTTTACTGGAAAGGAAACAAGCTTCCGGGGACCGGTTTCTGGAATTACAGCCGTCTTCGGCCCGGCTTGCTTGAATCCTGATTGTGCAGTGAACAAGGGACTCACATCTGAGCATACCCTTCCACACTTGTGGTGGCCAAAACGATTCATAAAGGGGGTGGTGATGGACAGAGTATCTGAATTAAGCAGAACACTCCTACCCAGTCAAAGGATCAGGGCTTGATCCATCACCGTTTTTTAGCTCACTGCACCATCCCATCCTGGGATGGTGCAATGAGCTAAAAAACGGTGTTGGATCTAGCCCTGATCTCTTGACTGGGTGAGAGTATTCTGCTTAATTCAGAGACTCTGTCCCTCACCACCCCTTGTTGTAAATATTTTTGTCCACCCTAAGCGTGGAAGGGTATACTCAGACATGAGTCCCTTGCTCATTGCACCATCAGGATTCAAGCAAGCCGGGCCGAAGACGGCTGTAATGCCAGAAACCGGTCCCCGGAAGCTTGTTTCCTTCCCAGTGTAAGAATTGGCTTTTGTAGTCTGGTCTGCCCTGTTCCCATGATGCACTGGGCCAGGGACAGACTAATTTGCATACAGCCAGGTTCTGAAACTGGGATGGTGCAATGAGCTAAAAAACGGTGTTGGATCTAGCCCTGATCTCTTGACTGGGTGAGAGTATTCTGCTTAATTCAGAGACTCTGTCCCTCACCACCCCTTGTTGTAAATATTTTTGTCCACCCTAAGCGTGGAAGGGTATACTCAGACATGAGTCCCTTGCTCATTGCACCATCAGGATTCAAGCAAGCCGGGCCGAAGACGGCTGTAATGCCAGAAACCGGTCCCCGGAAGCTTGTTTCCTTCCCAGTGTAAGAATTGGCTTTTGTAGTCTGGTCTGCCCTGTTCCCATGATGCACTGGGCCAGGGACAGACTAATTTGCATACAGCCAGGTTCTGAAACTGGGATGGTGCAATGAGCTAAAAAACGGTGTTGGATCTAGCCCTGATCTCTTGACTGGGTGAGAGTATTCTGCTTAATTCAGAGACTCTGTCCCTCACCACCCCTTGTTGTAAATATTTTTGTCCACCCTAAGCGTGGAAGGGTATACTCAGACATGAGTCCCTTGCTCATTGCACCATCAGGATTCAAGCAAGCCGGGCCGAAGACGGCTGTAATACCAGAAACCGGTCCCCGGAAGCTTGTTTCCTTCCCAGTGTAAGAATTGGCTTTTGTAGTCTGGTCTGCCCTGTTCCCATGATGCACTGGGCCAGGGACAGACTAATTTGCATACAGCCAGGTTCTGAAACTGGGATGGTGCAATGAGCTAAAAAACGGTGTTGGATCTAGCCCTGATCTCTTGACTGGGTGAGAGTATTCTGCTTAATTCAGAGACTCTGTCCCTCACCACCCCTTGTTGTAAATATTTTTGTCCACCCTAAGCGTGGAAGGGTATACTCAGACATGAGTCCCTTGCTCATTGCACCATCAGGATTCAAGCAAGCCGGGCCGAAGACGGCTGTAATGCCAGAAACCGGTCCCCGGAAGCTTGTTTTCTTCCCAGTGTAAGAATTGGCTTTTGTAGTCTGGTCTGCCCTGTTCCCATGATGCACTGGGCCAGGGACAGACTAATTTGCATACAGCCAGGTTCTGAAACTGGGATGGTGCAATGAGCTAAAAAACGGTGTTGGATCTAGCCCTGATCTCTTGACTGGGTGAGAGTATTCTGCTTAATTCAGAGACTCTGTCCCTCACCATCCCTTGTTGTAAATATTTTTGTCCACCCTAAGCGTGGAAGGGTATACTCAGACATGAGTCCCTTGCTCATTGCACCATCAGGATTCAAGCAAGCCGGGCCGAAGACGGCTGTAATGCCAGAAACCGGTCCCCGGAAGCTTGTTTCCTTCCCAGTGTAAGAATTGGCTTTTGTAGTCTGGTCTGCCCTGTTCCCATGATGCACTGGGCCAGGGACAAACTAATTTGCATACAGCCAGGTTCTGAAACTGGGATGGTGCAATGAGCTAAAAAACGGTGTTGGATCTAGCCCTGATCTCTTGACTGGGTGAGAGTATTCTGCTTAATTCAGAGACTCTGTCCCTCACCACCCCTTGTTGTAAATATTTTTGTCCACCCTAAGCGTGGAAGGGTATACTCAGACATGAGTCCCTTGCTCATTGCACCATCAGGATTCAAGCAAGCCGGGCCGAAGACGGCTGTAATGCCAGAAACCGGTCACCGGAAGCTTGTTTCCTTCCCAGTGTAAGAATTGGCTTTTGTTGTCTGGTCTGCCCTGTTCCCATGATGCACTGGGCCAGGGACAGACTAATTTGCATACAGCCAGGTTCTGAAACTGGGATGGTGCAATGAGCTAAAAAACGGTGTTGGATCTAGCCCTGATCTCTTGACTGGGTGAGAGTATTCTGCTTAATTCAGAGACTCTGTCCCTCACCACCCCTTGTTGTAAATATTTTTGTCCACCCTAAGCGTGGAAGGGTATACTCAGACATGAGTCCCTTGCTCATTGCACCATCAGGATTCAAGCAAGCCAGGCCGAAGACGGCTGTAATGCCAGAAACCGGTCCCCGGAAGCTTGTTTCCTTCCCAGTGTAAGAATTGGCTTTTGTAGTCTGGTCTGCCCTGTTCCCATGATGCACTGGGCCAGGGACAGACTAATTTGCATACAGCCAGGTTCTGAAACTGGGATGGTGCAATGAGCTAAAAAACGGTGTTGGATCTAGCCCTGATCTCTTGACTGGGTGAGAGTATTCTGCTTAATTCAGAGACTCTGTCCCTCACCACCCCTTGTTGTAAATATTTTTGTCCACCCTAAGCGTGGAAGGGTATACTCAGACATGAGTCCCTTGCTCATTGCACCATCAGGATTCAAGCAAGCCGGGCCGAAGACGGCTGTAATGCCAGAAACCGGTCCCCGGAAGCTTGTTTCCTTCCCAGTGTAAGAATTGGCTTTTGTAGTCTGGTCTGCCCTGTTCCCATGATGCACTGGGCCAGGGACAGACTAATTTGCATACAGCCAGGTTCTGAAACTGGGATGGTGCAATGAGCTAAAAAACGGTGTTGGATCTAGCCCTGATCTCTTGACTGGGTGAGAGTATTCTGCTTAATTCAGAGACTCTGTCCCTCACCACCCCTTGTTGTAAATATTATGGAGGTCAGCCAGACTCTGAGTGGCAGATTTACAATAAATTGATGCATCTGTATAGATGCGTCAGTTTCCCTGCACCTGCGTGAAAAACCCTTGCACCACCATAGATACACCATATTTACAATACGGTACACTATGGCGAAAGGATTGACAGATGTGTCAGAAATTCTGACGCATCTGTTGGCGGATAAGTCACGCATTGCTGGTGTCCTGTCGCAAGCACAAAGCAACTCCAGCAATGCGTGTTGCGGCCAAATCCCATTACACTGCGTCACTCCTTCACGCCTGCTTGAAGCAGGCGTAAGGTTTTGACACAGTTGTGTCCTAAAAGTCAAGCAGTGAAATCTTGTAGATTTCACGGCATCACTTTTACGAGGCTTTCCTGCCTGGGAACACCTACCCTGCATCTCCATAGACGCATTGGGTTGTAAATTTGTCGCACTTTTTACGCCACCGTTGCGTCACAAAAGTGATGCAACGGCAGCATAATAGTGACACTAGGGGCTTGTAAATCTGCCCCTGAGTGTGTTTCACCTTGGTGAGAAGGAACAAGACAAGATATATCTTTAACTGAAATAAGGGAACAGCAAAACACAAGTCATGCTTTGATTAGGGCTAGAGTGTGGCAGAAAAGCCTGGCACATGAATATGGAATTGGCAGGGATCAATCAGATATGCTACAGTTTGTACTGGAACATCCGTACACCTTGTGTTTTATTAGTTAGTGCTTGGGTTGAACTTCATTGCACGTCGCACGTGATTCTAATTTCATGAAAATCCAGATCCCTAAAGCATGCTATGGATGTCATTTAAGGTCAGTATTGCTTATTTAACTAAGACGGACAACTAACTCCTAAGGTTCAACATATATTTTGGAAGAACTTAGAAAAAAGAGAATGTTTATGAAAAGTTTTGACTTTTTCTTAAAACAGCACACATTTGTAAACATTCTTAAATAATTTTAGAGCCTTTTAAAAGATATTGTACTAATTGCAAACTTTCAAATAATTATAAATATTACAAACTTTTGCATCATCTGGGAAAATAATATATGCAACTTGTACCCTAAAAGAATCCCAGCTTTTAGTAAAATGCCCCAACATGTATGATATAGCAATCCTTTGTGACAAGAGTTTAAATTATTTTATGAATACTCAAATTCAAGCACCCCTATCAAATGTCAAATGTAATTCCAAATGCAAAGGAAACAAGGTCAACTTTTTAAAAATAACTTACATTTAAAAGCTTTTGTACTTAAATATTTAGGGTTCTTATGGAACCTTGCGCTGAAAACGTTTAGAAAATTAATATTTTTGCAGCTAAATTACAGCAAATAAGAAGCTGTTTTTCATTTAAATCTCACCTGGTCCAAAGGGGGGGGGGGGTAATAGTTAAAATGCTTATTTAAAACTTTTTGTGGACCATCTCACATATACTTAGTGTGTCAGATTACAACACAGCATCACATTGTGAATTAAAAGGAATGCCGCGGTTCCAGTTTTATATTAATGTAGGCTTATTTAGGCTACAGCCTGACTTCCAACGTAAAAGTTAAAACAAATCAACAAAAAAGAGATGTGGACCTCTTCCGTCAACTTAAGTAACCTGATTATATACCAGTGAAGTTCTTTAACCAATATTATGTGTATTTCCAATCGTACCTCAGATAATTGAACAGACTTTTCTTCAGCATCATTCTCTGTTTCAGGAACAGTTGGTACAATCTTTTTTTTTTTTTTTTTTTTTTTGAAAACCTTTATTATATCGTTAAACACAAAATACAGAAGTAGCCCTGCATCGACAGGGGCCAGTCACCACATGTATGCAGAACGTATCAGGAAATCCAATAACACAGCTCTTCAGCCGACAACCCATGGGTCCGGCAGCGGTAGAGGATAGACGATGTTTTGAAAACATTTCGAGATTAAGGATATGCCTAAGGTTACATTTTATATTTAACCCCCCCCCCCCCAAAAACAAGATAAAGAAGAAGATACAGGATATCCGGCGCTACACACTGGAGGTATAAAAATGTGGGTAGGCGTTAAAAGGCAGTCATGGATCAAGATAGACCAACAGTAAAAATGCAAGCGCCAGTATGTTCACTAAGGGAGAAGAACAAAGCTACCTATCTATCATCATAACCACCCACCCCAAACCCCGCCCACTCATATGCTGCAGGATGAGATCGAAAGTATCGCTACCGGACCCTGCGAGAAAAAGGAAAAGGGGCCATAGAACACAACAAGGCAAAATAACAAACCCCCCCCCGCACCCCCACCCTGCACCCCTGCAATGGCTACGGCCTACCCCACTAGCAGCGTGCCTGTCGCCCAGAGGAATACCCTAAAGAGAGAGAAAGAGAAGAAAGAAGGGGCCATAGAACAAAACAAAGGCAAAATAACAAACCCCCCCACCACCCTGCACCCCTGCAATGGCTACGGCCTAACCCACTAGCAGCGTGCCTGTCGCCCAGAAACGTCCCTAAAAGAGAGAAAGAAGCGGAGGAGGAGAGACAAAAAAAACACACTCCCGGACTCCCTTACCCTCCACCAGACGTGACCACCCGGAAACAAGTGCAAAATAAATGTAGCGAGATGCACAATCAACCCGGGTAAGTACGAAACATACCACCCGACTCCCGCATTTCACAGGTCACAATCCCAGCAGCAGATTCAATTATTTTCACGTATCCTAAAAAGTCCCACAAGTTAACCCTGGCCAGTACGAATGTCCAATGGAGCACTTATAACCCAGGCCACTGCAACAATGAGAGAGGTAAAGTTTTCATGAAAGTTCAAGTCAGTATGAGCAAGCCAAATAAAGGATAAAAGTTCACGATCTCCACAGAGCAAGCGAGGAAAAGCGTGGAAGGATGATAAAACTTTCCAATAGTCACAGGTGATCTTGTTAAGGCAGTCAAGGTTGTCCATAGTGATATTCGGCGAGATAGGGTTCAAGCAAGGGACGCTGACAATGTCCACGGGCGCGCGATCTGTCTCATAGGAATCAGCAGCGTGAATGGGATCCGGCGTCTGCACAGGGATCTCGAAGTTGGATACACGATGTTTCACTGGTGGCACCGTTTGCTGCGATGATGGCAAAAAGCCGCTGTCCGGTCTCCGGCAAAGATCATCCATTGTTACCGACAGTGCCCGGTAGTTGACGATGATCTGTGAGTGAAGCGCTCTAATGGCCGCCATTACGGCGCACAGCGGTGGTGTGTCTGTCGTCCCCTCCATCTCCTCTCGTAAGCAACAGATCAGGATGCAGACCCCCGGAGGCCGGCCACTCCGGGGAAGCAGGCAAATCTGGAGCGGACACCAACCACGGGCGCTCTCACCTCACAATTTTGCACCTTCACCGCTGGTCGGGGCTCCCGTCCGCACCCCCCCCGACAAGCTTACTATGTCTCCGGGCGTCGTATACAGGGCCGCAGCAAACGATGTGTCACGCCGTGGCGTGTGCGTTGCAGGCAGGATACGAAATCGCCGTTTAAAACAGGTAGATTATGTCCCCGTTCGGGAGACCGGACAAAGCCCAAGGTTCACAGCCGATGATGTCCAATTCCAGCCCGGATGGGTTAGAAATCGAGGCCCCGGCTTCCACTCCCAGGTAGGCCGAAAATTAAACTCGGCGCATCTCCGTCATCCGGTGTGATAAAAAGTTCGGGATTGCGCCTTGAGAGTAAGTCACTCCTCATATATACGGGAGTCCGGTTGGATAACAGGATAACTTGCAGGATATACGAGCTGCTGGTGGAGGTCGGCGGAGCCGGGAGCTTATGCGGCCATCTTGCTTGCTAGCGTAGCTCCTCCCCCAGTTGGTACAATCTTAGCCTCTGAACTATCATTCTCCATTTTAGGGTCCTCATGAGTAAACTCTGGATTTGCTTGGATGGAAACTCCAGATTGTATGTCCAAATCTCCTAAAGTCATTGTTACGATTTCAGTCTTAATCACGTCTTGTGGAGTATCTTTAACAGATTCATCAGAGGAAAGTTTTTTGTGTGTCATTTCTTCCTTCCTACTGGCTGCTACTTGTGTGTTTCCAAAGTTCGGATTTTTTCAGGCAATTAAATAACACAAGTGTTTAGTGTGTACTATTATTTAGTTGTACCATGAACTTTGTAAATAATTGCAATACAAAATTCCAAACAACTACATTGGTATTAACTGCTTTATCCCCTTTAGTAGTTCTTAAAGCCCCACTGAATCTGTGTGAATTGGCATTATAACCATGCTGTCATCTGTGGGGATGAAAGGCGTGAACGAAGGTGCATAAAATGTTATTGGTAGGTGAATTACAGAGCATTGGCTCAACCTGTATCCTGATTTTACCACTGAAGAAGTCTTCTGTATTACGGTGATACTCTGTATAATTGAATAGGAAGCAATGTCAATTAGCATTTCACTGATAAGGCCCTTGACTATGAGCTGTGTAACAAGATGTTGAAACTGAAGTATGGGGCGTAAGGAGGACAAACAAACAGATCAGATGCTACTGGAAAATGAAAAGAAAAAGAAAACTCAACCTGGTAAAAATAAAATAGGAAAAATATAACAGAAACAGAAATGAACTAATTGCCTGCAACAATCTACCTAGGACCTGATTACGACTTTGGCAGTCCTGGTGCGGGGAGCCACCAGCCACCCTGCTCCAGGACTGCCAAAACCGTCTGCACACTGCCCGCCGGATTACAAGTTAAAATTTGGCAGGCGGTCCGGCGGTGGCTGACTCACGGCGCTGCCTTTGAAAGGCTCACAGGACAGAGCCTTAGAAAGGCAGCGCCGTGGCCAGCCACAGTGCGTTCCTGTATGGCATGGCCTGTAAAGGCCATGCCGCCCTGTAACTGAGGGTGCAAAATGACAGGGGGCACACATGTGGCCCCCCTGCATGCACCCCTGTGCACAGGGACAAAAGGGGGCACTGTTGGGCCCACTTTCTTTCATCACCACCAGAAGTAACATGGAGGGAGAAACTCCATGACAATGAAGGCAGTGAGGAAAGTCGTATTATTGTATGGTGGTGCATCAGGGCACCACCACGCATATTGCAACCTCAGTTCCCTGGTGTTTGGGGTGGTCTTGTGGTAGTTCAACCTCCACAGTTGTAATACTGCAGGTGGGCCTTCCAGTGCGGCTGTTGTAGGACTGCCACTGCGACTACCGCTTTCCTATGGACCGCCGTAGTCATAATTAGGCCCTTAGTGTTCTGTCCCATGCATGCACAGTCTCTGAATATAAGCCAGTGACATATTTCTGCACAGTTCAAAGGCCATTTTTTAGATGGTAAGATAATCAGGTGTATCTCAACTCATCTCACTGCAACTATTGGCCTGACATCTCTGAGATTCTGAATAATGATTTCGGATGATGTGACAAGACATCAGTAATCTTTTCTATTTGATATTGAGGGAGGAAGGGCACCAAGTGTGTTTGCTAGAGACTAAGTAAGGCAGCAGGACACCACTGTCCTTTTTATGGAAGGACTATGAATTATTTTATATTTCCATACACACTATAAGTGTGTCTGGTGTCTAGCAGCTTGATGCAGGAATAAAGTGTTTTAGGATGGCCCTTTTGGGGGACTGGGATCAGATAGCAACTTTATTCACAGGATTACCCTGCAAAGCAAACAAAATGTTGATTTGCAGTTGCACAGTAATCTACTCCCACATAAATTATACAAGTACAGTACAATTTTATGAATCAAACATCTACTAAAAGGGGCAGGTTTGAGGCTTTCCAAGGTGGTAATGCCTATCTACTGATCAATTCCAAACTTGTGAGTTAGTGGGAATTCACATACGTTTAGAAGTTACGTTTCCACTTGGGACACACACAGAGCTTTATTTATGTGAATTGCATGACTAAATCTCTACCTGAAGTGGAAATAATGACGAAACACCCAAAGAAATGGCTGGAGTCCAGTTGAAGGGATGTCTGCTAGAGAAAATGTAATTTCACTGTGGAATTACTACACACATGCATTTACTATTAAGAGAGTTGTCCAAACAAAATGCAATTCGTTATTTAATACAACATTGGGTTTAATATGCCAAATGATGCTCCTTTGCTCTTCCCTCTGCCAGAACAGAACATTTTATTTAACATGACCCAGGTAAGTATATGAGAATACCAGGCCTATGTGTTGAAGTAGCGAACAAAACTGAAATCAATTAAAAGCATGCTAAATGTCTTTTGAATTGAAGAGTACATGGATTAACAGGGCACCTGGGAACTTTGAATTATGGCTGACAATTTCTTAGAAGCTTTTTCTGGGCCTTCAATCATCATTTTAGAAAATGTTGGCTCACCTTTCTTACTGAATCACCCTTCTTCTTTTTATGACCTTTATGAGAAAGTTCTTTCTTTGGTTTCAACTTGAGATCAATGGTTTCCTTTTCAAAGTCATTCAATCTTTGCTCTGGTAAAGATGTAATTTGCTTAGCTGAATCCTCTGAGGTTATTATTTTCTCAGATGTGTCTTCTTTCTTGCTGATAGACACCTATACATTTGACAAATTAGAAAATGAGTTAAATAATCATCCAGGACCTTTTTGCATGATACCACACAATGGCAGAATGAAAACAAGGCAAGATGATAAATAGGGTTGGTGAAAAGAACAATAATATTTTAATTTTTAAGAGATTGTCTTTAATTACCCTCTACTGTACTAATTGGCTGCAATGAGCGGCATGCCAGGGCTTAGTTACAATGTTTTTAGTAGTAGAACAATGGATCAGGTACTTAACAGTTAGTGAACCCCATTCCTTTTGCAATCCCTCCCATGCATTTCCTTAGGAAGAACGAGTAATGGTTCCTGGCATTGCATAGAGAGAGACCTGCACTGTTGATGAAATTGCAGAAGCTTTAAAACATGATTAGTAAGGAAGTAAAACCAGTTATATAGTATTGGAAACTATAGCACATAGACAAACAATCAATCTATGTATAAATACAGTAGTTGAGCTTATGGAATCTTCTGCACAATGTACGTATTTTTCTACAGGAGGCTTACTCATCAAATAAACCCAAGGACATTGCCAGACAAATTTTAAAAACCATCCAGTCTTTGTCATGATAGAGGCCTTGGTTGTCGCCAACATCCCAGTTATCCTGTATCACAGGAGGATGGATAGTGGAAGGCGCCAGGTATACTTAATACTTTAACAGGTTTGAAGTGAGAATTTCAAGAAGTGGCAGAAAATAGGACCTGTTGGGCTTGTATGGGGAGCAGGACGACTGGGGCAGAGCAAGGCATAAGACCTGTAGCAAATCAGAGAGATGTTTGTTGGCAGCCATAGAGTAGGTATATTTAACATTTTCGAAGCAGGACAGAGTCTAGGGGGGGTTTATAAATTGCCAGAGAGAGCAGCAAATAACAGGTATAATTTCTGTTACAGTTGAGTATACCAAAGTACCACGTATGTTTTCATTGAGAGGACTCTGGGATCAAGGCACCAGTCCAGCACGCATGGTATTTCTTTCCACTCTTGGACCTCCTGTGCCGGAGGGAGCCACACATCGGAAAAAAGGTATATCTTTCTAACACACTGTCGTTCAAACAACACTGTAAAAGTTATTTAAGTTTGTGACTACCTAACACTCTTCCATTTATACATTTTTTAGAATAGTTATTGAACAATTTCAATAACACCCAAATAATTTTCATTCCTATTAAATGGTCGAATATTTAAACCATAACTTCAAATACATAACTTTAGTAATGTATTCACCTACAATTTCATACCAAAAAAGTGTAATTTGACTACCGTATATGACTGAATGAGTATCGTGTTGTGTAGTTCGATTTTTATTTGATAAAACTAATACCACTGATTATTTTAAATATATATATATTACATTGAGGGATCTATTTGGCTGAGTAAACGATGAGTGGTAGCAGACCATGCAGCATGTTTTAAACATAGAGGGGGAAGGTAGCAGGAATCTAATTATTTTTTTAACACAGGTGAGATAGCAGCCACAAGGTGTATTTAGTCTTTGAGGAACAGCAGTAGTTGTAGGAAAATAAAAATTAATAATTATGTTTTTTTGGATTAGGGAGGAAAGGGAGTAAGAAATCACCAACTGTAAGTGGTGATGCCACAAATAATTCTGTATAGTAAAGAATAAAGTTCCCTCCTACAAATCAACCATTAGTATATGGTTTCATTATATAGTACAATAATGTCATAGAAGCACTCAAATATATTTACAAACATGTCTTGAATATGTTTTAATTATTTGAGGTCTATATCAACAATTACTTTTATTTTGTTCCATTATGTGCTAATAGTCAAGCATACCGTAACCTTTTCTTTAGGAATTGTCTCTTGATCATCAGACATCTTTTCAGCTGGTTTCAAACTGCTCACTGTAGACACCTTCTTCTTTTTCACAATTTTGCGAGGAAGTCCACTTTTTGGCTTAATTTGCTGATCAAGGGTCCGACTCAAATCTTCCTGTTTACTTGTTTCTAAGTCATTCATAACCATTTCTGCAACTAATGCAGACGCATCTGTTTTCTCTGACTTCTCTAAAGGTTCTTCTTTTTGAACAGCTGGCACCTGCAGGTTTAAAAGTTTTTTTTAAAGATTGTGCAAAATCGTTCTTCATTGCAATTCAGTCTTCATTGACAGAGAAAACTAGATCATTAATTTGACACAACTTGGAAAAAGGATTAACAAAAGCCTGAAGCATAACTGATTACAGCGTGAAGGCGTGAAACGTTCTGTCCATGCAGCAAAACTATTGAACTCCCTTCCTCTCAGCATCATAAACCTTCACAAACATCATTGGACGAATGTTGCCATAACCTTGATTTGCTCACAGCGTGTACTCAAAAGTTAGGAGCACCATTGCAACACATTAGCCCTCTGCCTCACTGCCAGTTCAATGTCTTCTCAATGGGTATGTATTAGAATAAATGTTGCTCTCAGGAGATGCACTACTCACTGGCTTCAACCCTAATTGGAGCTCATCTCTCCCCTCAGCCTTGATTCACATATACACACACACATATATACACACCCACACACATCATCCTTCACAATGCATGCACTAACAGCCTCCAGATAGTTAACCAACTGCAGACCAGCGGCTGCTCCATTTAAGTGTACATCCTGCTCACTGCTTTATTATTGAGGGACATCACTGGCCCTCCTGTATGTCACCTTCACATACAAGAAGCCAACCCCTGCTCTAACACACTGCATAACTTCAAGTCTTTCCCTGATATCTTGGTAGGACTTTGTCCCTTCTGTCTTCCTTCAACATTTCTCACTTAGGTATTTACTGTGCTATACACGTCTCCAAAAATCAACAAAAAAAATCCACCCTATGCTCCTCATATGGGTCACAACAGGATATACTTAAACACAAGCACCGGAATGCTTTGGGTCACACTTTGTGGGTGCATGCTGGAACAACTGTTTGATCTTTGTCTCCCTCTTCAAGCCATAGTAACAGCTATCTGAGGTATCATGTTAATACATCTTTTCCTATCAATAGACCTTGGCTGCTTCACAATCCTGATCAAACCACCAACTAACGCAATGACTTACTACAGGATAGTTTTGTGTCCCTTGAAAGAAAGGATATGTTCACTTCCCCAACCTCGCTGAGAGCTGAATGGTGATGATTGAAGGCTGCAGGGAAGTGTTCTATTTTGAATGTGCAGATTTACTGAATAGTGGCAAACTATGTACACTTTGAATTTTGAAGTTATGGAATAGTGCTAGGAAACACCAGAGTCTTATCAAACAGCACGTGAGGAGTGAATTGATACCTCTTCTCCTTGAAGTTAAGACACCTAGATGTGTGAAACATTGGGGCATAAACCATGATGTGAATTGAGTTGTTTGCTATTCGCAAAGGCATTTTACTAGTAGTATTATTACAAATGCAGAGTTTGTGCACATCAAAAGATAGGACTGTCCTATCTTTTTGAGTGTGGAGACTCCGCAGTTGTAAAGAAACTACTAGTAAAATACCTTTGTGAATAGCAAAAAAAGAATAAACGCACACAAAAGTGTAAGTTTACCTTTGTCCGTCAGGCCCTAAGATTGAATTCTGTTTCTGGTGGCACTTTAAATTTAGGCTAGGGAGGCAGTGAAGGGCAGCACAACAGATACTCTTTAGGCTGGAAAAGGACCACCAGCAAGAATGTTTGTTTTGTTTTGGAATACATTCATGGGTGGCAGGAAAGATCCTGGCTGAAATTGGATGCATTCTATTTGACTAAGATTGAACTGATGCAGAGCATATGGCAATAGAATATCATGCTGCATTTGTTACTACAAGATTCTGCAAAACAATAATTGAGCAAAGTGTGAAAATAGCAGAAGATATACAAAACATGAGGCTGGGGGGACTCAGATACGGACAGATGAGGATGAAGGACTCAGAATTGTGAAGTAGAGATTGATAGAATGATGAGACAGGAATGGAGTGCAAAGGGATCAAGATTTGCAAGGAACAGACAATGATGGAGCAGGGAAAAGAGAAGTGAGTATGTGGAGACGGAAAAGAGGTGAGTAAATAAACAGATTGGGATATATGGGGGGTAGAAAAGTGGTATATCAGGTATCTTTAAACTTGTGGAAGCAGTCCATGCATGTTTTGAATGGAAAGGGTGGATGGAAATGGATGGTACAGCAAGGGTTGTTTAGGAGACAATCATTGTATTGCAGCAGAATAAAAGAGTATACTATCCATATAATAATAAAAATAAACATACAGGAATCTCTTTGACCTTTCGAAGACATGCACATAAACAGACCCTAAACTCCTCAATGACTTATCACACCATGATTAAGTACTATAGGTGTACCGTATTATCACAACAAAAAATACCTGAATAGGTCCACCGGGCATTTTTTCATGAGCATCAATCAGTGTTTCAGCAGCTGACACCGCTTCCACTGCAAAATCCTTCACTTTAGGTTCTTCATGAGAAATGTCAAGTTTTGCTGCTATGGGGAAGACAGGTCTCAGGTCCACTTCTTCCTGTGTAAGTGTTTCAGTAGTAATCCCAATCATTTCCAGAACTTCTGAAGGAGTGTCATATTTAGCAGTTTTTTCTGATGGTAATATCTCAGATTTTTCCTGTTTCTCGCTAACATGGATCTGCAATGTTTCCAAAGTCACAAAGAGTTATGGGAACACCTTCTATATTCTATGCTAGAAGATAATGGCATATCCAACTTGATAAATTAATGTAAGACAGCATGTTAAAAGATGTTGACAAACTCATCGCTTTTTTTTCCTATTTACTGAAAGAACTAATGCTGCAGAAAAAAACCTAGAACCGAGCTGTGAGCCCAAACTCACTACCACCATTTTTTATAAAGTAGCTCAAAGTTGTCAGGTGTCTTGCTGAGTGTGCGAGGGACCCATGACTCTCGCCTATCTTGAGTCATGGATCAAGCCTTCTCCACACACAAATCTGCGCTAAATTTGGTACCCAGATGGCGTAAGCAGGCAAGGCCTAGCCTACCAATTTTCATGCAGTTCCATAAAGAAGAAAACACGTCAAGAAGAAGGGGTGGGGATTAAAATAAAGGTGTGGTTTCCCATTGTAGCTCCCATGGGACATTTTGCTCATTACAACAGCAAAAAACCACTGAATGGATTTATCCAAAATACGGCACGGATGTAGAAATGTTATCAGAAAATATGCATTTTATAAAAGTATGTGTTTTATAACTTGAACTAACTATGTTCAGTGGTTTTGTAATATTAGCATTTAAAAAAGGCATCAGATGTGCTTCAAAAATATACATGTTTTATACTATGACTGCTGGAAAGGTTTATGTTGCTAGCAAATGTTTTCCGAGTATGCATGAAACATGTCAGGCACTTAACATACTGTTGGTATTTTAAAACAGGTATAGTGTCTTCGGGGTGGAGGGCACTGTGTGATAAATTGCCACAAAATGTGGCAGCTATTTAGAAAGATGCATTTCCTATGAGTTTATATTGATCATTTTCTTTTCTATTGATTACTACCTATACCACTGTTTGTCGAATGTGCATAAAATGTGGCATGCAGTAAGCAAGTTGTACACAGTACAGATGTTTCAGATATTATGCAGATCAAGTGGGGGTGGGGGCGGTATTAAAGGGAGGCCAAACAAATTGCAACATCTTTGGCAGCTGCCATACGTCCATAAGACAAACCCATGCAAAACGTCTACCACATTTCCTGTGAATCTGTTACAGGATGCCTCAGTTAATAGCATTTGAATTGAAGGATTTCATGCAGATTTGTCAGAGGATACCAAACTTATTAAGAAAACAAAAATATATTTTTAATATACACTTTGACCTAATCTATCACCAGGGTGTAATACATATTTATGCCATGGCAGCGAAAATAAAGGTGGCACACTAACATGTGTTATTTAGAGCAGCTAAACTAGTAAACTCAAACTCACACATTCATAACTACAGTTTAGTGCTAAAATTCCAGTTTATTACCACAATAAAGCAAATAGGCCATTAAAAAAGGAAAAGATTACTTACCGTGTAACAATCTGTTCGTAGCTTGTAGTTCTATACATTCACATGCTCCACATACTCCTGCGCAGGTGTTTGCAAGTTGTAATTTCAAAGACGTTTCAAGTCACTAAGGGCCAGATTTATCAAAGGATTGCATTGTCCTCATCTCACACAAATCCTAAATCAGATTCACCAAGTCTTGCACGGCCACCATGCATGGCCCTGCGTTGCTTGGAACATCTGGAGTAATGCAAGGCAGCACAAGTCGTTGGCTAGCGTTACTCTTTGAAAGGAAGGCATTACATAGGTGGAGAGTGTGTGTTTGCACAAATTCACCCATGTATTTTGGCGCATTCCCACATTTACCAAGACAGGTAAACCTGTAAATGTGTAACAATGCTGTACTATCTCCTTGTTTTTTCCTCCTTTTGAGTGTTTGCCATTCTACAGCACTCTTAGAAAGAGGAAATCGCCTCAAAGGATACATTTTGTACAGGAAAGTGTGTCTTCCTGCACAAAAACAACCCTGCTTGCAACACATGCACCTTTGCATCCCGGTGCAAGGATCCTGTGTTGGCACTAGGCTGAAAAGAGTGTGCAAGCACAGAGAGAGAGCTGAAATGTGCCATATTTTAGTAAATATTTAGGAAATATAATAGTAAATATCTCCATTTGACCTAGAGCAGCAAGTTGTCTAGCTGTGTTTGCACTGCATCACTAATGATGGATGTGGCCCCAGCTCCTTGTGACGCCAACATCAGTCCACAATGCACCAGGAACAAAACTCCTCCTCAATTAGTTTTTCCCCAGCGGATGAGTGATGTTGGTGGAGTGTAGTGACATTAGACAGAAACCAAGTACCTGGCTTAGTGTACATTTAGCAGTGTGAAACATCATTGATCATAGCTCGCTCCTGGGACGAAGGGTAGTCACTTATAAATAGACAGGAAAATAAGCCACCGATAGATGATTACATAGTAGGCAACATTTTCCATTTGCAGCTGTAGAAACCCATGTTCTGCATAGACTGTAAAGTAGTTCTTCCTGTAAGCAGTGAATAATGAGCATATGTTGCAGGTGTTTAGGACAACAACTTAAAGGTGATGGATGGAATGCCTGAATTCATCTCAGCCACTGTAAACCGGTCCATCTGTTCTTGCCCACCATACCACCTCTGTTTGGACCTAGCCATATGCCAATCAGTCTTGACGCTGCTCAAATGGGAACAGTCCTCCCCGAACTGGAACACGTGCAACCCAGGGGTGTTTTTGCCATTATTAGGGCTCCTCAAGCAGGTACAATTTGGGTCCAGTGGTGCAATGAGCATGGGACCCATGCCTTGACACACCAGTCGCCCTTTGGGTATTAACAGCAACAACAACAAAGTGATTAATGAAATGCTTGATTAAATCTCAGCCACTGGCACATCGCTAAGAACTGTATCCCAGTCCATCTGCCGAGATTAAGAACCAGAGCAATTGCAAATGGGTGAGATTACTTCAAGCATTCCATCCATCACCTTTTTGATGTTTTTAACAAAGCCATCTACAGTCTGTTGACAGGCCTGATTATCCACACTGTAGTGTTTTGTGAACATGTGTAGTGTTAATTAAGGAGCTGCTTAATACATTTTAGTATGTTACTAAGAAAGGCTATGGTAGCTGCCTTTTTGCAAGCAGAATGTTTCGCGGGTGTTATGTGTAACATACATTCAGCATTCGCCAAACATATCAGTATACACTAAACTATCTATTTGGCCATACCAGCCTTGGAAAGGGGACTTCCTTAGTGGGGCTCAGTAAGAGCAACAAATAACTGCTTTGTCTTGCGAATGGACTTAGTTCTCTCAATATCAAACATGAGCATCCTCTTGAGTGTACTCTTTCTGCCCCAGTAACTGGCTATGGGAAGAAGATGGGCAAGACGTGAAAAGAGGAAGCCACATTGAGCAGGAATTAGTGGAGTTGTTCTCAAAACCACCCTATGTCTATGTCAACATAAATGAATAGTTCCTCTATATTTAAGGCTGGCAACTCAATAATTCTTCCAAAGAAATGTCATAGTAACCTGCTACTTTGTAGGACAAGACTTGCATGTAGCCAGAGTGCAGCTGTCGTAAGGGAGGACCCATTAGTCTCATGAAAACTGCATTGAGATTTCATGTTGAAGTGGGAGGCGTACTTACAGGAATCACACTTTTGAGGCCCTCCATAATGGCCTTGATGAGAACTATCTTAAAAAGAGATTAATGTTGCCTGTTTTGCAATCAGACTGCCACTGCAGCCAAGTGTAGACAGACAGAAGTATATGCCACATCTGGTTAGCAGTGAAGTAAATAACAAATGATATCTTGACCTGAGGTTTTGAGAGGATCTACCAATGCAACTAAGAACACATCTCTTGCACTTAGAAGCACAGAGGGCCTTTGTGGCGGAATTACATGGCTCATGTAGGATTTGTAAACAATCTTCTGGGAGTAATCGTATTTTAAGACCTCAGGAGCCAGATTGCTAGATTCAAACAGCTTTGGTCTAAATGTTTGAGGTGACACTGATGCTAAAATTTGACCTCCGCAGTTTTCATACCTGCAGATGCACTGACATTCCCAGTAGCATTGAAAACCAAACATGCGTCACCCTTGCTGGGGCAACTAGAATGAGGCTCAAAGGCAAATGCCTCATTTCCCTCACAATGGGGAAGTGGCGAAAAAGTGTAAGCTAATATCACTGACCATTTCATCCATAATGCATTGCTAATGGACTATGGGTGGGAGTACCTGGACGCAAAGTTTTGGCAGTTTGAGTTTTGCACAGTGGCAAACAGATTGATGGTGCAGGTGTCATATTGGTAACTTTTGCAGCACTTGGGAATTCATCTACCATTTGTGGACTTGTAGTAGGTCTGCAAAGTAATTGTCACACCTGTGCAGATGCTCTGCCAGAGTCTCAATGTGATTCAGAATAGCTCAATGCCAGATCTTCTATGCTAGTGATGACAGCTGGGGTGACAGTTGGGGCGAGTGAGTACACCCCTGCTTTGGGATGTAGTACACTGCTGTCATGTTGTCGGTCATGTTGTCGGTGTTAATAAGGACTGTTTTGCCTCAAATGAAGCTGTAAAAGGCAGTGAGTGCTAGACTGATTGCCATACATTCCTAGTACTTCATTTTCTATCTCTGCTGTTGTAGCATTTAGGTGCCCTGCAGTCATAAAGTTGAGGTGTGCTGCCCACCCCATGAGAAACACATCTGTGGTAATGGTGACCTGCAGAAGTAGGTTGAGAAAAGTTCAGCCAGCAATAAATTATTATCCCAACATAAGAATGTGACCTCCACTTGTGATCATTGCCTGTCTCAACACTCTTGCAGGGGTCCCATGTGTACAGCCTTGTATGCAAAGCACTAATGTAATGCATGAAACCGTTATCCACAAAGGTTTGATTATCATGAAAGTATGTTCTGTCTGATAAAAAGAGGAACAGCTGTTGGAATGCCAATACCTTTGCTTAGTTTCGGGGTAGGCTTTAGCCATGACAGCATTTATAATAGACCTTAGACATGACTTCATCTGCTGTAGCTGGAGCTGGACATTTTAGGGATTAATGGTGAAGCCGAACCTGTGCAACAAAAATGCGTCTGAATGTTTGCTAAGCATTGTTCTTTGCTTCTACTCGTTATCAGCAAATATTTAGGTAACAAAAGATGTCAATATGTTTTCTGCATAGGTGCACTGCTACCAGCAATAGATATATGGGAAACACCCTGGGGCTGTAGTGAACCCAGTACTTCAAAGCACAGCAAGAGGTGATTTGTTGGATGTGTGGAATGTGAAACTAGGCATCAATGAGTTCAGAGGCTGACATGTAGTCCCCCATGTGGAGCAACAGGATGGCATATTGTGGGGAAGTCAAATGAAAGTGCTCTGACAGGATGTATCGGTCAGGGGCCTAAGATATGGGACAGGCAGCAACGTCTGATTCTTTTTGGTGACAAGTACAGGGATTAGGCTCCTTTCACCATGCTGATAAAGGGGCACCAGCTTGATTGCTCCTGTTCCAAGGACTCTACTTCTTCTTGTAGCAGTCACAGATATTCTTGTATGAGTACATGACGTGAGGTTGTATGTTTAGTGGCACGGTGTGGAGCTCTCGGTAGTACTCCTGTTTAACCACTTAGAGCACCCATCAGTCGAAGGTTATCGGTTACTCTTCTGGATGGAAACACCCTAATCTTTCCAGTGCAGGTGTTCTGTGCTGCTTAGAAGTAGAGGACCCAGTGCAAGGGCTACCTGTACCTGTAGATGTGCCTCATCTGTTACTATGGTATCCACCTTGCTGAAGGACTCTGATCCTTGCATATCCTGAAATAACTTCTGCTGGTGATACCCTTGCCACTAACTGAGGGTAGATAACTTGGAGTCTTCTCTCCTCTATTGTTTCTGGAAGGTACACCTAGGTGTTGTAGTCTGCAGTGCTTCCACAGACGTCTTAGTGCCCATTTTAATCTTTCCCAGTATTGTACCGATGTGAGAGCCAAACAGAAGTCTCTCATCAAATGGCACAATTATCAGCTATTGTTCCACCTCAAGTCTAAAATCTGAGACTCTGAGCCAGGCATGGCACCTTTCCAGGATGCAGGTATTAATATCTCTAACGGTGGTATGAGCAGATCCCTGCACTCATTTGATGTTTCCATTTAATATGGTTTTCCATTCAACAACCAGCCCATGACCCCTTTTGCAGTAGGCTTCTGGGATGTGTTTCACTAACAGATCCCTCTCCTTCTAGTGATGATGATCATGCCTGGATAGCAGTCCGGAAGAACCGGCAATTCTGCTCTTTGTTGCCACCCCCACAGCCACCCACTTCCCAGCTGCATCAATCTTCTTCCTCTCCTTTGCTGGAGGAGAAGTATCCCCTCTCACCTGAGCTGAAGCCCTCTTGTATGTAGGATATATGACCAGTGAGTCAGATAGGTGCTCTAATGTGATCGGGCCTCACTTGAGACTGGTATCCGAGAACTGTTTTGGAGTCAATCTAGAAGTAGGTTTCAGCATTGGCTTTGAAATTGATTTTGTCCTAAGGCTGGGTTCTGAAGACCTTGGGGGGTCAAGGTGGCGTAGATATGCTTGATGGTCCTGATAGGCCGCTTACTCTGGGCCAAAGGGCTTCCTGGAGGCCAAGAGGTGTCGGCACCTTGGGCCATACCCGAAGGTCAGTGCCTCATCAGGCTGGTCTCATGGTGTGATGCCTGACTCCCTCGAGAGCAGAGCTTAGCCTCATGAGTGCTTTCGAGGTTGAACCCCTGTAGGTGGGGGGAGATTGATCCTCAATTGCATAATGTGGAATAAATTCCTTGGACGTAGCCTGGTGGTAGTCTTTTTAATAGGGCTAGTTCTTTGGCATATAGGGAACTCCTCTTCCTCTGAAGCCTTGGAGAACAGCTTCTCTGCCTCTGCTACCCAGGTGTCAGCTGTACAATTGAAATCCCAGGCTCTCTTCCTAAATACCAATGGTATGAACAGGTCCGGTGTTTCAGGCTACACCTGTCTGTACATTTTTTTGATGTGTACAATGGCAGTTGCATCAGCGATAGATAGTTTCCTTGCACCTGAACGCTTTATAAACTGAACAGGTGGCCTCCTTGTGGGCAGGCAATACACTTGATGCTGATCAGACAAGGGGAATTCTGCATTACATTTAGGGCAAAATGTTAAAGGTGTCCTATCCATAACAATTCTCTGCCTCCCCCCACCCCCAACTATGATTTGTAACAACAATGATTTTTTATCTTATCCTAATTGTAATTTTTTGGACTTGTTTAATTTTTTTGATGATATAGCGGAGGGACGTAAATACGGGAAGTTTGATGGCATTTGCTTAGGAGGGGATTTCAATGCACATATTCATTTAAGGAATCCCCCTTGCAGGAGAGGTGCAGAATTATCTGAACTCCTTGCAACTAGAGAACTCGCTAACTCTATGGAGTTTGCCGGTAATGATACAAGCACTGCCCCGGTCCCAACTTACATCGGTCACGGGTGTGCAACAACTATTGATTATATATTTGTTTCACCTTCCCTTGCCGATGTTTTATTAAAAGCTGAGGTAGTGTGCAACGTATATAGTGATCACTACCCAATTGTGATTCACCTAAAATTGTCAGGGGGAAAAAAATTATATAGGGAAATCGGGGCAGCAAATTTGGAAGCCTCGACGGATGGATTAAGGGTTGTTTGGAGGGGGGTGGATAATAGGGATGTTTTGGCCACCGTGATCAATAAATATCCTGTATTGATCTCGAATTGTCTTGCCATTGATAGTTGCGGGGGCAACATGATTAAATCATTTAGTGAACTTTGCTCCGCAATAAAAAGCGAGATCTCTAAGCCAGCATCCAGGAAAGTTGAGGAAGCCCCAAAATGGTTTGATGCCTCCTGCTGGAAGGCAAACCGGGATCTAAGGGTTGCACTCATGGCCAAACAGCGGGATATTTCCCGGGTAAGGCTCTTGAGAGCAAGGTATAAATCCACCCTACGTATTAGATCCAATGAATTAGTCAAAGATCATTGGGAATCCCTTGTACATACAGCCGCCCTAAAAGACACCCCAGGGTTTTGGAGGGAGGTAAAGAACCTAAGATCTCTTGGTTCAAATATAACACCAATTAACTGCAACATCGTTGGACCTGTGTGGGTGGACCACTTTTCAAAGATCTATGCTGTATCTTGTTATCCTGCAGTAACCCTTCCTCCTCCAACTCCTCTGAACATTACATTGCTTGAGGTAGAGGATGCCATAGCAGAATCCGCCGGTAATAAAGCTCCCCGCCCAGATGGTCTTTCTATGGACCAATTAAAATGTGAAACTAATTTTTGGGCACCGCTGCTGTGCAATTTATTTAACAACCTAACATACAAATCCATCCCTGAAACATGGTCTAACAGTACTATCGTCCCCATTTTTAAAAAAGGCGACAGGCTGGATCCCGGGTGCTACCGCCCAATATCACTAATTGATAACACCCTGAAAGTCTTGGGTAGGGTAATCTTTAAAAGAATTAGAACCTGGGCGGAGGAAAGCTCCATCTTACACCCGAGCCAGCTAGGTTTTTGTAGTAAAGTGGGCACGGTAGAACAATGTCTAAACCTAAATTTGATAATGGCTAAATATACCATTGCCAAAAAATCCCCCTTATATTTTGGTTTTATGGATTTGAGTTCTGCCTTTGATTTCGTAAACCGCTCCCGTTTATGGTCCGTCCTACTTAATTATGGTTTAGATGATTATTTGGTTCATTTTTTATCTTATCTACATAGCGACTTAAGAGCTCGTGTGTGTATTAACTGCACTGGCGAAGTTTCCAGTGACATTTTAATTGGCAGGGGGGTCAGACAGGGTTGTGTTCTGGCCCCTCTGCTTTTTATTCTATATATTAATGAACTGAGTAGCTCATTGAGTACCCTAACAAAAGATGTACTGTATGTAAATGGCACCCCCATACCTACCCTCCTTTACGCTGATGATGCGGTCCTAATGGGCCGCACCCCAAAGGCACTGCGTATTTTAATCTCAGGCTTTGTTAGTTTTATGGCTGACTTAGGCTTAACTACAAATTTTAAAAAATCCCTCATTATGACCTGTGGCCCAAAAAAGTATAAAATTATTGAGATTAACTCAGGGGAGAATGTTCTAAAAAGCACCTGCACTTTCCCATATTTGGGGCTGTTGTTTTCAAACAGCGGTTCCTGGCAACCACATGTTTCCTATGCGAGGAATAAATTGGGTAAAGCGATCAACTCAATAATTTCTCTACGCCAACCTAACCATGCAGATGTGATTACGCCATTACTAAAGATTTATCAAACACAATGCATCCCTACCGGTACTTATGGCGCAGAGGTTTGGGGACATACAAATTGTCTCCATATCCAGACAGAAGAAAACAGATTCTGCCGGAGGGTGCTGGGTGGAGTTATCTGTGCATCTAACTATATATGTCACAGTGAATTAAATATTCCCTATATTGAGGATTTTGTTAGATCAAGGCCTCCCCTTTTTTGGTTAAAGATTTGGACGAACCCGGCAGCCATATTGACTCGAGATATAATCTCAGACTGCTTAAAATGTGACAGGGCACATTGTATACCATGGCTGAAAGCAGTAAATGAATGTCTAATAAGTGTAGGGCAAGGTCATTTGTTTACATCTCCCAATCTTATAGATCGTTCACATAAGAAGTGTATTCAAAGGGCTTTGTATAACCTCTATAGAGAAAAACGGGAAAGCATAAATCTTTCAAAGCGTACAGTTGCAAAGTATATGGGCCATTTAGAGCCCTCTTCTAGTTACTCTGCCCCGCCCCAGAAATATCTACGTCTAAATCTTGGTAGATGGAATAGAAGTTTACTGTTCCGTTTCCGGGACGGGAGCATTGTAAATTTATTAAATTTCCCTTTGGGTTACAATAAACACTTGGAAACCGTAGGTTGCCCATGTAATCCGACCATGAAACAAAGCCTTATGCACTTTATGTTCTTTTGTGATTTTTATAAACTGTTTACTGTGCACTTTTTAATGCCATATTGTCGGAAACACAATCTGCTAGATTTTAAGATAGCGTTGAGGAATCTACTAATGTTAGGTACAGATGAAATAATATTTAGAGTGAGCTGTTTTCTCAAAGCTGCTGTTCGCTCACGAGCTACTTTGCATATTGATTGATAAGAAGTTGTATATTGCACATTGCACTTTATATCTTTCATCATTTTGCACATTTGTAATTTGCACATATACCTGTTCGGATTTCGTTTTCCCTTTGCCTTACACTTTATAGTTGTCGCTATTTTTAAAATTTTTAAATTAAAAAAAAAAGAAATTGTATATATATTGTCTTTTTTTTTAACATGTTCTTGCATTGTTGTAGACTAAACAGACTACATTTATGGTTGCTCATTCTTGTATTGTATTATTTGCCATTACATTTGTTATGTACTTTTATGGATGTATTTTATTCCGAATAAAGATCTTTGACTGACTGACTGATTCTTTACATGACCTGTTTCCTCAAGGGAGCTGCATCACTGCCTCTCAGATTCAAGTCTACATGGTCACTGTCCCTCAAAGTTCTTCATCTTAGTAATCAAAGTCCGAACAGCTGGCACCAAGGATTGCGGAGAATAGAATAGAAATACAAAAAAACTTGGTGGAGCCTTTGTCCTCGTACATTGTGGGCTGAGGATGGTGCCTCAAGGAGTCTTGAAGGTAAACACCTTGCAAAGGTTTGCACCAAACACTAGATGGCAGGAGTATGCAAGGCATATGTTTGCATACACATGCAACGAACATAGTCTTTTCTGCCCTACAGATTTAATGTAACAATAATTGTACACATGGAAACATCTGCTTACCAGTCACAAGGTTGGGTCAATGTGAGTGTCCTTATTGCATGAATGTAACCCCTTTCATCCTATCTATCTATCTATCTATCTATCTATCTATCTATCTATCTATCTATCTATCTATCTATCTATCTATCTATCTATCTATCTATCTATCTATCTATCTATCTATCTATCTATCTATCTATCTATCTATCTATCTATCTATCTATCTATCTATCTATCTATCTATGTATCTATCTATCTAGCTATCTATCTATCTATCTATCTATCTATCTATCTATCTATCTATCTATCTATGTATATATATATCTGTGATATAGCATTCCAGCAGAGTATCAGAGTTAAATAACCTTCTTATCATTTAAAGGTACCTGGCAAAATAATCACAAAGAATTTGGAATTTGTTGAAATGCAATAAATACCCTCAGGGAGTTTAGGCTATCTATACATTAATGGTTACCATATTTGGATACATAGCCAGTTTCGATTATTTCCCAAGCTGACCTTGAATGTTCTGCTGGCCATTTCTTCTTGAGCATCAATTGCTGTTCCACAACTAGCTGGCAACACCTCCTCCACTGAAAAGTCTTTCTCTTTAGATTTTTGTTGAGCAATTTCCTGTACTGCTTTGATGGAAAACTGAAATTGGTCATCCATGTCTCCTGGTTTAATTATTTTAGTATCAACTCCAATTATTCCTTGAACCTCTGCAGGGGCTTCTTGTTTAGCTGATTCCTCTGAGGGTATAAGCCTGCCTGATGTTTCTTCTTTCATGCTGACAGACACCTGCAGTTTTTCCAAAAAGTGACAAGATATTCGGTAAGAGTACGGTAGCTGCCTTTTTCTTTACTGCATACAACGGAGATCTCACTTTTTAAAAGAATGTTGCACAAAGCTACAAACTGTATCGTAAAACATATTAATTATGGGTATCAACATAGTCCCACAGAATGGGTGACTGTGAGACCAACTCATCTCCTGTCTTTTGTAAAAAGCATCTAGACACATCTGCCTGCAACAGGCATTTGAAATGTAATGAAAGTACCAATAAGAGGCATAAAATCTAAACACTTTATAGAATTTTAACCTGTAGTCCATACATATATAGCATATAAGAGAGGTTATGGATTATCATTGTTAAGTGTGGGCAGGTGACAAGACCAATGAGAAGCAAAGCCTAGAACTCGGTCACTCTGCCCCTGTACTTCCTCAATAATGGCAATAAATATCACATTACATTTTGAGGTACCTGCATATGGTTTATGTTATGGGGTTGGAAGTGCACAAAAAAGGGTTTAACCTCCTGCCAAAGGTCAAGCCTTGTGGCCACTCACGTGCTTCACATGGCATTGAACAGAAAGGGATTGAGTGTGCAAGGGATGGGTATGGGTCCTGATCAGAGGCCAGGGCCTGAAGCCAACTCCCAGCTGCCTACAGCCAAAGGCTATGTGCAGCAGGGGGTTGGCAGCCCACTGGGGGTTGGCAGCCCACTGGGAGTTGGCAAAGGGCCTGACCAGAGGCCAGGCCCTACAGATAAACACCTCCATCATTGGCTGCCTTTTGGATGTTGGGCATAGGACCTGGCCAGAGGCCGAAATGTGTGCACAGTGGGGGCAGGTCACCCGTGGTTTGAGATGTCACCAATGAAGTAATTTGTTATGTCATAAGTAGTGCATTGCAGGGTGCAAGTTATAGTTAACTCAGAAAAAAATAACTGGAGTTTTTTCAGTGATTTCCTTTTGTTTTGGTTGTTAAATGTAAATTTTAATTTTATTTTAACAGAAGTATTGTAAGCAGCCTTGAGATAGTAGACAGAATTGTCTCAGCATGACAATTTCTACGCAACATAGAAGACTGCGTGAACCAGTTATTAAGCTATGTACATGTGCTTGTTTTGCTTCAGAAGATGAGCTTTCTGTAAAGTTTTCACCACAGTATGAAGGCTGCAGGTAATATAATCTTTAACACCTTCAGAAGTTGCATAGTTGAAGTGAATAGTGTCTTTTTTGCGAAGTGTTGCATACAGTGTACACTGTTCTTAGTAGATACTTTTTAATACTCTGTATTGTATTTCTAACAAGAGCTTCACTGTATGCAAACGGTATGGTATAGGGTAAACTCTCTCCCTAGAGTGAATACTGTTTACAGTACTCACTTCTCTAATCCTATCAACTTAATTTCTCAATGTTGGTTTGGTGACTGTCAGGGTTTTGGTACAGATAAAAGCTGACCGTTGTAGGTCATTTTTTGGGGAACAGATGCTTAGTATTTTTAGCAACTTGACTTTCTCAGTTGTACACAGATTGAACACTGTATGCAATGAGGGTTTCCCATATATCTGTGGATTATTGTTAATGTGCTACGCTACCCGTGAAGTGTATAGCAAAAGGGTCAATGTGGAACATAGCCCATCCCTTCTACACCTATAGGAGTTGTTTCTCTGATGACAATAATGAAGCTTCATAGTCATCTGCGCTATTTTGTACTTACTTTCAGAGCTCTAAAACTATACCCCCTCCCCCCCTCCCTCCCCTCCCCCTCCCCCAGAGTCTTGTTAAGCCCTGGGAAGCCCATCGCCAAGGGCCATTCATTTAAATACCGTGCAGGGGGTCTGTGTGGTTCCCCTTTCGAGTAGTTATCAATCCTTGGGATGGGGCCCATCGCCCATCCCCCGGGACCGTCATCACTTAGTTTATATGTGGATGGTGGTGTCGCAACCCACCTCCCTGGGCCTCTAAATGACATGGGGAGACCAACCCGTGGCCGCGATCACTTAAAATGGGGAGGGGGCCGCACAGCCCACCTCAGTGAGCTGTTATCCCCCAGGGCCTGCATTTCTAAAAGTTGGGTGCTCTGGTGCCTACCAAGGGTACCCACCATATACTAGTTGGGGGCTGTGGGGAAAGCCTCAAGGCCCCCACGGTCCCAACAGGCTCCCCGCTTGCAGCAGGAGCCATCATTGCTCCAGCCCACATGGAGCAGGTACCAATGCTGCTCCCTCTGGGTGGGAGCAATATTCTGATCTGTTTTCCTGCCCGCTTCAGTGCTGGCAGGGAAACAGATCAAAAGTCTGCTCCCAGTGGGCTGGAGCAATTTTAAATCTCCCGCCCGCTGGGAGCAGACTTGGTGTTTGACGTTCAGCCCCCTTCCCCATATAAACTAATGTCAGCCCCAGGGGTGGGCTCCCTGGGGCCCACCTTCCCCTTATGAATATAGCCTTGGAGGTGGGCATCTCGGGCATAAAGTTAATAAATGTGGCTTCCATTTTTTCCCCATATCACGTGAAGTTCTGCAGGATCACAGCATTTTTTGCAGATTTGCTTTTGTTTTTGGCCCCAGTGAGGGTCTCTCTGGGTCCCCCATGGGACTTTGTAGAAGACGGTATCCCTACCCTGCCACCTAATACAATTTTTCTTCTTTTACTTCAGGACAGGGGACTAAGGGGCACATGCATCAACGAAAATACTGATCGCAAACGGGCAGATTCACAGAATCTGCCCATTTGCAACGAGTATTTTTGCATTTGGGATGCATCAAACCAAATGCAAAATCGCAATTTAAGTAATCGCAAAATTTGCCGTTGGGGCATGCATGTGTGCAACATGTGGTAATATGGCAATTTCAGGGGTGCAACAGGGTATTCTTTTGGCACCCATGAACCCTTGAAATTGCATGCGCAATTTGCAAGTACCAATTACTTGCAAATTGCGCATGCAATTCCCATTCATTCCTATGGGCCTCTAGGCCCAAAGGAATGAATGGTAGCTATTTCTTAATTGCGATTCGCAATTTATGAGTCGCAATTAGGGAATATGTCAGAATCGCAAAAAACATTGCAGTTCCTACATGCATAGGGATTTGCGAGTCCTAAATAGCAATCTCTTAAAATTCACTATTTAGGATTTGCAAATCCTGACTTTGATTCATGTGGCCCTAAGTCCCTGGTTACTGTAATGGCTGCAAGCAACTTTTTTCTCATGTGGCTGGTACTAAATCAGAGCGCTTACTCCTGGGGGACTCTGACTCCCACAGGAGCGAGATGGTCCAAGGGAAATAAAGCTTCCTGAGGCAATCAGAACACGCCATTTTTAAACTGGTGCTCCCGCAAAATCCTTTCAAGCCTCTTGCAGACTCAACCATCCAGATATAGATATATAAATATATTACTGTGTAGTTATAATTAGGTCCAGTTTCCATAGGAAATTTATCTTTTGGCTTGATAATAACTTTGGCGCTATTTAATGAATCTTCAAAAACTTTTACAAAAATGGTCAAAGTCTCCATAGTGACATGCAAACCCCCCAAGATCTGTGGCAGGGATAACTGTAGACTATTTACTAAAATGTAATCATTGATATAACACACTGGCATTTTATATTAAACCTTAAGCGTACCTCAGACTTTGTGACAGGAATTTTCTCTTGAGCCTCAGTTACTATTTCTGAAATCGCTGAAATACCCTTTTTTCTAGAGGCTTCATGAGAAAAATCAAGTTTTGTTGTGAAGGTGCTTCCCCATTGAACTGTTTCTGTTCCAGCCTTGATCATTTGCTGAACTGATACAGCAGTGTCTTGTCTGATCTGTCTTCTTCCTTACTGACATTCTACATTCTACACTATCAGTTTCAGTTTCAAAATGCTTTATTCGGTTTGTACAAGTACAACCATATAGCAACATTCATGGATACAATTGAAGTTACTTTTATAAAAGATTAAAGAATGATGAAACTTGCTAACAATTACATTAAATCAGCCAATCAAGTTAAAACCAAAAATAGAAAATAATCACTAAATGTAGCATCAATTTAAACATAAGGTGCAAAGCATGCCAAAGGCGATAGTACTAAACAAGAAACCTATGCTGGACGTAAAGTGCAGTAATATGTGCAAAATGCAAAATTTGGACATAGTATTTTAGCAGCAATTGAGCAAATAAGTACAAAGCATATCACATTAGTATACCATAGAATCACTTATATGTAGCAGCCGTTTTAAGCGTTTGATGCAGAGCATGCAAGTAAGATGGTACTAGACAAAAGGCCTATGCTGGGCATAAAGTGCAATAGTATGTGCAAAATATACAAAAAGTTGAACATTGTATTTAGCAGAAATTTTGAAGTCTAGTGCAAAACAGGCTAATTGAGGTAGTACAAGTCAAAGAGAGGCCTAAGCTGAGCATAAAGTGCAATAGTATGTGCAAAATATGCAATGTGCAATAGTATGTGCAAAATGTGCAATGTCTATAAAATCTCTTACGTATTTTAGCAGCAATTATGTACAAAAAGCATGAGTCCAGAGAGGTACAGAACCAAGGGAACAATCGATACCCGGATATAAAAACATAATAATAACCAAAGTTCGTGTATAAGAGAAATGCAAAAGGTTTGGCAATAGCTCACAGTTGGTCAATAAGTGTCTTTCCCAACGGAGATCATATAATAATTGATTTCCTGTGCCCGATGCATTTGAGAACATAAGTGGCTACGCGGTAACACACATTTGGGGACGACAGGTCAAACAACAGTTGCATTGCAGCTCTTATATCACACGTACTATATTCTAAAAATAGTTGCTTTAGGTAAAACTTTCTAAAACCAGTATAAAAATTACAAAGTAGTAAAAAGTGGTAGATACTCTGTTTCGATTTCCCATCGCATGGGCACGGGCAAGACCCCGGCTTCTTTACAGTAGGGAAGGCCACCAGATGGTGGACTATACCCAGCCTCAGGCGTGCCAGAACAAAGCGATGGGAGTTAATACTGACAAATGTAAGATATGATGAGAGTCCTGTGCTTAAATTGTATTCCAGATACAATTTAAAAGTACTTTGTGTAACATACCCCTTCATTCTAATCCCTTTTGCATGATCCATATAGATGGATTTAAGGTCACGCTTCGATAAAACTGATTCTGTTGGGGTGTCTTTAAAAATATCTTGACCAAAAAGGGAATTATACCAGTGAAAAATGTGTTTTAGCCAAGGGATTTTTAAGTGCTGGTCCAATTTAATACAGTCTAAAATTATTTCCTGGGTAAACTTGGTTTCATTTTTGGCCCAAATGGATCGCCAGAGGGAGAGGGGACGAAGTGCAATCAAGTCTGTGGCTTGGTGTATGCCCAGCTCCCTATGAATGATTTCGTTGGAGGCTGAAGCAGGAAGACATAATAAGCGTTTAAGATACTTGTTTTCTTCCTGCTGAATGGAGAGGGCGATCTGCGAGTTATATCCCCATATCCCTGCTCCGTATAGAGCAGAGGACATACACCTGGAGTTATAAATAGAAATCATCTCCCTTATTCTACGCCCCCCTAATTTGGAAGCGAATCTGAAGATGCAGTTTGTATTTCTAATCATCTTCATGCCTATACAGGATTGCTCGTTTACCCATCTCCCATCCCCTGAGAAGGTAATACCTAAGTAACAAAAATGTTGCACAGACTCAAGTTTATCCCCATCAAGGAAGAATGACTTACTTTTCTTTAATTTCTTCCCACAGGTCATAGTCATAGTCTTGCCCTTATTGATTTTAAGTTTTCTTCCCTTAATAAAAACATTAAATTTATCAATTAGCTTTTGGAGACCGTTCGCGGTCCTGGAAATCAGAACCGCGTCGTCCGCGTATAAGAGGACGGGTATTTGTTTACCATTTATCATAGGGGCATCAGCAAAAGACTCTTGTAGCGACTGGTCGACCTGGTTTATAAAAAGGGAGAACAGCAAGGGTGCGAGAACGCACCCTTGCCTAATCCCTCTACCTATTTTAAAAAAGGGGGTGCATTCTCCGTTTGGTCCGAATCTAACTTTACTTCATAAGCTGCTATACATTCTGGCCAGCAAATGTATGATTTCGGGGGGTGCGCCCATAGCAAGTAATGTTGGCCAGAGCAGTGTGTGTTCCACTAGATCAAATGCTGAGCTTAGATCGGCAAAGCACATGAACAAATTCCCTTCCTTTGCTTTTGTGTACTTGCCGATAATAAGCTCAAGGTTCACACACTGCTCCATGGTTCCTATGCCCCTACGGAACCCGTACTGGATTGGTGACAGGACATTATAATCATCGACCCAGGACTCTAATCTTCCCAGAAGCACGCGACTCAGTATTTTTAGTGACGAGTCCAAAAGGGAAATTGGGCGATAATTACGTGCTTCAGCCCTTGAACCTTTTTTAAAAAGTGGCACCAGTATAGATTGACCCCATGAGGTAGGTAATTCATCCTCAATAGCAGCATTGAAATAGCGTGTTAAAATAGGGGCCCATAAATCAATCTTGGATTTAAAAAAGTCCACAGGAACCCCATCTGGGCCCGGGGCTTTCCCCCCCTTGCTTTTCTCTATCGCATCCCGCACCTCATTTAAAGATACAGAAAACAATAATTTCTCCCATTTAAAATTGATTGGCATTACGGTTAAAACATTAGGATCTAAAACCAAAGTACAATCGAAAGAACAATCAGAGTTAAAAATCCCAGTGAAGTGAGTAATCCAGTCTTGACAGCTGACATGCGAAGTAAGTTCGGGAATGTTGTCGTTCTTTAAGAACGGGCTGTTTACAGTGTCCCAGAAGAGTTTGTGGTCTTTTGTTTCTGCAGCCTGGTCTAATTTGGCCCATGCCTCGTCCTGTAATTCTCTCTTCCGAGTGGCTAGTGCGATTTTGTAATTGCAACGCTCTTCCCTTATCTTACAGGGGTCTCTCGGTTTGGCATCTAGCGAAATTTTTAGCCTTTTTAGTGACTGGGCACAATTATCATCAAACCACACTGTTTTGACTTTTCTTGACTCCCGTGATTTGCATGTCAATAATTTCTCGACGGTTTGTGTAATGATTAGAAATTTAGACAGCAAAGTTTCTGAGCATGGTGTTGGGGATAGACAATACTCCACTTCTCCATAGCAGTTAGTAATTACATTGGTGACAATTTTGGCAGGGTCAACTTTTGTCCATTTCACCCTCATCCCATTTGGCCTTCCTACGGAGATGTTCTGAATAGGTTGACCATAGGAGTTCCTTTTTGACCCCCAGCCCAATAATTCGACAGATACACTGTTGTGGTCACTGACCGTTTGTTCGATTACCCAAACATTTATATATGTTGCAGAGCCGGATACGATGATGTGGTCTATAAAGGATTGGCTATTCCTTCCATGGAATGTTGGACATCTAACATTGTTTGCATTCATGTTGCATTCAAGAAGTTCCAGATCATATTTAGCCAGTAGGTTATTCAAGGCACTGCCTAGGATGTTGTGCGGAAAATGATTGAAAACACATGTAGTTTCCCGACCTGAATATTCCTCTCTATGACCACAAGCCCCTTTAAGTGCGTAAGTGCACGTTTTGATGTTGAAATCTCCGACCCATAGGATTACAGCTGGTTTGGAGGAGCTTAATAACATTGCATCGATGGCCTGCTCGATATCAGAGATAAACAACCCCTGTCTGTGGCCAACAATGTTGTTATAAAAGTTCACAATTATTAAGTCTTTAAGTCCGTTATGGGCCACACGCAAAACAGAGGCATAGTCTCCCAAAACTGCATGGTTACTGACCCAGAACTCGGTCAGTGTTGTGGATAGCAGGGTCACTAATCCCCCCTTGGCTCGGCCAGCCTGCAAAGCCACAGCCAGCACGCTGAAGGAGGTATATCCCTCGACATATACTTCAGCTCTGTCCCAGGTTTCTTGTAGGCATATGATGTCATAGCCTTGCTTAAGAAAGTCATCCCATGCGGGTGTATTTACCTTGGAAGCTAGGCCCGCTATGTTCCACGTGATAACCCTCAATGAACTTTCCCTGCATGCATGAGGTGGAATAATTTCTGTTGTGGTTGGCGGTGGTATTTGGTCGCCTAGGTGGTTTACAACAGTACAGGTGCTGTTAACTATCATAGACAGTTCATTAGGGCTGATTATGAGGTTCTCTATGGGAGGTTCATTTACAGGAGGGATTTCAACCGGGCAGGTGCAAGTAATATTGACTGTCATGGTTAGATTGTTTGGACTTAGGGCAGGATTGTCTATATGAGATTCACTTTCACTTTCTCCAACAAGTGTATCCAGGAGTCAGGCGTTTTCATCGAGGGAGTTGAACACCTGGAATCTGTTTGATGTTGGAACAGCGAATTGACCATAGATGTTATTTCCCAACCCAATTGTATTGTGGTAATTGAGGTAGTTGGGGTTAGGCATTCTGTACAGTTCCATAGGTGGTTGTGGAACATGCTGATTGCTAAAAACATGAGGGGTCAAGGGGTACGAAGGATACCCAGCTAATTGTAAGGGTGCCTGCTGTGCAGGTGGATAAGGTGTATTAATTGCTCTAGGATGTTTAAAATTCTGCACCGGAGTCTTAAGCCCCACCAGATTTCTATAAAAGTAATCCAAAGGGAACAGGGTTGTGTTATAGTCATTGTTAGAAGGAATGGGCGCGTTCAGGATGGAGTCTCGTGCCCATTCAGTAGTTTTGTAATTTATAATTACACAATCCCCGTTTATTTCCTTTTTACTGGGGCCCACCCACCCTACCCTTTGGGTAGAAATAATCTGGCCTGCACCACTTAAGGGGAAACCACAATTATGGACAAGCCAGTGTAAAATTTTGTTTTTGAGGGTTTCGCTATTTTCGAATTGGGAGGGTTTGAGTTTTGGTACATTGGCAAGAATTGCTACCAAAGGCCTGCTTTCTGGTGGAAGATTGATCACGGCAGGGATAATATTATTATAGTAACTATGCGCCGGTGGGTTCCTACTTACTGGGGTATAGACCTTGGGTACCTCCCCATTTACTCTGTGAGAGGTAGATGAGGATGGGCCGTTGGTGACGCCACTTTGTACATTTGAGGTTTTACCGGTAGGTGCTGGAGGATTCGTATTTCTCACAGGTTGGGCCTGTGGTTTAGATACAATATGGCCAGTCGTATTTGCCTTATTCACGGTTGGTACATTTGGGATGGGTTGGGTAGTTTGTGCAATTTGTGGGCCTAGGTGTTCAAGGATATCTAATTTCGCTAGGCCCAGTTTTTCCAGGTTTTCCACCTTTTTACCTATTTGCTCGAGTTTGTCATTTAGGGGGGCAATGAGGAGTTTCATAGCATCCATGATTTGGACCAGTATGGGCTCCATGTTAAGTGCAGGTCCTGGATTTGGCGCCAGTTGTACACTTCCATTAGATTGTTCTGTGGGGGGTGTTGGTGAAATGATCTTCTTCCTTTTGCCCTTATGTTTCATACAACCCCTAAATGGGACCTGTAATTTCCTAATATGAGTGCGTCTGGTTCTACGATGGACAATGCCCCGGTTGGTTCTACTATTGTCGCTGCTATTATTAACTAGATCTATTGTTTGCATAGTGTCTGCGTTGTCGCAGTTAAGCAATGATGCACTAAGCGCAATACTAGGGCCCAGTTCCTCGGGTGATATAACATTGGTCTGTAGATTGGGAGTTAGGGACAGACGACTGTCCCTATCTTGGGGTGTAGTGGGGGATATGGGGATATCTTCTGTGGGTGGGGGCACAGTTCCTGGAAGGCCTGTGTAAGATTGCATCAGAATGGAGTCGTTTGATAACGCTGTCATGTTAATGTTATATGCAGTGTCAACAGGTTGTGGTGTGCGGTGAATTAGACATGCGCTAGGTGGTAGAGACAATCGTCTCTCAGTGTTTTCAATAGCATTTGCTACCACTACGATTGTCTGTTGAAGCATGCGATCAATAGCAGTTAGCGTAGGTAGTGGTGTTTTAGTTTGAGCGGTGGACCTTGCAACCGAACGTGTATTAATAGGCGTTTTTTTAACCATGTTCTTAGTGGTGGGTTTAGAAGCAGTTGGAGCCATTTGCAATATGTATTAAATCACACAACGTATTACCTTGGTGGTCACTGCGAAATTGGCCAGGGGGTAGTGCCCAGCCCAGTCTCCTCAGGCCTCTGAGGGCCGCAGAGGGCCCGCCCTTTGCCCGGGCTTAGCCCCGGGCACAGCCCCGGGCACGGCCCCGCGCGCGTTCCCGCGACGCGGGAAGGCCGGCCCCTTAAGCAGCGCCTCCGGGCGCCAAGCCTCTACGCGACTTCCGCTCGCGTCGCGGAGGCTGCTGGGAGTTGGAGTCTCTACTCCCCCTGCTCGGCTGCAGGCCCGGTGGTGGAGGGCTGCAGCGGGGGGAGGAGACAGCAGGCAGCAGGCGCGGTGGAGGAGGCACTGGGTCCCCGTTCAATGGTCCCTGGGCGCTAGCAGACAGGCTGATGAATGGTCCGGCGTGCAGGTAGGCTGAGGTGATGTGACCGACACCCGCTCCCCAGCAAAGCCGGCCCCTTAAGCAGCGCCTCCGGGCGCCAAGCCTCTACGCGACTTCCGCTCACGTCGCGGAGGCTGCTGGGAGTTGGAGTCTCTACTCCCCCTGCTCGGCTGCAGGCCCGGTGGTGGAGGGCTGCAGCGGGGGGAGGAGACAGCAGGCAGCAGGCGCGGTGGAGGAGGCACTGGGTCCCCGTTCAATGGTCCCTGGGCGCTAGCAGACAGGCTGATGAATGGTCCGGCGTGCAGGTAGGCTGAGGTGATGTGACCGACACCCGCTCCCCAGCAAAGCCGGCCCCTTAAGCAGCGCCTCCGGGCGCCAAGCCTCTACGCGACTTCCGCTCGCGTCGCGGAGGCTGCTGGGAGTTGGAGTCTCTACTCCCCCTGCTCGGCTGCAGGCCCGGTGGTGGAGGGCTGCAGCGGGGGGAGGAGACAGCAGGCAGCAGGCGCGGTGGAGGAGGCACTGGGTCCCCGTTCAATGGTCCCTGGGCGCTAGCAGACAGGCTGATGAATGGTCCGGCGTGCAGGTAGGCTGAGGTGATGTGACCGACACCCGCTCCCCAGCAAAGCTGGCCCCTTAAGCAGCGCCTCCGGGCGCCAAGCCTCTACGCGACTTCCGCTCGCGTCGCGGAGGCTGCTGGGAGTTGGAGTCTCTACTCCCCCTGCTCGGCTGCAGGCCCGGTGGTGGAGGGCTGCAGCGGGGGGAGGAGACAGCAGGCAGCAGGCGCGGTGGAGGAGGCACTGGGTCCCCGTTCAATGGTCCCTGGGCGCTAGCAGACAGGCTGATGAATGGTCCGGCGTGCAGGTAGGCTGAGGTGATGTGACCGACATTCTACACTATCAAATAGGAACACATTGAACTTGTCAAAAGGACATAACTTAAAATGTACAAAGCATGTAAAATAGGTTTGATAATGGGGGCGGGTATTTCTTATGCTCATTCTGAGTGAATGCCCACCCATATTTGCTAGTAGGCAGGGTAACCTTCTCTGTGGTATTGTAAAATGAATTTACAAGAAGAATTCTAAGTGTAGACATGAGGTTGAATGCACATTTTACCTTTATAGAGACTCTGATTTTAGATTCTTGCCCATTGAAAATGAGAGGAGTCACTTATTAGTAAGATATAATGAGGATCCTTCTCTGTGACTGACAGAACACTTACAGTTGCCAGATGAGGTATGCTGGTAGGCCCAAGTGCAATGTGTTTGTGTAGTCCAGTTGGGAGAGAACTGTGGCAAAAACTACCATTTTGTGGACTTATCAAGAGAGGAGGGGAAATATTTTTTGTAGAGGCTTGATGATCCACATACATTTGGTGGCAATTGAGGGAATTTAGGTCTTAAAAGAAAGGATGTTGTCGAAGATGACTCCCAGGTTTATTGCTGCCGGAGGGCGAAGAGGTGGAGTTGGGCCATCTTTGGGTCAAGCGCTGACCAACCCAGATTAGGTTTAGATCTTAATAGTATCATTTCTGTTTCTTATGAACTGCATTGTATTTGGCTTTCTCTGAGCAAGTCTAAGACAGCTTTCCTGCAGTTTGAGAAGGAATACTTGTGGGTGTCGGAGAGTTGCTCTCATAGGAAAAGACCAACTGAGTGTCATCAGCATTAGAAGCTATAGTGATGCCGCATTACTCCAACAGGGTGGCCAAGGGAGACATATAAACATTAAATTGAGTTGGGCTGACAGAGGAACCCTAGGGTATCCCACATTTCAGAGGTTTGGTTTTGGAGAGATGAGGTTTTGTCCAGTGGTGCTGTTTCAATGCTGTGTTGTCATCGGAAGCTCAATTGGGAGGGATGCAGAAGATGACTGGATTTCCAAAATTCTGAACGTTGTTTGCTTACTGTAGATTACAGACTTTTTGTAGCTTCAGGAAGGTGGGATATAGGTATAAAGTTAGATAGGATTTTTGTGTCTGCAGAGGGTTCCTACAGTAGCGGATGGCTCTAGCTTGTTTCCATATCGGGGGATTTATAAGGTGCATCAAGCTTTTTACCAGTCGCAAAACTTTGCGACTGGTAAAAAGCCATTTCCAATGCATCAAACCTAAAGTTTAGCAATTACCTATTCTGCGAATGCATTTGCGATTTCCTAAATGCAATGCATGAAGCATTTTAAAAGTGCGACTTTGCATTAAGGATTCGCAAATTCCCTACACATTCAAGTTGATGGTAATTTGCAAATGTGTAGAAAAATGCACAAAATTGCATTTTTCAAAGTACCATGAATGAATGAATGAATGAAAGGAATCTTTTAACGCGCAACTTAGCCCAAGGGCATCAAGGCGCCTAAGCAGGTCATGTAATGTGTAGTCACCGGTGAAGTCCTTACAGATACACTTCAGAAAAAAGCCAGGTTCTCATTGCTTTACGGAACAGAGCAAGCGAGGGTTGCCCAAGGAGTTCGGGGGGGAGAGAGTTCCATAACCTGGGAACAACTGTGGAGAATGCTCTGCCTCCCCATTTGGCTTTTACAAACCTAGGAACCTCCAGAAGATTTTTATTAGAGGAGGGAAGGGATCGACTAGGAGAGTAGAGGTGAACAAGTGACCTGAGACCCTCAGCACCTGTACCGTAGGAGGCCCCATGGGCAAGACAAAGAATCTTAAAAGAGATCCTGGACTGAATAGGAAGCCAATGTAGGCTTCTCCGGGCTGCCGAGGCCGAGGCAAGTCTGGGGAGGTTAAGAACCATCTTTGCCGCCGCGTTCTGGACCATCTGGAGATGATGGATAAGACTCTTATTTATGCCCACATAGAGGGCATTACAGTAGTCCAGTCTTGAGTAAACTAATGCCACAGTGGCCTGTTTCCGGGCCTCAGGAGAGAGATAGTGGGCAATCTTTCTAAGAACCCTGATAATGCCACAGCAGGTGGAGACAGTCCTACTGACCTGACGGTCAAACGAGAGTGCGGTATCCATCAGCACCCCTAAGTTCTTAGCAAACTGACGAGGGAGGGGGGCAGTCCCCGAGAGAGGCCAGCCACCAGTCATTTGACCAAATATCCTGACTGCCCACAAAGATCAACACCTCCGTTTTCTCCCCGTTCAGTTTCAAGAAGTTCTGTACCATCCACTGAGACACAGCCTCCATGCAGTTCTTGAAATTCCGGGCAGAGTCCTTCACAGGCTGCGAGAGGGAGACCATTATTTGAGTGTCATCAGCGTACGACAGTACTTCAAGCCCAAAAGATCTAGCTACCCTGGAAAGTGGGGCCACATAGATGTTAAATAATGTAGGGCTCAATGAAGAGCCCTGTGGGACCCCACAATGCACAGGCTTAGGGGCAGAAAGAAACTTACCCAGCTTCACTCTCTGTTCCCTTTCATTCAGAAAGGAAGCCAGGAGGCTCATAGCAGGACCTCCGACCCCTATATCCCTGAGGCTAGTGACCAGAATAGATGGGGATAGGGTGTCAAAAGCCGCCGTCAGGTCTAACAGGACCAGAAAAGTGGTATGGCCCTCATCGACCTGGGAGCGGATGTTGTTAACAATTGGCGTGAGAGTGGTCCCAGTACAATGAGATCTCCTAAAGCCATGCTGGGAGACATCAAGGAGGGACAAGTCCCCAAGAAAGGAACTAAGGTGCCAATTAAGATGAGATTCCAACATCTTTGCAGGGGCAGGAAGAAGAGAGATGGGGCGGAGGTTTTTCAAAACCCCTGGATCCAATGTGGGCTTCTTAAGAAGGGGCTTAACAACTGCCATCTTACATGAAGAGGGGAACACTCCCTTTGAGATCGCACGATTCATGACATTCATAAGAGGGGGAATAACCACATCCCGACAAGCCTTCAGAACTTTAAGCGGGCAAGTATCTAAGGGGGAGCCCGATTTGGTGTTATCCAGGAGCTGAGTCATCAGCTCAGGAGTAAGAAAGGGGAAGGACAAAAAACTTGGGGGATGTCCACCAGACGGGCTCCAAACTCTAGAAGGAGCAAAATTGTCAGGAGGGATCATGCCAAGATTTAGGGATTCAAGAGAGCTATGAATATCTACGATCTTTGAGTGGAAAAAGATCGAGATATTATCACACAACTCCTGAGATTCCACTATCGAGTCAACTCCCTGAGGAGACGATAGGGAATCTATGATTTTAAAAAGGTCTCTGGGAGAGTTAAGGGAAGCAGTAATCTTGGAAAAATAAGCCCTCTTTTCCTCCACAATAGCTAGTTTATAATCCTTTAATCTGAGTTTATGTTGTTCCTTCTCTGAGGGATCCAACTGAGCCCTCCAGAGCCTCTCCTGTTTCCGACACCCTTGTCTCAGCAGCCTAACTCTGTCCGAGAACTAGGGGGCCGAAGGGTTCTTTCTCGCAGAGTAGTGTTGTTTAAAGGGGGCCACGATATCCAGAGCCCGTGAAATGGTGCTTGCGAGTTCAAGGGCGGCAGAGTTGGCATCCTGGAATTCAGCGGGCGTCAATTTATTAAAAAAAGGAAAGAGAACGTCGTTATTAATAGCTTTAAGGTTCCTTCTGAGTTCCCACTTCTTGCCGTCCGGGAGAGAAGGGGGAGCATCCTGAAATGACAGGTCTAGTGGAACGGCCAAATGATCGGACCAGGCTAGGGGGACCGGAGGGCCCACCTTCAGCCTGGGGCCATTGGAGAAAACACTGTCAAGTGTATGCCCAGCCAGGTGGGTGGGACCTGCCACCAACTGAGTCAGACCACAGGAATCCAGAGTGTCCAGGAGGATCTGGGTATCTCTGGACCCCATATTTTCCAAATGGAAATCAAAATCGCCCAGGAGAGTGATATTGGGCCTCTCTACAAATGGCTCTAGGAGCTTGATCAGATCCTGGCTAAAAGAAGATCTAGGGCCCGGCTGTCTGTAAAACAGGAGGCCGGAGAAAGAGACACAAGGGGTGGAGTTGATGGAAAAATACAAAGCCTGAAAAGAGTCAGAAGGAGTGGACAGCAACTCAGTACGGCATATGAGAGAATCCTTGTATAGAATTCCTATTCCTCCTCCTCGACGACCAGTTCTATCCATCCTGGCTAGGGTATACCCAGTGGGAATAGCATCTATCAAATCCGGTCCCGAGGAATCAGATGCCCAGGTCTCTGTAATAAACACCCACGTGGGTTTTCTGGCTGAGACAAAATCCCTGAAAGCAATGTTGTTTTTTATTAAGGACCTGGCGTTAATGAGAAACCCCCTTTCAGTCATTATGTTGGGGGAGGGCTTAGGAGTGCCAAAACTCGGCTGTGCCTTCTGGGAGTTCACATTTACGGAAACACTGCTTAAACATCCACAACCCTTCCTAACAGAGAAAGCCTCAGGGGCAAAAGTATGGTAGCCGGGCTTAGCTAAAGGCTTCAGCACAAGCAGCATTGTCTAGAATAGCATAAACCCACTTGTGTACCAGCAATGGCCAGCCCAGCCTCCCAGGCCCCAGGCGCGAACTCAGCGTGGACGGGCGCAGACGGGCTGGACTTAAGCGCGACTTCGGCGCGCGCCCGCTGCACGCGTCCGCTGAGCACGGAAGAAGTCATGAGGACTAAATAGGGCGGCGCCAGGAGGAGAGGCTAGTGCATGACCCTGGGTCTACAATCAGCGAGAGACCAACAATATGTGCCGGCGCCCTCCACAACAAGCGGGAAAACCCGTGGTGGAACGGGGCGCTGGTGAAAAGTGACGAGTGCAGCGAGCCTTATTACAAGGTGAGTGAGTGCAAAGAGCAAGTATTTTAAAAATTATACAAATAAAACAATCCGGTTAAAAGAGCAAAGTGCAATCAGTCAGTACATTACAGCATTATAGACCGCTAAGCACAGGGCAGGTCATGAGGACTAAATAGGGCGGCACCAGGAGGAGAGGCTAGCGCGTGACCCTGGGTCTACAATCAGCGAGAGACCAACAATATAGACCGGCGCCCTCCACAACAAGCGGGAAAACCCGTGGTGGAACGGGGCGCTGGCGAAAAGTGACGAGTGCAGCGAGCCTTGTTACAAGGTGAGTGAGTGCAAAAAGCAAGTATTTAAAAAAATTCTACAAATAAAACAATCCGGTTAAAAGAGCAGAGTAAAGTGCAATCAGTCAGTACATTACAGCATCATAGACCGCTAAGCAGAGGGCAGGTCATGAGGACTAAATAGGGCGGCACCAGGAGGAGAGGCTAGCGCGTGACCCTGGGTCTCCAATCAGCGAGAGACCAACAATCTGTGCCGGCGCCCTCCACAACAAGCGGGAAAACCTGTGGTGGAACGGGGCACTGGCGAAAAGTGACGAGTGCAACGAGCCTTATTACAAGGTGAGTGAGTGCAAAGAGCAAGTATTTTAAAAATTATACAAATAAAACAATCCGTTTAAAAGAGCAGAGTAAAGTGCAATCAGTCAGTACATTACAGTACATTACAGCATCAGTCAGTCAGTACATTACAGCGCCATGTGGTGCGTACACATGCCCCTATGGCATGTGTGTGTGCCACATGTGAACACTTATCTTTTTTGGGGGTGCATCAAGGGGGGGGCCTTATGCCACCTAGCACCCTTGCAATTGCATTTGTAATTTGCAATTACCTATTTGGTTATCGCAAATAGCGAATTCTTTACCGTTCATTCCTATGGGCTTTTAGGCCCAAGGGAATAAATGGAAATGCATTCCCTAATAGAGAATTGCAATTTGCAATTCGCTATTAGGGATGTGTAGGAATCGCTATATATTTTGCGATTCCTACATGCATAAGGAATTCTGACTCCTAAATAGCGATTCCTTAAAATTCACTATTAAGAAATCGCGATTCCCTATCTTGATGCATGTGCCCCAAAGATTTTTCACTGACTCAGGTGAAATCAGCTGGTTCCGAAATTGTGATTTACTTGTTTGTGTGCTTATTCATTGAGAAGTTTGATATAGCATGTGAAAGACAACACAGAGCTTACATAGAACACTGTGCTTACAGAAAGCATTATAGGCATTATTGCGAGTGGCATAGAATTCTGAGGTTTGACTACAAATATCTAGAGGACCGGTTGGAATATAAATATACAAATAAGTTGAGACCAAAAGAACGGAGAATACTTGTAAAAAAGATCTGCATCCTCGGCATAAAAATGGAAAGCTCCAATCTTCAAAGAAGAGTGGAGGAAGCTAGAGGGACAAGGGAAGAAAGTAATGATTTATCAAGAATTGTTTTAGTTTGATACTGAAAAGTCTACTGATATCTTCAACTTCTTGGTCAGGTACGGGGAGTGATCAGAATGTGTGAGTTCATGTACTAAGCAAACAAGTTTGTGTGCAGAGTCACCCTCAGTATAGAGCTATTCCAGATGCACAGTACAGAAATAATTGTATCAAAGTGGTTTGCCCCTGAAATGAGGCAGCAGTTGCGTGCAGTTGGGGAGGACATGGTGTATTTTTAAAATGCCAGAGAGGGTGGAATTTCCTTGATCTAATCTGAAGAGGACCACGATTTGGACTACCTCCTTGAGAACCTGTTCCACAATAAATGTTCTAATCCTCCAGATATGTCTAAATTACTAATTAGCATTTCTGGCCATGCTCTTGCTGTATTTGTGAAGGCTTTGGCCCTAATATAATGAGGGCTATAAAAGCCATGTACGTCGATCCAGTAGCAAGAATTCAGTTAATGGGTGGTAGCTCAGAGGAAATTGTCATCTCTCGGGGGACCCGACAGGGGTGCCCCTGTTCGCCAATTTTATTTGCCCTGTACATTGACCCTCTGGTCAGAAGGATTTTAGACTGGGAGAGTATTAAGCCAGTGGTGTGCAAAGGGTGTGAGACAAAATTGATGCCTTATGCAGATGATTTGGCCATAATTACATCAGAGCCAGAGTCGGCCATGGCTGCTCTCAAAGGGATTACTACGGAATTTGGTCACTACTCAGAGTAGCACCTTAATGAATCAAAGACCCAGATAATTTGCTCAAATAATATTTTTAAGCGGGATGTTAGATATTTGGATTCAGCCGTATATCTGGGGGTTAGGATTAGCTCTACTATTGATTCAATCGTTAAAGAACATTTTCCGCCTTTGCTTAAGTCAATCACGGTAGAGTTAAAAAGAATATATTGTATACACTTGTCTACAATAGATAGAGTTAATATCCTCAAGATGACCATGTTCCCCAAAATATTGTACCTCCTTCGTACTATTCCGCTGGTGGTGGGAGAGGATGTGCTGAAATCTATTGAGGCAGTCTTTGCGAACTTTATCTGGCAATATGGGAAAATTAGACGGTCTCTGAAATATCTCTCACTTCCGTTGGACAAGGGGGTGTTAGTGGCTCCTAACATTAGATTTTATCTTATGGCCTGTCTCTTTAGTCAGATGGCTATATTGTTAGGCTGTGCATCAAATGTGGCTGAGTCCTTTTTAGGGAATAGATATCCCCCTTCTATTTTTGAATTGCTTTTAGGTAAGGAAGCTGTTGGAGTTCTGCTGCGTAAAACTGACAGACGCTACAATAATAAAAAACGGTATAAAGTATTGGATAGTGCCTGGAAGGTCTGGAAATGTATCCAGAAATATTTGGCAATCCCAAAGTTTCATTTTTATACTTCACTTTGGAATTCTAGTTTGTTCCCTCATTTTAGCACTGATAGGCTATGGAGATCGTGGGGGGGATCAAGGAATTAGAAGAATGGGGATCCGTTTGGTGGAAATACGCTGATGAGTTTAAATGAGATTCCGCGAGAATATGGAATATCAGCTAATCAAGGCTTTAAATTCCTACAAATACACCAGACGCTATCAAGGATCAGACCTTGTATTATTCCAGGGGGTAAAATTAATGCGCTTGAGTATGTTTTGGGTAGGGACAGTAAAATTAATTTGATCTATAAAGTACTAATCTCAACACTCCAAAATGATTTCGGTAAAACTGAAACTGTGTGGATGTTGAAATTAGGGGACTCGGATGCAGACCTGGATAAGGCGCTGCAACTAGCTGGGAAATGGTTCCGCTCTACGAATCTGAGAGCCCAACATTATAAGACGGTATTGAACTTATATTGTACACCAGCTAAGTTATACGGGTGGGGTAAGAGGGAAGATAATAAATGTCCAAGATGCTCTAAGGGTTCTGCTAATCTCGTCCACATGTTTTATCATTGTAATAAGTTATCCGAGATTTTTATTAATATTCAGAAATTTTGGAAGGGGCTGCTAGGTATTAAGATCAACCTATCCCCTACCCTATTGATTTTAGGGCACGATAGTAACTTAAATTTGAACAAAGAAGAAGAAGTGTTTGTTTTCATGTGCGTGGCGATCCTCCGGATCATTTTGGCGGTTGAAAGGATAGTACCATCCCCTCCTTCCAGATGTGGCTCTCTCGTTTGCTTGGGATTCATAATATTGAGTCTGTCCTATATACGGGTAGAGGTAGGAGAATGAGAGAAGTAGGGCAGAATATCTGGGGCCCGCTTAAAAAAAATGGAGAGAGTCCTGCTTATAGAGCAAGGCTGGGATACTCTGCTGTGCTATTTGGTTTTATTTGTTCCGCTCTTTGATCATGATGAATTTATGTACTTAGCCTCCCCCTTTTGTAACTTCTTGTTGTAACCCCTGACCACTGTTTACATATTTGTAAATTTTTGTAATATGAATCTATGTCTGTTTTATAAATTTGTGATTACTGTATAATGTTATTATTGTATTGTATTAATGATGAATTTCACCAGGTATATGATAAAAATATTTAACAAAAAAAAGGAATATGAATATACAAATAAGTTGAGACCAAAAGAACGGAGAATACTTTTAAAAAAGATCTGCATCCTCGGCACAAAAATGAAAAGATCCAAACTTCAAAGAAGAGTGGAGGCAGCTAGAGGGACAAGAGAAGAAAGTAATGATTTATCAATAATTGTTTCAGTTTGATACTGAAAAGTCTACTGATATTTTCAACTTCTTGGTCAGGTACAGGGGTGATCAGAATGTGTGAGTTCATGTACTAAGCAAACAAGTTTGTGTGCAGAGTCCCCCTCAGTATAGAGCTATTCCAGATGCACAGTACAGAAATAATTGTATCAAAGTGGTTTGTCCCTGAAATAACACAGCAGATGTGTGCAGTTGGAGAGGACATGGTGTATTTTTAAAATGCCAGAGATGGTGGAAGTTCCTTGATCTAATCTGAAGAGGACCACGACTTGGACTACCTCCTTGAGAACCTGTTGCACAATAAATGTTCTAATCCTCCAGATATGTCTAAATTACTAATTACCATTTCTGGCCATGCTGTTGATGTATTTGTGAAGATTTTGTCTATTGTCAATAATTAAAGCAATCGATTTTGAATTTTCAGTAATAGTTCAAGAACATTTAAAGATCAATGCATTTTAGCCAACTTTGGCATGGACTGGAGAAAGACTACAGAAAAACAGGTACCAATCAGTATTGCCAGGAATCAACTTAAGATGATGTGTGGTCATCCAAGATAATATAATATCTAGAGTTATGATTGAAGAGAACATTTTGTGCAGAACATTTGGGGTAAACAAGAACAATAATGTAACATGTCAATATGTCAAAACCATGTTAACCAACCCGAATGGTGCATGATCTGCATATTTCAGATCAGTGAGGAGTTCCCTGAGTATTTTGATGGATGCTTTCAAGAAGAATTCTGAGACATTTTATTTCCATTATATAAAGGGGTACACTTTTATTTTGGATGCATGTGGTTGGCACCAACACTCATTTTTGATGACTGGGAATATTTGTAATCATCAGACTTCGCCTCAGAGGATGAGAGAGAAAGCCAGAAAAAGGAGAAACAAAGAAGGTAGAAAATGGTGATGAATGGAAAAAACACAGGAGAAAAGGATATGCCATAGTGAAAAAAGAGCTGAAAAGGGAAAGGTGGTGGAAGAAAGAGAGATGAGATGGAATCAGAGATAGGCAGCATTTGTGCTCAACAAATGTGGCATTCAGCACAGAGAGGTCAAGAAAGAACTGTCCCTTATAGGGGCATATTTACAAGAAACTTTCCGAGCGCAGAGCTGCGCCAAATTTGCAGCGCCACGATCTGACCGTTTCAAAACGCAGTGATGCACCCTATTCACAAGAATCCATCGTGCGCCTGTGATTTTTCTAGCTCTGGCGTTAAATTTGGCTGTCTAGTGTCAATGCCGGCCCCCTTGCACCATATTGCAAGGGTTCATGCATTACAGGGAATGATTATTTATGGAACTCCCTTACCCCGGCGATTCGCGCCCTTAGGGATCTACTTTCTTTCCGTCGAGCAGTAAAAACTTTTTTGTTTTCTTAAATTTTCCCTGCTCTGTTCTGTCCAGTTGTGTTTTGTTGCTACCTTGTCGGGCGCCAGGACGCTCCTTCGCTGGAGCATCTGTGCGCCTAATAAATGAGCCTAACATAACATAACATAACATGTGCAGGATGGGACACCTTCCTGCACATCAACAATCAATAATGGCATTTTGCTCTTTCTACGGTTGCCGCAGAACGCAGCACACATAGAAAAAGCAAACTAGAGGAGAAATAAAAGTACTTGCCTGAGATTTACACCTCCTTCTAAATCTGGGGAAGCGTCAAAAACAATGTGTTTCGCGGTGGAATGCCCACAGCAGCATCCATTGCACGCCTCTTTCATGCTGATTGATGCGTGTAAAGGGCCAGATTTACAAGGTGGCGTTAAGACACAAAAAGTTGTAATGGCACATTGCAATATAACAGGGAGTGTCTAGTAAGGCAAAGCCAGTGGTTAAAATATCAGATAAATACTTTATCATTTACCTATCAATTACATTGTCTCTCTCTTCACAGATGCCTATTTCTCTTAGCAATGACAGCGAGGATCAAATGCTGGATATCACACAAGGGGGTGGGCACTTCCTGAGAAATTATACAAAACAATATGCATTTGCCAGCCTGATTTGCCATATTGTGTGTTATTCATTTCTCAAGTCCATGTTGTCTTTGTATTATGATATAGAGTGGAAATGTTACTGTTTGTCTTTAGATTCTTCTTGAGAAATCTCATGCTCTGTTGTGATGGAGGTCTCAGGGCTCTGATTTAATTTTCCCTGTTTCAATGTTTCATTTTCAGCTTGAATTATCTCTTGATCTTCTAAAGGAGCTGATCCCTCTATGGGAAGAATATTCTCTAATTTTTCCTCCCTGGTGCTTACAGACACCTGCAGTATTTCCAAGGTCACAGTTATTTAACTCTACAGTACCTGTCTTGATTCAAAACAAATACACAAGTCAGATTGAACTTGTGAAATGAATGTAACACAGTATGACAGAAAATATAAGGTAAAATCACTGTCATCTTTATTTATTAAGGAGGGTCCTGCTGAATGAAATACTGTTTGCAAAACCAGGCTAAATATCTTTTTTTGTTTAAAACAGTCCATCAGATAGACAGATCCACCTCCAGATGCACCTTTAAAATAGAATTTAGAATTCATTAATAGATGGTCACTTTAAAGACCTTTAACTCACGGTACTGGGACGTCTTTCACACTAACCATGCACTTATAAATCTTTTGTTGGCCATTAATTTTAGCATACTCAAATATTGGCATCAAGAGTTCTGTGAATTCCTAAAAGTACACTACTGGCAGTGAACACCTTAAAGATTTGTGACACCTGATTATGTATAGTCCAGGAAGGTTTATCCCATATATAGTAATTAAGTAAAAGTTATTTTGGAAAATGCATTCCATAAAACTTACAAACAATAAAACAATGATTTAAAAGCAATGTTTACAAAATTGTTAAGATGAATTGGGATCACCATAAGACCTAACATAACATAATTCTCTTTAGAAACAATAACATCACAAGATGGCTCTCTATAAAAAGTTATAAAAAGAGGAGTTGGTCCAGTAACCCCACCTAAAAAATGGAATCAGATATGCGCAAACGAGGCGATCTGTATAAGCAGCTCATTTTGGCCTGAGCTAGAGTTTAAGACCTTTAGCTTTCCTTATTAATTCGCCCATAAATAAAAATTTGCTTAGAGCAAAGACAATGTAAATAGTTGTGCTGCCTTTTAAGATTGTCATTGTCTCCTGGTATCTCCGAAAGCCATAATACAAACAGAGACAGCATATCCATTTCCCTCTAGGCTTTGTGAATGATGGGCAGAAAAATAATACATGGTGTATGGTTTCATTTGTAGCTAGCCAGCACATAGGGCAAATGGATGAGGGAACAAAGCTCCTGTTCGAATTCCATAGGGCAGTAAATGAGCCCAGCTCCAGTGTATCCTAGCACACTTTTAGATGTAAGGTTTTTGCTAGTTGCTGGAGCAGGAGGTCAAGAAAGATTTCATAAAATAGGCAGGTCTTAATAGATAAAAATTAATCTGTCAGCCTACCAAGTGAGGAACGGTGAAGAAGACTAGTGTATATATACTCGCAGTAGTGTTTTTTGGCAGCAACATAAAAGAAGCCTCCAACGAGGCAGGATCTGACCAAAAGGATCCAAGGTCCAATTTTTCAAACCATCGGTGGACTTGTTTGAACCAGGGAAAAGTCAGGGCTTTGTCAAGGACCAACAATTCCTCGACAGCCATCCCGTATGCCCTCAACTCTTCCGTGCTCAAGAGCATCACCCAATACAAAAGGGGCCTTAGTCTGGCTACTTCTCCCACTGTTTTAATATTGAAATGATAAAACATCGGTATTAAGGGAGTGCTCCATGGGAGATGGAGTAGTGAGGGGACAACGTTGTTTTCGCTTATTGTGCCAGCATCTAGATTAGCATATCCCCAAAGTTCTGTTCCTTACAACGTGGCTGATTGAGCCTTTAGTTTGTAGAGTTCAAGAGCCGGGAGTAGGGCTCTCGATGTTGCTCCCTGGAACCTCCTGTATTCTGCTGAGGCCTTGTGTTGAGCCACAACCCTTCTTTTCTCTATGTGTGTAGACCACAACAATTTACTTTCGAGCATTATGCCCAGATACTCGAATCTAGATACTCACCACAGGTTTTCATTTAGAGATAGCTTGTTTAAATGCTTTGTGTGGTCTAACATTCACAAATTTGGTTTTTGAGATGTTGAGCTCAATGCCCTTAGCTAGACAAAAAGCGTTAAAATTTGTCAATAGCTGCTGGAGGCCCATCGGGGTCTTGGAGATTAAAAGGGTGTCATCGGCGAATACAGCACCCTCGCCCCTTCCAGTTTAGGTGCACCTATAGTCTCTAGGGAGAGAGCTTCCACTTGTTGTTAATATAAAGGGAAAAAAGGGCAGGAGCCAGGACACATCCTTGCCTCACTGTGCTGGCAATTGGAATTCTGTCAGTTAATTGCCCATATATACACTAATGTATCAATTGATAGATTCATAATTTATAGTTAAACTTTCAGCTTACCTGAGATATTGTGCAAGGCATTTCCTCTTGGGCATCAGAGAATACTGGAGAAACAGCTGACAACGCCTCTCTCCCTGAAGAACTATCCTCTCCAAATTCTTCATCATGAGAAAACTCGAGTTTTGTTTTGATGAGTTTTCCCCATTGAATTGTTTCCACACCAGTCTTAATCATTTTCTGGACTGATGAAGCAGTATCTTGATTAGCTGATTCTTCGGAGGGCAGCTTTTTTTCTGTCCTGTCCTCCTTTTTACTGACAGACAACACCTGTAATTTGTATATAGATAGAAATAATTGAGGATCTGTATGGTAATGTTTTCCACTCTAAACCATTACACAAGGGCAACATGAACTTAAGAAATTAATAGCACACAACATGACAATTCAGGTTGGTAAATGGTAAATTTTAAATTTAGTATTTTTTTCCCAGTAAATGCACCACCCCTGTATGGTATTTGGCGTGGCATCCTCTCTGTTATTGGTAAGAGAAATAGGCATCCATCATGGCAGACACAATGTTATTGGTAAATCAATGATGGGGTATTGATCTGATATTTAACCCACTGGCTTTGAACTGCTAGACGCTGTCCTATTTGTAATTTTATGCAATTAGGAGTATCACTATTTAGTGAAATATTCCAAAGATACAGCCACTCACCTCAATGAATACCCTAATGACAAACATGAGGTAACATTTTCTTAGTGATAGATGGTGTTCGCTGCTTCAAAAACAACGCTGTAACAACATGCTGGATTGTTCAGCAGCTTACCAATCTCCTTGGCATAAGGCAAGTCTCTCTTGCCTTTGCTACTTCAATGAGAATGAGTGACAAGGAGGGTTAAGAGCAGTTGGGAATTGCTGGTTGAAGTGGTAGGATACAGTCTATATTTTGAATGGTTGAAGAGGGTAGGACCGTAGGCGTTCTTTACCTGAGCAGTGGTAGCGGTGTTGGGAAAGAAGCTAAGTATTCAGTGTGGTGGGAAACTGGATTCTGGATGCTAAATTTGAGCAGTGGTTGCAGATGTGGCCCACCCCACTCTTTTTTGAGGAGCAGCACTTATTTTTCCTCAAACGAATTTCATACAGAGTGAAACAGAGGAAAATGCTTGAGGATGAAAGAAGGAGGAAAAGAAACATGGAAAATTTGACAAAAGGAGAAAGCAAGGATGAAAAAGAACCTGCAGAATGAGATAAGGAGGCGAGGCAGAGGGCGTGTCATGGTGGATTTAAGAGACATGGGGTGGAATCAAGACAATGCAGACTTAGTGTTTGGCACCCTGGCCTTCAATAGTGCCGGTCACTGCCCCCTGAATAAAAGTTTAGGCCCAACACTTGCTCTTTTACAAATTAAACAATGTAGTGCACCACAATAGTTGTTTTAGATAACAGTGCATTTGGCAATTTTTGTATAGGATAAGAAGGTACGGTATCACATGGCTTTTTGGTTTGTTATGGAGGTTTGGATGGTCAGAAAGATTCTTGTTGGACAGGAAGCATTTCAAATCAGTCTTACATGACACATGATAAAGAAATGACTGAGAGAGGTGATAATCAAATTACATGAAAGGGGCACATTTAGTCCCTGGAAAGACACTGAGGTCGGTGAAGAAGAGTAAAATCTCTTAGGCTGAGACCAGGGTGAAATCTATTAAACTGACATAAAACATGACAGTTGAAGCCCATTCTCTGTTTTGGGTGACAGTGCAGGGAAATTAACTATGGCACTGGTAGTTTAGAACAAGAGATATGCTTTGGACTGGCACTAAATGAAGTTGTCCCTCCTGTACATAATCAAAATATTGATATAAGAAATTTACATCACTTTTCTACCTCGAATGTGCTACTGGGAATTTTCTCTGCAGTGTCACTCTCTGTTTCAGAATTAGTCAGCATCACATTGCTCACTAAAAAATCCTTCTTTTCAAGTCATTGAAGAGAAATCTCAGGTTTTTCTGCAACAGAGGGACACGTTCTCTGTTCCAAGCTTCCTTGTTTAATTGTTTCCTTTTCAAACTCAATCTTTCCCTGAGCTGCTTTAAGGGTGTCTTGTTCAGCCAACTTTTCTGAGGATCTGACCTTCTCTGACATTTCTTCTTTCTTGCTCACAGCTGCCTTATTGAGGCCCTTTTAAGATGGTATTTAAGTCATAAGTCATAGAGATTTATTAAGTGCACATTTCACCCATGGGTCTGAGAGCGCTAGCGAAAAACTCAGATGGCAGGCAGAAGAGACGACTGACAAAAGGATGCAGGCGGTCAAAAAAACAATATTCTTAGCCTCCTGTGGAACTGCTTATGATCCGTAAACATGCGGAGCTGCAGTGGGAGTTTGTTCCAAAAAGCAGGAGCCAAATGAGAAAAGGATCTTCTGCCATTTCTATCAGTACAAATCCTAAGGTAAGTGACCGGAGCTTCCGGTTAGGTTTGTACCAGTTGAGTTTTTTGGCAAGGTAGCTTGGCCCGTTTCCAAACATAGTCCTATGTACCAAACAAATAACTTTGAAGCTGATTCTTTTCCTGATGGGAAGCCAATGAAGAGCTCTCAGACTAGGTGCAGACGGGGACCGTGATGGGAAATTGAGCTTTTAGAGCAGGTTCAAATTACATGACTAGATTATTTCTAAAATACTGCACATCCAAAAACTTTGTTCCACTACTTCTTTGCTGGTATATGGCCCAAGATTTTGGAGAAAAAGCACAGGGCTCGAACCCTCTCAGTCATTATGCCCAGAGTTGGAACAACCTCGCACTTGCCCTCTGGGTCGAACCTAACCATCTATTTTTCCTCAAGGAACTTTTTTGTAATTTTATTATGCTCTTGTTTTGATTTTTTATAGTGCCAGGACATGTTATGGTACTTTCGTGCTTTATAAAACATAAACATAATCCCCAAATCACAAGAGTTAGGCCCAGATTTACCAAAGAAATGTGTTTTGCTCTATCAATACAAAGTGACATGAAAGATTACCTGCATGCACTGCCAACACTTTCTGCTATCCGGCTGTTAATGTAGGTAAGGGGAGCTTGTATGTGGCAGGACTGCAAAAGAAACTGAGGCCCTCATCTACAAGAAAATGTTGCAGTGCTGCAAGCCATTTAGCTGACTTTTCATGGCCATGGAAATATGTTTCCCTTTCATGCATTACTCTGTGTGATAGGGGCGTTCCATGGGTGTTGCTGTGGTTGTTTCTAAGTAGCATCCATGGAACCTGACGCATTCCCAGATTTACAACATTTTGCAACTATGGGAATGCTTCAGAATCCTACTCCTCCCCAGGGGAAGTGTAAGGAGATGCAACGAGGAAAACTACTTTTATTCCTTCTCTTTTTTTCCTCTTTCCACATTCTGCAGCATGCATAGAAAGAGGAAAATGTCTTTAATGATTTTTTTTGTGCATGTAGGTGTCACCTTCTAAACAAAAACAATCATCTCCACAGCGCATGGGTGTCAGCGCTGGATTACGGCTGCTGTTTGTGTACTGGCACAGGGGAGAAGCACAGGAGTATGCTGTACCTTGTAGAAATGGCACGTTCCTACCCTTTTATTTTGATGCAGCAGCACAGCAGGGAGGCTTGCTGCGCTGCCCTGTGTCAAAATATTGTAAATGTGGCCATAGATTTCTTTATTGGTAAGTCAATGTAAATGATGTTTGTGTACGAGTGGTAAGGTGCACATGGCAGTGCAAAATTGACTGACCACAGTACAAGCAATGTAATTAATCAATTGGGAGGTGGGGAAGCAACACTCCAGGGACATCTACATTCACTGAAAGTGGTGTGTGTTCACTATGGGTTGAATGACAGAAAGTATGCAGGGGCACAAAGGAAGTTTGGGGCATATTATCAAGAAAGGGCGTTACATTATCGCCGCTTTTATCGGCAGGAAACTGCCGATAAAGCGGCGATAATGGGCTTGATAATATGCTCTATGAATTCCAATCGAAGCCCATGTTAGATGTGAAGACATCTAACATTGGCTTCGATTGGAATTCATAGAGCATATTATCAAGCCCATTATCGCCGCTTTATCGGCAGTTTCCTGCCGATAAAAGCGGCGATAATGTAACGCCCTTACTTGATAATATGCCCCTTTGTCGGTTAGATCCAAATCACAGAAGCAGCTCTGCGCACATCTGTAACCCAATATTGTAATACTAATCACACCAGTCACATGGGTGCACCTTTGACTAACAGGCAATGTCATCGATATGTGCCCTCATTTGCATAGGGCCATGTCCCCATGTAAATGAGTGAAAACCAGTTTCGGGTTACCAAATAGGCAAAGTAGGCACCAGCCCATCGGCCCCACTCCTTTAAGGGGCCCGTGACGACGGCTCAAAATAATTTGATCTTGAAAGAAAATAGCAATCAAGCTTTCTTAAATATTGTTTACAAAAGATAGAAAATAACGAATCAACTCAAAGAAACACAAAATATACATTAAAGACTCTATAGAGAAAATACTGTATTAATGTATTGTACCCATTAAAAACTTAAAGAACCGGATACATCAGATTCACATAACAGTTTGGGCCCGATGTAGGTCGGTCGGTAACGGCTGAAAATCGGTATTTTCGGCCGTTACCGACCGGTATTTTAGAAATGGTATGTAGGGCCACATATTTTACAGATTCGGTAAATTTACCGATCGGTAAATTTACCGATTCTGTAAAATACCGAATCGGTATTTCTACCAATTAGGTAAATTTGATATGTAGGTGGGACTCTTCTGAGTCCCACAAGCCTTACCGATTCGGTATTTTAGCATCAAATTCAATTTGATGTTAAAATACCGATTCCGGTGTGCATGCACATGAAATTGAATTGAATTGAAAATTCCATTTATATAGCGCATAACCACCCGAAGGCCTCGCAGCGCTTGAGACTGATTTCTGTGTGCGACTGCAGGGTAGGATTAGTGCGCTTTTGAAAACAAATGGGTTTTCAATTCTCTCCTAAATGACGTCAGGTTATTATTTTGTCTGAGGGATAGAGGCAAGGAGTTCCATGCCTTCGCCGCTGAGTGAGTAAAAGAGCGGCCACCCCAACGGGCTCTCTTGATTTTTGCTTTAGTTGCCAGATGTAGTGAGGCTGAACGTAGGGTTCTGAGCGGCACGTAAGGCGGTATTAAAGGGTACAGTACTGCCGGGCGAGTTTGATGAAAGGATTTGTGCAGAATGCACATGGCCTTGAATAATGTTCTGGAAGCCACTGGAAGCCAGTGAAGCTCCTTTAGGGCAGTTCTCGCCGACTGCCAGCGAGGGATATTAAACAATAGGCGTGCGGCACAGTTTTGAGTGACTTGAAGTTTTTTTGTCACTGTTGCCGGGGCCCCTAGATATAAAACATTTCCGTAGTCCAGGCGGGAGAGTATCAGGGCCTGGACCATGACCCTCCTTGCCTGGAATGGGAGTAGAGGGAGCACTTTCCGGAGCATTTTCATTAGCCCCACGCATACAGAGGCAGTGATGGTGGCTTGGGACGAGAAGTCCAGCGCTCTGTCCAACCAGACTCCCAGACTCTTTATCTGCTCTTTAGGAAGAGGGGGAGTACCGAGACACAGAGGCCAGTCATCCAAAAAGGAGGTGGGAGAAGAATTACCAAGCACCATAATCTCGGTCTTCTCCCCATTGAGCTTGAGGTGGGAGAGTTGCATCCACCCAGCTACAGCCTCTAGACATGGACCTAAAGTGTTCGACGAACCCCCCTCGTGGTCCAAAGAGACCACGAGTTGAGTGTCGTCTGCGTAGGTGACAATCCGCACACCAAAGGGGAGAACGATCTTCTCCAGAGGCTGCATATAGACATTGAACAGCGTGGGGCTCAGGGAGGAGCCCTGAGGAACCCCACAGCTGAGCGGATGTTTTGATGATGCCACCTCGCCTTCAAATACCTGAAAAAAGCGATCCTCTAAAAAAGAGGTCAGCCACAACAGGGCCGCGCCCGACACTCCCAAGCCACTCAAACGATGTAATAGTGTGGCGTGGTTCACAGTGTCGAACGCGGCACTGAGGTCCAGAGTATAATAGCTGTTTTACCCCCTTGGTCCATTATGGCTCTGGCTGCCTCTGTGACCGCTAAAAGAGCGGTCTCAGTGCCATGCTGTGGGCGGAACCCTGTTTGGGAGACCTGAAGCAATTTATTGGACTCCAAATATTCCCCTAATACTTTGTTGATATGTCTCTCCAACAGCTTACTCATCCACGGAAGCAGCGAGATGGGGCGAAAATTGGATAGGTTGTTAGAATCCAAGTTCGTTTTTTTTAGCAGGGCCCTTACCATTGCACACTTCCATGTGGATGGTACAGAGTTGGAGGTAATGGAGGTGTTAAGAGCCTCCAGCAAACAGGGGCGGATGGTGTCCATTGCTTTTACTAAGGTCTGGGGTGGAGCAGGGTCATTTGGGGATCCTGAGGTAACCTTCTGGACCAGGGAGTCTAAAGTGTTAGGGTCGAGGAGCGGAAAGGTAACCAGAGAGCAGGATGGCTGCGTGTCTAGGTCTAAGGTGGACGGTAGAATGGTACCCCCATCATTTATTGCTAGTTGGGAATAGATAGCCTGAATCTTCTGTGAAAAGAAAGTGGCAAGATCCTCACAGCGGGTCTGAGCACCCTCTGATATAGGTCTCTCAGAAGGAGGAGATATCAGAGATTTAGCGATTTTAAAAATTTCCCTAGGGGAGTTAGCTGCCATGTTAATTTTAGTTTCATAAAACTTGGCTTGAGCAAGTTTTATCTTACTCTTATAATGCCTTATAACTGACCTGTACTCTAATTTTTTAGATTGAGAGCGGTCTTTCCTCCAAGCTCTCTCCGCTTTCCGGCACGTTTGTTTCAGGGTCCTAAGGGCAGGAGAGTACCAGGGAGCAACTTTTGGCCTTCTGATTGTTTGCAGGGAGCATTTTGGAAGGACTAGATCTAGAGAATTAGAGATCCAGTTGTGAAAATTATGAACTGCTAGGTCAGGATCCTCAGTTTTTTGGGGCAGTTGTTCAGAAAGGGCCTGTTCCCAGGTATGAATTGGAAGCACACTCCATTTCCTACCCCAATGCCTATTATGGGTTACAGAGGTAGTAGGAATATTGATAGACCATGTAAAGGGAATTAGGCAATGATCAGACCATGGCAATGGTACCGGTATTTCCACAGAAAGCTTGTCCAAATTGCTAAAAACATGATCCAGCAGATGACCCCTATTATGTGTCGGTTGAAACCCCTTTTGGGTCAGACCAATAGCTTGAAGATTAGAGCGAAGGTTATTGGCAGCAACATTAAGGGGATCATCTAAATGCAGATTTAGATCGCCCAGCAAAGTGAAATTGGCCGAAGTAAGCACAGAGTTGGCGGCTAGATCTGTTATGTTGGCAATAAAATCACCAGAAGCGCCTGGTGGTCGGTATGCCAAAATCCCAGAAAAAGTAGTGGTCGGAGACAGATACAATGAGAAATATAGACTTTCACATGATGATGAAGTGGAGGGGGGGATGCGACAGCTATAGGTATCCTTATAAATAATAGCTAGTCCTCCACCCCTGCCTGACTGACGATTAAGATACTTAATGGTGTAGCCTTGAGGAGTGGCCCACACTACTGTGGGATTATTTTGGGACTGGAGCCATGTCTCTGTTAGGAAAAGGGCCTCTGGGTTATACTCCTCGATCAAAAGCGCCAACTCAGTATGATGCTGTGGGAGAGAGCGGCAGTTGAGGAGGAGCATCTTCAAGGTATGCTGGGGCTGTTGTTCAGCTATACTGGGCGATAAAAAACCCCAATTGCAACCTTTGCAGCGAATGTTGGTGGGATAGGGAGGGGCGATAATAGAACAGGAATGATTACTAGTGGGTCGCAAGGCATGCAGCGTAGGAGCACTATATGAAATGCGCCGCCCTACCATACTTCCTGACCACGAAGCCCGAAGCGTCTGAACGCGGACTGGCGCAGACTGGCTTCTCTTTGGCGCCTCTTCGGCGCGTCAAAGGCGCTCCCGCTGCGCGTCACCGCTGCGCTGGGGGTAGCAGCCTATAAAGGTTAGGAGGTGCGGGGAGACTAGACTGGCGACCTTGCAAAAATGGCTGCCTCACGAGGAACGATCAGGCAACACTAGCGCTTTCCTCCCTCCACGCAAACAGCACAAGATCGCTGCGGTGGACCGGGGAGTGGCGCGACAGTCACAGTGATACAAATGTGTGCATGCACACCTATGCCATATGACAGGCAGACCTGCCCTTAGGGCAGGTATGCCTGCCACATGGCACACGAGCCTCTTTTGGGGGTGCCAGAGGGTGTCAAAGTGACACCCCCTGCACCCTTGTGTAAATCGGTATTTACCGATTCGGTAAATACCGAATCGGTAATGCCCATTCATTCCTATGGGCTTCAAAGCCCATAGGAATGAATGGGCATTACCGGTCGGTATTTACCGATTCGGTAAATACAGATTTTTACCGATTCGGTAATAGGAATATCTGGATGCTCCTACATGTCCCCCCTTCCTATTTACCGATTCTTAATTACCGAATCGGTAAAATTCGGTAATTAAGAATCGGTAAATAAGTCCTACCTACATCGGGCCCTTTGTCTCTTAAAAGCTCATCTTTTGGCAGTTGTCAGTATGCAAAACAAATCCGGTGCAGTGAGTATTGGGACATAATTTGCGAGCGGGACCCAAAATTTCGACATCAGTGGGGCCTCCACAGGGTTTAAGCCGGCACTGGTGAAAAGCTTTGCCCCTGCACCATGTCAGTTACCAACAGAGCCAAACAGGTTGTCAGGAGGCGCACTCACTGTGCATCACCTAGGAAGTGCCCCACATATATTCCAAACACCAATTTCCCCTTTGGGAAGAGGATGCAGGGATTGCAGAGGGCCCCAGGCATTCCTCCACAGGTGGGTAGATGTACACACTGAAGCCACCTGTGTGTGTGAGGGGGAGCTCCCTGTCAGCTGATTACCTGCAATGAAAGATAGTGAAGCAGCTTACGAGCACGAATTGCCCATGTGCTAAGAACACATTCTTTTGTATAATCTGGCACCCTAAACTGATGATGATGAAGTCTGTCGCAGATTGGAACTGTGTGCCCGATGGCCAAGCAGTTTAATACTGCCCTAGGGGCAATTTATATTTAAGCGAGAGGGAGTCAAAACATAAGGTACGCATTTCAACAAGACGTGAGGTTCTTTATATAGAAATTTCAGGGGAAAGATAAGAAACCAGGGCCAGTGATATGGATAAAGTGCACCTTCCAACCCACTTGAATTTGTACTCCAAGAGCAGGCTCGGACAGTTCACCGTATCACAACAAAAATTCTGTTTTCAGTGGTGGCACGAATCGGCACTTGCATTAGGAACAGTACATTAGCGAAAGGAGGATGAGCTGTTCTTCACTATGCAGGCAGCAATGTGGACTGTCTTTGAAAGGGAGGCAGATATTTCCCTTTTGGCAGGTCCTGTGACTCACTGCACTCGCATTGTGGTGGACGTATGGGCGGAAGGGTGACCCATAGGACCCCAATACCACCCTCTGAGAAATGTGGTTGTTGGTTGGGAGGGTGAAACCCTACACAAGCAATAGCCACAATCCTCCTCAGGGTGAACCATAAAAAGTCACTAAATTGACCTGTGATTAACTATCTCATAGCTTAGCATATAAGATATCATGCTTAACTTAGAGGCATTGTGTAAACCATTTATGTAGCACAATAACAATAGTAAATTAAACACAAGACAAATTCCACTCCAATTTAGAAAAAAAGAATAACATGTAATCAATTATTTGACACCAAAACTACAAAAATCCAATCAGTAGAACTTGAGAAATGCCATTTTAAAGTTTTAAGGTAAGTATGGTGCCCTAAAAGCAAAATGTGACACTTATGGTTATGTGGTTGTGATGGAACAGGTGAAAGTCACAACTTCATGCCGAATATGATAGAGTGTGGGCCGGATACTGGGACCAGGTTACTCTCACTGAAAGAGTTACTATGGCAACTTCACACATCAACCTGACCCAAGCGTACTCACCACCAACCTACCCATCACCAACCAAGACAGCCACCTGAGCGAATGGACAACCCTAACTATGGACAAACAGTGACAATCATGCAAATGATTTACTCCAGGGCCCCAACACATACATTCCCCCAGCACGTTTACAACCTTGGAACACCACCAACCAGCACCGCTCTCACCCCACATCATCAACACCTTCATTAAATCCCCCATATTCCTGATGACTGGAAACATGCAGAATTCAATGCCGTCAGAAACCATCAACCAAACCAAACCAATGGCCTCTTCAAGAAATCATCTGGCAACCCAAACCAACTGATTGACCTCCAACCCATCTGACCTCTGCTGGAATGAGTTCCTGATCGCCAAGAGGTGCCTCCCAGGACCTGGAACTTTGGTGTGGCATTGGTTGAGCTCTTTCTTAAAGAAAGGTTTACATCCTAAAGTTGTGGGCTCTTCAGGATCACAAACAGGCCGGTTTGTGGCAAGATCTTGCCATCCACACCGACTGCCAACAAAAAGCTCATGTGAACCTTACTCTTCGCGCAACAGCAACAGCTAGCAGCAACCTGTAACACGAGATCTGCACTTTGTGCTACAGCACTGACAGAGTGCATTGATCACAATGCCAAGCTCCAGCAATGCCCAGCAGGATGTTCACGCTACTGTGAAAACCATCCGTGATGCCTGGCCTGTTCTTTGCACTATAGTGATTACCATACATGATGATCTCCTTGCACCTCACAGCCACCTCCACTGCAAACTGAACTCTTCATGCTGGACATGTGGGTGCAATTCTATCTTAAATCTTTAAAATTGCATATTTCTGGGTCCACTGATTGGATTTTTCAGTCAGTCATAAAGCTTTATTCGAGTTGCATACTCATAAAAGCACAACATACATTTTAAAACAACATAATTAATAATTCAATCAAATACATTTTATAAAACAGTTGTGCAAGCTTTGAGAAATATAAAAATGACACATAATAAAACAATTGTCAAATCAAATTAATAGAAAGGGCTCTGCGCCTGATGGACCAGGCCCACCCCAGATATTTAGCTGTACCCATAACAATAGGCTCCTCAGTGGTGGTGCAGATAATTCTCTGTGCCTCAACTGCACTATTTATCCCGAGTTTCTTGCAAACTGGAGCTAACCAAACCCTTCTTGGGGTGGCGTAGGCATTACAAGCAAATAGGAAGTGACCCACACTTTCATTGGCTGTGCCACAAGCTGGGCAGCACAGGGTATTCAAACTCTTCCACCTGCCTGTTAAATATCTTAAGGGGAGGGAGCCAGATCTTAGCTGGAAGAACAACTTCCTGTCCATGGGGACAGTAATACTGTCCCAATACTGTTCTAACACAGGACACATTTTGGTTTCCAGAAAGCGGCCACCCATTGAATCGGATTAAGCCCCCCCTCCAAAGCCTACCATCTATCCACTCCCAATACATAGTTTTAAGGGTATTTTTGCTTGGGAAAACTTCCCCCCCAGGGTTGTTCCATAGATTGGAAAGACCCAGTTCGCCTAGCATGACCCTTAAGTTTTTCAGCCAAGGTATTTTATGGAAGGTGTCAAATTTAATTATTGCTAGGAACCCATCTGCATAGTGCCTAATCTCGGGTGTAGACCAGAGTCGTCTCCAATATAAGATTGGACGAAGTCGTGCTCGATCGCTAACAGTTCTTCTCCCGAGATCAAGACTCATTGGGATTAATGGGGTGCTCTGGGGAAGTCCCGTAATTCCCCTAAGAAACCTGTTCTCTACTATCTGTAGGGAGGTGAGCTTTTCAAAGCCCCACAGTTCTGCCCCGTATAGGGCCGACCCTATTGCCTTAGCATCATATACAGCAAGGACAGGTTTTATAGGCTTCGTTTTTGATCTTTTATGCTCCACCCGTAGAGCCCCCGAAATCTGCACATGTTTTAGGACCGCTTTTTCTATATGGCGGGACCAGCCCTGGTTGGTTGCTATTTGTACTCCTAAATAGGTGAACTCCCTGACTATCTCAAGCTCAATATTATTCATATATATCCTAGGGCAAGGTTTACATCCTCAAGAGAAAGCCATTAACTTGGTCTTGCCTACATTAACCTCAAGACCATGCTCCAGGCAAAACTCATCGAAGATATTTAAAGCACGCTGTAGCCCAGCGGGAGTCTTAGACATTATTAACGTATCGTCAGCGAACATCAGGATCGGAACCCTGAGGCCCGCTAACGAAGGAGTGTCCACGCTGGCATTCAGCATCCTGCCCACTATCCCGTTGATATATAATGTAAAAAGCAAGGGTGCCATTGCACAACCTTGACGAACCCCTCGTTCCACCGGAAAGTCGATGGATGATTGGCCGTTCACCCCCCATTGGACTTTAGCAAAATTGCTCTCGTGTAACCTCATAATTAGGGTGAGCAATTCTGCTGGAATACCTATCTTATTTAAAACTGACCAGAGCTTGCTTCTTGGAACCAAGTCGAATGCAACCCGCAAGTCGACAAAGGCGACATATAGGCTGCCCCTACCAAGAAGTACCGTACCCCACCGCAACATTGTAAATCGGAACACCTGGTCAACAGTGCTGGTGGCCCTCCGGAAGCCCGCCTGAAAAGGGGAAAGAGAATTAGTCTCATCCACCCATTCCATAAGTTTGTTTACCACCATCTTCCCAATCACTTTTTGGATAGTGGCAATCAAACTTATTGGCCTATAATTGGCCGGAAGGGATCGATCTCCCTTTTTATGTATCGGTATGATAATAGCTCCCTTCCATTGGTCTGGGACTAACGCACCTTTTGCAATGGCATTCCCCAAGAGGAACACATACCTGACCCATCTATTTTTATCATATTTAAAAACATCCGAGGGTATCCCATCTATACCCGGGGCCCTACCCCCTTGTGCAGAACATATTGCCAGTTCTACTTCTTTTGCAGAAAACAAATTGACTCTGGAAAATACAGCTGGAATTACTTCCCCCGCCACCTTCTCTTTTGTCTCTGCATATTGGGACCTAAAGTAGTTCACCCAGGCGGACTCTGGAACATTATTATCAGGTTTGGTTGGGATGCCACCTTTGCCCCACTTCACTAGCTTCCAAAAATGTCTTGAATCCTTGGCTCCAGAGGCCTCCTTTAGATCTTCCCAGTACTTCTCGACCCAGGTTTTTTTTGCCAAGGAGATACTTGAGTTATATTGCTTCCTTGCTGCCCTGATTGCAGCCCTGTCCCTATTTCTAATAGCATTACCCAGGGTTAATCTAGCTACCCTACACTGTTGATTGAACCACCTAGCTGGTTTAGGGGGTGCTATACGATTTCCCTTACATGCTCTCATAAAATGCGGTCTTAAAAGAGCGAAAAGGTTGTTATGTATATCAGTAATTGCCCTGGATCCTGGGACTATAGAACTTGCTAATTCCATGGCGGCGAGAGCATTATCCACCTCAGAACCAATATAGTCCATAGACGCTACATTCACCAGGACAGATGGCCATTTCACTCTGCTCATATCATTTGACATGTCCGGGGGCAAACCATCACTTGCTTTGAAGTGGAAATGGGCAGACTTCCACCATGTGTGAGACACACAGAGGGGGTTGTGATCACTTTCTATCCTACCCTTAATTTCCATATCACAAACCCCCTGCCAGAGGTTAAGACTACATATAACATAATCTATCCTACTTCTGTTGTGACCGTTATCGAATGTGCACACTCCCTCCTTATCTCCTTTTGTTCTCCCATTGAGGGCCCTCATCCCATGTTCCAAACACATAGCATTTAGGAGAAGTATATCCTTCGTCCAGCGTTTGACAGGGGCTAAGTTCAAAGAAGGGACTCCCCAGAGATTGTCTTCCTCCTGCCCCAAAGGGTCTTCAGTACTATCTAGGGGTTCAAAAGTCCTATTTAAATCCCCAGCTATTATTACTCGGTTTCCAAGGGACTTCGTTTGCAAAAAGGTTGATAGGGCCTCTAAGGTGGCAGAACTCCCAATATTGGAGCCTCTAGCGTAGACATTATACAAATCTATCGCCCCCCACTTTTCAGAGGAGATTCGCAACAATAAAATGTCTCTGCAACCCAAATCCCACATTTTCATCGTAATATCCAAGCTCTGTCTAATCCAAACTGGGACCTCTACTTGCAGGAATTGAGAAGTTTAAATAACCTGGAAGGTAAATAGGGTCACAAGCCCCTGTCTCCTGAAAAAAACACAGTTCATACCCATTGATAAAATCAATCCAAGGTTGTAATGTCAACTTGCTCCCCAAGCCTGCAATGTTCCAAGATATAAAACTCCCCACAACAGGTCCATCCCTGCATACTGTTCTTATAGAGCTGGGTATAGGGGGGTTCACAGGGTCATCATCACGCTCTCCCCAATTTTGGTCATTGTCCATAATGTTTTGCTCCACACCTTGAGAGTCAGTAATACTTACTGCAGGTAGTTCCCCACTCCCCAGTTTTGGCCCTAGGTCCCCAATAGGTGCCACATCGAATACAATCTTATCACCAATAATCGCTTCATTTAGCACAACATTAACATTCAATTCAGGGACATCCGGGTTCCAGCATGAATTCCAACAAAATGTTCCTCCCCAACTATTCCAATAGTCAGACTTTGGTCAACAACCCCATCCCAAACATTGCATACCTTCCAAAGAATTATAATTTGGACCATTGCTATGGGTTTGCCATTGCAATGGGGTAATAGATGGAGCAACCCCCACCAACGAAAAATTATTGGAGCATCTTGAATTCCTAGGCGCACCTACTTGGGCACAGATTTGCCTTGGATAAAAAAATGTAAGGTCCACGATGACAATTCCACCACTACTTGTTCCCCAGCCCTGCCTTGTTATCCAACCAGCCACCCTGGGGTCTTGAAAGTTAATAACAATACAATCCCCCCCCGAGTTTTTGGGAGTATAACCAATCCAGTCAGTCCTTCTTACCCCTATTATCAAACCATCCACTTCCCCTGGTAATGGTCTGTTCACCCTTAACCAGTGCATTACCTTGTTTTTGAGCATCTGGAAGGTTTCCCTTTGTCCAACTAGAAGAGATGGTACATTTGTAAGGACCGCAACGTAGGAATAAGAATCCGGGGTAAGATTCATAGGGGGTATCTTTTGGGCAGGCTTCATTGGATGAGATAGAGGTTGTATAGTAGCTGGGACAACTGGACGAGATATAGGGATATTTGATGTTGGCTGGGGATTAGTGCGTGGAACATTACTTGACCTGGAATCGTTGTTCGCCACTGTTCCAACATTATGGTGGGTTTTAGGAATGCTTGATGTGGGCTGGAGATTATTAAGAACAGAAGTGCTGCCCTGCAGACAATCTTTATTTTTGCCCATGGGCACCAGATCTGGGACCTTGGTTGTAATTTTCCCTAAATTAATAGCCGGGCAGGCTGGCACTGCAGGTTTAGTCAATTGGCTTGGTCCCTTTTTCAGGGAACCATTTGTAATTCTTACTGTCTGAGACTTTATCTCGATAATAGGCAAGTTTTTTTCCTTTCCAATCGTTTCCTGACACTTGCTACTCTCATTTAACCTAGATTGGGATTTGATTAGAGACTTTGTGGAGAAAAAATTATCAAGCGTGGCCTGCTCCAAATGATCCAAGCGACTGATTATCTTGTTAACTTGGTCCTCTATGGGTGCCAAAAGGGACCTTAATAGCTTTTCCAGCTCAGGTATTAGTGGATGTATTGAAGGAGCGTTCACAACCAACCCATTCCCCTGGGGGTCATTAGTGATAGGGCTTGGACTCACTACAACAACGTTTCCCCCCTCTTTTAATGGGTCACCACTTTCACTGACCATACTATGCTCCTTTCGTATGGGCAGAGAATTTGTCGTGACTTTCCTGACTTTAGTTGGAGGTTTAGAGGAATAACATTTCCTCGGAGTGGTATTCCTCTTTCTTTTCGCGCATGATTTTAAAATAAGCGCACTATTGGACACACTAGATTCAACTATACAGTTCGGGGAGTCAATAAAATTTACAGGAGGAGTCGTAGACGGAGTGGGGATCTCCGATCCTTAATTAGAACCACCCTCGGTTTCCGAGATTAAAGGAGGTACATGAAGTGCTTCAGACACAACAGGCAGGGTTATGGACGACAAGGGGGTAACCAATGCCGGGAAGGCTTGCGGTAAACGTTTATCCGCAGAATTTTTAAGAATCTCAATAGACAGCCTACGCTCGGCGCGTTTCTCTGCTAAAGTAATTTCCTTATCAATATCCTGAGTAACACGATTAAAAAATTTATCTAATGGGCCAAGGATGGTTAGTCCACCCTCAGCCTGGGTGGGGACCAAACTTGTGCTATTTTGTGATAAGGACATTATTAACAACCCCCCACAGCGAGACTATTAATACTTTTGTCAAAATAACTCAATATTACACAAATTAAGAAAGAGTCGGTACAATCCCACAAGCTAACAAGGACAGTTACTTAGCCCAGAGTGTCAATAAGGTGGCCCAGCCCGGCCTCCTCCGGCCCCTGACGGCCACGGACGGTCCCGCCCTTGTCCCGGGCGCACTCCCGCGCAGCGGGTCGCTGGGATAGTTTAATAGTAGATAGGATATTTAGGGGTGTGCCTTTACCGTGGTCCGGTGACAGGGGGCGGGGCTAGCAGGGAGAGCGGCCAGGTGTCTTCAATCGGCCAGCAAGGACTCCTGGAACATCGAGTCCTTGCTCCTGCTCGCAGCCCTGCTCGGCCCCACTACACCCTGATGAGTTAGTTTACAAGTGGCGCCCTGTCCTTGCCACGAAGCGAGAAGTTTACTGAAAGGCGAGCTCAGTGATGCAGAGTCACGGTAAGCGATCCCACCAACTCCAAAACTGCTCCAAACACAAAGGGTTCCACCGCACACTAGCAGGGGTGTGCCTTTTCCGTGGTCCGGTGACAGGGGGCGGGGCTAGCAGGGAGAGCGGCCAGGTGTCTTCAATCGGCCAGCAAGGACTCCTGGAACATCGAGTCCTTGCTCCTGCTCGCAGCCCTGCTTGGCCCCACTACACCCTGATGAATTAGTTTACAAGTGGCGCCCTGTCCTTGCCACGAAGCGAGAAGTTTACTGAAAGGCGAGCTCAGTGATGCAGAGTCACGGTAAGCGATCCCACTAACTCCAAAACTGCTCCAAACACAAAGGGTTCCACCGCACACTAGCAGGGGTGTGCCTTTACCGTGGTCCGGTGACAGGGGGCGGGGCTTGCAGGGAGAGCGGCCAGGTGTCTTCAATCGGCCAGCAAGGACTCCTGGAACATCGAGTCCTTGCTCCTGCTCGCAGCCCTGCTTGGCCCCACTACACCCTGATGAGTTAGTTTACAAGTGGCGCCCTGTCCTTGCCACGAAGCGAGAAGTTTACTGAAAGGCGAGCTCAGTGATGCAGAGTCACGGTAAGCGATCCCACCAACTCCAAAACTGCTCCAAACACAAAGGGTGGTGTGGATTTGGGCCCAGATCTTTGTACTGGGGTGAATGTATGACATTGTTCTACATTCTGTCCATCAACTGTGTTTTTTGCAATTTTCACCCCGAGTGGGCTGGGTATGCTCAGACGTGAGTCCCAGGCTCTCCACACCACTGGATTCAAGCTATCCAGGCTGATGAAGGCTGATAGCCAGAAACCGGTCCTTGGATGCTTGATTCCGGTCTGGGAAAGACATGGCTTGGTAGTTCGGACTGGACTGTTCCCATGAGGCACAGGGTCAGAGCTGGTTTGCATATAGCCAGTGTCTAACCCAGGGTGGTGTGGAGTGCAAAAAACGATGGATTTAGGCCCAGATCTTTGTACTGGGGTGAATGTATGACATTGTTCTACATTCTGTCCATCAACTGTGTTTTTTGCTATTTTCTCATGTTGGTGCCAAATAATGTATTAAACTTTAATCTATATTTCTAAATTGGTTTGGGATTTTTCCTGTGTTGCGTTTTCACTTCATTACTGTTTGCATACTGCATAAATACTTTACACATTGTCTCTAAGTTAGGCATGACTGCTTTAATGCCAAGCTACCAGAGGGTAAAGCTCAGGTTAATATAATGACTATTTAAGGTTTACCCTGACAAGAATTATGGCTGTTGCTTGAGAAGGGCTCACACCCCTGAAACAAACCAATTCCTGAGAAGGACCAATGCTGCTATGTTGATTTCCATATCGCTAGTTCCAAAAAAAGACGACCTGGATTTCAGCCCACAAGTAGATGAGATTAATTGAAGCAATACATCCATTGCTTTCATGCTTTCCTCAGTGCAACATTCTAAATAGTATGGGTCCACTCAGAACAGGGTCTCGTGCTTACTATGGATTAGGATTTAAGATTCGGCCTACTGATGGGCACAAATAGGCTGAAATTGGTCTATGACTGCTCGCATTTCAGGTCAGAGGGGACCTCACATGGAAGTTCAGGAGGACTATTCTTATTGAAGCAGGAACTATATTGATTTGCAAATGACTGTTCCCTGAACGTGGCTAAAAATCTAATAGTCTGAAATGTGGCCCAGAGTATTTACTAGTGGCTAGGATAAAGTCAAGCAATGCATCCAATGCTTTTTTGTTTTCCTCTTCATCAAAATATGGCTTTCCATCAGAGTTCCTTAAACTCATTGCAGACACCAATTATTTACAATAGTGTTGTAACACAGGCACATGTATTTTAGATTGTATTTCAACATACCTGAAATGGTCCACTCAGTGCTTTCTCTTCTGCGTCAGTCACTGTTTCAGGAACAACTGACATCTCTTCTTTCAATGAAACATATTTCTCTTTAGATTTCCCATGAGAAATCTCATATCTTGTTGTAATGGATGGCTCAGGTCTCTGGTGTAAATCTTCCTCTTTATTGGTTTCAGTAAAAGCCTTCATTTCCTGAAGTGGTGAAGGAGTGTCTTGGTCAGCTGGCTCACTTGGCAAAATAACCTTTCCTTGTGTTTCTTCTTTCTTGCTAACAGTCACCTGCAGAGTTTCCCCAGACACAAACAAATTAAAGGAACCATAGGGGGCCTTTCTACATTACAATACAGTGGCATATTGAGCATATGAATGCAGCACAACATGGCAAGCAAAGTTTTTTTTCAAAAAGCATTGATTGTATCAAGTCATGAATTTCCCTATTAGGAACCACTGCTCATGAACAACCTAGTCAAGTTTGTGACAGCATTCTAACAAAAAAATGTAGCTAAAATATTTTTTACAAAAGTAACTCCAGAATGTCCAGGAAGTAAAAATCCACCCTTCAGAACTCATCTACCCAATGTCACCATCTCTAGCAACTTAAAATCATATGTGTAATTTCTTTCTAATTCACAAATTTAAGAGACTTATTTTTTTAGAGGTTGGTACTAAAAAGAGATATGCCAGAAACTGGTTACAATTCTGTTTCCTCCACCTTATTAGAGGCAGGGATGTTGGTTTTCCCAACAGTAAAGCCATTGCTAGCTTTGCCATGAGAATAAACTTCAACACTCCCCAAACCACCGGTAAAAGTGCTGTTAGGAGGCTCGCTCTTCATAGGATCGACTTTACAGTGCTATGCTCACAAGCTTTTACTGTGTTCTGGACCTTCATGTACACTATGGATATCCTGGACAGGAAAAATACAGAAATGTCCACCACATTCTATGACAAATCTCCGAGCGAATTTTTTTTTTTTCAATAGGCGAAACTCTGCTTTGATGGTTTGTCATCAGGAAACAAAAAAGTGTAGAGAGCTAATATTTGGAATCAAAAGAGGGCCTGTTAGTTCCTGGCTCCCAGACCACGTGGATAGCAGATGTTCTGCTTCCACCAGACCTGCAGCCAGCAACCTGTCATCCACATATAAAGATCCCTGTTATGTCAGTTGGGACTTTTTGTCAACATTGCTCAATGTTAACCAATCCGTCATGTCATGACTGTATCACAAGCTGATTAACTTTTTTTGCCTTCAAGGAACCCCATTACCCCTACCTGCCCAATGCAAGGTTTTGTTTTTGAAAAACAAAAATCAGTGCCCCCATTCTGCTTTAAGTTTTCTCCAAGTGCATCAAGGATATTATGGATTTTTTTCTCCCCAGTGGTGCATTGCTTTCATGGTGGTTCACCATGAGGAAAAAAGAAAGCGTCAGCTGCCACTTCCTGAAGAGAGCAGGCCCATTATTCAGCAGTCTTGGGGCGACTGGACCTTCGCAAAGAGTATTGCAGCATTTGAGCAAACTAAGGTTTTCTTAGAGGAAAAAAAACTTTCAGATGAATGGGAAGTACTGATGGTAGGGCACATGGGTATCATCCGAAATTTGGTGAAACCCCTGTTCCAGCCTACCTTTAAATCCATCACCACCCCCTTTTGTACCGCTTTGTTCGCCATAAGTTGGCAGGGTATGCTCAGATGTGAGTCCCTTGCTCACTTTGCCACTGGATTCAAGCAAGCCTGGCTGAAGACGGCTTAAATGCCAGAAACTGGTCCTAGGAAGCTTGATTCCGGTCCAGGGAAGGCATGGCTTGGCAGTTCGGGCTGGACTGTTCCCATGAGGCTCAGGGTCAGACTGATTTGCATATGGCCATGTCTGAACTGGGGTGGCAGAGTGGGCTAAAGAACTGTGATGGATTAAACCCAGATCTATTGAATAAGTGTGAGTGTTTGATTGGTTCAGATGCCCCGTCCATCACCACCCCCTTTTGGACCGCTACCTTTAAATGAGCCTAAATTTGGACTCAATTAGCATTAGAGATTTGTTTTCTGTCCATCGTGCCATGAACAAGCCAGAATCCAGCAAGTGTGCTGCAAAAATCACATACCAAAGAGTGAAATGAATAAAGCACATGGAAACAAACTGTGATTAAACAGCTAGTCATATTTGCTTATTATAACAGCTCTTGGTGTATTTTGAATAGTACATTTTGAATTGTGCTTTAATGAGTTTGATAGGACAACAACTATGTTTACAATTGAGGAGATCTGTGCCAGATTATGCTACAGTTATTCAATAGAGCCATCTCCCCATCTTGCATTGTTATTTCACTTAGTGGTCCAGTGCAACAATGACATTTCCAAGGACAACCGAAAGATGATGTGTTGTTGATTATGGTGACGCTTGCTTTTGTACTGTTTAATTGGTGCAAACAACAATGCAAAATAGCTTCACATCATTTTAATCAATACATTCCCACCTCCTGGTAACTTGTGAGTTGGTGATGAGGGAGCAGAACCTCAGGTGCGTCTTCACATTAAAGAATGGGACTTGAGGACTCCAAGTACAATTTGAATGATTTGAATGCTGGAGAGATGTCAATGGGTGTGGCATGAATATGAATAAGCAGTAAGGAGAACAAAAGCATATCTTAAATAGAAATGTTACTGCAGTTATATGATACCACAAACATTTAGAATGACGCTGAAGTTCCTAGAGAGGGTCAGCCTACAACGTGCATTATTATTGTAACATAAATATCTATTTAACTACATGGGTGTTCTGGGAGGGCAGAGGGATAATGCATGACTATGTTTTAATTTTGAGGCATTGCGTAGCAGGAAACCTGCAAGCGTTACTACTGGGATGATTGGTGCTGGAGAAGAACTTGGACATCAGGTATGTTGTAAAATGACGACAGAGATATAGGTGCTAACTTATCTTTTTTGAATGTCAGATGTTTTTCAATTCACTCTGACGCATTTTCTGGAATGTTACATGATATCAGCTTTTATTTTCCATAGAAACTGGCACTAAATGAATGTAAGTGTTTAGGAAATACCTCTTTATGCAAATCCACAATTTAACCAGCGAGATATGTGAATTCTTATCATCGCTTACATATTAAGTATTGGGTACAATTGTGGGGGCATTATATACACTATGTAGTAGGAACTACTGTTGTTGCAATACATAATGTAGCATAAGTTATGCATACCTCAAATAGTGTGCCAGGCCCCTTCACTTCAGCGTCAATGAGAACAGGAGAAACACTTGTCACTACTTTGCTTACTGAAGTAGGCTTCTTTCCAGACTCTTCATGAGAAAAGTTGAATTGTGTGCTGAGGGAGTCACTCCTTTGAATGGTGTCCATTCCAAGCCTAATTATTTCCTGACCTGATGATGAAGCAGACTCTTTAGCTGATTCCTCTTTGGGTAGAACGTCCTCCGATGTTCCTTCGTCTTTACTGGTGGACACCTGAGAATTTTTTCAAATTTAGAATTAAATAATTTGTTTTAAAGTAATGCTTTCCTTTTTAAACTTTTCGACGCAGTACTCGAAAAATAAAGTTTGTAACACAAATAGGTTAATTCCCCTTTTCAGTAAAACAATGAAGTTGAACTGTTATTAGTTTGACAGAGAAATAGACAAAATACTATTGGAGTTGCAGACTAATGAGAATAATGTAATCTGAGCAATAGCCTACTTTAAAATGTACTGGAATCTTCTGCATCTAAATGATGCTGCCTCCTTCCCAGGCATGCTCGGAATCAAAAAGGCTAAATCAGTAATTCAACCCAGGACTGCTCAGAAGTCATTGATATTACAATGACCACAGACAAAGACATGCCTCACTTGCCTCATTTCCTTCATAATGTATTTGTGGAGGTGGGAGCTGGGGTTATGATCTTTCTGACAAAATCCATAATTTTAATTAGTGAGAAGCTATCAGGGCACTGTTTAGGTCGAGACTAGCGTAGGTTGCGCGCATGCACAGTCTTGATTTGAGACTTCATGTCTCAGAGTAGCGAGGGTAAACTCCGCCCCTCTTCTCCATTGGCTGGCCTCCTAAACAGCGGCCAGCCTTTGGAGAAGAGGGCTCTGTGACATCATTGTCTCGCTGTAAGCCCCGCCCTTTTCGGATTGAGGGGCGTGTTTTTTTCGTTTCTTTCTCTCCTAGAAAAACACGCCCCTCAATCCGAAAGGGACGGGGCTTACAGCGAGACAATGATGTCTCTGGACCCTGCAGCTCCTGCGGTCAGTGCTCTGCTGCACCCGTGGCTCAGTCCTCCCGCAGGCAACGCTCACCGGCTTCATGTGCTTTGCTTCTATCCTGGCGCAGAGTCATGTCGCTGGTCGTGGAGGCAGGAGCAGCAGCGCCTTCCCTCTTGTGAGCCGGCCTTACCATACCCAGGGGTGCATGCAGCGAGCCGCCATGCCCAGCAGCCCCGAATAGAAGCCCAGCTGCAGGGCCGCAGCCACGAGCACGCAACCCTCGCTAACAGTCGTCGGCGTCAGCCTGCGTCATTGTAAGCATTGCAAATACCTCTCTTTCCTCTTGAATGCTACCCACATTGTCAGCAACATAAATGCACAGTAAAGATCCCCGCTCTGTCATGGTAGTGCTAGGCTGTTTTTAATCAGAAGGTTGGTTGACTCAGCCCCGGCGCACACGGATCGCAAACCAACTGCACTGTTTGTCATCAGCAAGAAACCAATCGAGGGGATTTGTGTTCCTGTGCATAATGTTGCAGGGATGAGGAAACTCCTGGCTAATTTAGGGGCTAATTACTGAAAATCTGTTAAAAAAACAAATGATCACCCGTCAGACGAGAGAAATGAACGGAAATTACATTATTGCTGTGAGTATGACTGAACGGGAATTATATTATTGCTGTGACTATGACGAGAATCTGAATAATGACGTGACGACTGTGGTAATACTGTAAAAAATGTAATTCGTGCTTAAGTGCAGAAAAGCTGGTGCAAAACGTCACCTCTGCATTTTTGTCAGATGTCCAAGCAAGCCTACATAACTAATACCACAAAAAATGTAATTATTGGGTTATTACTTAAATATGTTACCCGCGACTAGCAGATGAAGAACTGTTGATAAAATCAGTCTACTTTCCAGAGAGAAAAGTGAGAGAGGGTCTCTGTCAGAAGATTGTCACTGGTGCACACCTTGGCGCTGAGACCACACTACCAGGTACTGATGAGGAGGTGGTGGGGGCTTGTACACCGGCCGCTCTAGGGTCGCGGGAGGTGCCCACCAGAGTAGGAGGTTGTCCTGTGCCCGCGTGGCTGTGAGGCGTCGGACTCCGGGTGCTTCGTCGGATGCACACCTGGCTCGCAGTTCCGTCCCTCGCTAGGGGCGGAGAGTACTGATCAGACAGGTGCATCCCGAGTCCGCGAGCCGGGGGCAGCGTGGGCGGCAGGGGGCGCTGCAGAGAGGCCGCAAGCTCACAATCGCTCCTCCGCCCTCTCGTGCCTCCCGTGCCTCGGGATCTGGGAAGCTGCACTAGACCCCTGCCTCGTTAGTTATTGGCTGCTGTCTGAGGGGTAGCAAGGACCGCGGGAGAAGCCGCGGGCCGGCTGTCAGCGGAGAGGGGCGGCGCGCGCGGACTGCAGCTGCCCAGACTCAGGTACAGTGCAGAGATACCTGCTCTTCCCTTGCAGCCCTTCCACGCTTCAGTTCCTGAGAGATGGTGGGCAATGTATTCTGGTGTTCTTAGACCTACAAGACAAGGGGTGTATTGTAATTCTGCGGCACACATCCAACAACACCACATCCACCACCACCGCATCCACCACCGCCACATCCACCACCACCACATCCACAACCACCCCATCCACCACCACATCCACCACCACATCCACCACCAACACATCCACCACCACCACATCCACTACCACATCCACTACCACATCCACCACCATATCCTCCACCACCACCACATCCACCACCACATCCACCACCACATCCACCACCACCACATCCACCACCACCACATCCACCACCACACCCACCACCTCATCCACCACCACATCCTCCACCAACACCACATCCTCCACCACCACCACATCCACCACCACCACATCCACCACCACCACATCCACCACTACCACATCCACTACCACATCCCCTACCACATCCACCACCACATCCTCCACCACCACCACATCCTCCACCACCACCACATCCACCACCACATCCACCACCACCATATCCACCACCACCACATCCACCACCACCACTTCCAATACCACATCCAATACCACATCCACCACCACATCCACCACCACATCCAACACGACCACATCCACCACCACATCCACCATATCCACCACCACCACATCTATGTGTGTGTGTGTGTGTGTGTGTGTGTGTGTGGCTCTGTGTGTGTGTGTGGCTCTCTGTGTGTGGGTGAAAATGCAATAGGTCTCGCATTTGCGAGAGGTTAAGCTATTGGCATTGTAAATGACAATGCCATTTATTTATCTGTTTTCAAAACCAACTAATAAATAAAAAAATTGTCATTTACAATGCCAATAGCTCTAACTTTTGCAAAGGCGAGACCATTGCATTGTAAATGCTTGCTATGTTTTGAAATGGGGAGTGTTAGGGCACACAATATCCTGCAGGATGCATTTTACCCAGGTTGATTGTAATTAGACACCTGGTACAGTAAATTTGGATTAGAGTGTAGAGGTTGGATGCACACAAGGTATGGTTTGGATTGGTATCACGGTACACCATTCATGCTTTGGACAGAAAGAAAAGACATACCACCAACAAAATTGTTTGGTTTTGAGATATATGTTTGGGTTTTTCACAGAAAGAGGGACGTGGGCTTGGTAGGTCCAGCACACATGCCCCATATAGCCATGACAAAAGCAGAGGTATGCAGTTCCTAAGAGGGGCGGGGAAAGGGAAAAGGGGGGATGGGTAGCAGAGGGTTAAGGAGTTGTGGACAGTAGATACCAGGGGCCATATTACATAAGGTGCCCCTGGGGCACAAGAGGCATTTGTGCCTGGTTTGTGGGCCCCCGGGGCACTTTGGTATCATAGAAGGGGCGCAGACGCTTGTGCATTCCCTTCTATATTACCAATAGAGCTGGCACACTTATAGTGCCAGTACTATCAAGAGAGGATGTTCCCTTATTTGCATAAGGGTGTGCCCTATGCATATAAGGGAATTCCTTTGACTCTGTGCCATATTACAGTTGGGGGCGCAGAGTCAAGAAGCCCTCAGAAGGCGCACTGACAGTGCGCCATTTAAAAGGTGGCGCACTATCAGTGTGTCCCCTGAGTGCAGCCCTCTGCAGGGGGTGCAGACATCCCCTTGCAGGCGGGTACAGTCACTGATCACTAATCCCCTTTGAAAGTGAAAACACAGAGCAGCTGCACAGTGTTTTGATATGAATGCGCTGCCTCCAGGTCAGCCCAAGTTTGCGGCTGCCCTCAGGGCAGAGCATTACCATAATGGGGCCCATTGGAATTGATTGTGCCCGGTACACCTCTGAAAAGGTGTGCCAGGCGCAAACAATGCCAATACGTAATGCGGGCCCAGGAGTTCCTAAAGTGTGTTTTCAAAAATTGCTGTAGGACCCCCCCCAAAAAAATGTATACACTAGGTACCTATGCTATGAGTAGGAAGAACCGACTTAAAAAGTACCCTGAACATCACGGTTGGGGCCAAAATAACCTCCTCTTCTAGGTGTTCTCCAGAAGATATACCTCACTTTTACTTGTTTGTTTCCACCCTTTTACTTTCACACAGGACTACGCCAAGAGTCCAAACTGTAGGGGGCGTGACCTTTATTACGCATACCCATACCATCCCCTCTAGAGTAGATGAGAATCCCCTGCTGAAATGCCAAGATCCAACTAGACAATTTAGGGCATGAAACATGTTGACACATATCACCCTGAGCTTAAACAAGTGTAATTTCCCCTCTTAAGCCAATACTTTTTAGTCGATTGTTATTACTCATAGCATAGGTACCCAGTGAAAAAATTAGTTTTTTGGGAGTCCTTTAGTTATTTTTAAACTCACACTTTTTTGCTTACCTTCTCCACTCACTACCCATAAGCCCCCAAAATGTTTTTCAGCTTCACGTCGGCAACCAGAGAAGACCTCCGGCAAACAGACCCCTTGCGGGGCCCGTTGGACGTTGCAGCACCAGCCCAACAAGGAGCTGCCCGATAATGAAGCACGACACCCTTCGGGTGTGTGAAGGCTCTTGTTCCTAATTGGAGCTTTTCCATCTTTATTCCATTAGGAACACCTGGTATCTACTATCCACAAACCCCTAACACCCTCCCCTTTCCCCTTTCCATTTTCCACGCCCCTCTTAGGAACTGCATACCTCTGCTTTTGTCATATGTGTTTGGGTGACATGAATCATCTTGCTTTGATTTTCCTTGAGTGGCTGAATATAATAATAGCACATCACATCCTCTATTACAAGCCGGACATCAGCACCTGCAGCACCAAAGATGGGCAGGTAGAATCAAAATAGAAGGAAGAAAAATGGTTTGTGACAGCAGGGAAGACGGCTGGGGGGAAAGAAAAACTGTGATCCAGAGGGGAAGGAAAGCAAAGAAAGAAAGTAGGTTAAGACATTAGGATCGATCTCTAAGAGACAGAGACTTGGAAGGCAAGACATCAACTGGGCAAGAAAAAGAGGTATGCACTGGCCCAGAACATAGATGTGAGAGGGCATATAAGGGAATGAGCAGGGGAACAAAATAATGTGAATGAGGGTGGTAAGGATGGGCAGCAAGGAGTCAGACATGACCTGGCAACTGGTATTGAAAGTGAAGTACACAGTAGAGTATCCTATTTACAATGGAATAAGAGGTCAGGTATGGCAGAAGAAAGCAGACAGGAGCAAAATGTATTTGAAACAAAACATAGCTTCTATCTCAGCAAGAACCTATAGACCCAGCAGTAAACAAGGCATGTTTAGGATTGAGCCAGTGATAGACATAGGTGTATAGTGAAATGCAGGGTAGAGACGTAGGACATTACATAAATATATTTTGAAATGGGTGGGAAAACAAGTATGTTTAAATCAGAAGGATTTTTATCTGTGTTTCTTGGATGGGATGGGTGGGTCAGGGTACAGGAAGGATAGAAGTTCCTGAATGGGGGAAGGTGTGTCTTGTTTAGTTGATTCCTCTGACAACAGACGCTTCTCTGGTGTTGCTTCTTTCTTGCTGACAGTAACCTGCTGTTTCCAAAGACACAAAGACTTAAGAAACTGTACATTCTACACTATTATAACTATTAAACAGTGGCAGAATTAACAAATGACTGCAGCATAACATGGCAAACAAGGACATTGAATAAAGCATTGCTTTTATAGCTGACGAAGTTCACATTGAAAGAGCTATTGTCCTTGACACAACTAGATTCTAGTCTTTGAAAGCAAGCCAACTACCACCTTTTAAAAGAAAACAGTGACAAACATGAACAAACAAATTTCTAATATAATTCACTAACCAATATGAAACATCAACAGCAAAACACCCTTTAGTACTTTACCACCAATGTCCCTATGTGTAGCAAGTCTTGTAATCTAAACACACACATTATTTCTTTGTCAGTCATAAATCTAAGGACCTAACTTTAGAGGTGGGCAGTAATGTAAAAGCTGCCACAAAATGCTTTCTATTCCATTTGCTCCTCTGTTGTATGCCCAGGCTCACGTACCTATTATTTTCTGAGGACAAACCTCATTTTGAGACTTAGCCTTTATAAAATATAATAAAAACTGCATATAGACCAAACATGCCACCAAGGCATGGTTAAGCTGCTCTCAATGTTTTCTGCTAAAGTCGCTGCCAACATTAAGGCAAAAGCTGCTTCAGAGAAATTCTGTATGCCTGGTCACGAGTCGACGTGTTATTTGACACAACTGATAAACAATGATACCACAAGGTACGTTATGTAGCGGGTGCAATAAATAACCCTATAATGAGTCTTTAGGAAAAACAAGTGGATTTTGGTGTTTAATGCACCAAAATCAGCATGATATAGTAAATACTGTATGCTTGTGGTTGGAATTAACCAATCCACTCAATAATAAGCATACCAAACAGTAAGGTAAATGAAGAACAGTGAAACCAAACTGTGATTAAGGACTAATTAGTAATGATTTGATTATTAAAAAGTCTGTGAACATATTTTGAATAGAACATTCTCAAATGTCTTAATGAATTTGTTTGGATAACAGTTATTTCAATTGAAGATATCTTCCGCCAGACAGAACAGATTTCATCAGATTTGTGCAATAGGGTACTTCTGCAATTTTGCACTATTATTTACACCAATGGAACAGTGGACAAAAAGCATTTCAAAGAAATAACAAATGCGAACACAAGACGTTGCACTGTCGAGCAGGGCAACGTTTATTGTGTATGGTCGGTGCAAAATAGCCTGACACCAGTTAAATCAATTGAATGTAACTTCTCAGTAATTTATGAGTTGATGATGAGGCAGCAGGACCCTAGGTATGTCTTCCAAATAAAGAATCCGCTTGAGGGCAGCAGATATGATTTGAATTTTAGTGAGATTGTGTGAATATGAATTTGCAAAGGAGGTCAAGTAAAATCAAAGTAGTATACTTTAAAACGAGATTTCTGCATGGCTGTACAACATTAAAACACTTGGAAAGTGTTGTAGATCCTCGAGAGGGTCAGTCACCAATCTGCATTGGGTATATGTTTCAACTTGTATACTTATATCATAGCTTGGTGGTTCACGGATGGTGAGGAGGCAGTATACAGGGATATTTTGAAACTCTGGCCAGGCGCAGCAGGAAACCTGAAAGCATTAGAACTGGTAAGGTGGTGTTGGAGAAGAACTTGGACATCAGTTACTTTGTGTAATGATGATAGGGAGCTGGTATGTTATCTTGTCATGTCATATGTTTCCTATCCAACCTGATGTCACAGGTTTTCTCTTTTGTCCATAGAAAATACTGGTAACTAAATGTAAGTGTTTCGGTAAGACCTCAGTAGACACAGTCTAATTCAATGGGCAGGGCAGGTAAAGTGCTATAATTACATATTAAAGTATTGGCTATACTTCTAAACACAGCATGTACATTGTAGTAAGGACTACCATTCTGTCAATACACTGGCATTTGATAGCATCCACAGCATTCTTTATATACCTCAAATACTGTGTCAGACACATTCTCTTCAGCGTCAATAGCTAGTGTAGAAACAGTTGGCACCACCTTCCTCACTGAAGTAGACTTCTTTCCAGATTCTTTGTGAGTAAACTCGAGTTTTGTTTTGGCAGTCACTCCCCGTTGAATTGTTTCTACACCTGTCTTGATAATTTCCTGAACTGATGAAGAGGGAGTATCTTTTTCTGAATCTTCTGTGGGTAGAATCTTCTCTGCTGCCCCTTCTTCCTCAATGACAGACACCTGAGGTTGCTTCAAAATAATAATTATTTAAGTAGTTGTAATGTGACACTTTCATATTTATACTAAACAATACACTACATGACTAATAATGTTGGTAAAAACATACTCTCATTCCCTTTCTTCTAAAAACAAGGAAGTTTGATGTAGAAATAGACAACATACTATTAGGTTTATATATAAATGAAAATCATGCCACCTCTAAGAGTAATAACCTACTTTAAATGTGGTGGAACCTTCTGAATCTAATATATGCAGTCTGCTTCGAAGGCATGTCTAGAGTGGCTTTGAAATGGGAAAGCAAGGAGTACTAAGACATGCCATATGCTTCAAATTATAAGGTCAAAAGAGTGTTCAGACAACAGGATCATTTTCATTTGAAGCTGGTGGTGAGGGGGTACCAGGTACAGTAAAATTGCATTAGAGGTTAGGAGCAAGCAAAGGTATGTTTTGGAGTTAAGGTATAGTAAACCTTTCTTGCTTTGGACAAGGTAAATGGCATCCCACCAAGAAAGCAAATTTGTTCTGGTATGCAGGCTAGGGTGGCAAAAACGTCTCAATAGGAATGAGCATCCTGTCACCAGTTCAGATTTGCACAGGTTACTTAATTTGACTGTAAAGAATCACACTATGTTCTCTGACCTACAACTGACATGGAGGACCTGGCAGGGCTTATTGATGGGCAGAGTGAAATTAGAAGGAGGAAACACAGAGATTGGGGAAGGAAGGAGAGACTAAGACTGTGATGCAGATGGGATGGGAAGGTAAACAGAATCCAGGGAAAGACATGGCCCAGGGGTTCAGAGACATGGAAGGTAGGGGCACAAATGGGAGTTGGAGTAGCTGGGCAGAAGATGTAGGAAGAGACAAGGATGGAAACCGAGTGAAACAAATGGAGAAGACATGGATGAATGGAGAACAATAAGTGACAGAGAACTGGAAATTGAAGTTGAGAGATCTACAGATGTAAGTGTTGATTTAGCAAGAGCACCTTCAATCATCAGTAAACAAAATGGTTATCTACCAGTAGAAGTAGTTTTAAGCTTGGAGAATTTTCTGGATTCACATGCTGTGCATTATTCCGCCATCTAGTTGTTGGGTCCGGAATAGACCTTGTTTGTTTTTTTTTTTTTCTTTTCTGTGCTGTTGACCACTATTTGGTGCCAGGTGCGTCCCCTGTGTGATGCTAGATGGCACCCTGGAGGTTGTGGTGCATGGTAACCATCTTCGGATTCTTTTTTCTGTTTGTGTTCTACTTAGAAGTACTGTTGATGGTTATCTAGATAATTACTATAAATCTCTACTCCACCTGTTTGTTTTCCTCGTCGGGGAGGTAGGGTGGGTCGCATGTGAATCCAGAAAATTATTCGAGCTGCAAAACTACTCCTAGTGGTAAGTAACCATTTAGTTTTGCAGCGTGAATCCTTTTCTGGATTCACATGCTGTGCATCAGATTTTGTAGACGTTTGCCCCTCTTTGGGGAGGCCCTGGTAAGAGGGATTCCTTGCAAATAGGTGTTGGAGTACTTTCTGTCCTGTTTGTGCTTCCTTATTCATTTGTATGTCCACACAGTAATGTGTTGTGAATGTGTGTGGTGAAGCCCATGTAGCTGCTGCACATACAGTGTCTATGGGCACATTGGCCATAAATGCCAGGGTTGCTCCCTTCTTACTCCCCTTTCTTGTGGAGTGAGCGGTTGGTTGTTTTGTTAATTCCTTGTTAGTGGTGGCATAGCATATTTGGATAGCTTGGACTAACCATCTTAAGATTCTTGCCTTTGTGATAGGCGATCCTGTGTTGATGCCTGGTAGGCCACAAACAACTCCTTACATCCAGGGTATGGAGGTTTCTTTCTTCCTTAATCTTTGGGTTTTTGAAGAAGACTGGGAGGGGGATATTATGGTCTAAGTAGTATTTGGATACCACCTTTGGCAGGAACTGTGGGTTTGTCTTTAAAATTACCTTGTCCTTGTATATTTGCATGTATGGTTCCTGTAAGGTTAAAGCTTATAACTCGCTCACTCTCCGTATGGATGTTATGGCAATGAGAAAGGTTGTTTTTAAGGTGCTGTGCTTGAGTTCTGCCTTATGCATGGGCTAGAATGGTTTTGTCATTAGTTGCGTGAGTACTTTACTTAGACTCCACATGGGTACTGGTGCTCCTCTAGGGGGAGCAATTCTTTGTATAGATATTTCAGGGGAAAGATAAGAAACCAGGGCCAGTGATATGGATAAAGTGCACCTTCCAACCCACTTGAGTTTGTACTCAAAGAGCAGGCTCGGGCAGTGCACATTATCACAACAAAAATGCTGTTTTCAGTGGTGGCACGAATCGGCACCTGCAATGGGAACAGCACATTAGTGAAAGGAGGATGAGCTGTTTTTCACTGTGCAGGAGCAATGTGGACTGTCTTTGAAAGGGAGGCAGATATTCCCCTGCTGGCAGGTCCAGTGACTCACTTCACCCGCATGGAGGTGGACGTATGGGCTGAAGGGTGACCCATAGGACCCATTTCCACCCTCTGAGAAATTGGATTGTTGGTTGGGAGGGTGAAACCCTACACAAGTAATGGCCACAATCCTCCTCAGGGTGAACCATAAAAAGTCACTAAATTGACCTGTCATTAACTATCTCATAGCCTACCATATAAGATATCCTGCTTAACTTAGAGGCATTGTGTAAAGCATTTATGTAGCACAATAACAGTAATAAATTAAGCACAAGACACATTCCACTCCAATTTAGAACAATAGAATAAAATGTAATCAATTATTTGACACCAAAACGACAAAAATCGAATCAGTAGAACTGGAGAAATGCCATTTTAAAGTTTTAAGGTAAGTACAGTGCCCTAAAAACAAAATGTGCCACTTGTGGTTATGTGGTTATGTGGTTATGCGTGAACAGGTGAAAGTCACAACTTCATGCCGAATTTGATGGAGTGTGGGCCGGATACAGGGACCAGGTTAATCTCACTGAAAGAGTTACTATGGCAACTTCACACACCAACCTGACCGAAGCGAACTCGTCACCCAACGCATACATTCCCCCAGCACGTTTACAACCCCGGAACACCACCAACCAGCACCGCGCTCACCCCACATCATCAACACCTTCATCAAGTCAGCCATATCTGTGATGACTGGAAACATACAGAAGTCAATACCATCCTCAAGAAACCATCAACCTGTCAGGAACCCGATCTTGTGGGCCGCCGTCCGCGCAATGCGTGTGAAACGGCACCCAAAACAATGCCGAACCACAATCCCCAGAGGGCAATGGGGCACATAGCGCGTGACGTCAGACGCGCAGATCCGGACATTTAAACCCGGAACCCGGCCAGGATCAGAGCCGATAATTTTGCCGCGTTCGAGTGAAGTTAAGAAGAGGCTTTGGTTTGAACCGAGGTGACCGTGAGTAAACCTTCTGAGTGTGTGTTCACCGGCTGGCGACACACGGACCCGCGCTCTGCGAGGCTGCGGGTGAACCCGTTTGTGATACATGCACGGCTGTGTGTGTATCGAGTGACTTTGAAACCTGTGTTTGTTTTCCCTGTTGCCTGGAGAGAAAAGCGGCTGCTTTCTCGTGCGGGGAAAACGGTGATACAACCTGTTCTTGTTTACCGTTTCCAACGTGACATTTTATCCAATGATGCGAATTGGATGCATGGTTTGGGGTTTTATGTGGTGACATAAAAACCCCTTCTGTTTTCCTGGATTAAGCCTTACAGTTATCTGGATCAGGAGGTGCAGAGACACGAACTATATTGTACATAATTGAACTGTGAATGCCAGTGTACACCTGGACTTGAAGGTGCCTGGAAACTAGTACTCCTTACAACGTAGTTGATTTTGAAGACAACCTGTGTTTTGCTTTGTATTATCATACAGGAGAGACCAAAGGGGGGTACCTGAATGCGAAGAAAGAATGGCATACAACAGAGGGTAAACAATAAGTGATAGGTGTGGTGTAAGGTTAGCTTGAGTTCTGTAGCAAACTGTTACAATATCTAAAGTCATTCTTTTGTTCTTTAGAATCAGTCCTCGCCATTGATAGGACCTCACCTCCCTCTCCTGTAGATCAAGCCTGTGTATTTTCCTTTACAGGTATGTTATTGAAATGTTAAGAGGAACTAGTGATCAGTCATAGTTGTGTTAAGCACCTGTTAAAGATAGGGAGGGGTGTAATCCTAATCCTCTTGTTCTTGTCTTTACAGATCTCCCTCCCCGCTGTTCCCTTCCTTCCCCGCGCTCTCGGGATCATCCCGGTGGTCTGTGATATATATTATCGGGCCACGGGGTGGTCGCGGGGGTGTGGAGCAAGGACGTTCAACGCAGCCCCGAGGAGTAACGTGTGGAACCTGACAGAATTATCGGCCCACGATTACTGTCCTCCTCTTGGCTGCATTGAACGATCATGGCTTCACTTGACGATGTTATGGCAGCCTTGGCTTTGGTACAAACAGAACTAGCGGCCTCCAATAGGGAGGTCGCTGCTTCTAGAACCGAAAACGCTCAACTTAGAGCCCGTATGCATCGGATTCAAGGGAATCCATTTAATGCAGGGGCTAGCAACACCGCACCATCCTCCCTAGTAGTAGAAATGCCCACACAAATTCCGCTGGTACCACCGGAAAGGTTCTATGGGGATAACAAGAAGGTGCAAGTGTTTATGACGCAAGTACTTCTGCACTTCATGTGTAAGCCCAAAATGTTTGCCACTAACCAGGCCTGAGTGGCCTTTTTGATTTCTTATCTGGGTGGGGAGGCAGCACAATGGGCAGTTCCTGTAGTGAGGAGAGACGACCCTTTATTATATGATTGGGACGGGTCCAGGGTGGAATTCGAGAAAACATTTGATCGCAGAGCAGAAACCTTCTCAGCCGACCGTGAGTTGTTGGTGCTCAAACAAGGCACGACTGACTTGGTTTCTTACCTCAACAACTTTCGTCGTCTTGTGGCAGAGACGGATTGGCCGGAGGTCAAGCAATCTGCGTTGTTTTACCAAGGACTCAACGATGAGATGAAAGACGTGCTGGCACACATAGACCCTCAACCCCGAACTTGTTCGGCGCTTATTGAACTTGCTCTCCGGCTTGATCACAGGATTCGGGAACGCAAAGGAGAAGTGCGTAAGAAAGAGCCGATCATGGTGGGTCACGAAAAGAGTGGAGGGGGCAGCGAGAAGCCCACTTCAGCACAGGACGCCATGGAAATCAGGGCAGTCCGAGCCTCGTTGACCTTTAGCGAGAAGGAACACCGTAGGAAGAACGGGCTATGTTTGTACTGCGGAAAGAAGGGACACTACCTACGGGAGTGTCCGGTAAAGCCAAAGACAGGAAGAATCAGGGCTGGGCAAACAGCAGCTGGGACCGTCGAGAAGAAGACGGAAAACTACAACGCTTGAGAGTGGAAGGAGGGGAACCCTCAAGCCCTATTGTCATCCCTTCAGTCACAGCATGTTGTGAACAAGAAAAGACACATATGTTCCTTTCATTGGTGATGTCGTTGGATTCAGGAGAACATGATGTAAAGGCAATGGTGGATTCAGGGGCCACGGGGTGCTTTATGGACTATCGTGAAGCAGAGAGGCTGGGTATCCAACTTATAGCTAAAAAACAGCCTGAACCGGTGTATGCTGTCGATGGTAGTGAATTGATAGCCGGCCCCATAAAATACCATACCGCCGAAATCAGGTGTGTCTGTAAGGGTGTGCATCAGGAAACCATTTCCTTTAACATTATCCAAGCCCCACAATACGGCATCATATTAGGGCTTCCCTGGCTACAAAAACACGAACCCCAAGTCCATTGGACTTCGAAGACAGTCCTTTTTACTTCAGAATATTGCAAAGAACACTGTTTGGTATCCTCTGCGAGTCCATCTCAGGCCTTGGCAAGGGTGTTCAATATAGCCACAGCCGCAGAGAAAGAAGTGGAACTCCCGTCATGTTATGCCGCGTACGCTAAGGTGTTCAGCGAGGAACAAGCAGAGGCTCTCCCGCCTCACAGAGACTTCGATTGCCGGATAGATCTGGTTCCCGATGCGGTAATACCCAATGGCAGGTTATACGCCCTTACTGTACCAGAGAATGAATACCTGAGAGCGTATCTGGATAAATACCTGGCTCTGGGGTACATACGTCCTTCGAGATCTCCAGCGTCATCTCCGTTGTTTTTTATTCCGAAAGCAAACGGTGACAAAAGGTGTTGCATCGACTACAGGGCGCTCAACACCGTCACGGTGAAGAACCAATATCCGTTACCCCTGATTCCTGTTCTACTGGAGCAAGTTCGAGCAGCCGTCATCTATACCAAGCTGGATCTGAGAGGGGCGTACCACCTGGTTCGCATAAGAAGGGGTGACGAATGGAAAACGGCCTTTAAAACGCGGTATGGGCTTTTTGAGTATCTCGTCATGCCCTTTGGGCTGTGCAACGCACCAGCCGCGTTTCAATATTTCCTGAACGAAGTGTTGCGAGAATATTTGGATCTCTTTGTAGTCGTATACATAGACGACATTTTGGTATACTCCAACACAACGAGAGAACATCAACGTCATGTGAGCCTGGTGCTGGAAGCCCTGATGCAACATCATCTCTATTGTAAGATCACGAAATGTGAATTTCACGTGAACACCGTTGAGTTTTTGGGAGTGATGCTTACGCCGTCTGGCCAGATCATGGCGGAGAGAAAAGTCCAAGCCATCAAGGATTGGCCTCGTCCATGCACGGTCAAGGATATCCAATGCCTACTGGGATTCGCGAACTTTTATAGAAGGTTCATTGGGGGGTTTTCGGCCCTGGTTGCCCCCTTGACTCGTCTAACACGAAAGAATGTTCCGTTTGTTTGGTGCCAAGAAGCACAGCAAGCGTTGGATAGGCTGAAAGAAGCCTTTATCAGTGCTCCAATCCTCAAACATGCCAACCCCGAATTGCCGTTCATAGTTGAAGCTGATGCCTCTGAAGTGGCCTTGGGGGCGGTTCTTTCGCAAAGACAGGAACAGACAGGCGTTTTACACCCGATCGCCTTCATGTCCCGAAAACTCAGTCCGGCGGAGATTAATTACACTATCGCCGAGAAGGAGCTTCTGGCTATCCGAGACGCCTTCGTGGAGTGGAGGCATTGGCTCTTGGGAGCGGTGCATCAAGTAACGGTCTATACGGATCACCGCAATTTACAATTCATAAGAGCCGCCCGACATCTCACGCCCAGACAATTACGCTGGATGCTCTTCTTCGAAGAGTATCGATTCATCGTGACCTACCGCCCTGGAGTGCACAACAAGAAAGCTGATGCCCTAACTCGACAAGAACATCCGGCATTGCATACCCTGACTCCGACCCGATCCATAATCGACCCAGCACAAGTCGTGTGTGTCACACAAACCTGTGACTTTCTCCAATCCTTACGATCTGGGATCCAGTCCTGCATCTGGAGAACTTGGCTACGGCATCATCCGGAATGGAAGATGAGGCAAGGAATAGCCATGAAAGGGAAACAAGCGCTTGTGCCTACCAAAGCCTTGCAACGTAAGGTATTCCAGTGGTCTCATGAAATACCAAGTGCAGGACACATGGGATATGTGAAAACCTTGGAAAAAGCACTGAGACAATTCTGGTGGCCCTCCATTCGCCTGGATTTGAAGCTCTGGGGTACGCAGTGTGAACAATGTGCACGAATGAAAACGAATCACCAACAAACCCAGGGGTTTCTACAGCCTTTACCCACTCCGGAAATGCCTTGGGAGAGTGTGTCAGTTGACTTCATTGTCGGGTTGCCTACAGACCAAGGGAAGACAGCCATCCTAGTGGTGGTGGACTACCTCACTAAGATGGGCCATTTCATCGCCTGTGATAAAGTACCTACAGCGGGTCAGTTGGCACATTTGCTTCTAACACACGTAGTGAGGTTACATGGACTCCCGAAAGTGATAGTGTCGGACAGGGGGGCCCAATTCACTGCAGGCTTTTGGAAGGTTTGGTGTGCTGAATTACATGTCTCTTCGTCCTTATCCACCAGTTACCATCCCCAGACGGACGGTCAAACGGAGAGACTTAATCAGTCACTAAAACAATATCTTCGCTGCTATGTTCAGGCTGACTCTGATTCCTGGGTGGATTGGTTATGGGTGGCAGAGCTAGCTTACAACAGCACGCAACATTCCTCCACTGGTCATGCCCCGTTTTTCAGCAATTATGGACACCATCCTAGAGTGACTCCCTTGATCCTTCCGAGGGATAAGGTCCGGCTGCCTGAAGTCAAGGCAAGATTGTTGCGCATTCGTAAGATACTACTGGCGACGCGCAAGAATCTTGTACAAGCCAAGGGGACATATAAGAAACAGGCTGATAGACATCGTAGACCTTGTCCACAGTACAAGAAAGGGGACCGGGTATGGTTGTCCACGAAACATATTGCGTTTAAGAGGTACAGTGTGTTCAACCCCAAATTCATTGGTCCTTATCGGGTGGTGAAGCTCGTCAACCCTGTGGCTGTGAAGTTGAGGTTACCCAGGCATTTCCGGATACACCCTGTATTCCATGTGTCCCTTTTGAAGCCCTCCAGAGCCCCTGTTCATCGCCCCCCGGTGCCAGTGTGGGTTCAGCAGGATAAGGAATACGAGGTATTGCGGGTGTTGGATTCTAGACGGGTGCGGGGGAGGTTGCAATACCTGCTGTCTTGGAAGGGCTACGGGCCGGAAGAGAACTCCTGGGAGCCCGCGGGGTCTGTCCATGCGCCCCGTCTGGTATCCTGGTTCCATCGCCGTTGTCTGGAGCGTCCGGCCCCGGATCGGCATCCCTTGTGAGGGGGGATGTACTGTCAGGAACCCGATCTTGTGGGCCGCCGTCCGCGCAATGCGTGTGAAACGGCACCCAAAACAATGCCGAACCACAATCCCCAGAGGGCAATGGGGCACATAGCGCGTGACGTCAGACGCGCAGATCCGGACATTTAAACCCGGAACCCGGCCAGGATCAGAGCCGATAATTTTGCCGCGTTCGAGTGAAGTTAAGGAGAGGCTTTGGTTTGAACCGAGGTGACCGTGAGTAAACCTTCTGAGTGTGTGTTCACCGGCTGGTGACACACGGACCCGCGCTCTGCGAGGCTGCGGGTGAACCCGTTTGTGATACATGCACGGCTGTGTGTGTATCGAGTGACTTTGAAACCTGTGTTTGTTTTCCCTGTTGCCTGGAGAGAAAAGCGGCTGCTTTCTCGTGCGGGGAAAACGGTGATACAACCTGTTCTTGTTTACCGTTTCCAACGTGACATTTTATCCAATGATGCGAATTGGATGCATGGCTTTGGGGTTTTATGTGGTGACATAAAAACCCCTTCTGTTTTCCTGGATTAAGCCTTACAGTTATCTGGATCAGGAGGTGCAGAGACACGAACTATATTGTACATAATTGAACTGTGAATGCCAGTGTACACCTGGACTTGAAGGTGCCTGGAAACTAGTACTCCTTACAACGTAGTTGATTTTGAAGATAACCTGTGTTTTGCTTTGTATTATCATACAGGAGAGACCAAAGGGGGGTACCTGAATGCGAAGAAAGAATGGCATACAACAGAGGGTACACAATAAGTGGTAGGTGTGGTGTAAGGTTAGCTTGAGTTCTGTAGCAAACTGTTACAATATCTAAAGTCATTCTTTTGTTCTTTAGAATCATTCCTCGCCATTGATAGGACCTCACCTCCCTCTCCTGTAGATCAAGCCTGTGTATTTTCCTTTACAGGTATGTTATTGAAATGTTAAGAGGAACTAGTGATCAGTCATAGTTGTGTTAAGCACCTGTTAAAGATAGGGAGGGGTGTATTCCTAATCCTCTTGTTCTTGTCTTTACAGATCTCCCTCCCCGCTGTTCCCTTCCTTCCCCGCGCTCTCGGGATCATCCCGGTGGTCTGTGATATATATTATCGGGCCACGGGGTGGTCGCGGGGGTGTGGAGCAAGGACGTTCAACGCAGCCCCGAGGAGTAACGTGTGGAACCTGACACAACCAACCCAAACCAATGGCCTCTTCAAGAAATCATCTGGCAACTCAAACCAACTGATTGACCTCCAACCCATCTGACCGCTGCTGGAATGAGTTCCTGATCCCCAAGAGGTGCCTCCGAGGTTCTGGAACCTTGGTGTGGCATCGGTTGAGCTCCTTCCTAAAGAAAAGGTTACATCCTCAAGTTGTGGGCTCGTCAGGATCCCAAACAGGCCAGTTTGTGGCAAGATCTTGTCATCCACACCGACTGCCAACAAAAAGCTCCAGTGAACCTTACTCTTTGCGCAACAGCTAGCAGCAACCTGTAACACAAGATCTGCACTTTATGCTACAGCACTGACAGAGTGCATTGATCCCCAATGCTAAGCTCCTGCAATGCCCAGCAGGAGTTTCTCGCTACTGTGAAGACCATCCATGACACCTGGTATGTTCTTTGCACTAGAGTGATTACCATACATGATGCTCTCCTTGCACCTCACAGCCTCCTCCACAGCCTCCTCCACTGCAAACTGAACTCTTCGTGCTGGACATTTGGGTGCAAGACTACCTTAAATATTTGAAATTGCATATTTCTGGGTCCACTAATTGGACTTTTCTCATGTTGGTGCCAAATAATGTATTAAACTTTAATCTATTTTTCTAAATTGGTTTAGGATTTATCCTGTGTTGAATTTTCCCTTTATTACTGTTTGCGTACTGCATAAATAATTTACACATTGTCTGTAAGTTAGGCCTGACTGCTTTAATGCCAAGCTACAAGAGAGTAAAGCTCAGGTTAATATAATGACTATTTATGGTTTACCCTGACGAGAATTATGGCTGTTGCTTGCGAAGGGCTCACACCCCCCTGAAACAAATCAATTTCTCAGAAGGACCAATGCTGCTATGTTGATTTCCATATCGCTAGTTCCAAAAAAGGACAACCTGGATTTCAGCCCAGAGTAATTAAAAGTGGATGAGATTAATTGAAGCAATCCATCCATTGCTATCTTGCTTTCCTCAGTGCAACATTCTAAATAGTATGGGTCCACTCAGAACAGGGTCTTGTGCTTACTATGGATTAGAATTTAAGATTTGGCCTACTGATGGGCACAAATAGGCCAAAATTGGTCTATGACTGCTTGCATTTCAGATCAGAGGGGACCTCACATGGAAGTTCAGGAGAACTATACTTATTGAAGCAAGACCTATATTGATTTGCAAATGACTGTTCCCTGAACGTGGCTAAAAATCTAATGGTCTGAAATGTGGCCCAGAGTCTTTACTAGTGGCTAGGATAAATTCTAGCAATTCATCCAATGCTTTTTTGTTTTCCTCTTAATCAAAGTATGGCTTTCTATCAGAGTTACTTAAACTCATTGCAGACCCCAATTATTATAATAGTGTTGTAACACAGGCACATGTATTTTAGATAATATTTCAACATACCAGAAATGGTCCACTCAGTGCTTTCTCTTCTGAGTCGGTCACTGTTTCTGGAACAACTGACATCTCTTCTTTCAATGAAACATATTTCTCTTTAGATTTCCCATGAGAAATCTCATATCTTGTTGTAATAGATGGCTCAGGTCTCTGGTGTAAATCTTCCTCTTTATTAGTCATTTCCTGAAGTGGTGAAGGAGTGTCTTGGTCAGCTGGCTCACTTGGCAAAATAACCTTTCCTTGTGTTTCTTCTTTCTTGCTAACAGTCACCTGCAGAGTTTCCCCAGACACAAACAAATTAAAGGAACCATAGGGGGCCTTTCTACATTACAATACAGTGGCATATGGAACAAATGAATGCAGCACAACATGGCAAACAAAGTTTAAAAAAAAAAAAAGCATTGGTTGTATCAATTTATGAATTTCCCTATTAAGAACCACTGCTCATGAACAACCTAGTCAAGTTTGTGACAGCATTCTAACTACAAAATGTAGCTAAAATATGTTTTACTAATTTAACTCCAGAAGCTACAGGAAGTAAGACTCCACCCTCCAGAACTCATCTACCCAATGTCACCATCTCTAGTAACCTAAAATCATATGTGTAACATTTCTAATTCACAAATTTAAGAGACTAATTTGGAAGTTGGTACTAAAAAGACATTTGCCAGAAACTTTATAATTCTGTTTGCTCCACCTTATTAGAGGCCAGGGATGCTGGTTTTCCCAACAGTAAAGCCATTGCTAGCTTTGCCATGAGAATTAACTTCAACACTCCCCAAACCACAGGTAAAAGTACTGTTAGGATGCTCGCTCTTCATAGGATCGACTTTACAGTGCTATGCTCACAAGCTTTTACCGTGCTCTGGACCTTCATGAACACTATGGAGATCCTGGACAGGAAAAATACAGAAATGTCCACCACATTCTATGACAAATCTCCGAGCGAATGTTCTTTTTTTCCACATGAGAAACTGGTTTGATGGTTTGTCTTCAGGAAACAAAAGAGTGTAGGCAGGTCTGTCATACCAACATAACATAAAAGAGCTCATATTTGGAATCAAAAGAGGGCCTGTGAGTTCCTGGCTCCCAAACCAAGTGGGTAGCAGATGTCCTGCTTCCACCAGACCTGCAGCCAGCAACCTGTCACCCAAATATAAAGATCCCTGTTACGTCAGTGGGGACTTTTTGTCAACATTGCTCAATGTCAACCAATCCGTCATGTCATGACTGTATCACAAGCTGGTTAACTTTTTTTTGCTTTCAAGGAACTCCATTACCGATACCTGCCCAATGCAAGGTTTTGTTTTTGAAAAACAAAAATCAATGCCCCCATTCTGCTTTAAGTTTTCTCCAAGTGCATCAAGGATATTTGGGATTTTTCTTCTCCCCAGTGGTGCATTGCTTTCATGGAGGTTCACCATGAGGAAAAAACAGAGCTTCCTCTGCCACATCCTGAAGAGAGCAGGCCCATTATTCAGCAGGCTAGGGGCGACTGGACCTTCGCCAAGAGTATTGCAGCATTTGAGCAAACTAAGGTTTTCTTAGAGGAAAAAAAACTTTCAAATGAATGGGAAGTACTGAAAGTAGGGCAAATGGGGATCATCCGAAATTTGGTGGAACCCCTGTTCCAGCCTTCCTTTAAATGAGCCTAAATTTGGACTCAATTATCTTTAGAGATTTGTTTTCTGTCCATCGTGCCATGAACAAGCCAGAATCCAGCAAATACACTTACAAAAGAGTGAAATGAATAAAGCACATGGAAACAAACTGTGATTAAACAGCTAGTCATATTTGCTTATTATAACAGCTCTTGATGTATTTTGAATAGTAATTTTGAATTGTCCTTTGATAGGACAATAACTATGTTTTCAATTGAGGAGATCTGTGCCAGATTATGCCAGAGTTATTCAATAGGGCCCTCTTCCCATCTTGCATTGTTATTTCCCTTAGTGGTCCAGTGCAACAATGACATTTCCAAGGACAACCAAAAGATTATGTGTTGTTGATTATGGTGACGCTTGCTTTTGTACTGTTTAATTGGTGCAAACAACAACCCAAAATAGCTTCACATCATTTTAATCAATACATTCCCACCTCCTGGTCACTTATGAGTTGGTGATGAGGGAGCAGAACCTCAGGTGCGTCTTCACATTAGAGAATGGGACTTGAGGACTCCAAGTACAATTTGAATGATTTGAATGCTGGAGAGATGTCAATGGGTGTGGCATGAATATGACTAAGCAGTAAGGAGAACAAAAGCATATCTTAAATAGAAATGTTACTGCAGTTATATGATACCACAAACATTTAGAATGACGCTGAAGTTCCTAGAGAGGGTCAGCCTACAACGTGCATTATTATTGTAACCTAAATAACTATTTAATTACATGGGTGTTCTGGGAGGGCAGCGGGATAATGCATGACTATGTTTTAATTTTGAGGCTTTGCGTAGCAGGAAACCTGCAAGCTTTACTACTGGGATGATTGGTGCTGGAGAAGAACTTGGACATCAGGTATGTTGTAAAATGACGACAGAGATATAGTTGCTAACTTTTTTTTTTTTTAATGTCAGATTTTTTTCAATTCACTCTGACGCATTTTCTGGAATGTTACATGATATCAGCTTTCATTTTCAATAGAAAGTGAATGTAAGTGTTTAGGAAATACCTCTTTATGCAAATCCATAATTTAACCAGCAAGATATGGGAATTCTTATCATCGCTTACATATTAAGTATTGGGTACAATTGTGGGGGCATTATATACACTATGTAGTAGGAACTACTGTTGTTGCAATACATAATGTAGCATAAGTTATGCATACCTCAAATATTGTGCCAGGCCCCTTCTCTTCAGCGACAATGAGAACAGGAGAAACACTTGTCACCACTTTGCTTACTGAAGTAGGCTTCTTTCCAGATTCTTCATGAGAAAAGTTGAATTGTGTGCTGAGGGAGTCACTCCTTTGAATGGTGTCCATTCCAAGCCTAATTATTTCCTGAAATGATGATGAAGCAGACTCTTTAGCTGATTCCTCTTTGGATAGAACGTCCTCCGATGTTCCTTCGTCTTTACTGGTGGACACCTGAGATTTTTTTCAAATTTAGAATTAAAGTAATTGGTTTTAAAGTAATGCTTTCCTTTTTAAACTTTTCAACGCAGTACTCGAAAGATAAAGTTTGTAACACAAAAAGGTTAATTCCCCTTTTCAGTAAAACAATGAAGTTGAACTGTTATTGATTTGACAGAGAAATAGACAAAATACTACTGGAGTTGCAGACTAAGGAAAATAATGTAATCTTAGAGAGCAATAGCCTACTTTAAAATGTACTGGAATCTTCTGCATCTTAAAGATGCTGCCTCCTTCCCAGGCAGGCTCGGAATCAAAAAGGCTAAATCAGTAATTCAACCCAGGACTGCTCAGAAGTCATTGATATTACAATGACAACAGAGAAATACATGCCTCACTTGCCTCGTTTCCTTCATAATGTATTTGTGGAGGTGGGAGCTGGGGTTATGATCTTTCTGACACAATCTGTTATTAATAGAGAGGTGAGAACCTATCATGACACTTTTAATGTTTTGAAATGGGGAGTGTTAGGGCACAGAATATCCTTCAGGACGATTTGTTACCCATGTTAATTGTAAGGGGACACCTGGTACAGTAAATTTGGATTAGAGTGTAGAGGTTGGATGCACACAAGGTATGGTTTGGATTGGTATCACGGTACACCATTAATGCTTTTGGCAGAAAGAAATGACATACCACCAACAAAATAGTTTGGTTTTGTGAGATATGTTTGGGTTTATCACAGAAAGAGGGACAGGGGCTTGGTAGGTCCAGCATACAGGCCCCATATAGCCATGACAAAAGCAGAGGTATGCAGTTCCTAAGAGGGGCGGGGAAAAGGATAAGGGATGGAAAGGGGAGGGGAGGGTTTAGGAGTTGTGGACAGTAGATACCAGGGGCCGTATTACATAAGGTGCCCCTGGGGCACAAGAGGCATTTGTGCCCGGTTTGTGGGCCCCCGGGGCACTTTGGTATCGTAGAAGGGGCGCAGACGCTTGTGCATTCCCTTCTATATTACCGATAGAGCTGGCACACTTATAGTGCCAGTACTATCAAGAGAGGGTGTTCTCTCATTTGCAACAGGCATTTGCGCCTGGTTTGTGGGCCCCTGGGGCACTTTGGTATCATAGAAGGGGCGCAGAAGCTTGTGCATTCCCTTCTATATTACCGATAGAGCTGGCACACTAATAGCACCAGTACTATCAAGAGAGGGTGTTCCCTGATTTGCATAGGGACGTGCCCTATGCATATAAGGGAATTCCTTTTACTCTGCACCATATTACAGATGGGGGCGCAGAGTGAAAGAAGCCCGCAGAAGGCACACTGACAGTGCACCATTTAAAAGGTGGCGCACTATCAGTGTGCCCCCAGAGAGCAGCCATCTGCAGGGTGAGAAGGGGGTCCCATGGACCCCCCCAGACATCCCCTTGCAGGCGGGTACAGTCACTGATTTTTAATCCCCTTTGAAACTGAAAACATGGAGCAGTTGCTCAGTGTTTTCATATGAATGAGCTGCCCCCAGGTCAGCACAAGTTCGCGGCTGCCCTCAGGGCAGAGCATTAACCATAATGGGGCGCATTGGCATTGTTTGTGCCCAGTGCACCTCTGCAAAGGTGTGCCGGGCACAAACAATGCCAATACATAATGCGGGACCAGGTGTTCCTAAAGTTTGGATTTAAAAATATCTATAGGACTCCCCCCCCCAAAAAAAATGTATACGCTGGGTACCTATGCTATGAGTAGGAAGAACTGACTAAAAAAGTACCCTGAACATCAAGGTTGGGGCCAAAATAACCCCCTCTTCTAGGTGTTCTCCAGAAGATATACCTCACTTTTACTCGTTTGTTTCCACCCTTTTACTTTCACACAGGACTACGCCAAGAGTCCATACTGTAGGGGACGTGACCTTTATTACACATACCCATACCATCCCCTCTAGAGTAGATGAGAATCCCCTGCTGAAATGCCAAGATCAGCCATTACTTTTTAGACCGAGATTTTTACTCATAGCATAGGTACCCAGTGTAAAAAATAGTTTTTGGGGAGTCCTTTAGCTATCTGTACAGCCACACTTTTTGCTTGCCATCTCTACTCACTACCCATATGCCCCAAACAGTTATTCACCTTCACGTCGGCAACCAGAGAAGACCTCCAGCAAATAGCCACCTTGCGGGCCCATTGGGTGTTGCAGCGCCGGCCCAATGAGGAGCTGCCCGATAATGAAGCATGACACCCTCCGGGTGTGTGAGGGCTCTTGTTCCTAATTGGAGCTATTCCATCTTTATTCCATTAGGAACACCTGGTAACTACTGTCTTAAACCCCTAACACCCTTCCCCTTGCCTCTTTTCCTTTTCCACGCCCCTCTTAGGAACTGCATACCTCTGCTTTTGGAACATATGTATGGGGGACATGAATCATCTTGCTTAGATTTTCCTAGAGTGACTGAATATAATAATAGCACATCACATCACATTCTCTATTACAGGCCAGACATCAGCACCTGCAGCACCAAAAGATGGGCAGGTAGAATCAAAATAGCAGGAAGAAAAATGGTTTGAAATAGCAGGGGAGATGGCTGGGGAGAAAGAAAAACTGTGATCCAGAGGAGAAGGAAAGCAAAGAAAGAAAGCAGGTTAAGACATTAGGATTGATCTCTAAGAGACAGAGACTTGTAAGGGAAGACATCAACTGGGCAAGAAAAAGAGGTAAGCACTGGCCCAGAACATAGATGTGAGAAGGAATATAAGGGAATGAGGAGGGGAACAAAATATGTGAATTAGGGTGGTAAGGATGGGGAGCAAGGCGACATGACCTGGAAACTGGAAATGAAAGTGAAGTATACACTAGAGTATCCTATTTACAATGGAATAAGAGGTCAGGTATGGCAGAAGAAAGCAGTCAGGAGCAAAATGTATGTGAATCAAAACATAGCTTTTGTCTCAGCATGAATCCTCAAGAACCAGCAGTAAACCAGGCATGTTTAGGATTGAGCCAGTGATGGACATAGGTGTATAGTGAAATGCAGGGTAGAGACGTAGGCCATTACATAAATATATTTTGAAATGGGTGGGAAAACAAGTATGTTTAAATCAGAAGGATTTTTATCTGTGTTTCTTGGATGGGAGGGGTGGGTCATGGTACAGGAAAGATAGAAGAGAAATAAGCAAAATATGGCAATCCATCATAGCACCTTGACTGCATTCATCAAAATAATCACAGAACAAGTCACTGACCACAATTATGTACTTTCAACAAGAACCATTTCCACATTTTAAGAAAAATCATTGTTCTGAAACTTTGATTTTATCAAATATAATTCCAGATTACCTCAAACCTGCCACCAGGTATTTTCTCTTTCCCATCAGTCTCTGTTTCAGAGGTAGGTGGTACCACCTCATTTACTGAAAATTCCTTATCTTTAGGTTCTTTACGCAAAATTCCAGTTTTTTCTGTGATGCTAGGCTCAGGCCTTTTGTCCAATTTGCCCTGTTTAATTGTTTCAGTATCAACCTCAATTAGTTCCTGAATGGGGGAAGGTGTGTCTTGTTTAGTTGATTCCTCTGACAACAGAAGCTTCTCTGGTGTTGCTTCTTTCTTGTTGACAGTAACCTGCTGTTTCCAAAGACACAAAGACTTAAGAAACTGTACATTCTACACTATTATAACTATTAAACAGTGGCAGAATTAACAAATGACTACAGCATGAAATGGAAAACAAGGACATTGACTAAAGCATTGCTTTTATAGCTGATGAAGTTCCAATTGAAAGAGCCATTGTCTTTGACACAAATAGATTCTAGTCTTTGATAGCAAGCCAACTACCACCTTTTAAAAGTAAATGCTGACATACATGCACAAACAAATTTCTAATATAATTCACTCACCAATATGAAGCATCAACAGCAAAATACCCTTTAGTACTTTACCACCAATGTCCCTATGTCTAGCAAGTCTTGTAATCTAAACACACACATTATTTCTTTCTCAGTAATAAATCTAAGGACCTCACTTTAGAGGTGGGCAGTAATGAGACAGCTGACACAAAATGTTTTCTATGTTTTGTTCCTTTGTTGTATGCCCAGACTCATGTACCTATTATTTTCTGAGGATAAACCTCATTTTGAGAATTTGCCTTTATAAAATATAAAAAAAACTGCCTATAGACCAAACACACCACCAAGGCATGGTTAAGCTGCTCTCAAAGTCGCTGCCACCATTAAAGCAAAAGCTGCTTCAGAGAACAAAAAACCTGACACAGCAGGAAATACTGTGTGCCTGATTACCAGTTGACGTGTTAGTTGATGCAAATGATATACAATGATACCATAAAGTACATTATGTATCGGGTGCAATAAATAACCCTATTATGAGTCTTTGGGAAAAACAAGTGCATTGTGTTGTTTAGTGCACCAATATCAGCATGATATCGTAAATACTGTAAGCTTGTAGTTGGAAATAACCAATCCACTCAATAATGCACATACCAAACAGTTAGGTAAATGAAGAACAGTGAAACCAAACTCTGATTAGGAACTAATTAGTAATGATTTGATTATTAAAAGTCTCTGAACATATTTTGAATAGAACATTCTCAAATGTCTTAATGAATTTGTTTGTTTTAGACCTGGCACCTTGGCGTGAGTCTCCCTTCCACTTTTTGCTGATGTGCCTCAGATGTTTTGCTGGTGTTAGCTGCTCAGGGCACTGCACCACGGCCAATCCGTGCCGCAGTGCAAGTGCTCCCAATTTAAAAATGTACCTATACATTGATTTGCATGACTGGCTCATTTGATTTACTGTCAGTCCCCAGTAAAGTGCACCAGGAGTGCCAGGGCTTGTAAATACAAATACTGCTAGTAGGCCTGCAGCGCTGGTTGCGCCACCCACAGAAGCAGCCTTTTAAAATGTGTCTAAAGGTCTGCCATTGCAGAACCTGCATGCAGTATGGTACTGTCATGCTGGCTGGGCAAGTGCACACACTTGCCAGCCTCTAAACCTTCCCTTTACTTCATGTGAGTCACCCCTATGGTAGGCCCTAGGGCAGGGTGCATTGTAAGCCTAAGGTAGGACAAGCCCTGATGTGTGTGGCATGTCCTAATAGTGAATTACAGCCATTTTCGTTTTTCACTATAGTAAGGCTACCTGTTCTCATAGGCCAGAATGGGCTGCTGGAATTATTCCACTCTATAATCCCAGCAGGCTCAGGGAACATGGTAGAAAGTCAAGTTTAGTATGCCTGAACTCAGAATAATAAAATATTTCTTTTAGTATTATTTGCTTGCCTGACCATTTCAGCCCGCCTCTGCTAGGATGTGTGTCTGCTGTCTGGTTTATGTGAGTGACAGGGCTGGGGAATTTCAGGGGACAGTCTGGGCTACCAGGTGGTGAATAGAGGGATTACCCCCAGGATGGGTGGGATGAGTGCCCCTTGACTCTAAATAGGGCTGTGCTCTGCCACCACAATGCTGGCTCCACCTCCTGCGGAGCGTCTGATGTTCCTGCCCTGCACCCTGAAAGAAGAAGGCAGCTTCCTGTAAACAGAGTACTCCAAAACTGGGCTGAACCAGGCTCAGGCCCCCTGGCCTGCAAAGACAAAAGAAACTCAGTATAAGTATAGGAGCCCTGCTGCTAAGAAATTAGATCCTGTTTTACCACGAAGAACCTCTGCCCGACTAGAAGGACCAGGAAGAAACTGAAGGAGGAAAGATTGTCCCTGACCTGGGGGACTGGCCTGCAGTGATGCCTTGCTGAGGAAGGAGAGGAAAAGACCAGAAAGGACTTTGCTTCATTTGTGCTTGAAACTATCTCCAAGGGCTTGATTTGAGCTTGCCCCATAAACTGAGCCCCAGGACCAGTGGGTTCATTGTGCCTGCGCTCGTCTTTGACCGAGCCGTGTGCTTCCTTCCCGCCGGAGCTGAGTCCTGTGCACCCTCGCACCCTCCTAAGGCCGTGACACTCAGGAGCCTGGCCGCCCTTGCCCGCTGAGAGCCCCGCTCTTGCCGAGTTGCTCTCTACCCGTCGGGCCGGGCCACCTGCTCCCCTGTCACCTCGCCTGCTACTGGAGCACGTGGTGTGCTCCCTCGCCCTTCCTGCCGGAATTCTGCTTGGAGCGCGATCCTACGCCTCGGACGGCCGCCCGTACGTTGCAACGTACCCGGCCTCCCCGCTTTGCCCTCCAGCCCCTGAAAGAGGCAGCGCCACACCGTCAAAGATCCACAGGTACACTTTTCTGCCGGTGCGTACTAGCCCAGTACGACTCGTCCTCCTGACGTACGCCGAGTGGACCTAGACACCGCGCCTAGGACGTCTTCAAACCAAGGTACTGTACCGTACAAACTCGACAGCGAGTCTACAATGGATTCGGGGTCCGCATCGTTCTGTTTTCCCCGTAGCGCTGTTCGTCTCGACCTTCACAGCGCTGTACACCTCGTACGCGAGGCGCATAAAAGTCAGAATCCCTTCGTGTACGCTAGGAAGGTACGCCTCGCATGGGAGTGTGACGACGCGCACCCCATTGTAATTCCATGGCGGTGTACGCCTCGCACCAAGCGCCGCGCCTCGGACTAATGTGTCCGCCAGGCGCGTGAGGATTGGCGAGGCTGTGTTTTGAGCATCGCGTACAGTGTACAGGAGCGCTATGAAGCTCCCAGCAGTGAGAAACACTGCCAGAACAGAACAGAGCTTGTACTTTACAGTTTGTGGAAGCAGCTTATCCCATCTTTAAGAACTTTGAATGAACACTTGCCTCTTTAAAATCTTGTGGCCTCATTTTTAAACGTTATATGGTCTTGTGGTAGTAGCTGTATCATATCTTATATTTTTACATAAAGCCTACGTATTTTTTATACAAATCTTGCGCCTGGTGTCCATTTGTGGTGGGTCATTGTGTTTACTGTATGTGGTCATAAATGCTTAACTAACTTAGCGCCCTGAAGATTAGCCTTGTCTGCTCACGCCATGCAACCTAGAGGGTGAGCAGGGGTTATTCTGAGGAGTAGTTCCCTTGCCCTGACTAGAGGAGAGGGTCCCTGTTTGTCACAAGTGCATACCTGTGCCACCCAGAGATCCCCAAATCTAACATTAGAGGTAGCAGTGAGGTTTTTCGGATTTGCATTTATGATTTATGTACAGAGAATTATTGAACACCACATAGTGAGTAAAGACCTATAACGCAGCCACAGATTCATTGCTTTTTTTACTTTTTCTGAGAGATCTCCAATCATTGAAGTCATGCCTGGCTCACTCCCCTCCATAATCTCTGGGATTGATGACGTAGATTGGGAAGACCAGGGACTGGAGGGTTACACAGTAGAGCAATTGAAAGGCTACTGCAAGAAATTCAGGGTTGCCCACTCTGGATGCACCAGGAAATCCCACTTCATAAAGGCGCTGAGGGCCTGGAAGGAGTCAAGGGATCTGCAGAATACGGTGGTATTGGAACCACCAGAGAACATGATTGATTTGAGCAGAGTCCTATCGCCAGAGGAGCTGGCAGACAGGGCAGCAACCAGGGCACACGAAGTGGAGATGGCAAAATTAAATGGGCAAATGGAAATGGAGAAACAAAGATTGGCAATGGAAGAGAAAAAGCTACAAATCGACCATGACATGAGATTGAAAGAGTTGGAGCTGAAAGCTAAGAGTTTGGACACAACTCCCTCTGGTGGCAGCTCAACGCCGGTGCAGGTAGAGTCAAGGGTGTACATGCCTAAGGATGTGATAAAGGAGTACTTTAAGGGGGATGACATAGGGCAGTGGTTCAAGGCCTATGAGGTAGCCATGTCCTCCCACCGGGTCCCTCAGAGAGATTGGGGAGCGGGGTTGTGGGGGTGATTCCTTACTGAAGGGCGGGACACTCTGCTAGATCTACCCTCTGTAGTTTACAATTCTTATTCCCACATGAAAGATGCCTTAATGACCAGGTTTGGGTTAACTCCTGAAATGTATAGACAGAGGTTTAGGGGTTGTACTAAGATTCCTGGGGCTACCTATGTGGAGTATGTGACCTTTTTCTGCAGAGCACTGGATGGTTGGGTGAAGGGTAGCAAAGTGAAAGATTTTCAAGGGCTTCTTGATTTAATGGCGTGGGAGCACGTGTCTAGTAATTGTTTTCCTGAGCTACACCAGCATATGATTGATAGCAAGCTGACTAACCCTAGGAAGCTTGCTGAGGAGGCGGACCACTGGCTCAGCACCAGGGTCCCCAAGGGTCCAGTGGGAGACTCAGCCAAGGGTGGGCAGGGTCTCCAGGAGAATGGGGGGGAAGGGGTAAACAGAAAGCGTTCCAAAAAGGCCCCCAAAGTAATCCCCAAGGGAACCAAGGGAAAGGTTCTCAGCCTCCCCCACCCCCAAAGCACGTGTTACAGGTGTGGTGACCTGGGTCATATTGCCACTGACCCTAAGTGTCGCCTGTTTGGAAAACCCGCACCCACTGGTGCTCCCCCCCGGCAAATAGCTAGTGTTAATTTTGGGGAGGAAGTAGCAGTCCAAGGGGGTGGGGATCCTGTTCAGATGACCCTAGTCTCTTTAGGAGACAGTGAGATGGTCCCTGAGAACTACTTACCCTCCAACACTAAGAAATATGGGCAAGTAGTGACCGTCAATGGAAAGAAAGTAGAGGCTCTCAGAGACCCAGGAGCCAGTGTGACTGCAGTCCGGCAGCACCTGGTGTCTCAAGAGCAGGTTGTACCCCATGCCTACTGCAGGGTTGTCAATGCTGACAACTCAGAGAGCCGTTGTCCAATGCCTCAGGTTCCTTTTGAGTGGGGCGGTCTCTGGTACTCTGCAGGTTGCTGTGAGAACTGCCATGCTTTTTGATTGTTTGCTAGGGAATGACTTGGAGAGCTCCCCTTGGGAAAAGGTGGAGAAGACAACTCACCTGCGGATGGTGGGTTTACCTGACTGGGCGTGCGTGACCACCCGGTCAATGGCAGCCAGTAGGGGTGCCCAAGAGATCCTGGAGCCTGAAGGAGAGGCCCAGGAACCGGCCTTAGAGACTAGGCACAGGCGGCGCGGAAAAACAGCCCCTGAAGTTTAGGGGGGAGCAGACTTTGAGGGGGATGCACTGGAGCCTACCGGGGAACAAATAGTTCAACTGGGGGACCTGCCTGAGCTGACCCATTGGCAGCAACAAGGAGGCCTCTCCAGGGAAGAATTCTGCAGGGAGCTGAAAGAATGCCCTTCTCTCGTGGGTATGCGGCAGCAGGCTGCAGACCAGGCCAATGATGTTCAGTCTGGAACACATTTCATTTACTGGGAGAATGACCTCCTGTATTCAGAGCCCAAGGTTGCTGAACCTGGGTCACCCCATGCGCTGGTGGTACCCCAGAATGTTCAGAGCCTTCCTACTGGGGCTGGCTCACGATGTGCCCTTAGCAGGACATTTGGGGATGGACAAGACCTATGATAGGCTTGTCACCCACTTTTATTGGCCCCAAATGCACAGAAACTCAGATGCTCACTGTAGATCATGCCAGACTTGCCAGGCAAGTGGTAAGACTGGAGGGAAGCACAAGGCTCCTCTCCAGCCCTTCCCCGTCATCAGTACCCCAATCCAGCGAGTGGGAATTGACATTGTGGGGCCTCTGGACCCCAAGACAGCCATGGGCAACAGGTTCATCCTGGTCTTGGTGGACCATGCCACTTGGTACCCTGAAGCCATCCCTCTGAGGACAGTAACGGCCCACGTGGTGGGACGGGCACTGATGGGAATTTTCTCCCGAGTGGGATTCCCTCTAGAGGATGTGTCTGACAGGGGCACCAATTTCATATCCAAGTATATGAAATCCCTTTGGCAAGAGTGTGGTGTAACCTACAAGTTCACCACCCTTTACCACCCCCAAGGAAATGGGTTGGTTGGGAGATTCAACCGAACCCTAAAAGGCATGATTATTGGCCTGGAAGGACCCATGAGGCGTAAGTGGGACGTCCTCTTGCCATGCCTCCTCTTTGCATACCGTGAGGTACCACAGAAGTCTCCAGGGTTCAGCCCCTTTGAGCTTCTGTATGGCCACCTGGTCAGAGGACCTCTGAGTCTGGTTAAGGAAGGCTGGGAGCAATCTCCCAGGAAACCTCCCCAGAATGTATACAGTTATATGCTGGCCTTCAGAAACTAGACCAGGCGATTCAGGTAACTTGCTGAGGCAAACCTGGAAGCCAGCCAGGAAGAGATGAAGAGGTGGTACGACCAGAATGCCACTCTGGTAGAGCTTCAACCTGGACAAAAGGTGTGGGTCTTGGCCCCAGTGGAGCCTTGTGCACTTCAGGATAAGTGGACAGGATTATTTGAGGTTGTGGAGAGCAAGAGTCCTGTCATCTACTTAGTGGACATGCAGTCTCCCAGGAAACCCTTGCGGGTCCTACATGTTAACCGCCTTCAGCCCCACTTGGAGAGGTCCGAAGTGGGCATGCTCTTGGCAACCGATGATGGAATGGAGGAGGAGACCGAGCCTCTTCCTGACCTTTTGGTAGCCTCAGAGCGAGATGGGTCGGTGAATGGAGTTAACCTCTCACCCACCCTGACCCCTGAGCAACAGGATGACTGCCGCCCATTGCTGGGGCAGTTTCCTGATCTGTTCTCCCTGGTTCCTGGTGTCATAGATTGGTGCGTCCACGATGTGGACACAGGAGACAGCTTCCCTGTAAAACACAAGGCTTACAGAGTAACTGACAGGGTCAGAGCCTGCATCAAAGAAGAGGTCTCAAAGATGCTTGCTCTTGGGGTGGTTGAGTCCTCCAGCAGTCCTTGGGCCAGCCCAGTGGTCTTGGTCCCAAAGGCTGCAGCGCCGGGAGCCACACCTGAACTCCGGTTCTGTGTGGACTACTGAGGACTCAATTCAGTCACCAAGACTGACGCACACCCCATCCCCAGAGCTGATGAGCTCATTGATCGGTTAGGGGCTGCCCGGTTCCTCAGCACGTTTGATTTAACGTCTGGGTACTGGCAGATCACCTTGACTGATGGGGCCAAAGAGAGGTCAGCATTCTCCACACCAGATGGGCATTTCCAGTTCCGGGTTATGCCGTTTGGGATGAAGAATGCCCCTGCCACCTTCCAGAGATTGGTCAACCAGGTGTTGGCTGGACTGGCTGAGTTCAGCGCCGCCCACCTGGATGACATTGCAGTGTTCAGCAGCACAAGGGATAGAACACTTGCAACACCTCTGGGAAGTGTTGATGGCACTGAGCAAGGCAGTCCTCACGATCAAGGCAAGCAAGTGTCAGATCGGGCAGGGTTCAGTGGTGTTCTTGGGACACCAAGTAGGGAGCGGCAAGGAGGCGCCCCTACAACCCAAGATTGAAACCATCCTGGCTTGGGAGCCCCCCAAGACCCAAACTGCAGTGAGAGCCTTCCTGGGTCTCACAGGGTACTACAGGAGGTTTGTCAAGGGGTATGGCAGCATTGTTGCACCCTTGACAGAGCTGACTTCTAAGAAGCAGCCCAGGCATGGGATCTGGACTGACACCTGTCAGAAAGCTTTTGACACCCTGAAGACTGCCATGTGCACGGCGCCCGTGCTCCTGGCTCCTGAATTCTCCAAACAATTCCTAGTGCAAACAGACGCTTCAGAGCATGGTGTAGGGGCTGTTCTCTCACAGATGACTGAGGAGGGCTGGGACCAACCTGTAGCCTTCATCAGTCGGAGGTTACTTCCACGGGAACAGAGGTGGAGTGCAATTGAGCGAGAAGCTTTTGTTGTGGTCTGGGCATTGAAGAAGCTAAGACCCTACTTTTTTGGGTCTCACTTCCGGGTTCAGACAGACCACAGGCTCCTCAGATGGTTGATGCAAATGAGGGGTGAGAACCCAAAGCTGTTGAGGTGGTCCATTTCCCTACAGGGTATGGGCTTCATGGTGGAACACCGCCCTGGCATAGATCACGCCAATGCTGACGGTCTATGCAGGTTTTTCCGCCTTAGTGATGAGGATCTCCCTGGGGTAGGGTAGTTCTCCCCACATTTCAGCTGGAGGGGACACGTGTTAGACCTGGCACCTTGGCGTGAGTCTCCCTTCCACTTTTTGCTGATGTGTCTCAGATGTTTTGCTGGTGTTAGCTGCTCAGGGCACTGCACCACGGCCAATCCGTGCCGCAGTACAAGTGCTCCCAATGTAAAAGTGTACCTATACATTGATTTCCATGATTGGCTCATTTGATTTACTGTCAGTCCCCAGTAAAGTACACCAGGAGTGCCAGGGCTTGTAAATACAAATACTGCTAGTAGGCCTGCAGCGCTGGTTGCGCCCCCCACAGAAGCAGCCCTTTAAAATGTGTCTAAAGGTCTGCCATTGCAAAACCTGCGTGCAGTCTGGTACTGTCATGCTGGCTGGGCAAGTGCACACACTTGCCCGCCTCTAAACCTTCCCTTTACTTCATGTGAGTCACCCCTATGGTAGGCCCTAGGGCAGGGTGCATTGTAAGCCTAAGGTAGGACAAGCCCTGTGGTGTGTGGCATGTCCTAATAGTGAATTACAGCCTTTTCCGTGTTTCACTATTGTAAGGCTACCTGTTCTCATAGGCCAGAATGTGCTGCTGGAATTATGCCACTTTATAATCCCAGCAGGCTCAGGGAGCATGGTAGAAAGTCAAGTTTAGTATGCCTGAACTCAGAATAATAAAATACTTCTTTTAGTAAAGTTTATTTTAATATCCTGTATATGCAAATGCTACTTTTAGAAAGTTAGCATTTGCTTGCCTGACCATTTCAGCCCGCCTCTGCTAGGATGTGTATCTGCTGTCTGGTTTCTGTGAGTGACAGGGCTGGGGAATTTCAGGGGACAGTCTGGGCTGCCAGGTGGTGAATAGAGGGATTACCCCCAGGATGGGTGGGAGGAGTGCCCCTTGACTCTGAATAGGGCTGTGCTCTGCCACCACAATGCTGGCTCCACCTCCTGCGGAGCGTCTGATGTCCCTGCCCTGCACCCTGAAAGAAGAAGGCAGCTTCCTGTAAACAGAGTACTCCAAAACTGGGCTGAATCAGGCTCAGGCCCCCTGGCCTGCAAAGCCAAAAGAAACTCAGTATAAGTATAGGAGCCCTGCTCCTAAGAAATTAGATCCTGTTTTACCACGAAGAACCTCTGTCTGACTAGAAGGACCAGGAAAAAACTGAAGGAGGAAAGACTGTCCCTGACCTGGGGGACTGGCCTGCAATGGTGCCTTGCTGAGGAAGGAGAGGAAAAGGACTTTGCTTCATTTGTGCTTGAAACTATCTCCAAGGGCTTGATTTGAGCTTGCCCCCTGAACTGAGCCCCAGGACCAGTGGGTTCATTGTGCCTGCGCTCGTCTTTAACCGAGCCGTGTGCTTCCTTCCTGCCGGAGCTGAGTCCTGTGCACCCTCGCCCCCTCCTAGGGCCGTGACACTCAGGAGCCTGGCCGCCCTTGCCTGCTGAGAGCCCCGCTCTTACCGAGTCACTCTCTACCCGTCGGGCCGGGCCACCTGCTCCCCTGTCACCTCGCCTGCTACTGGAGCTCGTGGTGTGCTCCCTCGCCCCTCCCGCCAGAATTCTGCTTTGAGCACGATCTTATGCCTCGGACGGCCGCCCGTACGTTGCAACGTACCCTGTCGCCCCTCTTTGCCCTTCAGCCCCTGAAAGAGGCCGCGCCGCGCCTGTCGAAGATCCACAGGTACACTTTTCTGCCGGTGCGTACTAGCCCAGTACGACTCGTCCTCCTGACGTACGCCGAGTGGAGCCAGACGCCGCGCCTAGGACGTCTGCAAACCAAGGTACTGTACCGTACAAACTCCGTCTACAATGGATTTGGGGTCCGCACCGTTCTGTTTTCCCCGTAGCGCTGTTCGTCTCGACCTTCACAGCGCTGTACGCCTCGTACGCGAGGCGCGTAAAAGTCAGAAGCCCTTCTTGTACGCTAGCGAGGTACACCTCGCACGGGAGTGTGACGACGCGCACCCCATTGTAATTCCATGGCGGTGTATGCCTCGCACCAAGCGCCGCGCCTCGGACTAACGTGTCCGCGAGGTGCGTGAAGGTTGGCAAGGCTGTGCTTTGAGCATCGCGTACAGCGTACAGGAGCACTACGAAGCGCCCAGCAGTGAGAAACACTGCCAGAACAGAACAGAGCTTGTACTTTACAGTTTGTGGAAGCAGCTTAACCCATCTTTAAGAACTTTGAAAGAACACTTGCCTCTTTAAAATCTTGTGGCCTTATTTTTAAACATTATATGGCCTTGTGATAGTAACTGCATCATATCTTATATTTTTACATAAAGCCTACGTATTTTTTATACAAATCTTACGCCTGGTGTCCATTTGTGGTGGGTCATTGTGTTTACTGTATGTGGTCATAAATGCTTAACTAACTTAGCGCCCTGAAGATTAGCCTTGTCTGCTCACGCCATGCAACCTAGAGGGTGAGCAGGGGTTATTCTGAGGAGTAGTTCCCTTGCCCTGACTAGAGGATAGGGTCCCTGTTTGTCACAAGTGCATACCTGTGCCAACCAGAGACCCCCAAATCTAACAGTTTGGATAACAATTATTTCAATTGAAGATATCCGCCAGACAGATTTCATCAGAATTGTGCAATAGAGCACTTCTGCAATTGTGTACTCTTATTTACACCAATGGAACAGTGGACAAAAAACATTTCAAAGAACTAACAAATGCAAATACAAGAAGTTGCACTGTCGAGCAGGGCAAAGTTTATTGTGTATGAGTAGGTTGGTGCAAAATAGCCTGACACCAGTTAAATCAATGGAATGTAACTTCTCAGTAATTTATGAGTTGAGGATGAGGCAGCAGGACCTTAGGTATGTCTTTCAAATAAAGAATCAGCTTGAGGGCAGCAGATATGATTTGAATTTTGGTGAGATTGTGTCAATATGAATTTGAAAAGGAGGTCAAGTGGAATCAAAGTAGTATACTTTAAAAAGAGATTTATGCATGGCTGTATAACATTAAGAACACTTGGAAAGTGTTGAGGATCCTGGATAGGGTCAGTCACCAATGTGCATTAGGTATATGTTTCAACTTGTATACTTATATCATAGCTTGGTGGTTCACAGATGGTGAGGAGGCAGTAGACAGGGATATTTTGAAACTCTGGCCTGGTGCAGCAGGAAACCTGAAAGCATTAGAACTGGTAAGGTGGTGTTGGAGAAGAACTTGGACATCAGTTACTTTGTGTAATGATGCTAGGGAGCTGGTATATTATTTTGTCACGTCATATTTTTCCTATCCAACCTGATGTCAGAGGCTTTCTTTTTTTTTTCATAGACAATACTGGTAACTGAATGCACAAGTTACTATTTGTGTAACAATATATCTGTAAGAGACAATAGTTAGTGATAGATTCCTTACTTTAGAATATTCCCAGGCGTCAGACTGGATCCAGAATGTTTTGCTTAGCAGTACCCCTGCACGTCAGTAGGTGGTGTCCTGCGACTCCGCGTCTGTCACTGGCGTCGTAAGCGCTGAGATGACTTTACGGAGACTACTTAGGCACCACCCATGCACGCTGATGTCAGTTCCGTACATAACTTTCCACGCCAGGAACGCAGATCCATGAAAGTTACTGACCATTGGTGCATACAACTAGGGCCCTGAAAGGGATGTCCTTAACCCTATTATTCAGTTCGCAGAACAGGGAGGATGGGTGGGGTGGTAAGGAATCTATCACTAACTAATGTCTCTTACGGTTATAACGTAACACAAATAGTAACTTGTGCATCTGAAAGAGACACGTTAGTGATAGATTCCTTACTTTAGAATAAATACCCCAGCAATACCAACCTCGGTGGTGGGTCCGCGAAGAAGATTACACCAGAAAGTCACGGAGCACAGAACGGTCAAAGAAGCCGTCTCTCCGGACCTGACTGTCCGAGCAGTAGTACTTGGTAAACGTGTGCAGCGAGGCCCATGTAGCTGCCTGACAAATGTCCTGCAAGGGAACGCCGCATCCCAAGGCAATGGTGGCTGCAATTGCCCTGGTGGAATGGGCACGCAGCCCCAGAGGAGGCTCCTTTTTAGCCAAGGGGTAACAGTCTTTGATGCACAGAACGACCCACTGGGAGGTGGACAGCTTGTGACGGCCCAACCTGTTTTGGAGCCCACGTATCCAACAAAGAGCTGGTCATCCACCTGGAACTGCAGGTTCAGATAGAACGCAAGCGCCCATTTTGGGTCCAGACGGTGTAGCCTCTCCTCCTCCTTAGAGGGATGCAGAGGCGGAAAGAAGGTGGGCAAGGTGATGGTCTGCCCGATGTGGAAGGGCGTGACAACCTTTGGCAAGAAAGAAAGACGGGAACTCAGAACCACCTTGTCCAGATGAACAGGGAAGAAAGAGAGAGCCTGGAGATCGCTCACCCTTCTGGCAGAGGTGATAGCTACCAGGAAAGCCGTCTTGAGAGTCAGGGACAGTTATGAAGGGGCTCTAAGGGAGCGCACATCAGAAAGGTCAAGACAAGATTCAAGTCCCACTGAGGCATTATGAAAGGCACGGGTGGAAACGTATGTGTAATGCCTTTGAGGAACCGGTTAACAACCGGGGTCTTAAAAAGAGAAGGCTGATCTGGAAGCTGTAGAAAAGCGGAGATGGCCGAAAGATAACCTTTGAGAGTGCCAAGAGCAGAGCCCTGCTGGGCAAAAGATAGAAGAAACAGAAAGACCTCAGAAAGAGATGCAGAAAGGGGATCCACAGCCTTTGCTGTGCACCATGCCACAAATTTGTGCCACCTGCAGGCGTATACCGCTTTAGTGGAGGGACGCCTGGCTGCCAAAATAACTTCACAGACTTCGGGAGGAAAGTCGAAAGCTTTCAACTGTCGCTGCTCAATCTCCATGCATGGAGGTGGAGGCTGGACAGGTTCGGGTCGAGGACCGTCCCCTGCTGCTGCGGCAGAAGATCCTCCCGAAGAGGCAGACGGATTGGGGGAACGACCGCCATGCAGAGTAGCTCCGGATACCAGTATCTTCGTGCACAATCTGGAGCCACAAGGATGACTTGGGCCAGGTCGCGCCTGATCTTCTTCAGCACTCTGGGCAGAAGTGGTATAGGCGGAAAGGCGTACAACAGACCGCAACTCCACTCACGACGAAAAGCGTCACAGAGCGAGTGCGCCTTGGAAATGTCAACGCACGGAACTGATGACATTGCGCGTTCTATTCGGTGGTGAATAGATGTAACCAAGGCTCTCCCTACAGCTGAAAGAGACCTTGCGCCACGTCCGAGTTTAGACGCCATTCGTGATCCATCTTGCACCGGCGGCTAAGGTTTGTCCGCCCTGACGTTCAGAGAACCTGGTAGGTATTGAACCACTAATGCCTTGATGTTCCAGCCATGTCCGGAGATGCACAGCCTCTTGACAAAGGGTACAGGACCCCGCCCTGTTTGTTGCAATACCACATGGCGGTGGTGTTGTTCGTGAACACCTGCACCACACTTCCCCGGACAGAGGGAAGGAATGCCTTCAGTGCAAGTCGGATCGCCCGCAGCTCCAAAAGGTTGATATGGAGCCGGGACTCTGCCGGAGACCAGAGACCTCTGATCTCCACCTCTCCCAAGTGGCCTCCCCATCCCAGGAGGGACGCGTCCCGTCACCACTGTGTGCTCCGGTTGGGGAAGGGAGAGAGATCTGTCACTGACCCAATCTCGATTTGTGAGCCACCACTGCAATTGTTGAGCAGTGCCCTCCGAGATCTGGACATGATCAGATGGGTTGCCCTGATGCTGTGCCCACTGGAACTTCAGGTCCCACTGCAGAGCCCACATATGCCATCCGGCATGTTGCACTAGCAGAATGCAGGAGGTCATCATGCCCAGGAGCCGGAGGGTCATCCTGACTAAAACTCGGGATAGAGGCCGAAAGATCAGAATCATAGCCTGAATATCCCTGACTCGCTGCTCGGGAGGATGATCTCGAAACAGCGTCAAATTCAGAACCGCTCCGATAAAGGGGAGCTTCTCAGAGGGACTCAGGTGCGACTACAGCACATTGATGGCAAACACTACCAGATGCAGGAGGTCAGCCATAGTTTGAAGGTGGCTGACGACCGCTTGGGGCGAGCCCGCCTTCAACAACCAGTCGTCGAGGTAGGGGAAGACTGACACCCCAGACCTGCGCTGGTGAGCTGCGTCCACCACCATCACTTTTGTGAACACCCGAGGGACGCTGTAAGGCCGAAGGGAAGCACAGCAAACTGAAAATGCTCCTGGCCCACCATGAACCGCAGGTAACGCCGGTGGGCTGGCAGGACGGGGATGTGGAAATAAGCGTCCTGAAAGTCCAACGCTACCATCCAGTCTCCAGGGTCTAGGGCACTCAGGACCTGAGCCATAGTCAGCATTCTGAACTTCTCCTTCCGGAGGAAGTGATTGATGTCCTGGAGGTCCAAGATGGGGCGCAGGCCCCCCTTGTCCTTCTTGGGGACCAGAAAGTAGTGGGAATAACAACCACTCCCTACTTCCTGCCCAGGAACGCACTCAATGGCCCCCTTGGCCAAGAGGGCCATGATTTCCTGTTGGAGAAGGACCAAATGATCCCCCGACATGCGGTGGCACCGAGGTGGCATGGCTGGAGGGGAGTACTGAAGAGGAAGGGAGTAACCCTTGCGGATTATCTGCAGCACCCACCTATCTGATGTGATATTGCGCCAGTGGAGGAGGTTGTGGTTGATCCTGCCACCCACCGGAGTGGAGTGCTCCACGAAGCTCAGACTAGGAAGGTTTGGAGGTAGGAGCAGCAGGGGTGGAGGTGGACTGGCCCGCACGCTGATTCCCAAACCCGCCCTTGCGGAAGCCGCGACCGCAGCCGCGCTGAGGCTGGTTCTGCACAGGCTTGTTGAAGGAACGTGCCTGGGTACCTTTGCCCTGGCCACGAAAGGAACGAAATCCAGGAGTGCCTGGATTCTTTGCAGAAAAACACAAGGACTTTTCCGTGGCCCGCGAGTCCTTAAAATGTTCCAATGCACTGTCAGCCTTATCGCCAAACAGGCGGGTGCCATCAAAGGGCATATCCATGAGCAAGCTCTGGACATTGGGCGAGAACCCAGTCGAACGCAACCAGGGGTGGCATTGTAACTCCCCCTTGTAGAAATCGCCCTGCCCAACGGGTCTGCGGTGTCCAAACCACACCGAATGGCGAACTTAGCCGCATCCTTATCTTCAGCAATCGCCTGAGAAAGGACAGCCTGGACCTCCTCAGGACACTGAGGCAACACTTGAGCAACAGTATCCCATACTGCGTGGGAGTAGGGGCCCAATAAGCAGGCGGTATTCACCGACCGCAGCCCCAAGCTGGCCGAAGAGAACAACCACTTACCAAACTGTTCCAGTTTCTTAGAGTCCTTGTCCGGTGGAACCGTGGGAAAGCCTGGATGACCAACCTCGCCAGCGTGGGATAGGTGGTCAGAAAGGCTGGGTCGCCAGGTGCCGGGCAGTGGCATCTGGCGATGTTTTTGTCCACAAGGGTCCTCTTGGCCGGCCGCGACCAAGTGCCCAAGAGGACTTCGGTAAGGGCGTCAGTGAAGGGGAGCAGCTGCTCCGACGAAGTAGATGCCGTCTAGGGCACCTCAGTGGGGAGGTTGGTTTTGAGGGCCACCGTGGGGAGGTCGAGGTTGAGGGCCTCAGCAGCCCGACGGAGCACCATTGTGTAGAAAGCGCCCTCCTCCATCGTAGGTGGGGAGATTCAGAAGAGACATCAAGGTCGCCAGCGTCCTCCAGGTCATCTACCCAATCCTGCTCGGAGTTACACTGCTGGGCAAGGGGGTCCTCGGACCCTTCCCAGTCCTCCTCCGCCTCTGGCACAAGAGGGGCCGGTCGGGGCGGCAGAGCCGGAGAAGGGACAAACGGCATCGGAAACGTTGCCGAGAACGGCGCCGGCCGGGGCCGGACCGCGCTGCTTACCAACGCGGATCCCAGGCCGGAACAAAATGGTCCTGGAACCAAGGCATGGGTGGAATGAACGGCCCCTAGTGCAGCACCGAGGGTGGAGCCAAGGGCTTGAGCCAACGGCGTAGGATCCTGTGGCACCGAAGCTGGAGCCCCTGGCAGAGCCACGGGGCCAAAAGGCACGCCGGCGGGAGCCCGAGGCCTAAAAAAGGTGGTCCATGGCAGCAAGAAACTCTTGCAACTCTTCGGGAGGCGCCGAGAGACCCGGGTAGGGGGGGTAGACTGTGGGACACCCAGGCTCCAGAGGAGCTGCAGTGGTGGAGCCCCTGTCCCCCTCATCCGCATCCGAGGGGCGACGTCGGAGAACGAACACGCTTCTTCGACTTCTTTTTATGACATCGCTTACCAGAGTCCGAGGGCAAAGACTTGGAGCCCGAGGAGCGAAGACTACGCCACTCCCGCAAGGCCTTCGGTGCCATGACCCGACAGTCCCGGCAGGCCCGGGAGTCGTGATCAGCCTCCAGGCAGTAGAGGCAACATCGTGGGAGTCCGCCACCGGCATATTATGGCGGCAGGCCCTGCAGGACTTAAATCCCAGGCATCCCTACGTATACCAGGAGAAAGAAGGGGTGAGAAAAAAGTCTCAAAAAGCAGTCAAAAAAATTACTAGGTACGTGCTCTATCCGGATCTGCTCTTACTGGCGTGGAAAAAGAAAGAACTGACGTCAGCGCGCATGGGTGGCGCCTAAGTAGTCTCCGTGATGTCATCTCGGCTCTTACGACGCCAGTGACGGACGCGGAGCCGCAGGATGCCACCTACTGACGTGCAGGGGTACTGCTAAGCAAAACTTTCCGGATCCAGTCTGATGCCTGGGGATATTCTAAGGTAAGGAATCTATCACTAACGTGTGTCTTTCAGATGTAAGTGTTTCGGTAAGACCTCAGTAGACAAAGCCTAATTCAATGGGCAGGGAAGGTAAAGTGATATCATTAAATATTAAGGTATTGCCTTTTCTTGTACACACAGCATGTACATTGTAGTAAGGACTACCATTCTGTCAATACACTGGCAGTTTATAGCATCCACAGCATCCTTTACATACCTCGAATACTGTGCCAGACACATTCTCTTCAGCGTCAATAGCTAGTGTAGAACCAGTTGGCACCACCTTACTCACTGAAGTAGACTTCTTTCCAGATTCTTTGTGAGTAAACTTGAGTTTTGTTTTAGAAGTCACTCCACGTTGAATTGTTTCTACACCTGTCTTGATTATTTCCTGAACTGATGAAGAGGGAGTATCTTTTTCTGACTCCTCTGTGGGTAGAATCTTCTCTGCTGCCTCTTCTTCCTCAATGACAGACACCTGAGGATGCTTCAAAATAAGAATTATGTAAGTAGTTGTAATGCAACACTTTCATCTTTAAACTTCACAATACACTACATGACTAATGATGTTGGTAAAACATACTCTCATTCCCTTTCTTCTAAAAACAAGGACGTTTGATGTAGAAATAGACAACATACTATTAGGAAAATCATGCCACCTCAAAGAGTAATAACCTGCTTTAAATGTGGTGGTACCTTCTGAATCTAATATATGCAGTCTGCTTTGAAGGCATGCCTAGACTGGCTTTGAATTGTGAAAGCAAGGAGTACTATGACATGCAATATGCAAATTGTAAGGTCAAAAGAGTGTTCAGACAACAGGATCATTTTCCTTTGAAGCTGGTGGTGAGGGGGTTCCAGGTACAGTAAAATTGCATTAGAGTGTCGAGGTTAGGAGCAAGCAAAGGTATGTTTTGGAGTTGAGGTATAGTAAACCTTTCTTGCTTTGGCGAAGATAAATGGCATACCACCAAGAAAGGAATTGTGTTCTGGGATGCAGGCTAGGGTGGCAAAAACGTCTCAATAGGAATGGGCATCCTGTCCCCAGTTCAGATTTGCACAGGTTACTTAATTTGACTGTAAAGAATCACACTATGTTCTCTGACCCACAACTGACATGGGGGAACTGGCAGGGCCTATTGATGGGCAGAGTGAAATTAAAAGGAGGAAACACAGAGATTGGGGAAGGAAGGAGAGACTAAGACTGTGATGCAGATGGGATGGGAAGGTAAACAGAATCCAGGGAAAGACATGGCTCAGGGGTTCAGGGACATGGAAGGTAGCGGCAAAAATGGGAGTTGGAGTAGCTGCGCAGAAGATGTAGGAAGGGACAAGGATGGAAACCGAGTGAAACAAATGGAGAAGACATGGATGAATGGAGAACAATGAGTGACAGAGAACTGGAAATTGAAGGAGAGAGATCTACAGATGTAAGTGTTGATTTAGCAAGAGCACCTTCAATCATCAGTAACCAAAATGGTTATCTACCAGTAGGAGTAGTTTTAAGCTTGAAGAATTTTCTGGATTCACATGCTGTGCATTATTCCGCCATCTAGTGGTTGGGTTCGGAATAGACCTTGGTTTTTTTCCCCTTGTTTTCGGCACTGGTGACCACCATTCAGTGCCAGGCACTTCCCCTGTGTGACGTCAGATGGCGCCCTGGGGGTTGTTGTCCTTGGTAGCCATCTTCTGATTCTTTTTTTGGTTTGTGTTCTAGTTAGAAGTACTGTTGATGGTTATCTAGATAATTACTATAAATCTCTTCTCCACCTGTTTGTTTTCCTCGCAGAGGAGATCGGGTGGGTCACATGGGAATCCAGAAAATTCTTCAAGCTGCAGAACTACTCCTACTGGTAAGTAACCATTTTATTTTGCAGCATGAATCCTTTTCTGGATTCACATGCTGTGCATCAGATTACGTAGCAGTTTACCCCTCTTTTGGGAGGCCCTGGTAAGAGAAAGACCTTGCGAACAGGTGTTGGAGTACTTTCTGTCCTATTTGTGCTTCCTTATTCATTTGTTTGTTCACACAGTAATGTGTTGTGAATGTGTGTGGTGATGGCCATGTAGCTGCTGCACATATAGTGTCTACGGGCACTTTGGCCATAAAAGCCAGGGTTGCTCCCTTCTTTCTAGTGGAGAGAGCTGTTGGCTGTGTTTGACAGAGGGAGATAATTTTACTGCATAGTTATCCTAGGACACTCTTATCACTTAGCTAGCATGAACCCCTGTGTAGGCCCTACTGTTGTCCTACTATAGGCCTCAGTTAAATTGACCAGAGCGCTGCCATTTTCCCTTAGCTTAAGCAGAAGCAGAAAGCAGGTCTGACCCATGCTTCACCCATCTCCACTTGTCTGCGTGGCTTCGCACTCCTTCATTAGGCCCCCACCCTACTGTATGCTAGGTTCACGAACGATAAAGTTCAAGTTCCTTCTTAATCTTGCAACACACCCCAGGCCCCCACCTGAAAGCTGTGAACGGAGAAAGAGGAAGTTCCCACCACAGCTAAAGATAGTCCGATAAATGAGGATAAATGTGGCAAATCAGTATCACAGACTGGCACATAAACGCATGAATAGAATCCTTCAAAGTAATATTAACACATTTGTGTTGTGTATGATATATTAATGACAAACCTCCAGTCAAAATGCCAGGAACTTTGTCTAGACTGGCGTACGTGCCACACAATTACGAGAAGGGGCCACATTTACACTTATGATGGGAAGGTACCAGGCAGGGACGTAAGAGACGATTGAGGGATATGAGATACGAGGCAGCTTGATATGACGTAATTATAGTCTCACGCTTTGGACATTATAAAAAGGAGACCCGCAAGAATATCGGCGGGCAACTCCTCGTCTGTTTGTAGGTATTCAGACAGAGAGTTGTCTCCAAGGGCCCTTGATCAAATGTTCATATTTTATATATATATATTTTACTTGTATTTTATCTGTGTAACTGCTTTCCAACAAGACATTTTATATTTGCATATGTTCTTTGTAACTTGTTTTCTACATTTAGCTTTTATATTGTGACACTAGGACATCTCACTAAGTATAGAGTTGTGAGCGCACCTGATAATAATAATAATAATAATTTGTACTTTGCATTCTAATATATTAGCAGGATTCTCACTTATAAGCAGCAAATGTGAGTATTTTTCTATGTAACTGGCACAACCGTGTTTACTCAAACTGTCTCGAAGCTCACAAGTGTACTTAAAGCAAAGCCTCTCTCTCATAGCGGCTGTAAACAGCACTGTGTATATCAAACTGCTATTATTGAATATTTCCAGAAGCTGTCTTCTAATAAAACTTGTACAACTTTCAGAAACAGTCTCCAAGGCTCATATATCCACTTTTTCCTGTTTTTAGAGCAAGCGTTCCAGGACTACCCCGGTGCAAATTAAGGAGTCCCATTTCCCTTAGTTCTCTCTCACGGTCTCCCCAGCGCGGCTTCCGAGCTGCTGCGCCAAGCCCCCTGACCCCTCGTGCCCACAATTAATTTTCCCTCCGACATGTTGTTAATTCCTTGTTAGTGGTGGAATAGCATATTTGGATAGCTTGGACTATCCATCTTGAGATTCTTGCCTTTGTGACAGGCGATCCTGTGTTGGTGTCTCGTAGGCCACAAACAACTGTTTGGATTTTTGCGTTTGTTCTGTTCTTTGTAAGTAGTAAAGTAGTGCCCTCCTTACATCCAGGGTATGGAGGTTTCTTTCTGCCTTAATCTTTGGGTTTTTGAAGAAGACTGGGAGGAGGATATTATGGTCTAAGTGGTATTTGGATACCACCTTTGGCAGGAATTGTGGGTTTGTTTAGATTGGGGCTGACCTTCGAGCGCCTTTTTACTCAGCGTCGGGGCTGCCTTCGGTTGTGCCTTTCCTTCGTGGCCCTTTGGTTCCGACATATGTGCATGGTGTCTTACCCTATCCGTCTTCTTCCCTGTGCCGATTGCATTCTTGTGGGCGCGTTGTTTTTTTTGTGTCTCTTTCCACAAATTTGACTTCCGAGACTTTGTGCGTCGACTCTGCTGCCATTCCCTGGTCCTCGTCGTCACTGGACAGGCCCAGGTCCTTAATGGAAGCCTTCTTTGATGTTTGAGACATGGTGGCGTAGTGGGCCTCTCTCTGCTTTCAACGAGCCCTGAGTGTTTTTGGCAGGAAAGGTGTACATGCCTCACAGTCCTTGTCCTTATGGTCCTTCGGTAGGCAGAGGCTGCACATGTCATGTGGATGCGGACTTGTGGTGGCATTCGGGGCAGAACTTGAAAGGGGTATTTTCCATGGCCTTTACCTCACCATTTATCGACCTTAGAGGTCTTCCGTGTCAATTCTGGAGTCCTGTTCTTATCTACGGTTGCTTCGTTGATGTTTGGTGTAGTTCACAGGAACTTTTTTCTTCTTTTTTTCTGGGATATCCTGAAAAACTTCAAAGCTTTCCATCCTGCTTCCAGTCCCAACGGTGATAAACAGAATCTGAAGATGGCTACCATGCACAACAACCTACAGGGTGCAGTCTGTCGTCACACAGGGGACGTGCCTGGCACCAAATGGTGGTCGACTGTGCCCAAAACAAGAAAAAAAAGAAAAAAAATAAGGACTATTCCGGACCCAACCACTAGATGGCGAAATATTGCACAGCATGTGAATCAGGAAAAGATTGATGCTGCAAAACAAGCATATGTTAATTTGAGCAGCTGTTAGCATCAGTAAACCAAGCATGTATATGACTGGTGAGTAGACGGAGGACAGGAGACCAATTTATTATAAAGTGGTTGGATATCATGTATGTTTACATATTTAAAGCCTTTTCCAGCTGCATTTTGGCTGTGGCACAATGTAACATCCCCTCCCTCATAACTTGCAATATGGTGATTATTTACAGGTGGTGTCATATTTCTGGCATACTATGAATGGCACTATTTTGACACATTTACATTGTAGAATCTTTGAAGATTACCTTAGTCATTTCCAAGGCCATTCCCCCTTGTCTGCCAGTTACTTTTCCAGAAACAGCTGACACCATCTCGCTCTCTGAAGCATCCTTGTTTTTAGGTTCTTCATGCGAAATTGTAGATTTTGTTGTGATAGAGGGATCAGAGCTCTGTTTGATTTCTCCAGGTACTATTTTTTCAGTTTCGGATTCCACCATTTTCGGAACTAGTGAATGTATGTCTTTTTTAGACAATTCCTCTGAGGTCAGAATCTCCTCCAATGGTTTATTTTCCTTGCTATCATAGACCTGCAGAGATTCCAAAATCACAAAGTTAGTTAACTATGCAAAGTGGTGCTGGAAGAATTTTCAGAGCAGAGCTGCTGCCATCAGTGTTACATCACCAAGGTCATAGAAATTGTGAAAAATCCAAGCGTCACACAAAGAACAAGTGTAGCAAATGAGTCATACCCATTCAACAGGAGAGCAGTAAGGGTGTGGTATATAGCCAGTGGTGTATTTTGTAGTGCACTGTCACAAATATATTAATAAAGCAAGGTATGATAGCGCATTTTCATTTACAGACAGTACATTTATCATTAACATGGCCACAAAATTTTCAAAAGCATGCTGTTTAACCGAAAAAACGATATAGCGAACAAACAGCAATGTGTAGAAATTGGGTTTCAGCGACTAATATTTGAATATCACTAAGAAAAGTGTCTTAGGGGCAGAAAACTGCTGCTAAAGCAGCAATAATGGGCTTGATAATATGCCGTAGAGAATTCCAATAGAAGCCCATGTTCACACCAGTACATGGGCTTCTATGGGAATTCACAAGGGCATATTATCAAGCCTATTATCGCTGCTTTAGCGGCAGTTTTCTGCTGCTAAAGCAGCAATCATTTTAATGCCTTTTCTTGATAATATGCCCCTTAATTAGTTTTCAAAAGGGGAGATCTGCTGCCAGATTATGCCAGGGTTATTCAATAGGGCCCTCTTGCCATCTTGCACTGTTATTTGCCTCTATGGCCCAGTGCAACAATGACATTCCCAAACAACCAACAGATTTAACGTTGTTGATTATGGTGAAGCTTGCTTCTGTACTGGTAGATTGGTGTAAACAACAATGCAAAATAGCTTCAAACCATTTTAATGAATGCATTCCCACTTTCAGGTCTCTTCTGGGTTAGAGATGAGGGAGCAGAACTCCAGGTACGGCTTCACAATAAAGAATGGGACTTGAGGACTCTAAGTACAATTTGAATGTTGGAGAGATGTCAATAGGTGTGGCATGAATATGAATGAGCAGTAGGGACATTTTACTGTAGTTATATGATACCACAAACATTTAGAATGATGCTGAAGTTCCTAGAGAGGGTCTGCCTGCAACATGCATTAATATTTGAACATAAATACGTATTTGCTAATATGGGTGTTCAGGGAGGACGGCGGGATAATGCATGACTATGTTTTAATTTTGAGGCCTTGCGTAGCAGGAAACCTGCAAGCTTTACTACTGTGACAATAGTGCTGGAGAAGAACCTGGGCATCAGGTCTGCTGTAAAATTAAAACAGAGAGATAGATGCTAACTTATGTTTATCTAATGTCAAGTTTTTTCCATTCATTCTGATGCATTTATCGCAACATTACATGATCAGCTTTTTTTCCACCGAAAATGCCACTAAATGTATACAATTGTTTATGAAATACATCTCTAGGCAAATTCACAATTTAGCGAGCAAGAAAGGTAAATTCTTATCTTTATATAAACATTAAGTACTGGCTATAATTATGTGAGCATTATATACACTATGTAGTAGGTACTACAATTTTTGTGATACATAATATAGCATCATTTATACATACCTCAAATATTGTGCCACGCACCTTCTCCTCTGCGTAAATGAGAGCGGGAGAAATACTTGTCGTCACCTTGCTTACTGAAGTAGGCTTCTTTCCAGATTCTTCATGAGAAAAGTTGAATTTTGTTGTGACGGAGTCACCCCTTTGAATAATTTCCTGAACTAATGATGAAGCAGTCTCTTTAGCTGATTCCTCTTTGGGTAGAACCTCCTTTAATGTTCCTTTGTCTTTACTGGTAGACACCTAAGATTTTTTTCATAGTTAGAATTAAGTAATTTGTTTGAAAGTAATGCTTTCCCTTTTAAACTTTCAAACACATTACTCAAAAAATAAAGTGTGTAAACGAAGTAGGTTCATCCCCTTTTTCTGTAAAACTATGAAGTTGAACTCCTATTAGTTTGACAGAGAAATAGACAAAATACTATTGGAGTTGCATTTAAGGAAAATATTGTAATCTTAGAAAGTGTTAGCCTGGTCAGAAAACTATCAACCGCCATGAGTTTCTTTATTTCTTTGCCTTCTTTCTTCTGTTTAATATCATTTATATTGTAAAACTTTTAATGGAAAATGTGTTAATTGTATCCTCTTTTTTTTCTAATGAGTATTTATTTCTAGTTTTATCTTTAATTGCAGAGCATATTTTACCTCTCCCCTCTCCTTTCCTCCCCCCTTTTCTTTTCCTTTGCAATCCCTAAAATTGAAAACAGCTTTCTGATATGTTTTATGGCATGTTATTTATCATATATGTTTGTTATTCTTAATATTATTACATCCTGCCCTATATTGTATGGTCAACAATGCATTAATAAAGATTCTTAAACTTAAAAAAAAAAGAAATGACTAGCCTACGTTAAGCTGTACTGGAATCTTCTGCATCTAAAAGATGAAGTCTACTTCCCAAGCATGCTCAGATTCAAAACAGGCTAAATCAGTAATTTAACCCAGACTGTTCAAAAGTCATTGATATCACAATAAAATAAAGACATGCCTCACTTGCATCATTTTCTTCATGATGTATTTGTGGAGGTGGGAGCTGGGGTGATGATTCTCTTGACACAATCTATACTAAAGTGGTGAGACGCTATCAGGACACTTTTTATATTTCGAAATGGGGAAGTGAGGAGAGTTAGGACATACAATATCTTTCAAAGTGAGTGTTCAGACATCAGGACCATTTTCTTTTACTTAGGCTGGTTGTGAGGAGAAACCAAGTATAGTATATATTGGATTAAAGTGTAGAGGTTGGATGCCCACAAGGTTAGGTTTAGATTGGGATCACTATAAACTTTTTTGCTTTGGACAGGAAGAAATAGCATACCACCAGCAAAGTTGTTTTGTTTTGTGATACATGTTTTGGGTGGCATGAATCATCTTAGCTGACATGGTGCTTTTTGCTTAGACTTTTCCTGAGTGACTAAACTTACTAATTGCACATTACCCCACATTCTCTACAGCAGGCCTGACATTGAGAAGACTGCAGCACCAAATGATGGGCAGGTTGAATCAAAATAGTCGGAAGAAACATTGTTTGGGATAGAAGAAATACATAGATGGCTGGGGGGAAAATAAACTGTGATCTTGAGGGGAAGGAAAACAGAGATAGAAAGCAGGGACCGATTTGTAAGAGACAGAGATATGGATGGCAAAACACCGACTGGGCAAGAAAAAGAGTTGAGCATTGGGCTAGAACATAGATGGGATTGAGTATTTAAGGCAATGAGGAGGGAAACAAAACCATGTGACTAATGGTGGCAAAGATGGGGAGCAAGGAGTCACAAATAACCTGAAACTGGTAATGAAATTGATGCACACAATAGAGTATCCTGTTTACAATGGAATAAGAGGTCAGGTGTGGCAGCAAGGAGCAAAATGTATTCGAAACAAAACACAGTTTCTGTCTCAGCAAGAACCTCTAGAAGCGGTAAACCAGGCATATTTTGGATTGAGCAAGTGATGGACACAGGTGTAGGGAAATGCAGGGTGGAGACTTGGGACATTAAATAAATATATCTTGAAATGGGTGGGAAATCAAGTAAGTTTAAATCAGAAGGATTTTATGTGTGTTTCTTGGATGAGAGGGGTCGATCATGGTAAATGAAGGATAGAAGAAAAATAAGCAAAACATGGCATTCCATCATAGCACCTTGATCGCATTCTTCAGAATAATCACAGAACTAATCACTGACCCCAATTATGTACAGTCAACAAGAACTATTTCTCACATATTAAGAATTATCACTGTAATGAAACTTTGATGTTATAGAATATTATTACAGATTACCTCAAATGTTCCATCAGGTATTTTCTCTTTCCCATCAGTCTCTGTTACAGAAGCAGGTGGTACCACCACATTTACAGAAAATTCCTTCACTTTAGGTTCTTCATGCGAAATCTCTGGTTTTGTTGTGATGTTAGGCTCAGGCCTCTTGTCCAATTTGCCCTTTTTAAATGTTTCAGTATCAACCTTAATAATATCCTGAATTGGGGAAGGTGTGTCTTGTTTAGTTGATTCCTCTGACAACAGAACCTTTTCTGGTGTTGCTTCTTTATTGCTGACAGTAACCTGCTGTTTCCACAGAAACAAAAACACTTAAGAAACTTTTCATTCTACACTATTATAACTATTACACAGTAGGAGCATGAAAAAATGGCTGCAGCATAACATGGCAAACAAGGACAATGAGTAAAGCATGGCTTTAATTAGTTTATGAAGTTCTCATTTAAGGAGCCATGGTGCTTGACATAACTAGATTCTAGTCTTTGAACGCAAGCCAACCCTTTTATAAGAAAACAGCAAAAAACATAAACAAACAAATTTCTAATATAATTCACTCACCAACATAAAGCATCAACAGTAAAATACCCTTTAGTACTTGACCCCCAATGCCCCTATGTCTAGCAAGTCTTGTAATCTATACATACTCATTATTTCTTTATCAGTCTTAAATATAAGGACCTAACTTTAGAAGTGGGCAGTAATGAGAAAGCTGCCACAAGCAGGTTGCTATTCCATTTGCTCCTCTGTTGTATCCCTAGCCTCATTTAGCTTTTATTTTCTGAGGACAAATCTCATTTTGGGAACTTGCCTTTATAAAATATTAAAAAACTGCAGATAGACCATGGAATGGTCAAACACTGAGTGCCTGATTACGAGTTCACGTGCTATTTAATGCAACTGATAAACAATGAAATCACAAGGCACATTATTTATCAGGTGCAATAAATAACATTATAGTGAGTCTTTGGGGAATAAAAAAGTACCTTTTGGTGTTTAATGCACCAAAATCTGCATAATATAGTAAATACCGCATGCTTTTCCTTAGTTAAATTTTGGTAGGTTTGACCGAAATTTAATAAAGATGAGTTGTTCAAAGCATTTGATAAGTGTCAGATGCATTGAGTACCTTCCAACCAGTAAAGAGTGGTTTACACATGGGTCGGACTTAACTAATCCACTCAATAATACACATACCAAACAGTTGGGTAAATGAAGAACAGTGAAACCAAATTGTGATTAGGGACTAATTAGTAATTATTTGATTATTAAAAAGTCTCTGGACATATTTTGAATGGAACATTCTCAAATGTCTTAATGAATTTATTAGGATAACTATTATTTCAATCGAAGATATCTTCCGCCAGACAGAACAGATTTCATCAGAATAGCGCAATTTTGCACTATTTTTTACACCAATGGAACAGTGGACAAAAAACATTTAAAAAAACGAACAAATGGAAACACAAGACGTTGCACTGTCGAGCAGGGCAAAGTTTATTGTGTATGAGTAGGTCGGTGCAAAATAGCCTGACACCAGTTAAATCAATGGAATGTAACTTCTCAGTAATGTATGAGTTGATGATGAGGCAGCAGGACCCTAGGTATGTCTTTCAAATAAAGAATCATCTTGAGTGCAGCATATATGATTTGAATTTTGGTGAGATTGTGTCAATATGAATTTGAAAAGGAGGTCAAGTGGAATCAAAGTAGTATACTTTAACAAGCATTTACAATGCAATGGTCTCGGCATCATTAAAGGTAGAGCTATTGGCATTGCTCATGACATTTCTTTTTTTTTTCTTTAAATCATAAATAAATGGCATTGTCATTTACATTGCCAATAAACAGCACTCTGCACTCAACAGCACACACCGCTCTGCACCTGCACTCACCGCTCTGCACCTGCACTCACTGCTCTGCACACTCACTCTGCACCTGCACTCACTGCTCTGCACCTGCACTCACTGCTCTGCACACTCACTCTGCACCTGCACTCACTACTCTGCTCTCACTACTCTGCACTCACTACTCTGCACTCACTACTCTGCACTCACTACTCACTACTCTGCACTCATTACTCACTACTCTGCACTCACTACTCTGCACTCACTACTCACTACTCACTACTCTGCAATCACTACTCTGCACTCACTACTCACTACTCACTACTCTGCACTCACTACTCTGCACTCACTGCTCTGCACTCACTACTCACTGCTCTGCACTCACTACTCACTACTCACTACTCTGCACTCACTACTCTGCACTCACTACTCTGCACTCACTACTCTGCACTCACTACTCACTACTCTACACTCACTACTCACTACTCTGCACTCACTACTCACTACTCTGCACTCACTACTCTGCACTCACTACTCACTGCTCTGCACTCACTACTCACTACTCTACACTCACTACTCACTACTCTGCACTCACTACTCACTACTCTGCACTCACTACTCTGCACTCACTACTCACTACTCTGCACTCACTACTCACTACTCTGCACTCACTACTCTGCACTCACTACTCTGCACTCACTACTCACTACTCACTACTCACTACTCTGCACTCACTACTCACTACTCTGCACTCACTACTCACTACTCTGCACTCACTACTCTGCACTCACTACTCTGCACTCACTACTCACTACTCTGCACTCACTACTCACTACTCTCCACTCACTACTCACTACTCACTACTCTGCACTCACTACTCTGCACTCACTACTCACTACTCTGCACTCACTACTCAGCACTCACTACTCTGCACACACTACTCTGCACTCACTAATCACTACTCTGCACTCACTACTCTGCACTCACTACTCACTACTCTGCCCTCACTACTCACTACTCACTACTCTGCACTCACTACTCACTACTCTGCACTCACTTCTCACTACTCTTCACTCACTACTCACTACTCTGCACTCACTACTCACTACTCTGCACTCACTACTCACTACTCTGCACTCACTACTCACTACTCTGCACTCACTACTCACTACTCTGCACTCACTACTCTGCACTCACTACTCTGCACTCACTACTCTGCACTCACTACTCACTACTCTGCACTCACTACTCACTGCTCACTACTCTGCACTCACTACTCTGCACTCACTACTCTGCACACACCACTCTGCACACACTACTCTGCACTCACTACTCTGCACTCACTACTCACTACTCTGCACTCACTACTCACTACTCTGCACTCACTACTCACTACTCTGCCCTCACTACTCACTACTCTGCCCTTACTACTCACTACTCACTACTCTACACTCACTACTCTGCACTCACTACTCTGCACTCACTACTCTGCACTCACTACTGTGCACTCACTACTCACTACTCACTGCTCACTACTCTGCACTCACTACTCACTACTCACTACTCTGCACTCACTACTCTGCACTCACTACTCTGAACTCACTACTCTGCACTCACTACTCACTACTCTGCACTCACTACTCACTACTCTGCACTCTGCACTCACTACTCTGCACACACCACTCTGCACACACTACTCTGCACTCACTACTCTGCACTCACTACTCACTACTCTGCACTCACTACTCACTACTCTGCACGCACTACTCACTACTCTGCCCTCACTACTCACTACTCACTACTCTGCCCTTACTACTCACTACTCACTACTCACTACTCACTACTCTACACTCACTACTCTGCACTCACTACTCTGCACTCACTACTCTGCACTCACTACTCTGCACTCACTACTCACTACTCACTGCTCACTACTCTGCACTCACTACTCACTACTCACTACTCTGCACTCACTACTCTGCACTCACTACTCTGCACTCACTACTCTGCACTCACTACTCTGCACTCACTACTCACTACTCTGCACTCACTACTCACTACTCTGCAATCACTACTCTGCACTCACTTCTCACTACTCACTACTCTGCAATCACTACTCTGCACTCACTTCTCACTACTCACTACTCTGCACTCACTACTCACTACTCTGCAATCACTACTCTGCACTCACTACTCTGCACTCACTGCTCTGCACTCACTACTCACTGCTCTGCACTCACTACTCACTACTCACTACTCTGCACACACTACTCACTACACTGCACTCACTACTCTGCACTCACTACTCACTACTCTGCACTCACTACTCACTACTCTGCACTCACTACTCTGCACTCACTACTCACTACTCTGCACTCACTACTCACTACTCTGCACTCACTACTCTGCACTCACTACTCACTACTCTGCACTCACTACTCACTACTCACTACTCACTACTCTGCACTCACTACTCACTACTCTGCACTCACTACTCACTACTCTGCACTCACTACTCTGCACTCACTACTCTGCACTCACTACTCACTACTCTGCACTCACTACTCACTACTCTCCACTCACTACTCACTACTCACTACTCTGCACTCACTACTCTGCACTCACTACTCACTACTCTGCACTCACTACTCAGCACTCACTACTCTGCACACACTACTCCGCACTCACTACTCACTACACTGCACTCACTACTCTGCACTCACTACTCACTACTCTGCCCTCACTACTCACTACTCACTACTCTGCACTCACTACTCACTACTCTGCACTCACTACTCTTCACTCACTACTCACTACTCTGCACTCACTACTCACTACTCTGCACTCACTACTCACTACTCTGCACTCACTACTCTGCACTCACTACTCACTACTCTGCACTCACTACTCACTACTCTGCACTCACTACTCTGCACTCACTACTCACTACTCTGCACTCACTACTCACTACTCACTACTCACTACTCTGCACTCACTACTCACTACTCTGCACTCACTACTCACTACTCTGCACTCACTACTCTGCACTCACTACTCTGCACTCACTACTCACTACTCTGCACTCACTACTCACTACTCTCCACTCACTACTCACTACTCACTACTCTGCACTCACTACTCTGCACTCACTACTCACTACTCTGCACTCACTACTCACTACTCTGCACTCACTACTCACTACTCTGCACTCACTACTCACTACTCTGCACTCACTACTCTGCACTCACTACTCTGCACTCACTACTCACTACTCTGCACTCACTACTCACTGCTCACTACTCTGCACTCACTACTCTGCACTCACTACTCTGCACACACCACTCTGCACACACTACTCTGCACTCACTACTCTGCACTCACTACTCACTACTCTGCACTCACTACTCACTACTCTGCACTCACTACTCACTACTCTGCCCTCACTACTCACTACTCACTACTCTGCCCTTACTACTCACTACTCACTACTCTACACTCACTACTCTGCACTCACTACTCTGCACTCACTACTCTGCACTCACTACTCTGCACTCACTACTCACTACTCACTGCTCACTACTCTGCACTCACTACTCACTACTCTGCACTCACTACTCTGCACTCACTACTCTGCACTCACTACTCTGCACTCACTACTCACTACTCTGCACTCACTACTCACTACTCTGCAATCACTACTCTGCACTCACTTCTCACTACTCACTACTCTGCAATCACTACTCTGCACTCACTTCTCACTACTCACTACTCTGCACTCACTACTCACTACTCTGCACTCACTACTCTGCACTCACTACTCTGCACTCACTACTCACTACTCTGCACTCACTACTCTGCACTCACTACTCTGCACTCACTACTCACTACTCTGCACTCACTACTCACTACTCTGCACTCACTACTCTGCACTCACTACTCACTACTCTGCACTCATTACTCTGCACTCACTACTCTGCACTCACTACTCTGCACTCACTACTCACTACTCTCCACTCACTACTCACTACTCACTACTCTGCACTCACTACTCACTACTCTGCACTCACTACTCTGCACTCACTACTCTGCACTCACTACTCACTACTCTGCACTCACTACTCACTACTCTGCACTCACTACTCACTACTCTGCACTCACTACTCTGCACACACTACTCTGCACTCACTACTCACTACTCTGCACTCACTACTCACTACTCTGCACTCGCTACTCACTACTCACTACTCTGCCCTCGCTACTCACTACTCACTACTCACTACTCACTACTCTGCACTCACTACTCTGCACTCACTACTCACTACTCTGCACTCACTACTCTGCACTCACTACTCACTACTCTGCACTCACTACTCACTGCTCACTACTCTGCACTCACTACTCACTACTCTGCACTCACTACTTACTACTCTGCACTCACTACTCACTACTCTGCACTTACTACTCACTACTCTGCACTCACTACTCACTACTCTGCACTCACTACTCACTACTCTGCACTCACTACTCTGCACTCGCTACTCACAACTCTGCACTCACTACTCACTACTCTGCACTCACTACTCACTACTCTGTACTCACTACTCACTACTATGCACTCACTACTCACTACTCTGCACTCACTACTCACTACTCTGCACTCACTACTCACTACTCTGCACTCACTACTCACTACTCTGCACTCACTACTCACTACTCTGCACTCACTACTCTGGACTCACTACTCTACACTCACTACTCACTGCTCACTACTCTGCACTCACTACTCACTACTATGCACTCACTACTCACTACTCTGCACTCACTACTCTGCACTCACTACTCTGCACTCACTACCACTACTCACTACTCTGCACTCTGCACTCACTACTCTGCACTCTGCACTCACTACTCTGCACTCACTACTCACTACTCTGCACTCACTACTCACTACTCACTACTCTGCACTCACTACTCACTACTCTGCACTCACTACTCACTGCTCGCTACTCTGCACTCACTACTCTGCACTCACTACTCACTGCTCACTACTCTGCACTCACTACTCACTGCTCTGCACTCACTACTCACTACTCTGCACTCACTACTCTGCACTCACTACTCACTACTCTGCACTCACTCTGCACTCACTACTCTGCACTCACTACCACAACTCACTACTCTGCACTCTGCACTCACTACTCTGAACTCTGCACTCACTACTCTGCACTCACTACTCTGCACTCACTACTCACTACTCACTACTCTGCACTCACTACTCACTACTCTGCACTCACTACTCACTGCTCGCTACTCTCTACTCACTACTCACTACTCTGCACTCACTACTCACTACACTGCACTCACTACTCACTGCTCGCTACTCTGCACTCACTACTCACTACTCTGCACTCACTACTCTGCACTCACTACTCTGCACTCACTACTCACTACTCTGCACTCACTACTCACTACTCTGCACTCACTACTCTGCACTCACTACTTTGCACTCACTACTCTGCACTCACTACTCTGCACTCACTACTCTGCACTCTGCACTCACTACTCTGCACTCACTACTCCCTACTCTGCACGCACTACTCTGCACTCACTACTCTGCACTCACTACTCTGCACTCACTACTCTGCACTCTGCACTCACTACTCTGCACTCACTACTCTGCACTCACTACTCACTACTCTGCACTCACTACTCACTACTCTGCACTCACTACTCACTACTCTGCACTCACTACTCACTGCTCGCTACTCTGCACTCACTACTGGGCACTCACTACTCTGCACTCACTACTCTGCACTCACTACTTTGCACTCACTACTCACTACTCTGCACTCACTACTCACTATTCTGCACTCACTACTCACTACTCTGCACTCACTACTCTGCACTCACTACTCTGCACTCACTACTCACTACTCTGCACTCACTACTCTGCACTCACTACTCACTACTCTGCACTCACTACTCACTCCTCTGCACCCACTACTCACTACTCTGCACTCACTACTCTGCACTCACTACTCTGCACTCACTACTCACTACTCTGCACTCACTACTCTGCACTCACTACTCTGCACTCACTGCTCTGCACTCACTACTCACTACTCTGCACTCACTACTCACTATTCTGCACTCACTACTCACTACTCACTACTCTGCAGTCACTACTCACTACTCTGCACTCACTACTCACTACTCACTACTCACTACTCTGCACTCACTACTCACTACTCTGCACTCACTACTCTGCACTCACTACTCTGCACTCACTACTCTGCACTCACTACTCTGCACTCACTACTCACTACTCTGCACTCACTACTCACTACTCTGCACTCACTACTCTGCATTCACTACTCACTACTCACTACTCTGCACTCACTACTCACTACTCTGCACTCTGCACTCACTACTCTGCACTCACTACTCTGCACTCTACACTCACCACTCTGCACTCACTACTCTCTGCACTCACTACTCTGCACTCACTACTCTCTGCACTCACTACTCACTACTCTGCACTCACTACTCACTACTCTGCACTCTGCACTCACTACTCTGCACTCACTACTCTGCACTCACTACTCACTACTCTGCACACTCACTCTGCACTCACACTCTGCACTCACACTCTGCACTCAGCACACAGGTTGGCACATGGGCTGTCTTTTTCTATGTCTATGACACCCAGGTTCCGCACTGTTGGCGCCGCCGATATCATGGAATCTTCCACCACACTTTCTAAAACTTTATAGTCCGAAGCATAAAAGGGACAGGACCAAATGAAGGGTAGACATTTGCTTAAAATAATCTTATTGTATTTATGAGAAGCAAAAGCGAGACTGTGAAATGTGCTGAATATCAGTTTGTTACGAATCAACAGAGTGGAGTTAGAGAACCAAGAAATAGTCATTTAAAATCCGGGTTAGAAGGAGTAGTAATCACAAGCTGAGCATCAACGGGCGCGAAACAGCGCGGTGGGCGCGCACGAGACGCAGCGTGGGCGTGCACATCAGCTGAAGATCGCCGGAGAAGACACCGAGTCTGCCTGCTGCCGTGACTGACCCCCAGCGGAGGTAAAGAGCCCGGTGAGTGGGGGTAGAGGGGGGACGGCAGAGAGGGAGTGGGCAGAGAGGGAGTGTGTGTGTGTGTGTGTGCGTGCGTGTGTGTGTGCGTGCGTGTGTCTGTCTGTCTGTCTATGTGTGCCTGCCTGCCTGCCTGTGTGTGTGCGCGTCCACAGACCCTGGTAGGCTCGTGCACCGCTCTGTCCTCCCTTGAGCACTAACTCAACTGCAATAGGGCTCGATGCCGAGCCCTAAAAAGAGATTTCTGCATGGCTGTATAATATTAAGAACACTTGGAAAGTGTTGTGGATCCTAGAGAGGGTCCTTCACCAATGTGCATTAGGTATATGTTTCAACTTGTATACTTATATCATAGCTTGTTGGTTCACGGATGGTGAGGAGGCAGTATACAGGGATATTTTGAAAGTCTAGCCTGTGGCAGCAGAAAACCTGGAAGCTTCAGAACTGGTAGGGTGGTGTTGGAGAAGAACTTGGAAATCAGATACTTTGTGAAATTATGATAGGGAATCTGTATATTATTTTGTCATGTCATATTTTTCCTAGCAACCTGATGTGACAAACTATCTCTTTTTTCATAGAAAATACTGGTAACTCAATGTAATTGTTTCGGTAAGACCTCTTTACACAAACCCCAATGCAATGGACAGTAGAGGTAAAGCGCTATCATTACCTATTAAAGTATTGGCTATACTTGTGTACACAGCATGTATATTGTAGTAATGACTACCATTCTTTCAATACACTGGCATTTCATAGCATCCACAGCATCCTTTACATACCTCAAATACTGTGCCAGACACATTTTCTTCAGCGTCAATAGCTAGTGTGGAAACAGTTGACATCACCTTCCTCACTGAAGTAGGCTTCTTTCCAGATTCTTTGTGAGAAAAGTCACGTTTTGTTTTGACAGTAACTCCCCTTTGAATTGTTTCCACTCCTGTCTTGATTATTTCCTGAACTGAAGAGGGAGTATCTTTTTTTGATTCCTCAATGGGGAGAATCTTCTCTGCAGTCCCTTCTATCTCAATGACAGGCACCTGAGGTTGCTTCAAAATTAGAATTAATTAAGTAGTTGTAATGTGGCTCTTTTATTTTTAAACTTCACAATAAATTACATGACTTATAGTGTTGATAACACAAATACGTTCATTCCATTCTTCTGAAAACAAGGAAGTTGACTCTTATTGGATGTAGAAATACTATTAGGAGTTATATATAATGGGAAATCATACCATCTCCAAGAGTAATAACCTGCTTTAAATGTGGTGGAACCTACTGAATCTGACATATGCCGTCTGTTTCCAAGGCTTGCCTAGACTCTGAACACATTTGGGGCCATATGTATGACCGTTTTTTGCGTTCGCAAATGGGAAATCGGCCCGTTTGCGGCTGCAAAAAAGGGTCCTGAATTGTACAAATGCTATATTGCGAGTCACTGATTTGCAAAATAGCATTTGCGACTCATACTATTAGTCAGGGTTGTCCCTTCCTAATAGCGAGTCGCAATGGAATGTACCATTGTTTTGTGACCACATTGGCGGCCGCAAAACACTCTCCGTTTACCACCTACTTCAGCTGGGCAGAAGATCTAGGAAGGGACAAAGACGAGGATGGTGAAACAAATGGAGGAAGCATGGATGAATGGAGTGCAATGAGTGACACGTGACTGGAAATTGGTAATGAAGGAGAGAGATCTTCAGATGTAAGTGCTGACTTAGCAGGCACAGCTTCAGTCATCAGTAAACCAAGTATATGGTATTTGAACAGTAGTAAACATCAGTACACCAAGCATGCATTACATTGCTTAGTGGACGGATGACAGGAGACCAATTTATGATAAAGTGATTCGGATAGCAGCTATGTTTAAATTTGTAAGCCTTGTCCAGCTGCATATTGGATGAGGCATGATGTAACATCCCCTCCCTCATGCAATATGGTGATTATTTAAAGTTGGCGGTACATTTCTACCATACTATGGCTGACACCATTTTGACACATTGACATTCTATAATCTTTGAAGATTACCTCAAACTTTTCCTTGGCCATTTCCTCTTGTCCACCAGTTACTTTTCCAGAAACAGCTGACACCATCTCGCTCTCTGAAACATCTTCTTTTTTAGGTTCTTCATTAGAAATAGTAGGTTTTGTTGTGATAGAAGGCTCAGAGCTCTGTTTGATTTTTCCCTCTATAATTGTTTCAGTTTCAGCTTCCACCATTGTAAGAACTGATGAATGTATGTGTTTTTTAGATAATTCCTCTGAGGTCAGAATCTGCTCCAATGTGTCATTTTCTTTGTTGTCATAGACCTGCAGAGATTCCAAAATCACAGAGTTAGTTAACCATGCACAGTGGTGCTGGAATCATTTTCAGAGCGGGTGCTGTCATCAGTGTTACATCACCAAGGTCATAGAAATTGCGGAAAATCCAAGCGTCACACAAAGAACAAGTGTAGCAAATGAGTCCTACCCATTCAGCAGGAGAGCAGTAACGATGTGGCATAAAGCCAGTGGTGTATTTTGTAGTACACTGTCGCAAATATATTAATACAGCATGGTATCATAGCGCATTGTCATTTACAGACAGCACATTTTCCATTGAAATGGCTCCTAAATTTTCACAGACATGCACTTTAACCAATAAAACCATATAGCGAACAAACAGCAATGTGTAGAAATTGGGCTTCAGCGACCTATAATTGAACATCACTAAGTAAAGTGTATTGATATGCTATGATCCTATTAAAAATCTTTGCTCACAAACATCAAAAACAGTGCTTAATTGTTGCTTTATTAACTGCTGATATAAGTTGAAATGTTATATGATACATTTTCATCTATCCTACTCCCTTTCCTTTCAAACTCCTTGTCCTCCAGCAAGATTGCCGTACAGTTCACTTTACAAAATCCTCTTACTTTGCAGTCAGAAAACGAAAAGTAAACACCAATGTCCATGTTAAACGAATAAGCAGCAGTCAGTCAGAAGATATAGCTATGACATTTGACCTCTGGCTTTGAAGGCACAGCACATATAACAAGAAAAAGATAAAGTTCTAAGGCATGTTCATTGCCCATTCACCTTCTAGCCCTAGCTAGTGGCGTAGCAAGGGGGTGGGTGGGTGGCAGTCTGCCCGGGCCGCACGTGTCTTGGGACACCACTCCTACCTACCATCTTAGGTGGCAATGGCAAGCAGAAGGATTGCCAGCATCCCCTTTCAATGTGGCCATGGGGCAGCAAGCGCAGGGATCGCCATGGGAAACCAATGGTCTAGCTACGCCACTGGCCCTAGCATGGTTATATCAGCGAGTGCCTATGACCATACAGTACCTTTCTACATTCCATTCCAGCATACAAACACAGATCCAACTTAAAATAATTAAATTTAACATAACAAAGCAAATACGGGAGGTGAAAACTTCATTCTTATTCGTCCAAAAAGCTCCCTCTGATGACTGTTCTGCAATAACAGATTCAAGTCTGTGAGACCAAGGAAACTATAGCCTTTTAAAGGAAATAGATTAAATCATATAGTTTCAAATGTACTCTTCTAACATATAACTGTTCTATAATATAACTCAAGTACTAACCACAAACTACCATAAAAAACTCGACCTCACAGTATTTCCAGATAAATTAAACTATATAACTATATATAAATTTAACTATCTGACCTGCCTTGAAAAGACCACAGTGCAGTCTATGTGTGCTTTAAAAATATAACAGCCAAACCAATAAATTAAAAACAAACACCGAAGGCAAACTACAGTGAGACATGCAATGGGTTTTGGCTATTAGAAAGGCTGGATATGTTTTGAATAGAACATGCTGAATAGAGGCTTAAGGAATTTGGTAGAACTTCCTACTTCTTTTTTTACTTAGGGTGGTGATCATATGTCTGGTTCCAAGGTGCCTGTTTCGAACCACAGACATGACATGAAATCTTGACCCAGCCCCATTGCAATGTTGTACTATTATTTACCCAAATGGGCTTGCTCAGAAATTGGCCTTTGCAATGACTAATAGATTCAAACAGAATATGTTGGCGTGGTCAATTAGTACAAAGGATGTTTTTATGCCGGTAGGTCGGTGCACACAAAACTGCAACATAGGGACTAGTGCATTAGCCTAATCCAATCCTTAGATGATTTATAAATTGAGGCATAAGGGAGAGGAACCCCAAGTACATCTTCAAGTACTAAAGTGGACTTGAGGACACCAAATGTGATATAAACTTTAAAGAGATAGTGTCAAGATGTGGGGTAGGAATCTAAATAGGAGGCGAGGTGTAAATAAGGTAAACTCTTAAACAGAAACATCAGGGTGGTTATAAAACAACAGGTATACTGTAAATACTAGCGACAAAACAACAATGTGTTATATTGATATATTTGAAAGAATATTTAAATTTTTTCTAAATTCAGTGTTCACTGTTGGGGTGGGCACAGGTAGGGTTTGAATTTGTGACCTAGCAAGGCAGGACACCTGCTAGATTTAAAACTTGAAGGCTGGTGCTGAAGAAGCCTGGACTTCAAGCATGGTGTGAATTGTTGATAACAAGGGATCAGTAGTGTGCTACGTAGGATTTGTGAGAAGGAATCTGTGAGAGGATTTGTACGAGGAATATTTTCAAATGAAAGGTGAAAGAGGGCAAGATAGCAAGGAGGTTTATCAGAATTCTAGGAGTGTTTTGAGCTGGGGTGAAAGGGCAAAATAAAGACAGAGGAGAGAGTAACTTATTTTTTTCATATAATTTTCTTTGATATCCAGCCAGATGTTGTTCTGTAATTTCACACATTTTTAGTCATATGAAATGTTCATGTATCTACCCTGATGCTTTTTCCACAACTTTACATGTGTGTTCTCTTTTGCCATGGAAAATACCAGCACCCAGATTTTCTAAGCACTTGCATTGCCCTTGAATCACGCAAAACGGCATAAGGCAACACAAAGACTTAAGTGATACTTACTAAGCCACACAAAGCCACCTTGCGTGGCTGTGCATGGCTTGAGAGTGACAGAGTAACGCATGGCATCGTAAAGAACCGCCTATCATTATTCTGCATTGGCAAGGTGGTCCATTGGTGAACTTTGTGGGCGTTCCCACACTTCCACCGATGGATTTTGGTGCATTCCCAGATATACTAAGGGTAGTAAACCTTGGAAAGCAACACAATGCTGTGACATCCCAATAAAGGCGTAATGTGGAGAAATATGTTTATTTCTCCTTGCCTCTATCTATGTGCGCTGCATTTTGCAGCACACATAGAAAGTGGAAAATGCCTCTGAGGATTGTTTTTGTGCAGAAAGATGTCCCTTTCTACACAAAAGGAATCCTGCTTGTAACACGGGCACCGTTGCACCACATTGCAAAGGTTACTTCATTGGTGCTAGGCTGCTGCACACAGTGCGCCAACACAGAGAGAGAGACGGCAAGTACCATATCTTAGTAAATATGGCGCACTACTGCTCTCTCTATTTGACGGAGTGTAGCAAGTTGTCTCGCTGCATTGCATCAACGTTAGTAAATCTGACACCAAGTGTTGAAGATATTTGGGAATGATAGCTTCAGCCAAAATACAATTATCTGTTGAAAGTGGAAGATGCATTCCTATCAGAAATTATGAGGGTGTTGGCTGTAATTGTGCACACAATACGTCATGAAGTGAGGAGGAGTATTTTTAACACAGCAATACTTTATAGCATTCTTTCATCATACCTCTGATAATCTACCAGGCACTTGCTCGTAAGCAGCAGTGACTACAGGAAAAACAGTTGACACAACCTTGCTTGCTGACAGATCCTTCTTTCCAGATTCTTCATGAGAAACGTCGATTTTTGTTTTGAACGAGACTCCCCATTGAATTGTTTCCATTCCAGCCTTAATCATTTCCTGAACTGAGGATGAAGCTGCATCTTTAGCTGTTTCCGCTGTGGGTAGGATTTTCTCCACCATGTCTTCTCCCTTGCTGACAGACACCTGTAGTTTTACAAAATTCACAATTTGCGTTTTAAAGAAATATTTTCCTTCAAAACTATTATAGAAATGAATGGCAGACATCTTGGCTACTAAATTTGGTTAACAGAATAAATATATATATATATTAAATTTTCCTTCATATAGTGCAAGCTATACTCTTGTCGTATATATTTAAAATACAACTGAAAGATCATGTTAAGGAAAGGAAAGTCAGTTCCAAGGGGAATGATCTAATTTCAAATTATGAGGCACCTTCTCTTTGCATAAAATGTTCTTTGCTACCCAGGCATGGTCAATTTCCACAAACATTCTGTAACTTAATGCAAGATTGTTCAGCATCCATCACAGCACTGCAGAGGAAGATATGCCTATCCGACCTCCTGCGGTTCCGTGAAGATGTGAGGATATGAGGCTTAGGTTTTGAATTTTCTTAGCAAAAGTTTAATTTTAAGTTACAAAGATGAGAACACGTTGGGGCATGCTGTAAGTTTTGTATTGGAAAGAGAAGGATGTTAGGACACCCAAAATACTTCAAATTGAAAGGCTTAAAGTTCTTCAGATATCTGGGTCATTTGAAACCTGTTAGCCAAAGACATCCTGGTTGAGCTTGACACTTTAAGTTTGGTTAAGATTTGACCCGATGTACCAGAACCGACAGTGGTAAATCAAGCTTCCTTCTCTGCCACAGGACTAAATTGGGGAACGCTGCAGGACCGAGAGAAGGGATCACATTGACAGGATGAAATGCAAAGAGGGGGGTGACAGGGACACAGGTATGGAGGAGAGGCGAGATACCTGATAATACAATGTAGATGGGATGGGGTGGGAGAGGGCAGGCAGGAAAAGATATGGAGAGGGAAACAAGGGTGTCAAAACACAGAAGGTAAAGAAAAGAGTAGAAAGCAAGGCATACGATGGAAGAGGTTAGTAAAAAGACGAAGAGTGCATCAGGTTCACATGAATGAGAGAATAATGGATGGGAGGAGAGAGTGCCACAGAGACTGGAAACAGGTAGCAAGATGAAGGGTCACAGGGACAAGTGTTGACTCTGCAAGACCACCTCCAATCAGCAGTAGGCCAGGCTAATTTTAAATTGATACAAAAGGGGATGATGGATGGAGCGTTTGAGCAAATCAAACACTCACCCCCAGTCAGCTGATCTGGGTTTACTCCATCACCATTCTTTAGCCCACTCAGCCACCCCATTTCAGACATGGCTATATGCAAATCAGTCTGACCCTGTGCCTCATGGGAACAGTCCAGCCCGAACTGCCAAGCCATGTCTTCCATGGACCAGAAACAAGCATCCGGGGACCGGTTTCGGATTCATAATCCTCATCAGCTAGGCTATCTTGAATCCAGTGGCCAAGTGAGCAAGGGACTCACCTCTGAGCATACCCTGCCACACTTAGGGCGAACAAAGCGATACAAAAGGGGATGATGGACGGAGCGTTTGAGCAAATCAAACACTCACCCCCAGTCAACTGATCTGGGTTTAATCCATCACCATTCTTTAGCCCACGCAGCCACCCCATTTCAGACATGGCTATATGCAAATCAGTCTGACCCTCTGCCTCATGGGAACAGTCCAGCCCGAACTGCCAAGCCATGTCTTCCATGGACTGGAAACAGGCATCCTGGGACTGGTTTCGGATTCATAATCCTCATCAGCCAGGCTATCTTGAATCCAGTGACCAAGTGAGCAAGGGACTCACATCTGAGCATACCCTGCCATACTTAGGGCGAACAAAGCGATACAAAAAGGGATGATGGACGGAGCGTTTGAGCAAATAAAACACTCACCCCCAGTCAACTGATCTGGGTTTAATCCATCACCATTCTTTAGCCCACTCAGCCACCCCATTTCAGGCATGGCTATATGCAAATCAGTCTGACCCTGTGCCTCATGGGAACAGTCCAGCCCAAACTTCCAAGCCATGTCTTCCATGGACCGGAAACAAGCATCCTTGGACCGGTTTCGGATTCATAATCCTTATCAGCCAGGCTATCTTTAATCCAGTGAACAAGTGAGCAAGGGACTCACGTCTGAGCATACCCTGTCACACTTAGGGCAAACAAAGCGATACAAAAGGGGATGATGGACGGAGTGTTTGAGCAAATCAAACACTCACCCCCAGTCAACTGATCTGGGTTTAATCCATCACCTTTCTTTAGCCCACTCAGCCACCCCATTTCAGACATGGCTATATGCAAATCAGTCTGACCCTGTGCCTCATGGGAACAGTCCAGCCCGAACTGCCAAGCCATGTCTTCCATGGACCGGAAACAAGCATCCTGGGACCGGTTTCGGATTCATAATCCTCATCAGCCAGGCTATCTTGAATCCAGTGGCCAAGTGAGCAAGGGACTCACGTCTGAGCATACCCTGCCACACTTAGGGCGAACAAAGCGATACAAAAGGGGATGATGGACGGAGCGTTTGAGCAAATCAAACACTCACCCCCAGTCAACTGATCTGGGTTTAATCCATCACCATTCTTTAGCCCACTCAGCCACCCCATTTCAGACATGGCTATATGCAAATCAGTCTGACCCTGTGCCTCATTGGAACAGTCCAGCCCGAACTGCCAAGCCATGTCTTCCATGGACCGGAAACAAGCATCCTGGGACCGGTTTCGAATTCATAATCCTCATCAGCCAGGCTATCTTGAATCCAGTGGCCAAGTGAGCAAGGGACTCACGTCTGAGCATACCCTGCCACACTTAGGGCGAACAAAGTGATACAAAAGGGGATGATGGACGGAGCGTTTGAGCAAATCAAACACTCACCCCCAGTCAACTGATCTGGGTTTAATCCATCACCATTCTTTAGCCCACTCAGCCACCCCATTTCAGACATATGCAAATCAGTCTGACCCTGTGCCTCATGGGAACAGTCCAGCCCGAACTGCCAAGCTATGTCTTCCATGGACCGGAAACAAGCATCCTGGGACCGGTTTCGGATTCATAATCCTCATCAGCCAGGCTATCTTGAATCCAGTGGCCAAGTGAGCAAGGGACTCACGTCTGAGCATACCCTGCCACACTTAGGGCGAACAAAGCGATACAAAAGGGGATGATGGACGGAGCGTTTGAGCAAATCAAACACTCACCCCCAGTCAACTGGTCTGGGTTTAATCCATCACCATTCTTTAGCCCACTCAGCCACCCCATTTCAGACATGGCTATATGCAAATCAGTCTGACCCTGTGCCTCATGGGAACAGTCCAGCCCGAACTGCCAAGCCATGTCTTCCATGGACCGGAAACAAGCATCCTGGGACCGGTTTCGGATTCATAATCCTCATCAGCCAGGCTATCTTGAATCCAGTGGCCAAGTGAGCAAGGGACTCACGTCTGAGCATACCCTGCCACACTTAGGGCGAACAAAGCGATACAAAAGGGGATGATGGACGGAGCGTTTGAGCAAATCAAACACTCACCCCCAGTCAACTGATCTGGGTTTAATCATCACCATTCTTTAGCCCACTCAGCCACCCCATTTCAGACATGGCTATATGCAAATCAGTCTGACCCTGTGCCTCATGGGAACAGTCCAGCCCGAACTGCCAAGCCATGTCTTCCATGGACCGGAATCAAGCATCCTGGGACCGGTTTCGGATTCATAATCCTCATCAGCCAGGCTATCTTGAATCCAGTGGCCAAGTGAGCAAAGGACTAAGTGTGGCAGGGTATGCTCAGACGTGAGTCCCTTGCTCACTTTGCCACTGGATTCAAGCAAGCCAGGGCTGAAGACGGCTGTAATGCCAGAAACCGGTCCTCGGAAGCTTGTTTCCAGTCCAGGGAAGGCATGGCTTGGCAGTTCGGGCTGGACTGTTCCCATGAGGCACAGGGTCAGACTGATTTGCATATAGCCATGTCTGAACTGGGGTGGCAGAGTGGGCTAAAGAACGGTGATGGGTCTAACCCAGATCTTTTGACTGGGTGTGAGTGTTTGATTGGTTCAGATGCTCCGTCCATCACCACCCCCTTTTGTACCGCTTTTGGCCGCCATAAGTGTGGCAGGGTATGCTCAGATGTGAGTCCCTTGCTCACTTTGCCACTCGATTCAAGAAAGCCAGGCTGAAGACGGCTGTAATGCCAGAAACCTGTCCTCGGAAGCTTGTTTTCGGTCCAGGGAAGGCATGGCTTGGCAGTTCGGGCTGGACTGTTCCCATGAGGCACAGGGTCAGACTGATTTGCATATAGCCATGTCTGAACTGGGGTGGCAGAGTGGGCTAAAGAACGGTGATGGGTCTAACCCAGATCTTTTGACTGGGTGTGAGTGTTTGATTGGTTCAGATGCTCCGTCGATCACCTCCCCCTTTTGTACCGCTTTTGGCCGCCATAAGTGTGGCAGGGTATGCTCAGACGTGAGTCCCTTGCTCACTTTGCCACTGGATTCAAGCAAGCCAGGCTGAAGACAGCTGTAATGCCAGAAACCGGTCCTCGTAAGCTTGTTTCCGGTCCAGGGAAGGCATAGCTTGGCAGTTCGGGCTGGACTGTTCCCATGAGGCACAGGGTCAGACTGATTTGCATATAGCCATGTCTGAACTGGGGTGGCAGAGTGGGCTAAAGAACGGTGATGGGTCTAACCCAGATCTTTTGACTGGGTGTGAGTGTTTGATTGGTTCAGATGCTCCGTCCATCACCACCCCCTTTTGTACCGCTTTTGGCCGCCATAAGTGTGGCAGGGTATGCTCAGACGTGAGTCCCTTGCTGACTTTGCCACTGGATTCAAGCAAGCCAGGCTGAAGACGGCTGTAATGCCAGAAACCGGTCCTCGGAAGCTTGTTTCCGGTCCAGCGAAGGCATGGCTTGGCAGTTCGGGCTGGACTGTTCCCATGACGCACAGGGTCAGACTGATTTGCATATAGCCATGTCTGAACTGGGGTGGCAGAGTGGGCTAAAGAACGGTGATGGGTCTAACCCAGATCTTTTGACTGGGTGTGAGTGTTTGATTGGTTCAGATGCTTCGTCCATCACCACCCCCTTTTGTACCGCTTTTGGCCGCCATAAGTGTGGCAGGGTATGCTCAGACGTGAGTCCCTTGCTCACTTTGCCACTGGATTCAAGCAAGCCCGGCTGAAGACGGCTGTAATGCCAGAAACCGGTCCTGGGAAGCTTGATTCCGGTCCAGGGAAGACATGGCTTGGCAGTTCGGGCAGGACTGTTCCCATGAGGCACAGGGTCAGACTGATTTGTATATGGCCATGTCTGAACTGGGGTGGCGGAGTGAGCTAAAGAACGGTGATGGATTAAACCCAGATCAGTTGACTGGGGGTGAGTGTTTGTATTGTCAACGCTCCGTCCATCACCACCTTTGGTTTTTCTTTGTTAACCCAAAAATTGCCCCAAAAGAAATCAGCAGGGATCAGCTGTGGCACCACAGTGCCTCCTGGAGCGCAAACGCAGCTCCGATTAGCCCCCACCCACTGAGCTCGCCTTCTGGGCTCCTCTAGTCTTTCTCGGCATCCTGCAGGGATGGATCAGCTGTGGCACCACAGTGGCTCCTGGAGGGCAAACGCAGCTTCGTTTAGCCCCCACTCACCGGGCTCCCCTTCTTTACTCCTCCGGTACGGCAGCATGCAGGGCTCTCTCTGGTCCTGGGAGTGGAGCTCCGCCCACGATCAGGCTTCACTTGTCTGACTTCCTCCGCAGCCGCCCTGCAATTGGCGACCTCAGCAGCTTCCTCTTCCCAGCCCGCTTTGGTTGGGTGGCCGTACATTAGCCCGCCCACAACCAGGCACAGGCTTCGGCCTGTCTTCCGGGCCGGTTTCACTCCTCGGCTCAACAGTGCGGGTAGGCTCCCACTGTGCTGGCATCAATGCAGGGTGGGCTCTAGCTTCCTTCTGGAAATACTCATAAACGCGGGGTGGGCTCCCACTTTTTAATCCTTGCAAATGCGGGGTGGGCTCCCGCTTCCCACACAATGCAGTTAGTCTCTCACTCTCCTTTCAGCAGCACGGGGGAATCCCTATGCTTGAATTCCCTCAGAACAATGTGCAGCTCAGCGCTTCAGAGATCTTGTGCTCCTCTTGAAAATTAGATAGGGCACCCACAAGACGCTAAGGTCCCAACAGTCTTGGGGCAAAGGCGGGGCCCAGCAGGCCAGCTCACAGGTCCCCCCAGCAGGGAGGCATTCCCTCGTGGCGGTTCCTCCTGGGGCCCAGCAGCAGAAAGTTCCCCCAAGTCACAAGGAAGCGCAACCTTTTCATGGGGTCACAGCCCCAGTACTTATACTATACTTTCCTTCGTTCTACCCTTGGCACAGGGGTAGAGGAACCAGTCTCAACTTGTTCTGGGGGGTATTGGAGCACTCTGTTTACAGGGCTCCCCTTCCCCTCTGTCAGGTGGGGGCTCGGGCATCAGACACTCCACAGGGGGGTGGAGCCAGCATTCACCTAGGCAGGCACAGACCTTTTCAGGGTCAGGGACTACTCCTTCCACTACTCCAAATGCAGATCCCCTATTCAGCCTAGTGCTGACTCACCTTGCCCTCCCTGGAGCCACACAGACCTCACCAGCCCCTGTCACTCCAAAGCCAGACATGCAATCCACCAAGGCAGGCAGACACATAGCACGTCAAAACTTCTAAAAGTGGTATTTCTAAAATAGTGATAATATATCTGTGCACACCAATGCGCAACATTTATTATTACTATTCCAACCATACCAAACTTGGCCACCCTGCTCCTCTCATATCAGGAATTAGCACTGAAACACTTATCAGGGAATCCCCAATGCATTCCTACGGGAGGGCAGCCTCACAGCAGTGAGAAACCAAAATGGCTGTTTGTCACTACCAAGATATGTCACACACGTAAGGTACATGTCCTATCTTTTACCTACAAGGCACCCTGCCCATAGGGCTAGCTAGGGCCTACCTTAGGGGTGACTGACATGCAGTGAAAGAGGGTCACAGACGTGGCACACACTTTAGGTGTCACGTCACAGTGGCAGTTACACTGCAAGCACAGGCCCTGCAATGGCAGTAGCCTGAGACAGGTTTGAAAGGCTACTTTGGTGGGTGGCACAATCAGCGGCCCTGGGTATCTGAGATAGCACTTTACCAGGGACTGACAGGTAAATTAAATATGCCAAACAGGTGTAGACCAATCTTACCATGTTTACCACAGAGAGCACACACACTTTACACTGGACAGCAGTGCTAAAGTGCCCAAAGTCCTAAAACCACCACCACCATGTGAGAAAAAAAGGCTAGGACGAAGGCAAAAAGTTCAGGGATGACCCTGCAAAATGGTACAACTCCAACATTCAGTATACCAGAAGTACCATAGTTGGTAGAGCGAGGGCTGGCACGGCATTTCTGTGCATTACTGGGCAAGTGTTTCTAAGTGATTGCCCATTTTAATCAGGAATTACCAGATCTATTTATTGTGCAACAGCTTATTCATGCCAAGAGGAGCTTTAACAATGCAGAGAGGTATGTAGCACACTGCTGGCCCCTCAGCAAAAATGTACTATTGCACTGTGATAAGTAAAGTTCATCATATCTTCGGTAATGCATGAGCAAGTGTTCACCTTCAGTTGGAGTAGCCAATGCTGGTATTTCAGTTCATTCCTTGAAACTTGTTTCTGGGTCATTGTCCTATTTCATCAGGAAGAAAAAGGTCTCTTTAGCTTAGGGTGCCAGATGGCTCCATCTTATTCCACTTCTCCATTCCTTGACTTTGCTTTACATATCATTGTTATCAGGTGTTATCCCAATATGCTCAATTACAATGAACCAAGAATACAACCTTTGGGTGATTGCACTTTGGAGGAAGTAGCAAGCACTTGAAAGGCTCCTTGTATTTTATCAGATCAGTATCCCTCTAGTTCAGTACCACTCATATATTTTTTTATGTAACTCACAAGTAAGGAAGTGTTTAGCATCTGTTCCTGCAGCCAGTACTGGGTTTCTGTGTTTTCCTTGGTATGTATTTCTGCATGATTGCAATTTTTCAGGAGGAAGTAGGATGTCTTTTCATAGGTGCTTCAAATTCTGATTGTATTTCATCAGGTTAGTACCATTCCAGTGCATGCAAGTGCACCCCAAGGTTCATCCACTTAATGGTTCCTGGAGGAGCTTTAACAGTGCAGTGAGGGAGTGAGCACACTGCTTTCATCTCAGCAAAAGTCCCCCACTGGGTTCTGGTAAATGCAGTTCATCATATTTTCAGTAACTAACAGGTATGGAAGTGATCACAGCTAGTGCAGCCATTGCTGGTATGTCTGTGCTTTTCAGGACACATATTTTCCCAGAGATCCACACTGTCTACAGTAATCTTCAATATATACATGGAGCCCCTTGGGGTTCTAATCACAGATATCAGCATCAAGATTCAGCGACACAGCAACAAGATACAACTCTATTTTAAAGTCCCCTCTGCTCCAAACACCCAATGCCTCAAACACTGCATGGAGCTCCATCAGAATTGAATGTCCAGTGCCTCTCTGAAGCTCAACACAACTAAGATAGAATTCCCAGTATTAGACAAGAGCAAGAAATAGTACAAACGTGGCTCAATCGCATTACGCTTGATGGGTTCGAACCCCAATTTTTACAGAATGCCAAGTCACCTAGACTTACCTTGAACATCAACCTCCTCCTGAAGGAAAATTGAGAAAAGAAACAAAGACAGCCTGAATCCAGCTTTCTTTTCTAAAAACAGGGAAATGTGTTTTTTTCAGGAAAGTGGATTCAGAACTGCTGTATAGGCCACTCTCAGCTGGATGATGATAACACCCTTGTGCATTTCCTCCCAAAGTCCACAATGGCACCCCTTGAGAGCATTCCACATGCCTCAGCACACCCCATTGTGGGTCAGAAGAAATGTGATCACATCACCTCCATCCTATTTGAACTCCATTGGATTCCCTTGTCAGGTCACAACATATTAAAAACCAGCTGCTTCATTTACAAAGCCATCAAGACCAGCACTCCTGCCTGTCTTGCTGACAAGGTCACCATCTTTGGTGGCTCTCAGGACATCCACAGCCAGACCACCATCATATTAGAGATTAAACATTGTAAAAAAGCAAAACAAACTACCAGGTCATTTCCATTTCTGCACCCAGGATCTGCGACAATATCCCTGTAGTCATATGCACTGCTCAAATGCAACTTCAATTTAAAAAAAAAGTTGAAGACATGCCTTGTTATACAACATCACATTACAATGCAGTAACAATCCAATAAACAGCTACCTCTTCCATCTCTTGTTGATGTCATGCTTGTATATCACCCTGTCCAGCACTACCCTCTCTTTTTGGCTAGGTGTGAATTTTCCAAATAGAGCATAGGTGCATTCACAGAACAGAGGCTTCAAAGGAAGGATCTTCTGCATGGGGAGTGTAGCATGCATCTTAACCTAACACATTACTTTTTCCAACACCTGCGATGCGGTAAAATTAGATGATTTCCTTATACTCACTATTAACCTTTGGAAGCAGAGCTACAATCCTATTTTATGGTTTTTCCCATGACAGTGGTTTTTCAATCAAAGTCATAAGTCAAAATCATAATGGCAGACATTCAGGGAAGTTGAATAGTGGTGAAATTAGGTAGATCTGTCACAAAGGGACATGTATAAACAGCACGTACAAAAAGAGCAACTTCAAGTCATCAGCTTTGGCACTCAACGTGCAACCGCTCAATCCCACAGCTGACCCACTCTCTGAAAACCCATGCATTTTCATGCTTGCAAAATGTAATTCAAGGAGGGACGCTGAGATCTGTGTCCTCCAAGGGAAGTTGCTATTCTACAGTTGGTGGTTTCCCCAGGGAGGACACATACCTCAGTGTATATACCGCTCTTTAATTTCACAAGCAGCTCTGGCAAAACCTATGGTGCCTAACAACTAGAAATTATTAATTTCCTCATTTGTGTGGCTGCTTCTCAATTTCTTTCTTAACCATTAAACATTCAACGCCAGTTATCCTGTATACAGTATTCAAATGTATCAGACATTTTTAATATTCACCAGAAATTAATATTACTGGCGAACCTTTTTTGGGATGGCCTGTTGTCTTGTAATAACTGACTTCAGGGTGACTTCAAGTACTCAACAGTCTGTATTATTTTATACCATATTATGTTTGAACAAAATGTTGTTGATTACAATACCTATTGCCCAGGTTTCTTTGAGGTTATTGAGAGGTCCCTGTTTGCTTAAACCATAGATCTATCTATCTATCTATCTATCTATCTATCTATCTATCTATCTATCTATCTATCTATCTATCTATCTATCTATCTATCTATCTATCTATCTATCTATCTATCTATCTATCTATCTATCTATCTATCTATCTATCTATCTATCTATCTATCTATCTATCTATCTATCTATCTATCTATCTATCTATCCATCTATCAATATATCTAGCTATCATCAGCCTCCTTCAGGAACAACATAAACAATGGTAGTCTTTGGATTGGATGAACCTCCTGCATTTGTATCCTCCTGTCTATGTCAAGATTGCACATTCTTAAATGTATACCTAAGTAGTGAGTTATTTTTCTAAACCTTTCTCACCAAGACTCATCTGAGTTCCATTGTGCATTTTGTCTGAACTATATAGTGGCCAAGCAGCTGCATTAACAGCTGTAATATTTGGAATTAGTACTGAGTATGTCAAATTCTTTGTAGTTTTTACTTCATACATGCAGCCCAATATTACTTTATGCCTTACCACATTTTTACTTTATATATCTGGACTACCATTCTTTTATGATTTCAGCTGTGTTGCGTGTTAAGCTTGACACCATCATTCTTGAAGGGGAGTCTGTGATTTTAGAAGTCATTATTCTCAATATATATGTGACTACAGACACCTGCTTTTGGTAAGAGATTCACCAGTAAATAAGTCCCTAAATAGTTATCTATTAGAACCACAAGATTGGTAAGGTATCATACTATGGTTTGTGGGCAAAAAAAACACAGCCATTTAATCACAAAATCTTTCTGTACATTTTAAAGTAGTCAGAGAGCCAACAAGTTCTGTGGAGTTCTGAATGTCTATAAATGCTTGATGTTCACTAATCTTGAATCATACCTTCAGTATATCCAGTGGTGATTCCACTTGAGTATTATCTGATGTTTTAAGGACAACTGTCGGCTCCTCTCTCATTGGAATTTCCTCTTCCAGTAGCCTCTCTCCATGGGAATATTTCTTGATTAGCTTCATAGATACTGCAGAAGTGCTGTTGCTTTCTGATATCACATGTTCTTGGCTCATTCCTGCATCTCTCCTTTTAATCTCTATTTCATCTTCAGTGCTTATATCCTGTGATTGGTCTTGTTTAACTGCTTCGTTTGACGGTACAATCTTCTCAAGTATGTCTTCTTTCATCTTGACAGCCACCTAAGGGTTTTAAAATAGTCAGGCAAAATAAAATAAGCATTCGGATCCTTTCTTTTTATTTCTCAAGCATTCAGTTGCTCATTGAACTTTTAAATGAGCCACAGAACAAAATACCAATCACTTCGGTAAAATAACTCATACTTTTTTTTCCCTTTTTTTAACATCTTCATTTGTACCGTTATACTAACAAGAAGCAGATAAGTACAGTACATTGGCTTATACACTTAGGGAACAATACGTGGTTATAAAAAAAACATTCATCAAATGCTAAACCCGTGGGATGTGGGCTAACACTCACATACATTCATTCTAGCAACCATTCTCTTTTTGGTTCAGAGGTCAAAACTTGCAAATTACTAAAAAGCTGGTGGTTCAACATTTCTACCTCTCCAACTGCAATGGGAATCTCTTCTGTAACTTTCCTTCTCTTAACATTTTTAGCGGTCAGTATCCACTGTCCTACCGAACCAGATACCATAGAGTCTCCCACTGAGAAACACCCTCCAAGGCTCCCTAACCTGAAATATGATCTCAGAATCCTTCCTGTACGCTCTTTAACTCACCCTGCTGCTCCGGCACTCTGTTGATCTTGTGCTTTATTAAAACATCCAGCACAACATGGGAAGAGCATGCTGGTGAGCTATATACCAGGATCTTGGATGTTTATGGGCAGGCTACAGCTGGTTCAGAAATGTAAGCACTAAGCACATAGATGACGCTAGTGGGTCAATAAGAACACCCAAATAAAAAAAAATAGGAATCCAATGGACAAACTATAGATAATTATACTATAGATATGTCAAATCAAACCAATTCACAGATATTCTGACTTTGCATGTCTTTAGCGTTGCAGCTTGGATAGATTTATTCCATAAAAGAAAAAGGGATAAGGTAAACCTTAAAGAAAAATAATAATGCATCGAACAGATGGTTGTCACCTCAATCCCAAAGAGTAAAAGGGCCCAGAAATAAATATGTAAGAGAAATAACATATAACAGTAGCATGAAAGACATTTTCTTATTTTTTAGCCTTCTACCTAATTCTAACAGGTGGCATTCTCTTTCTATACAGGTATTTCAATATTGGCAGTTTGCCTTTTTTGCCACATGCCATTGAGGTATTGGTGCTTCCTGTTTTTGTTTAAATAATGCTGTTTGGAAGCCTGTTTACAATTAAGTTACTTCTTTGCAACAAAGATCCTCCAACAAGTGGTGATGAGTACATTTTTGTAGGAGTAAACAAAACATTAATTTCTAAATGAGCAAGTATATACTGGCGGTTAAGACTCAGAAAAACTATATACAGGTCAGTTAGAAACTCTGGGGTCATGCTATAAGAACTAATACAAAATCATACCTCCTCCGCATTCAACATTTCTCTCGGAACATCATTCGGTATTTCAGGCACAGAGAAACCTTCTTCGCTCATTGAAATGACCTTGTCCAGTTCTTGTATTGACGTCATAGGGTCGCTGAAAATGGTCTTTGCTTCCAACTCTGAATTTTCAATTTTCGTTTGGATTTCTTGTGGTTTAATTGGCAGGCTAGTGGCTTCTGCAGTTGGCGAAAGTGTATTACTTTTGACGCCATTTTCAAATGGTAAAAACTCTCCTTCGAATCCTTCTTTGTCTTCTCCCTCGGGCATTTCCTACAATGTTTTTCAAAAAAAGAAAACTAAAATTTCTCTACCTTTTGTGAAAATATTGATTCAGAAAACACTTTACACTGATAGCCGGAAAACTGTACAGTTACAAATATCAATGTTCCTTAAAACTCCCATTTAATGAAAATGACAACATATCTGTGGAGTGGAGGCTTCCTTTTTTGGGCATGATGTAAATTCCATGGAATTTAAGGTTTATCATGGTCCTAACATGCTATCTTGCATTCAGGTGATAGTTACAAACCAATCAGGCTTCGACCTCAAATGCCACAATAGTACCATTAGAGTCACTCAATGGCTTTATGAGACCATAATGCACAGTGGCTTACTACACACCCCTTACGAACCAAATAGAGTTATTTAACCATTCAGTGGCCTGCAATAGTTACAAATAACAAGAATGCACTATTGTATGAATTTCAGCAATCCAAACTCAGCGATACAATTATGCCTTTGACCAAATTGGAATTCTGAGATGTGCTGGAACAACGGACTCCTATTTTATCTACTGATAGTTCACCAGCAAATAACCTCATGAAATGTGCATGAGGAAACATGCTGGAATGGTGGAAAAATCTGCAGGAAATGTTGTGGAGACACCAATTCCATTGGTTATGATGTAGCGGAAAACACATTTTATTGTAGGGGTGCATTATAATCATGTGAAGATCGTACTTGCATTGTTGTATACACCTAGAGTGTAGAATTGTGAAACGTAATAAAACGAAAAGTGATGTAATTTAGGCGGTGAAAATTAATTTGGAGAGTCGATGCAGAAAATGAATGTAACTTATGGAAGACATTAACATGAAAAACTTGTGTTGAGTAGCTGACAATTATTCATGTATTAAATGTGATCACTAATTGCGTTGTTTTAGATATAGGTAAATACGTTAAAGAAGTCCCTTATTTTGTATGCAAATCCGTAAAACTCATACAAAGTTTTCTTATGTTAGGTGAATTTTGTAGGCCTGTAATTCGGTTCCCTGGAAACTCTTGCTTTAAAATTAATAGTTGAATTTTTGTGCACTGTGGAATTTGTTCTTTCTCACGTTTTGTGTTGCAGGTGATAGAAGCGCTCGTTAGCTAGAATAATGTCTGTTTTACTAGCTAGGCAAGGAGAGAAGAAGTTAAAATTTACGAATAATGTGTTGTAGAGGGTAGGGAGAGAGAGACCACTTCTTCTTTTGCACTCGGAGAGAGAGCGTCTTAGAACACGCTCTGTCTCTGTGGCTGTATGCTACATGAGCAATTGATAGTGGAGAGACTTCTAAGGAAGACTCCACATGCTGACACCTTTTATCCATTTATCCATTTTTCCTGAAGATGCTAAAGTAGGGATGTCATTTTAGTGTTAGCGTAGAGCACTGACAGTGGTGTGCATAGATAGAACAATGAGGGCCTGGACACAAAAAGCCAGTCTGCAGTGTGGGGAGAATCGGTGGGTCTGTAAGGAATCTGCGGCTAGATTATGGGCCATATGTATCAACACATTTCCCCATAGACACATAATGGGCAAAACCCTTTGATACATCTGGCCCTTAATCTCTACCAGATAAGGCATTGCCGAAAGTAAGTAACTTGTCCATCTGATAAAGACATCTAGCCGCAGATTCCTTACCTTAGAATAGATACCCCAGCAAAATACTCTCGAGGGGAGGGACTACAGACAAGTTTAAACCAGGAAGTCCTGCAAGACAGAGCACCCAAAAAAGTCATCCCTGCAGACTTGGCTGTCCAGGCAGTAGGGATTGGTGAACGTGTGCACTGATGCACATGTTGCTACCTGACAGATGTCAAGGACTGGAACACCACATTGCAATGCCGTGGTTGCAGTCTTAGCCCTGGTGGACTGAGCTTGTAGGCATCCAGAAGGCTGTTTTTGGCCAGAGCAAAGCAAATTGTGATGCAAACGACGACCCACCGTGAGATAGTCCTCTTCTGCATCGCACAACCTTTCTTCGATCCAATGAACCACACAAAGAGTTGCTTGTCCACCCAGAACTCTATATTGCAGTCAAGGTAGAATGACAATGCTCTTTTTGGGTCCAGACAGTTGAGTTGCTCCTCTTCTTTAGAGGGGTGTGGAGGAGCATAGGAAGTGGGCAAAGTGGCCAATTGCCCCACGTGGAAAGGTGGTACCACTTTCGATATGAAAGATGCCTAGTGCGAAGCACCAACCTGTCAGGAAAGACGTTCAGATAAGGAGACTTCGATAACAGAGCTTGCAATTGTCTCATCCTCCAGGCAGGAGTGATTGCCACTAAAAAGGCTCTCTTGATGGAAAGCAGCTGGAGGAGTCAGTTGTGCAGAGGTTCGAACGGAGCACCGCCATTACTTTGGTGAACACAGAGGGGCGCTGGTAAAGCCAAAGGGGAGCACCATGAACTGAAAGTGCACAGGGCCTGCTGTGAATCGCACTCAGCACCGATGAGCAGACAGGACGGGAATATGCAAATAGCCATCCTGCAAGTCCAAAACCACCATCCAGTCTCCAGGGTTGTTGGGCAAACAAGACCTGAACCAGAGTGAGCATCTTGAACTGTTTCTTTTTGAGGAAAGTGAGAACCAAATTAAGTTCCCACTGACGCATGATGAATGGGGCAGGTGGGAACATATGTGCAAGCCCCTTAGAAATCTGTTTACAATAGGAGATTTGAATAAAAAGGGTTGGTCAGGCAGCCTCAAGGAGCCAGACAATGCTGAAAGGTACCCATTAGAAGTGCCCAGAGCAGAGCCCTGCTGGGCAGGGGTCAGAATAAAGAGAATACATTGAGAGAAGGAAACAGAAAGAGGATCAATAGACCATTCCATAAATATTTCACAAATTTCCCCAATCAGCAGGCATACACAGCAAAGGGAAGCTTGGTTGCCAAAATGACATCACAGACTTCGGGAGGAAGATTGAATGCTGGCAACTGCCGCCGCTCAATCTCCAAGCAAGGAGGCATAGAGCGGGCAGTTGCAGGTGGAGGACCCTCCATTGCTGCTGCTACCGATGATCCTCCCAGGGGGCAGCCTGAACGGAGGATCAATGCGATAGGTAGGAGTAGCCCTTTCGGACTATCGGAAGAATCCACTTTTAAGATGTTAAGTTTTGCTATTTGTGGAGGTGATGGCTGATTCTGCCCCAAACCAGCCGCACATGATCCTGAAGGGCCGGACTAGAATGCTTTAGAGGCTGCAGGGGAAGGAGTGTACAGATTGGATCTCTGGCCCACTTGATTCATGGGGGCAAATGGGGGCACACCCATGGCCGCACAGGGGTTACTGAACTAGTGCCGTCTTATGGCTGGGATAATGCTGGCCCAGCTGAAAGCCTCTTCTGTGGCCACGAAAGGTGAAGAACAGACGGGGTAAGGGTGGTCACCGAGAGGCCCAAGGACTTGGCCGTAACCTGCAAGTCCTTAAAGTGTTCCAGGGCCATGTTTGTCTGCTCTTCGAAGAGACAAGTGCCATCAAAGGGCATGTCCATAAGGGAAGCCTGGACATCCCCAGAAAAGCCAGAAGTCCTCAACCAGGCATGGCGTTAAATAGCCACTGCTCATGAAACTGCTCTGCCCTGCAAATTGGTGTTGTCAAGCCAACAACAAATGTTGAACTTGGCCACATCTTGCCTGTCTGATACTGCTTGGGAGAGAAAGGCCAGGGTCTTCTCCAGGACCGGTGACATAACCTGCAAAACCATTCCCACAAAGAGTGGGCGTAACAGCCCAATAAGTATGCAGTGTTCACTGACCGCAATGCAAGTCTGGGGAAAGAAAAAAACTTCTTGCCCCAACTATCCAACCTCTTGGATTCCCTGACCAGGGGTGCAGAAGGGAAAGCGCCATTGGAGGTAGAGGCTTGGACCACCAAGCTCTCTGGGTAGGGTGTTTAGTGAGGAACTTGGAGTCGCCCGGTGCAGGTGATGGTGGTGGGCAATTATCCTATTCACAGGAACCTGTCCAACTACATCGAGGCAGCGGGCGGCCTAGACCACTCTCAATCTGGTTTTAGGCCCAACCATAGCACCGAATCAGCCCTCCTGTCAGTAACTGATAACATCAGGATGTCACTTGACAGGGGGAGCTCAGTGATTCTGGTGCTATTGGATTTGTCCGCTGCCTTCGACACGGTGTCGCACAAAATTCTTCTCGGCCGCTTGAGGGGAGTGGGAGTAAAAGGGACCGCTCTTGCGTGGCTCGAAAGCTTTCTTGCAGATAGGCAACAAGGTGTCAAGTTAGGCTCCCACAAGTCTATCTGTAGGAAGCTCACCAAGGGTGTGCCACAGGGCTCATGCCTGAGCCCCACGTTATTTAACGTATATGTGGCCCCCTCGGCGGACATCATAAGATCTTACGGGTTCTCCCCAATCTCCTACGCTGATGACACCCAGCTGTTGTTTCCCTTCCAAACCATCACACCCGCAGTCATGCAATCTTTTCAAAATGGTATGAGAGCTGTGGCAGGTTGGATGGCCCAGAACTTCCTCCAATGCAATGTGACTAAAACTGAAGTCATGTTGTTTGGAGGGGCCACCCTGCTCTGGTCCCCGGACTGGTGTCCACTTGAGCTAGGACCTGTCCCTGCGCCAAAACAGACCATAAAAAATCTGGGAGTGCGCCTAGACCAAACACTGATATTAAAAGATCATGTCAGTCAAGTCACGGGAACGTGTTTCCGAGTAATTGGACTCCTACGGCGCATTTTCCCCTTCCTGCCCGACATCCACAGGAAAACGCTGGTACAAGCACTAGTTCTCGGACGGGTAGACTATTGTAATGGTCTACTCATCTCTGCCAATCAAGAACAATTGTGCAGACTGCAGGTGGTGCAGAATACTGCAGCAAGACTCATCTTGAATGCCCCCCCCCGAACCCCGTCGCGTCCTCTCCTCTCTCACCTTCACTGGCTCCCGGTGAGACAACGCGTTAATTTCAAACTTTGTTGCATAATGCATAAGTGTATTTCTGGGTCCGGTCCCAAATACCTAAAAGACATTTTTGTCCTCTACTCTCCTGGACGTGCTTTGCGCTCCAGTAACACCATGTTGATGCAGGTGCCCAGAGTAACCAGAGCAAGACAGGGAGGCCGGGCACCCTCACTTAAGGGCCCCCTGCTGTGGAACTCCCTGCCTCCACAGCTGAGACAAACTCCTTATCTCCTTTCTTTTAGGAAAAAATTAAAAACATACCTATTCACCCTAGATTAATTTACTTCTGTTTTCCTATACTGACATCCCCTAATATGTCTCTCAACCCTTACAGAAGCTACGCGCGGAGATACCCCTTCGGGGCTGATTCAGGCGCGCTATAAGAATTTAAATAAATAAATAAATAAAACCCCTTTGCTGGGCTTGAACCAGGTGCTCAGAAACACACCAGTCAAGGCCTCGTTGAAAGGCAGGAGGGGTTCAGAGAAGGACACACCCAGCTGTAGTATTCTGTCAAGATGTTCATCTTGATGTCCACCCAAGGGAGCTGAAGGTCCAGGACCTTGGCTGCTCTTCTCACCACCATAGCATATGAAGCTCCCTCCTCCATAGCCAAGGTAGGGGGAGAAACCAGGCCAGAATTCGGTGAGGTATCCAGTACAATGGCATCATCCAGTTTCTCATACGAGTCCATTTCATGCTCAGACTGGTCTTGTAGTGGGTCCAGTGACCCCTCCCAATCCTCCTCCATTCCTAGCCCTTCAAAATAAGGTAGAGGAACCGACCTAAAACCCACGGGTGCCTCTGGCGCCGGAATCAGTGTCAAAAGGCGCTGATACAGCTCCTGGTCTTTGGGGATAAGGATAAGACTGGCACCGCCAGGCTATGCCGACGGAGTAAGGAGCCTCTGTGGAGAGGCCAGTGCCGGAGAAGGTCACAGGGCCACTTCAGATCCACCACCAGATCCATTGGGGGCCATCTGCGCTAGAGCTTCTGGAGCAGAACCCAATAGCGCCCCTCATGAGCTTCTGGGGCCCAAAGGCATGACGGGAGGGTCAGGTCGCCCAGACATGAGGCACATGGTGTCATAGAAAACTTCAAGCTGGGAGGGGGTCACTTCGGCACCTGGAAATGCATGGAGGTGCAGAGCCAACCCATGTACAGGTTCCGCAGAACCAGGCCTAGAGTGTTGAGGCTCCTCTGTCATGTCGGCCAACGGTTAGGGGGTAGAAGAGGAAGCAGGCTTCAACTTCTTGTGTTTGTTATGCCTCTTTCCTGACTTTCTCGACAACTTCGAGGGAGGAGAAGAGGACTTAGGACTTCCGGAGCATTGGCCAGACCTTCCTCTCGACCGGGACCAGGGATGAGACCTCCGGGGTGAGCAATGTGGAGCCAAACGCCGAGCCGCTAACAGCCTTTTGAGCCATGGCCTGGCAGTCAGAGTGCGACATCTAGCCATGGTTGCGCTCCATGCACCAGTGATAAACTAAGGGGTCAATTAGGATGGCGGACGGATCGCCACTGCCCTGCAGGCGGTGGCGATCCGTGCGCCATCCTTGCCCGTCCGCCACCTATTTCCCCCCGCCATATTACAATGGCGGGGGGACCGTGGCGGGCGGGAAGACCGTCCGCCGCTTTTCCGCCGCGGTCGCGGTGTCTATCAGACACCACCAGCCATATTAGGATGTGCTGGGGGCTATGCCTTTCCGTGGCGGCAATGCCTCCACGAAAAGGCATACGGTCCTTGCTTTGGGGGCCCGTTGCGGGCCCCCAGGGTGAAGGGGGGTGGGGGGTGCACATGGGGGGTACCTATGGTACCCCCCTGTGTTTCAAAATATACCATGGCAGGCACCGCGCGGTGCCTGTCATGTGCTTTGAAACGCACAACATGCCTTTTTAACACTGCTGCTCTTGTTAACAGGCCGCAATGTTAAAAATGCGGGATGCACCCGCCACTGTGGCGGGTGCATCCTAATTCCATGGACGGGACCTCCGCCCCTGTGGCGGACAGTCCCGTCCTCAGACAGGATGGACCTCTAAGTGTGGATCTGTCACTGATATGGCACGGATGGGAGGTGCTGCACGGTTTGAATTCTGAAGTTTTCTTCGACATTGAGGAAAACTCTACACACCAAAAATTGTCGACAAAATGTGACAGAGGGTAGCGCACTTCACGGATCTGCACTAGCTCACTCGGAAAGACAAGAACTGATGACTGCGCACCGAGGTGGCACCAAAATCGGTGGGGGAATTGTCACTTCCGGCATGGCCGACGGCGTCCTGAAGAGCCAACCAACACCACCTCCAGGCCTATAAGCTGCTAGCAACCTCAAACTTAGTACATGCTGCTGTAACACCATCTACAGGAGATGCAGAATTTTTCGAAGAAAATTCAGAATGCAAGGTCAAAGTTGCAAAACTCAGACTTTTTTTTAACTAGCTATTCACCTGATCATCTTCTCACCTAAGAAATTTTCATGGGTTGTGCAACTTATTAGAAGTTCACAGTTAGGCAGCCACCTAAAACATAAGAGGCAATGTGGTAAAAGATTTTTCTAGAAGCAATAACATGAGGGCATCAAAATATGACTTTGGCTACATCAACATAAACCTGTGCACAAGCCCTGTGGATTTTTGTCGATGATTCTGTGATGGGCACATAGACACTTGCCTGCATTCTTCAAAACACAGGCACTTCTGTCATTTGCTGTGTGTTACAAAGCTCTCAGATAAGAGACAATAACGTCAATATATTAGAAAAAAAAACCTCGATTTTGTGTATTACTCAGGTATGCTGTATCGGTGACGTCCATTATTATAGTCTGACTTCAGAGACCTCAACTGCATGCCACTTTCAATATTTCACCACTACATATTACACAGGCTGCTGTTAAACAGTACAAAATTCAAAATAATATTCGTACCTAAGACTAATAGGTTTTTTACATGTCCGTTCCCTCTTAAGAACCTAGTTGCAAATCTGTGGCCCAGAGGACTGATCAGCTGTCAGGAAAGGGTAGCTTCGAAGTTCATCTGTCTTCTTTTGAAAGTAGTGCCAAGGCGGGACTGAGAGTTAATGGTCTGATGGGGAGCTTCCAACCTCTTCACCCACCCATAAAACAGTCAAAATGGGAGTGAGTATATAGTTCAGATTCAAAGTGCATGGCATGGCAAAATTCGGAATCTGCCATTTTGAAGGCAGTAGTACTCTGAATTGGGACTGCAATGACCACGCACACACATTAAGATATGGTCTACAGTGCCATCTTTTTAACTGTGTAGTGTTGATCTGCGGGAAACATCCTTTACAACGCAACTTTTACCACGCAGTGCCTTTACGACGCAACTTTTACAATGCAAACCATTAAAACGCATTGCACTGGGGGGGCGCTCTAGGATAGGGAATAGGTTTAATTTACTATCCAACACCTTCCCTACTATCCACAGGGACTGGAGTTGGAATAGTAAATTAAACTATTCACTATCCAGCGCCCCAAAGCACTATGCGGTGTAAAGGCATGCGTTGTAAAAACAGCGTTGTAAAGGCATGCGATGTAAAAGCATCCGTTGTAATGTCATACATCCTTGATCTGCTCATTGCCGAATGGATCCCTTCTCCTATGCTGAAGTCTTACATTTAAATTAGTATCTGGTACAACAGTATCTAAACTTGGCAACAACAAGTTTTAACCCCTTAGTTGCTGACGTTTTTCCTCCTTTTTTTTTTGTATAATATTTTGGACACTTGGCTCTTAAACCTTGAAAAATTGTATTTACATAAAAGGTATACAGGCCAAATTTGTTTTTCTCACATGTTGGGGATACTAAAGTTACCCACGGTTTGTGGATTGCTCTGGAGGTAACGGCTAAAATAACCAAATTAGATATTTGGGGGGAGGGTAATGGGGGGGAAAGTGATATGCAACAAAAGTGTTTTTTTTCCAAACAATGTAATTAGTAAAAGGTATACTGTGCTACGATATCCATCTTTTCAGCTTCAGGAAAGGGCAGTTTGTGGTGGAAATTGGTGTAAAGACCACAGGTGAACTCCGAATGCTATGCATTTATAAAATGAAGCTGGGAGATTTAGAGTGGCAGATCGAACATACTTGGAGGGGGGTTATTGCTTCAAAGCATCAACCAGGTGGTCAGGAGAAAGTCCATCGACTACTTTAAAAACAAATGCAAATAGGTTTCTAGAGTGCCCTACTTTTCACTGACTAGCATTCAGCTTCATGTTGAAGGATGTGGTGGACAGGTATTTAGAAGGCTGAATAGATAATATCCTCATTGAGTGGGGTGAAGCATTATTGAGGGAGGTTCACGAGCAGATGTTACAACAGTCCAGTTCAGAGCATGCAGATGATCTGATTGATGTTTTAGTAGCATGAAGTGGAAGAGATGATGTTAGGTACTTGGCACTGAGCTACAGTGGCAGTGATATAATTCCCTATGCACTGAGGGGCCGATTCTTACTTGCATAGGAGAAGCTCAACTTTTTGTGGAAGAAGTGTCTGGGACTCGGTCTGGGGTTGTAGCAAATGAATCAAGGAAGCAACGTTTCTCAGTTTTAGAAGAGTTGTTCATAAGACACTGTAGGGCCATCCAGAGGTGAATGGCAAGGAGGAAATCAGAGATACGTGATCAGAAATGTATAGAGAATGTGGGAAAAGGAAGGTGTGTGTGTTAACAGCGTAGAGATGGCAGCCAAACCCAAAAGTAGAAATAATACCCAGAGATTTAGGGGTGGACCAATGGCTGAGCCTTTGGGGGACACCAATTAATAGAAAGGTTGGTGGGCCGAGCTTGGCCCACACCACGGAGAAAGACCATAACGAGAGCCATAGTAGAGCAGGGTCATGTGATACTGATGTTGTGTTGAGAGAAAACTACTATATGGTTGATTAACAATTTCAAATAAGGCTAATATATCAAGGCGTATTAGAATAGATCAAAGATGGTTGTGGAAAGCAGAGCAAATAAGGATTGCTACATGGGAGAGCGCAGACTCATTTGAGTGGAGGCCATGAGAGCCCTATTAAAAGTGGATAAGGAGGTTATTGGGAGATATGTATTGGGTGGTTGATTACTATCTGTTCTAGTACATTGCAGAAGAACGGGAGGTGGGACACTCCAAAGTACCTGCGACATTCAACTTTAGTTACGAGGAGAAGGGTTAGCAGTTGTAGTTCATAGCAGCAGTACCACAGAGGATTTGAAACTTGCTGGTACAACTCAGAAAGAAGGTAGTGTTTAAATAGGTCAGACATAGAGCGCATGCCTAATCTGCAGGCATTCGTTCCCAGATTCCTTTCACAGTGGATATTTCTTGTTGAAAAATATGGATATCTCTGTCTTCTGGATGAGTCTTGATTGTGGGTGGAAACTGTGAGTGTAGCGCAAGTACATTTCTTTACGCTACTGCACTATCTGAATATGGTCGTGAAACATCAAAATGAGGAGCTGCAAAGCAATGTGATATATCTCCACGATTCTAGAAACTCTCAAAGTGATGTCAGATTCAGGTGGACTAATCCATGTGTAAAAAGTACTAACTAAGTGACGTTACTGTGAATTATTTACCTTGAGGCTCTAAACCGCAGGTACTACTCATTTGAAGTATTTTAGACACACCTCTTGTTGAAAAACCTAGATAAAGGGCTGTGGAGGAGTGTCTGTTGTGCAGTTCATTACAAGAAATGTTTTTTTATCTTCTGCACTTGGTACCATTAGGTCACAGAAAGCATCTATTTTGGGGCAGATGTTTGGTCAAAGGTCATAGTCATGAGGTTCACAAATTGTTAAAACAACAGAAAACCTTTAAGAAAGTCATCTAAAATGTATTTATGATATCTCCCATCCTTCTCGCAGATGTTATAAAAACAGAGCTTCAGGGTGGAGAAAAAAGTAATCTGTTGCTCCTCAACATCGAGTCCAGGATATGGGACATTAATAAGGTGGACACAATGTCGATTGACAAAAATCGAAAGGGAAGTATGTATGGATTTTTTATACCTAACTCCACATCTATGTTGTTTAACCAAATATATATTGCTAAGGTACACAGATGTGGAGTTAAGAATAGTAAATGTATCCATCTCTCAGTGCATATACCTTTTGATATTTTGCCCTTAGATATTCTATCCACGATATTAGCGAGCCCAGTGGCGGCTGGAAGGGAATGGAGGTGGCGGGCAGGGTGAAAAATACAAACAAAAAAACTTTCCTCTTCGGCCGGCCCAGTCTCTCCTCTGCTTCCCTTGCAGACGTCTCAGAAGCAGGGAGCACACACAGGCTAAGCCAATCACAATGCTGCGATGCAGCATTGGGATTGGTCTGAGCGCTGTGGTTTGGTGCTCAAATGGGGATTGGGAACCTGGGCATGTTCTC